>NC_071289.1:73234341-74631424 GCF_943734705.1 Anopheles coustani
ACAAGATGGCGGACGCGTTGCTGTCGGCAGTTTGACCCGCGTCTTCCGCCACGGTCGGATCCACCGTCGTAATGGTGGTCGTGGGGGGCACACTCACACACGCACCGGAACCCCGGGAGGCAGAGGCGCACGAAAGGGCCTGCGTCGTCGGTGGGCGCGCCTTCGGTTGCATTCACAAGTGCAGCGAGTGGTGATGGTGGTGGTTGGCGGCGGCGGCGGCGACGGCTGCAGCAGCCGCGGCGGCCGCCCCCGGGTGGTGATGGTGGTGGTGGGAAAACAGATGCCCAAGGTGCTCGAATGGATGGTGATGGTGATGGTGGTGATGCAGCGGATGACACGGGGACAGGGTGGAGGCACTCGAGGAGGAGAGCAAGGGATGGTGGATGGCGGCTGCGGCGGCAGCAGCAGCGGCAGCCGCCGCCGCCGCCGCCGCAGTGGAAGTGTTGCCGGCCCCTGGCGGGACCGAGGCGGAGGACGAGTGCGCGGGATTGGTGGAGGTCGGGTGTTGGTGGTGCAGGTGATTGAGGTTGCCTGTCAAGTGTGCGTGCAAACTGGCCAAGTTAAGGTTACCTGTTGGGTACGGTAGTCCGAAGCTCGGGTAGCCGGAAAAGCCACGACCGGCTGCGTACGCGGCGTATGCGGCGGCGGGGAAACCTGTTCGGAAAGAAACGGTAGCGAATGAAACGAGAGAAAAAAGAGAGAAAAAGAGAAAAGGATAAGATAAGATTAAAACAATTCATTCACAATTCGACTCGATATGTTTACGGTGGGTTAAGTATTCTTCCAATAATAATCTTCCTTGTCGTAGTATTTTAGTTTATTTAAAATACATGTTTGTTAGAGGAGAAGGATGCGAAAGGATGAGCTAACTTCGGGAAAACAACAGTAGCAAAACAGAAACGACGGAAATACGTTTTGTAGACACAAAGAACGAAATCAACGTGCGGAATGCTGTATGCATCAATTTCACACTTCCTTGTTTGACTGTATCGTCTAACGTTGCTCCTTACTGAGGTACTTTTCTGTGCTGATGAGAAATGTTTTTTCACTGCATGTTGGAAAAGCGTAAAGTTAATCGAATGACACATTTCGTATGATGGTTTTAGTTTTGTTTAGTAGAGTTTTCATTTTTGTAACCTCCAACTGGAGGAAAGTACAAATATCCTAGTTTTCGCAGGAATATTGTCGACAAACTATTGCTAGGTTTGTTGCTTCCAAACATCTAGTTTCAATGATCATCTACATTCTGGCTACATGTTTCGTACACAACGTAACCAACGCTGCGTCATGTTGTACTGTTATTGCTAAAGGATTCGAGACTATAGTTTTTGTAGTGTTCTTTTATTATTTTCTATAATCTAGTTTAGAGAGAGAGAGGGGAAATTGAAAAGAGTGAAAAGAACAGGAGGCTTCAACGGCTAGCACGTTAATACGAGCCGCAAGATCAGAGCAACGGTTAAGCGTTCGGTTGATCTGATCTCGGGCGAAGATTGTCCCCCGGTTGAATGGATTGGATCTCTATGCCTCTTGGAGGCTCTTCAGCTAGGTTTAATTGATGCATACTTACACTCGAGGCCAGCAGCGTGCCATAACACGGCGTCACGCTGCTGGCACGCATTTCGCTGATTTCCCCCTTTGGAGTGTAAATAATGGGCCACTTTGCTAGCATCGGGCCAAAGTCATGTTTTGTTAAAGTTTAAAAACAGTACTATCACAACTAGACAAAATGGGTGTTGAAACAGATTTAAAAAAAAAGGGTAAAAGGTTAACAGAACATCTAGCGAACATTGATAACCAACTACAATTGGAAATTTGCACTAATAAATAAAAATAATTTGTCCTCGGCGCTTGTGATCTGTGTGCAGTACAGTATGAGAATGGGTGTATTTATATAAAAGTGGAACAATTAATGTGGAACGATGATGTTTGTTCTCTACAATGTAATGTAATATGGACATGACGAGTAGTCACAGGTTGCAAAAAAGTGATAAATTACAGCGAGTTTGCATGAAGCAATGAAGGGTGAACATCATTAACATAAAACTGAATTGGCATGCTATCGTTTATCATCACAAGCAGTTGATTCAGATCTCACTTGAATGACGAAACAAATGAAGCAGTTCGTTGTATTACGGTACACTTTTTCAATCACAACCATCGAAAGCACACTGACATCTAATGTAAATGATTGATGAATTTTTCCGAAGTGCTTTTCCCGGACAGCCCTGCGGATGCAACAAAATCAAGCCGATACTCGCGTTGGCGATATGTAAGTCGATCAACTGTCGTTGATGATAAATTCTGCATGTTTTCTGGTGTTTTGCTTATCACCGGCAACAAGCGGTTAATCGGCGCATTTAGTTAATAATTGTACCGCCTATTATGTCGGAGTAACGGGGCATGTGGAAACAGAAGAAAGTTGGTTATGCGAGTACTAGAGAACAAATACGAAATAAAAATTAAAAAAAAAATGATTTGTTGATGCGTTTAAGAAACTGAAACAAAACTGCGTACTCTTTGGAAATGTTCGCTGATTGTGATTAGATTGATAGTAAGAAAAATTAAAACTTTTGTCATTGTTTTGTCTCTCAGCTGGTACTGATTTATCGCCCATCGTTTTGACTAAAGGCAATCAATTTGCAACGATTTTCATGTTTTGCTATTTATGTTTCCAATGTCGAATTTCCTAGCGAAAGTGTGCAAACGCCGGTCGGCACCCCAAAGGGTGCCCACCAATGTGTTTTTCGTTACGGCTTTGAAGAAAGGAAGAGAATACGGTAGGAAGAGTTTGTTTGATAGTAGAAATAGAGAAATTTAAATTTTCTTACCATCAGGTAAAGTCCCCAGCGACCACATAAAATCTATAAATGCAGAAAACGAAAAAATGCTACTTTTAGACACATTCTAATGAGAAAACGGGGTGGGTTACCAATTGGGTTAAGAGACGGTCAATCAAAAGAAAAAAACGAAACGAAAAACGGACGGCAGGAGTCAATGTTCAATGATAAGAACGAGAGGAGAGTTCGCTGAATTCCGCCTCCGAATATCGTCATTGGCCAACGGAACGATAAGGCCCGATTTGCGGAAAGATTTGGGGAAAAGGTAGTGAATTTTTAACAAGAAGGATAGCGGGAGAATTTCGCGGTAAAATCTCCTTCTAGGCGAGGTGGAAAGTGAGCTGATGAGTTCTGGAACAGTTCGAGAAAAATAAACTGGCAACGCAATAACAGAAGTATAGCAAAGCAACACTACATCCAGTATACAAATCTGAACAACAATGTAACAACTGAAAACAATAACTGCCACTATAACGCTAGTAACGAGCTCTGAATATACCAATAAAAAGGAATGAGCTTGCTGGATTGATTCGTAAAACATAATAAACTAATCAAAAACACAGCAAACGCTAACTTCTGCTTAGTTACATAAAGGATCTTTCGAGGGTTGAATTTAGGTTTTAAAATGAAATGTTTGCCATATCCGTTGAGCGTTGGAGTGAAAGACTTTGCGAAGTTGTGGATGGGAAATTCACGCTCCACCCACCCATGTCTACCCTTCAGTGGGAAATTCACGCTCCACACACACACACACACACACACACACACACACACACACACATACGCACACGCACTCACGAAAATCCATCGCTTCTATAGAAGAGTGAAGCTAACACAAATTCAAACACACACGAACACAACACACGCTCTGTTGCTAAGGAAAGAAATAATTGTACTATTTACTGCCAGAATCGAATAGTGCCATTAATGATTTGCTATAAACTACGAATTTTGTTGAACCATTTGTTATTGTGTCATGATTGACTTCTATTCGAACGTTGCATCATCTAATCTATAATTTTCGTTGCTCTCGTCGTCTCCGATGAACTTCTTCAGAAATTCAGCTACAGTAAAACACTCTATATCTAGTTTCAAAACGGGATATGTAGGAACCACACAAAGGTCCACTTAGGGAGACCAGAACACAGCAGAGATATAGTGTAGGCTAGTGCTTAAGTTAAAAAAAACCTTTTGATTACGGTCAACGCACGACCATTGATCTTTGTAACACACTATGTATAACTATTCTAAAGTAAGTTGAGTAGTCAAAAAGGAAAAGCTAAACGTTATTATCACACCACAATAATCACTTGATAAACCGATCAACGCACAAATAGTCGATCGGTGGAAGATTGATTTTGAATCAACTTTTGATTTGTTTCCGTTGCAAGAGTGCTTGTTGCCGGAGCCTGGAAAGACTTCCGGAGGAGTTTTTCGACGAATTTTCAGCTGCTCAACCTCGTATGCTCGATGTTCCAACGAACGGTAGTTGACGGGTCACAAGCTGGCTTCGGTTCGCTCTTTGGAAGGACCTTTGGCTTAGACTTACCTTTCAGTTAATTCTGGGCCTGTCGTCGGTCACTTTATTCCGGAAATCTTCTCCGAATGTCTGCAAGCAAGCACTATGTTAAATGGTAAGATAGAGCTAAACTTAAACTCTAGGCAAAACAGATAGGATTATCTCGCAGTAGGGCTACACACATATCAGTGCATTTCATCCTTATTTTCTCTGCTAAGCCGTCTCTGTACGATATTGAGCGGAGACGCTCGATGGAAGAATTTTTGTTAAAAAGAAAATCAACAACAAACAGTAACTATAACTCACTCACTCAACAAACTGTGTCTACTCTAGTCACTCGATTTCAAACTAAATAACGCGTTTTTGTTAAACAGACTCATTCGTTGTTCGGTTATTTCCTACGGTGAATGCAACTATATCGCTTGGTAAACTAATTTGACAACTTAATTCCATCTCATATGTAGCGAAACCAGGATACTGGCAGATTGGGGAGATTTTATACAGTGCGAAAAGATTGTCTCACGATTACCGTTGAACTTTTTGGAAAGGCTTACTTAACAATAAATGTTTCCAAAATTTTTGGCACGCTTGTATATCTTTGATCGAATCAATCGTAAATCATGTTTAGACTTTTTATGCATATTTCGTCGATACAAAGGTGGTTTACGATTGTGGTCGTTGATTTGTATCAAAATATAATTCATAATGTTTTCACTGACCACGGGTTAGGTTATAGGTTTGCAAATGTGAGCCTTTTTTCTTGAGCGCAATAAAAAAAAAAGAATATTATGTCCATACTACTACTACTGGACCATAAAAGCTACTTGCTGGACTTCAACCATTAAAAAAACTGTTCCATATGAAATGAATGTGCCTGACAAAGGAAATCTAATACAATGCTCATACTTTGGGTTAATTACTTTCCAGAGGAACTTTTCAGTCAAAATGAGAAAGCACATTTTTTATTTCTCCATGTGCAGATGAAAGATTTATTTTCATTACTGTCACTTGCATGAGTATACAAATGGAGGTATAACGGAGATGGTATACTCCAAAGGGGGAATGCAAATTTTAATACTACCACATTTTCTTATCCAAACGATGAATGATTACGAATGAAACTACATTTTGAAAGTTTGGGTTGGAAAAGATCGGAAAGGAAATCGGCGTAACAAGTTCGTTTGGAAGCAAAATCAATAAGTAATGTCGTACTACCTTTCTTAGCCAAAGCTTAAAATATGAGCAGTAAATGCTTTAAGCTGACCAGAGACATGCCGTTGAGATGTCGACCAAACTTTTTTACTGCTCTGTGTATCACATTTGGAATCTTCCATCGTATTAAACACAAAGAAAGCAAAGGATAAACTAGACAGTTATATGTTTGAATGCATAAACTCAACTCTACATTCAGTGAAGCTATATTCAGTGACGAGTGGGGTTTTTTTAGTCAGCATCTCTTTGCTCACCAAGGCAAACAATTCTTTTCAACCGGGATGAAACACATTGCATGTTATTTCGCAGAGGCCGCCGAATACGTGAATGTCGCGCAAGGAATATTTTTACACGATATACAGACCGACGGAGCAAATTCCTTTGGTGGCTACCTGTGCAGCATAATCCATTTGTACATTTTCACTTGTCACATGGGAAGAAAGCGCGTTGCATTTCTTTGGTTGAGCTACACCATTAAGAACCGTGCTTTTGCTCTGAAAATCAGTCATCCGTAACAAAGAAAGGTAGGGAAGCTTTTTTATGTTTGTTTCACGATGCGTATGAAGTAGGTCGTATATTAAATAAAAGAAATTGCAGGATTCTTCCTTACTTTCAGTGGGGGTTTTGTGTTAAATTTACAACTGTCCGTGGTGTCTGTATGATTCATACCGTTTGCAAAAAACGTTTTAGCATGATTAAGTCAAAGCATTATGCACTACAGAACGTTCATAACGTTCATAAACAACCAATTCATAGTTGAAGTAGCAAGAAACTTTATGTACTTATGTAAAGAAATAATTGTAGAAAAATGTCTTTTCGTTAGGAAATATGCCCACATTTGCAAACTTTACCGTTTCTAAGCGTACACTTTTCGACATGTTTGTTCATGAACATTTTGGGAGATTTCATATTCTAGTATTTTTTCACATTTGTGGCAAAGAACGTCTTCCTTCACATCGATTCTAAGCATATTTTGTTGCTCTTCAACTCGTTTGTGCTTTATGATTATGATTTCAATCCAGCTCATGAAATTTATATCAGATGTTTTTGATTTACATTCATTTAGATTTCCGGCACGTACTATATATTTGCGTTGTTATATGTTACAAGCTGGTAGCGTAGATTATCCATGGTTAATGGCAAAAGTATTGGCTGTTTTTGGTAATAATTCGTTGACACGTTTGATTTTAGGTTTGCATAGGTATAACATTAGGCAATTGCATGTAACAAATCATTCATTGCGACACTGTGGTTCTTGGTTCAGTTTATATACGCTTTCTTTTCATCATTTTCAGTGCAAATGTTAGATTGGAGATTTTTAAGTAGACACATACAAATTCGGAAATCGGACTCATCGGAGCGCATAATACAATCATACATTCTAAAATGGTGCCTGCGGGCTCAGATTACATTTACAGATCATTTCCTTAGCGACGGAGAGTGGTTAACATGTGCATGTGTCGATTGAATCATGTGAAAAAAGAATGCTCAAGAGAAGCACAATTTTGTGGGCTGATGCTTTAAAAAATCGACATCGGTTTGGAATGTTTCATATAGTCCAATCCGAGACTTTGGGGTGGATAGTTAAGTGATGAGTTTACTATTTTTGCACATCGGACACTTTTCCATTCATCAAGCCGGCGAGCCACGTTTCGTTGATCATTGTTATGTTCGGGGAAGAGCAGGATAGGTGGATTACGATATTTTTCTAGAAAGATTTACTATCTTTAAAATGGACTCAATTTGTGCCATAGTCTGCATGTGTTTATGAGGTTCTTCTTTCGCATCTTGCGAAACAAAGTAACCCTGCTTCCATCAACCGAAAAGATGTTGGCAGGAAGCAAAATAGGAAAACAACCAACAAACAAACCAACCAAACGACTTGGTGAGCCGAAAGAAAAGAAACTGCAATCGTAAGAAACCAACTCGGAGCACATTCGACCAACCACTTCAACAAACCACCATCTCTCATCAGAAACTGGTGCCTCCATGCCGGCTGGCACAACCGAATGGTTGTGCAGAAGAGGAAAAGTTTTTCCGTTTTCTGCGGGAGATTTAATGAGAAAAGTGATGGTTTGCCTATTGGCTTTGGGAATACGCGGGGGGCCGTTGATGTGCGGATGCGGCCGGCTATGTGGGCGGAAGTCTTTCGAGAAGAGAGCAGTGCTCCTTGGGTTTATTAAAAAACTTTTCCGACAACCGAACCCCAAACCCGGCAACCCACCCCGCCAGTCAGGCAACGACTGATAAGACAGCGAGCGCTTCCCCGTTTGGATGCGCAAGAACCTGGTGCCGGGTTCGGTTCGGGGAGGAATTCTTCATGAAATCCCACGAGAGCATACCTTTCGAATTTTGCCACTTGATCTAATTCGAAGAGGAATAAACTTGGTGCAACTCCCGCCCACAGCTCGCAAACGGGGTCCGCGGTGGGCCGGCGCGTGATTCTCATTTCCACCAGAAGCCAGTAGGTTGGTAAATAATGGTCATTGGAATGGTGAAGTTTGCCTCCTCTCTCTCTCTCTCTACCTCTGTCCTTTCGACGTGGAGAAGCGTATCGGTGGACTCAAAATGAGTTCCTACACGGGGGAGGGGGAAGCAAGGGAGTCGGAAAAGAAATATGTTTGATGATTTTACGAGCTGCTGGTTTGATGTACTTCTAATTAAAGAGAACTTCTTCACATGCGGACCGGAATGTAATTGGCTTGTCGATTGGTAGCAAAATAATCATCAAAGCCGGGCAAGAAAAAAATTCAACTTCATCGATAAAGCTGCATCTTAAAACGGTGATCTAATCCCTGCAGCCACAAGTATCTCTTGTTCTCGCGCTGTCAACTAAACTACTTGTTGTTGTTTTTTTTCTCTAAAACGATCACAATCCTGTGCACACCCTACGGAGTGTTTAGTAAAATATCCCTAACGGCCGTATAAAAAATGGTCGATGATCTACGTAGAAACGTTCGCCATCCGGCACCATCGGCTACTGGTTCGATGGTGCACTGATGCTACACACTACACTCATGGTCATGGCGAAGATCAGGTCACAGCATTTGGCATTTAGTCGTTACACGTGCTCTACGTAACAGCGAACCATGGAGAGGTAGCTAATGAAAAGGTAATGGTAATGCTTGTAGGAATGTTAGACAGCGGAAGGAAACTCATCTGCAAGTGAACCTCGGTAGTGGTCACTTACGGAGGTAACAACAAAACGCGACTACAAGCGAGATGTAAAAAACCAAATGAACCGGAACCGTGGATGAACTCTATCGCGCGGTTACTATTCTAGAACGTTTCAATCCTTCTGAGGTTGGCTATGTCGAAGGAATCTGAAGTAATTCATCCAAGTGGAAGGGTGTTTCCCGGAGGATGGAAATAAGAAGAGGTTTTCAAGATAGGGAAAGCCACGCAACAGCGCGATGGCATCCCTGTTGGTGACCATCGGTCATCGTCACAGAGAGATCCTACTGCGGTCTCTGCACCTGAATGATGGTGGTCGTTGGTTGTCAGAGGCCTAGACTAGCGGCCGCCTGGAGCGGATACACGCTGGCCAGGTCGAGACTTTGCGCCCCGAGCAGATCCCCGATCGGGTAGGTCAGCGTGGCCGTGGCTCGCGGCTGATGGTGGTGGTGTGCGGCGTGATGATGGTGGTGGTGGTGTGCGGCGGCAGCTGCGGCCGCCACCGGATTGGCGGCGGCGGCGGCCGCAGCCACCGCGGCCGGATGTGGGCGCAGCGCGTTGGCGGCCGCCGCTGCGTTCGCCGCCAGCAGCCGCTTGAGCGAGTGCTCGTAGGCGAGGGCGGCCGAGTGCTGCTGGCTGTTGGCGTTGGCGGCGGCGGCCGCCGCGTACTGCAGGAGCGAGGGTGTCGCGGCCGAGGCGGCGGCGGCGGCGGCCGACAGGGGCAAGATGTGGGTGGTGGTGGCGGCGGCTGCGGCGGCGGCAGCGGCGGCCGCGGCCGCCTGCTGGCTCGTGATAGTGGCGGGCAGGGGGTAGGGGGCGTAGCGCAAGGTGGCGCCCGCGGAGCTCGTGGACGGACCGACGGGCCCGAGCGAGCTGGAGGATGGACCGGCACCGCTCAACACTACAAACTCACCGTATGTCCCACGTCCAGCGGTGCGCGTTTTGGCCAGGTTCGCTGGAAGCATCACTTCTTTGGGCTGCGCTTTTTTACATTCGACCTGCGGGGAAGGGAGACGGCGGAGGTGATTAGAAAAAGCTGGAGACGTCAACGTTTGTCGGTGACCACTTACCATTTTATTATTGATTTCGTGAAAGTGAATTTCGCAAACTTTGTCTACTACATCTTCGCTCTGAAATGTCACAAATCCGAAGCCTGCGAAAAGACAAGAAAGAAAACAACATGAAAATTATTATACCATCCAAGTAAACTGTGATTAAAAGGATCCTGTGAGGATGAATCCAACATATATAAGATTTTTGACAAATATTATAACATACTGTACTTATGTTTGTAAAAAAATTTCAAACAAACTGTCACAATAATGGCGGAGCAGAAAAAAGCTTTGACCCGACCTGTCTTTTAATCGATCTTGGTTCAATCGAAGCACATCTCAGTCTGCTTAAGAGATAATTAGATTACAGTGGCAGATAAACAACTTTCAAAGCACGCCACATCCTTTTACAAAACATGTAAATAACACGAGGATGAGGTGCTTAACGGGCAGTTAATGAAGTTTGTTTTGTTCCATGTGCGAAAGTACAACGTCACGGAAAGCACAGGATGCTAGTTATCACACTATTCAACGGTCAAAGTCCAGAAGAACGCGGCATCTAACGTAATCCATGGGGAAGTGCAATGGAGAGAACTCGTTGACCTGAATTTACAAACAAAAGAAAATAAAAAAAAACAACATGTTCAGCTGTACCAACTCCAAGAGGAGGGAGAAAATCCTGTGGCAAAACTATGCTGAAAGTTAGTTTTAGAGGTCGGTTCATTTTCCACAGTGTTGGGTTGTGCTCTTGCAGGGTTTTCTCACTTCCAGCTGGCATAATTGTGTGACACGAGAACTCGCCAAGGACGCGGGAGGACTGGAAGGGCAAGCCACGAACAAGCTGGGCGGAGTTACGCAACTGTAATTTTATGCACATTTGCAGCAACATTTGCCTTCGTAGCTCCGGAGGACTAGTGAGAGGAATTTTCCACCCGAAAAGGGTACTTCTTCGACAAGAACTAAAGAAAAAAAAATCCACGAGTGTTCAACTTTCGAAGTAAATCAAGCGCAGATGGAACATCACGGTGTCACCATTGAATTGCTTTTGATTTATGCATATTTTCCCTCCAATATCTTTGGAAATCAACTCTGCACGGAGTGTTTGGATTGTTATTGAACATTTTCCCCTCCGAACTTACTGTTGCAATATCACTGATGGCTTTACATTGTAACAAAAGATGAAAGGGGTCTTTGCTTTCGCTTCCGAAAGCACGGAAACCTCCCTCTTTCCTGGGTTCGCTCGTTTTCGAGCGTTCGAGAAAAGAATCCGATTATTTCACCCGAAATTGAATCACAAAAAAGTCACTCTAATTAAATGTATTCCTTTTTTGTCGATTAGCATCGAGTGTTTTTGAGAAACCGAATAAATTAAGATAGCAAAACGGACGAGAGTATCAGCGAAGTATCGCTGGAAAGCCGAAGGGGGGCAGCAACGGGCCGGGTACAATAAAAGAAAGGTAACCAAATGGAAACCAACCAATGGCGAGGAAATGCGGAAGAGAGGCGGACCGGGGATTGGGAAAACAATTCTTCATTCGACAGCAAAAGAATCCTGACGCATACCGAAATAATCAGAATCAGAAGGTGAAATGAAAAGTGGGAAAATTATGTCGCTTGTTTTATTTATGATTCCTTTCCCATCAACGGGCCCATCGGCGCATTATTTGCCGCCAACCACTTGGCCTCCCTCTTCCCTTACCACGCCCTTCCCCACCACATTACTTTGTTGTTGTCCTTGGGACAAGCGATCGGGCAGCAAAACCACTCTGTTTTCTGTTGCTGCGAAGGAAAGCTGCCACCATTAGGAAAGGCCAGCAGTCGAGTGGTGGGATGGTTGGGAGGTTTTTCTTCCTTTTTTTTCCTACCTCGCCCTCATCGTGCTTGAATTGATTTGTTTCTCATTTGCCTAACTCAAAGCGGTCCCCGATAGCGGTCGCCTTCGTAAAAGGTCGTATTTGTGGCATTTTTGGTTTTATTTCACCTCCCTGGAAACTCCTTCAATTGCGGCTGCATCGTTTGTCATAAAACGTAACCACCTTCCACCGGCCGGATGGTCCAGCCCGGACCGTTTCCGGACTGGTCCTCCATTTTCGAGGCACCATAAATTAGAGACTGCGTTTCAGAGGCGCATTCTCGGAGCTGTTTTATCGCTCATCGACGTACGGCTCTCGTATTGAGTGAAGCCGGACGCTGAATCGCTTGGCCAGTGGTTTACCGCTCGTCAAAAGGTCACCTCTAGCAGGACGCGGAAGTAAAGCATCCGGCAATGAACGCTGGGACTTGAGGCCTTGAACCATGGATGAAATGGATAGTCAAAATAACGCAATAACAGAATGTTTAAAAATATTCGATATCATTATTGGTAATTTAAGCTTGGAAAATATTCCATTCAAATCTATTTTCTTTAAGGGTAGTTATTTACCATACCAAAATATCTAAAAACATGCTACTACTGCTTTACACATCCAACCATTCAAATGCGGCCATCGGACCATGCAATGGTCATTCGCTCGTGGTTTCTTCTGTTACCATTTTTATGCACATACACCATGCACAAGCGAACCTTTTAATAAGAATACAAAAGGATAACCCACAGAGCGTTCGGTGAAGCGCACACGCTATAACTGATGCAAGCTCTGTTCTGCGCGAGCTAACCTCCGGAATCGTTTGAATCGGTCTGTCGAATGGATTCATTTCCATGAAAAAGCTTTTTTTAAATTATTTCACCCTTATTGCTTATCTGATGGAAGCACTGTTTGTACTTTTAGAGTCGAATGCCGGACAGCACAAACCGATGAGTTTCCTCTAGGTCAAGCGAAAAAGCATAGTTCGTGTTGTTTGACCATAAAAATGGTGGTTCGATGGGATGCTATATAATGTGCGTCAGGTGTATTATAAGTTTGAGCTAAGCCCAGATTACATAATCAAGGTTAAGTTTCTATGGTTAAAATTATCAAGTAATAAGATTTTAAACAGATTCTTATTCAACGACATTTATTATTTGTTTTAAATGATATTTTATGAGACTTTAATGAAGAAGCTGATTCTCAACTTCAACCATATCTGCTACCACAACATATTTTGTGGTTTTAGTTAAGTAGAGACTATCCAACGTAGGAGTATTGAATATTTTCAGGAGTGCATTTGATCCACTGTTGCATTTACTTGGAAATAAAACTTCGATGGTAAGGACCGAATGAGAACCATTTGGAAAAAAATGTAAATTTGTTCAATCCCATTTACCGGTAATGTGTTTCGTATGAAAAGCTGTGACGCAACCATTTTTCTTCGACGGTTTCTTTCGATCATCACTAGCTCACGTTTATGTTGTCTCCCCAAATAGCTCCACAATCCTAATACGAAAAGCTTTCAACTGAATAAGATAAGATAAGGGAAGAAAAGATGCATTTAACGAGCGCTACCTTCAAACTGTTGCATTGGGATGATCAGAAAGAGCATCATGCAAATGATCCAACTAGAACAAAAGGGGATTGCAATTTTATGTGCTGGTAAACTGCGCTAAGGTTTTTTTCAGTGACGATGTAACGCAAGGTTACTTAAGAACTTTTTTCAGTTTTTTTTTTCAAAAGATATCCTATCTTCTATCCACTATTGTAGCAGGAAAATACAGTTTCATTCGATTGCTTTCATCACTCTTAAGTCAATCAGATCATCAGCAGACTGTTGCGTGTTGAAACCTTTGGAAACTAAGTCCGTTTTATGAAATTTCGATTTCAAACTGAAATTCAAGTCAAATATTGATGTTAAAATTGTTTGGTGAAGAGTTATAAATTGATGTCGACACATTGATGATTCACACCAATCGATTATCACCGATGCCATTGACTTCATTGAAATTGATTGCTCAACCCGGATTCGTTGATCGCTTTCGTTACTGTGCTGTCTATTATCGTTATTACTTGACAAATTTTAAGTATCTCGCACGACATAACGCAACCCGTAAACGAACGGGGCAGATGAGGCAAAAAAAACCGGAAAGAGAATGAAGGGCAATAGATAAAGTAAATCGATGACAAGTCTTAATCGAAGGATAGAAAACTGTTTCCGTGTAGGTGCAATAAGCTTCCGGGGATCGACTTCTACCCAAGAAGCGTAATAGTCATATTGAGCACACATAAAAACAGAGGGTAAAAGAGTGGGAAAGATCAATGTGGCAAAAGGACGAGAAAATAACGTGCCACAGGAAGGCAGAAAATATCATCTTTCAGTGGATTCCACCTCCACCCTCAGTCGTCGATACGTGGTGAGATCGTGAAAGCCACAAACAAAATCGTTAGATTCGACGAAGGAAATAAATTGGATCATTAAAATTAAATGATGCTGAAATTTGCTATCGATTCCGCTCTGAAGCTCATCGCAAGAGATTCTCTTAGGGTTGTGTTTCGATGCTTCGCTCGGAATTAATGAACGTCTCATGTGTACCTCGCTGGCCCAAAACCTTATCCAGCAGATGGTGTGGAAAATGACGTCAGACTAAAGTAGAACAATTTTAAGTACTAATTCGTGATGGTGGAATCATCCGGCTGAAACTTATGCAATTGAAATATTATCTTGAAAGTTTTTAATGTGCTTTGACAGATTCGCTATTGATAATACAGTAAAACATACATATTGAACCGACGGTGCAGAAAAACAACCTTTGTTTAAACATGTGTTTTATGCGCAACCAAACAAACGGCTTGTTTGAAATTTCATGACTGATAAATTCCCTTCCAACCCCGAGCAGGCACGTGGCCATTCGGTTGATAGTGATTCCTTACGATAGAGCAATTTATCGTGTTGGACTGTGTAATAAATTTTACTTTACCCGCTTCGCTTTGTCGGCCGTAAAGTTGGACGAGTGAAAACCGTTACCTTACGGTTCCGAGGCGCGATGGTCAGTAAGCGATTTTCGATTGATTGTTTACGTCCGGTGAAGCGTGATACGAAAAGGGACGGGGAGCCGGAACTAAAGCAGGCCAAAAACGTTCCGCTTCGGGTGCTTCCCGGGGTTGTGTGTGTGTTTTCCCAAGGCTCACTGCAAATGAGCTCCGACCCATCCCGGGAGAGGCCTCCTTTCGGATAGCACACCATCTTTCCGCGCTGCATGAATGGATGTGGAGTGGAAAGTTTTTCACGGGTTTAGCGATACCCCAAGCAACGGGCAGAAGTACAAAGCATCGGGCAAGAAAGTTCGATTGGTTGTGGCGTTAGGGCATGCGGGTTTTTCCAGACCCACCCCGGATTTGTGCATGTGTGTGTGCGCCCCCTGTGCCGTCGTTCGCCATTGGAAAGGATTAAGTTTAAAGATACATCAAAACTTTTCGAATGGTTCAAACTTGATCCATCTCGTGTCTCCGATCCATTCATCCATCCGCACGAAGGGGACGACTCCCATCAAAAAGACGAACTGGATATCTACTCGGCCTTCCCTCGACTCCAATCCCGTTGTGTACGATAGGTTAAATTGTGCAACTTTTGTGGGGCGCATTCCGGACCGGATTTTCCCGGACCCACGGACCACCCTCATCAGAACCCCCATCAACCCCGCCCCGAGAGTTTTGTTGAGAGTAAGTCTAGCGTGCACAAAATTCATAATAACAAAAATAACTAACGCTATCTCTTCCGTAATGATGCGATGGATGATGCTCATTTAAAATCCGCATCCAGAAGTGATCCTTAAAACAGGGAGTGGATGGGCGCGGGTGCGAAGGGCGGGGAAGACGTGTGCCCCAAAAAGAAACAGAGAGTGATGAGTTTTCAGCGATTGATGTGCACCAATGTTGGGAAAAGTGAAAAAGTGATATGTTTACGTCAAGGGGCTCCCGGTAAACTGGAACGCAGAGGAAGACGTGATGTACTAACTTTCTTTTCCCTTCTAATGAGATCTTATGCCACTTAAATTATCTATTGAAAGTTTGAGAAATAACGTTTTAATTAAAATTTATGTAAATAACTAACAAGTTATTTTATAGTGCACCAAACTAACATTACAATTTAAAGAAAGTGACGTAAATTTTATCTTAAAAACAGACATACAAATTTAAACACAACTTCTGGAAAGTTTAATTATGGTTCCCAAAACATCACTTTTTCAATAGAATCAAATAAATTTTATTTTTAAAGACCATGAAGGAAACTCTTCTCCACAGAATTGTCTTTTATTTATTTCCCTTGTTCTTTACTTAATCTTTTAATAGTAGATTGGTTAAAACTAAACGAAAATATGTTATGGTCTCATGCGAATTTCGTTACAAATCTGTCGCTTTCATTTAACTTCCATCATTTCATTGAAACATCAATGTTTCTGAGAGTAATATAAAATAAGGAAAGTCAAAAGTGTTTAAAAACTGAGATGTAACTCGCCGTTGACCCATGTTTACTGACGAAATTAAGTTGCACTTTTCTCGTCATAACCATAGAAAATCCGCGTCGAGAAACTGATGGTAAAAACTCTTCAACCGTCTCGTCAAAAGTGGCCAATTTCGCTGTTGTTGGTGTAACAGATTTTCCTGTTGTTCTTTAGGATTTGAGCTTTTGCAGTTTATTTGTGCTACAGTTTTGCCGTCGACTAGTGGCGAAAAACGAAATCAGGAAGGTTTGTTGCCCTGCGCTGGCTCGGAGAAATATAGCTTCAAGCGTCTTGGGTTTGAGGTGCCTAGAACCGTCCAGACAGCTGGTGGGTGAGACAGAAGGATGGTTTTTATTTTATGGAAGCAAGTGTACAATTAAGAGCTCACAGCGTTGCTTTCACGGCACCGAGGAATCACTTTTTCCGTGGGCAGCATCGAGCGGACGGTGTTTTTTCGCGTTCCCTAGCCCGCACAGGACATTCGGGGATTTATGGCCACGGTGAAGCGCCGTACTTTAGCGCGCGTGCACTTGGTGCCCGTTTCTACATCGTCAGCGGAGGCTAGCATATTTTTTTCGCTTTCTTTCTCCGCTTGTTGTGTGTGTTTCTGGTTTGGTTCGTACTACTTAGGAGGAGTTTTTTCCCCCACATCATCCACCCACGCGGCCCAAGTGTCCAAGTGCTCGCCATCCGTCAAATGACAGTTTGAGTCAAAGTTCAGCCACCAGGCGTCTCCATCCGGACGGTTCGGGAAAGGAATGTGAGAGTTTCGCGAAGAAATTCGCCGCACTGACAAAAGACCAGCAGAAATGTCGGCTTCCCCCGGACGCAAAACGACGAGACGATCTGCTGCCAATGTTACTGCGTCACATTTCACGGGTGCTCCGCGACGTGCCGAGAAGCAGGAGAGTGAAAAAAAGTAGTCGTAATTCTTCCGCGAAGCAAGAAGGAAAAAACACCGACCGCTCATTTCGGTTCCCGGTCGGAGAGCCCTCGACGCTCGAGGAAAGGGAAAAAAGCGACGGAAAAAAGTTTAAGTGCTTACTTTGAAGATCGCCACCAAGCAACCGGTGAGCTGAAGGGGAGGAATTTTAAACAACCCACACTATAGCGCAGCAACTCCATGCCGGCCGGAGGAAGGTGAAAACTAACAAGAAGTAAGAGCATTAAAATGTCATTGCCGACATCTGTCGTGGTACTGAGTCGGCCGCGCTCTTCGGGAACAGCTCGACCACTCCCGCGAAGGGTTTCGATGATGGTGTTGGAGGTTAAACATAAAATAGTTCGTTGCATGGTGACGTCGAAAGTGAGCAGCAAGGCTAACGGTTTTGTCCGCACGGGATTTGATTTTCAGCCATCGGCTGCCTACTTGTCAGGTCTCATTTTCATCATTCGTATGAAAATATTACCTCATTAAAAGGTCAAGTATAATTCATGGACACGTTTTGTTCCGACGAATTTATTAAATCATTCTGATAGTTACTGTTAAAAATATGTTGAATAATCATGAAATGTGGTGGTCGTAAACACGAAAGTAATTATTCTGCAAAGGTTTTCATATTGTGTATTAAAATAAAATAAAATTTTTGAATACTCTCTGTTGACCATTAAGTTTATTGGAAGTTGGTTGCATTTGTAAAAAATGTCTTTACATTATCGATCAATTTTAATTAACAAATGGAACGTTCAAAACCCTCAGTACAGTACACTGGATCGTTTTATACTTGCGTCATTTGTGGGAAGAATAAGGAGATAATATTCACACCCATAGCGATTTGAATAGAAAAGACGAAGGTGAAATTGACGTAAGGAAGATATGACCAGCAGTAGAAGAACATGTGGTGAAATTAGCATACTTTTATGCGTTGTTAAAGTTGCGTGGGAAATTAGAGTAGGTGGAAAATTTTAAACTCTGTTAGTACCTTCTTTGGGGGAAATGTGTTAAAGTGAATTCGGTAAAACCCTCACACCTAGCCGTGTGATCGAATCAAAAAATTCTTTGATAAAACTCGCAATTTTCTTAGCGAACGCGGTGAACAACTTGATTTCAGGCAAATTTTCTACCAACAATTTGCGGCACTTCATTGTTCGGAACTCTTTGCCACTTGTCTCAGGCGTACCGAACCTACCTGACAGTGTCACGGGTTGCCAAAAGCGATTGATGAAAGTTATTCCACCATCGGTTTGGTGGAAAAATTCCCATCCATTACCACCAAGGCCGACAGGCGTGGCCGATCAAGTGGCTCCGGGAAAATCTTCATTCCTCCAGTCCTCGAGCGCATCGTCTCCATCGGCAGCCTTTTGGAGAAGAAAAGTGTCGAGCGCGTTTGACAGTTTCAGTGTCACGTAATGACTCCTAACTAATAGTGGAAGCGAGTGTTTGCGAGTCAATTTCGGTTGCGGAAGTGGAAAAAGTGTAACTTCAACCCGAGGCGCACAACGGTTTTGGGGGGTGATAAATGCTTCTTTCTCCGTTTGCTCCCGTGTGTCGAGGGTCGCCTTCTTTTCTTCCACCGCCACCCCAATTGTACCCGCCCGGTGATACAGTTTATGGAACAAAGCCGTCGGTGGTTGCTCAGTAAACATCAATCAGGCAGTCAGTCAGTCAAGCTGTCAATCAGTGTCCATCCATCCGGCGGTCCATTTGACGTCGGGATTTTTGGGATCCACAAAACCCATGGCCTGTCGCATGTGGTTGATTGTTCGTGTTGGACGAACCCACCCACCCACCTGCCGTGCGCCGTAGCGAAGGGAATTAAAATGTATTCCCGGCCCACTTTTGAAGGAGTGTAGCTCGAGCAATAAAACATATGTAGACAACACTTTTGAGTGCTGGTAGGGAATGGAAAGAAGACAAACCTTCCATTGAATGCAGCACTGTAAAATAACGTTAACCAAATATTTTATCAGCCTTAGAGATGCTTTCAAGCCTCTCTACAGCTTAAATGAACGGGTTTCCATCTCGTATCGAAGCATCAACATGCAAAGCACCTTAAATCTTCAGTCATTACGCGACTGGAAGCATCCAAAATGTCACAGCTAATAAGTGCTGGTGTGAAGCGGGCCCAGCTTAAGTCCTTCCATTTGAAGCCATCAAAACGGTACAGCACCGTTTGGCCACCGATTTGACACGTTCTGTCTCGACAGCAGCCCGAGAAGCCGTGGTTTGTTCCGGTTGAAGTTTCTTCACAAACACACACACAGCCATTTGCTGCACGGTGCCCAGGTGGACGATGTCTGTTTGCTCGTACCTGCGTCGAGCTCTAAAACCCTCGCAAATGAAGTGCGAAGAAGCACACGTTCCGTTTTCAGCCCAACCACAACCGGCCACCTTGCCCGAACCGATGACGGTTTCCAATTGGCATTGGGCGGGCTAGGAACAACTTTCCTCAATGATTTATCGCTCATCAAAATGACAAACACATTCCACGTCCACCGAGGCTCAAGTGACAGGGCTTTTTCCCCCCTGAGGGACGAACGTAGCGAAGGAAAGTAGCGCACGTCCACCCGGTGAACGTTTCGCAATTGCATTCCGATGATGACGGACGAGTGCAGTCGTCGCGCGGACAGTCTCGGTCGAATCTTCTTCTGCAATTCCTCCCCGAGTCGCTTCGGGAACAACGTTTTGGAAACAATTGTTGATGCAGAAGACCCGCAGCCGATGCCGTTCGATGCATGCGTGAACGCAGGAGGACAACTCTCGGCTCGGCTGCCGAGAAAGGAAGCACGTACGTAAACGATTTCCTGACAACATTACGGGCGACTCTAGACCGAGACTGCGGACTTAGGACGAGTTGATACCTAACGTGGGAAGGGGGAGAGAGAGAGAAAGAGAGCGGGGCAGTGTCATTTCGAGGAGTCACCGGGGCCAAAACCAATCGAAGCTGGTGTAGTATCATCATCAGCTTGGTCGGCAACGTCGCCGACATTTGTCACGACGCAGGCGAAGGACACACCGGTCCACCGGAATGCGAGAGCTTTTCGTCGGCAAATGACACGCAGAAGGCGCTCCTGAGTCTCTTACGTTCGCCCGACGTGATCACGGGAATGCCGTCTAGGACTAGGGGAGCGAAGACAAGGCACCGCAAAACGAACGAAGACGAGAATGTGTACGACTACGCGAAGGACTGCATCGACTGAACCACCACATCATCCGGTAAAGGACTCTAATGGAATGCAAATCGAAACCCATCGTTGCCAAATGCCCGAACGGGGGTTTCCTGTCCGTCACTGCACAAGGTTACAGTGTGGGAAGTCAACAACGCCAGCAGCAACAATAAACAAACAGGGCGTGCATTGCGAAGGAGCTTATTCCGGGCCGCAGAAAGAAAGGACGGGCAACAAACAAACAAACAAAATGGAAAGCTAGTAAGGTTCGTCTGCTGACGAATATTGATGTGTACATCAATCTTTTTCGCTCGCGTCCGAATCGCACCCGGTTGCAGTTTTCGCGATCGGGGGAAGGTTCGTCGCCTGGTTTTCCAACCCTTCGCCACCACCACAACTCACTTTCGTTCGGAAATCAGCGTTTGCTTTTGTTTCGTCTGGCGACGACATCCCCCGTGCCCTCCTCTGCCCATTGGTGGTGGTGACAGTTGATACCCCAAAATCTGAATGGTGGGAATTTAAAATTCAATTCATCCAACATCCGGGTTGATAAATTGATTTCCTCCGCACGGTTTCCACCGATTTGGCGCACGATGCTTGGGCGTGAAACAACGGTGGGAGGAAACGCACACGGAGAGGGGGATGGAAACCGAAATGAAAACTACATCCGTCATTCCGTCCGTGTGCTTGACACGGTGGAAAGTTAAATTTCGATGATGCTTTTGTGCACGCTTATCCGTTTTGTTTATGGAAGCGTCGATTTCAGACAGCACCATAAGTTGTTTGGACATACGGTTGTCAAAGCATGGCGTTGCGAAAGGCTAATGGATGTTGGAAGCTGAATTTCAGATGCTGGAAATATCAAGGTTTTTTTTCTTCTCGCCGTTACTAGTGATTTTTGAAAGAGTTGAGCTATTTAAAAGGCTACTTCCAAGGCCAATAAAATTTTCTCATGTATGAAAATAATCTTCCAAGATCATGCACCATTTAACATGGAGGGAAAAACCATTTTCTATTGAGTAAAAACATAAATTAGGGCCACATCAAAACGAGAAACATCATTCCAAACTGGCACATGTCCTAGCAGGGATTCCAAAGGAACTTCTTCATTGCGGTAATGGATCTACAAACAATGCTAGACCGTGATGTGCCAGTGATACGCTGGTGGCAGCATTTATGTTCGTGTTTTCACCTGCACCACCTTCCGGTAACTCTCGGCCAACCGCACTCCCCTTCCCCTCGTTTGGTGCAACAAAGTTAGTACAAAGGATTTCTTTGAACGCCCAGCAGAAGCCTCCGTCGACGGATGTCTCACTGAAAGCGGCAGGATGAACGTGCATAAAAACAATCATGCCGTCGCCAAGCGTGTGTACTTCTGCGTACCGAGAGAGTTAGTCGGCGGAGGGATAAGCCTACGAAAGGATGTCTCAACAATCCATAAAAGCAAGGATAAACATTCATTCCGGTGAAGGCGGAAGGCTCTTTTACAAAGGATTTCTTTTTTCTTGCTCGGTTGCTTCGAAGGGAGGAAAATCTCGATGCTTGCCGGCGAAGGGTTTTTCGTCATAATTTACCGAAACAACTGGAGTTTCGTCACTCTTCCCACCGTCGAGTGGGTTGTCAAAGGATTTTTCCTATTTGTTCATACAGTTAGGACGAAAGAGACCGCTAAGGGAAGAGCGTGGGGGTAGGGGTTAAAGTGAACAGTCAATGTAATTAGTGACTACCGAGAATTGAAGTAAACGGGTGGCTGAAGTAAAGGCTTGGCTCCCGCCCCGTGCAGCATAAAACTGATATGTTTTATTTGCCAGCAGCATCCTTTTGAACTTCGCTTATTTTTATTGGTTGCCGAGCAGGGAAAAAAGAAGGGAACAAACAAGAAACTGAACCAAGCACGAGGATGAATACATGCATTTCGCTCCACACGGCGCTCGGTGTGCGTGTGTGGGAACGCAAACAAACCCGACGCGAAAGAAGGTGTAAAGTCGAAAGACAAATCTCAACTCCTCCGGCAGGGCAAGATATTTTTCTCCGCCGCCAGCAGCAAGATGTTGATTTTGCGAAAGCATTCTGTTGAACTTTCCGCTCCTTTATCACCTGAACAAAGAGGAACCTCGACGTCGTCGTCGCCGTCCACTCGGGCTCGCGACTGTTGTCAGCGTCGGGGGAGGCGGTGGGTGTACGACAATTTATGTTTGCCATCGACGGGCGCGCTCACTTACGTGCTTATCTAGGGCGCTTGTGTTCGCTGGCTTTCGTCAATCATACCACCACCCAAACCACCCACCCCGCCGTGGTTGGCTCTTCTTCTCGGTGGGCAAAATAATCCCCCAGTAGGAGGGGGGCGGTAGATGGGGGAAATTGAGCGTATCTTGTAATGGCAGGGCATCGGTCTTTAGGTGAGTAATGGAATTTGCTGCCAGCGCAACGAAAGATGACTGATGTGCGCTAAGATCTGTAGCCGCTTACCGGTTCGGAGGGGGTTACCGGGAGTGGCGGAAAAGAAAGGACTACCGGAGAGTGCCAGAGTAAAAGTGGAAAGCTGATTAGAAGACATTCACATTTCGTTAATTAAGAAATGTTTCGTTTCTTTATCTTGGTGCGGTAAGCAAAAATAAAAAGAAGTAAGGAGGTATTGCAAGGAAAGCTCGTCACGCAACAAAAGTGCGATGAGGGGTTGAAATCAGAATCGCACACAAGTACGAACCGGGCCCATCACATACCGCAACCCACACACACAGATCAGCTCACAATTAACGTTCGTTTGTCTGTCACACAAACGAGACAAACTGTAACTGTAAACTATGTCTGTTGGATCATTTGACTATCGGTTGGCATCGGAGCTACAACAGAAGAAGTGTTGGGTGTTTTAACTGAAGAGCAAAGCTCCTGTTGAAAGAACTTAATCAGGTTACGCTCAACTAGCGTAGTTTGTACGCGTGAGATAACATTTATCGTTTCATGGTATGGAGCACATCAACAAGTGATTTGCGAACAGAGAAACTTTGACTATTGCCCTTGGTGCTTCAAGTTGACGATGAGCTGGATTAGTTTGGTAGGTTTAAGCCATCCGTCAAAAAGAGTCCTTTTAGAACATTGTTGATCACCGATTGGAGCTTACTTACAATCGAAGAAGCGTGTCGCCAAACTTACCTGGAAAAGGAAAAGAAAGACACGATTAAACAATTGTACAATACTGTGTACCATCAGCATGGCTTCGGTAAATGGACAAAAAAAATGAAATGATTTATAGTTGTTGTCTACTTTTCATTCTCCATCGACGATTTGAACATTACACTTTTCACGATTCGATTTGGATCATTCGATTTAGTAAAGAAACAGTTTGTCTAAGCACTATTAAAGCATCGTAAAACGTGAAGAAATTCCGTTACACAAACGGTAAGTTAATCCGAAGCAATAAAAATAAGCAGGGTAAAGAAGAGTACTGACAAGTCTGTGCTGTGCCGAATCCAACGCTCCAGCGAGCCGCTACGAAGAGCATAAATTATAATGAAATTTAATCTCATAAAAATGTTTCTAAATAACGTTAACGACCTGACAGAATATATAGCTGTCGGTGCGCATTTTTTGACGCCTCCATTGTCTCGGCTTTTGGCATTTGGTGGGCGCTTTCCCAAGTCGGGATGTGGAGGGAGAAGACGGCTTGCCAGACGCGAGTAGGCGTGATGTCTCAGATTGCTGTGGAGTTAGGAAAATGGTTTGGTTGGCTTCTAAAGCGAACGCCAAGAAACACACGGGAGGATTAGGATGTGCACGTGGTTTAGGTCGGAAACAGAAAAAAAAAAATAATGCCACTCACTTCTTGAACACTGCACTGTCGGAGCTGGAAACTTCCGTGCAGGGAGAGTCATCAAACACTAGTTCAAGCCAGATGGTCGTGGGATCCTCTGGGTTGGTCCAGGTGACATGTGGAAAAAGTCCGGAACTTTTTTTCCTCCCCCCCTCCACGATACCGTTTCCATTTCGGCCATCGAGCCGCAACGAACTGCGCTGCGCATCGAGGTGTTCGAGGCGGAGCATAAATGTTTTCTATGACACTGGAATATACATTGCCTAATTAGGATGAATTATGGGCACCGGGTTCGGGAGAGCACGCTGGCCGCCGGGAGGGCCGCCAGGTAAGCGATTCGTTTTCGGGTGGAGTTTGACAAAAGTTTTGCTCTAAATAAAAGTTGCCACAGTTGGTTCGGTAGATTATTTGTAGCTCAAACCGGGCCATGCGCCACACTGAGCGGAATATTAAAATATCACGTAAACTGTTTGCAAGGGCGCATACACCGGAGTGCCGGTGAGTTCGGTTTTGTTTTGGGAGGTGAAATGTTGGAATTGTTTGTAAATACATTCATCTTTTTCAAAGCATGTTGTGCATCGTAGGGTTTTTTAAAGCATCGCCAAGAATAGGATGACATTTGAGAAAAGAAATGCTTGTGTAAGCTACAAACGATCGTAGCAATTGCAGCATACACACAGCGTAGAAGCATTCCATATATTCCAGCAATTTAAGCAACAACAAAACGGCTCCCCACTTTCCTAAGCAGTACACATCAGACCCCCCAACCCCCAAACCTGGAGCACTTTCATTGTCGGGCTGATGTTTTGAGAACGCTAAAACTCCGGTGTAGAAGCAGAAGGCCGTACCGGATGCATGATCGCAGTACTACCAGCATAATAATCACGTTGACGACAAATGATTATCATTAGTGCATGCCTTGCTCTGGCATCAGCTCCCCTGACCCACCATCGTTGGCTGGTTCCTTTTAGAAAATGAGCGTATTTAGCATTGGTGTGAGCTTGTGTTTCTCGACATTCAACTTTTTTTCCCATTCCTTCCTTGTCCCTGTACGCCCCTTCCCGTCCTGTCATTATGCTTTTTTCTTTACATTTCCACTCGTACTCTGGCTCCACACGGAAGGATCCGGAAGTCGGTGCGCTCCGTGAGCTCTTCTGTGTGAAAGGAGCCGGATAATACATCGGATCCTTGGCATGAACCAGCCGCGTCCATTCGGTGGTACTTGAAGCCTGGCGTGTCTAAAGTGCTTCTGTTTTTCCCCACACACACACAAGGGTGAGCGAGCGTGGCAAAGTGCATCGTTTGCAGTCGTGTATCGGTGGCATAATCAGACACTCAGCCTGACGGTATGGCGACGCTCGACAAAGCGACAATAATTTTAGGATCCCTCGGCTGACGATTACAAATGCGTTCGCACGGGGGGAGGGGTGCGGAAACGCTTGTAGGATTTATTGTCGTTATAAGGATCGGGATCCTTTAGCAAATGGGTTTATCATCGCACGGCATAGCAGGGGATTTCCATTGACCCACGATGGTAGAAGTAAAAGCTGCTATTATTCGATGATATTTTGAATATTTTTTTATCATACTTGGATCGAAATTGGCTTTTTTCGGCCATGAAATGCTAAAAAAAAATTAAAATTTTGAATTATAATGTTCATTTTGCTTCGTAACTAGCATTTTGGACTCCGTTTTCCCAAAACTAATGTTTTAAAAAATGTTGGGTAAAATAGTATTCGGAATAAAGTTCATAAACCCTCGCCGGAAGAACGCATTTTAAAATGAGTATGTTAACTATTCTAGTCATTTTTTTACAAATATTTCCAAAAACATTTTCAACGAACCTTTAATATTTGCATGGGCAAAACACTGGCAACTTAAAATCGGTGATGGTAATGGTGAATGTCACCCGTCCGTCATATTTCATTCCATCATCATCAATTTCTCAGCGATACTCTAGCCCAAAAAAAGGACTACACCACAACTCACGGCTTTTATTTTCTCATCCGACAAAAAGGGCTCCCCAAAAAAACAAAAACAATCATCAACTCCATCGCGTCCTCATGGCCCTTTGGTCCACCGTTCGACGGTGCATGTATTTTTTTTGAGTGTTCGTCTCCAACGTTCCATTTATTTTTAAAACGCTTCCCAATCTCGACCCGCCACCCAATCCCGGCTGGCAAATATACACACACACACGCTGGGGCTGCCACAAAATCTGTCGAATAAGATAAATGTTTTCCAAAGTGCAAGCAACCGACACCCCACGATCTTGGGCTCGCGTATGACACGTTGGTTACTTGTGGCATCAGACCGCTATCCGGGGGAGGTTTTCCCGGAGTACTCAAGGAAAATGGGAACGCGGACGCCATATGCTGTGCACCAGGGTTATTTCTCTCTCCATCAATCCCGGCATTTGAATGTGTGGCAAGGGTTCTAGAGTTTCTTCTCTTTTCTCTCGCAGAACGGTGCGGAAAATAATCGAAGTCACTCGAACGGAGGGTTTTATATTTTGCACCCGCCCTTTTCCTTCGGTCACTGGGTGGAAATTGTACTGCTTCCGTTGGGAAGGAGCAAAACTTGGGAAGAAAAAAAAAGCCCGGGATCGATAAGTCGCTGCCACTTCCCATCGGACCAGCATCCCCGGGCCGGAAACAGATTGTGCCAGAATTCACGCCAGAACGCCCTCTTCCGTTCATTCATAATGCAGGAGGTTGTGTTTTCCACCGGAGTGTTCTTCACTTTTCTCTTCGTTCCTCCGCTTGTTTTTTTTTTTCGGATCGCCCGATAGTGGACGAGTTCGGAGCCGTAGTCTTGGCCTCGCTATAGATCCCGCCAAGCCATGGCTTCAATCAATTTTGATTTGATTTTGAAAAATGATCCTCTCACTCGCCCTCGCGTGTTTTGCCTGGTTTCCGGCGAAGACGATGGGCGAACACTTGCACCACGCTGTTGGCAAAAAGACGTGGCAAACGACAAGGGGGTACAAAACGTCCAGCAGAATTAATGCCAACGGAAGGCGACCGGCGCACACAAATGGCGCTGTAATCACCCTGGGCGTCCACTTTTTGTTTGACCTCCGATCGGTAGCGTAAGCTTTACGACAGTATGTTTTGACATGAACGCTTGTTTGAGTTGATAAGGCGGGCAAACCGTCCCGTTCTTGCGTGTTCGTTTCTCTTGCACAAGTGCTTATGTTGGTGGTTCGACGAAGCTCTTTTTTGTTACATGGAATTTGCTCTCAGGTTTGATGTAAAAAAATCTATCATTTTCTAACATTGTTCAATTTTTTTATTATCTTTTATGTATAAAGTATTTTTCTAACAAAACTGCTTTTCTTTTCGAATGTTACGGACATGTTGCAAGGTTAAAGTACTAATCACTTTGCGTTTAAAGCTCATTTTACAAGTCTATTCAACACCAGATTTCAACGTCCTTCTCCGGGCAGCAACTTTTATCAAGCGAAAATAAAACTTCATGCCGGCAATAGATCAGGCGTGACACTTTCCAACATTATCGTAAGTTATCAGTCGCGCTTGATGTTGCTGCCCATTGCCAACCCTCGTTTAAATTCAATTTATTACAATCGTGTCGCTTGAAAACAAAAAAAGCGCTCACGCAAACTAAAGGACAGTACATTGAAACAATTTATCATCCTAATGCCATCTACACCGACTGGACGTTCCGATATCGGACGACGATAAAGGTGGCCGGGCGATAAATGCAACCCCCACTCACGCTATCGAAATCGCGTACCATTTCCCAGCCACTGCCATTTTCCATCCCGGTTTAAAGCGATAAGCGGAAATATAAAATAAAAAACCCTCGAAAGGCTGTCCGATTGGGGAAGATAATGTTGAAAATACACACCGCCAGCTACACGGATGTCCCGCCAGCGGTCGATGTGCACGCGCCTCGTTTGTGGGGGAAGAGGTGTGTTGTTCCAACCCGTCCCACAAAACCCGAGGGCCGAGGCGAGGGTGAAAGGTTGTAGCGTGTGGCCGGGCATGTCAGTAACATTTTCGTCTGTTTGTGACATGTTTGATGATTAATTAAAATATGACACAAAATGCGTGACCTACAGGTTTAATAACGACTGCGGCACTGCTTTCGGGGTAGTACCGACATCGTCCAGGGCCTACTTCTGCATCCACTTCATTTCCGTCACCCCCTCTCCGTCGAGCCGGCGGAGAATCCGGTCAGAACAATAATTCTGTCATCTAAATCCTGAAACGGGTCCGCCCCTTTTCCTGTTGAAGCTGGACAAAAAAAAAAAACCATCAGGAGTCGGTTTCAGCCGGTCCATGTCATCTCTCGTGGGGCTGAGAGTCCCACACCATACTCGCATCCGGCCATTAAAAATGATTCATTTCAACTTCTTCAGCAAGTGGACGCAATTTCCTTCCGCATCGTTGGCGTGTGTATTTGTTTTCTTAGAACTACAGGCAGGCCTTCTTGCCACCTTCAACACCTTCTTACGAATTTACGATCGTCTGGGGCCCGAAGGATCAATACCTTGCCCTTTAATGGGCCCTTTTTGAGGGCCCTCCCACCGGCCGATCGAATGTCCTGTCGGTGGGCTTTTTTTCGCCGGAGTGGTTTCTACTCGATTTATGCTCGCAAGCAAAGACCGACATTTCCGATTTCGCGCTACAAACACAATTAGGCACAATTACGGTGAAAGAAAATATAATGCCTATCAAAAGGGAACCCGCCTCCAAAAGGTCGATTAACCACCGAAGTGAATGAGTTTCTCGAAAGGGCCAACGTTCGCCGATATGTAACGAAATATGAACGATGTGCTTCGTTTCACGATTCCTAGAATTTTCCCAGACGTTTCAGATTCCTCCAGTTCGAGTTACCTCTTTTTTTCACACGACGTACATCGAATGCGGGCGATGTTATTCGATACGGCCGTAATTACGATGCCTCTACCAATTCCCTGTCACGATAATTATTACGCCCGTTTGTTCGAAAGAAGGAAACAATCTGATGGCAAAAATGGGAAAATTTTGTGCATGATCAACAACAAAGAAGAACATAAACAAAAGCCCAGCCAATCATGCCCAAGCTTCCCCTCCCACTCTCCATCGGTATACCACGTAGTAATAAATTTTCCACCGATTTTCTTTAACCACAAATTTAACCGCCGGTATCGGCCATCAGGTGCTCGCCGTTGTTGGTGCGTCATCAATTTTCTCGAAGAAACACATTAAGAAAACGGAGTGGGCGTTAAATGGATCGCTTTGCTGGTTCCGTACTTCCCACCGAGGGTCCTTTAGCTGTTTCCCAATAACCTAATAACCTGTAAACACACCTTTGAACGTACACAAACACCCACATACCAGCATAAACCTTCACCAGCTGTCTCGTGTCGCTATTCGGGGGTAGGGAAACTAAGCGACGTATCTATTCGAGAGAATGAGACGGCGTAGGTTTCATTTCTGTATCCCCCCCTTCCCCCAAATACTTCGCCACACCGGGGAAAACTTCGGGCTTCGGTTTCTCGAAGTTCGCAGCGGGAGGTGATGATATAAATTATCAACATATTAATAACATAAATAATGATAGGTAAAGGTAATTGAAATCAAGCTGTGATTATTTATTGACGACCACCAGCCGTTCTGTCGGTGACTTATGGTGGAAAAGCGCACAACCCGAGCAGCTCGTGCTGGTGAAGTGAGGGTGTGTGTGTGTGGCGTGGTTTGGCAAAGGTTTCGGGGTTTGATTCGCGATCCGAAATGACCACCCGGGTTGCGTTTTCCGCGTCGCAACTCTGCCGCCCACCGATGACCAACCGTGGTTGTCTGGCAGATTGGAATGGTTTTGGTAAATTATTTAGCTCCGGCTCGAGTAGCGAAGGCAACACACGCTGCTACAAGAAGCCCCCGTCCGACGTTTGTGTGACATTTGCGAACCATTAGTTACGCATTCCGTGCTTCGGGAGGGATTGGTGAATTGTTGAACGTCTCATGGCTTATGACCTTCACAGGGCAGAGCAATTTCGTGATGGTTAGCAAGCGACGGGCGACGAAGGGAATGAAATATTGACGATGTTCTAATTTCTCCACCACCCTGCTGCTAGCGGCCACGAGAGAACCAAATGTCGCATGATTGGCTTGAGAAATGCCAAGCGAACGCACCAAAATTTTCTTACTTCCCTTTCGCAACGTTCAAGCAGATGGAAAAAATGAAAGTAAGATCATTCAAAGGCACCCTGGAACCGCGCTGGTATTAAATCCTGCATATTGAAATCGTTACTCATTGGTAGCTATTTGTTTGGGTTTGCTTGCCCTGGGGGGAGGAAATTCCAATTTCGCACGGTGCACGCGGGAAACCCGGTTTGCGTATTGCGTCGCGAAGTACGTCGGGAGCAAGCACTAATAACTTGTTCCATCTGATTTATTTCGCAAATTATTTTTGCTAGAGTTCCCAGGGAGTCGTAGTACGTTTCCACCGGAGCCCTATTTTCTATGTTTCGTCATCAATCTATGCAGGGAGTGCTCTGATTCTTCTGTGACTACACGTGGCGTCTGTGCAAACAAACAACCGATTAGAATTTACTTTTCAAGCTGTAACCCCTGAAGGTATGGCTTTCCAGAAGAAAGTACCAAGTGTTTTCATATATTCTATTGATTTTGTGACAGATCCTTTTGAATGAATTTAGATTGGTGATGTTTAATCATTTGCGACTTTTTTTTGACTTGGATGGAAACCTTTTCCTCTTTTATGGAACCAACAGGTTTTCTGTTAGTATTTTAATTTTTGTTTGGAACCATACAGTGCAGTATTGAAGGGTCAAACATTTTGAAATATTAAATTAAAATTTTAGAAATTTCTTAAAATTTAGTTAAAAACGTCAGCCAATCATTTGGATATTTGAATTCACGAAATAAGTAAGCCAACGATACACTTTACACATCTATAAGACACTTAATATACAATTACATTTCAGTTGCATGATAATCTTGAAGATGACGTTTAGCGTCCGTGCTTAATACTCTCTCAAATGCTTCAACGGTAGGCTTAATCCTTCTGTGCAGTTCTGGTTGCTTTTTAATTTACTTTTTTTATAGCCCATTGCTTGTACGAAACTGCTCGCAAGGGTTTGTTGACTGCAACAGAAGTGCGACTTTGGTGAAGAAGGGAAAACAACTTCTCCAAAAGCGTTGCTGAAGAAAGGGAACGCAAAGATAACCGCAACAATCCATTGGCTGGTTTCTTCGAGCTGATGGTGGTATCCCCATATTCCAGCCCGATTATTTGGTCTCCGGTGCATCTTTAGCGCATCTCGACCGAGATGCAGCGGTCCCGATGGCTTGTGGAAGGAAGGAAAATTCGAAGCTCTTCCAACAACTCCGACAGCACGGGTGTAGAGTATTAGTTTTAATCACATTTATGTTGTACGCTTTTTGCTTTAATGGTTTCATGGATAGTTGTGGCGTTTCCTTGTGAAAGGATTCAAAGTTTCCGTTCCGCTCCCACCGCTTCATTCCTCCACTTCGTCAGGGAGCTCGATTTCATCTTCAACGCTTCTTGACACTCGAGCTTCTTGGCTTTCGCATGTCGAACGAACATGTCCTCGCCGAACTCCTAGTCTGCCTAGTTTTTGTGTCTACCTCTCAAATCGGTTCTCCGAGCCAGGGAAGGACCGGGGGTGTGATCGGGCTGCACAAAAAAAAAAGCTAAACTCACACGAGTGTGTTTGTCATTGTCGTTCACTTTCGTTTCATTTGCGAAGTTTGCGAGCCCGGAGCAGGGTGTCTCCTATGTGTACAAGACAATTTTCTACACGTCGCACTGGGACCATAAACAAGAGCCCAACACAAGACACCCCCGGACTGCATCCCGGATTTCTAGCCCATTTCAAAGTTGCTTGCTAGCGAGCGAGGACCTTCTATTCCCTTTTTTTTTGTTGTTGGCCACTCCGGACGAGTGGAAAAGGGAAAAAGGAGCGCACGAATTGGCCACGGCTTGGTATACTGAACCGGGGGAAGCACTTAAAAGGAAAACCAAGACACGACGCCAGGAGGAGGAGGAGCGTGGGAGGGATACATAAAAACAGGCAAATGTACTTTTAAATGCTATCATCACACGGACAGCACATGAGCGCACCAAAGCACACACATACATACACACACACACACCCTCCTTCTGCGATTGCCACGAAGCCACAAGAATTCTTGCAATGTCAGACGATCCTCCTCCAACACCCCTTCCAAACCCTTCGCGTCACCAAACGCCCGGAACGAGCGACAACTAAAAACAGTTTGCAGGAAGATGAGGAAGCCGATTGCACGGAACGGAAGCGGTAGGGGACGCACAAGTGGAACCGGGAGAAAGGGACGACCAGGGACGACAGTTTTTGGTCAGCTTCGGTGCCGGCATTTGCTAAGGATATGGACGATTGTATCATCAGCAGCAGACCGCATAGAACCGTTTAAGCTCTCATTAGCTTTTCCCAGGGTGGGGAAATTTGGTGCTTAAGTAAAATCGGTGTTCCGCTGAGCTGCAGATTCTACACCAAGAAGCAAGTGGGAGCGGGTGGAAACGAGGCCGGCCAGTCGGTTGATGCGTTTCCTCTTGTCTGGCACTGACAGACGATTAAGACAATTTTCCGGCTGAACATGCAAACGCAAAGTATTAAGGAGATTGTTCCGAACCATGGCGAAGGTTGTCACTTGGGTTGGGTTTCTATTTATTCCTTTATTTTAAATTGGGATACCGTTAGATTATGGACGAATTGTTGCAGAAAGGATTACGGTACAAGCACTAGTAAATTTTTATAGAAGCATCCATTTGGTAGAGCACTTTTTCTACTTTAAACAGAAGACGTGTAAGGTATAAACGCTGTGTTTAACAAAGCTAAGCTAATAAAAATCAATTCACCACTGCAATTATCCTCTTATCTTGCTACAAAAAGTGACTCTTTTCATGTTGCAATATAGTTTGGCTTCATACCATCACAATTACAGAAGCGACTGGTATTCGGTTTTCTGTTGGACACGATGATCTCGTTTCAATTTCCATCCTGCGTTTTTCGCATTCCAAATGTCCATGGTTGTGCATTTTGGTTGCTAATAAGAGACTTCTGCCGGAACAAGATCCAACAGTCAACTCGCCAAAATGAACAAAACCATTTAAAAAATGTCAAAAATGCCCTCCTTGCAAAGCGGAAGCGGACAGTGTCTGTTTCCTCAACGAACACTCATTTGCTGAGCACAGGATCCAAATGTTACTATCGTCGCCATTTTCATGTCATTCCTATCCATTTTCACGATTTCTCAACTTCGCCGTCATTTGGCAGTAGCAAAACGTATGTTTTGCAATTACGATGCAAGAGCAGGAAAGCTAGAGAAAAAAACATGAAAATATTAAAAGTAACGTTTTGATGTAGTTAATTTTCAAAGAAATTAACATATGAAGCTGGTCGTAAGGTAAACTTGTTTTTATTCTGTGGAAACCATTCTGTGGGGAACCAACTGTGGAACCAAACCAAATCTATGTGAAAATTATTTAAACTTTATTCATCTTTTTCCCATTTTTATCAACACTTTTTAAATGTTTGATAGATTTCATACATTTTGTACAACATTGTTTGGTTAGTTCAATTCATCATAATTTCAACATGGTGAGCATTAAAACACAATAAAAACACATATACACCGATACATGATTTATGCTCGGTCAGAAAGATTGGAATATAAAAATGCAGAATCGCGTCATACAACAGCAGTCGATTCAGCAAATGGATCTCCGCAGGATTAAAATGTCAAATCTATCGCAACCACAGCGCTGCGATGCAACCCCATGGACGAACCGGGGGTCACTGATATGAACACTGTTATTTTTTTTTACCGACGAGCATTAGCTCGAGCTCGAGCATTGTGACAGGCGGGTCGAGTTGATGGGGTTAGTTTTTGAACGGAAACAAAATACATCATCCAGACAAAGCGCATCCACAGCGGAAGCGGTACACTTCACATGTCATCCTTCAGTCAGTGCCAACCGTTGGGGTCATTTGATGGTGGGTGGTGGATTAGAAAATGGTGCGTGAGTTCATGTCGATGTTCACCGGTTGTGTTATTTTTTTTTCCCCACCACAAACGTGACAGTTGACATGATTTATCGTGGCAGGAGTTCCGGTTTAGCAAAATTAAAATTGTCGCAAATACAGACAACCGTGCTTCAATCCCATTTGCTGACACATCTATTTGCTCGTGGCATATCCGATTGGGGCACTGTTGTGGCGTGCGCAAACAAAGAACGTACCGGAGACGGCGTTTATCTGGGCAGATATTTTCAGAAAGACAGGAAATCTGTTGAATCAAGGTAAAATCTGCGTTCGCAGCCGGAGTTAGTTTCATCAAATTTTGTGTAATTACTTGTCCTCCCATCGTGTGCAATTACCCAGTGGAGTTGATTTCATTGAAACGATACGCCCGAAGCGGTACGGAAAAATAAACAAAACCAAACCATTCACGTGCTGCTCGGCTGCCACTCGAGGATGGATATCTGCGGATGGGCGCTTAGAAATGGCATCCTTACCGTGCGTGTGCGTGCCGAGCCGAATAAAAACTCCCCGACCTCAGCGCCCGGGACGAGCGAAACGGAAGACAAAGTATCCCATTTCTTTTCCAGATTACCCATAAATAATCCCGAAATGAAAAGACGCCCGGTTCGACGGGGTGTAGAGAAAACCTCCGGCTCGCTGCGTGATCCTTTTCGACAGCCACCGCCAGGAAACCCGCCTCGCTACATTTCATCTCGCCGTCTTCGAGCATCCGGCGTCGACGGTGGATTCGCCCGGGAAAGAAGCTCATTTGTTTTTCCTCCTGTCAGCAGCGCACTCGCTAATGGCTCGGGTGGGGCTGGGGGACGGGAGGATGGGAGGGAAGATGCGAAGACAATACACACGCCACCCGATGCTCCCTGCCCTGAGCCATCGCTGCTCCCGGGCAAAGGTAAATCTTTCACTCACAGGACTCATTTTCGTGCCGTCCCGGGTACGGTGTGGGTGGTACAACCGGTTTCTGATGGGGCTTGCTGGGGCTTTTATTGCAGTAATTTTCCCGAAGCATCCGCACCAGTTGTCCGCAACGGTTATTAGCCGAGAGTGAACGGATGTGTGCGTTTGAGAAGCCCCCCGAATCGACAGGTAAATGAAACAAAAAACTCTGTGAAGGCAATGAGCGGTGAAATAAATAATGGTGATGTATTCCCAGTGAAATGCGATATTTCAAGACAGTTTCATATTTGCACTCTTGTTCTTTACTCTTAGCTGTATTATCTTTTTAAAAAATCATGTTTAAAACAAATATTTATCAACCTCAAAATATCAAAGTCACCTACTTAGCAGGAACATATAAACACTTAATGTTTCCTGGCAGAGAAAACTAAACGAGGGACAGACACTTATACCCTACCCAATGTATTTGCTTCATTATATTAATTTTTCAAGCTCCAGTCATGTTACCGGGAAATGTGGTTTTTTAAATACTTTTCCTCTTGGTTCAAGGTTTGAAATGGATAAAAATGACTGTAATTAAAGGGGACATTTGGTGAAAACCACAGTCATAAAGTATTTTTCAACACAAGTTTTCGCTAGATAATTGTAAAGGTTGTGGTCAAAAGTGTGATTCTGGATTTCTTTGTATTACTTTTTTGTATTATTTTTCTTTGATTTTACCTTATTCACAAGGACTCAGCGTTTCAAAAAGAGTCACCTGCCATAATAGTGTGATATTTTCTGTCATTTTAAAATTTCACTGCAAAAATGGTGCACATCAAGAGACTCAAAACCGAGGTAAATCAGAAAAAAACTTTAGCAAGACCAAAAAACACACGAAATCTTATTGAAAGTCCAAAATATGGCATCCAAATGTATTCAGAAAAGTAAATAAGCACGTCTTGAGGGAAAAGATAAAAAATGTACGTTCCCTTAGTGAAGAGTTTTCGTGTGACACGAACGAGCAAAGCAAACAAGTTGCTCCATTAGCAGCATACACCAGAGAAAAACTACACGCAACAAGACGTACTACGCAAACACCAACAAATCACGAAAAAGAACACTCTTTTGATCACACTCGCCGTACGTAGGACAGCACAAATGCTTGCACTTATTCACGCTCGAGCGAGCATCGACTAAATTTGGCGTCCCTTGTCAAGGTCAGACGAAAAGGACTTCTTCGGGAGCACAAAAATGGGGAGACGAAATATCGAGCCGTCCCAAACTTTAACCCAACCAACAAGCGTCGCAAAGACGCATTTGCGAGTCCACGTTAAGCAAGACTCGCCAGCGCGTGGACAAGCGGACGAGGGCGGTGAGCTGCCGAGGAAAAGCTAACGAACCGGAATATTAAATGACAACTGCTAGTGGTGAGAAGTGGCAGAAGCCGTCCCGTCTCGTCGCAATCTCATTACTTGTAAGTTTGCACACTATTAGTGATGGTTGTGACTGGATTTCAATCCAGCGGTGGAAGTAGAAATTTTTTTTAAAAATGAATGAACTGGAGATTTCGTCACACAAGAGAGATGATTTGACAGTGGAAAACTTGCAGCAAACCGCATGAGGAAAAAAGCTGCTGTGACTCGTGAAATAAAAAATAAAAGTAAATAAAATAAAAACATTTTAAATCCTCCAGGTCCTAAAGTGTCCTAATGGGACGTTGCGGTTCATAGCTACATCTTGTAGAGATTCATTTCAATTGCTCCATCACTTTGCAGAATCGTCCTGCAACTCCACGCAAAACGCCAGTGCATTCTGCATCTTCCGCTCCCGGTTGCATTCGAAACCGTTTTACAGCATCCAGCCAACCCCCGTCCCGTCCCTAAAGGAAACAATAAACTCTTCCTTATCATGTAAAATGAGGTTTATTATTTACAATTAGTTTTAATTTCATCCCACAGCCATATTCACCCGGGGCAAACACGAGCTCGGGTGCATCTCGCAAACGGTTGGGCCGCCAGTCTGTTGCGCGGTCGGAAGGAATGACGCCCAGTAAATGTTGTAAAATTACCATCATGGCCCCATGGCAGCCGTGGTCGAGCTCGAGCTCGAGTCCGGGCTAAACTGTGCGCCATGATACAGCTCGCATACTTCCTGTTTTATTGTCACCCGCTGCTCGCGGCCGCCGGGTGGCAAAAGAAGGTGACGGAATTCCGGAATTGTTATGGAGACTATTTGTTTTTCTTTTCTTCTTTTGCCGTTGAGTTTATGCCCCCCCTCCCCCCCCCCCCCCACCCCGCTCGCTCGTTACTAGTGTGCATTATGTTTTGCTCGTGGTTTGTCCTTTGAGATCGGGCTGGAGTTCTTTTTTTTTAGTTTTTCATTGTTGAATGTTTAGTGTAGTGGTTGGAAAGTTGCAAACATGCCCTTTTTTGATGCAACTCGAACGGAAACCCTGAGCAAGTCTCGTTTCATAGCCTGGAGGATCCCAGCACCAGCGCCGAAAAAGGACACCATGCCAACGGAGACCACCGTCGGAATGCCACCATGGTGAGTTGCTTCCTCCGGTGGTAACGCATAACGAGCACGATAAGTGGCTCAAAAGATGTCCTGTGATTATGTAGGTGTTGTCCTTCCTTTTTTTCCCGGGGTGGTTGTTACCACACCTAGCAATCCGTTTATTACTTCTGGAAGCATCGTTAAGGAAATCTTACGCCTCGCTATCGCTTGCTTGCAATCTGCTCTAAAATCGCAATTTATTCCCGAAGAGCACAAAAAATACCCACCGCGAGTTCATTTTCTCCAAGATAGCGGACCGGTGGAGGAATGGTACGAAAAGGTACGAATGGAAAAATGGAACCATTTACAATTATTCTCACGGCAGTTAGAGCCCAATTGCGTGGCGCCGTTAAGCGAATGGCCATGAATTTAAAGATAAGAAGAGTCTCCGCGAGCTGGAAATTCATACACCGTCAGCACAGTTCCGATGGAAATCGTCAATGATTTGGCTGCGGTCTGCGTTGCACTGTAAACCAAACACAACTGTCGGATTATGCAAATGGGGCAAGCCTCCCAAGTAATCACTTGATGCATTAATATTGACTCGGGACGAGTGTATGAGCGTGTGATTTAAATCGCGTGCCATCTGCCGCGTGGTGAAAGCGCGAGTAAATAAAAATACCGACCAAGCTTACCGGCCAGATAAATGGACCACGATAAAGGCCGGTCTTCGCTTTCCTTTTCGATAGGCCCGCTCCCTATCGGTGAATGGGAATTAATGGAAAATATATGGGACAGACGGAAAGCCATATCGATCAATGGGGAAGGAGTCAATTGTTGCTTCAAAGATTTCGTAACGATTGAAGGTAGGTTTGGGAAGTTGGCATTAGCACCAAGACAAAAAAAACGTTTTTGAAAACATAGAGAAATTGTAGCTCAAAGTCAATCTCAGTCGATCAAGAATTGAACTCGATCGTTTTAGGAAGGATTGCAATACATTTCGTAACAGAAGTCAACAGTAGCATCCGTTCACAACACTGCAAAAAATATTCAACACTCCACCATCAGAAAGGGGGTTTGCGCGTAATGCATAAGCTTGGCACAAATATTTACCTAACGCTTGCATTACTACTGACGCTTCTCGTTTGCGAGGCTGCGAAATGATTGGGTATTTATTTCCTCACCTCTTACTTTGTGTACATATTTTCATTCCGTTTCGTCCCACATCCTACTGCTCTATATGAAACTTTGCATACAGTTACCAAACAACAAGTCCCTCTCAATGACCAGCTTGACTCACTGAAAGACACGCTGACCTCCCGCGCACCGAGAATTACCGTTTTTCTTCACCCAACGTACAAATAGATAATAATTTAAATGTACGTTTCCTGTGTGCCGTGATCGAAAGATGCAGAGAGGAGAAATAGTATTGATTGCAATAGTAGTGGAACGGAAGTAGTGTTCAAGCAATAGAAAATATTAATATTTTCACCAAGTGGACCAGTTTCATAAATTGTGCTATGTAAAATGTTTACTACATAGCACAATTTATGAAACTGTTTCATAAACAGCAAAAGAGGGGAGAATAAAAAAGCCATAAGATAGAATTTTACAGTTATATCAATATTTGATATGTTACACAAGTATAGTAAAAGAAGCAAAAATAACGCAATTTAGTTAAATAATTCGAAAGGTAGTTCTTATAGACGTAGCTGAAAATGTATATTGCATTAAAGATTATCCACCCCAAAGCATATCAAAACATTTAACCATGTTAACAGGGGCGAGGAAAAAATTAACGAAACACCAATCGTGTTTCGATGGAAAACACGTACGCGAAAAACCAAAATGGTGGTCAACGAGAATGCCACCGCTGCCATTGGAAAGGAAAAGCCCGCAGCACCCGAACGGCAATTTTACCAGACGGCCAATTAAGGATCAATTCGGATAAAATTGTTATTCAACGCAGTGGCGGTCAAATCAGAGCCCACTAAAGTGCACCGACCGCACACATAAACGCACACATACACACACGTCCCTTCGAACCGTAGCCGATGGATGCGCAAATAATTTTGCGGAAATTGATAAAATACAAATAAGACGCCCAGTGTGAGTTTCCCAGTCTATCGGAGCCGGCTCTCGTCGACTTCCATTTGGGGAAAATGAATTGTGCCGACCATGTTCAACAGGATCAAGTCGGGGCAAATTCTGATTTCCGATTTCCCTACCAGCAAATGGTACGGGGCAGATAAGCTATTACGAAAATGGGTATTTTCCTCCATAGGTGTTGGGAAAAAAACCTTTTGGCTGGGGCATGGGTGTGAGTGTGTGTATGATTACGTAATTGTACCATTTTGAGCGTATTTTTCATAATGTTCTTCAACAACATTTGCACGTGCGTTCGTGAAGCATTGAGGTTTGTTTGCTTGAACATTCAAACACCATGGAGACCTATTATGATAATTTACACCATACCTCGTTCATTTCAACTGGCGCACTCGGGTTGGGTCAGCAAATATTTCCGGGAAGCAATTTTTCCCCCCGCTTGTACTATGGGAAGACACTACAACGTTTTCCGTTTCATACAAATTATGAATTACCGCAATCATTGCGTCCGCGTTGGACGCTCCGAAACCGTTCACAACAATGCGAGGCATGCATCGCCTGCACGGGAGCTTCAGAGGGTCTTTCGGTTTCGCAAAAGCCGTGTCCAACAAAATATCCTTCTGCAAGGCACGCGCACAACAACATACTCACACACGGTCGGGGCAAATTTACGCAACAAAACGGATGCTGTCGATGTTGATTGCTCGTAGCGCTTTTCCAGCGGCTTCCGGTCGGCATGATAAGCTAGCTAGCGATTTAATTCAATTCATAAATTCACCCCGTGGACCCGTCGGCTTGGATATGGTACAGTGGTTTGTTGTTTGCTACGGTCGACGCCAATTTATTTTCAAACCATAATTGCACGTGAAAACCTGAAGTAGTTCTCACACAAATTCCAAATAAAAATGTTGATCTTCCGTGTAAAAAATATTCAACTAATTTTAACAAACCAGAACCCCCGACTAGGGTTATAGTAGTGAAAATTAATTGAATAATAGACGCTTTTATAGTTAAGGCACCTGCACATATGTTCTTCAGATGTTATAAGAGATATTATTCATAGACATTGAGTTATTTTCCTTGACGATAAAATTAAACTCATCTGCAATGGTGCTAAAACAAGAATGAGGAAACTAGCCATCGACTTACGACGTCGGATGCGATCAACGATGTAGTGAACCAAGGACTTAAAGCTGATATGTACCATCCAGCAACATCTTTCACATCGTCTTCGGCCGAATCCCTCAAAAAAAAAAAAAAAAAAAAACGTGAGCAAAACCAAAGCACCCCTACACGGGCAAGATAGATCCTTCGGTCTTCGGTGAGCACACGTTCCTATGTGAAAGATCCGTTCCGGTTCGTTGCCTATGTATTCGCATCTCAATCAGACCGAAGCGTACGAACGACGGATGCCACCTTATCCTTTATTCCCAGGCGCATTGCTTCGCTTTGCTTCAGTCCCACCTGAAAGGTGGCCTAATGAAGATGAAAATCCCAAAAGATTTTCCTTTCAATTTGCTCCACTGTATTGCCCAAGGATGTGTGTGTATGTGTCTTGTTGAATTTGAATTCTATTCCACTTTCAATATCTGGGTAACTGCCAGCAGAAAGCTTGCGATTTGAGCGTCAGAATGCTTAGTTTCGGTGGACAAAATGGCAGAATATTCATATTATTCTGGTTTTGTTAAATCTAAGAGCAGTTCATCAACAAGTTATGGAGACAATATGGAAGGTTGCCATATCTACTACTAATTTGGAATGTATACAAATTACTAAGTGTATCCTGCACCAGATCTGGAATATTTCTGACACAGAGATATTCCTCATAACATGTATTTGTGTTACAGTAGCAATAAAAAATTCATTTCAAAATAGCAATAACGGCTTTGAAACTAATTTGGAAACACTATATTGAAAAGTAAGCATATAAAAACATTTCCTCAACCCATTTCCATCTCTCGCTCTCACACAGAAATAAATCTTGCTTTTGGTGAACAAAACAATCTAGAACCTTCCATGTATTGAGGTTTGCTGGATGATATCCTTAAGTAAAATTCGAGAAAAACCCTTAACGAATGCGCAACTATGGAGGCGGTTCAATCTGGGGTTTGCACAACCACAGCTTATACCTTCAGGTGGGTCAGCGCGTGGGCAGAATGAAAGGATTCGTCTAAATCCCATCTGTCAATCCATGTGCACAATCCACATCCATCCGACCGATCGATCCATCCGTCCTTCCATCAATCAATTTGTACCTCATTCGACGCACGTGTCTACTAACGGCGTTCCGCTGGCCGCCACCAGCTGGCCTGTCAGGAAAAAAAGACCTATTCCCTCTGAATCCGCATCCTACCAGTGCGTACGTTTGTCATCCATTTCCCAGGAAGGCGAGCGGTAGGCGACGGTACTATCAAGAAAACTCTGCCCATCACCAGCGTGTCCAGCGTAAACTAAAACTGCCTGTGCCATCCACTCCTCTCGAGCGAGTTGTGACCTTTAGCTTCGGAAAAACGTAATACGTGATGGACGATAGCTGAATGGATATTTTGGAAAATGTTCGATTGAAAAGTGATGCACCGTCACGAGAGCTGGTTTTCCAATTCCACTTACGAGTCATCAAACCTGAGGACTAGTGCTATGCAAAGCGGTTCATTTCATTAGCAAGAGATCTTATTTGAAAGACAGCTGCGGACACCGTTGCGTTGTGTCAATCGAGGAGAAAAGGTTCCAGAAACTAGAGGATTTTTTCGGGGAAATCGGGTGAGTGAGAAAAAGTACATTAAACCACGATTGACATCTGGTAGATTAACGCTTTCTAAGATAGTCGTACGTGATGAGGGCGTTCTGAACCTCTTTGACATTGTGAACTTATGTCTCGTTTAAATTATCCAGAACTGAGATCGTGATGTAGCATTTACAGCATTCTCTTCTTCTATGTATCGAAGGTTTTTCATATAGAAAGAAAATTCAAAAGTATTCCTTTCAAAGGGAGTCCAAAAATATTATAACTCAATGCGACAAGAGTAACCGAGTATTGGTGAACCCATACACTGCTTCTTAATCCATTTCGGTGTCTCTACGATTCAAAGTCAATCCTAACCCTTGGCGGCAACCATCGTTCATAGTCGTCGGTGCCTGGCAGCCGATAAAAGCATAATAATGCTTTCAAAACCCCCTCCTAGGCACCAACCACTCGCCCGGGCTTGCCAATTTTTCACAATTCATTTCGGTGAAAGTGCCGCTCAAGAATGGATCGGTGGCTCCTGCACTGGCGCTCTCCCGAACGAAGGAACCCGGTGCGGTGTCGGTGGCGCACTGCTATCACGAGCTGCACCGAAAATGCACCGACAAGGTTCCGAGCGGCAGCGTGGAAAGTGAAGGATAAAGTTATAATTGAAATCCAATCTCAAATGAGCCCGGCCCAGCGTCGGGTTCTTATTCGCTGGCAAAAGTTTATCGCTCTTTCCTCCCATCCTTAGGAACGCCCGATGAAGGGCGGGGAAAGCCTTTTGTTGGGAAAAAAGGATAATTTGAAGTGAACGAAGGGCCAATGAGCGGGAGTGTTCTGCAGTGAGAATTGAGAAATCAGTTCGATTACTTAAGCCGAGCTTGTTCCATTCGGGGACCCTTTTCATCCCGACCGCAGGAGGAGAGTGCGGAGGGCGACAAGCAATTTCTGATGCTTTGTTTCCCAGTTCGCCCGAGCTCTCCGGGCATTAATTGAAAAGTAGCAAAAATTAATACCATTCGATGGCGCTTATTGGCTTAGTCATTCCGCCGTATGTCCACCTTCCGGTGCAGCGAAACACCGACTTAGAAAACGAACGAGCCCAGTGGAAACCTTTTCGGGCGAAAAAAGCGAGCGAGAAAATTTGACACGGTGGTCCGCCCGCCAGAACAATGATGCCGGCCTAATTCGATAAGTTACAATTGCTGGACCAAAAAGAAAGTTCGTCGCAGTTGAAGTTGTCGGTCTGGGTCGAAAATCGAATGAGGATAAAGCGATAGCGAAACAATAAATGGACACTGGAATGACGTTTCCGGTGTCACCGTTCTTCTTCTGGTATATTATATTTGAGAACGAGGAATTTTTGGGTTCAATTATGATCCTCAAAATGAATTTTACGTGAGTTTTCAATTAAGTAAATAGTTAAGACCCATTTTGAAAAATGATAGAAATGAGAAAAAGAATGCATTAGGATAAGAGTTGTCAATGATAGTGCAAAAGTCAACACAACTTTAGTAACAAAACTAAATAAACTAAATTTAAATTCAATTTTGTTTTGGCAAAAATACACACATTTGCCATACTCAAAGAAATGGAATATGTCAGGAAAGAGAACAGATAGCTTTTCCATTGGGAAAGTGGAAACGAATTTAATAAATCTTCCAGTCCGTCGGTAGTAATCCTGTCCCGTTTCGGATCTTCTTTGTCACTGTAGTGTGATTAGTTGCCTGGAATTAGGGGGGAAAGCTGAAGAGAAAAACCATAAAAGACGCTTTAGTCCATTCAAGGTATAAACCATGGGTGGATAATGGAAAACCACCATTTGACTGCTCCTTGATCTCTCTCATATCTTCGAATATACTTCTTTATCGTCTAGAGACGACAAGTGCCAATGGTTGACCTATGCTGGATATCGTTTCGTTGGACGTTTCTTTCCGATCGATGTTGCTTTGGCTTACATCAGTTCCATCGATTGTCGTTTGCGAGACATCATGTAACGTTTAACACGGTCACTTGATTGAATTTTTTTGTCTTTCTTGAAAAGTATCCCTGGCAGTGGAGTGATTAGCTGTTTGCCTGTCAGACACGTTTGGTGTCAATGACTAACATCTAATTGAACTCATGTTGGATATTAGATGACACTCTACATGATTTTTATCTCGAGCTTCGTACGAGATTTAATTTTCTTCATACGTTTCATTTTCATCAAAGGTAGGGAAATGCATACCTGCTAATAAACAAATAAATACAAGCAAAAGGGGTTACAATCAGATGTTCCAGCCTCGTTAACATTAGCTACCATCGAAAAGCAATCCTCTACCATCGAAAGGGGTCATTTGAATCGTGTTTTGTTTGCTACCCTTTTGCTGTGTGATCTAACCGACTCGCATTCAGCTTCATCCCATCATGAAATTGAAAAAACCCGCCACCAATAGCAACAAAAATAAAGTAACGAGCTGAAACCAAAGTTCCTGTGGAAACGCGTAACAGGATCGGAAATGCAATCCGGTTTCGAAACGTTGACGCGCCAACCATTAACGTTATTTTGCGATGCACCGGCGCAAAAATTGTACGGGCGGGAAAGAAAAGTGGGGCGGGAAAATAGGGTCGTTTCTGTGGGCAATATGATTGCAACGGTTGGGCTGGCCGTCTAGCGTATCCGGTATACCATCAAACCCGTCTCTGTAACGGTCAACCGAGCTCCGAGCGCTTCGCTCATTCATGATTCATCGACCAAACAAAATTTGCAATATTTTTAATGCATTCCCCAATCAATGCGGCGAAAGTGCAATGCTGCTGATGCACATTTTTTCTCCTCTCCCCCTTACCGTTCCGTGGGATTGGAAACAAGCGTTGAATGATAAAGGTCTGTAGCGGTGTGCATGGATGATGAGGCCGGTTTGAAATGTTCCGGGGAGCTCGGTTTTCAGCTTGAAAATTTAAAAAGTACAACTTTGAAGCTTGAAATTATGAACATCTTTAATAGAAAAATCAATCCAAACTTTTCCTCAATTAACTTTACCATCTTTATGAACATATTCAGCAAGAGAAAATTAGCCATTGTAAAAGTAAATTTCTTTGTGGTAAAATAAAGATAAAATTAAAGCTTAGAACCCATCCAGCGGACCAATACGACCACCAAAGGAAGAATAAATTTCCCATGGTTCATTTGCGTTCGATCATTACATTCCCCGAATCGATGAAACCGAATCCGAATGGCATCCGATCGTCCGTTTCAGCTTCTTTCCCGTCCAAGAGTCAGCCAGCGTCGAACGGAGTTGACGCTTCGAGGCGGAAGCAGATGTAGTGCTGCGCTGTTGTCATTTGTTTATGATGTGCTTGGATTTTATTGTTGTTTGTTAACGATTGGTTGAATTCGTGCTGATTTGTTTGCTAGGTGCATCTCTGCAGATCAAACTCCGGCGCTTGCAATCTGCATTTGCAATAAGGCATCGTCTTGCAATGAAAGGTAGCTTTCCGAGAGGTAAAAATCTTGCCATTGCCGTACCAGACACTGGATTGAAGAACAGCACCAGCTTCAACGGGGGTCTCGGAACCTCTTCGCAATACACAGAGGGGGCAAGAGGAAAAGCAAGAAAGGAGTGCAACGAAATCAACCACAAGCAGAAGTCCTCTGGGCCGACGCTTCCTGCTGTGATGCACACGATGAAGTTGTGTACGGTTGGTAGTGTGTGGTAATTGTCTTTTGTGTTCTAAATGGATTTAAATCAAGCTTATCTCTAGCCCGAATGCAATATTTTCTGCCGCTAGGAAATAAAGTGCAAAAGTGCACTGCTGCTGCACAAATAACGCACAGTGGTAGAGCAACTGGCATGTTTGCCCGATTGTTTTCGGCATAATAAAGTAAAATATTTCAAATTGACCGACTTAGGAACCATGGAGCGATTGAAATAAATGAATGGGTTGACGTTTTCTCATTAAGGAGTGATTCCACTTACCTCTGTGCCGGTTGGTTTGTTTGTCAAACATCAGCATCGCATCTTCAATCTGAAACAAAAAAAAAAGGTAGAGAGCAAAGTTGTAGTAGACGAAAGAGAAGCGATTATTTTACTTATAAAACAGATCTGTCCAAGCATGAAATCGATGGCTTACAGCTCCAATCATGTAATATACAGGCAAACGGTAGCATAAAAGAAGGAAAGAAATACAACCGAGGTCGAGTTCAAGGGCTGTCGGACAGGTGCAGTAATCGCACAAAATTGGAATGCTCCGAAATGGAGCTCAAAGTCCGTCGGTCTGTGTTAAAGTGTTCGAACGCATTCGCTGGCAAATTGAGTTCAGACGACCGTATACACCGCATCGGGTTCGTTGTGGGTCTTTGTGGCGGTGAACGCGGACGAGACACGTGGTAGTAAAAGCCATTGGTTAGTAGTAAAACAGGGCCAACGGGAGCTGCCGGGGGCGTACCAAACCGCGCTTGTTATTTCCTCTGGCGTTAATAACAACCACCGAAGGTACACACAAGCACGTCCTCAAGTCCTAGGGGCGGCGTCCAAAAGTTGGGAAACGTCGGGCGGGACGTTGCATTTCACAACTTTACGTTGCAAAAAACGGACCGCCCACCCGCGAACTCCCGGTGATAGTTCGGGTCGTATTCTACGCTTCTTTATTGCAACGGGTGGGATTATGAACTTTAGGACGTCTGTTTCACGCCAGAATGGAGTGCTCGCGGAATGTCCAAACGGTACAAACCCCCCAACCGAAGCGGAAGGTGGGTGAGCCGGGCAGCCAGTCCATCCTAAAAACTATGACCACCCTCTTGTCCAAGGACGAACGGCCCACGATACGGTTTAAGTGTGCGCGAGAGTTTGGAGTTAGGATGGATGGGATTCTCCTAAAACCCGCCTCGTCTCGTATTCGAGCGTCAGTTTTATTGCGATCCCTCCTGATCCCGGACCATATTTTCGCGCACTCCCGAGCACATTTCCCAGTGACCGGGTGCCGTAAAGCTGCTCGTTTTCGTAGTTTGACTTTTGGTTTCGCCATGTTTGGCTGCCTTTTTACGTAGTGAACTCCGCGTTGCTTGCAAATGTCCTTGAGAATCACGAACCAAAATAATTTCGAGGGAAGTTAGAGGAGATTCCGTTTAACACTTCGCTACGTTTGCCTGTTAGCTTACGGCTGGGCAGTAAGATTCGTCGTTTATGTAGTTTTTAGAAATAAATGTTTTAATCACTGTAAACTGCAAAAAAAAAAAACACCAAGCATCCATGGATGAACCCATAAAAATCGATCAAAAGCATTAATTTGTTTCCAGCTGGTTTCGCTATACCACATGGGCGCCTTATTTTGGAGGAAATGGAGGAGAAAATCAATATCTTCACACACTGTTGCACAGCGTTCGAGCTAATTTTATCTCATTCTATTGATAACCCGGGCCGCCAGCTGTCGACTCCACACCGTGGCATCTCTTTTGCACTTGTTTGACCCTTTGCAGTTCGAAAAGAGAAAACCCAACCAGCTCAGGTCTGCCAGTCAGCATCATCTGTCGAGGATAAATTTGGCCAGGCCTAACACACACACACACATACACGCGCACACAGAAATATGTAGGGTAGCATCACAAGAGGTTGTTGAAACTCTCCGTTACGGTCGAAGCTTCAAAAAAGCCAAACTCCAAAGGAAAGCTTCAATTTCGGAAGAAAAGCAAACCGATCGGGAAGGAAAGCAGAGTAAACAAAAAAAAAAAAACTAAAACCCCTGAACGTATTTCTCGGGGCGTACCGAAAAGATGGTGGCGAAGATGCGGGCGGACGGTGCAGAAAGGCTTACGCTCACCGAACCAGAAAGAACCGAACAGTCAAAAGTTGGCGTTTTTGCTCGTAAAGCATTTTCCTAAAGTGATTTCATAAATAATAAAACTTTTCTAATTATGCGAAAAAGACGATCATCAAAAAACATCTTTAAACACATTGTGGAACGGTCGGGCAGTTTGCGGGAACGGCAAGAGTTAGGTGTAGTAGTGAGTGGAGCAGCCTACCCGCGCGCGCTTTTTTCCAATGCTGCGCCTCTTTCTGCGGTTTGTTCGCATTCGTTCCCATCCTGCGAGAACTTTAGTCGACCTGTGAGCCTGTGTTAAAAGCAAGTTCCGCTCCGTGATGTGCCGCCGCACGGATGTGCTCAATGGATGGATGGGTTGCTGACGGTTTATGCCTCTACCTTTCACCCCCTTCGACACTCAACCAAACGTTCAAAGCAATATTATACCGGGAAAAAGGGGTGGGAACAGGTTGTAATGGAAAACTTTCGTCCTTGACGCCCGACGGGGGCCACCAATGTCTTGGCCGCTATGAACTATGAAGCATCACCTAACGGTCGGTATGAAGCTTGGGCTTCGACGTGGTTGTGACCAGGAAATCGGCCTGTCAGCGAAGGCTTCACCGTCACGATTGCTGCTTCATTTAGTTAAAAAGCGGCTTTACAAACTTTAGACGGACCGCACCTTGCGAATTAGGGTTTAACAGTAACCATTCGCAATGGTGTCGGCTTAACAGTACTCTACTGGGAACTTTGTGCCGGGAAATTATTAACCTAAAGCCTGGAAGCAGGGAGCTTTTAAGTGATGGAAGTATTAATTTAACGAGTTAAAAATTGCGAGACTCATTTTTCACAAAACGAAAAATATAAATCTATTGGTTCCAGACACTCTTGATTAAACCACTGCTTCGTTTAAAGAGAAACTAAAATCTTCTGTTTCTATCTAAGTCTCGTGAACCAGAAAAAACGGAAACACTGTATGAATAATCTTCTCCAAAAGCCCAGCTTCAAAGGCAACAATATTGTACGCCATAAAACAGATGAAGCAAACGAACTTTCGCACTCTACTCCCCAGTTTTCGGACTCCGTTTTCCTTCGGGAGACGGTGGTGGATCGATTCGGAAGTGGAATTTCCCGCTCACGTCTCTCGGCACGCACGCACGATAATCATAATCATCTAAAAGAGCACAACAGAGTCACATTTCGGGCGCATATTACGAGAGTCGTATTGGGGGAACTTTCGGGAAGGGAAGCTAAAGAAGTTATGCACGCGCGGAAAAAGTTATGCACGCGCGGAAAAACGTGAATAGACAGAATATGAGTGCGTATGGGGCAGCGGGTGGCTTCTTTTATGTTTAATTATCGTTCGCCCGTTGGCGAGAACGTGGACCGATAAAATTCGGTGGCCTTTGGCGTTTGGAACTGGATGATTTTAATGGCCATCCCGTCACCAAAAGGTGGAAGCAAGCAACAGCGGATTCTAGCAGTGTGGCATGAGTCACTCACATGAACTAAATCGTCACACATGGATGTCGCATCCTTGCTTTGGTTCGAGACAAACGAAAAGGAAAAATAAATCCAACTAATCACAACGACATCGACAAGGCTGGTGGCAGTGTGTCGGTGGAGGCCCAGAATATCTCGCGACACTGTCTGTGGATGAGAATCGGATAATGGATTCCAACGTGTCCGAAAACGGAAACGAAGTGGGGTTTAACAGAAATCTAACCCTAACGGACGTCGCCTTTATATCGTCGTGGTCAGGAAGTAAAATGCAAAAACCACCGACGCTGTGTCCCCGGCACAAACGGCGAATAAAAGCTCACCCGAGAAAGGATTGGTTTGCCATTCCGCACTGCGTTTCGGCTTCCTCACCACAACACTTCCGCAAACCCGCGGCTAAGCTCCAGCAAACCTAGCATCGTTCGCCGAGCGAACCGAGCGGTTCCGTTTGGGTAATTATCGGACTATAATCTTCTACTGACCCATAAATTCGGTTTTATATTTTCCCTTCTTCTTCTTCCCGCGAAGCGAGATCGTTTGGTTCGACCCCATTTTCCTTCGTTTGTTCACCATCGGTTTCCAGGGATTCCGGTTTCCGCTTCCGGCAAGCGTGGGGCGTTCGGTGTTCGGCATCGTCGGAGGCTGAATACAATCGGGGACTCGGATTCACCGCAGAGGACACTGCTTTGCGCGCAGAGGAATGTGTGTGAGTGCATAAAAAAAACAAAAGAAAAATCCTAAAACAAAGTAATTCGAATAACGTGTGGTGTTTTCTTTTTTCTTCTTACTCCGAATCGTTGATTTTGCTAGCTTTCCAATTCAATGGATGTATTTTCACAAACAAGGACCAGTCTATTTGCTATTTAATCGTACAACACACGCACCTGCAGGATTTTTTGAATATAGGGGAGGGGTGAGTTGGGTTTTTGGATGAGATTTTCCTTCGCCTCGGTCGAACCCACATGCCGACTTCTGGCAAGAACCATTGTAAAGAAAATCTCCACATGCTCCCCAACAGCCTCACGAGCAAACGAACGCTCGTTATGCATGGCAGTTGGTGCGTATTGGTATCTATTTTCCGAGCCCCCCCCTCCCGATTCTCGACGTATCCCCATGGCGCTGGCAATAACATACTAATCACGGAACCGAGGCTACCGATACACCGTTGCGTAAAGCCATTCGGAGCGGTTTTGCAAGCTGCTCCCAAGCGTGCAACTAAAGGCTGCACGCTGCCCCGAGTTCTGGTGGGGGTTTTTTCCCAACCCAACTCGTCGATAAGAAACATGCTGTTTGTGAGCTTTCCATCGAACACATAGCGAGCGCGAGGGGCCAAAATAGAAAAGTAGAAGGAAATTCACGAAAAATGCAAACCCATCGTCTCCCAATCTTCATCTCTTCTTCCCCCTACGAGGAATGGTACCCGAACCTATTCGGAACGCAATGATTTTTCCACCTCTCCTCATTTCTTTTCGTACAATCCTTATCATTTCCCCCGGAAGCATGATCTTCGCTTCCACGCCATCCCGTCTGCAGTGACGTTTTCCCCCTTCGCACACAAAAACACACACACATATTCGTGCATTTCCGGGTAAAAGGGCGGCCACCCTCACTATTACATTACTACATCGGGCTCTTTACCGATCGAGCACGGTGAATGAGTTTTCCGAGTGCAGCTCCCTGCAGCCGGCGAACGTGGGGAAACCACCGCGGGAAAATATGATACAAAAATGACCCGGTGTAACTCGTACCCGAAGAGCAGGTTCCCAGGGTGGAACATCAGACACACACGCACGCATACATACATGGATACACGGAAAAAATAGATCCAACTTCATGCCCCACGGATAGTTAGTGGCGAAAAGCTAGTGGAGGTCTATTTGGGAAGCTTTTCCACGTGCCTCCCGCTCCCCGGATCAGGGGAAACGATGCCTGCTGACGATATTTTAATCCATTTTACCATCGGTTGGTTTTTCCCCCCCCTTCCCATCCGCTTTCCCGTCGACGTTTCGAAACCCATTATTTTTCCAGGCTCATCCGCGGGGCATTCGGGTTTCTGCCCTGACATCCTCAGGATGCAGTCACAAACACACACATACACACACGGACTCACACGTACACACGGTATCTTCATGCACGCAACCACACACACACACAAACTCATCCAGATGATAGCCAGGATCATCGATTTACTGCCCCCCGGAACGGAGCACGGTTCCGGACGCCCCGGAAAGGTGGCGAGTGGGAGGAAAAATGAGGCCTTCCCATTAAAACTCCCCTCGAGGCATATTTATAAGCCGATCCAGGGATCCTCGGTATCGTTTGCAGACGAGCGCATGCAAGTGAACATGCAGGTGAGCATCGTTCTGCACGCCAGCAAAAAAAAAAAGCACAGGAAGCTGCTGAAAAGCGAGGGTTGTCGGGAAAGCTGCACTCACAGGCGGGAAGGGAAAGAGAGTTATTCATCCCCGATCGGTTCACTCCCTCTAAGACCCACAAGGAGAACCTCGCCGGCCCTTCCAGCGCTCCCTGGGAATGATAATAAAAATAATCGAAAATCCGTCGAGGGTTCTCACCCTCACCCACCTACTCTCTTTTGCAGCGGGCGGGAAATGTGAGATTCACAAAATTTCCCGTTCGATCATAATTCGCCGATAAGCGGAAAATTAACCCGTCTTGCCCGGGCTTTACTCAACCCGGGGCAGCCCGAAGGTTCGTTTGCTGATGCCAACGGTTGAGTGCAAAATACAATTTGTCGAAACGAGGCGAAAAACCGGGGCGGCCTAAAACTTTGTGTGAGCCCTCCAGGATAATCGCGTCAGCACACCGACGGCGCTGGCACACTGGATAAACCAAGTCGCCACATGCCGAGGACGCTTCTGGGAACCGGGACCTTCATTAACTGGCGATGCGATGCGATGGAGAGATCGGCGGACGCCAATCAGGACCAGACTCGTTGTCCCAGCTCGAAGCAGAGCGCTTAATATTATAATCTCACCGGTGGCGCCATGCGAGATGCGGATGGCAACGCCATGCGAGATGCGTCCGGCAACGGGACCAAGGATGCACCGACCTTACCTCGCTGGGCGGTGACTGAAGTGATGGGCAATTTGAAAGTAGTTTTCACGCTTTTGCAACACGGTTCACCAGCGTTTTCCGGCGAAGGCAGGAGATTAAAATAATAATTGTTAAAACGGTTTTCGGCGGTGTGAGGGTCGTTACGAAAACGACGGTTCTCGTGAGCCCTTACGAAGGAGGTTGAGTGAGTGGTGTTCGGGGATTTTGTTCTTCAGGGAACTCGTTGTCGAATAAATCGATTCGTTCGACTCAAATAAAATGTTTCCGATCGCATTTTCCTGCACTTCAGAGTGCATTCAATTTTACATAATCCGATCACAACAACTGATGGCATTTGTAACATATAACTTAGAAGCGATAGCAGTAAATCACTATTTTTATCGATTTCATTTCGAGGTGTTTAGTATTTAATCCAAAAGATAGCAATTAAAATCATGTTGATGAGGTGCAATTACATTATTACTTTGAGTTGTTAATTCCACAACTTTAGTTTCTACTTTGTGCACAATAAAAAGATGAGATATACTGAAATAAGCACGAACAACGATTGATCACTTTATTAACCTTAGAACTGACAATCGTGATAAGCGTTTGTCAATAATAATCAAGAAAATACTTCGCTTGGATAGCCTTTGTTGCAGCATCTACTTTAAATCATCGGCGTGATTAAAATTAGCTCGCTTATTTAAAATATTGTGCCATAAATTGATGGCTTGTCTCACGACGCACTTGTAGAAACGTTGGAGCAAAAGAAACCGGGATAGTTCATGGTGTAATTTACTAATCTCCAACCGATCCATTTTCCACCCGAACATCGTACGCGCTCGCTTTGTCTTTTCGGTGGGTAACAAATGCTTTTAGTAATTCAACATCTTAATTACAGGAAGTTTAAACAGGCTCCAACGAGACGCACCTTTGGCCGTCCAGGCCAAAGCTGTTGTTTGTTGCAGTGGCGATACAGTGGTGCGGCACTCCAGGCCAGCGTAGGACCGGCTCAGGTCGCAGCATAAATCATCTCATTAAGATCCACGAAGCAACCGACCGTGGGAAAGAGTCTCGTTGGAACGAGTTCCACAAGCGGATAAAAGGGTGAGTTTTTACACTCGGCCAACGCAACTCTATCGTAGGAAATCTTGACGCCAACATCCTCCATCCGGGCAACAAGGACAGTGTGTTTATCCAGTCGAAACGAAGAAGAATAATCGCCCCGTTCGCGATGAGGGTAAGAAAAATGGCGCCACCGACGGAGACGATAACAATCCGATGCAACAAGTTTTTCGGGGCAATAAATTTAAACGCCACCATAAGAAAGCGGAACGTCAGGCGACCGGAAACAAGCGGACTGGCCGATAATTATGGGCCATATAACCCGTGTGGGGTGAAACTATTGGCCCCCAAAAGTCCTTGTGGTTTCTCCGTTTTCTTCGTCTCCATCAACGATCGCATCACCATATCGCCATTCCACCGGAATGATCGGATTTCCCGGATAGTCCCGGGGTTCGGGCTGGAATTCCAAAGTCATAAAACGGAAACTGTAATGAAAAATAAATTTTCCTCCTCGGTGGAATGACAAAACATTGGACGGGTTAGATTTATATCGCCCTTTTTTCGCCCGTTGGCAGGCTGTTGCTAGAAAGGGTCGGGGTGCGGGGGCTTTGGGCACGCGAATCATTGGTGCGCCCTCCATAAACTGTGGTTAAGCAGATGGTTCGAGTTTGACTTCCATTTTTATTGTTTTGTTCTCCAGGAATGGTATAAATTGTTGCGCGTTTGATGATAAGCTTGGAATAGCAAATCTGTATCGAATTCAAACGAGATTTATTTGTTTGACGAGATACCCTTTTATTTGTTCCTTTATTCAAAATTTAGTAAATAAAAATGGTTAAAAGGGAGCTTTTGTGTCCTCTATCACAGTTAACAAAATTTTAAAGAGATAATAAGAAAGTTCTAATATAGACAGCAGGATAGAGTAGGGGAATAATATAAAACAATATTGCTTTGCAGAAGTAAAAAGAATGTTATTCCCACATATCACCGCTAAACTATTTTTCACTCGCCACAAGAAAAATGCACACCCTACGGTCCTTTGTTTCTGCTACATCGAAGCGCATTCTCGATTTCGATATGTAAATTTGGTTCTTTTCTAAATCAAAAAGCAACCACCTAAACTTTCACCCGCACCAACAGATAATTTCGATCAAATGCAAAACAGACGAATAGCTCTAATCGCTCCCTGCAATAAAGAAGGAGTCAAACAAAAACACACGCGTTGATGTGCACGTGATCCATCTTTGAAGCAGTTTTCTCGTTTCGGTTTTCTCTTAGAGCAAACATCGATTAAAACATTCTTTGATGTGATTTGCATTCGGCAATGTTTTTCCTTGCAATGAATTGAAAATGCTTTCGTAACCCTTAAGCCCTAACCTTTTTGTTAAATATTCGTTTGCATTTAAGTACTGTTTTTTGGGTCGTTTTTATGTTGCTTTTCAAGTTTTACACGTATATTTGCATTCGGTTTTGATTAGTTATTAAACCCTTGTTAATTCTCATGATTTGTGAACGTCTTGAAAGCTTTGAAGAAACTATTGTTGTGATTCTAAATTTCTTTTTTTTTTATTATTTCAATGTGTTGTGATTACTCAAAAAGGAACATTACTACATCAAAATACAAGCCAGGAACCGATTGTTAGAGTTCCATGAAACCTCAAACCACCCAGTTATATCCCGGCCTGCTGAAATGTCCGTCAGCGAAGATGTTCCACTCACCGGCTGTACATTTTCACACTTCCTCCTGTAGCCTGTTCACGTCTTGGTTGTTCCGTTCGACTGTTTCGCAGTTCGCAGTGGTTAAAACACGGAATGAAATCTGTTTTAATCAGCGGAATTTAAATAGTCAATTTAAACTTTCCCATTTACTTGCCGCTGGCTAATACCTTTTTCCGTGTTTACGTACACTCGCGACATCCCAGTGCTTCGCACGTGTATGCTAAATGCTCCTTTTTTCACCGGGGAGGGACCGTGATTTGACAACGAAAGGCAAAATAAAAACAAACGTGCCGTTTCGACAACACTTTTCCTCGTGTTGTTCAATCGGAAAACGATAAACCAGGCAGCACGAACTAAGAGCAAGCGAAGAAAAACAACACCCTTCGCCGGTGTCCCGTTGAAATGAATCGGAACGAAACGACCGGATCGCCGTCGGAATGGAAAAATACACTACCCGGCGGGCGGAAAACCCGGCCCAAGCACCGCGAGAGTAAACAGAAACTCAGGGAACCTGTTTTTGTGCGCTCGAGTATGATAAAAAATCCACCGGTGAAATGGAAATTAAAAACTTATATCATTTAGTCGAGAAGTTGTTGTTTAGAGAAAATCGGTTTGCGAACTCATCGGGCGGACTACACGACGTAACCCACTCCGGCAAGGACTTTTCCTTTTTCTTGCGCAGGTGTAGTCGCGTTCGCATGGCGGGATGGAAGCAGCCCGCGGCCGGAGGGGATGAAATGAAAAAGTTTTACAGACAAAACAACATGAGAAAAAACCTGGCACTCTCAGGTACGCGAGGGAAATAAAACGAAAATCGAACCACTCCCGAGTGTCTCAGAAAGGAATAAATAGGAAAGAGGGAGGAAAACAACTCACGGACTCACATAAACCAGCGAGTAAGTAAAGCGGGCGAAACTACACAAATCGAATCGAATCTCGTTTCGGATTCAGCACACGAAGTTAAACGGGGATTATTGAATCGAAATCCGGGGCCTTAGACGCAGCGGAGCAAAAGTAAGTCAAAGTTGTTCATACCGGATGAACCGGTTGTAAAGAGGGATCGAACTTCGAATCCCAGCGCTTAGCGAACGTCGTTTTATAGGTAGCACTTATTTTTCAATTGTTCACTGACCATTGGGTAACCGGGGCATGTTGGCTTTGTTGAGCCGTTTGGAAAGTGGCCTGGCGTTAGAGCCTGTAACGTAATCCAGCATTATGATACAATATTTCATCGTAAAGTTGACTGTCTGTCGCAAAAACAAGTTCAACATATTTTCACAACGTTCCGTCTACTTTTTTCTCCCCCCACATCAGGTGCTAATGATGGAGTGAAAAGCAAAGGGAAACGCCAGAGGTACGTTTTTCTTCTTGCCTTCGTAACGCAACACTCAAGAAGCTATCGTAACATTCGACCCAGCAACTTCCATTACGTACGCCAATTACCTGCGAATGATACTTCCCCCATCCGTTCCCGTACTTTCGTCCCCCGCAGGATTCACCCCCCCCCCCCCCCCCCACCCCAACACCATCCCGTTAGTGGGAAAGTTTTCCCGCAGCACAAAGGAGAAACTGTGCCGGACGGAAGATTCAATATTCTTTATTGCCTTTATTTTCTCCTCTACCAGTCCTGGCGGGCAAGATGATTCTCACTGACATTGATGCAGCTTGCAGCCGGTAGTTGGCAGTTTCGATTTTCCCTTGCACGTTTAGTTGGAACGTTTCCTACTTCCCTCCCCTCCCCCGGAAGACCAAGATTCGCATCTACACGCAGTTTCAGTTTTCCCCCTTGATGGAGTTACATCAAGACAAGACGAAATCTCTTTCAGAAGCAACTCGGCTGCTTTGTGCAAGTTAAATGACTTTTTCTTGGCAGTTGCGTCGTTTTGCTTTCAGAGCGATCCGAGCACATTCTGTTATCAATCTTTTGCTACTTAACAGCTCAGGTAGTAGAGGCGGTCAGGTGGAAGTAATTATTGCAATCGAAAAAGTGAACATATCGAAAGGTAAATCGTCAGTTCAATAGTATCATAATTCGGAGGTTTCACATTTAAGGTAACGAAAACGTTTATCAGACAACATTTATCATCTGTAGTTATTGTATCAATTTTACTTCCAATAGTTTTCTTATTGGAACATCAGCATAAATTACTAAAAAAAACAGTAATAAAGATAAATATCTCATTTATTGTGAGCCCATTTATTGGAGCAGAAACATTTTCCAAGAATAATTTAAGCTTTTAAGCGGTTTACTCAAGGGCCAAACAATAAGGATTGTTTTGTTGAGAGTCAAAGAAAAGGGAATGTCTAAAATAAAACCGTTCGGGCACTTCCGGATTCAGGTTCTGGTTTGGAAACCTCAACGACATAAACAACGCTGCGAGGCTGCGCGTGAGTGCAGCAGAACGTTCGTGCACGCTTCGGCACTCGAGATATGGCACGAGATATATCGACGTCATATTTTAAGGATTGTAATTTATTTCATTTTGTCGTTTTCACACCTTCCGCCCACACTTTATACCGGTGGCACCGGGGTTTATGAGCCAGGTGAGAGAAATATGGAAACAGTTTAGGATAGATAAAACCACTCCGGGAGGCTTGGGGGGTGGCGAACGAGGCGGGAACGTGTCGGGCGCTATATCTTGCCGGTTGCCCGATAAAGTCTTACTTCTTCACTGTAAATGACATGACGCGGACTGTGGAACGGGCATCGAGAGGTACGGGGGAAGGAAGGCCTTTTCCCCATTCCGGATCTTTGTTGCACTCTGCCTCGGGTGGCGATGGCTACGCCAACGGCTTGCACGAAACACAGGTTTCACCCGGTTCGCGCAAACTTCGAGCGAACCTCAAGTAAGGAGCGAGAGTAAATAAATTTTCCCCAAAATGCCTCGTGATTTTTTTTTTTCGCTGTTTTATTTTGAACGACGGGCGATTGTGACAGGGGGGGTGAATTAACGGCCCCCGTTAGCAGACATAGACGTAAGCTTGCCACACAGTAAACGCGGGAGGTGCCACATGAGATTCATGGTCTACGCAAAGTGGCACTTCGGCCATGGGCTCCCGTCGAAACGTGGGGTTTTTCCAAACTGAGCCATTCTTTAACGCGTCACCTTCGCACATTCGCTGTGGCTGAGTAATGGGCTCCATGTTTGCCTCAAGGGCGCCAAAAGGGACCCGGTCGGGCCTTTATTTTCCCCAGCAGAAGTGCGATAGGCGCAGGAGAACGCGCCAGTGTGCGCTCAGTTTATTATGGAGAAAATTTATAACGCCTCCTCCAAGACTCCTCAGTGCCACGTGCTGCCTTGAGGTGGTGTGCGGCTCGTGGTGAGAAATGGTATTCAATTGTATGCACATCCAGCCAAACGGATCCACCATGTCTAGGTGTAGTCGTTCGCAAAAGTATAAAATAAACGGAGGCTTTTGTCGGGAGCCTTTTCCATTTACTGAAACCCGCAGCCCATCATCCAGCTGAGACGGTGGAAAAGTGGAAACATTCGAATCGGCCGTTTCCAGGCCAACAGAAGTTTAAGAAAAGCGAACAGCCAGTTTCCTTCCACTCACCCTTTCTCACGGGCACACACTCAGGTTATCTCAGGTGCAAATTTGGGGCAATTCATCCTCGAAGACTTTTCCCAATGTGCTCTCGCCGTGGAAATAATGCCAAAAGGGGGTTGAAAATAATGCAAGCACTCACACAGTTCGTTCCGATTTAAGTCTTGACAATGGAGCAAAAGAAAGCGATGGCGCTTGAGCAGTTTCGCGAGCGTGAAAGAACTGAAGAAAAGCGGCGCGATGCCGTTAATTGCATGCAATTTTTCATCGCTCCAGTCCCATTTTTACTTCGCTCCGCGTAGGCTGAGTGGATTTCATTTGCCTGCCTGCCCAAAACCGGGATCAGAGTGGCGCCATTTTTCTCAATGTGTGAATGTGCGCTCATTTTTCTTTCCACACCGCACACACATGTAAGATGTGTACCGTTTGGAAGGAGTTGTTATGCGGGAAAGAAAGTGTGTACTCCATTCACACCTCCGTTCGTTGATTTCTTTGAAGGCTATTTTTCAAAAGCCGTTTCAGGTCGTTGCCAGCAGACCGGATGCGTAATGATAAAAGTCCGTGGAGGAAAACTGTTTTCCACGCGGCAGCACCGGAGGCAGTGTGAAGCACATTTTTCGCCAAATGTGGCAGGTGTTGGTCGGAAAATTGTTTCTCTTTTAAGAGAAGTGGATTTAAAATCGCCGACAATCAATCCTGCATTGAGCGATGTTTTCACTTGGCTAAAATAAAAAGGAAAAGGAAACTTTTTTCATGTCCGTTCTTTGCTGTATTCGAGCAAATTATGATAAATTAGTCACGTGTGGAGCATTTAAATATTCTTGCATGGTAGGACAAGATGCCTTGTTGAAAACGACAGGAAATGGCATTCATTCCGAAGAGAAACATATGTACGATTTCCAAGTAGTGCATTTGGAGTGGAAAAAGTTTCCCTCGTTCCTTTTTGGTGGCCATTTTGTACCGGGTAACAAAATTAAAAACTTGGAAGAAATCGGACCGAAGGAGGGTTGGAAGATGAAAATTGCAAGAATGCAAATAGCAAATACTTCCCCCACACACACATACCGGTCGGAAAATCGCGCATAAAGCTATTAACTGTTTCGACGGAGTGAAAATTCACACTGGCTGCATTTGTTTTTTTTTTACTTTTCTCGCTCTCTTTTCATTTTCCTTGCGAAGCCAAAGTACCCATTGAAATGTGAAAGCTAGTCCTTGGCAGCCCGAAGTCCGTGATGCTTTGTCCGTCCGGGGTGACTTTTATTATGCAACTTTTTTTTGCTACCTTTCCCGTTTCAATTAAGCTCATTCATTCATTAAACTTTTCGTTTTTGCTTGTCCTCCTAGCTGCCGATGTGTTCGTTTATTTAAGTTAGATTCTTTCGCTCGGAATTGTCTTTCGCTTGTGATTGTTTTAATTTAGATTCAGTTTTGAAACATTTCTTTTCCTTCCTCATTTTTCTTGCTCCAATTGTTGACCGCGGGAAGAGGTTTCGCTACTAGGCACTATTTTTTTTTCATTTTCTCCATTTACTTTGCCAATGTTAGACGTAGTGGGGAAAGCCAACGCTGGTCAAACGAGCTTTTTTTATTTTTTTTGCCTTACCGAATACCTTTAGACAAGTGTACGAACCTCAATGGATTGTTCATTTGGTATCGTTTTCCCAATCCCGTGATTTCCCTTCTGTTCCGAACAATGACGGTTCATTAGACGGCCGCAGTCAATTGCAGCAGCACCAGCACAACGACAGGCAAAGCTGTTCCGTGCCGTGGGTTTTAAGCTGAAGGCGTGGGGAAAATGCTAACCTCCGAAGAAGAAGAAGGAAAAATAAACCACACGGCGGTGCTCTACGATGAAATGCAAACTCGGGATGAACAGGCTTTGTGGTTACTGCTGAAAGATGTTGATAAATGGAAAACCCTCGTCTAGAAACTCGCACACAAGCACACAAACACACAGCGAGAGCTTAGAAGGGAGGAAAAATGTAGTGCATATGTGCTTGAACATGACGTAAGAGTATTTTGGGATATTTTCCGAGTGGCAGAGTCAACCTGCGTCGGATGTACGTTTAAGGGTAGTTTTGTCTGCCCAACCCGTCACCGGGTTATGGTTTTCCCTTTCTGGAGGATTGACGAAAGTAACCGTTTGTGGTTTTCTCGATTCCACTGCAAATGTAGTATGCTGCAAGTAACACACACACATCGTACCAGGAAAAGCGGGAGTAAAAACCAAAATTCAAATGAAGCTGTACTCCTACCGCAACTAGGAGTGACTATCACTACCGTGTGAGTGTCTTTGTGGGGATTGCAGTGGGCTTCGCTGGTCGTAATAAAATGAAACAAATTTGAATATTTAATTAAATCCCTTTCGGGTATTCGGGAAGCCTGTGGGCGAACATGCCCGACACTTCAGCCTTGCGTGGTGTTTCTCAAGGTATCTAGCGTGTTGTTGTGAGGTCGCTCAGCATGAACGAGAGTTTAAAAGAGTAGAGAAAGGAAAAAGCTAATGAAAACGAGGCGTTTTCAACGCATCAGTCTCAGCCGTATGTTGTGGGCATATTCCGGCAAGCTATCGAATAACCATCAATCCTTTGCATCAAACAACGTCCCAACGTGTCGTTCGAAACGGGTGACCCAATCCTGCCGGACCCCCCTCGGGAGAGTCTACGATGACAGGCAATCAATCATTTTCAGCCTCCCGATGCAAAAAGCTAATCCGTACCGGACGTTGGACCGACCGATGCAAAACTCAGGTATCACAGCCAGTCCAAACCGGCCGCTCGTTCAGGGCCAGGGCGAAGGCTTGCTGTAAACGACTAAATAACGTATAAAGAGACCAGCCCCAAACCCTCCTTCCGGTAGGGGGAGTTATTTTGGACCGTCTTGCACTTCCACCGACTGTGTAACTGGGTGATGATAAATGGCTGGATGCACGGGCGGACGATGGGGGGACCGGGCGAGAGATGAAATGTGAAACCGCAGTGAAACTAGTAACTACATTTTGATGTGGTTTCAATCAACCGACCAACCACCAACCGGTAGCCGAGCTGGGACAAAGGACACGCATAGCACCACGGGTGGTTTAATCCTTTCGGACTGCTGAAATCCCCGAGCGCATGAAAGGGGGGGCCACCGAGTGGCAAAGTGGTGCTTAGGGAGGGGGTGTCATCTCCTTCGGGAAATAGGTTCATTTACGGCCCATCGTGGCACCGATCCCACCGATGCATGGCATGAGAGACGGTCCCGATTGAATTGTGCATTTCGTTTCTTGTCTCATAAATAAATTACATCGTCCAACGGGAAAGGAGGGTTCCGTTCCATCAGGTGGAAGGATCATGTTTCCCATTCGACGTTCGACGAACACCACGCAAGTAGGGTCGACTTAATTGTGATAGTAAAATTTAATGCATTTCAAATGCCACAACCGGGTGACGTTTAGAGCAACCTTTAAGCCATCGAAGATATTGAAGTGCTGTGTGTCTTTAGAAACTATTCCCAGCCCATTGAGCTTTATGCGTTTGAAAATGTACAATTTATGGATGAGGACAAATCACTTCGGACGATCTGCCAATGCCGGGTCCCGGTGAACGGTTCCCAATAAAGAAACAAATCAAACATGCAATCATCCTATCGCCTTCGTCCTGTTGCTCCCATGTTGGCCACATTAAAACGCAACGAAGCAGGCCGAAGGCATTGCGCACGAGAGCTATAAAAATATCGTTAGGATATCCTTACGCTCGCACCGAAACGGCACCAGAATAAAATCGAAAATTGAGAATGAAAAACAATTTTCATCCCCGCAGAGCGTCATGGCGTCACGCACGTTTCGTGGGGAAGCTAAATATAAGAGCACAAAAAAGCAATCTTACAGCATTGCCGAGGTATGCCAATTCCCCGTTTCCCGTCCTCCAATGCGGGTTTGCGGGGCGAGAAGAAACGAAGAACGTACGCGTGCACAGGACAATCGTTTTACGACCTCGCACGACACTGACGCAACAATCGCTGGATGGCGTTGGATTTGATTCTTCCTTGGAATACGATTCAATTTGGAGAAAACCAGTCTTTCTCGCGTCACTGTTCTAACTGTTACGGTAAAAAAATAACACTTCAAACAAAAAGAAAACCATATGCATATGCCATTCGCGGGTGATGACTTGGTGGTGTGGGAATTCCACGCTCTTTTCCAAATCGTTTCGGGTGTTTGTGACGTTGGCTTGAAATATTTACAATGTATAAATGAAGCCGTTTCATCGCTTTTGATTTCTTTTTGTTAGACAGGCTTTGGAATAAATTTTCTTTATTCGACCAAGCGCCAATACAGACACGTTTGTAGCGATTTTCTGAGTGGTGATAACCAGGCTTTTGTCCTTAGCTACTCACTATCTTGTCGGTGCAATGTATTTTACAACGTGAAGAACTTAATGTTTTTTCGTCAATGAAAATGTAAAATAATTAAAATCAACCACAAAACATCGGTAGGATAAACGGTTTAACGAACACAAAGGAATTTTATAGTTTTATGACATGTAACGCACTTCTTAACTATCACAAATGTGGTTGCAAATTTGTATTATTGTGTGATGTAAAGATATAAAAAACAGTTTATATGGCGAGGATTTGTCTTGTAAAATTCCCTAACAGCGTACGCAACTACAAACCAGCTTTATCTCCATCACAACCTTGACGCTACATCGAGAAGCAATCAATAGGTGGCAAAGAACTGACATTAAGTGATTTCGTGTCACTCGGCACCTTTCGAAGCTGAAAGGTTTTTCTCCCGCCCACTCCAGAAGAGAAAAGATCAATCGATTTCCACTTGCCTTGTGAATACTCGACAGCTACACACACCAGTAGGAAAAAAAAGAACTACACGCATGTCACGGAGAAAATCATTTGACATCTTACGTCCCTTCGGTCGGGTAAGTAAACTGCGGTAACGGGACACGTCGCCTAGGCCCATAGCGTGAAGTGAAATCGTTTGTTCTTGTCTCAGCTTCCCCTTTCCAGTGATAGTCGCTCGAGTCGCTTTCCCTGTTCCGGACAGGGCGACAGCTCCCGCCTCGATTCCGGTGTCACTAGGATGGACAACGCGGCTGCGATACGCTCGACCTACGCCACTCGGCGCCGATCGAAGGCGAACCCCGCCATTCTGCCACCCGGAACGAGCATCCGGTTACAGATCGGATTGCAATCGCCGATCGACGGCGACTCCGGAAGACTTGCTGCCGAAAACGATGACAGTGAAACGGCGCCGCAGATGGCACGAGGTCATCGGGACAGAGTGCAGTGGGGAGAAATATGCCAAAGTACACACACACACACAAGCACAAGCACAAAAAAGGCCAAACTTTCGTCGACGTCGATTCCGGTTGGACTGATTATCGGATTGAAACTGAAGGCGAAAACGTAAAGAACACGCTTTAGGTGTTTGCTCTGTGTTTGTGTGCGTGTGTGTCTGTCCGTTCTGTGCGACACGAGTGGAAAAATGGCCGTCAAAATAAGTGACAGCAAAGGGAAATGGATTTTCCGGCCGCCCGTCAAGAGGATCCGGGTTTTTCCGAGTGACAGTTCTGTTTGCGTCGTGTTTGCGTCGCGTTTGTGTATGTGTGTGCTTTGGTTTGATTTTCTTCTTTTCTGTCGATTGGACATTTTCCTGCTTTCTCTTCAACATAAAATGAGAGGTTGGCGTAGGGGTCACGTGGAAAGCCGTCAATTGTTTGACAGTTGAAGCAACGGTTGTGCGTTGTTTAATCGACCGTCACAATGTTATTGCCAGTTGATGGCTTCATTGAAATGATATTTATTTGTTTCTTTAAACAACATTGCTTAATGTAGGGATTAAGGATACTCATTAAACTTGAAGTTGGTAACTATCCTACTATCCTTCATATCCATTTTCTCCATGATTTCAGAAAGCGCACGTACCTGCAAGAAATGAAAAACAAAGAATAGAATCAGTGACAGATTATATTAAAGGTACACAATTTTATGTCATTTTTATATATTTATTCTTTGCTACCAACACTATTTGAATGTGGTTTCTTCTCTATAATGTGTTAACATATTTTAATTTTTTCTTCATGTTATCATATCCATCATATAGTTAATTTTTAACAGAATTTGTTTACTAACTGACATCAACATATCTAATGATGTCAACTAATCGGAGGGATATCTTTAGTTGTTCTTCTATTTTATACAAATAAAAAAATAGTTCTATTTTATCCAAGAAACTATTTAAACTTGGCCGGTAAGAACATCTCCAGAATAGGAAAGTTTGAAGACACGGATTAAAAGTTAGACAAATCACCAGACAAGGGCAGCATGTGTGGTGAAAAATCACAAGGCAACAGCGGGGGATCGGAGAAACGAATGCTGATGAATATCCCCCCACTAGTCAAATCAACCCATCAGGGAGTCAATTACATTTTCCTACCGAACGTTCCGGAGTGGTGTACCACCGGGCTAAAACGGATCGAAACTGTTGCTATCCTTGTGCTTCGTTGTCGACAAACCCTCGACCCCCGGAGTCAGAATACTTTATTCGCTTTGGCACAATTTTCCGATCGTTCCACCCTTAATTCGCTGTCTCGCATCAAATCATCGTGCCTCGTCGGGGCCTTGCATCGATGGCATGCCGGAGGATGAGATAATAAAATTATCCTAATTCCATTTCCTGCCACCTCCCCCGCACCGCACCGTCTGACACGGCTTACGGCGGGAGGTACTTTGAACAGGATAAATCAGGAAAGCAAACCAACGCCAACAACATTTTGTCAGAGCAGAAAGAAAAAGTAAAAGAAAATTGGCATTACTCGGAGATAACATAGGACAGGAGTGCAAAGCGGTTCTTATCCCTTTTTTTGCCCTTTACTTTTCCACAACGACGAACTTTTCGATCAAATGCCACAAGCTCGATGCGAGCACGAGACTCCTCTGCAGTGAGAAAAGAATGTTATCTTATACTTCGATTGTAACGGGTTGGAAGGAAAACATTCCTACATCGCTCCCAAGCCCAGCGGAGGTTCTAAGGCGACCGGTTTAATCGGAATCGGAAGAGGTCCGTTACTCACTGTCACACACACACATACACACAACGGGCCGGTTGTCGTCCCACGGTCCGCTTCTCTGTTGCAACAGGAAATAGATAGGGACTTGGGACAAACTCTTTCTCGCCCGTAAAGAGGAGAGTCAACCGGCCAACGATCGGTAATTTATTAGCTTGTTTACTTCACGTTAATCAACTTGAAGCTCTGGATAATAACGTCGCCTGAGTGGTCTCTCTTGCACAGCAGATCCTTCGCAGTCTCTTACGAATTTAGATTTTCGTTTCTCTTTTTTTGGGGGAAAAGTTTTAGATATAGACCATGCAATAACTTGAGACAGTTCGAACTCTCACTTAATTTTCTAAATCCTAAAAGTCGTTTTATCAAAATGGATAGTAAAGAATGAAAGAGATTTAATTTAATTTAATTTAATTTCTCGCTTTTGTGATGTTTGATTACATTTTTTGATTCGTTTATATGATTCAAATGCAAGACAAGTGACAACTATTTGCTTAAGTAAACTGACAAACAGAATACATGGAGGTTCAAAAATAGTAAACATAGTTAGTGAGTTAGATCAATAGTCGCATTGAAGCCTAAAATATGGTGGCTAAACAGTCATTTGAGGCCACTATTATATCCATGATCTATCTGTGTATTAATCATGATGTAGTTTTTTCAAAGTAATTTGGTATATTGCCTCATATCTACAACCATGCTGAAGTCCAAGTGCCTCAATAAAGGTCACGCAATCGACCGAACACAGAGAGGGTCCATCACAGAAACAAAATGATCACATTCCAAGCGAAACGGCCTCAAAAACCCTCCAGCTTCAGCCTACACGAGCCTTGCGGCGTCGAATGAAATCGCATCGCCTAAGTATCTTCCCACAAAATATAAACTTCCCCGGAGCGGAGTAGTAATTCCACCACCGAGGGCTTCGACACACCGCAAAGGAATTTGACCACCGATTTAAGCTCGTTTTCGGTTCGTTCACCAACCCCACACGGCAACATGTCCGCAGACTCCCACATCCCGACCGCACCGAAAACGGTGGTGCGTTTACATTTGCCGCCTCGGTACCACCCGCCTCCCATGGACCGCCGAAAAACCGCACGCCCGCACGCGATACGAGAATGTTTGTGAAATTGGAGACGAATGGTAAAGTACGTGTTTAGTTTTGAGCAAAACCACCTCGGCATTTGCGATTGAAGTGGTCGGACCCCGGGACACCGTTGCGGGTTTTCCCGAAAAAAAAAAAGAACGGATGGCGTCTCGCTTTTCTGCAGCCAAACGTCAACAACAATCATCCACGTGCGCCACACAATGCTACTAGTGGTCACTTTGGCCGGGCCGTTTCTTTCCTCGAAAAAAAAAATCAACCAAACAACACACATCGGACCATGGGACACGTTTCGAATTGCAAAGTCCTTTCGAAAGGCGGAACGCTGTACGCTGGCGGAGCACGGTTTTTGGATGTAGCCGGACAAGGGTGAAATGGTTGTTTTATTTTTTGTTTTCGGTTTTTACCTTTTCCCTGACACTCCCATTTGCCAACGGTTGAGGCATATTTTTATACGCCACCACAAAAACGGGTTGTTGTGGTCGTGGCTTGACGATGCGGCGAACGTGGGCCGTTGTAATGCAAAACCCGCAGTTCAAAGTTGAGCTAGCTACAGCTCCTCGATCGTGGCATGTCGTTATTTTTCACTTTTCGGCGTTGCTTTCCGAGGAAACCCGGGGCGGGTTGCGGTGGGCGGGTAACAACTACACGACAACCACCGTTCAGTGTTTAGTGGCAACCGCACATTGATGTAACGACTCACTTTTTCCACTCTTCTCAGAAGTGGTCATCAACTGGACACAAGCTTTACGTTTCCATGGAACGAAACAAAGCTCGACTATAAATGATTGCTTTTTGTCATTTTTTCCAATGATATTAAAATAAGCTAGTTTTAAATACTTTTTAGTTCTACATGTTGTGAATAAATTATGCTACAATGCTATCGAACACTGCATTAAGTCATCATTAAGTGGTCATTAAAAGATTATTGTTGCTAAAACTGAAAAGCACGGGTAAATTACAACCAACCCCCGCTGCTAAGCGAACAAAGATACACGAAACAATCATTGGACCGTGGTCAACATTGTAACACTAAACCAAACATGCTCCACCGCCCAGAAAAGGCACGACACGTTCCACTTAACTACCGGACTGCAGCATCACCGAGCAACAAACAACAAAACAAGCTCTTTTTTCATTCGCAAACAAAGAAAAAACAAAAACCAAACACACAAAATGAAGCATGCACGGTGCGGGTGGAAAAAAATGAAAAAAGCCCACCAAAAAACACCAACACAATTACCCATTACGGCCGCAACCTCGACAGGAAGCCCACCACTTGGCACTTGGAGCGCCAACGCTGCCAAAGTGCTGGGGAAAATTCCACCGAAAAACCGCCCGCCGGAAGAATGCGCGGCGCACTGCAGGCCCCTACCCCGACCCGTTTCTCTCTTCCCGGAGGGAAAACCGACCAAAGATGTGTCCCGCGGGAACGAAAGCTTGGCCCGGTAGGTCCGGTTCCGGAGGGACCGGGCGTCGCGTTAGCGAGCGAATTTCGCGTTCACTCAGAAATGTGCAGCCATAATGGCGCGCGGTTTTGAAGGAGCAGAGGGAGGGAGAGGCGGCAGAGTATGTGTGTTCATAAAACCGGAACATGGAGCGGCTAATATAATATGCAAATTATTATCATTACTGGGAATAAAAATTCATAATTTATTTATTCATTTCGATGAGCGACGATGGCCGGCGGGTTTTTCGCAAGTTTTTTGGTCCACCCGGTGGGAGTCTTTTCTGTGGGGCGGGTGGTGGTGAGGGGGGAACATGAACCATGTCGGTGTGCACGCGAAAGGGTGCAGGTGTGTGCGTACGAAACGGGGGTTAAAAATTTGAAACATTGCTCGCACACGAAAATTCTCATCCTCCCGCTCCCGGGACACTCCAACCCCAACCGGACCGGTGTGTTTGTGGTGGACAGTTGTATGTTCTGCATGACGGTACAAAACATTCCACCCGTCAGCCTTCTAACGACTTCACTGCCACGCTTTTCCCAGCAGACTTATGCCGAGCCGGTCCGGCCGAGGGCTGGTGGAGGAGATGGCCTCCGAGCCGGATATGGCCATTGCCCGTTCCGTTTGGTGTGCCTCAATTAAGTGAATGACGATGATGAGCAGTTGAAAAATTTGACGCTACCATTCTGCTGCAGAACAGACCCAACGGCGCACAGGAACCGGTGGTTCCCACTGGGAGGGCGAGAACCATTTCGCTTGCCAACCACAAATAGGCCAAAAACAAAATCGTTTTGGTGGAATTGTTTCGGAAACCGAGAGGATTGCAGCTGGTTTTCCCGGTGGGACGTTCTGGCTTGCCAATCGTATTATGAAGTGGTTATTATTTCATGCTGCAGCAAAGTTTAAAATTTCAAATCACAAAGCAAAATATTCACTTCTTTTTCATATATTTAACAAAAATTTATAACGAGAACTTCAAAAGTCGAAGGAACAAAAAACTATCTTCAACAATGATCCACTCTTTACAAATGCTTCAATAAAGAAGGATCATTATAGGATCATCTAACAAAATTAATAGAAACTATCGAATACACATTAAGTACGATTCGAAACAAAACTTCAACATCAACTTGCTTTATTTTCCTTTTTTTCTCTTTCCATTTTATATCCCGTTTTTATTCCATCCGCCATCATGGGACGGCAATTGAAAAGTCGTTTTGCGAAACGATGAACTGCAATAACTGTGCGACTATTTTCCACTAGAGTCAATGAACCACACACCGCTGGCCACAATCCGGACAACACACATTTCGAAGCGTATTACACACAAAAATGGAGTGCATAAGAAGAAAAAAACCCCCACACTAAACCCTTTCGCAAACTACCACCGGAATGTTTTCGGGAACGAGCGTTTCAGAAATGACGAAAACATAAAGATGGCACCTTCAACAGGACCGTACCGATTGCAGGGAGGGTAACACGAGCACGTGAAAAGTAAAACAACAACCGAGAGCGGGTTGAACAAATCGATGAGTTTCGCGCGAGAATGGTTGTTTTCGGGGAATGACGTTTGCATTGGTTGCGAAGGGTTCGTGAATGGCAGAAAGATGAATGGCTTAGCGAGTGGGAAGGAGGGAGGCGACGGATCCGGGGGTATGCTAAAACCGATTGCACCGACTACCGATTTATGGCAACAACAAACCAGGCGCCTCCATCGGAGCATGTGAAAATAAACGATTTTTCGCGGCCAGAATGCTACACCGCGGCACTCAGTGAGATACGCCGGGGAGGGGGTCGGGGAGAAGGGATGAAAGTGGAGTCTTTTGGAGGATTTTGGGATTGTGCTTGAATGTGCGGGCGAACGACTGCTAGACGGACTCCGGACGGTCCAGACAAAACAAACTCCATCTTTTCGCAGCGACTTCGCAAGTGAGCACAAACACTCCACCGAGTGGGAAATGGTCCGAGTGGTGCATGTGTTTGAGTGTGTGTGTGTGTGTCTGTGTGCGAGTGTGAATCGGTCACCAACGCGGGCAGCGAATTATGGAAGAGTATTATTCGTGAATAAACAAAGGCAAAACCACCGACGGCATGGTGTGGGGCGCGCGAATTTTCACAAAACGTTCCATACAGACACAGTCGAACGAACGTACGAACGAACGAACGAACGAACGAACGAATGCACTACGACCGCTACTACTCCACGGTCCGCTGCACTTGTGGCAATCGTTAAGCTCTTGACTCGGGAAAGAAACTGACCCTTTTTTGCAGATGCCAATTTTAGCCACCCCCCTCCCGCCTGTAAATGGTCCCCTTTTCCCGAGCGCCGTTGACCCACGTTCCGAGGTAGCTTGGTTCAGAGTTTAGTATGGTGACGGAAAATTCCACCAGTCGCACACTGCGCGAGAACAGCGTTGACCGGGAATCGATGCTTAGCAACCTGCCGGAGAAACACACAGACACACCCCAACGCAAACAACCGAAAATGGGGGGGTTTAAAAAAAAACCTACACAGGCTATGTGCACCGCTGGAATCCCTAGCAGTCGCCATAAATCCAGGCAGATTTGAATAAAAGGTTATAAATATATTTGAAGTCTGCGTTTTCCTTCCATTTCCATGTGCGCATTCTATCTTCGGAGCATCGTCCTAAGCCCACGAGAGGAGAGGGAGGGGCGAGGGGAAACTGTTGCCGTACGCTAGTTCTGAAGAATGATCACGTAATGGACGCGCTGGTATGCAAACGTGAGTGTGTTCAAGTGAACATTAATGGTCCAGGAATAAGCTAGCACGAATTATTTCGAGCCAGTGCCACTAAGATCCGCAATAAGAGTTTATGGAAGTGCTCCAAAATCGATTTGGAATCACGGAAAATAATTGAAAATTTACTATCCGGATCGACTAGTTCGTTTTCAAGTGTTTGGGATATGTTGATGAACACTTCCCTTTACCTCTTCGTTTTAATATGGATATGTTAGATTTGAAATCTCTATCGGGGAGGATTTTTCCGTGCGAAAAACAATTACACTACCAATTGAATGTCAATTAGTTGTGAACTGATATGTTACATCAAGCTGTGGTAATGTGGAAGCTGGCAAGACAATCGTAACCAGTCCAAGGACCGCATCCAAGCATGATGCCCACGAGTTGGTCAAAAATTAAGCCGACTCTGATTGCTGAATGTAGTGAATAGCTTCCGCAAATTAAGTTTCGTGGAAAAGCGCATCCCCAGTGCGTCAGAAACTGACCCAGAATCGAAATCGGTCCAGGTTACCGCGATTCTGCGGAAGTCAGAATTATAATTGAAAATCGGTCTACGCCATAATTGAAGGCAACGTAGTTGGAAAGCTCAGCAGGCATTCGGAAAGCGATCGGCTTTGCACGATTTCCACGTCGCTGGTGGTGGTGGGATGATGATGACGATGATGCTGCTGTATGACAGTGATACTGATAATTCGTAAAACTGTATACAAATTCACCAACGTTCGAACGTCCATCGATTGTCCGTGGCCACGTGTTCCCATAGCCGCTAGAAGCAATGCAACCGAGCAACTCCGGTTGGCAGCAAAAGTGGTTGCACTACCGTTCTCCCACCGAGACGGGGGTTTTACCCTGCCTAACGAGACCGTAGGAGCTTTTGCGAAATCGGTGGCACCGGTAGGCCCTTTCAATTTCAAACATGTTCAAACATGATGCCCACCCGGGACACTATAATTTGCTTATTCGAAGCCATTCACTGCCCAATAATTATTTCTGCCAATTTATCATCAGATTACAGATGCGATTGTCTTGTGCGCGGTCGGGAGTTGCTGCGAGTGGGGGGACACACATTAATTGACAGGTTGATGGGTTATTCAATTTATCTAATGCTTTCTGCTCAAGCTTTGGTGCCGTTTCCGATGGCTTGGGGGAAGAAGGACAGGTTGGGAAACTGGCGAAAGGTGTGGTTGCATTTGGCTGTGCTTGGTTTTGCCAACAAAAGTATCGAGGTGTGGGAACTAATTCAAGAGTCCATGTGGCGTTTTTTAAAAACAGTGCGAAATATTTCGTTCCTTAAGAAATTGTAAAACATTCACACAAATTAATCCAGTAAACTGTCTAAACGCCCAAGTTTTCTTTCTGCTGCTAGTATTTAATAAACATGAAAGTGTATTTAAACTAGAATAGAATTTAAGATTGTATAAAAACGATTTCCTCTTCAGTGAAAAATCAACCATCACAATAAATTCGTGATGTAAACTTAAAGCATATTTGTGAGAGAATGTGGACGTTGGAAGTTTCTGATCCATATGCTTTGAACCCAGCAAAAGAAGTTTTTCAAATGAAATAATCCCCGTTGATTTAAAATCGATCCTTTGCCCTGTCAATACCTTTACGAAAGCAACCCCTTGTCACTATTTCCAATGAATGAGCGAGTCACACAATTTCCGTGCAAAACGTACACATTCTAAGTCAATCATCCCGAGGCGAATCGAACGGGTAAAATCGATACCAGCACTTTCAAGGTAACATGAGTAACCATCCTAATCGCCTTCATCAACTGGTGACTTTCCGAACCACTAATGGAACCCAGGGCAGGAGGGGGACTTACGAGACGGGAGCAAAAGAGTGGAATCGAGTAAAACGATCCCCAAACGACCAGAACGACTGGTTACATTTGACGGTTTGCTCCGGTGGAATGAAATAAAGAACGAACTCGACTCCACAAGTTTTGCGCTGGATTTTTTGTTTGCTTCTGCTTCCGCTAGTTTTCTCAATTGCAGCAGAGAAGCTGCCAGGAGAAATAAACTGTCTTCCCGGTCGGAAGAAAAGGAAAAGCTCATCACCGAGGGACGTAAATGGGTTCCGTACGGTAACATCCAGTCACTTTGTTCCTCTTCCGTGCCGTTTACAACCTCCCCCGAGGTGTCTCGTGACGAAAATGTCACGATTGCGTTTAAAGTGATCTAGTTTCGCTTCCTGCTCCCAGCGATACCACGGTTCGCTCTTTCACCTCGCGAAGGCATCGCTGGACGAAGCGTTACGCCAAGGAAAAACAAAACTCAATCGAACAACGCCGTGCTGGTACCCTGCAGGGTGTCCTCCCTCTCTTTCGCGTGCAGCGAGTGCACAGTCGTTTCTTCATCGCTTTTGCAGCATAAATAATGACAGGGAACGGAAACACAATTTTCTTTCCACCAACACATTCCACACTTTCCATCCAGAGCCGGAGCGAAGTTGACTGTGTATTTTTATTTTGTTAAAAGAGAAACTGTTAAAAGAGAAACAGTTACTTCTATCCTTGGCCGGGAAGTGATGGAGTGGTGTAGGTGGATGTTTCTGCCATCGTTTACCCACCCGGGGCCCAGGAATGACGGCTTGGACGATGACGACAACGTCGACGACGACGACGACGACGACGACGACGACGTGCCGGGCATGTCTAATTACAATCATAAAGCACCTGAGCTGTCAAATTAATTCACTGAATGAACACGTTCAGTTGCACGCTGCTCGTTCGTTTTGCTTCCCATCATCATTAAAAAAGAGTGAGTGCCCATCTGTTCGGGTGGTGAACAAAAGAAAAATGTGGCGGGGGAAACAAAACGGGAGGTGGACGGGGGAACGCATTTTGTTTCCAAGTTTTTTTTTCCTTCGCCCGAGAATGGCTTTCTTTCGCCCGCTTTCGTGCACGGTGCCAATCAAGAAACCATCGAAGAAAGCCGGTGCAAGGGGCCACAAGCGTGGAAACTTTAAGCCCGAACCCGGTAGAGTTGTTGACCGAGAGCAATTTTTCAAACACTCTTTTCCCGATGGAGGCGCCTGGTTGCTGGTGATGTTTTGTTGGTTTTTTTTCTTCACCTTTTTTCCCATTTCTTTTCGCCCGCTGACCACCATCTCAACCAAGAAGGGAAGCTCGAGTTGAACATCGCATGCCCAGCTGTGGTTCCTACTTCGAAGCTGCGATCTAGGGGGGATATTAAAACCCTTTTTTTTTTGCACACAATATGTTTTCCACTCCCGGTGCTGTCTTCGCGGAACTTTTTCCACCACTTTCCCGATTCAATTTCACGTACTTGAAACCCAAACCCACGCTTGAGGACTGGGGAGGTAAAAGTTTATATCTCTCTAGTGGGCAATTTAGAGCACCCCCTTCGCCCTCGAAACCAACCCTCGATGGTTTCACTCGCGAGAAAATCGGTTATTTATCGCAAATTCTATCGACAACCGGTTGCGATGGGCACGTTACGTACTAGAGTCAACGTCTATATTATCCGCAACAGATGACCCACAGCAGGCACCATTTGGCGGCCATAATTCGGGTGATTTTGTACGTGAAGTACATACGCGTGAAGCGCTAAAAACGTATGCCATAGAGAGGATTTTGCTTTGCGAGTCGCAAAAAGCGTGTCATGTGCCTGTTGCTTTCGTGGTTTTATTTTATTCGTTTACTGCACGACAAGATTTTACTGCAAAATATCGCAACATAAGCCTACGGACATGTTTTGATGTTGGCCATAAAACTAATATCATAGTTTTACCATAAGATTTGCGGCGAGTAACATTTGACGAGATTCAGAATGATTTTTGTTATTTTGATTAATTCACTCCTCGAGCGATTTGTACCCGAATGAGAAGAAAAGAAAGATTTTTCTTTTCATATGTTTTTTACCGGCATTTCATGTCGCTTGAAAATAAAATGCAAATTGTTTCAAATGCAAATCGTCCAACGATTGGTTGAACCATTCCGAAGGAAAAACGCCCATAACAATAAATTATACTGCACTTCAAGGTCTGCTAAAGAAAACATCATTTGTACAGGCCAACGAAAAAAGACCGACAGGTTCTAACAAGAGCCCCTCTCCCTTATACAAACATACGTAAACATGTGCGCACACACTAGCAAACCCACTTCACCGACTACAATAAAGCATCCGCTACCAAAGGATTAATTCAAGTCCATTTCCTTCGACCCAAATTGATTCCGTTCGGTCGTATCATGTAAAACCCGATTATGTTCTCGGCATTCCGTTGCTCCATCACCCAAAACTGCCCGGCAAATGGGTGGATAAAAAAAGATAGCTGTATCAAATTGGACACAGTGTGAGGAAGCAGGCAGAATGGGAAGAGGGAAAAAAGAAGCCGAATGGTGTCCGAACAAAATCTATTGCCACCCGTTATTTGATTTTTCAGCAGCACCTTTCTTCGGGTTGGGTCCGTGTGGCGGGGGGAGGAAAGATTCATTTTACCTTTTCCTCTGCCACCCACACCCCCCCCCCTCATCCACGAGCCAAACACGCAGGTCAGAATGGAGCAAATAAACAAATTGGATATTGACGTGAGGTCAACTGAAACCGAACGATAGAGCTAACGGCAAGAAAAGAGAGAGGAAGGTGGTGGTGAAAAATAAAAGAATCACCCGTTACAGCCCCATTTACGTGCAGCGTTGACTTATGTTTCTTGACCCGAACCGTTGAAATGGTTCGCCTCGTCTGACGCACATTAAAATATTCCCTCCAAGACGACAACGACGACGTCGACGTCGACCTAATGGTGTGCTGTCGGCATTCGATCAGCCGTAGATTTCTTGCGGCCGATTTCCTTATCCATTCCGTTGCCGGGAAATCGGGAATCCTTACGGAGGAGGAGCAAAAAGGCACCATTTGTAATCGTAAACCTTTTCCTCGCCCACTTTCTCCCCCTGAGCGACCCCTCCCATAAGGCTTCGGCTATCAATCGGAAGGGTGGATTCAATTCGCTCAATTCCGTTACAGGCTGGCCGGTGGATTGGCATTTCTAAATTTGTGCCTCCGTCGGACCCCGCCCGGCCCCGGAGTTTTGTGCGTCGGTGGCCATCAAGGTAAGGTGACCTTTCACACAAGGCAAAGGCGGCCATGCCGGTTCACATTCAAATGGCGCGGTGGAACGCGGTGCGGAGGTGTAGGTGCCGCGTTTCCCGGCCGTGTCCGGATCGGGACGCCGCTGGGAGCGGCATTTTCTTTTTCTCTCACCGACCAAGAACCCTCATAAATCACATTTCTTTTACGACCTATTTAAATCGTTGTAAATGTAGCCCAGCTGTCCATTCCATCGCCAAACGAGGGTCCTGCAGGAGTGTTGCCAGGGGGAGGGGGGGAGGGGTGTGATACAGGAGTGGGTCCTTTTTGTGTTGCCGGGGTTTGCGCCGATAAGTCGATAAGGAGAAGCTGGCTGCATTTGAGTGGTGGCGTGAAATAACCCAACCAGGACCGATTATGTCCACCTTATGGTTAAGACCTTTCGACACCCGATGAGTTCCGTGGGGAAGGAACGCAAATATAGAGGAGACGGGGCAGAATTACCCGGGGCAGCGAATTGATTTCTCTGATCCATTCGATATTTTATAATCCTCATCGTGGCCACCAATAGTTGTCGGTAAATCAGAACCAAACAGTGTGTGTTCGGACACCAGATGCAAACGATTCCAATTGAAGCAAATTGTATTATATCTAACCATTCTATACCGCTTCGAAATTATTGTTATGGTTGTGAGATATCCAGTCAGCCCTAATTTTATTTTTAAGACCATATACAGCAGCAGTTATTGTTAAATTTATGAATTTTTTCATGAACAACAACGTGATTTCTAATAAACAAACGTCTATTTAAGTGCGCTAGTAGATGTTTCTTACAACAGTTCATGTATTTTAGGTACCGATAATACGTCTACGTCACACCGTGACCAATCCAGATGCTCGGAAAGCGACAACAGATGGCATCGGTGTCAGTTAGTGACACTCCAAACTCAGCACTTGTAGCCAGAACATCCCCCAACGATCTATTTATCGTCATCCAGGACGCACAACCCCGCGTAAAATATGTCCTTGTGGGAGGAAACAGTGGGTCTGCTGGGAAGCTTTTAATTTATGCCCGCTTGAACCATCTCCCAGCTGGAAGTGTCGCTGATTTTATGCAACATTTTCGGCAAATGATGACCCATCGTGCATCCGGCACGAGAGGATATTAGCTCAACAAAGCAGTTTGAACACTTGCCCGTGTGATATGAAAAGCAAATGGGCCCAACACGCACACATTATCATTTTCACATCCACCGGAGTCGGTTGTTTATCCTTTCCGGCATCGGAGTTTCATCGCATCCATGTCGTTGGGAATGCATCACACTCAGCTGCAGCTGGCCTTGGGCAATTTTATCTTCGCACTACTACACATGATGTGTGCTCCATGGTTTGTGATTTACATGACGAACTATAATTTTTCGTCAGGAAAATGGGTTATTTCGGTATGGATTCAATGGGTACTCACAAAAGAATGGTTTTGATGTGAAAAATATTGAGCACAGTAGACGGGTATGGGTTTTCCAAAAAAAAAGTTATATGGTTTATAACAAACATGGAGTAATTGTACTTGTCTGTAAGTTTCCAAATTTTATCCTTGTGTTGGCCAAACATAAGTTCCTTGCACTCACCTGAAACGAAGCGAGAGAGAGAGAAGAAAACAATCGTAAAGCAATTGCAATGTTAAATTAGTAACTATTTATCATCAAAAACGGTGAACTAAGATGTGACCCATCCCCAAACTACCTACTACTGGTTGAGTCGACACAGCCGAGGCAGCTAGAGACAAGAAATAATAACCGTTGCGACAGCAATTTTCCAAATGCGAGGCAAAATGTGTCTGGAGGGCGAAAAACTGCGTCCCGACTCTAGCAAAACGCGAGTGAGTCTAATTTCGATGAAATCGTTCCGTGCGCCGTGTCGTTTTGCTGGAATTTCCACGTCCGGACCAGACCGTGGCCGTTGTCGGTGGTCCAGAGAGTGAAGAGATATATGTGTAATAAGCGGACTAGTTGCTGGCAGAGCCGCAGGAAAGCGCAGCACATGCGGTCACAATGGCGCCCCGCCCAGTAATAGGTAGCCAGCAGTGCCATGCGGGAAGATGAAATGTCAAGTCGTTTATCAAATTAAACCACCATGTGCTCACGGAAGGTCGGTTGTGTGTGTGTGTACGCGTATGTGTGGGAAGAAGAAGATCCAAATGGTCCCGATTTCACGCCCGTGCACACAATACGTCTTACAATACGGTTCACCGTTACCAACGCCGGTGACTGTGTCCCGAGCGATATCTCAGGGACGACCAGCGCGTCCGGGAAGCGCCACGACGCCACGCACCAAGGGTGTGTATGTGTGTGAGTATGTATGCCACGCGGGAAGGCGGAATGAAATCGTTCTTTTGCGCGCCATTTACCGCCACAAAACGCGCCATCCGAAAGGCTCAAAGGTGAGCTTTGGAGCATGATTTGTAGACGGTACGTAGAGGATGTTCCCCCCTGCCGGATGTGTGTGTCGCGACAGTTTCCTTTGGGGCGATGCCATCCGCACGACAGTCCCATAATGTGCGCGCCCCGAACGCATCAACTGCCCTCCCCCAAACTCACCCCAACCGGCTGGAGACTTCATTTTGATAAAGTATCTACAATAACCGGTTCCATAAACTGGTTGCTACTGCACACACACGCACACATACACGCTGATAGTAACGTGGCACAGGATGCGAGTTAAGTGACTGGTCCAAAAACTAACTGACTGCTTGAGTGACTCGCCCTCCGGAGTAGTGGCTCGTTTCTTCGAGGACTGCCTCGTCCCCGGGAACGTCCCGGGAGAGTCTTAGACATTTCACGCGAACGTCAGCGCTGCTCCGGTGGCTTCTCATACAGTGCCTTTAGAGCCGAACCCATGTGGTACAGCGAACTGAATGCTGAAAGTGTCAAATTCTCGGCAAATGCCAGTCCCTCGATAGTGTACGCCTCGGGGCGGGAAATGGTGAAAATGAAAATGAATCCACCGAAAGGAAGGCCGAGCCAGTGCGTACACGAAACGGTCCGCACGCGACTAAGTACGTTTGGGACGTAGGCCGGTACGAGTGAAGGACGGCGGTTTGCTGGAACTACCATTGTTCGCCGGCGAGCAAGGAAAACCCCGCACGGTTTGCCGAGGAAACCCGGCAAAGGCGTCATGAATGGCAAGGAAACCTTTGTGGGGGGAGGGTGGAAAATCCACTTCGCTCGAGCGACGTGGCACCAGGTGAAAGTTAATTTGTCGGTAACGCTTCCCGTGGCACAATCCGGTTGGAATGTTCGGTTCGCCCGGAAAAGGTATGTAACCCTTTTTTGCCGAGTGGGGTTTTTCCAGAGGCGATGCGTGCGGTGGAAAATTAAGGCCCTAACGGGAGCGGGGGTATATCCTTGGGTTGACGCACGGTCCTTTGGTTTGGGATAGTCAAGTGGGTGGAAAACTGGATGGATGCCGTAACAACCGTCATTGTTTTTTAAACAAAGGTCAAAGCCAGTAGTAATCAACCATTGTTGTACCGTGAACCAAGTGGAATAGGTGTTTAAGTATAATAATTACATTCACCCAGTGAGACTGTGATTCACAAATATTATTATTGGTTTAATTTAAAGTTGAAAAACAGAACAAGACGGTACACTAATGGGTTCTGCCATGGAAAGGGGCTATATTGTAACGTCCAAAATGAGATACATAATTTGTTACGCTTTTTAACATGCTCAAATTTGCGTTACAAACACCGAAATGGACCTAGATTACGATTTGCTCGCACAATAATCGTTGTTTCCTTCACACGTTACGATGCAGGGTGGGAGGTGTGTGACACCGTTCCACTCGCATCAACAATTCCGCACATTGTTTAGGATAATCAGACTACGGGGCAAACTAGAGAACACGGATTCGCAATATCGGCCCAAACAGGCTCCGAAAGCCACCGTCCTTAATCTGTTTCGAAGCGCCAAACGCCCGAAGCGCCACATCGTTTTCTATTTTATTTATTCGTACAGGCTACGACTTTTCTTTGACTAGCAATTCTGGTTCAAAATCAACCTCCCCACTCCCCTCCCTGTCGCCGTCCCCTACGGCAACAAAGAGACAGCAAACACGAAAACAACATCAGAATCTCATGTGAAATTAACATATTTTATGTTTAATTTAGTCCTTCGTCCCGTGAGCAGAGCAGAGCGGACGGCTATAACGAACCGCTCCCTCGTCGGCCAAGAAAGGGAACTCACTTAGTCATCTCTTTTATGAACAGTCAACATTTTATAAGGCACCGTGTTTTAATTACAACTTTTATTTTCCCTCACACCCTTCGCGCTCGCCGCCCCATTATTCCCTAACGCTTGGTTCATCCGGGACAATATTGCTTCCTTTGGCTTTCCACTTTGGGAAGGGAGTGCAAACGGGGGGGAAGGAAAAAAGAATCAAAAGAAAGTGATGGTGGATGACCACCACAAAAGAAAATTAATCCAGCTCGTTATCTGACCGGCGGACGGGCGATAACTTAGCGTGATGCTTTCTACTTGTTTTCACAAGTTCTAGTTACTTTTACACCCAGTGAGCTCGCCCTCTCAAGGGGTTCTTGTATTTTATTAACGAACAGGACTTGGTTCTTCTTACAATGTGTTTTACAGGTGATTCAAACTTTCTTCAACATTTTTCTCACGTTTAATATAAATAGATAGGGTTAGAAAAGAATTCTACAGCATGATTTTAAAATTCTTATCATGTTTTCACAGCAACAAATTTATCTACGTTCCACCTAACTGTACTCTCTCTATCTCTGGGACGTCTAATAAAATAGTAACCATCATGATGAGATGAAAGGCCATCAAATGATGAAATTACGACAATCTGCCGCGCGACACCACAAACCAACGTTTGTTGCCAAGACGGCTTACGGTTGTCATTAAAAATGTTAAAATGAGCACCACCTCATTGCGACCTCTGATTTCATCACCACTTCTCGGTAACCCCTTGAGATTGCAGCAAGAGGAAGAAATTCAATGCTTACAACAATGCAGCAACCCCAACTCGAAGGTCAACGTTGTAATGCACACCCGAAACAAATGGGAAAAGATAAATGAAAGGAAGCTCGCAACAGCAGCAACAGCTATGATTTCGCTGTTAAAGCGTGCCGTCAGTTTATTGTCCGAAATCGTCGACGGGCGACTTCTGTTCGCAGTTTCTTTCCCTGCGAAATCATTGCACACCATTAAACGTCGAATAGCGACACTATGGTGCGGTAATTTGGTCGGCAGTTCGCGAGCCGGGGCCGCAAAATGTCTGCCATCCTCAGCCCTTTCCGCATGCGAAGGATGTTTTTTTTCCGGAGAGGTATAAACATCACGTTAAGGTGCAGCATCGTTTGCAGAAACGGCAGCCGGCAAAACAACGCTGCCTCACGGCGTGCCTTCTCGGAGGCGAACGCGCACCATTTCGGTTGTTTCATATTCGGTTTTATGATAATTAAAATTAACCTTTTTTACGAGAAGCCATTTCTACCTTTCGCAACTGCTCGCGCGGTGCTGGAGTGGTTGGTTCGTCGACTCCCGATGGAAAACGCAACCTTATTAGCGTGTGTGTGTGTGTGTGTGTGTGTGTTTCGCCGAACGCACTTTGACCTCCGGCTGGGGAGGGAGGATAGCAGATGGTCAAGCTACCCCAACAGCGTAATGAAATGCGTCCACTCAAAAACACAACCTCGCCGCTAAACCTCCGGTCCTTGTTATCAATTATGTAGAAACACATATTGCTCGCACCTCATCTCATCGGCGTTTGGGTCGCATCCTTTTTTGGCGTGCATGAGTGTCCTCTGTTGTGGAACTGGCTGGACGTGGTATGTACATTTTTTTTCCCGGCATCCATTTTGTTTGCGATGTCCACGCACAATCTGTCACTAGGGAAGCTTGATTCTAAATTGGCTGTCCTTCTTGTAAGCCTTGGCTGATAAAATGAAGGAAAAATCATGTTTTACATGCTTTCAAAAGGAAAGAACATGGGGAGAGAACCTTGCACCGTTCGTCTAAAGCTTAAACCCTTGTAAAAACCCCGTGGGGTGAACATTGTCCGATACTTAGCCACGAAACGTGGTGAATGTCTCCGTCATCATCCATGCATGTTGTCATTCTCCAGTCTCCCATGGAAGCCCCTTGTCGAGGAAGGGCACTCATGTCTCATCCCTTGTCGTTTCTTAAACGAGTTCCTGCTAATCGGGTATTTTTGTTCGCTTTTTAATAAGATGCCCTCTCCGAGTGATTCCTGAGGATGATTGGATGGTCAAGTGCACGGACAAGAAGTGATGCTGCACTCTCATACAGACTTTTGCGCACCCTCGGGGCGACTTTACCGCATACTTTGGTGTTCCTCACCGACACTACGCGGTTTCCCTCGCCGCCGCCGTGAAACCCAATCAACGGGGGAAGAAAAACAGCCTCATCAAAATTTCATACTTTCATTAACAATTTTTAATTACTTTTTCACAATATCGGGATGGATCGTTGTCACTTCCAACCATCTTCCAACCGGGGCCGGGGCGGTTTCACCCGACGTGCGCCCATGTCGAAGGTTATGGATGGCAGCGATGTTGTGGTTCATTACTTTAACGGTCTTAAACGCGTGACGCTGAAGGTCAGGACAGGCAAATATGTGAACCAAAAATTGAGGATGATCGGTGTGATCTTGTATTGAAATTTAGGTTCTTCTTTCGAGTGGCTGTAAAAGGACTCTCCATCATGGCTCTTGCTCTAAATTAAAGACACTGAAGCGAGTTTTTGTACCTGGTGTTTGTACAAATTACTCCCACTCTAGGTTAATACACTTTCGATAATCTTCCAGCTGCAATCAAACAAAGCTGCTTTGTAACCCATGAACTTCCTTTTTGATGGGAAAACACGGGCATCGTTGAGTTTCCCATTTTTCCTAATATTCCGTTCATGCCCTTTTAATTTTACTGCCGCATCTTTCGCCCGACGGAGGATGCCCCGCATATTGACTGGGGCAAAAAAAAAACAGGTCTCGCTACACACCGTCGCACTCCTTATCACCTTCGCGGAGCTTGGGGACGAGAAAATCTTAACGAGTACGATGTCATCGTATGCCGTTCCGCCCGGCTTCCGTTGGCGTGTAGAGGATGAACATCCTTTTCCATGGCGCTACCGATGTCTTCCGAACCCCCTCGGACCAGCCGGCAATCATAACGAAGAACCCGACCAGACCTCAAGCACAGGCCGCGTTCGTTACGCAGCACAGCGTGTACGACTGTACACGTTCACTCATATCCTACGTACGGAGACATGCATGCCTCTTCTGTCGTAAAATTACTTCCATTCCTTTCCGGTCCGAAGCCGGGGGTGGAGGCTGCGGTAGTGTCGAGTTTGCAAAGTCCCCCGACCCCGGACCAACCATCCCTCGAACGCTGAGGAAGGGATCGTTATGCGCCAGAGATTTGTTAATTTAATCATTCGTTATTTATGATCGTCTCATACATTTTGGACAACTTTTAATTTAATGATGGTAAGGTAGGATTTTTCGAGCCGAGTGGGTGTTGCAAGGGGGCAGGGAAAATGTGAAACAGCCGCTGGAAGCCGGGAGGCAATTTCAAGTTGTGAAGAAAACTTGAAACACACAGCGTTGGTAACGGGGTACGTGCGTTATATGTGTACTCCTTCTTATCCTTTGTTTGCTAAACATTAATTCCGTTTACGGTCGTAAAGGCGAGTGGGTTCGAAGAACATCCTTTTATTCGTTTTGTAAAAATCTAAACCACGAGTAAAAGACCGTCACACGAGAATGTCGAGAAACTAATGCATCCTGGCAATTTTCTTACAAGTGGCCCATTTCTTCGGAATATTGTAGCACAATCCCATCGGAAACGTCGGCGTAATGGGTTCGCATATGCAAAAATTCAATCACATTCACGTTGAACAAATAGAGTCTTTCGGTGTGCCAATAGCAACAGCATGCAATATAAATTTACCAACCGATTCCTTTCACCTTCGCCAACCTCGTCCCCGTATCTGTACTCTACGTCTGGCTCAGCTCAGTAGCGGCATCTTTACCGTAAAATCACCGCCAGCCCGAGACTTGGTTCCGATTTGCGCTAGCTTTGCCATCGGTGCTTGGGAAAACAATCTCTCCACCCGTGGTCCCCCCTCCCGGTTCGTGTTGTGGTTGTGTTATGCTGGTGGGAACCGGGACAGGAAGCATCCAACTAGCCAAACCAAACCCATCCAATTGAAGGTCCTCGGCGTGTGCGCGCGCTCTCACTTGCCAGAGATAGGCGAAAGCCGGCTGCAACCGAGGACTATTTTCCATCTGTAATTGACTTTTTCCCCTTCCCTCAGCCAACGGTTTCCAATCTGCTGTGGCACCGAAAACGGGCAAGCAAGGCCATTGCGCTCGAGGAATGTTTCCACCCCACCCGTTCGACGCCCCCCGTGGTCCACCGGAGTTTCGTTCGGGTTTTGCCGTTTCCATGCCGACTTTCCACCATGGGGTTTTTCGTGCGCCACGGGCAGCACAAACGGTAAACCGGCTAATACTTTTATCTCACGCCGTGAAAACGCCGCACGGCCAGGGGAAACGGCAAACGCCAGGGGGGTTGGAGGCGAAGGTTGGTCGGAGTTTATTTTTGGGAATGGCACGCTCGTGGGGTTTTCCCCGCTAGACAACACTCCCATGGAAGCAGGGAAACTATGGCGGAAACAAGTCGAACGAGGAATAAAAGTATCCTTGGCCGTCGATAGTCAAACGAATGCGAGGCGTTGGTCGACGTCTGAAGGGGGAAAAAACCCCAGTACCATCACTGCCTCAATCCCCGGTGGGGAGCAGAGGAGCCGTCCAGAGGCGAATCAATATCGTGCTTTGCCGAATGGGTAAAGCGCCGGTGACGCGCACGCTGGTAAGATTTTCCTTGTAATAACAATAGAACCGTAATGCCACCAACTTTGTGGGGGAAGGCTTGAGGTGAGGCGGCGTGATCGAACTTTTACGGGTCTTGTTCGGCACGGCGAGCATCTTGAGCGCGACCGACCAGGCGCACATATGTTGCTTCCCGCAACAGAACAGAGAAACAGAGCTTGGCATTAAGGGCGTGTACCGGGAAAGAAACCTGGGAAAACAGGCTCAACCTTCCAAGGTACGACAGTGGCATAAATGAATAAATTTCAATTGAATCTCTCGGCAAATGGCTACCCTAAATAAGTACGGAAGGTGGAGTGGCAAGCCTCGCCACACCCGAAGCGTTGTTTGTAGCAATTGAATTAAATTTATTAAAATTTCATCTAGCTCGCCGTGTGTATGGAGTGGTGGAATTGTTTGAAGCCAAGGGCTGATTGAGGTTGGTTGGAGCTTCACATACGGTCTCGCACGTGTCTGTTTAATAAGCTTCCAAACAACGTTTGTGCAGCACGAAAAAAAAAAACAAAACACACATTGGCTTATGTAAATTGAAATCAAAAGCTTAGCCACCGTGTGTATGCTATACACCTTTGAACTAATTTAACAAACAGCGTCCATAACTCGTCCGAGAATGGTGTTTTTGCGCCGGGTATAGGCAGATTTGGTAATCCATTAACATGTTCTTACCATCGGATTAAAATTGCTAGCTTATTTTCATACGGAGGCGAATGAAACATCTTTCCCAATCATTTCATTATGCATGTACATTTGTGTCTGTATTGGAACACATATCCTCGTGCTTTTTTTTATCCGGCCCCAAAAAAAAAACTCCCCCACATGTAGGTGGATGTGCTTGCTGCCACTCTGGGGAATAGAGTTGTACATTTATTTCGCAAACTCCAACGTAACGGGCGCAGAGGACGCGCTTTTTTTGCATACTTCCCAATGCCGCCAACGCTGGCTGCCAACCGGAACTACGCTAAACGGAGCGCGAATCCCACCCGCTCCCGAAAACAACCCCTCCCCGCGCTTTGGGTCGCGCAACCGGACCACAATCATTTCATTTTCCGAAAAACCACTCCCCAAAATGTCGGAGGAATTGGAGACAGTAAGGTCGCGCGGCGGTGGCAGCGCGGGTTGTCCATCAGCTTCGCGTCTTCCGGTGCCGGGAAACGTCAGGCCGGGGAAAGGATTCACCTACCTTCCCTCTCACCACCCCCACCGTTCGGTTGCTCACCGCACCGGAAACCGAAAAGCGGAACGCGCAGATAAGTGGATGTTGTTATGCGGACGTACAAACGTACCCAAGGCCGCCACCGCCCCCCACACCGACCCAGGCCAGGACCTCATCGTTTGCGCGAGTGCTCGAAAAAGCCAAAATTTGCCTACACCCCCGTGAGCGGGCGAAAAGCTGACGGAATGGCAAAGCGTGATGCCGAAAAAAAACAGGCGAAGTGTAGCCGGAAAATATGAAGCGAACCAAACGGAACGGAACTTCAGAGAGATACCGCGCGTTACGCCTTCCAGCGCGTGGCCACATGATGTACCCGTAAACCCGTACAAATGCTCATATAATCTGTTCAAAGTGGACCGGGGGAACGGGGGCGAAAATGCTTATGAGAGCGAACGCCAGGTAGCTCAAACACACGATCAAAGGGAAGAAAGGAAACGGCAGCAACAAAAAGTTGAACGAACGGGGAAAAAACACAAGAAAGAAGAAGTGGTTGTGAAAAAGTTAGCAAGATGAAAAACTGCAACGGTACGAACGGTTCGAGTGAGCGAAATAGGATTTCATTCGCAACGCTCGTGAACGCTTGTGGATGAGAAATGTATTACATTTTATCGTCTGCTGCTTCCCTTGACCTCGTTAAGCAATCTTCAAACATAATGGCGAAGGACTGATGACCGAAAAATGTTTCAAAATATCATAACCTTTGTACTCAAAACATCAATTGGTAATTTAAATTTTAACATGTTGATTTGCTTGTCCAACTTGAAACTAAAATCACAATTGTAGGCTTCAAGTCAAATTAAAACATTCGAAAATGATCAATGACAAACTAATATCTGAGTTCCTCAGTGGCATTTTGAAATGTTTGACACCTTTATGCAAGGAGAAGTTTTATTCATTCTAGTTATGCTAGATTGATGTAGCTTCAATCTAATCTGTTTCGTTTTAAGCCAAGTTTAGCATTATTGTCACAAACTGTTATCATAAATAATGACAAGCATTTGGTAAGAATATTACGAGTTTTCAAGAAGCTATTTGTGGTTCAAAATGGGTGTTCTACACGGCTGATAAGCTACAACCAGCAACAGCTGGATTCACTTTTGCGCAAAGATATAACGTAGTTGTTCATCAGTGCATCGGAAAAGCGCATCGTTCGGCGCGTTTGGGAGCTCTACAAAAAAAATGAGGAATTTCTCTATTAACCTCCACCGTCCGCCAGAGAACGCTTGCAACACTCCGAACGTATACGTGCACCAGCTGGTCGAGCTCGCTATCGGCGTAGCTGCACCGATACCGGGGCTTTAACAGCCTGAACCCCGAAAGGGAAAACTAACTGAAAGGCAGTTAGGCAGCAACGAAACACACAAAAAAAGGCCGTAGATACGACGTATTCGTACCCCTCCATCTAATCCAAAATGATAATGTCGCTCGAAAGTGCGCAGCATACTGCATTGATGGCGTAGAAAGCTGCAGTAGATCCAATAAACTGACTACCGAAGCGGCACGCCGGCTTGAGGGCGGCGGTGGGTTAGGAAGGGGAGCGCTGGGGCGGTCTCGAATTTCCCGGTACGGGCGAAGTGAAATTTCCTCGCAACAGCGAAACATATGTTTAATGTTATTTAAATATTTAATTGGCATGCATATGAAGCCTGGGCCGGGCGATGTTCCGGGCGCGATGCTTAACCAACCAACCCTGGAGCTTCGGGAAACTCGTATGCAGCAGCTGCAGGTTTTCCGCGAGCTTCGCCGAATGTCGGTGCAATCCGCGCTTCTGAGCACGTGAACAAAATTGCCAAACAGCTGCAGGCACCCTTTGCCCAATATTTGGCAACAAAAGGAGAACGGGGTAGGACATCTTACAGTTCAATCAGTCAAGTTGGTTCGGATACCGTGGGGAGAAAAAGAAAATGCCATCGGTTCAGAGCACATTACGGGAATGCATCAGCTCAAGTTGGCGGTAAACCACAAATCTTCATCACCGTTCGCGGTAGAGAGTGATGATCTCGTGCGTCTTATGTCCCAAGGCTCAGGACACTCGGTCGGACAGCGGTTCGGTCAATCAATCACTTCGTTAAACCAACATCGGTGCACACTTTATGCCCGTTAGTTAACCATATGTGCACTCTCCCCTCCCCTGAGGCAGGTGGAAAAGGACACGCGCAAATCGGGGAAAATTCACCGTAATCTACTCTATCGGGGTGGTACTAGCCAACACTACTCCACTCCCCAAACCACCCCCGTTGCCGGATCGTTTCACCTACAGGACACCGCTCGTCGTATGCATTAATCATTTCGCACGAAAATTCCACTAATTGCTCAATTAACTCTATTCATTTTCGAATCATTTATCGGGCGACAGTACGTGTGTATGTGGGCTTTGGTGTGCGTGTGTGAGCAAGTGCACTCGGTGGAAAATTATTATCAATCCACCTACTGGGAGTTGGATCGTTGGGTTTGGAGGAGGTCATCCACGGTTCGTGTGTGAGTGTGTGTGTGTGTGTGTGTGTGTCCTGCCCACCATTAACCGGGCTCATGGGGGTTCATACCGCGGCACAAGCGTTGGAAAAGTGAAGGTCCCTTGCCGGTGGAAATGCAATAATGTTAAACGCCGTAGAGGGATGATTCTGATTGAGGAACACAAGAGCGCTTCAGTGAGTGTGTGTGTGTGTGTGTGTTTGAATATGAATGTAGGTAATACGAGAATTGGCACATAAATCTTTCACCTCGCGCTACACGTTGAGTGTATCAGGATAAGATCAGGTAGGAAAAATCATTTCCACGCACTCAACGGGTTGAGCTTCGGAGGATGATTTACAACAGTTGACCCTCTTTTCATTAACAAGTTTTACAAACAATAATGAATATATGCTCCATCCAAATTAAAAACAGTTTTAACTTACGAACAGGTTCACATCGAGCATTTTTCCCGAGTTATTGCTAAGCAAAACGGAACGTAGCTTTGCGGTGCGAGACACTTACCTGCGAATAGAAGAGGAAATGAAGTAGGTATTCCATTAGTAAAGAGAATGGATCCGTTGCATGTCATTAACTTTCTACTGCAGCTCGCGCATTTACAATATCGATTGCTATCAACCGTTACTACGCCGTCACGCGGGAGGTTCTGCTTCCGTTTCGCTCGATTGTTACTCGCTACGTTTGGACCTTTGATTAAATTTAATCGATTCGAAACAGTAAGTCTTGCGTGGTGATGTCCTTCCAAGCGTTTAGTGACGGAAAGGACAGATAATGGGCCGATGGTCAATGGTAAAGCAAACAGGTAGCCATTACTGGCTCCATGCTGTTGGTCGTTTTCATAGGACATTGTTGCAGAGGAGTGCATGCGCTAGTTCGGAGTAGGGCCAAGGGACCGTATCTAATAGTTCATTAGTTTTAATTTGCATAAGAATCAATAGCATCGAGAATGAATTTTGCAGATTATTTTGCAAAGTGGATTTTTTTTCTTTTCGATACTATACTTAGGTTATAGTATCGAACAAACAGGTGTTTTACGAAAAGCTTGTATAAAATCAAGCTTTCCCATCTAGCTGAAACAGCATTACGCTTTAAAAGTTCGGAGAAACGGAAAAGAAAAATCTAGATTGCAGTAAATGATGCATGAAATTATATTCCAATTTGTCCATTAGGGAACTATTTGACTCATGACAAAGTACTAGAGGAAACAGCATTATGCACGGCTTCCGAGTGTCAGAACTTATTTCAGTTTAGCGAAATGCACAGTCAGAAATAGTGGAGCATGAAAGGAATGAAAAAAAACCAAGTACTCCCGCGTCGGTATAACACGATATAAACTTTTCCTTTCCTCGGTCGGAGCGACCGAAATCCGCGTTCCATGTCATCGCGTCAGCGTTGGCGTTGGAACCGAGGCTGGGCACCACTAGCCCGGGCACAAATATATACATTTCAACTCACGTTTCACGCAGACATAAACTTTTGACGGATTTATACTTTTGCACCAGTCAGATGCTTTGGCTCTGCTCCGGAGCAGGATTCGTGTCTTGTACCGTTTCAAAAAAAAAAAAAAAACAAACGAACTGGGAAAACGCAACGTTTTATAATAACACTCACACTACTCCCGCTTCCCAGGTCCCGTTGAAGATATTCAAAGTTGATGGCGAACGAAGTTTCCAACCGACATGGAGGCATCCGTGTGGAAAATTTTGAAACGTAAGGAAAAGCTGGTTGGTTGAACAGTCGTGAGGCAAGGCGAAAAAAAAGCCGTTCACGTGGGCAAAACAGAGCAAAGAGTTTGGAAAAGAACTATTTCAATTCCATCTTGACTTCGAAAAGTTTGTGACAGTGGCCCGACGAAGGCCTGGTATACCATCTTCCTTTGCCAACATTTTCACTGGCAAGCGACGTTGCACCAGACCAGAGTCGGCTGTGATCGTAAGAATGTTCGGGCAATGTTTCTTTTTCCGTGTGCAAGCATTTTTTTCCATTCTCTTGCTAAGCATTTGAACGAAGAACAATACTAAAGCTGCAACAAAACAAGCTCACAAGACCATACAATTTAGATTTTTTGTTGGAAGTATGATTTGTTTATAAAATTAAAACATAATTGTTTGACTTGAAAAATAAATCATATTAATTCCAAGAAAACTGCAAAAGACATATGAAACATATGAAGCCAAGCTTCTAATATAAAAATACAAACGCTAAACCATTTTAAACATTAATTTCTAATTTTTGCTGCAAAAGATAGAGAGCCAAATCTGCAAGGGAAATTTAAAACGCAAAGAAAATCGAACCGAGAGGAAAAAAAATCACCACACGAACGGAAACGGATACATGCGAAACTTTTCCGACGGCCCGGCTAATGGAGATGGATGGCGGAATAAATTGGCTGATCTCGAACGACCGATTGTCCAACGGGGATGCTCGGGCTGAGACAAAACAAATCCAAAGCGGAAAAAGGACGAAGGCCTACCTCCCACTTGCCGCCCGGTTGGTGGAAGATTTCGTGGAACGTCGCTGTCAAAATTGGGCTTGAAAATTCCGATTCAATTGAGGCCGTGTGGCTTCTCCGGCCTTAGTTTTTCCCCATGTAAGGATTTTCCCAGATGGAAAGAAAAAAAAACACGACCAGCAGGGCATCTCCTTCGTGTCAGTATGTGTCATAAATTGAAATCGCTCTAACCTCTTTCTTCTTCCCCGCTCCAGCAAAATCGGTGGTCAGACGGAAAAGAAAACATCGGCTCGTTCGCTCGAGGCTTGCCGGCCAAAGCAAAGCCGACAACAAACGCTGGCGCCACGAAAACTTTATCCCTTGGCGGAGAAAACTCCTCGAGAGTGGAGAGTAAAAAAAAATGCATGTCTTTGCATATTTTCCCCCCTTTTGGGCCTAAACCCTGCTGGGTTCGAATTTGCTTCCTCTTCTTTTTTCGGCGAGGAAAACTTTTGAAAAGGGTACGATTAATCTTGTGTAAAGTAATATTGCTGTGAATTTTAGTTTGACAGTTTGGAAAATACCTTCCCCGCTGCTCTTGATGCTATTTGTCAGCGGAATAAAGCCACCCCCATATGTTTCACACATGCTTAGAAGCTCGTGCCAAGGAGATGAAGACATGGTGCGATAGGAAAACGAGTAGGTACTCATTGTGAGGTAGATATACTTGTTAGCTTCTTATCGACATGCTTTAGCCTTATCCGTTTTGATGGTATCTAGTCGACTTAAAATAGTTTTCAAAACATCAATTTAAAAGTTCAAAATAATACTTCAAAGTATGTGTAAAATATCAGCACTATCGTAGGAAAACTATTCGCATAACACGCACACCAGCTTGCGTCATCGCTTTTCTTAATGTAGACACGATACAAGTGGTGCAATTTGAAGGATGAAACAAACAGCCCATCTATTTTTAGAGTAGTAAATATGTTCCGAATACATTCTCTCCAAGGTCCCATAATACCTTTCCCGTGTGTTTTACGATCCGGTTGTGAGGAAGAAAACGTTCGTTCGATTATCTGCAAAAACTGACAACAACAAAAAAACATAGATACATACAGAACGACCTGCCGATAGAATGGTCCTTTTCCTGCACGGACCCTTCAGAGTTCTGTCACAACCATCCCGGCTCAACAGTGTGTCCCTGTTGTAGTGCCGTCCGGCTGTAGTGAGCTGGCCGGTCGTAAAATGCCTACCCATTGGTTTTCCTTTTTACGAATATTTTAAGCATCTGTTAGGGCTATTATCAGCTCGATGGTGCGGGTGCGAGTAGAAAGTGTTGATCCAGGGCAGCTAGTAATAACTTGTCCTACGGTCGTAGTCTTCCCCACGCCCGAAACGGGCTTCGACAGCTCCTGCCAATTCCCGTAACTGTCACTAGCGATTAAGGGGAAGGCTCAGGGATTGCCTTCAATCGATAATTTCAATAAATATTTGCATTCTGCATGTGTTATAGAAAGGCCGGACAGCGTCTGGCACCGACAGGAAGGGACTGGGTGGGCTGGAGATAGTGGATTCGAGGGCAGCAATATAATATGATGACTACACAACAAACGCACAAACCTTTCGCACACTCAGGACCATCGGTTCCGGGCGAGGATTGACGGTAAGGGTTTTGAACTAGAGAGTCCCTTGCTCGAGCACCCGATTTCTCCAAGACCTAACGAGAACTCCGTCGGTCCTTCCGTTTTATACCGATGTGCCATTACTGACAAGCAAGCGAGCAATGTGTTTGCGGGTCACCATCGTCTCCTACCTTGACGGCAAGTACAATCTTTCTAACGAGCAGTTAAACACAGAACTTAATACCGATATTAAACGTCCGAAGCGACGGACACTCGTGTGGCGAAGTACACCGAGCGAGGTTCCTTTTGCCCTCCCGATGCTTGCTTCTCGGGTGGAGGAGGTTGTCCGAGCGACAGCCGACAGTAATCGTTTCCGATGCGATCGCTTTCGAACGGTCACCACCAAAGGTTGAGCAGAACTCCGTCGTAAGACAGATGCAAACAGGCCTTGGGCCTGGGCCGAAGGAGGGATTTTCAAATCTTACCATTTGTTTCCACAAAAACGCCCTTTGAGCGAGGAGCGCAGAGCATGTTGTACATGGTTGTAGCGGAGGCCTTTTTTTGTTTCCCGAAAGATGTCTTATGGCTTCCTCGGCCTGCTCCGATGTTGCGAACATAGGCAGGGGCAGTGGACGGTGCCTTTCTTGCCCGCTTCCGTCGCTATCTGCTATCGGCGTTAGTGTAAGCAACGGCTGATGTGTGTGCTTAGTGCGAAGGATTTCTCTTATCCTTGCGCAAACAAACTTCGTCGCCGGGCCAGACAAAAACCCACATTCTATTCTACCGCTCAGCGTCGGACCAAAAAAAAAAAAAACAGGAAAAAGGCTAACAAAGGTGACGGAAAAGCGTCCCACAACCCGGCAGCCACAGGAGATCAAATTCGCATCGGACCGCCCACCATTGCTGCGTGTTTGGGAACGTAAGGACCAGTTGTGTTGATAAGAAACAAGGTCCCCGCCATCGAGTGGGGGAGGGAGGGCGGCGCAAAAGTGGGAAAATATCGCATAACCAAAGCATTCGGCCACTTACCGGATCTCGAGCCCGGTTTGCGGGTGGAAAGCACTTTTTCGTTAATGATATTTGTTTAGGGTTCTTCTCCGAGCCCTCGAACCGAATCCAACTTCGTCACTTTCCCGTGGCCGTTCGGTTCCACTTGAGGGTTTCCCCCAGGAGCGGAACTGTCCCCAGCGCGGAAAAGCCTTCGCCGAGGGGGGGGCTCAAAGCTTCCCGGCCCCAAGATTCCCCATAGTCGATGGGTGCTACCGTTCTCGCCCCGGCACGAGTGTGTTCCTTGTGCGAACATTCTCGATTCGGTTTTTGCCGGTTCCACTTGCCCGGTTTCTCTTACGTTGGGCAAAACTAGCCATTAAATAGGACGGCTCGTTTCCTCGAAGGACGCTCCGCTCGGCACCCCCAAAACGGTCCGCAAAACGGGCCAAATTGAAACCCTTTGCTGGTCCTGCCGACGGAGGAGCTGTGAATATTAATCTTTTCGAATTGGTTCACGTTAGAGTCGGGGCGAGAGAAAGGGAACCGTAACCGTGCGCAACCCGGCATGGCAAAGATGACCTATGGACATGGGTTTCCATATTTTAAGCAACCAGGGTTCCCACCACCCATCCACCTTTTTCGCACCCCCTCTCCGCTCCACTTCCCGCAGGGGTTCGAAATTTAAGTGGATTTTCTGCTGATGCTGAAGTGATAATTAATTTTAATAATTCATCTATCTTAGTCATGCAGCATATTTTGGACCATGGACCATCGGCACCGGCAGCGGGTTAAATGATTTAAGATAAAAAGCTGTACTGATGATAAATCTGTTTTCCGTTTGCAACCACCACCACCACCACCTTCTCCGAGCTGCTTTTCCGGAGCTTTTGGCTCCCGGAGTGGTTTACAATAACTTCCGTGTGTTTTATTTTTATTTTTGGTTGTTTTTTGTATTACACCCCGCTCCACCACGGAGTGTTTACTTTGATGAAGTGGGTACATTTGTGTTTAAATGTTAATGCAAAAAAACAATAAACGAGCACACAATAAATGGCTACCGTAAGGGAATCGATAATACTGCTGATCCCCAACAATAAATATTTACCCAAGCGCTCAGAAGCATCATTTCACATTATTAATATTTACGATCGCTAGGCTACGGAGGAAAGTAGGAAAAGATCTGATTCATTTCGTCAATACGAACGGGCATCCTTTTCACCATATTGCGCCCCGGTGGCAGCCGCATGGGGTTGTTTTGAAGAAAAGGGGGAAAAAAGAAAGTGGAAAAACTGCAACAATAAAATCGCACTCCTTCGGGAGTTCCGTGATGGACGAAAATCGATGCTAGTACGTGTGAAGATGGCCGAATATCTGTCAGTAGTAATGGGCCATCATCAATTTTGAATACGGTTTCCTATGCGAAACCATTCCCCTCCCACGCCGGGCTCCCCTCATCAACACAATACTATCAAAAAGGGACCAAAAGGCTTCGACGGAAATATGGCATACCAATCAACGGACGCAGCTCACAAGTAAACGAAAGAAAAAAAAGATTAATAGCTACTGAACAGCCCGGTGAATGTTGAACCAATTCTTGTGAGCGTCTTCTTCGAACTTTGCAAGTCCGGGTCCGGCCACTGAAAGGGCCATCTTTCAAGAAACTTTTTTTTTTTGTTGGGAATCAAATTCCTCGGTCCCTTTTGGCCTGGGCGAATTGGAAGAGTGGGATATGCTGATCGATTTGGGATATCAATACCGCAAGATTTACATCCGATCTCTGGTCTCGTTTCCTCGGCCGGGATTATAACGGTCAACCAATTGGCACATGGTTTGAGCGGGGGGGGGGGGGCACTCAAGGCACAAAGAAAGAAATACGTCTAGGGAAAGTGTGTTTTTCTTGAAATTTGAATTAATACCCTGAGAACACACCACCATCGATTGATTTTTCAATTTTCATTACGAATCAATCTGCTGTACGGAAAATGTCTTACATTTTAACAAAGTTGTTAATCGCAACACTTTTTCAACATGAAAATCAATAGTTTGGATTAATTTTCCTCTCTCCTTGCGTGAACAACGACCAACGATTTTACAATGGAAATAAAAATGAGAAGCGAGCATACTTTTGTCCCATTTCTACGCATTAAGGGCGGGCGTGGTGATGCCGTAAAGTAATAAAGATAATAATTCTTGCTCCCTTCGTTCCGGCTGATGACATAAATATGTTGCCATCCTTTCATGGGCTGCAAGAAGAGAATTTATGGTTCGCATCGATCGGGCGCCAGCGCTGAGGCGTTGACAGTGCCTTCGACTGCTCGCTTCTTAGTACTCGTAAAGTGTGCGCACGGAAACCTCATAACACCACGCAAAATGGATCCGGGAGCGCCCGAGAGCTAGCTCTGGGACGGGTTGGCGGTACTTAAGGCTGACTCATTTGGGGGGGAGGTTTGTTAGCTTGCAAACATGTGGAGGAACCGTTAAATTACTGAATCATTTCATTGCATCAGCAGGCGGTGATCGAAGTAAAAATGATTTAAGAAAAACTTCACAATTGACAAGTGTATCTTATTTCAGAAACACGCCATTCGAAAGGTATTTTTGGAAATTTCACATGAGCTTACGACATCATGAAAAGGGTTACATTTGATTTCATTTCGATGAGGTGAAGATGTAAAAAACAACTGTACAATTTTACAGACAAAAAAAACACAGCTAGACAGTTTACGCGAGTGAGATAAAACCCTGCTGCAAACGCAAGAAAATGCCAGATAAACTCGAAAATCGTACATAGCCTGGTTTATGATAATATGATTATTTATGAGTAATATCATTAGCCGTTAAGGAGTCGATGCCGGAGTGTTTAACGAGCGGCTGAACCTACGAGGTTTTCGCCAACCAGCGTCTTTTGCGTTTTGTTGATACATTTTATTTTATGTACAGAGAGCAAAAATCCCACAAACTTAAGCTGAACAGTTTATCGCATGCTTCTTTCAAGCAATGACAGTGAAAAACATTGTTTTAGCGAGAACACAAAGTGCAAAATAGGGAACCGAAGGAGTTTTTTGAACCATAAAATAACGTCAAAGAGATTTACTTATTTATACTTTAAGAAATGATACATTCGACAGTCTGGTTGGTCAATATAAATCATGAAATATAAAAACTGTGTAACTATTTATTCAGACCGAAAGAATGCCGAACTTTCAACTCCACCCAGCAGTTGGTCGGAATTGTTTTCAAACAAAGAAAAATGCTGCACCAAATGCTTCAGAAATCGCAATACCATGCTAATTAACTGAAATCGCTAACAAAATCAGGTCGTCGTTTTTCATCAAAAGCACACTGAGAAAACTCTTCCACTGTGAATAGAAATGGCTGTGTTTTAATTTACCTTTTCGCTACCAAATGAAGTACCTCGGCCAAGTGGTTACAATTTGAGTAGCATTCTATGGGTTGGCCGGGCAGTAAGGTTGAGGTGTTTTGCCAATTATCGCGTTTCGCTCCATGTTTTGAATATCTGCATACTTGAGGGGGTTTTAAAGTAACGGGAATGTTTGTGCGAATATTTTGTTGTTACAATTATGAAAAATTGCAGTCCCGATACTGTTTCATTGAAGGAATGGATCCATTGAGGGTCTTACTTCAAAATGAATAAGTTTGTTTTGCCTCATTTACTTCTTACTAATATTAATGGGTTGGTTTAAGATTTAAAACTATTGCAAACCGAAGTAAATTTGATACTATGTTATTGATTTTTGTTACATTTGAGACGTTACTCACTTGCTTGAGAATGCCCTCGCTCAAAAGTATTTCAATCGGACAAGAAAAGATTTAAAGACTCACGCAATAAAACTGTGAATTGTGGAAAATTTCAGACATAAATAATCCTATTTATTGTTGCGTCTCCAGAAGCACTAAAGAAAAGAATTAGGCAAAGGCAAATAATTCTTCCTTCTTACTCGTTCATTTTCTTTACTCCCAGCCTTGCGCTGGGCTCAATAAAACGGAGAATCTCTTGTCGAAGTTGTTCGTGCATGAAAATTTGGACGAAACACAGAAACAAGATTCCTGACGCATCCAAATTTACCAATTCACTTCCAGTGAGCTATGTACCTTTTTTCCAAGGGATTCTATTGTTTTTGCAGCTCAGCATTCTTTCACTCGCTCTCCAAGTACTTCCGGGGGTCTCGAACGTTTCTTCGTACGTTGACGCTGGCCAAGTTTGGGCCAAGTGTTGCCCAATTGCAAGCCTCGTAGCAACGTGCTGAACAAAAGTACCCACTCCGGGTTGTGGTACCGTTTGGGAAATGTATGATAAATAGGACCGGGCCCGGGCACGGAAAAACTGTCTTAACCACAGCCGGTAGACGTACGGGCAAGTATTTGCAGCCGCTTTCCAATCCCCGTCTAATCCGCTTAGAGTGGCCGCTTTTGGTTTTTGGTTTCCACAAGCGATGACGACTGAAGCCCAAGCTTGCTGCTTGTACCGAAGAGATCTGCTTTCACGTTGATATTTGCTACCGTACCACACGAGAATTGACTTCTCCACCCGGGTACGCCTGGACGGAGAAAGCCTTGAAGGAACATCTTTGGCATCCGATTACAAAATCCGGTTTTTGTTCTTTACAATCGAGTTTTGCTAAGTCGCACAGAGCGGTGAAAGCCACTGCATTTCGCCACACTGAGTTGCTACTGGTGTGTTTTGCACAAAGAAATGTTTGAAGAACTGCAACTGTTGTGAGCTGATGTTTAAAATACAGGAAGAAAAGGTTTCCGAATGAATTAAAAGGATCATAAAATATGTCCTTCACAATATTTCAATCTAGGTCATGTGAAGTACTCTCTTCAAAGACCCTACATCAAAAAATGAAAAAATATTCAACTCAAACGTGTAAAGCACTTCAGTTGGGACACATGGAAAAGGCGATTATGTACGTAATTGAAAATAATGGCTAGGACACGCGAGGGAAAGGCATCCGAAGTCATTCCTCTCGAGTAATCAGTGCGTAATTGATTTCGCACGATCATCATGTCCCCCGGTGGAGTTTTTCCTATAAAGACGAAAACCAAAAAAAAAAAAAAAAAGACGTAGTACTCACAAAGCCAGGTATTCGAGGGGCAGAAAAATTCCTACGACCTGACATGCCACTCGCACATACATGTACCACAGGGGCGCAGGCATGCGCGTAATTCCTGCCACGGGACACGACCGTCGGTAATATCCCTCGAGAGGATACGCCACCAAGAAAGTCACCCATAATTCGTTCACCGTGAACCCGCACAAGCTTGGGGAGTTGGAGGAGTTCTAGGTTTCTTTTCCTTTTTTTTACCAAATGATCTTCAAATTTCATTAGTATCTTCCTTCCGTGAGCCACCAACCATGGCTGTCCGTCCGTCTCGCGACAGGAAGTCAAGAAAAGAGTAACAAACTGGCAACGAAGTGTGTCGTAGGGAGCTAGTCGGGTAATGACATACACACTTGAATCCATTCGGGACTGGAGCGCAATTGAACATGGAGCTAAACCTATCGGCTTGTCTTGGAATGGCTTGAATAGGGGAGATATGCAGTCATCCATCATGTTATACTAGGGAAAGCTTGCCAGGTTTGCTAGAAAATTGTGGAACTTTGTGACAAAATTTTCCAGTACAAATAATAGATGAGGATATTTTATGGTGGGAGATTGCGAAGTCAAGAGATACTTTAGTATTGGGTGCTTTTTTGCAAGATATTTGATCATGGTGATTTTTAATATTTTTTCGTTATCATACCCATAATCTTAGACTATTTTTGATATTCTGTATATCTAGAATAACATATAAGGTTTACTAGAGCTGAAGCAAACTCGGATAGCAATCCATCGTATCATACTTTTAAAGCAAAAAGACATAAGAAAGGCAATAAATTGCAATGTGATACATTCTTCACGTCGACAAATACTAGACAAACCATGTAATCGCGGAGCAGAAAGCGGCGTTCCGAGTTTTGGCGAGTTGAAAAGGAGCATAAAAAGGAAAGGCACCCAGTAAGACATTCGCACGCTAGCGCTGCCTGGCGTGAACAAAAAAAAAAAAACCACTGCGAAGGCAAGTGACAATTCAATTTGCATGCTAATGATGGTAATTTCCTAGCAGCAACAATGTAAGTATGTGTTGTATTCCAGTAACGCTTACGCTTTCCGGCTCACCCGTCGGCGGACCGTCGGCCCGGATCCGGTTGACCTTCTCCTGTTTTTCCCTTTTTTTTCTATTTTTCCATCCTCATTCCCATTCGTGCATGCAAAGGGCCGTTGGAAAATTCACACGGAAAGCGAAAAAGCGGATAGCATAAGTACATGTTTCGCTTTCGCTTTTCCCCCGTCGCGCCCAAAAGCCGTGAGGCTCACGAACGACACGCAACGAAACGAAACGCAACCGACTGTTGTTTGCCCGATCCGGACCGGGCCAAGAAAAAACTCAAGGAGGAGGTGGTGGGAGGTGGTGCAATTGGTAAGAAAATTGTGTCTTTTTCCTAGATTTATTTCCATTCGCCTCTGCCCGCGTTCAGCCCTGGTTGGGCTAGCGGAGCGCGCGTTTTAATGGAGACGTTGCCGCTTTCCTTCGTGACAGACATTGTGCCCGATTGCTCGGCACAATTCTTTTGCCCTGCGATGCTGAGATGAACCGCGAAAACGGGCCCAACCAGCAGCTCAAACGCCTCACGACGACCACGCGTTCTTTGGACGGGGATTGAGAGACGGCAGGTTGCGGGTGGGCGTGATGGGTGTGAAATTTGAGAATTGTGATTTCAATTTTCATGACAATGTTATGCAAATTTTATGCCAAGCTTTCACCATGCCCCCGGTGACGGAATCGGTGAGCCCATCGGAAACGCCACGCGATGCGTTTTGATGGGATGTTTTACTTTTCGATAGAGCCTGGAGGGCGGCGAGCGAGACCGTAGCATGCTAAAAACCCGTGGTCTATCACAGTGTATTTTTCCGTTTTTTTTGCTGATTTCTTCTACAGCCTCCCACCAGGGCCGAGGCAAGTACCGGCATCCGAGGCAGGCGTGTTTGCAAGTAAAGTGATTTAAAAGATTCTCCCGTGTCTGCCATATCACTCGATGTACCACCGAAGCGGCACTTTAATGGTTGGGCACGGGCGGGTGAAGTGAGTGTCGCGTAATGTAGGCCGACGGTACCGGTTGGAACGGGGAAGAGGTTTGAATTTCCATTTCGATGAAGTCAGGCGTGCTGATGGAAATTTGGTGCGCGATTGATGACAGCGAAAGAAAAACGAAATGTCAGGCATTTTTCTCCCGCCGTTGATTCTTGTTTTATATGTTCATCGCCTCCATTTCAACATGCTTTGAATTTTTCATATTCTAAAGCAATTCTCGATTCATAGATTGGAATCTTGCTAGTTCTAGTGTTTATTGTGGCACGCACTAACTTCAGAAGACGGTCGCGAAATGCCAAACTTTCGCTTTGTATCATAAAACGTGACCCTCCCGAGATCATGGGATAACAATCATTGCCATAAAGCTCGCTACTGATGATGATGTTAATGGTGATTTCAACGATCACGCACCATCGGGCAAGAGTCATTCCGTGATACATGCCCATTAAATACTAGAACAAACGATCTGGTTCAACAGTCGAGCTGAAAATCGATGTTTACCAAAAGGGCAACCGTACACAAACATTCGGCATGCGGTTGGAGAGAAGAAAAACAAGCGTCAGATTCAATGCTACAAGAAATAACACCAATATCGTGCAGTTGTAAGACGAACGAAACGAGCGTTCCCACATTCGTACACACTAACAGCTGCGGAGGAAATCGCTGAAAATTTGAGATTTTCCGGCACGTCCGGATAGAAGTAAAACAAATAACTTCTGGACTCTACAGCTGAAAGCCACTGGTCACGATAAACAAGGGAAGGGATCCAACTCTGCCAAGAATCAAACGAAGTCTAGCTAAAATATTCTTCCCGCCGACGGTTTTCCCTTCGCGTTGCCAGCGGTCGATTACTTCCGCCGATTTGTCCGAAGCACTTTCCCTGCCGAACGGGACTGGACCGGATCATCCAGAATCGGTAGTGGCTCAGAACGAACGAAACGTTACTCCACCAGGCAAAGGCAAAGTATGTCTGGCAAGGGAAGATTTCTTCGCTTCTATGCTCTTCCGCTCAGCACTTTATTTATCGATAATAAAATAAATTTGCTCATAAACTTAAATGTTAAGCACTTTCTTTCCCTTCCAGCCTTATACAGTGGAGTGGAGATTTCCAGCAGGCCGCAAGGGAAGACCACAGGAACTGGGAAACGGTTGTACTCTCAGTTTTGTATTTAAAATATTCAGAAAATGTAAGCTGTTACATTTTGCTAAGTATAATTTGTTCTTAAAACAACTAGAATGTAAGAAATACGCGAGACAATTTTGAAAATATTCAATAAGATCACTATTTTTTTCCACACAATGTCTTCATTCAATAGCAGCGCTTCGTTCTAACGCACAAGTCTCGATTTCCGTTCGTGCAATGTAGGACATTTACGACCGGAAATGGGGTTTCCATTTTCATGTCGTCCCCCCGATTACGGTATTAAAATTGTTCCCACCAAAGAAAGGAAGAAAAAAGGCCGGGCCCCAAATAGTTCCGCTTTAAAATTTTATCGACCATTACAAGCGGCCAGAACGGGCGGGAGAGTGCGCCAGCGTAGCCATATTCGGTTCCGGCAGTGCACTCAATCCCCGCGCAGCCAGCCGGCGAGAAAAAGTGACAAAGCAAGACTTTTCCTCCGCGCGCGTTTTTTTGTATCCATGGTTTTCTAATGATTTCCTTGTTATCTGTCGGCACCAGTTGTAGCAATATACTTTTTGTCAATAGCTGCAGTAGCGAAGTTTTTTGGTCATTTCAATTTTCCTTTCTTGCCTAGAATCCCTTTTCGAGCCAGATTTTTATCTCGCCCCAAGATGCTAACAATGATCCGCCGCAGACGGGCGCTGGAACGGCGTTGTTCGGTATTTTTGTGTGTTAGTGTGGTTTTTCGTGCCGTTGTTTGAATGGACGGCGAACACCACAACACAAAACCCTATGCTCGGAAAAGCGCCGGGGCGAACTGGGAATTTCCCTTTCTTCTTCCTCGCATTATCTCAAGGTTTTTTGGTAAGTTTTCCAACATTACACTTTTTTCCCTTTCGGGAAGTTCTGCTCTACCCATTAAAATATTAAGCGTGTTTAACTTTAAAAAGAGTTCTTCAGGAGATGATCATGGATGGTGGAAGTTGTTGCGGGATGCGCCGGTAAAAGTTGAAGTTGAATCCCTAACGTACGCAAGGTTTAACCGAGTCGGGTAACCCCGAGGAATGGCACTTGGGAAAATTTTTCTCTCAAAACCAGCATTAAGCTGTTGAGACGTGCTATAGATTTGTGTTGCGAACATCAGTATATTTATTGTACGTTGACTTGTTAAACATGTTTTAGTTGTTTTCCGTCTTTTAAGTTTGGTTTAAAACTTGGCAGCTTTAAAAGTCACACTGACCAAATCTCTTTCCATCTCACTGCGCTGCCCTTTGTAATAGAGCAAAACCATATTCAACCATTTTCTAATTACTTCTAATAGGTGCTCGTGACGAAGCGTGGTTTGCGATGGTACGGCACCCAACCAGAACAGCGTCTCGCCCCGGAGAGGAAGAAAGAAACACACTCTTATGTGGCTAGCCCTTCAGTGTTTGGTTCAGAAAGGAGTTCTGCCCTCGGACGGAACGGTCTCGTTAAACATGAAGCGTCAGACGAGCAGCCGGATCGTCACCGGACGAGGGCGGCAAACGGAGAGGAGACCACAACCAGAGAGCATTCTTGGGCACGAGTTTGCTCGCGACGGTGCCAGCAAATGGCAGGGTCGACCGGCGCAGCTTCCTAGTGCTTGGGAAAATGCTCTACGACCTGCAACCACAGCTTTTCGCGTGCCAGTAACACTCTGCGGCACCGCGCACCGTCGTCAGGCACGCGTGCTTTTATGCGTCCAGTATGTGTGTGTGTGCTTATGCATTTGTGCCCAGCATACAGAATGAGGATAGCACGAGCCCAGCTGAAAACCACACCAAGCCGAATGATTGCGCCTCGACCAAGCACGTCCTCTCACGGTGAACTGCTACGTACGCCAGGGCGGGTGCCAAAAAGCATTACCTCCAACACCTTGGACACACTAGCTGAAACCCGTAGGTGCTTGCACTAAAAAGGACATAATGAGAATTGTCCAATGGTGGTTTGTTATTTTTTTTTCGTTCCACTCCAGTCTCGTTTCACGGAGTTCCGCAGGTCAGCAGGAATCTTCCGGCAAGAAGCAAACGGCTCCGGTGGCGTGATGTTGTTAGCCCACAGAACAGACACACAAACACGTGCCACACGTGTTAATGTAAGTAGACAATATGAGGAAAACACTTTCAACTCCGGCTTCTCTGTTTACCGTCCCGAAGAGGTCATTCGAAAATATTCTCCTTGCACTTAACCCACGAAACCCGGAAGGAGTTAGGCAAAGGCTTCGGCGTACAATGAACGAAAAAACTTAGCTCCCACTATTTTCATCTCATAATCGTAAAAACCTCCTGTCCAGCATCACGACAACCACTCGGCGAATGGTAAAAACATTAGAAGAAGTTGCTTCCTTTCTGCTTTCCACAAAAAACTCCGTCCCATCGGCACTATTGGCACCATGGAGTTTCCATGGAAAATACCACCATGGAAAAGTGTCATTGTGGTGGCGGGGGTAGGGAAAAAAAGCGATAGGAAAATATCCTAATTGTGAGACAATCAGTGTCCACAGCGGAAGGAAGACACTGGGCCCACCGGACGCTGAGACGATACACACAACAAAAAGGTCATTCACGGAAACCCGCAGTGGAAAATAAACAGACCAACCGAGATTTGCTCCACTCTACTTAACGGGGCCATAATTTGCTAACACCGCTTTGCTTCGGTATCGTACTAGTAATAATAATAACAGGGCCACCTGCTGCTGCCGAACGTGACCAACGCTGTGCGATTTTACTTACGGCTAATTGGCACTGGTTGGAAAATGTTTGGCTACGTACCTGAGGAGGAGAGAATGAGAAGAGAAGAAATTCAATAGACATTTAAAAGGTGGTCAACATAGAAATTTATTGAAAAGATGTTTTTCATCGGATTTAAGATAAGTGAAAAGGACTGAACTGATATAAATACTGAATATTAACAAGTCCTTTATGTGAAACGAGTGGGCTAGTAACCCCTAAATTAGGTTCAAATTACAAACAGTACAACTTGTTCTCAGATAGCCAAACAATATTCTCTTCCACTCAACCCAACCCCAAAAGAAAGTGTCAACGACAGAGCGGATTGGAGTTCAGCAGTGGGAAATCGAAAACATGCCATCCCGAAGGCACATGACTCTTCCGAGGCCTGCTCCATCAACAAACTTCCGGGTCATGGAGTCAAGAAGAGCTATGATTGCCTTGGAAGTTGCTGGCAGTAATGTGCCCGGCGAAAAGCCGCACGAGGGAAGAGTGGGAAAGGAAAAACGTAGCATTAAGCAGTGAGTTGTGCAAGCGCTCGTTCTATTTCGGCCCCGGGCCCACTATTTTATCCGAGGGAATTAAGCGGAATAGAGCGGAAACGAAAACCCATCGGGAACAAAGTGAAACCGAGGATAACAGATAGGGAAAAGATAGCTTTTTGCGAGAAGTAAAACCATTTCTAACTCCTCCAGAACAGGGGCCGGCTGCGAGGGTGGCCAGCGTTCTTACGCAAGAGCGAGGGGGAAAAAAACGGGAAAAATCACAACGAGACCCGGGAGGAAACTGTGGGTGTGTGTGTGTGGGTCCGTGTGTTGCGTGAGGAAAGTTATGATATACGATTTTGTTTGCGATCTTTTCTCTTCCTTTTTACGTAACCCGTATAGACGCGGGCATCTCCTCTCGGCTACAGGACGGCTACAGTCTGAATCCTCCCCGCTCCCGCTGCTCACCAGCCCTTGTCTTTCCCGAGTCGAGCGGGTCGAATCTTGAGTCTTGTTTGCGAATGCCTCGGCGGTCCACTTTCTACCCGGAGCAAAAAGATACCGATATAGTTTTCGCAAGTTTTTTTCCCTCCGCCGACCATTTTTAGCCTCGGGTTTTGTGGAGATAGGAGGACATGGAAAAAAAAACTTTCCCTTTCGCCCCCCATTTCCACTGGGTCCGATCCAATTCGGAAACACCGAGGAGTGTGCGCGCCGGTAAGTGATATCTACGCCCGCCGGCAAAACTTGGCCAGGGGTTTTCGCGCCACTCCACGCGGGTTTTCCCCAGCGACAGGCGACAGACTCGGGAAATGTGTGACTGCTGTGGAGGGACCACCTTTCCCGGCGCCACAACCCCGTACTCCTTTGGCGCGCGGGGAACAGGTTACGATAGCATCTTGTGCATCTGTACCTGGGCCTGTATGCGTGTGTGTGTGTGTGTGTTTCGGGGCGCCTGGCGCCGCTTTTCCTGGCGCACCAACCAACCAAAAGAAAAAACAAACCCCGGCTCGAGTGAGCGAAAACTAAAGACACATACACACATTCCCCAAAAGGTGGAAAAGCAGGAAGGATGGGGAGGAAATATCCCGATGAAAGAAAACCTGTCGCAGGAAGAAGGTAAACTTTTCTCAGGTGCGTCTGATAGGCGAGAGCGATACGGTAGGAAAAGGCCATTTGCTTGAACCCGGGGAGGGCCGGAACCGAGAGGGGTGGGGGTAAAGCTCTTTCCTGAGAAGAGGCCAAAAGCGGCAGAAGAAAAACAAGTGGCACCACGAAAAGAAAGGACCTGCATTACAGAAGGATTTTCCCCGTTTTTCCTTGGAGAAGGATTTTTTGTCCGTCCGCTGGCGAAGGAATTTAGAGGGTTTGCAAGGTTGGGCTTTCGAAAGGATTGACAAAAACCCTTTTCAGAAGCTTGCGATCGAGTTGCCTTTCCAAAGTTTTCCCGACGCACACAAACACACGGTTGTTGCATGGAGCTTCAAAAGAAAGTCATCCATAATAAGGTTCTCATAATCTTGAAGGTGGAAAATGAAAGCGACTTCATAGTTATTTTCCGTAAAAAGTATTTTTGTTGTTTAAAGTTACACTAATGACACCTCAATGTCCCTAACGCAATCCACTTTCAGATTGCGTTTATTTTTTTTGCCTTCTTTCCTTCAAACATAACGCACATCCAATCACAGTCAACCTGTTCCTTCTTTGATCCTAACGCACTCTGTTTGGTCTTCCACTCGCCCCATCACCGAGAAGAGTTCCAAAAATATAAATTTATTGTTTTATTGGTACATTAAATAGCGAAGGGGAGGCGTCCCGGCATTCTATTGACAGCTTTAGCTATTGAAAACGAGCCACCGGGCGTCGGTTTAGGGAGTGTCGTAACTTGGAGAAAGGCCTTATCGTCATCACCTCCACCACCACCACCATCCGGCCGATTGGGGATGCCACCAAATGCCCAATCTTTTGTCCCAGAATCTCCCATCAAGTATCACTCGTTTTGCGCAAAGCTCTCGGTCCTTGCTGCCCTTCCTGTTGTTTTTTTCCGCTCCGAAGGAATGTGACTTTCTGTGGCTGATGCATTTATGGGTTTTGACGATATGAGTGGATTATTATTTTTTTGTTTGCTTTTATAGCTGGGTTTTCTTATCCTACCATCAAATGTCGGCCACATAGTCTTCTATTCATTTCAGTATAGGTTCTTTTTCTTGTTTTGAAAAGCTCTTTCTCTTTCCTACCTACGGTCTATTAAGCAACGTACGGAAGAAGCGTTGGAATCTTCCCGTCTCCGAGTTCTTTTCGAGGTAAACAGTGTTGAAATATGACCACCAGTGCTACTTCCAACGAGAAATAATCCATTGAGACAGAGAGAAGCAGAACCCTAAGGTCCACCGGCGTGCGGTTATTACGGTAGGTCAATGCGACCAACCCTACGAAGGCGTTGGTGGAAGGGGGTGCGCCGTGAATCGGAATGAGATATCAATAAATGAAATATCGAATGTTTACGATAAGACATTTATGGTTTTACATTGAGAAATGTGGGCCGCTTTGAAGCCAGGGTGGGGGGATGTGCTGAGGAGTTGGATGGCAGAAGGCGAGGCTTTATGTGCTTTGTTTTCGTTCTAGTCGTTCGGAGGCAAGCCCGAAGGCCACCGAAATGATAAGCAAATGGATACTAAAATCCCCACTATAAAAGCCTAAAGAATGATTCCCACCGTCATAGGAGCGGGGAGTGGCAAAGGGGGGGCTGTTTTCAAGCTGGAAGGGGGGCCGTAAAAAATTACCCAACACAAAACCACAAATGCGCCCTGCACACCGTTTGATAGCCTTCGAAATTGAAAAGCCCTTTTCGGAGGGATAAAGAAGAGATATTTCAATCGTTAAAATACACTTCACGCGATATCAGAACTTTTTATTTGTGTTGTCTCTCGAGGAGCGATAGATATAATTTGCTTTTATGCTCAATGCTTGAAAAATTTAACATCGAAAGGCTATTTCCTTCCAAAGGCTTGGCGTAAACAATTTCAATTTTCTTTTCGCAACAATGTAGCCTTTGACCTCTGATGTGTGCCGTATTTTTGCTTCGAAGCCTTCAACGATCGATGTTAATGCATGCAAATATTCATCACAAACGGATAAAGAATGTAACGCAAGGAACCTTAAAACACTTGACAAATAACCTTTGATTCCACTCCTTTGTCAATCCCGGGTAAACCTTCATCAGCTTTTCGTTGGTGACGAAAAAGAAAAAAAAATACATTGACCGGATAAAAGGTAAAATAATGCAAACCCTTCTGGGGGAACGCTTGAACGCAGGGTTCTAAAAATTGATAGATTAGGCTTTTCCGAAAATTGCGCCCCTCCGTGTGCGTGTATTTCATCGAAGCGCTCCCACATTTTCACTCAACGCACTCCCTCTCTCTGCTCGGCCGATAAGGTTGGTTGATTAATGGGTCGAGGTCTAACAGAGACATGGTGTTTTTATTCTTGGTGGTCGGCCTCCTTCATCGTGGAGTGAGAGGTCTCCAAGCGGGGCCAATAACAAATCAAGAAACAAACAAAAACACCACGTTCGCTCCCTAATCTCACGGCGAACCCACACCTCGGCCGCATTTCGTGCAATTGGGCGACCGCAAAGTAGCGTTCGCACAAAGAAAAATAACACATACACCCACCGCAAGCCCCACCAAGGTGCCCCGGCACTTGATTAACGCAGGATTTTCCCCCGACAGCAATCACGGGCTGGGGAGCAAGGTGGGGAGAGCCATCCGGCCTGCTTGGCTCAGATCAATCGATATTTTGTCGATCGGTAAAACGTGACGTATTTCCCACCGCCATTGCCACCGGGGCTCGGAAAATCGGAACGGAATCGAATCGGGCACATTGGCCCGCCGCGATGGAATCTAGTTCCGATTTGAACCCATAACCGCAATCAACCTTCCCGGTGCCCCATCATCTTTCCCCCCCCCCCCCCCTCCTCCTTTCATGGTCCCATCGGGGAAATGACAAGAGGGAGTCGGCCGGAGTAAAAACCCCGCCACCCGGAGGTTTTCGTTTGTTGGATAACGTGCGGAAGCACACGAGAGCGTTCGGTTGTGTTCAGGTTGACAAATGATTTACGAGCCCGTATCGTCTGGAAACGTCTTTACCACTTTTCCGACCACCGTCGAGCGGCTGCCGGTCGCGCCCGCAAACACCCTTCCGGCTCGCAAAGGTTCGCGCTCGGTTCTTCTATACACCTTTTCTTTTTCCACCCATGAAGTACCGGGCGCCTCCATTCGATCGAGGAATGGAAAGGGAATGCCATAAGAACGCACCATCGGGGTTTTCCGTGTCCCACCGACACGAGGGCACCACGTTTCCGTTTCGTCGGCGAGCTTTTCCATGCACGAAGATTTTCTCATCAAATCTATTTTGCGGCCGCTTCGAAGGCGGCGGTGGGGAAAACTCTTTTTTTTTGCCCCCAACCCTGTTCGAGGGTGTGTGCAATAAATAATCCCCGAGTCAATCGATTTGATTTCGCTTTGGATACTCGAAGGACCACGGCCTCGGCGAATGGTACGGAACCGCACCGAAACTAGCATCGGTGAGTCGCATTCGAGCCTCGAGACACAAACAACAACAACCTACACCGAGTGGGTGGCTCAAGATGTTGTTTTTCCTCCACGGGTAGCAGCTGCCGGCAAACTAGTTTCTTCGAGCGGAACGGAAACCTCGAGCGGAAAATGCCGATGGTAGGTGCGGAAACTTCTCGAAAACAGACAAATTTCATAACTGCTTACATTCGCATTTCCCTCCAAACGCACCAACCGCGCCAGACAGGCGGAATGGAGAAAACGAAAGGGGAGGCGAAAACATCTTGCTTACCCCGGTTACGCTTTTTAACCAAGCGGACCAAGTTCGCGAACGTTTTTTCCCGCTGCCAGTATCGCCCGATATCATTGGGTGGAAATCAGAACAAAGGCAATTCATTCGCTTTAAAAATGTCAGCAGTAAAGTGAGCGTATCTCACAGTTTTCTGACACACTTACGGATTCCCGCAAGAGCAAAACATACTGCCCACACAACACATATGCATGTAAATCGAATATCAATTTGAAATAATCGTACTTCTATGCAATATGATTGAATCGTAAATGATGCTAAAATAATGCCTATACGTACAAAAGTGGAGGCGCTAACCGTACATTGTTCAAAATGTATATGTTTAGTCGTATATTTTCTAAGTCGGCATCATATACGACTTACGATATACATCAGCCGGACATTGCTCGTTTATCTATACGTATGCATAAAGAAAATCGTATTACATTCTTAATCGGCATCATATAGAACAAAGAATATACATTGCTCGTACATTGTCTATGCTTACTGCGATTCCGATTCGAAAAATGCTAATATGTGATTCAATTTCTTCAACTTAATACGACTTCGTGTTGTGTGGGTGGCTCGTTGGACCGTGCTTAGGACCCGAGTTTTCAGTCATAAGTAAAGCCTGGACTGCTGCCCCGTGGAAAGTCCCTCAAGCCTTGGAAACGGAATCAAGTAAATAAACCGATTTTATTGCTTTATTTCTATTTCGATAAACACATCGCCGTCGGGAGTGTCCTACGCTCTTGTGGTATTAAAGAACGATGCTCAACAAAATCAACAGGGGGACCGGTTGGTGTCTCCATTCATGTTTGGTGGCTTTGATAGGCTCAACTATTTCATATCACTTATTTGATTAAGGAGATGTTTTTTGAAAATATATTGGGATTTCACTAACGTTAGTTCGATCAAAACTGACATGTGAAAATAAATCATAGGGGATTAACAAATGCAGAATATCTCTTACCAACCTCTTACCTCTTAAGAAATCATATTTTAACGTCGTTAGACACACTTAAATAAATAACCTCTCATTGTTGTTCAAAATAATACCAACAAGTTCTGGTCGCAGCCGGTTTGTACGTTTTGGACGGAAAATTAATTTTCAAATCTAGCTGTTTTCGCAGGAAATTCCCCGAGAACCCCTGAGCCGACGGGTGGGCGCAGAAGGTGAATTTGCTCGGCAAACAGTCCCCGATCCTTGCCCCGGGATGTGTGACCGCGTTAAAGCGGGTCGTGCGGGAGAACGGTCCCAAAAATTTGTTCGTTACATTTCACTCCCGCGTAAGACGCTGTCCAAACGCTGGAGGTTTTGTTGTGCCTTCGTGAGGAGTCAAATATTTGCTCACTTACAACTGGCCACCCATTTACCGAGACGCACCCGGCCCGGTGGGGGGTGGGGGGGAAGGATGATTTTACGGGTGGCAAGGGAGAAAATTAATTCGTACTCCTTACGCCAATGTCGAATCTTTGTTTGGCGAAGAGCGTTGCGAGTTTTGAGGTACGGAACCTTCGGTGATGGCTAGCAAGCGGAGGGGTGGGTGAAGGTTGGATGGGGTGGTTAAATAGCATTATGCGCTTTCCACCGGTGGCTGGAAATCGGACCGACTAAGCCAAAGCAGATTAGCGGACCGGCAACAATAACAGTTCATTGCCGGAGAGCAGTTGTGGAAATAAATTCATGGAACTGTGTCTACACTGAAGAGGATAAACCAAAATCGCACCAGACGATCGACCGATGACTTTGTAGCAGCTATGAGCCATAATTGGGTACCCGAATAACAGAGAAAAAAGGCACCCAAATTTTCCAACCACCATAAACTTGTGCATGAAAACAAAATGGCTTGCATTCTAATGAAAGGAAAACGCCAACGCACAAAAACACTTTGATTTCTCCACCATAAATCCTAACCAGCGCTGCCGCTTTAATTTCTCCGACGGGAGTACTTGACTAATCTCGACTTGGTGAGACACCTGCACCAACCCCAGCACGCGAAAGCGACCGAGCGTTGGCATGGGGATGAAATAAATTTTACCACTTCTCATTAAGCAAACCCCCTCCCCGGCTTGGTGGAATAACTCAGACACGACCGAAAAATTCCACACCATCACCAGCAATCAAACCTAGTGCACAACTGAGTGCATCTCAAAACCCATTCTTCCCTCCCCCCCCTCGCAGCTCATATCCCACAGAGTGATGATCACCTTTTCTACACCGCACGGCCAGACAAGTGAAAAGTTGTTTGGCATAAACTACCGTTTGCCTTCGCTAAATAATCGCATAACTCGTGGCCCGCTCGTGCAGCCCGAAAGCGTTCGTGGAAGTTTAGGACGTCTTTCGAGTGTTCGCTCTCTAGTGCGACACGAAGAAAAACAGACCAAGAAAACAGCGCCAGCGATGGAAGCAAAGCAAGATGTTCGCTCCTTAAAAACACCCACACACTTGGCCGATGTTGGTGTCAAGGACGTCACCTGTCTGAGGGGGCGAAAAAGAAGATGGGGGGTGGGTGGGGAAAGCGCTTCGATCCACCCCCGGGGCCGGAATACGGTGGGGGCCCTTAAAACCCATCCATCGTTGTGCACGATAATACACCTTTCAGCGTTCTTCGGCGCCGGCAATAAAATATACATAAACTTTATCAATAAAACAAATTTTTGAAACAATTTCAATGTTCCGAGGGACGAGGTGCCCCCGGAGGAAAACGGTTAGCTTAGCTGATGGGCAAGTGTCGGAAAATTCCTTCCACCGCCTTTTGCCGCCCACGCCCTCCGCTCGGAAGGTCGGAGGATGTGGCGTGCGATTTAGTTATGACAAGGCGGCAGCCCCGGTTTTCCAAGTGTTGATGGCACTTGGAGCGAGTTGGAATGCTTATTGCATATGTTCACACGTCTTTGGAAAAGGCCCGCTCGCGCACGCTCGTGTCCTCGAGATCGTTAGGGTTTCCCGCTGGGCCAACAGTTCCCCGTACGAACGGATGCGCTTGTTTACCATCTTCGGCAATAATGCTTTCGAAGAGCCCGGTGGCTCGACGGGTGACGGCATTTTCCCCGCTCCAGAAGGGCGAACGAGCGAAAGGGTGGGGAAGATTTAGCGAAACGTTTGCGAGGACTAGGCGAGTGTGCACTTTTGCCTCCCCCAAACCGACCGACAAACACGTGCACACCGGGCCGGTATGTGTCAAACGGGAAGACAGTTGTAAAACGCCATCCACACTTCCGGGCGTCTTTTCCCCTTCCCACGGTATTTTCCGGCCCTTCCTCCCGCCCACTGTTCAATCCTTACACCCCACCGAAGACTCCGGAATTTCGTGGACCAATCGGAGGGAGAGTGAAAAACGGTGGCAAAACTTTGTGGCCTACTGTTGAGTTAGTGAGGAAGTGTGAAGTACGGAAAAACAAAAAGAAATGGCACATGCAGTCGCACCAAAATAAAACATTAAGAAAAAACCCTCCGAGCACATGCAGAATGAGCCAACCGAAGACAAACGGTTGTTGAAAGTTGCGTGATTACCGTGTGGAAAAAAAAGCTTTGCACGAGGAAAATCGGTGGCCCTGTTTTTCGCCAACCTTTTCTTTGCCTCTATTTTTCCTTGAGTGCTCTTCCCAGCTCAGCTAATGCCACTTTCAACGGCAGCTCTGGCAGCTCTTATATCATCGTTTGCGTTTGCGTGTAAGAACCACGGGAAGGAAAAGAACGAAGAAACAAATACTCGTCCCTTCACTTTGGTTCGGTGGAGTGGTGGATTGGTACATTTTATTCTCTCCGAAGAATTCTTTCACCGAAACGGTCTGTGGAGATGCAAATAGATCAGGAGACTTCTTCCATTGTTGGTTGGTTCTTGGAGAAAATGTTACCATAATGGTAAGTACTGCACTGGATGTGTGGAAAGCGGAAGAATTTCCTCAAAGTATATGCCTTGCATACTAAATTTGATTTGGTTTATTTCGTTTTCAAACCATGCCAAGTGAAGTGTTGGTTAATTGAATGTTTTTCATAATTGTTTTATCTTCAATTGCTATAATGGTTTATTTTAGGTTGTTTCGCTAAACGTAAATCATGAAACATTTACATTGATACATCATGTTATCGTGCGTAGAAGCTACTATTTATCAGCTTTCTACTGAAAATTGTGAGTCTACTTCTTGTTTATAGAAAGCCATAAACTGTTTGAAACAAAATAATCTAATTTAAATTCAAACAGTTCAATTTGTGCATTGCAACAGTGCATATGTATCCTTTCAACCAATTCCTGGAAGGCCTTCGATGTAACGTTTAGCTTGCCTATCTACCCCACGGCAATTTTCAGCAAGCGCGTGCACCAAGAAAACTGTAGGTTCAATCGAAGGAATAAATATTTCACTGCGGGCTTTTCCATGCGGGGCCGAAAAAGGGGTTTGTGCAAATCGTTCGCTTTTCCCTGCTGACCAGAATCGTGTGGGATTGTGACGGATAAATCAATCAAATATTTTACGACTTCTTCGATCCGTAGCAACGCAACCCGTGTCCACACACACACAGCCCCACAAAAACACCGAGTTGTTATTGTGTACGAAAAGAATGTAGCAAAAAAAAACTGAGGGGAAAGCGAGTATCCATTCTGCGGTTTCGCTAGCCCAATTTTGATAGCCCAATTTTGGGACTTGGGTGCTACGGTGGAGATTGTGCAGATTTTGGTTTTATTTATTTATTTATTTATTTATTGTCGTCAAACAAGTAGACCATGTACAAACTTAGAGATAACTTATTTCTAGTTTAAATTAAAACAGTTAAACAAAAAATAAAAACAAAACTAACAACAAAAATTACCGGTGATTGGATTTAAAATAATTTTTAAGCATTGGCTTTGACATTGTTAGATCAATAGATTCAGAATGTTTGTTATAACTTGCCATCATTTGATTAAGAGGTCCGAATCTAGCATAATCGGTACGGTATTGGTTCGTTGCAAATAGTTCTCTGTTTCGTAATTGTCGGGATGGTACGTATATATTTAGCTTAGACAAAATTTCTGGTGCGTCAATGCGTTGAGAGACCAAATCGTTAACAAAAGATACCTTAGCAAATTCGCGGCGTTCTTTTAATGTTTGCATGTCAATTAGCTTGCAACGGGCCTCGTAGGACGGAAGGGGATATTGTGTCCAGCCTAATTTTCGAAGGGCGAATAATAAAAATTGCTTTTGGACCGATTCAATCAAGTTTTGTCGAGAGGAAGCGAACGGTGACCAAACCACACTGCAGTATTCAAGGATGGATCGGACATAGGCATTGTATAACGTTTTTAATGTATATGGATCTTGAAAATTTAGACTAAAACGTTTGATGAACCCTAACATGCTCCTAGCTCTTCCTATTATAAAGTTGTTATGTGGAATAAATGTGAGCTTGGAGTCTATGATGACCCCCAAGTCTCTTACATTCTCGCACCTACCGACTACTTGGGATCCTAAGTATATTGAACTTGTAGGGGTGTTACGCTTCCTGCTTACAGTGAGAGAGTGGCATTTTCCAATATTCAATTGTAACAGGCTTTTGTTACACCAGATGTAGAATTTATTGATTTCTTCCTGAAATAGTTCGATATCGTTAACTTCTTTGATCTCCAGAAAGAGTTTCATATCATCTGCATACATAAGAATTTTTACATTCTGGAGTACAAATGAAATATCATTAACAAACATGATGAAAAGAAGTGGGCCGAGATGCGAGCCTTGGGGGAGTGTTCATGACGTGTTTCACTCGTGGGTGTTTTCCTCCCCGGTTTTTTTGGCGCTTCCATTTTATTTGCAACGAACTGAGTAAACTTTCCACCCGGCATCGGTTGGCTCATCCGTGCAAACGGTTTCCACATTCATTCCGGGCAATCATTCACGTTGGCCGAACGTAACGGGTCCATAGTTTTTCTTGCTTGCAGCCCACCCCAGTTTAAAAGGAAAAATTCTAGCAGGAAAAAGGACGGCAAACGAGAGCGACTTCCCCATTAGCAAATGTTACGACCGAAAAGTCAATATTCTTGCGCTGCAGAAAGAGGGGGGCGTAGGGTTGAACATGGGAGGTGCGTTTCTGGGAAATCGTGTGGAAAGTGGAAATATTTTTTAAACAAGGAGAATCGAAGCAAGGTTTCGGTGCGGGACAGGAGACGGTACGAACCAGGTCGGGAAGGATCCCCAAGAAAGACGACCGAATCGATCGATCGGTAGGAGAAAAGTAGAATGAACGACCCGAAGCGGGACGGGAATGAAGGAGGAGGCGGGGCGGAGACCTTCGGAGACAAGAAAGGATATATTGATGTGCTGCAAATTTTATGACTTACAAATTGAGTTGTAACTGGGAAGAAATTGATATGCGAAGCAGGAAACGGTTCGTGTTTCTTCGGTCCAGATTGGGTTCGGTTGACTCGCTTTCCAAAGAATTAGTGTGTGTGTGTGTGTGTATGTGTGAGAGAGTGTAGGATGGTGCTGGTGAATGTTTACCGACCGATCTTTGCTATCAAGTCGTCCTCCCTTTCCCACCGCTGGGCAAAAGGATTTGCCGTCAGGGCGAGGATCCTGTCGAAAACTTAATGGTCAGAGGAAAAGTCAATACCGTTCAACGGTTGACAGCAGCGTCGTGACCGGCGGCAAGCGCCAAGACGGCAATCGACGACACCGCAGAGGACCACGACGGCCACCATGGTCTTGATGATGATGAGATTTTTTATTTCCCCCACCCGTGGTCGGGGAAGAATGAACCAGAATAAAAAAAAAAAGACAAACCCCATATCTTACGGAACTCGCCCGCTAAAGGTTGAAGAAGTTCGAACGGATCGGTTCAGCGAAAAATGTCAACCCACCCACCAGCTCCGTCGAGCTGCAGAAGACGAACTTCGAATGCAATTGAGGTTAATTTGAGTCATTTCATAGATCTTACGAAGGGGGTCTTTCGTGGCGAAGGCAAATAAGCTGGCAAGGATTAAGCCGGGAACATGCCAAGCCGGAAAAGATTTGCCAACAAATTGCTCGCCGCTGGTCAGAACAGTGGAACCGCTCTTTCCGTCCACCAGGGGGAAGGAAAAGCGATCGAAGAAAAGGTCACCAACATCAATCACCAGTGATGAGCGGGATTTTCTGTCTATTCGTGACGTAATATAAATCAAAAGGTTGACAGTTTTCACGGACCATTAGCGATGAGGCGGGATTTTTTTTTTTATTTTGACTTGAGTGTATCTTAAAGGTTAGCCACAAATATTTTAAGTGCGTGAAATAACATTAAAAATAGACAATCACCTGATTCACGGTATCCTATATAATAATTTTCCTTCCGAGGGTCGACCATGGCCCAACAAACACGCGCGCGAAAAGTAACCCTTATTCGATCGAAGTCTGATTCGATGTCGCTACTAATTCAAAATCAGAAAACTGGGCTTGCTTAACAAAACCGACCCTTCTGTGCGTAATTGTTGGAATTTTGTGTTGTTAGTGTGTGTAAGAGTGAGAGAAAGAAATGGGGAAAGGTAGAACGAGAAAGTGAGAGAGAAAGAGAGAGACATACAGTAAAGATAGAGGCAGTCATAGTGGGAAAAAGAGAGACAAAAATGGAAAGTATGACAAGGTAAGGCATAGGGATAGGGAAAGATATAGCCAGAGAGCGAGAGAGAGAGAGAGAGAGAAAGAGAGAGAACTAGGGAGAGAAAGAGAGAGAGAGAGAGAGAGAGAGAGAGAGAGAGAGAGAGAGATAATGAGAGAGAGAGGGACAGTGTGAATGCGATGAGAGATATGGTTGGCAAAGTGAGAAAGAGTAGATGGGAGATGGGAGATGGGCGGTTCGTGGTGGTTGGTGGGCTGTTCGTGGTGGTTGATGGGCGGTTGGTGGTGGTTGGTGGGCGGTTGGAGGTGGGTGGATGGTCATCAGTGGTGGTAGATGGGTGGTGGGAGGAAGGAGGTGGGGTGGGGTGGTGGGTGGCTGGAAATGGGTGGTGGAAGGTGAGAGGTGAGAGTTGGGTAAATAATGGACATAGAGAGGTGAACAAAGAAAGAGAGGGATTGGGTGAGAATGAGAGGGATGGGGAGAAAACGAGAAAGAAAGAAAGAGAGAGTGAGAGGAGAGAGGAAGAAAGAGCGAGAATGCGAGCGGCATAGGACGGTATGTCCGAGCTGTGCGAGCAGGTAGCTTTACCTTCCGCGAAACGAACTACGCAAGAGATGGGGGATAGTTGCTTCCGCGATACACAGAAGGTGAGGGATAGCAAGTGGAAGAGTGTGCTGGCCGTCGAGCCGATACTGCGCTTTTCGCGAATCATCACACACATGGAAGGGTTCTACAGTACGAACGAATGAAAGAAGAAACCGGAAACGAGGGGAATAGCTCCAGCACGTATGGTCTGGAGAGAGAAGGATGTGCACCGGCAACATTGACTGTTCGGTAAGCTCAGGCTGCGAGTAAGTGCTTTTGACTTCTTTGAATTGTTTTGTTCCTGTTTGAGTTGATTTGTGCTATTGGCCGAAACAATGCCCAATTTTAATCTCAATAATGTGGATTATCATGCGTAGCAGGAGTTTCATGCTTAATTTACACGAGACGTAACAGATTTAAAATACACGCACGAATGTCAGTTTTGCTGTCACTTTTTTTTCGTTTCGTATCGATGCTACTATTCGTGAGCCGATCCAAATGAAAGCGCATTCAGTGTTGATTTGAATGTTCAACTGTAAAAAATTACAGAGAGGAGGAATATGTTCACCGAAATCTTTTGAACAAACATTAAACATCATCACAAACAACTATTTTCCATCGGCTTGGAATCAATACCAGTTGCGCAAATTTTTGCAAACCTATTTGTCACTCGACGACCGAAAACACATTTGCGCAGATTTTGCATGTGCTGTGTGGCACAGAAACTGGTACAATATGCTGTAATTCGGTTCAAGCCCCTGTCTTCGAAAAACCTCCTACTAACCGAGCTGTTCGATAGACGTGTTTGGTTTTTTGGTTACATTTTGCGATATAACAGTGCTTTCGCATACATATCGATGGGGGCTTCAATTAAAGGGAGACATCTTGTGCGTGAAGATCAGGCACTGGTCGAACAGAGAGAGAGTCAGATTATTTCGTAATTTTTTATCCCGCAATTCGTATTTGTATTTGAACCCATTTACCGCTCGGTAATTGTCAACACAATATACCTTCTGCGGAAAGACCTAGAAACTGTAACAGGGACGGCATGGAAGCTACAATGCCAGGGACTGCTGACGGGCCAGGTACCTGGCCTAAAAATCCTAGTTTTAAATAAATCTATTCATATTAAATTGGCTTACAGTGAGAAGTATTCAAAGCCAACGGATATACAACTCAAGCTCAAATTTCACATATTTTTTTCCAAGAAATTAAATCAAATAGCTTCAACATTCCCTTTATCACATTACGGACGCGTAGCTTCTTAAGGGAACGGGGAAATTATTTGCTCGCCAGGTACCAGAAGCAATTGAAATCGCGACTTACCCACGACGAATTAGCTTTTCTCATGCCGCCCGAGGGTGGGCAGATTCGTGCCGCAAAATGAATCACGCTACCAACGTGCGGATTTCCACGATTTCCAGCGCTTTGCTGTGTGTTCTATAAAAAAAAAAACCAACCCAAACCTCACGCCGTCGAGGCGAAGACCCCAACCGTCCCGCGAATCGCCACCGTCTGTCGTTTGCGTTGGCGAACGCGTTCGTCACGGTGTTCGCAGCTTAAGCGAGAAGCATCTTATGAAATAAGAATGAGCTCTTAGCCTAAAGGTTTGATTATATTGTTTTTACGATATTTACTTTCCATCTGAAGAGTGTACTACGACTACTACTCGGTCCCGAAAATCCGGCGTCCCCTTGAAACGGACGGTAAGAACGTCTTATGTTCCGGCTTTACCTTCGCTGGGTGTTTCTCCTTTGCCCGAACGGGTGGCTGGACGGCAGGTGGCTCGGAGGCCGAGGGAAAATCGAAACGATATTTGAAGATAACACGAACCTGGTGCCGATGGTGCGCCGGGTCGTCTGGGAAAACGGAAAAATATCACGTTTCGTACCGATTTTTCGGGAAGCATTTTCTTCCTACGCCGGTGTGTTTTTCGGTCGGACTTGGTTTGTGTTCGGTTTTTTTATTTTCTTTTGGCATTGCATCCACTCCTCACGCTCGGAAGATACGAAACGCAAGCCAGCGTGAATCGACCGGACGAAAACACCGAATGCCATTGCAATCCACTTCCTGTCCGGGGACTTACTGGCCGAAGCCCCATTTACGGAGGCAGCTTCTGCATCCCGGGGATAAATACAAACAGCCTCGGGCCTGGCTTCACAGCCGGAATGTTCTTCGGAGATAAACGCCTCACAAACTCAGCCTCAGCTCGGAAGCGAAGCGGGAAGCCAACGAGAAAAACCATTCCCCAAATGGCCCCGGATAAGTCGAACGATCTTTTCTCACGAATCCACCGGACGGACGGAAGGAACGAAAAACCACGAGCGAAGTGGAAAATTTTGAAATCCTCCAGTCCAAGGAAAGACTGGAAGTGCAACTTCGCCGAACCGTTACGGGAAAAAAAAACCGCCGGCAGCGTGTTGTTCCAGAGGGCAGAGAGGATAAAATGCTTATTAAATTTATGCGAAAGCACTTCCTCGTCCCGGAGCGCGCACCGGGATCGCCGTTCCGTTTCGAATTGCCAATGGGCAGGACACAAATACACTTCAAACGGGGCAAAAATTCTTATAAAAAGGTGACCGAGGTGGGAGTCGGATGGTGGGGAAAACCCGCTCTTAAAACGAACCACGCGAGACTTTCCATCGCTCCCGGTGCGGAGGAAGGCTCCCGATTTGAAGCCGGCGCAAGGGAGGTAGAGGTCGCTGGCCCAGCATTCGCCCCGGAATTATAATAATAAAAACCTTAAGAGTGTGATAATTACATCGTGGCGAAGTAGAAAAGCGCGAAGACGACTTAACTTATCTGCGTTGCCCGGCGGCGGTCAGCGCTCAATCGTACGTTTTTCCTCAAAGCTGTACCACAAGTAAAGGATGGGAAAAACGCATTTCGAGGATTTAAACGATTAGCAGCGGCCGAGCGGTAAAATGCGGCTGCGTGTGGAAAGTTGTGATAGCAGTTGAGGCAGTTTTGGTTTTCCTTTCCAATGATCTTGCTTTTTTACACGACTAATTTAGGAAAACTAAACGTACATTTACTTGCAAGATGATGCGACTTTCGAAAAGCGTCATTCGGAAATGAGACTTTAATTTTTGATCAAATTTTCTCCCAGGCATAGAACCCTCGTTGTGTTTTATCGCTTTTCACGTGATTACAAAGTCAAACGAAGTGAAAATACTGTGCGAAAGCGTTCGCCGTTCGCTGACGTTTCGGAAGATCCCCCTTTGCCTTGGTTGCGTTCCACCCTCAAACGTTCTTCCAGCTCGCTCCGTTTCGCCGGAACGGTGGCTTGACCAGCACTCGATTTTTCCGCCGTTCCCGGGAAATCACATTTCCCTAATCCACTTATATCGGATGAGTAAGGCAAAACCCGGTGGCACATTGCTTACGTAAGTAGTAGGAGCACGGCAAGCGAGCAACATTTGCTCGTAGCTGAAGTAATTCATAGCTGAAGTTGGTTCGCGCGTCGGGACCCGTCCGTTCTCCGAAACGAACCTTCTGGTTTTATTTTTTATGCATACAGCCTACATAGATGATCGTGAGTGAATGAGAAAAAAGTGCCCATAAGAAGGGAAGCAAATGAAAATCGTTCTTCAAAGCACAGGTTCGCTGCAAATGCCATTGATTTTCCTACCTTCCTGCCGACACAACGAGACGAGAACGAAGTCGTTTGGTTTGTGTTTTGTTTTTCTCGGTCGATCGAAAGCTCTGCCGTGGCACAAAAATGTGAAAAGTAGAAACCTGCTCCCAACATTTGACTCGTCACCAGAATGGCTTCGAGTATTTTCCCTCCCGGTTTTCCGTACTACATTTTGTTTCCGTGGCTTTCGAAGTCTTAGCCGTGAACACCGAATCGCCCAAGCAAGGAGCACATTTGTTTGTGGAAAAAAGCCCGCGCCCGGAAAAGCCGGGGTTCGGTCGACCAAACGAAAACACTGCGAACGAACATATGTGTGGCCAACGGGCCGAATTTCCCACCCAGCCCTCCTCGGTCGATCTCTCGAGGAGCAATAATAATGCACGCACGGGCGGGCAGGGCCGGCCTACTTACGGTCGATTGCCGATATTGGCATGAAATTGATACTTGCGCCCCTTCTCGCTCGAGGGTTTTCCACGAAAATACTTTCAGATGTTGCCACCCGCGTTTGAGGAAAACCTCCACCGCCTCACAAGCAATAACCGCTTGAGTGAAAAGTAAGCCCGCCGGGCGGAAAAGGGATAAAATGGTGAAACGGGTAAAAACAAGCACAAACACGCACCCACACACACACATACACACGCGTGCACACGTGTACTCGAGCGAATGCGAGCTCGAATTTTCCTATCATGTTATGATACACGCACGCGATGTCTCTACTGTGTACCTTTGAGCTCACTCTTATGACGCACACGTACATACACAAACACACACAGATACGCACTTGTGCACTCACCAATCCTGCCCCGGACCTCGGGAAAATCGGCCACACAGGCACAAGCTCGCCTGTCGGTGGCGCATCAAATTATAATATCTTTTAATACCACTTTGCTTATGAAAATATTTTCCTTTTCACCGTCTTCCTGACGCTTGCCGGGGTGGCGGCGGGGGTGGAGGAAGAAAAAACACATCCGCCTCGGCCAGGACCGCTTTTCCGGACCCGGTCCCCGATCCCGAGAATCTGGCTTCTATTCGCTTCCCCCAACCCCGGCCCCACACGTTTCAAGCGAAGCAGAATTTGTTATCCTTGCGTGTGGTGGATGCTAAATGGTTGCTCCTTCCCCCCCCACGCCAACGCTTCCCCCCAACTCCCTGTGCCGGTTGGCCATTGTAATTTTTCTGGTGCTTTTTTTACTCTCACTTCATTCCTCGACGAAGCATGTCTGGCTCCATTTGTTTTTCCCACCACCACCACCACCTGACTGTCCGTCAAAAGCAACAAAAAAAAGAACGAACACAAGAACCACCAAATCTCATCCAACAAAGTCATCGCTCCTCGGGCGGCGCGATTGCGTCTTGTTCGTATGCGGGGCCCAAAATTGGGAGGTGATAATCGTAAAATACCCATCGGTATTATTGCCCACAATTGAAAATTCATCTCAGGTTCTGTGCCGTGCGAACGACGGGAAAGCTAGCGCGCACGCCGAAGTATGGCGAAACTGAAGTGGAACACTGGAATGGAGCAAAAAAAAAACATAACGAACGCGAGCACTAGGAGATAAAAGAAATCAGCTTTCTTTCACGCGGGAGCTAAATGGATCTGCGAGTGTTATTTTCGCATTTTTCATTCATTCATTCATTCGTGGGTGGTGGGTGGGGAGGTTCGCTCTAAATGCTATGCATTGAGCAAGCAAGACATGAACGATTCTCTTCCCTTTCGCCGTTTCGTTGCATATGAATAAAATGGTGGTGTGGATGAAAAATTGATTGAAGTTTGATCGGTGCAATCTGCTACGCATGCCGAATGAACAAGCTAATTGAAATCTGCATAATGTGATGTGAGTTCTATTCCTTGGAAGAGTTCAATCAGCTATCCTCGATCGCATGTTTCTTTTTCAAAACAAAAAAAACTGCTAGAAAAATTTGCATTTTTTCATCTAAACTAAACGCATCTGTTAATAAATTCCCAATCGTTTCCGATTCCTTCGCGTTACGTTTCATAACGAACCAACGAAAAATGTTATCAAAAATATTCTTGCCCCCTCTCCTCGGGATAGGAAAACATCGACAAACATATAATTCCCCTCCCAACAAGTGAACGATCGCCAGGTCCGCCGGTGGCAATAAAATGTTCATAAAAACGCAACCGTGGGGACCGTTGACCATCGATTGCCGGACGAAACGCCGTGCTCGATATTTCTGGTCACCGGGCGTTATGAACCTTATGGGCCAACCCGCTGCTGCCTAGCGACTCCAATAAAACACGACGATGGACGAGCGGGAAAAGTGGGGTGGGGGGGAGGGGAGGAAATTGCGTTCACGGTTGAATCTTTTTTCCGCATGCTTTTCTCCCCGAGCATGCCAAGATTTGGCTCTGTGTGGCAATAAAAGTTGAACGATTGAAAGCAGCAGAAGTACGCACCAGGGGGGGTGGCGAGGGGGAGAGAAGGGTCGGGGCAGCTTGATTGCTCGCACGGAAACACGGTTGTCAACCACACCTTCCGGAAGCAGGCACCTCCCCCCGGTGCGCCGTTCGGAAAAGGACCAAAAAAAAAAAGGTTGCCAGAATAAATCGGGAAAAATCGTCTCACCAAATAAAATAATACCTGATTTGGTGCCTTTTTGCTGCAAGCAAACATGTTTTGCTATTCGTTTCCTTTTTTTTCCGCCCCCCCCCCCTTTCTTTCCTCCAACGCAAGCCAACGCCGAGGATCAACAAATGGGGGGTTTGTGTTTTGTGTGTGTGTGTGTGTGTGTGCGCCCGTTGTTCGACAGACCCTTTGCTCTTAACTTGCTTCGGGCGACACTTGTCCGTTCTGCTATTCATCTTCAACGTTGGTCGCTTCGATTGTTCATTCCAAGGAGCGCGCGCCAGCCCAGGGACAGGACAGCTGAAAGGACAGCCCGGCCCTGCAATAGCTACAACATCGCGTACAAATTGGTTCGCTCGGAGGGGTTTCATGTTTTTCCGCCATGCAGCCACTTCCACTACGTCGCGAGATGCGCCATTACTGGGGTGAGCAAACACACACACCGACCGAGGCAAACCGGCGTGTTGCAAACGGTGCACACGGATCGGACGGGCGGACCAATAAACTTTATCCATCTATCGTCGGGCGAGTGACTGGCGTGCTGTACCGTTTCCCCCTTCAGTCGGACGGACAACAATCGCAGTCGTTGATGACGATGGAGATGAAGACGAAGACACTGCTTGCATCGTCGTCGTTCTCGTCGTCGTCAGCGTGATCGGTGGTCGCCGCGCAGAGAGCGTGAACCGCAAGCCGCTGGCCGAGGTCATGAAATTGCTTCAGCCAAAATTGAATTAACAAGACATGAAAAGCGCAAACAAGCGCGCGTCATCAAATCGACCGTAAAGCAGCCAAGGCCGGCTCGGAAGCGTTCGGCAACGTTTGCTCCAACGGTGACAAAGTGACACACCGTGCACGCGAATGTGGCTGGCCCAGGGATATCAACAAGAAAGCAGCTTTAACGGGTTCGGACGACCAACGAACCGCAGAGCCGTGGACAGGACCACACACCGCTAAGCACTCCATAGCAGCTGGACCAGAGGATAGGTAACGAATGATAACACCTAATTTTCTGTAGCCAATTTTCAGCGCATCTTCTTGAAAGCTTTACACAAACCCCCCCCGCACGTCAGATTGGCATGTAATTTTATATTTGCCCTCACCCACGCCCTAAGCCGGAGCTTGGAGTGGCTTTAAAATCCCTGCTTAGTGCACTTTTGATGACTCCGTAACATTCAATTTGCGTCACCACCGGAGAGTCCGGTCCGCTGTGTTCATTTCGGTGCGGGAGTTATTGTCAAAACTAGCGTCCTAAGGTTTTCCTACTCTCCACTCTAAGAGACTCGGATGAGGGCACGTAACGTAGCGCACCCTTTCTAAGACCTGACCAACACACCAGCGGTTACTGGCCCCGAACACATCCCTGCGTTACGGATACGACTTCGGTGAACCGAATTCCCGGGTAGGAGCGGTTAGCACTATTTTTGGCACGCAAGGCGAATTTCGGTGAACCACCCTTGAAGAGGGGGGAGGAGGGCAGAAATACGCCGTTCCGAAGAGAGGGGGAACCCAAGCAATTACAGTCGGTCAGCTCGTCGCTTTGGATCGTAAAAAATTCATCACATTGTGGGATTTTAATTCTATTCTACCGACTCAGCATTTCGGAGACCGGTCCGTCATCCTCCACCCGAGCTGATCCCTGGAATGGAGCCGGGAACCGATGTACCGGGCTTAAAGAAGCATCTGTGGCACGACATTGTGCACGTTCGAGACAACCTGCGTTCGGTTTTGGTCTGAATTTGTTTTTCCCTTTTTCTCGAAGGAGGAGAGGAAAACTTTTCACTCGAATTCACCCGACCGATCCATTTTCGTTCGTCGGGCTTGGAAAAGCATGCTCGTAGGACCTGTCGGTACCTTTCGTTGGGCGTTGCGTTGGCATTGAGTGCAAAGTGCTGAAATTTTCATTTTCCCAGGTTGTCCCCTCCCTCCCCCCCCCCCCTCCCCTCTCTGTTGCTCTATCAGCTGTTTTACAGGATCTTCTAGAAGGAGTTTCAATGTGCACGGTCGCTATGAAGCACAAAAAATGTTGGCTGGCTAAACTAGAATCGATCCAAATGCAACCTAGGAGAGGTTTCTCCGGATCGAAACTGGTACATTACTTTGAATAAGTTAGCTCTATCAACACCGGGATAGATTTGAATTACTCGATAGCACCATTTCTCCGAACACACAAAACCCATTTTATGAGTCCTTTGGCCCCCGAACCGGGACGTTAAACATCCAGCAACCTTTAGCCAGCAGAAGCGGTACCCATTAGCGGGATGCCTTCCTATCGTCAATCTGGCCATTTTATGTGCCTCGTTTGGAGTTGTAGTTTAGTTTGCGCCTCCGTACCTGTCCCTGTTGCTTGGGACGCCCGCTCTCTAATCGAAAACCTTTAGTGTGGTAATTATCGACTGAACGTCGAAAGCGCTTAACGCAATCAAGATGCCTTTTTTATATTGTTTTCTTCGGAGACCCGCCCAGACGATGCCAGGAGAATATACAACCCGAAACCCGAGGGCTCTGTCAAGCGCACTGAATCTCCAAATAAATCGTTAAACCATTGCCTAATTCGGTTCAACTGCTTGGAACACACGGAACGGAAATCGAGGGAGGCAGCGGATAACCAACCCTCCTAGTGGTCACCACACGGAATCCATTTTAATCGGGTCGACTTTTCGGTTCTCCTCCCCCAGAAACCAACGTCCAACGTTATACTCCTACACCGACGCACGACGGTGGAAGAGCAAAATCAATAGTGAAGGTGAACGAAACGAACCAGGGTGCACCTTTACCGCCCGGTTCACCGTGCTCCACACCTGTCCCGGGTGGCATTAGCAAGCAATCGGACCCGGTTGCCCGGTTGGTGGTCGGTGTGGCCAATCGGAAAAGCGATACAAAACATCCCCATCGTTTGCCCCACGTTCCCCCGGAGCGCTCGTCCCGGTTCGAACAATTCGACGTACAAACGAACAAATTGGTCGAACGAGTGTAATTAGATGAAAACGATGCCAACATTCACTCACCCCCCCGGGAAGGGGTTCGTCGCAGGGAGTCAGCCGCACGCGGGAGGGGCGATATTATTTCGATCAAGTTCTTCCCCCCCCCCCACGCCAGCCTTTGCCCGTCTCCAAACCGACTTTATCAGAGCGGCGTCCCAAACAAATCTGGTTGTACATTCTGGTCGCTCTACGTGCAATAATAAAACCTGTACACACCACATTTCCTTCGGGGGATCGTTCACCCACACCGGACGGACAGGAGAGACCTGACCGACACGATGGAAGGAACACTGCTTGAGGACGCAGGTAAGGATTTCCCACCCCCGAACGGAATGGATCGACTCCAACGGGGGTTTTTCGTCGGAGGTGAAGCATTAGTTCGAGGTCTTCGACACATCCCCTCGGGCTTTCGGAGAAGAACACGGCGGCCATGAACGGGGAACGAAAAAAAAAAGTTCTATAATTAATTCAGACGTCCAAAAGTTCATCTTTCTTCGTCCTCCCTTCGATTCGAGGGGAGGAACACCTAGAGGCGGGCTGGGAAGGTAAGAAAAAGAACGAAACCTCCCGCCGGGAGGGTGTTGCAAATTGCATCCCCACGTCGTTGTAGGACGACACACTAATGGTGTTACTGATGGGGTGACGAAATTTTCAAATTATTCAATCTAATTGCGCTGCAAGTTGTTAAGAGCTGAACAATTAAATTAGGAATGGCTACCGATTCGATGAAAATCTCTGGGAAATCTATAACAGAACTTCAGATGAAAATAGTTTTGACTTAAATACTGTAGTAGTGTATTTATTTATTTAAAAAATCTATAATTAAGCATGTCTAAGGCTTGTGTATACTACTTTAAAAATGGAAAAGCATGATCAATTTCCATTCCATTAAATCTTGTAAATCACAAACTTGACTTCAGAAGACAAATCTTTTAAAAAATACTGTGTTGGAAATTGTGCAATATTCATTTCTTAACCAAGTTTTAGGCAAACAAACATGTTCTTTTACTTCAATAACACCACTTTGCCTCACTGGTAAGACGGCTTAGTTTTTCCCAGGAAGTGGGAAATAAAACAGGCTGACAAATCTCTTAATTTACCGACCGCTTGTAGCGGAAAAGCATCCTCAGCAGAATCTGCTTTGCGTGCGAGGACGTTCGTGAAAACGAAAGCATTCTTCAAGACACCCTGCGCGCATTCCTTGGCGAAAAGTTTGGGCCAGCACCGGACTCCGCCCGAATCTCGGGCCCCTCTGCACTGTGCCGAACGGATACTTAAACGTTTCCTGTAAAATCCAACGGAGCTCGTCGTTGTTGCTTCCCATTTCCATGTTCCAGCATAAAACGGAACAGTTTGTTTTCATCGCCCCTTCCACCTTCCACTTTCTTTTGGCATAATTTATGATAATCCACCAAAACAGGGAGAATCGTATCAGACGATGGGTGTGGGAATTGGAAGTGGTCAGAGAGTGGCCCAAAGGGACCGGAGGGTGAATAAAAAGTGACAATTTGAAACACTTGCATTAAATGCTTGCAATCAGTTCCAGATGAGAGAAGGATTGAAAATGAAATATAAATATCTCAAAAGTCACCGAGTTTGTACAACACAAACGGTCAAGAGCCTTTTCTGGGAGCGACACAATTTCCGACTGTAAACGAGAATAAATAATGAACACTAACCTCCTTATGAAGTTAAGCGTTCTGCAAGGATTATAAGGAAAGTTTAAGAGTGTATTCGACTCAATATTTAAACGTACCCTGTTCTTTTAAATTATATCATCATTTTCTCACCAGTTCAAGACAACATTTAAAACAGCATTGCAGGCAAAAACTAAGAGTGTTCATTCAACCACAGCAACATACACAGCACCAGGTTCAGGTTGTTCAGAAAGTATATCTGTAAGCACATCTCTGTAAGGCAATTGTAAGCACATCTTGAGATCATGTCTTAAACAGGCGAAGCAAACTGTAGCTTCTTAATAACTACAACATAGAAGAATCTTAAGCTTATGGCGAAAGTTCACCCGTCGTGCTTGGTTCGTCGGATGTAACAACAAAATCGTATACTAGAACATCACAGTCCCAATTAATCTCGACATTGAGGCGGTTTGATTTTGTTAAACCAATCTTTTGTTGCATTTCAAGACAAAAGAAAACTTGGAGTAATAAATTAATCCACCACAGAACAGAGCAATACTTCTCCTGCAAGTACTTTCGAAACAGGTACATCTTGAAGAGTTTAAACAGCGATTTTGACTGCAAAATGAATTTTCAATTACCATAAAAGGAATAATAAAAACACACTTGCAAGCCAGTCCACGGAAACTTTTACTTCTACCAAAGGGGAAACAGATGATAGCTTATCCATTTAAGTGAGACGGAAGACCTCGTCAACGCTCAACCCAGTCTGCGCCAAGTCACTCTATTAATACGAGCTCCATGGTAGCCATCGAGGCTTCCGCCCCTCTAACAGCAGCGGTACTTCATAGATCTGTTTAACGAAGTACGGCTCGGTTTCGGATAGTGGTGCAGGAAGCAGCAATCAAATTGTTTACAACCTCTTGAAAATGCCTGCCCTTTACTATGAGTCGAAACAAAAGCTTGACTGGCGGCAAAACAAACTACAAAAAAAAACAAGCAGATCCATTTGCTTGCCAAGCGCATGGTAAAGTGCTGCCAGGAGGAGAAAGGCATGTCTAGGCGTTGGGGGGTGGGGGATGTTCTGAAAGATTTGAAGCTATTTAGCTTTCGGCGTATAGTTCCATTAAGCACGTTTATGGCTTCAAGTAGCACAAAAGCTTCTACAAAGCATTAAATTGATGAAGGTTTCATACCCAAGGCAGCTACATAAAACTAAATAATGGATTAATGGGAACTAGTCGAGGTATCGCACGTGCCGGAGTGATGGCTTTGGCTGCATTATGGAGCGCGTGCACTACGAACAAATCTTGATTTGGGTTTGTTTTTCTTTTTGAGATCGGGTTTTTGCGTATTTAACCGACATTGCAAGTGGTTTAATCAACGAAATTGCAACCATTTTGGTTGAGATGCACCTCTATCGGCTACCTCATCCATACTTAAACACGTTACCGCAACCAGGTCTACCCATTTGAGTATTGCTTTCAATGTCTACTTGACTTACTCATAATTCTAGAAACAGAGACAGGTTGATTCCACTTACCTAAAACGAGACAGACAAAAACAATCGTTAGTATCACATTCTTCCAACAAAATTACGCTTACTGGACTAAATAAATGACTTTGTCTTAATCTAACTTCAACCCCCACATGCACATCGTCGTGGCCATCGATTCACTCGGGTTTTACCAGCTCCATCGCGTGCATGCTACCGTTGTAGCCGTGAAAACGGAAGCGGTGGCTGAATATTTCATGTGCCATTAAAATTCAATTCTCATTTTCCTTGAAATCAATTCCGGCCTGCCAGAGAAACCACTCGACCGTAGCGTGGCTGCGTTCGATAGGTTTTCCGCCGTCCACCGGATGGTATGGGAACGTTTGGAGCTGCCCGGATGAAAGGGTTATGTGGGCATCAACTCGACGGATTGATTCAGCTCGAATGTGGGCGTGGGTGATGAGAAATGCCATGGAAGACAGCGACAGCGGACGGGAAGAACAAGGTTTGTTATTAGATCGTGAGGATTTAATCCGCGGTATAGCCCGGTGTTTTCATACGGTGTGTTACTGTTGTAAGATGATTTAACACGTTTTTCGAAGGATTACGTTGCTTATCTACAAAACAATGGAAATCCGAATGAATCAACAGATTACAATAGAGTGGATGAATCCAAAATCTTCTTACTTTTGAGTGGCTGCAAATGGATAAATCTCTGGTGTGAAGCGACAACTCCATCAAGAGAACTAAATTTAGTCTCCATGCAAATCCCTTCCGCCGTCCAACCTATCAACCTCGCAAGCTGGATTATTGTCCAGGCTTTAATGCGCCACGGATCGTGTGGGGGAGAGTACTTATTCCGGCTGAAATGTGGTCAATTTAGACACTTCGAAAGCATTTCCCAACTGCACCGCCACTGCAACAATAGACTTCACTGGCGCGATTTTCTCGTGAACTCACCAGGTTCATTGATCTCGAACTGCTCAGAGTTCGGCACTAACCGCCTGTATTCCTCACGCTCCGGACCCATCGCTTGAACCGCGCCCTGCGCATCGTGAATAGATTTCCCTCAACGTGACGAATGGACCTCGAATGGCGATGGATTTTCGATGATTGAGTGCTCACACTGCGCTGGCTCCCCGAAAACGTAATTATCTTTGCATAATGCATCCCGAATTAAGATCATCTTATAATCGTATAATTTTCTAATAAGGGTTAATGGCATAATTTAGCAAACTCGATTATACGTGCTGCCTGGCCGGGGAGCGCGCGCGGTCAGAGCCGGATCAGCCGGGTCGGGTTGTTTACGAGCGGCCCACAATACCGGTGCGCACCCGGATAAACTGCGAATTGGTATCGGCTTTCCAACGTGGTGTGATTATCAGTCATTCAAACTAGAATTAGCGAACTACACCACCACCATTCGGCTTGGGAAATTCTGATCCCGGATGAGGGAACGTATGGCCGATTCTGGTCGGCGGTTGATGCCACAATCAGTCTCAAGTGAAATTTCAATACGAGACGATACACATATCCAGTATAAATTGCGCGAACTGCTATTATGTTGCCTGTCCGAATTCCATCAAAGTTCACATTGATGGCTCGGTAAATGAATTTGTTACTATTCGTGCGGTAGCTGAATGTGAATCCATATCGGATAGCTTTTCTGGATTCGAGTAAAGATATAATTAGATCATATTGGCTTGGCCGAGGACGAACGAACAAACATCAAACGGAATTAACTTTCCAGTGCTACTTATCGCGTGTGCTACTTGTTTCGGTTATCGACGAGAATCCGGTCGGATACTTCACTGCCTCAAGCCGAAAAGTTGATTATAGGCCCTATCGAGCGTACACTGTGGATGCTGTCGATGGTGAGTCGAAATAAAACGCGTAATCTCAATATCAACGCGGGCTTCTCCCTTCCCAAAAGGGACACTTGTTTAATTTCGCGTCATGCTACGCCGGGCGGCTTAACAAATGCAACTGCGCGTCGCCCCCCGAACCTTGAAGCCCGCGGGAAAAAGTGATGGGAAAATTCGTTTCCTTCCGTTGCAGTCAACTCCAATTTGTGCGCAAACACGAGGGGGAGAGAAAAAAAAACCGGTAAAGCAGATTAATGCTCTTTTGCACATCGATTATCGCAACGCTCGTCGGTCGGAATGCCATTAATTGTGCCAGGGGAAATTCGCCCAACTTTTTGCCACTCTTATTTCGGGTTGTTTTGCCTCAATCGAACCCTGCACAATGGGAGCAAAAACAAAACAAGCACATGAAAACCGATTCCACCAACCGACACAGAACCGGCAAAATATACGCGCCCCAACCAAAAGCGCTGCGATACGATGCACCCTTGACGTTTCGATCTCAATCAAATACGCCGGGGTGGGTGATATTTTATTCGATGTTGATTGTTTTTGCTCTGCAGCCACCATCCGGAGTGCCGAACTGTGAACTGTGACCTGCGGGCGCACACGAAAGCTCGCCGAAAGTCAATTGAATCGAGTTTCCCAATTTCCCTCCGAACGTCCGAACGATCGAACGGATCAGGTGGCACAGGCAGACGGAAGGCGCCCACAATGCCACTGACAATGGTGGTTGAAAATTGATCATTCATTTTCTGTGCAGCCCGCTTTTTTCAACCCATCAACTCCCAGTAGGAGGGGGCTTTTCCTACTGGTCGCGCCTCGATAAGGTCGCGATCGGTGAAAATTGTCCTCTTCCGTTTCAACCGCACAGGGCACAAAACGAAGCGGGCTAATGAATACATCACTGCAGCTGCTTGCAGAAGGACAGCAGGGCAGATGGTCAGGGCCAGTTTTGCTTTATTTCCGGCTCGATTTTTTTGGCCGGAGATTCTAGCGCACTATTTTTCCCATTTTCCAGCCAACGACAAAAAAGGGGGCTCCGATAGATGACAGAGAGCAGTTCGGAGAATATTAATCTCGTTCGAGGGTGTTATGTATGTTTTTAATTTCGGTTTCAGCGTATGCATGAATCTTATCTACTCGATTGCGGACGTGAGGCATGCGTTTCAATCTGTTTGAAATTTACCAACCGGCTTTGAAAAGAGCAAAACATTGGTGCGACTAATAATTATTTTCATAAAAAACCGATTCACACGGCAATCTGGATCACTTAAGCTGAATTTGATTTAAAAACAACATAAAGCATGCACAATAAAAACCCACTCATTCTGCAGTCGAGGTTAACAAATATTTATAAAACTTCCTAACCGTTTCTTCCGAGTGGTCGAACTATTTCGTCATGCAAACTACTCAGTCTACATTCCAATAACCCATTTTAGTGGCAGGTTCCGGGACTGAACCGTGACACCATCTACTCCAACGGAATGTGCTTCCATCCCCCTCGTCCTCTCGCTACCGCCCAGGACGTGCGGCCAACCATAAAAGCAATCCCTCGAACGGCTACAACCCGGTCGGGCAAAATACCACAATCTAATGCCCTTTGATGGTGAAAAATTAAAAGCTGCCACCGGACTCGCCACCGGTGACTTTCGGGAAACTTTCGACTCGCACGAACCGCGCTCGGAAAATATTTTTCACCCCGCTGCTTAGGCGGACAAGAAGCTCGGCTGCCGGGCGGGACGGGTCGGGGCAAGGTTGAAATAAAATATTAAGCCACCCGAAAATGGGATCAAAACAGCAAAACTATGTACTACGCTAGTAGTCGTAAACCGGCAAGCAATCTCTCGGTTTGCCCGAACTACCGGATGAAGTTTAACGCGGTGGAATTTTGTGGGGAGGGAGAGATCAAAATGCGACCCCCGAATGGGAAAGCCAAACCCGGGGTGGATCGGGTGGAGGATCCAAACTTTTGAGTGATGGTCAAAAACTAAAAACCCAAAAATCCTCTTAGTGTCCCACAAAACTTCGGGCTCACATCGGTCGTAGCTGAAGTAATGTGAGTGTACGTATTAACTTGTGTCATTACCGGTGCCAGGGGAGTGTGGGTTTTTCGATGCGAAAGGGTGTATATTGCATCTCCTGGTACACAATTTCGACACAAACACACACACACACACACACACACACACACACACACACACACCACACACCACACACAGTGTCCTGACAAACCAAGCGTGTGATTTGCAACCCCATCGGTTCAGGATTTTATGTCTCGTTAGAAGTGGCGGGTTGAAAACTATCGTCATCATCCATCCACACCGACGGGATAATAAAACGTGTCCAACTGCGTTGGTACTGGCCATTGGAAAGGCTGTGGGGAGCTTCCACAGGTTCGGGATTATTTTTACAGTCCATTCGTTCAACCCTAAATGCGGTTCTCTTCACCGTAGGTTTCACCCATTTACGGATCATACGCTTCTGTTCATCTTCCTTCCGCTTAGTCAGACCCGTTCCAGGAGTTTTCAGATGTGTGGTGTTTTTCAAAACTACTTCTTTATTTTGTGTCTCGTTCCAGAAAAGAATCACCGTTCGTTAAAAGCTAAACGTGATTCGACGGCCTTTTGTCTTGGGAATTCCCATTCTTCATGAATTCATACAGAAACATATTGGGGGTTCGCCATGATTTTAACGTATCACACTAATTATTAGAGGAGTTCATATCCCCTTCGATTAAATATCGGTTAATAACGTTGTTCAAGGTGATTAAAACTTCAAATGGATATTATCGACCATCTTCCTATTTATTCGAAACATCAAACTGGTTAATTCACCACAGAGTTATCAATGTAGACACTGTAAGTGTCTGAAATGAAGCTTTGAGTCATAATTTCATAATTTTAAGATAATGTGCGAATACACTCATGTATGAAGTGATCCCGAAGAGAGCTATCCAGTGCTTATGGGGAGCTATAAACCGACCCTAACCATATTCAAATGGCTGTTTATTTGAGCCACAATGATAGCTCCAAATGGATGCATGGGGTAACGCATGCAAAACAAAAAAATGGAAAACATAAAACGGTTTTACTTCCATGCAGCTCATACTGGGTTTGGGTCGGATTGACCTCAAGAGAGCTGAATTTCTTAGACTTTTATATTCTCCGTGAAATCCACAACAGGGTATGCTTAAAGTTGGATGGAGTTTCTAAACCAAACGAAACCAACAAGTACGCTTGCTGACCAGCGAATGATGGAATAAAGAACAACAAAAATCAAATGAAAACTAAAAACATCTATTAGGCAAAGCAGTGCAAGGAAAAACACACGGAGCGGAGGAAAAATGAAAACATTTTCAACACTGAAAAATTCATAGCGAATATGAATATTCAACAATTGCACGAATCGCTAGGTTTTGAAGGGATTTCGAAACCGTTCCGGTCTCCAGACCGGTGGGGAGGGGGCCTTGCGGACGGCGAGGATTGTCGAAATGAGGATGTGACGATATGCGCAACGCTTGGAACAGCGAGCTCGCGTATGTAAATCGCTAACCAGCAACAACTAACGAACGCTGTGGCAGGGCTTTCCACTTTTCGTCTTTCGTCGACATTAGAAGGACTTCTCTGTAATCGCTGTACCGGCCATGCTTGAGTTTTGTATGTGCGTTTGTGCGCTTTGTTTCCACAGTGCAGTCCTCTTGTGTGGCTAGATTTCGGCCAGGTTTTATTTTCTTATTTCCCTCGTTTCATGTACAGCGGTACTAGACGCAGCCACTACGATTGCCACGAAGTGTTCTCGGTGCTTGCCACAACAATTTGAAAATATGATTTCTCCATTCCGTTGTTTTGTGTCATACGAATCGTTCTGGTTTAGCGTTTGAAGGACGCTCGTTGCATTTTAGGTTTTCCCGGTGGATATTGTGGGTTCCATTTTGTGACCTACTTTCCATAATTTCTATTTTTATTTCCTATATTCAAATAGTGTTTCCATTAGAATGGTACAGGAAACTACTTATCCATCAAACGGGATCATCCAATGCACAGCAATACATCAACAAATCTTACACTCAGATAAACAGAATTTTAGAGATTGAAATATCCCGCATAGAAACCGAAAAAGTTTAAATTATTAGAAGGACAACTTAACATAACAAATGGTTTTTTTATACACTTTATATATTTTATTTTTATTTTGGGGTGTCCATGGCGCAGCGGTAGCGCGACGAAACACCACACCACAGGCGTGGGATCGAATCTCGAGTCTGGCACCCTCCGGTATTACGAACGGCTGACCACCGGTCTATAATATACCGTCTTTCGGTCACACAAACTCCCTTCGGAGAGAGGCCTTGTCCCACTAGGGGATGTCGTGCCACATAAAAAAAAAAATATATATATATATATATATATATATATTTTATACAAAATGGACATGTTGTATCGTAAGCTTTAAGATAAACCATCAAATGTTTGTTGGCTACATTGTCTTCCCGGATGAAACTTATGTATTTTATATCATACACGTAAACGTAATAATCCAGTACTAGATGCCATAATCATGATACAGCTTATGCTCTGAACTTATATGGAACGAAACCATTGTTAAACGACAGGAAAAATCCAGTGTGCTTATTTCATCACCGAGGCTTTAAGGATTAAGACGCGACATGGCGTTTTTTTTGTTACGTTCGTTCGTTTATTTTTCAACCCTTTTATGCTTACCACGAAACCAACGGTGGAAACTACAAATGAAACTGGTGGAAAAACAGAGTGCAGAAGATGAGAAACTAAAAGGTAAAATAAATGCAATGGTTTTGCAGAACTGTGTTGCGCTTCTTTGCAACAAAACCCTCATCAAACGATGTCGACACTTGGCGCTCCACGTGCATAGCTAGACGTTCGAGCTTCGCAACCAGACGAGATAATCGGTGAAAGGGAACATAAATGGCTTGAAGCTGCCTTCACTTTACACTCAAACCGAGCATCCACACGATTCGTGTATCATGTTGGAAAAAACTTTCTTTTTACAGAAATATTCCTCAATATGAATCATGAATCGGTCGACCGACCATGGAGCAATGATTAGGATTTGAATGTATAAATTAAATGCTCGATAGACGAAACGAAGATGATTCGTGTTGGGATCAACAAATTTACCAAACCTATTTAATGTTGCAATGATATTAAATGTTGAAATCTATTAGCATTCATTTGGATAATACTAGTGTTAAAAGACACAGAAAACTATTTGAAACAAAACAAATTGAGACTTAACAAAAGTGTCACAAATTAATAAAAACTAGGTCGGTTGCATAAAACCTAACGCCACAGACGAATTTGATTTTGGTTTGCACTCTATGTAAAAACAATTAAGAGTCGGTAGCACTCATCCGGACTTCTTCCCAGCGTCACTACTCCCCCGTCGAACCTAATTACCCACCGAAACCGCTAAATCTCGTCGAGAAGGGTTTCCCTCGTAATGGCCAAAATCACCGTCACCATCATAATCATCACTATCTGATCCCTCCGCACGGCGCTCATGTGCTTCGTGCACGAGATCCGGCGCAAAAGCCCAACAAACCGGAAGCAGCCAATAGTAATACGAGCACTTTCGTACGCTGATACAGTGGCAAACGGTGGCGCGACTAACTCTTTCCCGAGCAGCACGGAACAACCGAACCGAACGCGCGTTCACCCAGGAATAGTGGCGGGACGCGTCGGGGACTCATGCATAATAAATGGAATCGAAATCGCTCCACATCCCTTCGCCGGGGGTTTTGCACATCGTGGGGGAATACTATCGATATCTGGCGGATCGTACGTGTGCTTCCGTTTTTCGCCACCGACTTGGAACCTTTTTCGGAGACGCCGTACGAGCAAATAGTAGTGGAAAATGGCGAATCGTACCGTTAGACATCAACACGACTACGGCGCTGACGACGGCGATGATCACGATGATGATGATGATAACCTGCTATATTATTCAATCAATTTTGAGGTTATATCGCAGCCGTAGACTACCGTTTGATACGATATAGATTGAAATTAAATTTGACTTTATGCATAATACCTCTACACCGTGTTACGCTCGGGAAGACGTCCGGTTGTGGAGGAAAATACAAGTGAGGCGATAGGCATGTCATGTTAAAAGAAGGTTGAACCCTAGACGGTTTTTGTTTCACAGAAAATAGAAACTCGAACAACTATCCAACGACAGACAGAAAAAGTTGTTTTGGAGGAAACATTTCTGTCTCGATGAACCGTTTAAAACTGAATCCGTAATGGATATTATTGTGGATAAACATCATACTACTTGTTTTATTCAAACGAGCTCTTTATCAAACCTATTTAAACTGATTGTAAAAATACCCAAAATGTTAGAGCAAACCTTCTTCAAAAATTCCTGAATATCCACAAGTTCAGTTCAAAGACAACGCGTCCCCCTCCATCCCCAAACATCTTGGTTCTACTTCTATTATCGTTTGCGTTCGGTGGCTAACGTCGAAGTGCTTAAAGAAATGTTTGTTTTCGATTATATTTCCAGATGAGATGCGTGGCCGAGAAACGCCCCCAAAGTCTTTTGCTTGTTGTTTTCCCTTCCCCGATGGGCTTCCTTCTACGGGCAAGCGGGAAATTTGTCCTTGCTCGAAACGTTCCACCCGTCGTGCCGGGTTTGCCTTCGAGAAATCGACAAAAATCGAATCAATCGTCCAGATTCGAGCGAGCACAAATCGATAGCAGCTAAAGCGATCCGATACCGGATGGGGCAGAGGAAATGAAAATACGTAAAGCGGAAAAAAGCCGCCCTCGCTTCACGTGTGTGTGAGAGGGTGGAAGGCAATTTCGGGAAAAATCCTTCCTTGGCGATGGAAGCAAGAGAAGAAAAAAAGAAGCCCACTGGAACCAAACAGCGACAGAAAGACAACGGAATGGGAGATGTGTTCTTGATTGATATTTGCTTTTAATGAGTGCTTGATGACGACAGTTTTTCACCGTCCGAGGGCCACCGAAAATGAGCACGTCGACAACGCCCGATCCGGCCACCGTGATGCGCGAAACTTCCCCGGGCCGTTCCCAAAGTGATGCGACCCACTCTCCGGGGAAGCTCTCCGGAGCGCATCTTCCGCTTCACTGTTTTCCCATTATGCCAGCCTTTTACCGAATGGGCCACTCCTGGGTGGCCGGGTGGCGTAGGGGTGGGGGGGGGGGGGGGCAAAAGTAAGCAAAGAAAAGCGCCGGAAAAAGGAATCCTCTTTTTGATCGGACCGATTTATCTCTCCCCGCTTTCGCCGCACGGATGTGCTGTGTTCGGCCGGAAGTTCGGCCCGGTTGTGTAAGATGGTGGGAATGGTCGGCAGTTGGTTCGGTTTCGGTACGATTCAATGCACGCCCGCCCCTTCGACCCGTTCCCCTTTCGGGCCCTGGGAACGCCCCCGGGGGCCATCACTGTCTCGACTCGTTACCATTCGGACCAGCACATAAGTGCGCGCGGAGGCTTCACCATCCGCCGGACGGCCGTTGCTGGTAATTAAGAAGATAAATATTGAAGCCCTGAGCACGGTGAGGCAATTTCGCTGGTGACGATTAATCATTCGCTGGTATTATTCAGTACACAACAGCCACCGACGGGCGAGTGCTTACGATGGGCGGTTGTGTGCTGCCAGTGAAAGGATCGGCCATTGTTGATGACTGCAATTTTCGCAATCGAATTGAATCACTCCTTTTCCATCCAAATAACGCCGTGCTTGCTTAGGAATATACAAACCTAAGGTTCACATAAAGCAAAAGTCTTCAAAAACTAATGTTTGTGCAACAAAATTAAAAATTGCTTTCTCGTCCACGGCCGGCTAAAATTGTTGATATTGACTGTTAAACAAGTATATCCACCAGTGTTTCCCTCGATAACTTCCTGAGCCCTCAACGTTTTCACTAAACAATAGTGAAATGCCTCCTTCAACAACTGCACTCATAACTGTCTCGGTTGTTCCCTTTTTCCTCGGCCTTTTTTTCCTATATTGACACGCATTCGACAACGCAGGTAAAACTTCAATCCATCAACGCAATTATGGCGACGAAAGAAGGCGGGCAGGCAGTGGGGGCCGGGGGCTGACTTTTCGGCAGCATGACTGGTGAAAAGTTGACAGGTTTTCCCTTCGATTTTTGCAGCAAACTTATTTCCTGCCTGTAAGCCTTCAGTCAGCCGGGGTTTCGGCATTCCCAGTTTCCCCGTCCTGCGTCTCATCGGAAGACAGTTTTCCCCGTCAACGACCCCAAGGGAATATAACTTGGCCGAACTCTACCTGCCCCCCCCCCCCCCCCCCCCCTCGTCCCATCGTATATGCTTCGCCCGACAACGTCGACGGCGTAAAATGTTTCCGAAAACCGGAATTTTCCCATTTTCCCATCTTGCCTGGTTTGACTGAAAACTGATTTCTCATTCTAATTTCCATTCGACTCGTTTCCCTCAGGGCAGTCAGTTTCACCTCCTATCGAACGTCAGCATAAAGACATAGTGGAAACCCTTGGTACGCATCGACTCGGAGGCGGCGTTGACGTCATGCATGCCACTGGAGGCCAAATGCAGAATGCCTGGCTTAACTGGAAAGTTTTTCGAGCTCCACGAAGGAAGAATGGACGAGGTTGAAAAAATCGTGCGCAGCAAATTTCCTTCCGACAGGCGGCTGCAATTTCTGCAAAGTCAGGTAGAACCTACCGGTTGGTTCGTTTCAGTCGATACTTTGCAACTTTCTTAACCGATGCCCTGACATCGCAGCCTTGGAAAAACATTGAAATTTGATACACTTTCCCTCGTTTTTATATGATCAACTAACTACTTACGCACAATGGAAAACTCTTCAATCGAATCCGAAACTTACCTGAAAATAAAGAGAATAAAATAGAGATTAACAAACAATGTGAATACCTCTTATAAAATATTTCTTCATCACTCTGCTGTTCGAATCACTGTCAAATCCTTCATAATGATTCCATTCCAGGCACCCTTGAGACGACAGACGGCTAGAACCATAATTCCCCTAGATCGTCCTCCACTCACTCGATTATGGCACTTCCAGTAGACGCCGAGTACTTCATCAAACGGCCTGCTGCAGCCGGCGCTTCTGCTGCTTGCTATCGTTCTAAGTGGATCTAGCGAAGAGGACAGGAACCGTACAACAAGACGCAATCGACCACCGTTTGAACTTTCCTGTGGTGCAGGAAGCCGAGGGTGGTTTGCGGAGAAAATTGCAGCAGAAGGAAAAGATGGAAATAAAATCCGGTTCCGGGGCTTCAATAGGACGTAAATGTTGATGAGACTACCGCCACTATGAGACTGCGGCTCTGGAAGCGACTTCGATCAGTGTCAACACCAGAGAAACCACAAAACCCAAGCCATATCCTCGAATTTGGTATGCATTTTACTTGGCCAGAAAGCGGAAGACGCAAAGCTTCAATTGCGCTCGGCAGTGCAGCAGAGATTTTTGTTACTCTGCGTTCTGCACCTGAAGATCCCTGGGCTGATGCCCTTTTCGCCCGCGGAACAAGATGTTCGCAGTTCACGTGCCAGTACTAATTAAACTAAAAGCTAACCCGTATAACCAGGAAGGTGACAGGAAACTCCCCGTCCGGGCAGACAGTTTACATTCCGTGGTATATTCTTGATATTTTCGCTATGGCGTTGAGGTGATGTCCATTGGGACACCGAGGAGGAACATCGGGCGTTCTATTATTCCGAAGAATGTAACATGCTTTTAACCTGTCACGATTATTAATATAATTATACTTAATGCACGCCCCAACACCGTTACGGCTTAAGCGACGTACCCTTGCAAGTGCGATTGGTGTTTGTGTGGTACCATATATCGTACTGCCGAGATCCGAAAAGTCGCACAGAAGAGCACCGTCGTTGGTTGTGGAACGACTTCAGGTACTAATTTTTCGGGAAGGTATTCTCCGCGGAGAGTGTCCTCCGACACGCAATCGCATCCAACGAACGGCGAACGAAACTGCAGGCCACCGTTATGAGGCGAAAAACACCATGTACAAACTAAATTTTAATTACATTGTTGTGTTTCGCGCGTACCTCACGATGCGCCCCTGCCCCTGTGGCCCCGGGAAGACATTACGGCCGCTGGGGAAAATCATGGAAGATGATGAAATCCCGCCGGTGAAAGCGGTTGGAAAGTTTTTCCACCCGTGCAAGGCACCGGTGAGGTTCTAGGGGAAAAGCTCCCACCCCCCAACTCGTCTTTGTGTGCGGTAAAATTTTCCACGCGTAACAGAACACACACACACGTTCACCGGATAAGGTCCTGCGGGTTAACGAACGGGTGAAGAAAAGGTTTTCATAAGATTTACACTCTTCCGAACCGCACCGGGGACCACACATCGGTTCGCATCGCCTTGCCGGAGAGAAGGATAAGACGTTCTTACCTGTGCGCAGTGAGTTCAGGGGGATTCATTTAATTTCTCACAACATGGCAAAACTCTCAGCTTGGGAACCGGTACGAACGCCACCATCGTGCAACTCCTTCAAACAGAGTGCCCATCAAAGACGGCACCATCTCGGGAGTGTTTGTGTACGTGTGTGGCTGTGTGTGTGTGCGTGTGTGTGGGAACACTTGGGTCGTTTGTGTGATTGTTAGGATAGCTGTGAAAATACAACCCGGGCCCGGGAAACCTTCCCCGCCTTTCACTCTAAGCGTGTCCATTTTTCCTAGCCCATTCGTCGAAAGCACTCGGAATACGAGGGACAGGCGTAGAGTTATCTCTATCCATCCGTCTATCACCATAACAATCATTTTCAGCATCAGGATCATCACCGTCGTCATCGTCGCCGTCCTATTGCGATCCTATTATCTGTCCGACGGATTGCAAAAGCCGAGGTTCGAAGGGAAAGTGCGGGAAGGATCTCATCTTCCGCTACAAGATGGGCCCCCGTCAAGATCAGAGGCCACCGGAATCGGATAACGTCGGATAGTCACCATCCACATCATGGGGTTGGCTGGAACTCTCACTCGCCCACTCTCACACCCCCTCTTCCCACCCCTAGGTGCAACTTTAAACTATTTCCGCAACCCGGCGTCGGACGCCTCCTCACGGAAGTCACTCACCTGAGCCAAACCAGCGGCAACGGCGGGTGGCTGCCAGCGGAGGCGAAACAGGGTGGATAACTGTTATAGCCATGTTTTCGACCCCAACCCACCGGTGAAGCGAGAGTGTACGCATAAAACTTGAGCCTCATTAAAGAAAGTCCAAGACGCCTGAAGCGCACGGGGCTGGGGAAAGCCGGGGGCGCGGCATCCTTTCGCATCGTTTCACGACGTCTTCCGCGATGTTTATGTTTCGAGTGGTTGATCCTCGCAACCACCGAATTTCCATTCCCCTCGTTTTCCATGCTGGAAAGGAAATGCGGTGCGGTTTGATGTGAAATGCCACGACAGGTAGAACCGGTTGGAAGCGTGTCAATGCACGCATGTGTGCGTGTGTGTGCGTGGGTGTGAGTAGTGAAATTTGTGTTCGGTTAATTTGACGTTCGTAATCTCAAAGCCGTCTCGGATGGTTATGGCGATGCGACAACAGTGTCAAACGAGCGATTTAAGGATGCGTTACAAAGCGTTACGGCGTTTTTGGATGGTTTCTCTGTTTCATCCTTACCGAACATTGAGAGACAAGAAGACGACCATTGTGGGGTTCCTTTGTTAGGAAACCACCATACATTCTTTGAGGTTTATGCCAACCGAACACTGTCGTCCTGAGCGCTTCAAGAAGAAGCACGTGTAAACACACACACACACACAAATGTGCTGTAAGATTATGTGAATATCCTCCGAGAAGCTGTCGGATGCTTTGTGGAGGCGAAAAATGACGAGCGAATCAGACACAAAAACACGAAAATGATGTCAGAAATGGTCATTCGGGTGGGAAATGGTTGTTCCTCATTAGAAAACTGTTTTTAGCCGTCTCGTTAATGCGCCCTCCTCCCTCGCAGTTGGAATGGGGAAACATAAGGAAAAGTGGTTGTCGGTATTTTACGACGAACAGATTATGGTAACGCTGGTCGGAAAAGGAAACGGACTGGCAAGGTGAAACACAGAAAAGGAAAAACTAACCAGCCCACGAACGCGCAACACAAAATGGCAGTTGCGATACCGTATTGCCAACCGTAGACACTCGCAGTTACCGTTGTTAGCCCTTTTCGGGGCGCTCCTCCGGCACGCCATCGCACCGCACCGGGGTAGATCAGGTTTTAATTAATCGTTAAGCTTAATGGCCGACGATACTCTCGTTTTTCGGGATTGATGATGATTTGGTTATTTGCAGAATGGCTCCCGGTTTTCGCTATCCATTTTAGGAGGAAGCGAAGCGAAAGAGGTCGACCGTACCTGAGCGAGCGAGGAAGCGGAGCGGGGGAAAACAATCGGGATGTTTTGCCACAACAAGAATAGCTGCCCTTACCACCCGTGCCTCTTCCCGCCGCACAGTAGTCTAATAGCCAAAAGATGTTTCCAGCGGCTTTTTCTCCGTGTTCGGCGAAGACATTTATCGCAAGACAGTTGCCGAGCAGTTATTTTTAATGGCTAGGAAGTGCTCGTAGGAATTGGATGGTCGCACAAATTGTAAACGACACTCACCAGAGCCGGCGTGGGTGGTGAAAATCACTCGCTTTGGGGAAATCGAGGTGTTGGGGGAGATATTTTTCCTGTTAAATCATATTAACTGTTACGAACTGTTTTGTTTTATCCCCCCCGCTGGGACTTGTTAGGCAAACTAATTTATATCAACTCGCTCGGGGGTTGATAGGAAGGTTCAACAAGTAATGCCAACCAGCACACAATGTCATGTAGCCAATGCTGGCTTTTCACATCATCTGTTTGTTTGACGATAAAAACAAAATGCTTGAACTTCAATGAAATATCTTTTAAAATATTATAAACTAATTTTACTTCTTTTTAAGGGCAGAAAAGAACCTTTCTTCATCATTGCCGATTGTTTGTCTGCATGGTATTTAAAAAAAATATAAAGTTATACATAGATCACTAGTCATTCCTTTGAAAATAAAATTTTAATTATAAGGTTTGAGAAGAAATTTATCAACCAGTCAACTCAAACCCATTTTTACTCGATTTGTTCTTTTTTGTAACTGTATGTACTTTCCAATATTCTGTATTCTTCAGAGTGTGACGTGACAACAGAAAAGATCGCAAATCTCAGCAGCATAAATTGTGATTTTCAATTTGCTCAAAGTAACGCCATCGCCATGAGAAGTCCCATCGAAAGAAGACTTCATTTTTTTTTATGTAATCCCATGATAAAGACAAACAGCGCCATCATCATCGGTGACAGCACGTATCCAGGATATATATTGGTGGCAGCAGCCTTAACAACCTTCGTCATCAGCCATTCCCAATTAAATCTACTGTAAAATGACACGTACTATCAGCTCCCTCCCCGAACCCCTTACACCTTCCCGCTGTACCTTCCAGCCTGTAAGGACGACGATACACACGCCTCACCTATGGCAGTTGGTAAGCTTAGAAACCAAGGGGTTGATTTATTTCGCAAGCGAACCGGGCACCGCGTCAAGAGCCGACACCCCAGCGCCATCGGTTCTTCACCCAGATGGCCGCCAGGAAGCGCCGGGACGGTGCAGGAAGGTGAAACAATATGCAAACCATGCTCTCGACTCGTCCGAACCAACCGACATCGTTGTAGTGTGCATGGTGCATGCAGGCAAGCGGTTGTATGTGTGTGTGTGTGTGTGTGTGTGTGTGAGCAAGGCCACAAAACCAGTCCCAATGACACTTTGTGCATCGTTCCCGCTCACTCGCACTCAGTTTTCTCCCCATCGTATATGTGTGTGTATATGTTTTATTTTCTTTCTTTTAGTCATCTTTTTGGAATATATACTCATCGCACATCCACTTCAAACAATCAACCTTTTGAGAAGAGGATTCGTGTAACAAGCTTAGCTTTTATCCTTTTTCCCTCTTACTCCTCCCCCTACTCCCACCCCACCCGATGCCACCGCCCGGTTTCCGGTACTTCAGTGCACTTGGTGCAAGGACGAGGACTTGGTTGGTTATCGTTGCCACACGGCGCAGCCATCGTCCCTATCGGCCGCGAACAAAGGCCGACCCGAGAAAGGACACTTTTACCGCTCCACCCCTTGCCACCCACCTCCCTTAAAAGGTACAGAGATGTTTCCGAGTTCCGGCGATCCTCACGGCGTTGCAGTGAGTGCTGCAATCAGTGTTCGCGAGCCGTTCGGAGTCAGATGTTGGATGTTGGTTGTTGCCGTCGGATCATCCCTGTAAAGACGCAAGGGATCGTTGGTGAAGAGTCCTTCCGTGTGTGTGTGTGACGGGGGGAGGGGGGGGGGGGGGGGATTGGAAATCGGTGCGGGGAGGAAATGGTTGATCTCGGTCAAAAGAAACACCCCGATTCTTGCCCGAGTGGATGATGATGTTGATGACAAGGAGGAGACGACGCAAAACTTACACTCACACTGCAACAATACTCGCTCCTTCACCCAACGGTACCTGCCTGCCTCCGTTCCGCTGGCGAAAAGCGAAAGAAAAATCAAAAGAATTTCGTTTCCGAGGCCAATCGGCAGCGAGCGGCTCTTCACTGACTCGGAACAAAAACAAGGAAGCTGCAGTTGCAACCCGTACGTTTGGGTTTGGGGTTTGCGAGACCAAAACGAAAAAAAAACTGGAGCACAAAAATCGCAGAGAGCTAGCATAAAACACAAATCTTCCTGTGTCAGCAGGCACCGCACAACCCGTCCGAACGAGCAACCGGGAGGACGGAAAAACCGGCGGGTCGGATAAATATAAGGGAGGGGGAAAAGAAATGCTTAGAATGCAAATATCAGCATCCCTTTTGGAATGATGGCTGCCACGAGGACGTCCCGGAAGCGCCCGTTTGGAGGGGATTGCATTCAACCGTTTCCACGAGGGGATTTTGTGTTTGCTCGCCGTCCGGCTGTGGAGTACGATTACAAGGGAAGCACAAAAAAAAGGGAAATTCTAGGCCGGTTTATCGTTTCGAGAAAAGAATGCTGGTTCTGATGGATATCTTCGGCCAACTTGAGCCTGTAACATAAAAGCGGCTTACTATGATGAGAATACTCGGGCGCGTCTAAGTAGTTGTGAAATTAGCCACTACTGTCTTCAACGATTGCTTTGTTCTCTCGGGATTTCCTTTCTTATCATGTTCCACTTTTATGCAGTTCGTTCTAATTATTTATTCTTTTCTGGTAGAATAAGGATTTAAAACAACACTTTAAAAATCTCTGATCAACCTTCTACTATATTTTAGTTTAATTTGGTAAGACGATATGATTTTCTCAGTTGCATAGAAGTGGAATTAGGTTCACTGTATGCGTTGTAGGTAAGAGATCCCCAAAAAGCAATGTCAGTATCGTTGATTATTGTCGGCTAACATAAACTAACACTGACAACGTCCACCGTCCTCTTTAGAGGCATGCCATGTAAAATGCACCTTATTCTGTTCTCGTGTGTTCTACTTGCCAAACTTTTAACCCAATAAAACCCATCCCATCGACGGCGATGTCGAAACATCGCCGAACACACATGAGCCTGAGCAAGCGAAATCGTTTTCGACATCATACTACCTCTGTGGGACCTCATCGACGACCCACATAAAAGGGGGGGCCCTACTCGAACACGCTGCATGACATTCCGGAGTACGTCCTTCTGAAACGAGGTTCAAAAAAGATGGCCGCAAGTCATCGTAACGGCCCGTACGTGCGCTAATGGTGATACATACTTTAAAAGCAATAATTATAATGATCATAAACATTAAAATGATTTAGTTTATTTATGTTCTATCTAATATTGGGCAAGGGAAGTTTCGGTTCTCGGCTGCGGCACCCACTTTGCGAAGTCTACCGTGGGCCCCCCGCAACATAATGGGACGTTCTTGCGTCCGCGAAAATGGTTTTCACCATGGTGCTAGCTTTTCCCGAAGTACCGTTAAAAAGGTAACAAAGCACGGGCAAGTGGGAGGAGGATGAGCATGGTGGTGGTGGTGTGTGATGATAGAACTACAATGTGCAGGTGAATCGTGGCTACACGACTTCCGATTGAGGCTTAGTAAGTAGTACATGGGTGGAAAACATGAACTTCATAATTTTCACTGGAGTAACAGGGAAAAACGGTTTTCGAAGCTAAAAGAAAGTTATATGTTTTGTGATATGGAAAAGTAGTATATTCCAATGGTTGAAGCGAGTTAAGTGACTTGAAAAATTAATATTTCTCTCAATATCATTCCTTTTTAACAATTTCATTGCAATTTTCATTACAAATCAAAACATAAATAAAAGAATTGCATCCCAAACCTTCCAAAAATGCAATGATTGCTGGTTTTAATTGAACAGCTTCGGTGACAGTAGTGTTTACATCGGCAAAGCCATACACAGATCCACGAAACAAAACGAAAGTAATCGGAACAAATGTGAACCAAAGCAAATCCACCTGGCTCAACATTCGGCGCCACCCGGCCCCGTACACCCTCGAGGGTGTCATTCGTTTAGCGTGCGCTATGTGGACTCGACCATTCATTTTCACTCATCTCTTCCGGCGAACATGCGAGATTTTGTTACACTTTGCATGTTGCCATATGCCTTACGTGCAACCCCGTTTTGAAGCGGTGTTCACTTTCGTGCGGGCATATTGTCAACCGGAGGTGGGGCAAACGTCGTCGGCGAGGACGGTGTGGAGCGGTAGAGATGCTTTATGAATTTTTAAATAGTCTTATTTATGTGCAGGTCGTTGGACCAGCTCTCGCTTCGCACGGTTCACCGTTTCCGGATGGAGAACGATGGGGAGGAAGAAGGGAAAGGAAAAAAGCCACCATCACCAGGACCACAATGAACAGCGCGTCGCAACCACCCTCCCCCCCCCCCCCCCCCCCCCAATCCGTGGTTAAAGATGGCTCGAAAAGGGCCCTCCCCTTTCGCGAACCCACACACCAAGGTGGCAGAAGAGTTTGAGCTTTTAATCTTGGTTGGTTAACGCTCTTGCACTTTTCCTTTTCAACATGTTTCGCGCAAGCCCGACTCGGATGGCATCCTTTCCCGGCTTGCAACCATGGACATAACATTGGGCTGCTCGAGTGGGTTGTGCGACTATGGGAGGTTTGGTTTTTTTTTCCATACACTCCCTCATTTAACACTGACGGCCCGGCAATGTCGGAGCCTTGTTCATGCCTTGTTTCTCTTTTCCCGGTGACGCCTCTTAAAAATGTTGCTGGCCCCGTCCGGTCTGCGCTACAAATCCCGAAGATAATCGCTAAGCACACGGTCGAGTGGCAATGGTTGGGTTAAGGTTTCGTCCTCTTTCGGTGGTTTTTTCGTAGCCCAAACGGGTACCGGTCCTCCGTGTCTATCCTCGCAGCCCACGTTGACGATCCCATTTGACGATGGCTTTCGAGGAAAGCCGCAAAGAACGGTCCCGCTGATGCCGACCACCCGTCAAATGTTAATCTTTTTAAGTAGCACTCTCGTGAGCTCGCTCATGTGCAAAACTCGGCTTGGGAGGTTTTTAATGTAGCGCTTCACCCAAATTTTCGTCGAACGGAGCACTTTCATCTGCAGCATGGGAGAGCTTTTTTTTCCCCCGATGAGTTGATCCTTCAAAATTTTCGAATTTCAAACGGCACGATTTTCACCCGCAGAAACGGATAAATCGTCTTAATCCTTCCACCTACCCTTCAGGTCGTTTAATCAACTTCCAATAGCAGATCATCTTCGCGATACCAGCAGTCGGTACGAATCAATTATCGTGTGCTGTTTCAATATTGATTTTTAATTCCATTTCTACTCTCCTCCTCGGGTGCTCGAAACCTTTCATCAGACTTTACCTTATTCTTCTCCCGCGACGGTGGTCGTAAAATTTGCACTCGCTTTTTCCAATTGTTTCGTGTAACTTGTGCATGCGGCATGTGCGCTGGCAAAATCGGCTAATCCTTGCAGCGATCGAAGTATCCAGCTCCGTTCCGCAGATGAATGGGGCGCTCCGGAAAATAAAGGGCTAATACCATTTATCTGCTGGCTCAAACAACCGAACACTACTACTCGGCAGCCGCTCATCAGCTGGATTGTGCGCGGGAGGTTTTGGTTTTTTTTCGTGTTTGAACCTTAGATTTTTCCCTAGCGCACACCACGCCGTCGTTCGCTGGAGCGGCAAAGTCAATATTTGCCCAGCTCGTGCAAGTTGGTCGAAAATCGAAATGAAATACGAGTCATTCACATCCACGATCGCACTTTTGCGGCCAATCGAACTAACCGGTGGATCGAATTGTGGGAATAAAGGATTTTCTTTTCCTTTGCCCACACAAGCTTTCGATTATGCTGTGAAACTATGTAAATGGAGGAAAATCGACTAGTGGTGAACGCAAATAGTGGTCTGTAGAAAATTTGATTGAGGTTTTTCCTTCTTACTTTTGTACTCAAACAAAAGAAATTTTAGACGCGCAATGGATGCACAATGAGTCACGGAAATTGGACTCTTTTTCAATTCACATTAAATACTCGTGAAATTTCAGTCAATTTGTTATATTAAATTTTTACTACCAAACTAAGCTCTTGATCGATAACTTAAGAAAGTATATCTAAAACTTAAAAAAGTATATCTAACATGAATCTCTTTGCATAATTTATATTACTTTCGAGAACTATTTAAGTGGAGCAAAAAAAACCTAAATGATGCCAAAAAATTATCTTATGTGAGTTAAAATAAAACCCACCACTCATACAATCTCTTGTTTATTATCCTGCCCTCGGTTGGCATATGAAAGCATCCCTACACAGGCACCGCTTTTGTTCGATCTTCTCTTCGTTTTAGTGGCTGTGTGTTGCGAGGGGTAAAATTATATCATAAAAATTGATTTCAAAAATCCGACTCGCGGGAGCAACGCCGGAAATCCATACGACACCATCAAACGACTGTACAAGTGGCAATAAAACAGTGGTCGATGTGTGTGGTTCACTTCCTGCATGACGTTTCGCACCGTTAGAGAGCGAGACCGGGTCCTCTTCCTTCCCTCGGCACAATCCGTCGCATTTTCCGCTGCACAAAGAAACCCAACCAATCCAACAATGATTGGCCTTCTGGCCTCTCTTTGTTCCCGGGAAAGAGCTTCGAACTTTCCGCTCCCCCCGCGGGGAAGGAAAACTCTACGCCCCGGGGCTACAGTTTTTACCCTTGTAATAGCGATGCCTGTACAATGCGAACATTGAACACAGAGCCTGCCACCCCCGCCACACCACCAGAACATCTATAACAACAATACGACAAGCAACGATAGTGACACCGGGTGAAGAAATCATTGCAAATAGTTCCGAGAGTGATGTCGAGCTAACGGGTAGACAGGAAAGAAGGGAGGGGGAGAGAGAGAGAGGAAAGGAAACAATACCCACTTGTGAGACCCTTGTGTGCTCATATCTGGCCTGACGCAAATGTGCAATAATATATGCAAATAAAATGATTCAATAAAATAAAATAAGAAACTATACCCCGGATCGTCAATGACGACGTCGACAACAACCAACATGATGGAGACGCCTGGTGCCGTGAAGGAGGCCTCGTGGCGGGGAGTTTGGTGATGTCGAACCATGTTCGTCTAGTGCCAGGTTTCAATGCAAAAGAGGAAAAGAGCACGGGTTTTGCAAACCGCATGCGAATGCGTATGACTTTTCTTCTTGTAAAACTTTGCATTCGATTCATGGAAAGCCGGGCTCACTTGCGGGACGTTATGTTTTTGCAGGAAGCGTTGCTGTTCGGGTCGCACAACACACACTTTCCTAGAAACCACAAGCTTCAAGTTGACAAGACAGAGAGAGAAGGCATACAAAATTCCCATCTCGATAGTTCTCGGGCAGTAGCACTAGGAAAACTTGTTACTTCGGGTACGGGTTTTCACTTACAAAAACTACCGCCTAGTTGGGAAAGGAGCGTTGAGCCGTTTGGATCAGCGGGCGAACGGAAAACGCAAATCGTCCCAATTATTTCGCACATTATCGTACAACATTGCGAACAAACGGGCGTCGTAAAAAACCGTTAACAGAACGGGTACGAACGTAGCATACATTCGAAGTACCCCCATTGCGTGGTTCGCCAAGCCGATTTGTGACACACCAACAAAACACACACACTCACATATATACGGATGGGATGCCTCAAGGAGCAAGGACGATATTTTCCATTCTCAGAGCACGCTCGGTGGATTTCATGCAGCGATCTGCATACATTAAGTGTGTCTCGAATGTGCGGCTGGGAATGTAGTTTTGCCATGTTTACGGCCATTTGAAACAACATAATGCCGGGCTGCTTTCGGTGGCGATGCGCTTGGAATTCAATTCCGCACAAGAAAAAACAAAAAACCTTTTGCCATCGTCGTTACTTGTTGAAGATCCACCAGGCACCATTCGTTTTTATCTTCGGTCGTATTTATTCCGCTTTGTCTATCTCCGGAGCAGATTTAAGAGCATAAACAGTATGGGACAATTGTTCGATGCTTAAGAGGAAATACTTTTTTTTTCTATATTGTTCTGAGCCGGAAGGGGATGGCGTTAGATTTCGTTTCGGCAAGAACGGTTTGCGAAGCGAAAGGAATTATTTCCATACCGACAACCGCGCGCAATCAAACCGTCTCCGATTTGCATGTCAAGTGGCGATGAAAGAGAAAACAGAACATAAATCCACCAACCGGCAAACCGGTGTGGGTGCGGTGCAAAGGAATCACACATTCTCCCCCCGACGAAGAAACGCAAACGGCCGGAAGTACGGCGTCTCGATGGTGCGAAACCGACAAACGCTCCGACCGACGACAGAATCAATCGAGCGTGACATCGGATTTAATTAATGAGTTTTGAAAATTCATTTCTCCTTTCGCTTAATTTGCATTTCCTCCGACCGTCCGGGTTTGCGGTTGGTTAGGCCGTTAACGTTCTAGAATCACGGACCATTTTTTTTCTTCATTTCCTACCGTTACCATTTTAGCCAAAGTCAGTCTTACAGCAACTTTTGCTCCAACACAAGAACGGAACTTCTACTTTACCGACCGCGAAAGGCCTGAAACAAGGAACCTTCGAGTGCAAACATGCATGCCACAGACGACGGGTATCGAAGGAAACCATCGAGCAGGACCTTGGCAACCCGGCGTGACTCGCGAGCGCACCGGAAAAGCCTTTATCCGGCCATCTAATGGGAAACCGCAATAAATTCGGACGACAATTCCATGCCGAGCTTCTCCGTTCCAATCGCTTCATATGCCGTTAATATGCCCGTATTTTCCAACGCTTCACCGAAACGACATTAGACGACGATGACGATGATGATGATGATGATGGTGATGATGATCGAACCAAGATTCGACGACGAAACGGAGCAGCTGGAAGCGATCCATTCTTCGCTCAAGTGTAAAGCTATTGCGAGTTTTCGAGACGGATAAAATGCAATGTGGGATAATGAGCGGGGAAGGAGGGGATTGAGTCGGGTGTGTGTGTGCCGTTAGCAACGTAGTGTTCGTTGGGCAGAAACGCATCTGCAGCAAAGCGCGTGTACGAAACATGAGCGCATATATTGGAAAGGATTTTACTTTCACACAATGGAAAACCCCGATGGAAAGATGGAAGCCGCGGAAAGCGGGCGTGGAAGGGTACGATTTTCCCTAAGACACGAACATTGAACCGCCAGCTGAGCAGCGTGCATGGCGCTTCGATTCAGAGATTCCGCTCCAGGAACATTGCCCATTTATGCTGGTTTATGTGGAACGAGCCGGAGAATCCAGCGAAGCGTATGTTGGGCGAAAGAAAAGCGCCCGATGGTAAGCGATGCATAAGGAAAACCATCGCCAATCCTGCGGTGGGGGGAATCTATAAAAAAGGGGGTGCAGGGAGGGTGCGGCACGGGGGGCGATAAATAGAGTGTAAATTGAGAAAATCAATTGCACATGAATTTAATCCGCAGCAAACGAGCACGTTTCACAAAACGCGCTCTCGGGCGAGAAATCCCCCGGGTCGTCGATGAAGACGCTGATCGTTCCGTCGACGTTTCTGCCTCCAACGATGGGGTGGTGTGGAGGGAAGGGAGGGGGGTTGAATGCAAGTCGACCGGTTTTGGGCTATTGTGATGGGAAATTGTTCAAATTCCGTTGCACACCCAACCCGAGCTTCAGACTGCTTGGAAATGTGTCGCTGGAGTGGAGCATATGTTCGAACGCTAGCGTTTTCACTCCTTTTATTTTCTCCCCACTCCCCCCTTGGTTTCTTGCCAAACTACCAAACAAAGATTCGACCGGAAGTGCATGCGATCCCGGCTCCAAACCTCCGGCACGAGGCGAGCGGGGAACAAATAAACATGTGCAGACTGAACAAACAACAACACGGGAATCAATAGACTTTTCGAGAGCATGCTGACTAACAAGTGTTTCTCTCGTAACTATTGTCTAACCGTTCCCACCTCCTCGCCAACGCCCGGCGCGGTTTTTCCCCCACCGAATCTCCGGCGTACGAAATGCCAGGCAAAAGTACGGTATTTTTCGTTCGATTGCACTTGACAAGTGGTGCAATATTATGGCGAACACTGGCAATCGAACCCGGTGCTCGACATCGGGCGTCGACGGTGACGGCAGCCATCGCGCACAATGGTGCGTGTGCAATGGCCCGGGAACACGAACGCCACCCAAAGACACGACCGCCGCTCATTGATCCGGCTTCGTTTCGGCAATCCGGTACCGGGAGGGATCGAAAATCCAAGGATTTCCCACCGAACGACAACAGGGGTATTTAGATTTGGCTTTGATTGTTTGCGTGTGCGGTTGTGTTGCGCACGTAAACTTTGCATATGCTTCGTGGGAAGGTTTGAGGTGTACGATAAGATTCTTTGTGCAAGTGAACGATGAGCGAAGTAAACGCTTCGGACGTGTTTCGCTCAAGAAAAGATTGACCTTTTGCCTACAAAACTCTTTAAATGTTGGGTAATAAATTACAATACGTGATTACCCTCTGGGGGGGGGGGGGGGGGGGCATTTTCTTCCCCTAAGCGGGAAGATAAAGTAACTGGTCGACTTTAAGCCGTTCATAAAAATAACCCTCTACACGGAACGTTCACCTGGCACACGAAGATAAAAGCCCAACGATAACCTCGGGGGAAAATGGCTAGAGAAGAATTCAGAGGGCAGCAGTGGAAAATGCAGGCAAAAAACTTTTCCCCCAAAACTGATATGAATTTAATTTTAGTTTCCTTAAACGCTATTAGCTATTTTCCGCACTTTGTCATTCGCGAAAAGCCCCGGGAACGTGTTTTTTGTGGCGAGCAGAGAGTTTTCCACCACCACCATGCCACCCTTCGCCATGAATTTTCGGGCTGTTTAATTTGACTTTTCGCTTTCGCCTGATGCAGCCCTTTTTTCTTCCCTTCCCTCTTTCTCTCTCTCACTCTCCCGGGAAGCTTATCAGCTAGCGTCACGTACGGTTTTGTGTTTGTCTTTTCCGCAACACGAGAGGGAGAAAGAATCCGGAGCTGAGGGGAGGTGTTGTGTGCGCTTAGTTTTTTCTCACCTGCGCTGGAAAACGCTGGAGTCTCTGTGGGAGAAAAGAATACGGGAAAAAAAACTGGATCCCAACAACCAAAGCCTAGGTGTGAAGGTGGAAAATCGCCCTCGGCATAATGTGTGGTGAAATGGAGAAAACTCTCCGTTAGCTTCCGCTAGTTCGGTCCTCGAGACACGGATGGCACTTTGCTTCGGTTATTTGAATCCCCCCGAGGGGGGAAGGCAACGGCGGACAAATAGGGTAAAGCCACACGGTCAATGTTGATCCCGAGCCCCTCGGCTGGATGGCGACTAACTTTTCCCAAACCTCCCTCGGGCGGGGGGCGGGGGGGGGGGGGGGGGGGGGTGGGGGGGCGGGGATGGCGACATCGACACGGAAAACACAACGGCCACCGTGGCCCCTCCTTTACGTCCACGTTTGGCCACGCCGGGTTTGTCATCCGGGCCGGGGGAAACTTAAAATACCTCCAGGGAATTTGTTTGGACAATTGGATGAATGCAAACTTCGCCAATCGCTTGGCCGTTGTGGCTGGCGAGTTGGAATATGTCCGGGTTTTTTTCTCTTTGTCACTGGAGAACAGTTTTTAAGCGGCAGAAAAAACCTCTGTCTTCCCACCCCGGCTGGATTATGTCAAGCAACTGTTCGCCCGTTTAGCTTCGAGCCAATCTGCGAAGCTGGAGATTTCTGGCTGATATCGAAATGATTAGCACATTTTCCCACAAAGCCGCTTCGCCCGGGGTGTACTTAAAGTGAACGGGGAAAAACTGGGCCCGTTACCGTACGTCCATTTATCTGCTCAAATGAGCGAAACGTGGAGGCAAACAGCAACAACCGTCTGTCCACCGCAACTTCCCAATTTGGGGACCTTAAACCTCACGACAAAAGCTTAAGTAGAAAAGTTTTCCACTGACAAGGATTTCCCGTAGTAGACGACCCCGAAGCATAGCCCTCAGCTTCTCCCCCTTACAGGGACACAGTTGTGCGAGTCGAGCGGGGTAATCTTACCGGAACCTTTCACGGAATCGCTTGCAGGAGAAAACTGGCGGAGAAGAAAAAAAAAACACGAAGGAAAATCGAAAACTTACCGGTCCAAATTGTTCGAAGTAGCTTTTGACGTCCTCCAGCGTGGTAGGCGCGGATAGTCCTCCCACGAATATTTTCTTCGTTCTCGTCACCATCTGCACGCCGACGAGGGGGGGCGGAAGAGAGGAAGAAGAAAGAAAAAAGGAATTAATTGAAACGGTCGTTGTGTGGAAAATGCGGCATCGCATGGCGGCTGGTTAAACGGGAAAAATATAAGCGAATAAGCACGTAAACGGTCACGATTGATGGTCACTAAATGATTGGGAAGATGTGTAAGCCGTGTGGCCATGGAAATGGGTCGGCAATTTTGCCCTTGTGCCGAGGAAGCGCGGTGGAGGAAAATGAAAAAAAAAACGCAAACGCAAAGGAAAGCGCCAGCAATGATAAGACATACCGATGAAATCGAAACGATGCGATTTACCCGTGACCATGGACAAGTCGGGGGGTTTTTTGGCCCCGAAGGTTATTTATGGTCGTCTTCGTTTTGTGCTGCTATTCACAGATTTTCCCCTTCCTATTGCCGGTTCCCGGGGCGAAGCACATAAATGCCTGCCGAAGGAGCTGGCCGCACGGAAAGCGAGAACGATTATAAATTATCTTCAATTGCACCGATGGAACCGGGGGGCTGGACCGTATAAATACGAAACATATTTTTATTGAACAATCGTGACAGATAGACGCGATAGACCCGGAGTGACGATAAAGTGCTTTCGAGTGCCGTTGGCGAAGGAAAGAAAAGGGATTACGTCCCTTTCGAGGACCACTCGGTGGTTTTGCGGCCTCGAAATGCTTCGTGCAAATTTGCCGATACTCAAATGGATCGGAAGAAAAATGTCTCAAGACACGTCCGGGGGAAAATATAGAGCCCCACCAATCGGCGCCAAATCTGAGTGTGTGTGTGTGTGTGTGTGTGTGTGTGCGTGTACCGAAGAGCTGAAGGAGCTAAACATCGTTCCAAGAGGCGAACGACAGGATCAAATGCGATTGAAAAAGCATTTTTCCGCACGCTGGGATATACGCCGAAAGAATGCTTTCCGCTCGGGAAGCGTAACCACACGTGGTCTTTGTCGTGGTGTGCGACAAAATCGTGGTGGGATTGGTATGAGGCGCGGAACCGGAAGGAATTTGCACGCTCCGTAAGTTGACTCCGAGGCGGTCGAGTCCAGGGCGTTTCGTTTCACACTTGTTAGCGATCCTATTGCCACCCTTGAAGCTCTCGGTCCTGGTGTCTATATACGTGTGTGTGTATGTGCGCCTTGGTCGGTGGGGCGGGCAGAGTAGTAAAAAGTTTTATGTCGCACAGTTGGGGCGCCACGTAATGGCCTCCGGGGCCTCCGGACAGAGAGACATTAGCAGAAGAAAATCATCGACCGAACGGGGGAAAAAAAGAGAAGGTGAAACGAAACAAAATTAGAAACGAATAAAGTTTCCCTCCTTTTCCGTGTCGAACTAATGTCACCGCGGGACGACGCACGCCTCGGAAACACATTTGGTAACTCGCGGCGGAATCTAATAAAAAGAAATGAGAAATTTACCAAACAAAATTACCAATATTGAAACGGAGCTAACCGCTTCCGACCCTTTTCCCTGCTGGCCGACTGAATAATTCATCGCCACGACGAAGAGGGAAGCTGCCTTACCGCACGGAAGTGGCACTCCGCCTTCGGAGTACGGCGGGTTTTATTCAGTCCCTTTGCCGGTTGCGGAACAGATGCTACTGGCGACACTTTCGTCCACGTTGGAAAAGGAACTTCGAGGAGGAGCACCGACCGAGAAGGTGGGGTTTGACCATGAACTTGCCCGACGCTAAAGGAATGGAAAGTTTGATGTTGTCGACATGGGAAGTGGGTGTATACATTTCTTTTTTCCACTCACTACAAAAATCCGTCGGAAGACGTTAAGGCTGTAGCATGTGTGTCATTTCCCACGGATCCGAAAAGGAAACGATGTAGTACAAGGTCGGTACGACACGAATGGAATGATTCGGGGTCCTTTTGTGGCCTTGTAATGTCATAGACAATTTTTTTGGGTCTAAGGAAGAAAACGAGGTCGACGTTATTAACAATGAATCGAAGCCAGAATGTGTTTCAGGAACAACTGTCAACGATGGAATTTTCTTCGCAGCATTTCGTCAAGGACTAAAGTAAAGCTTCTTCCAGATTTAAAGATTCCAGTATAGGAATTGCTTAACTTTGTCTGATGCAAAAGATTTTTCATCCGTCATAGAATAGCATACCACTCAAATAAACGATGTAAACGTAATTTGGAAGCAGTTTTTCCAAGCTGTTTTAATTAAAAAGCCTTCGGATTGACACATGCTAGCGAGCATCAAGCAATTTCCGAAGGGACACCCTGCACACGTCCGACATGCGCGATGGACGCGAACGATATTAACAAATTAAGTTGCAAGAGCAATTTTCAATCAGCCGGTAAAGCTTCCTTTTTCCCCTCATAACCCTCTTCCACATCCAGACGAGAGGCCACGAAAAGCAAAGTAAACATATGCTCCTAGGCATGCGCAAAAGAAAATCGGCAATGCCATCCAGCGCACATGGACAGGAAACTCCCAACGGTGCATCCATTCCGTCATCCGATCGACATCTCCGGTGGATGCTAATTGAATTTTGTTCCTTGAACAACCCTTGCCCCACCCCCCGTCCGTCCCAGTGGAAGTCGGTCCACTAAGCAAATGGGCATCTGGAGGCTCGTAATTGCCTCCGGGTCCACGGTGGCAATGGTGGCGATGGTGGATGGCACCAAACGGCACGGCAGATGTCAGCCGACTAACGAGCAAATGGCAATTCTCGCGTGGATCAATCGGGAAATTACTCCCGGCTATCACCTTAGCAATTATCGCATCGTGCTCCGAGGTGTGGGACTGACCGGGTAAAATTCCGGACCCAGGATTGGATGAGGGAGGAGGGGGAGGGGGTGCCAGCGACGCCTCTGAAGAGTAAGAAATTCAATTCCGTGTTTGATTAATTCATTATTTTATTATCACATTATTTTATTAAATGGACATGTAATCAGCCGTGCGAGCGGCGCGTCCGTGTCCCGAAATCAACCAGCAAGCTGGCCACCATACGGTTGTGTACCACCCACTCCCCCCGTACACCCCGAGGGGAAGGACGGTGACAGCGGGATAAAACAAGATGGGCATGGGGAAAGCTCAAATACCGACACTCCAGGGAGGGCAAATTAGTGGAGTACTGATTGGCAAAATGGCGCACGGTTGTTGCCCCGCAGGATATCAAATGACATTGCGTGATTACGGGATGAATTTTACATCACATCGCTTTGCCGAGTCCCATGGCGAGCCGCTGCGCGGTAAGTGGATTGCAACAAAATGATGCACTTAAGTGGTGTGTTCGAATCACTGAAAGTGGACATAGGAATATCGTGGACTAATTTGAAGATATATCCAAATCATGCAGCCTTGCCTGATGGCTCTGCAAAGCCTTGAGTTGGTCAGTCGATTCTTGTTTACTTGCAGGAAGGAATTACGTACAGCTTTGAGATTTATTTTAGAATCTAATAAAGATTCCTAAAGTTTATGGAGTTACAAAAATGTTCAGCGTACAATGTTACACAGCTTGAAAGATCCTTAAAGTTCACGGCAAAAGTGTGATATTTAACGCCCGAGATTTATCTAGCTGAGACTCAAAATACTCAAAGTGCAATTTTCCACCTTTTCACTGCTCTTCGCAGGTCACGCACGAAGCTGGCGTATTTTTAAAGTAAAATTATTTTCCTTTTACATAGCCTGCGTGAACGTGAGTGGAATTCGAACGAAATTTACCTTCATTGTTGCTTTACTGGAAGTGGTTTAAATGCGAAGGGAGAGGACATGCTTGGAAACCAAGAAGATAAACTGGCCACAAAGTAGCGTGATTGCTGGTCTTGATTCCTTGAAACTTTACCATGATTTTGTTTCAATCAGGAGTAGTATATCTTTGCTCTGTTAAGCGGAAAAACAACCTACAACCGCTGGGCAGAGTGATTAAACAATACCCAGATTGTAATCAATTTCGATTCAGCTTGGCCTACCGCTCGTGGTTCCCGTGTTAATTTATTCTCGATTCGCTTTCACTCCAAAATCAATTTAAAGTACAAGTGAAACAAAAAATCGATTTAAACTTGAAGGATGAAATGATCTTTCGTTCCTCCCTTTGGCGCTGCGGGACTGCACATGTTTCCGTTGGGGTAAAGTCTCGATCTTCTTGCTCCAAGATTTGCATACTGTAACGAACGAGAAGCCGCCAACGCGTTGCCCGGGACACGAACGTGCGCTGAGTGTGTAATGATGCGTTTCCATGGCGGCTCTGGGAGGGAAATTCCACCCAAGCTTCCTTCACATCGGCTTCCAGTGCACCATAGCGACCTTTCAGTGTATGGGATCGATGGAAACGGAGAAGGACAAGACAAGTTTGAAAGCAACAAACAATCCAATTTCGAAGTGCAACCTACCGCCCGAAGGAGGAGACGTTGGAGGACTTGAGTTAAAAGTGGAGTCCAAAAGTCCGCGCACTGAAACTTGACCGTGCCGAAATGGCAGACACACGCACGCGCGCACACACATACACACAGAACCCAAATGAGAATGCTCGTCTGATGCCAAAGGGTTTGGTAGATAAAATTTTATTCCCACAGCTCCGCACATTTTCGATGCTGGCGCTGTTATGTCTCGGTTGGAGGATGGAGAAAAAGAGAGTAACGAAACTCCCGGTTGTGCCACAAGAGGGGAAAGAAAAAGGAAGGGACGGGGCAAACAAAAACATCTCCCTCTAAAAATCGGCAACATTTCAAGCGAAAGGGTAGGGCCAAACGGCAGAGCCGAGCATAACTTTCATTTACATATGTATGGTGAAATAGTTATGTGCCGTGTAGGCGCTGCGTGAACGTGAACTGCATACAAAATATGCTGCACGATGGTGGTATCCTCCTTCTTAAGTATGTGCAACTGGATCCTCGAGCCCCGGGCACAGTGCTGAAGCCCGGTGCCGGCTCGTGAAACGCTAACGAAATGAAATCACCTTCGTACACTTTCGGTCGGTTGGGTTAGCAAACGAAAGTGCGCTTTCATCGCCCCCGGAACCCGTTGACATGCAAACGAAATGGAACAAACTACGAAAAAAAAAAACGGGCCAACCGAGGCAAACGAGTTGTACTAAGTCGCACATTGCCATTCCGGCGTGCAGGAGCTATCTGCTGCCGGGCATGAATTCACGAAGAATATTCTAAATAACAACTGGCCTCTCTGCAATTTCGAGTCGAACGAGATGGAATGATTTATGGAATTGGTTTTCAATGGGTCTCAAAATGCGCATGAATAAGATGAACTGCATGAAAACTGCAGTATTTTTGAGAGTGCATAAATATTTTAAAGGATTACATTCGAATGCAATTTTATGTTACACAAAGTAGACTTCGATGATATTAAAAAAAAAATTACCTGTAATCCTTAAGACCTGCTGTCAAATCTTCATCCCACATTTTTGTGTATTAAATGGTTCGAAATGAAAATGCATTAAATATTCATCCCAAAACTACCGCCTGGCACTTTCAAAAGTGGGTTAATTGAATGGAGGTGTCGAAAATAAATAATCAAATTAGACCCGTTCAATGGCCGACCGGCAAAGACCAGCCCCAAAACCGACCGAGAAGGAAGACCTCCTCATGCTGGTGCTAAGGTGAAAAACGTGTTCGCATTTCAACCGATAACCAAGTACTTCGAACAGCCGACAAGTAGAAAAGAAAAAGGGGAAAACCGTTCGAACAGAAGCCCCCACGGAGCAAAAACGATGGATACGATATTTATAGTTATGTGATTTTTTATAAGGGTGAAATTGAAAAATAATAATTTAAAAATATCTTTATGAATACTTAATGGTGGTCGGGCCGTTTTGTGCAAGAGGGCACGTGCCGAGGAGAGGCAGCGGCACGAAAAGGCGGCCCAAGGACGTGATCAACAGGAACGATAGGGGGAAATGTGTTGGATGAATGAAAGGGAGGAAAACGCCTTGAATTGAAGATGAAAAATCGAAATTCGCGCGAAAGATGCCTGCGGAATAGGGAACCGAAAGGCTTACCCGTGTGCGGGTGGGGAAGGATTTCAATCGGAAAACCATGTTCCCGGCAACGAGCGAGATTTCCACAATACCAGATGGTTCTTCTCACTACGGCTTGCCGACCTTAATCCAGCGCGCTTTAAAGAAAGGCAAGGCCGAAACAAAACTACGCCGAAGACTATGAGCAAAGATGTATGCGGTGGATCGGCAAAGGAAAATGGCTCCTTCGTTGCTTCTTTTCCTGCACCAGACTAGCTTTAACCGTCCGATCACTAACCAAAGTTTCACCCTTCGTCTCATAACCGGGTACCCGGGTACCCACCAGAAGCGCGCTACAAAGTTGAGCGATTTTTGTGTAAGCATTGTCGATTTTCAACCGGCAATCGAAGTTGATGTTAAATGCTAAGAATGCTATAGTACTAGGTATTATCACATGACCAAATTTGTTTACTATATCCACTTTGATTTGTCATTCCGTAATTTGTCATGCAAGAACAGAAACGCGGGAAAATTAGGACTTCACTGATCCGTTGTATGTCAAACGGGAACAAAAAGGTGGGAAAAATAAAAGTTGATCAAATTTGTAGTCCATCAAACCGTTAAACAGGTGGTTTTTGAGTAACGGCTAAAAATTAAAGCACAAAAGATTGTTGGTTCTACCCACGCATGTTGTTGCATCAAGCTCCAAACGGTAAGGCGCTATTTCCTAGTAGTTTTCGTGGATGGCACCTACTCATTCCAAAAGTTGAAAAGATGATCGTATATTAATAAAAATTAACATTTTACAAGAGTGTATGTGAATGAAGAATTCGTTTCTGATTCATAAGAATCTGATGAGTGTCACAAAAAAGTAGACCTTCGAAGATTACTAGAATGCTATCCATTCTCGATACTTTCAAATTATTTTTCACTCCACAAATGATCGATACATAATACGCCATTCAAACAAGCAGGCTTAGTCATCCTATGATGCGTATAACCAAAAGAATGTAGGAAGAAACCATTAGGTACGGTCACACGAGACGAACCCTGCTCGAATTTGGACGCTCGGCGAACCTTTTCTTGAATGTGTTAGTGAATCGAGCAGAGTTCGCGAACCTTTTTCGAGCAGAAAAGGTTCACCGATTTTGGTGGATAGCACGAACCTTTGCCGCGAACCTTTTTGACGTTCCGTTCGATTTCCCCATTTGTTTACAATGCTTACTTTGATTTATTCTTACCAACTATCAATGAAACTACATCAAAGATTCGTTACGTGTGAACGCTATAAGGTTCGGCGAACCTTTTTTTGGCATTCGTTTGTAATAGTGTGCGAAAGGTTCGCCATCAAAGGTTCGTCTCGTGTGACCGTACCTATTGAAGTGGAAAGCAATTGATTTGGAAGAAATGTATGCTATCCTGGCTATTCGTCTATCTAGCGTCAACTACTCTAATACCGATAGTGCAGGAGATATGTGTAAGCCGTGGTCATATCCACTATATCGTGCAGTAATATTCATCAATCAGTTTAGTATCATAATGCGTTTTGTCCGATTCGATGATGCGAATACTCATGCCCAGCGCATTGAAGATGACAAAGCTGCTCCGATACGCCATATATGGGCTATACTAAATAGTAATTTGGCAAAAAATTATAAACCATCGGAGTACTTAGCAGTCGGCTAGCAGCTTTTCCCGTACCGTGGACGAACCAGGTTTACACAATACATACTTTACAAATCAGCCAAATATGGGATTAAAGTCTGGTGGATTTGTGACGCTGTGAATTCGTATCCTCTCAATGGCTAGATTTACACTGGGTAATCGAATGCTGGTCGTGGAAAGAACGTTGGGAAGAGAATTGTTAAGGATTTAGTCGCTTGTTATAAAGGGTCAGAAACGTAACAATGGATTTTTTTCACTTCGTTGCCATTAGCCAAATGTTTACTGTCCTGGACCCTAACCATTGTTGGTACTTTGGAAAAAATAAGCCATTTATACCACCTTCCATGATAGGTTTGAAACAACGTGAAGAATTATCTACTTTGTTCGGCTTCAATGAAAAATTTACCATGTGCAGCTACATGCCAAAAAAGAAAAAAACCGTGATCATGCTATCCTCAATGCACCTGGAAGCGAAAATTGGTGATGGAGAATAGAAAAAAACAGGAATAATTGATTAACTGGTCAAAAGCTGGAGTGGACACCATGGACAGTATGCTTGGTAGATATACTACAAAAGATCTATTCAAAGTCGCTTGATTTGCATCTTATATATTATATTATATTATGAAAACAACAAATCAATAAAGCAGTACATGTGAGCAGTGCACAATTTTATTTGCGAATACGTATATGTGGAATAAAATGTTTTATAGTATAAAAACTATATTCTATCTACTTCTGCATTTGTTGCCAAATCAGCGAATGATGAGTTTATCCATTACTCATCGATCAGCTGATAGCTCTCGAAAGTATTTAAGGTTTAAGTCCTAAATAAAAAAGTTAAAAGTTACTAAGCGGTTTAGTAAGACTTAGTTTTTTAACAGCATTGTTTATAATTAAAATTGCTAAAAGGCCTGAAAGACAATACAATTTATTATATTTGATGTATTCAGAAGACAAATTACAGGCATTCGCGGATAAACGGTATATTATTGTCCATAAACCTAGCATTCATACCTAAGTGATGTGATGGGTACCCGGGTACCCGGTTATTGTATGGAGGAAGTTTTGTTTAATCACTTATAACTATTATTGAGTTATTAAGTACTATGCACGGTGTTCCAAATTAAGTGCAAAAAGCCTTCATTTCTGGGGATCTAAAGTGGCGTAAAACGATTCGGAAGAAAAGTTACAAAATTCTCCCATGGAAGCTGAAATGGGTACCCGGGTACCCGGTTATTGATCGGACGGTTAAAGCATAAGGCCTCCATGCCCATCCCGGCCGCCGCCGGTCGGAACGAACGGAGTGGAAATTCATATTGTATTTATAATAATGCCATGCTCAGGGATTTGGATGATGAAATGAAACGAAAGCGTCCGGGCTGCGCAGCGTGCGGGCCTCTCTTTTGCGTACTTTTGGGAAAGCTCCTTAAGAAGGCGCGTGCGAACAAAAGTCAGTTCGCGGGAGGGAAATACTTGGCCCATGGAAAAGAAAAGAATCTTATCCTTACAACCGGCACAGACTGTACTTCTTAAGCTCGCTCGCTTCCTCTCCAGAACGCCACTGCACACAGCCAAACACACACACACACACACACACGTACACACTTTCACAATGGCCAATGAGGCCGAAGAAAGTGGCTGTTTTAGTGCTTCGGCTTTTGCCTCAACGATGTACCTACACTTTGCGCCGGCGAAAATCGACGAGTCTCCCGGCTTTTGGGGTACCGATGCCGTTTCAAGAAGTTTTCAGCGAAGCAGCTTGAGATTGGCTTTCGACTGGCGTTCGAAGGTTGAGGCTCCATTGTTGAGATTTTCACTTTCACGAGCGTTTCAAGCTGACGTCGTACGTACGGTTCCCGGGTGAATGAAGAGCTTGAAGTTCATTTGGCCAAAATGTAGTCTATAAGAGGCTCCCCTCGTTCACGAGTTGACGTTTCCGAGAAAGTGGACGCACTTGAACTTTAAGCGCTAGAAACAATTCTCAAAGCCTACTTGTGCCTGTTTCCACCGGCCGATGGAATCAAAAATCCCTCGGAATGGGCTACTACTTTTTAACGTTTCTTAAATCTTGTTTTTTTGCTTTTGAAGGGATTATTCTTTCGGTGTTTCAGAAATTGATTTTAAACTTTCACAAATCCATTTGACTGCTCGATAGGAAATAAATTATTTCTATCTGAGTAAATTGTTTTTATTTTTTGATTCATTCATTTCAATTTCGAAAAGTACACGCACTTGGCTGACCTCTCCCCCAGGATGTGATGGTAGCCCGCAGTACGTCAAAAAAGGGAAAACATCAGGTGCCACCGAAGGCAGCGCGCTCCATTACCCACCCTTTCATATTTTCCTTTTATTATCATCATTTTTCGTTCACTTCCGTCGTTTTGTTGTTGCCCCGCCACATTTATTTTAACTTCGACGAAATTGCAGTCCGGTTTGGTATCAATTTTCCGCTTGTTAATTTGATGAAAACGATCGAGCTTGCACATTTTTATACGCGCAGGTTTTGTTTTTTTCTCGTCGGTTCTACATACTTTGTACGGTCCGGGAGCGATTGCCAGCATCCAGCTCCAATCAGGCATGCGGCCTTTCGCTGAATCGCTTACCCAAACCCCTGGTGTGACAGTGTCGTAAAAATATTAATAAATAAAATCATCCCCGCCGATTGGGTTCGGGGTCGGCTGCAAATAAGTAACCCGATGTGGTAAAGAGTTTCAATCACGGCCGTCACCCATCCAACACCCGCGCTTCCCGCACTGTTTTCCCATTCCAGGCCCGGTTTTGCTTGTTTTTTGTTTTGCAGGGTGGATATTAAAGCTACTGCCACCTTAAAAACGGGCAGCGCAAACGAAAATATTTTATTTATGCCCACGGGAGCGGTACAAGTTTCCGTTAAAACGATATAAAAATCGAAATTTCCATCAATAAATTAACGCAAAATGAATGCGTAATTTGCTACCGGCGCCGGTCGCTCCGGTCTGGGGGTTTCGGCATGGGTTTTTATTTTTATTTTCCCGCCGCCCTTCCCACCAGTTAACGTGCTGCAGAGAAAAGGGTGGGGGGGGGGGGAGAGAACCCTTTCCAGTGGCAAGTAAATATGCGTTGCCTGTCAGCAAATTAACCGGTGTCTGTAGCAAAACGAGTCCGAAGTTAGAAAAGCTCAAACTCTCGGCAAAAAGAACGCGGAAGTGAACGGCGTACGAGCACAGTTTCGTCAGAAAGACAAACTTGTGGCCATAAAGTACCCCCCTGGTGGCTTCACACGGGAAGAGGACTGCGGTGCGGGCCATCGAAACGGACGTACAGGAAATAAAATATGACCGGCAGCATATAAAATATTTAAATTAACATATTTTCCAATCATAACAAAATTGAAACTGTATGAAAATGCACACGGTGAATGCTAATAATAAATAACAAAATATCTCATTCTGCGGCCGGTGAAAACGCGGGGCACATTCCACCCGCTTTTCCCCCGCAGTTCACCCGCCGTCCCCGGCTCGGCTGCGGTCGGCTTTCCAATTGCTCAACGCGCACGTATTATTTAGTGACGGCAGGAAAAGCCGTACAAGGGGGGGTAACGGTGGGACTCGGGTGGGAAAACTGGTGGAACACAATAAACGCAACATCGCTCAATCATATCGCATCACTTTCTTCTCATAAATGGACTCCCGCTCGTCCGTCCTGTGTATCCCAGGGTGTTTCTCCCTCTCTTTCGCTCAGCTCGTATTGCCACGTGCATCATTTTGGGCGCAATAACATCCTCGCACGAGGTGCCATACGCGATTTGCCACTCGTCTCCGCCGTGCATGTATGCATGCTATTTGCAATATAGGGCCCGTTTTATACTTTTTATTATTATTATTAGGCTACTCTATATCCTGCTGCTCGCATGCCTCGCGCCTTCAATTTTCCTTCAGTCATCTGACCAGTGCCATATTTCTGCTTACTGCATCATCACGATCACCACCGTTATCAACATCATCATCAACATCATCATCATCATCATCATCATCATCATCGTCATCATGGAAGGCAAACCAACACCACGGGACGATGGGTTCGAAATCTGAATTTAAATTGCGTCCACTGCACCACTCCGGTGATCAACTTTCCCTCCCCCCACCTCTTTCCAACCCACCCACCGGAATGTGTTCCCGGAAACCCTGTCGAGTCCAAAGTGGTACACACCCGCACTGACGAATGGACATTCGCGCGGTTGCCGAAATAACAGGAGCCGAAATAAATTATGCACCAAAATCGCGGTAGCCGACACCGGGTGTGCGTTCGTTTCGCGCTCGCTCCCGTTGCAAACTGCAATTTTACCGCGGCAAATATGCACACAACATCCCACGCACACCCGCTCCCCGGAACCTCTCCTCGGGCGGGACCGGCGCACGGATGCAGTTGCATCTGATCCAGCCGGGTTTCTTTTTTCAACAAAACCAACCCGTTGTGAGGAGGTGCGGTCCTGATGGAATCGGTGCTCGTCACCCGCTCGGAGGTGAGAGGGGGCCACATGAATATGCGCCCTTTCCTCGAACCTAGACGCGCCAACGCACGGGCGAGTCCAATTTCTAGCAGCTCACTCGAACGCGCATACCTGCCTGAGGTCGACTTCAAAACCGAAGCACCGAATTTCTCGAACTCGATGCCAAAGTGAACGCCAAACGCAGCCGCTTCGATGGGAAGGAAATGGGATCTTTTACTTCGATGTTTCCATCGGAAGGTGGTGCGATGTAACATTTTCACCTACAACTGGCGAGAAAGAGGACCGTAAGGCAACCATATATGGGTCGGTTTAGGCAGTGAATATTGGCAAAGTGTGTGTTAGAATAGTTTATTTTTTGACTAATGAAACTGTCTACGGATGTTTTCATTTTGTATATTTTGTTTTGTACAGAACTTGTTTGAAAAATACAAAAAATATGAAACTGTCACAGAAACCAGCTGTTGTAATTTACTATTTTACGTTTTGAACAACACTAGATTTATAAAAACCTTCTATAAAAAATTAAAACAAGAAACGTTAAAACAAAATATAATATGATTGATGTTGCAACCTTCCTCTACCAGATTGAAAACCAATTTATTGAAAATATTGTTTTCTGGAAAGTTAGACAATTATTTGTTTATTTTAAATTTATCTTTAATATGACTCATTCCTAAAGCTTCATATTTTGTCAACAATGTTATCGTAGTCAATGGTCTGTTTTCGTGAAGCTGCCATATATTACGGTGAAAAAAAGCTTTTCTTTCCTTTCTTCCAGGAACATCCTCAGACTGACCCATCTGTTACGACACTGAAAATGGGTTTCGCCCTTTCCAGCACAAAAGGTTCCCGGTCACAACCAAACCCTAAACCCGGCGGCATCCTCACCTCACGTCTCGTACAGAAAACGTGACGGAAAGGACACCATCTTGTCCCTTTCGGTATCGGGAGACCGAGTGTGGGGTTAATATTCGCCATCGCCGGAGCGTGAAGAGAAATTTTCACGGCTCACGTCAAGTTCGCGCCTGAGTTACATATTTAAATTTCAAATGAATTTAATGTCAAATAATTACTCGCTGCCTCTTCGCTTGCGTCGCTTCCACCGGGCCCTTGCGGCTGCTGCTTAACGATTCCTGTCACCGGCATGCGTCCCCGGAGCTCGATGGGACCTTTGAAAACCCGCGATACTGTTGGTGCGATTCGGATGTGCGCAAGTAAACACGAAGTCCACGGATGGGAGGTGAAAATTCACTCGAATTCACTTCGCTAGAAAACAGCGTAATAATGTAGTACATTTAAGATTTCGGTACTAAATGATTATTGGTGGAAAGCGAAACTCGGCGTCAGGAATTTAATGAACGAAAAACTGGGATTGGGCCGGGAGAAACTCGATTTGACACACATCGATGACAGTGGCGATTGGCGTGATTTAGGGGAAATCAGTTCATCATTAGGACTGTGCTAAATTCACCCACCAAGCCGCCCACGGTTCCATTTCCCCTCGGAATGATAAACGAGGACGGTATTTCCTGGTCACTTTGCTACGGGATTTTCCTTCCGTCCCAAGTTTTCCGCTTCCCAATGGCGCACAGACACACTCTCGCTCCTCAAACATAGTCATTATCGTCAAATACCTCATCATGATCTGCGTGTGCGTCGTGCCGGGTCGTGATGGCACGTCGTGACAAGCGGCAATAGGACGTCGTCACCCGTCATACGTGCGTGATCGTCGTTTTTCCTCTTTTTCCGGCTTTGTTTTTTTCCTCTCTTGTGCCTTCGACAGTAGGTTCATCTTCGTCAGATGGAACCATGATAAGGCAGATTTTCGGGGGTTTCTTCTTCTCGCAGTTTTTCAGCCTCCATTGGCCAAGTTATCATTTGTGTGTGTGTTTTTCCCCTCCCCCATTCCGCTCCATATGTGAGGCTATCCTTGAAAGGGGAGGATTGTAATGGAGGAAAGCTTCCGATGAATGTTGTATTCCTCTTGACGTGCACGAATTGCGGTTCGTTTTGCGTTCCCTTGCTTCCCTCCATTTCCTCCTCGACTTGCTCGGTCATATTGTGTTTCCCTGGGGAATGTGTGTTCGGGTTTTTTTACGCTAAATATTTCAAAGCGCTAGCAAATGGGCCCAACCGGTATAGCTTTTATGAGCAGAAGAGTTCCTTCAGCCCAGTTCGCGTCATCGGCAACAACGTTTACTTCCGGCTCGTGGGGGAGCTGCGGCAGCCTGACGAATACGAAGGCACTTTCCCCTGCCTTGGGTCTGGTCCCCGTCCACGCCCGTTCCATCCATTTTCCGTGCTTACGACATTAAATTAATTTAGGCATCTCTCGCAACCGGGCCAAAGGAAGCATACTTCACTTGCACAACTTCCTTGCACGAGACCGGGAAACTTCCCAACCCCGGCACGGTGTAGCCCTTTGCCGAAACCTTTTCTCGCTCCTGCGTTTGCTTCCAATTTAGTCAGCATATTTTAGAACAAGTCTTAGCACTTTTGTACCTAATACCACTTACTGGTGGCGGCGAGCAGCCTTCGTTCTGTGTGCAGGTTCTCGAGCGCTAAGATTCCTTCGTGCCGCAACCCCTTTCGACCGTCGAATGAGCGTGAAGAAGTGGAAGGGAACTTTCATCACCGGTCGGAAGCAACTTCAACAAGCTTGCACATGCCGCGCCGGGTTTGCAAACGACTCGCTCCACTCTATCGCTGGCAGGTTTTCTGGTGGGGAAACTCTAGGTCCTCCAGGTCCGCAAGGCGCAGGCGATGGATGGAAAGCGGAAATTTCGCAAATGTGTTCATCACGATGAGTAATTTGAGCATAAATTTACTATTATTTATTTCGAATAAAAACAAAACAGCGCCACTATTCCGAACCGGAGCCCGACGGGTCGCCTAAACGTATCGTCCTGGTCACGCCGGGAAGCGCACATCGAGGCACGTTATTGCGAGGTGAAATCCATTCCCATCACCGGCAGACCGCAATGAGCGACAAAAGGACGCTAAATTACAGCCACTCGGTGCGTTATTTCATGCCCATGCCCACCGTGCGCAACCGGCATGGCCCTATTCATTCTGATTTTCACCCACAGCCAACCCCCGACCCCCCCACACGGTAACAAACAACCCTCCCCGGCGAACGGTGGGCGAGCGGAAGCCGAGGAGGTTAGGAGGAGGGCTTTGCATAGGCAAATAAAATTAAACATAAATTCTGTGCAAATATTAGCCGAGCATAATATGTATACACCCGAAATGAGCTCGCCATCGCTTCTCGAGTGACGCTGGTGTTGTCGTGCTTGTCGTCGTCATCCTTCATGGCGCTTTGCCGGGCGCCGAAACGGACGGTTGGAGTCGTGGAAGGAAAACTGCTGGAAGAAAAGGTGCCAACATGGTTTCTTTTCGTTGTGGGTTTTGTTGTTTTTTATGGTTGCGGCAAGGGGGTGGAGTGGGTTTCCACTAACTGGTAGTGAGAAATTGCTAGAAACACGGTTTCGAACTCGGGGTATAGTTCGTTTGTGTTACAAGGAGCAAAAAGGTATATGTAAAAGAACAGAAGGTGTCAGGTAATTATTTATCTATTAATATAAAATTTAAATATTATTAGTTAAATTTAGAAACCAAAACAGCATTAAAAAAACGAGTATTATGTTGAGTTCATAAACATACAATTTTCAAAGCAAATTAAAATATGTTAATTATGAACTCGTTTTCTTCATGAAGCTTACGTCTATTACCACATCACTGCCAACCAACAAGAACAAAGCCAAAGATATCCACACACCTCTGGCACACTGGTTAAGCTCTCTATCCTCTCCGGCCCCGTCAAACCCCGTTCCCCGTCAAGCATTGTACGCCAGCATGTCTCGTTAATGGCTTTATGACGCACTTTAAAAGGGAAATCCGACTCGAACTTATCACCTTCGTCCCTTCATTCAAACACTTTACCTTTTGTGTGTGAAAAGCGGTTTGAATAAACCCGTTAGCACAACCTACGGGCCCCCGTCCCAGGATGCCAGAGCCGCCCGTCCCTCGTCCTGGTTCTTGTCCGCAAGACACGATGATTACGGCCGCCGAGCACAGGAGGTTACGCATGTAAGACCGGCTGACAGTTTAACAACGAAATGCTTTCTTCGCACAACCGTGGTGCGCCTACATCTTGCCCGCCTGCCCTCGGTGGCGCCTCACCTCCCACTTCAACAGGCCCCCGGAACTACGAGGGTACGCACCGGATTGTGCCTTCGAGGTGGATCCGGTTCCATCCGGGCTCCGGTCGGATAAGCCAGTTTTTCCACTGGGGTGTGGTGTGCTGGCCGGGAAACGCTTCCTCATGGCCAGCTGGGGAAAGGTGGTATTCCTGGCCCCTTTCCTGCCCGCCCACCATCGCGTTTGTGCACTGATTAGCGAGGTCTTATCCGGAGGCGCCCTCCGTCGGTTCGCTTCTGGTACTAATTGTTTCTTCAACATTCGGTGGCGTCTAAGGCCACGAGACATCCTAGCCACACGCGGGCCGCGCAACATACATTAAGATTAATTTTCCCAGCTTTCACTTCCGCCGGGCGTAGAAGCAGGTTCATTTTAATTTACTCTGCACAATCTCACACGTTCCTTCTCGCTCGATGTCGAGTCGCACGCTTTCTAGCGCTACGCTTCCACTGCTCAACGTGGTGGAGGAAAAATTCCGTACCACCCCGGCATCCTCTCCCCCCGTCAGCCCTGCAAACCCAACCCGGTGATATCTCAAACCTTCCAATTTGCGTTTTCATTGAAGATCATTTCTGCAGCGCGAACGAGACCGAACCAGGCCGCAACCGCCATCCCACTTCAAGGCTTCCTCCTTCGCCTGAGAACTAATTGAATTTTCTTGAGCAAAAATCATATTTCATTGTTTATTGTCCTACACGACGGATCCTGCTTTCCACGCTCTAGTGTTGAAACCTCCCCCCGGGCGTACCGTCTTCATCATTTAACACTGTTCTACTCGTCATTGTACAACGCGTGGCTACGTGCTGCTGTGCGTGCGCCCAGGACACCACACTTCGGTTGTGTTTGCGTGCGTGCTTGCGTGCGTATGCGTGCCTATTGTTACTTTGCATCGAAAGCCACGGCGTCTCCCCGCGCACGCTTTTTCGTCAATTAAACCTTACGCGCTGCGTCGACCCCCACATAGTGAAGGAAAGGGTTTTCCCGGACGCTCCTTGTTGGTGCTGGATTTGTGAGTGAAATTTACTGACTTTCTGGCAACTAAAGCTGAACCAACTGGAGCGAAATGGGAGTTTGCAGATGGAATGCCGGTGTTGTTTAATTCTTCCCGTCAAACGCACCCACGGAATGGCAAATCGGTGGGAGTGTGGCTGAGCAAGGAAGTTCTCTTTTGTTTCCAAGACAATGGCACCCGGGGACGGAAATAAGGGTTGAAGAAAGAGCATTATTTCTTTAAAGGATGAGGTCTTACACCAGAAGTTTGTGATGTTTTCGTTAATCCAAAGTCATTCTTTATATTTTAAAATTGACAATTTAAAAACTAGGGAAAATTTCTATATACACTTTTCTTAATTGGATATAGACATTAATTTTGTTTGTTTGAATTAAACAATCATCAAAGCTAAATGGATTCTAACAACTTAACAACCGTACGATAGTTATAATAAAAACATTTAAATTAATCATTGTAATATTTTATATCAATGCAATACTTACAAACTAACTTGGAATAACCTAATGTGGGACTTTTGTTGAGCAAAGAGTTTGCACGTGATAAGTTAATTTGAATTTGATTGCTTTTTTTCAACTGGGTGTTTCTTGATCGGTACACAATTAAAGCGATTGAGTTTGTTACGGTTGATCTTATTCACAAAAACTGAACCAGGAAGTATTGTGAAGCATGTAATTCATCTTTTAAACAATCGGTCGAACTCAATACAAACTGTCAAAACTTGTCTATGATAATGAACGTCTTCATTGCGGGTATGTTGAGGTGGGTGGGAAGGGGGGGCTGCCGTAGTCCACGGTATCAGCATTTGAACTTCTCGCTTATCCATCATAAATCATTTGATTGTTTGAAAAGAACAGCAGCCAATTGACCAGCAGCCAATTGACCAGCGATTGAATAGCAAATTAAAGTGGCTTAGTAGGGCAATGCGAAAGCAAACATAAAGCAGCCCGGCAAAAGTAACGATTCATCAAGCTGAATACTCACGCAATCCATTACTAGGATCCTGTGGTGCTTTTGAACTTACCTGTAATGAAAGATAATAGAAAAGTGCATTAAGACACGATGGGCAATCACGTCATTGCAAAGTGGCAGCGAATGTTAGGATAAATAATTACTCGATATGCTGAGTCAATTAATTATTTCGTAAACTGTTCGTTCAAGAAAGTAATTTACATGACCGTGTAAAGCATGAAATGATTATAATTCAATAATATTCAGCCCAGCTTTAAGCTAAAAACTTCTTCTTGAAAACTACATAATTTGGAATTCGACAACATAAACACAATAACACAGAGAAGAGTTGGTTTCATTATTCAATTAGTGGTGCGGAAGAATTGCTTTAATTGATATAACAGCGTGAACAGAGGAAAAAAAAGATCTGCCCGTCTGCAGTAGCCGAATGTGATGGAACCGTAGTAGACGTTATCCTCAGGAGAGACTTCCGTTTCTTTTGTTATTACCGCTAACTCTTTTCTTTTCTTCGTAAGTAGGAGAATGAGTTCAGCTCCGATGTGAAGCAGAAGAGATAAAAAGTTGGACTTTTCTTTTTAAAATTATTCTGCAGCCCGAAAGGTGTACTTCACTTTCAAAATCCTCTAGCGATCTTCAAAATACGATAAGAACCCAATGCGGTTACCCTTGACTCTTGAATTTTCTAGACACTTTCATCTCTGCCTTGACTCAAAAGGATCTCAACAGTTTGAAACATATTTTTTCAAGCATATTATTCGCTATACAGTTCCTACCGCAACTTCGTCATATCAAATGACTTTTTTTAGTTTACTTTCGCTTCATTTTTTCGTTTTGCACTTTTTTATTCAGTCTTCTTTTCATTGCGTTTTTACACAGTTCCATTTTATTCTTTCTTTAGTAGACAACCAGACCAGTCCTTGTTTTCTGGGCCGTGATAAATTAAACGGCATTGTATAAGCCACCATCGTCTTTCACAGCAGCGCGTTCGCCCGTTCACATTTCTTCATAACCCGCTTCAAGCGGCAGCTGTTTTTCACAACATCAGTCTACTTCTCATCCCTACGGTTGAGCGTTTGTATAAAAACCAACATTTCTTTGTCTTATCGTTGATGCTTTTTGTTCTTTAAATCTCTAGCTTAGCTATTAACTTTATACGCACTTCATTTGGAAAGGTGACTCTTACTATTGTTTAGTTTTTAATAGTTATTTTAATAAATAGTTTTGGAAAAACTACTTTTCGTAAGAATGTTCAAGGAGCGTTTTTGCTAGCATTCAGTGTATGGAATAGAATAAAATAAAATACATCCAAGTGTTTATCATTAGTGTACAAACAGTATGTTCACTCTTGATTCATGAACGCAATGATTTTATTCATCATTGACAGCTACGGTAAGCCTAAACATGCTAATCATTCGCTTTATTAACACTTAAAGTGATTAAAAAAGCTAAGAATTTCCCACGACAAGAGATTTGTGAAAACATTGCTCTTCACGATTTGCCTTCTCCGCAAGACTAATTATGCAAATTTTTACTGCCAGAAGCGGCTCGAGAAACAGAACGAACATTTTCCCCTGCAACAGCTTTCGTAGTAAGATAAACATGGCAAGATATTTCAGGGAAGGGAAATTATTGTTCTTGGTTCTTTTAATGTTCGTTTTTGTCTATCTGGTACCCATCATTATGTTTGGAATAAGGGAAGCTTGTTGCAGTCACGCAGTAGAAATCTTAACAACTTATGCTTATGTTTTTTCCAGCGCTTGCTTTTTCACACTCAATTGTAAAAACTCTTAGCTGTCTTATTTTAATATTGTTTTTCTTTGTTTTCTCTTGTGTAAAGTACATATCTCAGTATAAAGAATGTCCCAAGTGACAAACAAGCGCATTCCTTGTTCGACTAAGAATGCACCACTAGTCCGTCTAAGTACAACCATTACCAATATCAAACTAACAACGCTTGACATCCCATTCATGATCCTCTGTGAATCTGATTCCATTGCAGGCAGTCGGGCCTACTTATTTCCAATAAGTCCAGTACTTCGTTTCGAAAACTTCATAGCTGGCCGCTGAACCGAACAACGCCTGGATAAGCCTTGGAGTTTTGGTCCGATGCTCATGTCATGTGAACAACTGCCTCAGGTAGCCAATTTTGCCTGTCGAAATTGTTCAATTCCTTCTTGCACTCGAAGAAAAGCATACAAACTCGTCCCGATAAAACACACATATGTTCCCATGATTGGGCTCAACTAGCCCTTCTATCACCGTACGGGTAGATGGAGTACAAACAAAACAAAAAATGATCTAACACAATTGAATAACCTGGGCTCGGGCTCTGTTCCCGAGGTTTTTTGAAGCTGTGCAGAAGTTCCGGCCGTGCTGTATGAGCAACGAGCGAAACAACGGTGGCATCACTATTACTAAGTGGGAAACAAGAGCGGCAAGTCATCGACGTCGAATGGCTCGAGGCGAATTGGAAGGTTGTGTGCAAGGACAAGCACCACTAGAGAAGGATTGGCGAGGACAAGCAGCCCGAGCGGTGGGTTGATTTTGCGATTCAATATTTCTTCGAAGCCAATCCATGATGTGGTGACAGCTGGAGGACGGTCATGGTGGGTTTCAAGTGTCGGCAGGGAAGCGTAGGTACCGATGACACACGGTCGAAGGCAACCCTTGCCCCGGCGAAAGTCGGAAAGAATGCTGGAAAAATCCGCAAGAAAACTATGAAACACTACTCAGAGACCCGAGAGCTCCTTCTCTGAGGAGTGTAAGAAAGAAGCAAGGTATCTCGACGAACCACATCCTTGTAGCCATTGAAATCACATGCCCCTTCACATCGCACGTTGGCTACCACTACGGTATGGAGGAAACGTTTGGGGTGAAGTTTCCACCCTCCCAGGATCCACGAACACAACGAGCGTGGCACGAAAACAAGGTCAATCAATTTGTTTGCTTAAGTGCACTTCCATCGAGTTTATCATAAATTTTAGATCGATTGTTGTAGACCCGCTCCGCTTGTTACATAATAGGGTCAGGCCTTTGTGCACGGTGCCTCGCCTTGGCGTTTCACTTGGGCAAACCAAACCCTCGTTGGCTACCTTGGTTCGGGTATTGCGCAACCAACGCCACGCGAAGGAACTCCACTGGGAAACCCCCAAACGCTGGGTTGCAATGATTTTAAGGTTTGGTGCTGTTTTCGGCCACCCAGCAGCCATTTTGGGAGACTTCCAACCGAAAATCCATTCCGAGCGGACATAGAAACCCGGGACGGACCGAAGAAGATAGCCGACCAAGAAAATGGGAGTAGAAAAAAGCAACGAGAAAAACCAACGAAGAATTTGATAAGAGCGACCAAAACCCCAAATATCTGCCGCCCCTTCGAAGTCGAAAAACGGGCATGCTATTAGTTTAGTTACGTTCCTACTCCCTCTACGTTCCGGGCGGACCGGGTGGGCCCGGTGGGCTTATGCTTTCCGGTTGCTTTTTTATTCCTTTTTCCTTTTCTTGTTTTCGTTCGCCCATCGAACCCAGTCGTGCAAACGTGATGAGGCATAATCAGCCACCCGCAGGCATGCCCGCCACGGAAAAGTACACAAGAGGGTTCGGGGACAACAACGTAACATCCGACCGGTGGGCAACGTAACATCTGCAAAACCGAACAAGGACACGGGCTGTTGAAATGTTGCGGTTTGTTCAACCGGACATGGTGGTTTTGTTTGATTTTGAAAAATAACCAAAGTGCTATCATGTACCGGACAGAGTGTCCGCATGTTACCATGAGAAGCAAGTGTTTGATATAAATTTTGTTTTTATTCAGTTCTTTGCATATTTTTCTCATAACTCAGATTTTAGAGTGTGGCAACCTACAATGCACTGAAAATTAATAAACAATTCAAAAACATCGAACACATGTATTAAAATTGAATACAAAACTGGTTTTTAAAGTTAAGTTCACAATCTTAAGATGGCATCTAGTCGCAACCGTGAAATCAAGATCAAAGTAGGCATATCTAACCAATTTTTGCGCTTTCATAGTAATTTTCATTTAATTGAAGAGGAAAGTAAGGATAATTATGACAGATATTTTAGTAAGGTTAGATTGTAAAAAACTCATCTGTTTTAAGGTTAGCTGCATGTTTTCATTGCGAAATGAATATCATCAGTCAATTTTCAAAATACTTAAAACTTAACTTAACATCTTAGACATTCACATGGAAATTGGTAGCACAATCAACTTATCGTTCTTATGCATATTTTACTGACAAGAACACGTATGAGCAGCTCTGATGTCACAGAAAAATCAAGCATTGCAGCTGCAAGTTTCAAAGGATGGCGTATCAACTTCCGAGTAAAAATAGACAACTTTCACAAAGGGGTTTCCCTGCGTTGTGCGTGTGTGCGTTTCCCCTTTAGCAGTAGGGCGACCGTTACGCGGAGGATAATAATGATAGTTTTATTGATTTCTTGCCCTGAGGTGCATCATAAATTAATCATAAAGTGAGCCTTTCGGGAAAAGAATTCTTTGCGCTACTCCTTTGTCTCCACGCAAGGCGAGCGCCATCAATAGCACGATGGGAAATCAGCAAACGGGCCGGCGGGGTACGGACGGGTGGCGAGGTGGCCACTATTTGCCTGCGAACCACCCGGATCGCTTTTACGTTGACCGGTGCGCCCGAGACTTCTTCTGATGAAGCAGAACATACAGGGTTTCGATTCATATAATGGAATGTTTCAATAGGTACAGGGAACATTTCAAAAGCATAGGGGATATTTTCAACCGGTAAAGATAATTTTGCAATCATATAGGGGAATGTGTGAGACAGCTAGGGGAATCGTGCAATGTCACCGGGGAGCTTTGCAACCGGTTAGGGGAGCGAGTTGGTAATTTCACTAAACTCATCATTTTTATGTCAAGGAACGTTATAACTATGGACAGTAAAATATTCGAAAATCGTATAAGTTATTTTCAACTGAAATACAACAACATTCTCCAATTTTGCATCTGTTTCTTTCGACTTGTTACGAACGGTTCTGTGAAACAATGCTATCCTACAGTTACAAAAAACTAAAGAGAAGACATGTTTAATATAAATAACAATTTGATGCAATGCTATTATGAAATTACCTGATCTATCAAACTATACTGATTCCCTGTTTCTGGCGCGAACGTTGTCGCTTCCATCGAGTCAAAGTAAACAAACTGTGAGGTTGACAGCTCGCTCCCCTAACCGGTTGCAAAGCTCCCCGGTGACATTGCACGATTCTCCTAGCTGTCTGACACATTCCCCTATATGATTGCAAAATTATCTTTACCGGTTGAAAATATCCCCTATGCTTTTGAAATGTTCCCTCTACCTATTGAAACATTCCATTATATGAATCGAAACCCTGTAAAAGGCTCCCTCGCAAAAGGCCAGACGGCGGACCTCTGCAAATAAGGCACCAGGCAATGGGCTGCTCCGGGAGGGGCTAATTTCTGTCCCCGACGGCAATATTGATTCGCTCGGTTCGCAAACGATCTGATCAATTATGCAAACGGTCTGCTGTGGCAAAGTGTGGCCTCCGGTACGAGTAATGCAGCCCGGACGCCATAGTTGGAAACTAAAGCTGACGCTGCCTCGGGCCATCACACGAAAGCCCACAGTAATATGACTGGCTTGTGCGGAAACAATCATGTTAGTTGCTAATTTGAGAAGAAGAAGAATAAAGAATGAATTCCTGATTAGGTCGAATTCCCGCAAAACGAATGAGGAAACGGTATGTCATCGTATCTTTAAGTCGCAGAATACGAGTTTGGTTTCTGCAATAGAGTGGGTTGTCCGAAAAGCACAAGAACCTGAGGATATAACGAACCGAGACCGGCCGCTAGAAAGTAAACATAATCTTTCCCCTTTTCGGAGAGAGTTGGTCAGTTAAAAATCACGAACAAAACACTAAAAACTTTCCCCGGCGTTACTTTTGCCTTTCGATCCGCTGGCGAAAGTTTGCTCGGCCGGGGCAAAAAGCCCAACCCACCGCACGCGGGGTCGGAGTGTGTACACACACGTCCGGCATAAATCGGCAGGCGAGGCCGCACCTCGCCGGGAACGCACATGCGCAAGTCCAGGTTCCGGAGCAGGACGGTTGCTTCCGTTTTTCTCCGCTGCGGAGTTGCGGCCATGCCCGCCGTACCCCCGTACCAATGTGAACACCGGGACCACTTCCACCTTGGGGGCATTAATATTTGAAGCGACTTCCGACGGGGCCATTGCAAAGGATTCGCGAGCGCCTCCGAGCCGGCCGAGCTAAGACAAGGTCCGCAGCTTTCAACCCGGGCGAAAAGGACCTGGCCGCTGGCAGTAGTTTCAGTGCGGGCTGCGGGACCTCTAACGCCCACCTCCCGCGTCGGAAGTAGGCTCGGGAAAGGCCCCAAATGTGTACGTGCATGAATAATGCATCACTCAAACATTTGGCAGCTCCCGGTTTTGAGCTTTTCCGGCTTCCTTAGCTCAAGGAACATTCCCGAAAGTGGCGAGGATTTTTGTTTTCCCTCTGCTAGAAATGTGTCCGTTAGAAGTGGAAGAAAATTTTCACTGGCTTTGTAGTCTCATCGAGCTAACGTGATGAAGTTTTGTCCGAACGGTAAGAACACACTATTTCCGTGTAGAATAAGCTATAATTTTCCCAAGTCAAGGTGATAATTTTGATTGTGAAATAATTTTGCCTGCAGCTACCGGTTTGCATACCGCAAGCTTAATTTAATAACGGCGGTACTTTGTTAAAAGGGTGGCTTTCCACTAACAATTGATGAGTATCAAACTTTAAATGAATAGATTGTACTTAGACGTATTATGTTCTTAGACATTACAACAAGCCTCTCTCTTTTGAGGTTTTATTGAACATTCGTTGATTGAAATTGATCCATGCGCCAGCCGTACGTGCAAAATACTTCTTTGACTATTCACAACAATGAATTTGAAATTCATAAATGATTGAAAAATCAATCTCTGGCTGGTTAACAAACCAACGCGCCGAACAATCCGAACAACCGAACGAGTCAGCTGTTACAATGCGATGGTTTTTCTTGCGAACTAAATCACAATCGCCGAGAGGTTGTAGCACCACGTACCAGTTCGATGCAGCCGACGTGATTTACAGTTTTCACCCACAGATTAGCTTTTAACCAGTAACATTCTCACCTTCTCTACTCAATGTGAGAGATGGGATTGTTAATAAACAAGAGAAAAATATTGAAGGCTGGTAGAAGAATGGAAGTAAACTCTAAAACCTTCTTTAGTTTTGCACCAAACCTGAAATTGACATATTTTTCCAGCGCCAGCTCCTTCGACGAATTTCGGTAGAAACGTATTATTGAAAATATTTCTTTTATAATAGCTTCCTTGCATAATTTTACACATCTCGCCAGTTTTCTTGTGAATTTCCAATCAATACATAATATTGGAAGTCTTTGCTGAGAAATTTCATTCAAACAAAATTCACAAAATTTGTCTGATGCAAGTGGTTACACAACTAATGCTGTAGCAGAATATCCCCACTCCTTTGAAAGCCACTCCTATGCCCCGAATTGGAAACTATCGACAGTGGATTCGGTACGATGATGGATGCACTGCGCTGAGGGAATGGGCCGGAAAATCCAAAAACAAGCACATTCCGACCGTCAGCAAACAGAACCGCGATTTCCACCCCAAAAACCGAGGGCGAGGTGAGCGCCGTGTTTCGGGTGAGTAAGCGAAACATTTGTAATATTTTGTTTTTCCAAAAGCTACCCATACTTTCCTCCCGTGCGCGCTTAGCCATCCATCCAGCTATCAAAGCTCATATTTTTTCCCCCACCTGGCGATCGCACCTGGCGTGACCCCTACAAGGGAATCGCTTTTCCAGCGAGCGCTCCGATCGGGGGTTTCCGGTGGAAAGGTACTACCTGGTAGCGTTCCGGCCTTTTGCTTCGACCAGACTGTAGCAGCTCAGGTTTTCGCCATTGTGGAACGGTGTGCCATTTTCCTTGTCATGGGCCCCCTTATCGTCTCTTTTCACAAAAACAGACGAAGTAAAATGTGGTCACGAAGCGTGTGGATGTTGGTCAATAAACACAGCGCAAGGGACGCAGTGCAGTCGCTGATTATGGAGCATATCTTCGCTGCACTGAAAGGATTCCGGTGCAAAGAATCCTTGGCATTGGTTTGGAGCTCCTGTGAGTGTGTGTTCGTGCTTTCCTTTATCTTTATTCCTTGTAAACATGTCTTTCCCTCCCTTGCATGCGTTTTTCGAGCAGCCCAGAAAGGTCGCAAAAAACTACTGCAAAGAAAAATCCACAATGAAACACTGAGTTCAGCCAAAGCGTTCCGAGGGGAAGAGCTCAAGGTTTTTCGTTGGCATTTTTGAAATCAAAGTCCGTGACTCCGCCAGTTTATCGCACTAGGTGCAAAGGCTGCACAGCGGACCCATAACGCTCTCTCTTCTGCTGGCTTGTACAAGTGTGTGTGTATGTGTGTGAAAGATTTCAAAAGTATTGTTCCCGGCATGCACATGCCCTTTCCCGGACCGGAGATGGTCCCTGCGTGCCGTCGTGTGTTCGGGAGGAAATTGTGAGTGCTCGGTGATATTTATGATATTTCAGATTATACATTCCCATGCGGGGCAGGGAGCGGCCGGGAGCGTGGTGGGGAGCGTACCGTCAAACATTGGCAGGTGGCTCGCAACCCCCAGCCGGCTGGACGAAGGCTGAAGACGGACGAAATGATCCGGTCCGTGAACGGGTGGGAACGCAAGTCATGCAATTTTCAGGATTACAGATCCCACACCCGTCGAACACGGAAATACGTGGGGAGTGGGAGTTGAAACGACGGTACGTGGAGAGGGAAAGTACGATGTGGAAAGAAAGAGTTCGCGAGGGAAATGATACAGAAAGCGACACCAGTGACGACGCCAACCCTTTCCGTGCAAGGAAAGGAAGGAAGTGGAAAATGAATGACGTATAGAAAGAAAAGTGGCAGCCGGCAAGAGAAATGATATCACCGAATCCGATTCCATTTCTTAATGTGATCTTGGAAAATAAAGCTTTTCCCATCTTTTCTATAGCTCTTTCGTATTAAACCATAATTTAAATGGTTGCATTTATACACTACAACCAAACATAATGGATGGTTCCATTTTGATTTATTGTATTACAAATTTCAATATCATATTTTAAACTAGATTATTTGTATTTTTTGAAAGTATTTGATTATATGCTTATAATAGTGAACATAATAAAAGAAGAACGAGAAAAGTTTCCCCTACGTTCATACAAATTATATAGAAGAACGAATACATTAACTTAATTAGCGTAATCATAAAACCAAACAAAACTGTGATGGTAATCCCAAGAGTTCTGTTTTTACGATTTATTTTAGTTTGTTTTTTGTCTTAAACTTCGTCTACATTCATGAGTTTATACCGTGTACTTCTCGGAATTTGTCAAAGATGTTTCACTTTTCCCCGAGACCTTCTTTTCTCGTGCAGTTATGTTTCATGTTGAAATGTGTCCAATTTTTTTTTCTTTTACCGTCTACGGATAAACATGGTATGCATGTGTTTTCGCCTGTAAAGTTGTACAAAGTTCACGCTCCGGAACCAGTGTCTCTGTACGATTGCCGTCTGTCTTGCTCTCGCACACAAACCAGTGCCCCTGTTCGGCCCCGAGAGGGAAAGGTTCAAAATCAAAGATAATTCAATCAAAAAGTTATTATCATATTGACACGACGCCTGGAAAAAGTCACATCCTTAGGCAACTGTCAGCAGGGCAAGAACGAAGCGAACATGAACGGTGAGAGAATAGGTCCCGGAGTAGGAAAAGAACGAAGCCAGAAAGATAAGCCAATGAATGAAAAAAGGAACAACCGCTCTGCATACCTCTCTGTCGGAGGGAATTATCCGGTGGAAAACAAACTTTCTTCACCGTCCTGGGGCGACGTTTTGGGAAGGATGAGGAAAAATGTCATAGCATTCCAGCAGCAGGGAAAAGTCAAATCCGATCCAAACTAGCTGAACTCGAGCCGATGCAGGAGGCTTTCGTTTTTGCCTGTTCGATTCCTCGCAGGTTTTCTCTCGCGCAGCTTTGAATAACACAGTAAACGGGGATCGGCAATGAAGCGTGGGTACAATTCAATCTGAAAAAAATGGAGACGTTCTCTCGGTTTGCTCACCGTAATGGAATGGAGCGCGTAGTGAATGAACAAAAACACCCGCGCCATGATAAGCTCCAGGTGCAGCAGACACGGCGCTGGGTTTCTTTTGGCATAAAATCACGTATAAATCATCCCTCGCAATATCACCGATTGACTGGAGAGGAATTTTTCAGCATCGGCGAGAGGTAAAGTTGTTGAATATTTCGACGAGGACCATCAAGAAAAATGCATCACTGCGCTGAGCCAAAGGAAAGATAAATGGAAACATTTTGCTTCATGAATCATACGACCGATGCTTTAAATTTTATCATCAATGTTAAGCTCACAACTGGTACAAAACTTTTCATAACATTAAACTAGCTTACATTTTGAAAAACAAAATAGATGAAGTTGTGTAAAAAAAAAATTTGCCGTCTTTGGAAAACTAATTTTTTGTATTTTGAATATTATTTTTGTCAGATGAATCCGACGGATATATCTAAAGTACTAGTAGTAAAAGTATATATCTAAGTACTAGTAGTCTAAAGTACTAGCAGTAAAGTAAGCTTCTCAGCCCTTTGAGCTAGTAAAAACATTTGTCAAATTGGAAACTTATCTTTTATTAGCCATGTCACTTCAAAATTAAAAAATTGAGTACCATTTGCATCGTTGTCATGAAAGAGGATTTAAAATGTAACAAGTTATTGATGTGTTGAAATTTCAATTTTTACAACAAGGTCTATAATTGTGTAACAAACATAGAATTCATACAACCCAAAATAACATAGAATTAGTGTGGAAGAAAAGCAAACCTTCGATGTATGATAAATAGAAAAACGAAGAGTTTGTGTTACTTACCAAACAAATCTTGAAAAACGTCCCAAAGTTAAAAATATCAAATTTTCACAAGAACCTATAAAGATTTTGCAAAATTGATTTCCCCGAGGAATGTTGGGGTATTCGCCTGATCGCTTCAAAGTGCATCCGTGTGAATTATCGCATCGGCGGATAAGAATCAAAAGAAACCGTAGAGTCATGGATTGAGAGTTATTTTTAGCGAAATGAATCGTACGCCTTCCGATTCGACGTTCACTGATGGAAAGAAGTGGAAGCTTGCAATGAAAAACAGCGACCTTTCCACGTTCAAGCATCATCGCGAAACAAAATGATGCGTGAAAAAGTAGGGATCTTGCCTGGGCCAGTGTAAGTTTGCAGCGTTATTCGTTTCCTTGCGCTACTAACGTAACGAACGACCAGGCGTCTCCATCGCATACGTTCAACCGACGCTGCGAAGCCTCCATACCTGCATGCCTGAAAAGCAATCAAATATTGAAGAGCCGAATGAACCACGGGGACGGTTGGGCAGAAACGGCTCAAGGAAAACACAAGCGGACTTCCAAAACGGCTCGCCGTGGATGGAAGGGATCGATATTTAATGACTGAACAACGTCGACAACGTGTGGGCGTGAATTTGGGGTGGTATGTGCCCGCGCGGAGTCGTTCCACCCTTGAGGCAGCGAACCGTCCACCGGCTCTGGGCTAGGCTGCATTCCTTGCCCTCGATGGTGAACACGTGTGGGACTCTCGTTTCCCTTACGAATCCTCTTAACCGACACGGATCGTTTTCCTCGCCGCACCGCCCACTAACGGGTGGAAAGTTTCCGCGAAGGATTCATTTCATTTTTTCCAACACTAAACCAAAAGGAACGATCCCTGTCCGGGAGTAAGGTACCGCCGGACGGGGTTTGCGAAACGCTCGCCGGAAATGGGCCGAAATTTCCATTTGCGGAATTGATGTTTCACTTTTCCGGCTCGATTTCTGGTCTATCGATTTTGTTTTCTTGCCGCACCGTTTCGGACGGTAGGCGGAATTGTAAGAGTGATGAACATCCAATAACTCCGGATTCGAGACCTCTCTGTCATCTACTCTTTTATTTCTTATGCCCTGTGCGGGAAGCAGTTCCGTGATAGTTTCGTGCATCTACGGTTTTTGTGTGCGATATAATTCTTTCCACCCTTACACACACACATACAGTTACCACCAATGCCATTAGTGAGGATTGCTGATGCTTTGCCCAGAACGCTCTGCATTGGTCAGACATGTTCATGGGGATGAGAAGCTGGTAAATCAAAATGCGATGATCCACTTCCGAACCGTGTGCAGCTTCGTTACATCGATATTTCTGTTGCGTACGGACATCAGCACTCCACGGGGGTTGCCAGGTTACGTTGACGCTGAAATCAGATTCCTAAAGAGCGCCATTTTGGAATGCGATAGTGGTTTTGTGAACTCAGATTTTCAGATCAGTGATCCATTGACCTAGAAAGCACTTTTGTGATGGGTTGCAAAATATCCATAATCCACACATCAAAATGTTCGTGATCTGTTTTTATATTCCTGACAATGGTCTGTACTTTCTACAACATATAGTTCAGCCTACTTTTTAACAAAGAAATGAAATCGAAATGCAAGGCTTGCCTACCCAAACTAGTTCCCTTGGGCTGTTTCAACTTAACTAGCTTCAAAAAGTTGTCGTCGATGCACTCATCTAACAGTGAAGATACGTGTATTTGCACACACACTCTAAAGCCTCGACCGTGCCATTGTCATATCTGTCAACAGAAAGTGAAAAGTTTTGCATAGTGCAAAAATATTTGCGCACCGAAAGCCACTTTTATTTCCATATACCGGCTCTTTGATGGGGGGAAGGAAAGTTTTCCACCACTTTAAAAGCATCTCCAGCTCGTCATAAGCATCTTGCACGTTTTGGGGATGAGAAACCGAGTAATGAAAGGAAGAAGAAAAAAAAAACTAGTGCGGAAGCCGTTCGTCATCATCATCAAGTGTGTCGTCTCCACGGTAAGGATGGTAATGACGGTGGCGACGATGATGATGGCAATGGTTTGAAGTAGCGCCTCATTCTCGCACTCACTTCGACAGACACTCCGGTTCCGTTCGGATATTAATGCTTCGGTAAGTTCATCTCACTCGTGCTACCGCCATAAATGTGTGCCTTTGGCAGACGGTCGACCGAAGATAGAACCCGGCAGGTTTGAACGACGACCGACGATGAGAAGAAATCCAACCAACGAAGCATTGGTAAGATAGACAAATTCTGGCAGCGCTGAATGGAAGAATGGATGGATGAAGTTAATGGATGTTTATTTTGATAATATTATTTCAATAAATAGTTTATTTGTTTAAAATTTACCATTCAGCATCCAGGGCCCGCTTTGGCAGGGCGAAGCATTAAGAGCCGGGAAACAACTTCAACAACGAGAAGGCAACGAAACCGTAAGATATTCGCAAGTGGAGAAAGTTTCCAAAGCCGAAGATAGGAACCTCGTTTCGACCGAACCTAGATGTACCAATGCGCGCATGTGTGTGTGTGTGTGTGTTTTCGTGCCAAGGCAAACAGACACCATCGCCAGGCTGATAGTTACGTCAATGAACTACGAGTGGCTGTGAAAACTTGGAAAAACAAGCACCGCTGTGCCGAAAGGAAAATATTGCTGAACGAACGATTTAACGTTTCGGTTAATTTTTTCGCTCGCCTTCGTGAGTTTCAACTGTAACGCGCTAGTTGTCTAATGGTCGTAAACATGTTGGTTTAAGCATGCTTACGAGAACGAAATTCATCGCATCATTTGCCCTGGCTCGGTCGGCAGTAACTTCCACCGCAGCGTGGGTTGAAAAATCGCTTTGCTCGCGGAAAATCTGCGCCATAAATTTGTACGCTGCCTTGTGCAACTCCCCGAGGAGCGCTAACGTGGAGCCCCGTTCATGGCTCAATTAAATTTCTAATTAATAATAAACGATCTCACCATGCGTGTGCCACACAAACGCTAACACACGCATAACGGGCATCGAAGGTAAAGTAGCGTTTTTGTGTGTGCGTAAATGGGCCACGAGGCCGTACGCTCTATGTGTGTGCGTTGTTTAATGTTGGCCACAATTTTTCATCCCCGCACAACTCAGGCGCTGAGATGGTGGATGAAAAATGAGTGTGCAAGCTAAACGTAATCAACCTTCAACCGAGGCGAAGCATCCGGAAAAGCCCCCCGAAAGCAGCAGCAGCGAGCCTTAACCGTTGCCGTCTGCGTGTTGAAAAGAAGCGAACGTTCCAAAGCCCCCGGACCGAGGTGTGATTTCCCTGAAACATTCACGCACCCGCGAGAGAAATCATCTTTCCTCCCGGTCGGGGGCAAAATCGCTCGCCTTCGCCTCGTTTGCTTCCGTTTCGACGTCGCCAAACGCAGCATTTCCCGGAATCGGCGGGACCGTTCGAAGGCTAGCGGAATTACGTTAAATTCATTAAAAATATCCTCCTAACCGACTGGCAGCCCGTTCGCTTTCCCTCCAGCGCAGAACAGCAGCTGTTACCCTGGCCCGACTTTTGATGCCGTCCCGGGGCTTTTCCGGGGACCGAGTGGAGGCTGTCGGCAACGAACCGCAGCCGGTTGCGTGGAGAGATGAGGCAAACTTTCATTTTCCACGCTCCACCAAACCGAAACAGAGTACATTTTGTGCGATTTGAGTCCGCCTCAACGTGTCCCGTCCCACCCAGCAGACACACACACACGCAGAAACCATCTGGTTCCGCCAACTTTTGGAGAGAAAGGTTGAAGGAAATAAAAGGCGTAGAACATGAACACCGCGCGAACGACTTTCACTTTCGCTGCGCTGCGCTTTAATAATTGTTTCGTGCTTTTTGACACGATCCGGGAATTCTTTCCCTAATTTCCAGCCAAAAACCCCTCGGTGAACCCGGTTGCGAGAACTTTGCATACTTAATGGTGCCACGGTTAAATTGTTTCTTTAACTTCCGTCGTTTCGCGCGGCACAGCGGAGCCAAAACAAAACGTTGTACAAAGGACAAGGAACGCATTCACGCATTCGCACACTTAAATAAATTCAAGGATATGAAACTAAGAGGTTGTTCCAGAAGTAACTTCGAGCGAGCTTTAAGCCTTTTTTATAAATTGAACAATATGGTGTGCACACAACGCAAATATTCTAACCCGATTTTCTGTGAAATTTTCTCGTTAGAAATATCACAATAAAAACTAAAAAAGCCAATGTCAGTAAAAATATAAATAAAGTGGATTCATTCCTCCCGCAAAGCAGTGGTAATAAAAAGTGCTGATTTAGACATGAAAACGAACATGGTGTGTATCGGTGGCATTTTGTTTCACGACTGCATCTGTCCGTTTTGTGTCCAAGCATCCTCCGCGCATCGCGAATCCTTTCGAACTTTCTTAACGTGAGTTTGCATATGAGTGAGGCTTGTCTTTTGCGAGGCCATGGAAAAACTGCCACACTCGCGCGCAGAAACCGTCGACTTGTGAGAACACGTTAAGTGCTGCCGGATCCCTCACCACCCCGTCACGATCGTCTTCGGGCAGGATAAGAGCGCACTTAAACCACACGCTGTGGTGTACCGGAAAATGTGAACCCCCGCACCGGGCCTCGTTAATGATGGCGGCCACTAGGAGGTACGGCGCTGGGGGAGGGTGAGGAAACGGATGCAAAACTCGGGCATCAGACACACCAGGTGACACATGTCGTGCAGAGCCTTGGCCAGGACCTCTCCAAGTATACGCTCTCGAAACACGTTCCGCTTCGGAGGGTGTGTAAAGGATGGCAGCAATGGCGGAATCGGTCGGGTTTCATCTCGCAGCACTCGTCGGTTTCGAGAGGCCGCGCGTGTTGTCGGTGTGCGCTAGGGGTGCCGTTTTCCGATGTTTCCGACAATGTGTGGAAGCATTTGCAACTGAGAAGGGTTCCGTTGAAAGTAGGTGGTGGGGGGAGGTGAAAGACGTGAAGGTACTCCTTAAGAAGATTGATAAGGATGTTGGCCGGTGAATCGTTGCTCAGTCAAAGGACACCACGTGTCGTCACATTCCCGAGCTGCGCTTTCCATGTGGGATGTTTTCTTCCACCGTGCCAAGTTGGAAACATACACACCGTCGGTTTAAATATGGCCACGTAAACACACAATTTCGTTCATGGTAGTGGTATTGCTTACACCAAAGGGGGTTGAAAAAAGAATTTTCACATACGTAAGCACATTTCGCTCCCTTCGTACGCTTTTCCCGAGCAAATCCTCGACGTCTTACGTATTCCCCCATCACAAAAGAGAATATCACCTCCTTAGCGCCAGGCGAGAGTACGTACCGTCTAGGGCGCATAATTTTGGTACAAGCTACAACTCCTTCTGCGAAAAGAATGTTCTCACCACCGCACCGTAAAGGTGGAAGGATACAAAAAAAAAAACCCAACAAAACCAATAAACATGCGTCGCGACTTCCTTAACACCAAGCAGCAAAGCTCCTGAGGCTTTTCCCGCAACTTCCTCGCTCGGCGAGGCAACCTTTATCCACAGCTCACAAACCGCTGGAGGAAATATTTAAATCGTTTCGAATCTGCCAAGGCGAGAAAGAAGGGAGGGAAGGGTGAGGAGGCGAAACAAACTATGCCGGTAACCGCGGATCGGTATCGTATTTCAGCATCATTATCGCAACACCCGAAAATGAGCATCCCAAATGCCTCGCTAGCGCGCGCTAAATTACTCTCCAAAGTGCCAAACTAAACTACCTGCTTGCCGCTGCTCCGAATGGGCAGGAGGGTGAGGGTGAGGAGGAGCAGGAGGACCATAAAGATTCCTTCGTGCCTGACAAATGGTTTCCCGTCGGCAGGGTGAAGTTTTACCTTTAAGGTGAACGCAAGGTTTCGAGCAGTTGAGTTGAAAAAGTAATGGATGCTAAGAATTCGTTGCTTAAACAGACATTTTCAGGAATTGGTCGGTTTTAATCGTGGCAATGTCTTGTACTAGGAAATCTAAAGTCAATTATAAGACCCATTGTTTATCTCAGAATACATCGAGACTGTTATCGATCTGTTGATATTGATCAATTGAACAACAATCCACCGTGCCATTTTCCAACTGAGTCAGTTCGGCATACCATAGTTGTGAAATAATGGCGCTTCCGAACTTCCTTACGAAAACTCTAGACCACAAGACCTTCCAGCAAACTCTAACCAACCCCAAAGTAAATGAAGTAACCAGCGCATCTGTGTTCCGGAGAAATCCGCAACATTATCGCACCAAAAGCCTCCGCCGCAAACCTAGGGTCTGCGTGGCGACATAAGAACCGAACCGATCAACCGGTTCCATAACTTTCCGCCGGCGCTAAGCACACATTTGTCAAACGCAAATACTATCGCTGTAAACCTTCGGCGCCGCAGTGCGTACCCGAAGACATCTGCCGGCGTCGCGCGGGAGATAGCGCCTCGCATTCAATTGCCTCCGATAGGAGGATTTGTCTTCGTGACGAGGGTCCAGCTAAAGGTGTCTTAGCGCCGCGCGGGCCACTGACTAATGTTGCCCTTTCCTGCGCTACCTGCACGATTTATGTGCCGTAGGTTTGCGGGACGAGTGCGGACCCCGGCCGCGAAACGCCGGCGTGATCGACAGCGGACCGACCCCGGCCGACTACAGCGAAAGGTGTTGCGAAAGTGGTTCGGCTTATCTGTAAAGTGTCAATAGAATTAACGTCAACACAAACGGGCTCAGTAAACGCACATCCCGCGCCGTCCGTTGGAGCGACGTCGGTAAACATGGCCGCGTTACTCGCAATAGAAGGGACGACAGTTCGTGGCGGTTTTTGGGGCACGAGCCGTACTTGTGTGTGTGTGTGCATGTGTGTGCGGGACGAAACGTTGGCTGGGCCGTCGGGGACCCGTGTATGCATTGACAGCGATAAGAGCGATTCAGATATTGTGTCAGCACGGGAAAGTGACAGCTCAAACAAAGCATGAGCATACACATCGTTTGCGGGCTTTATTAACGATGTGAAGGTAGTTAGGGCCGGTACGCTTACGGTAGGCCAGCGCACACACGTTACACAGGCTGGTTTAAGGAAGCAGGGATATAAAGCAGCGGTTCAGCTGATGTGTGAGCGGCACCCTGGATTTTTATTGTGTTGCTAACGCAACCCTAAAACGTTCCGCTTCTTTTTCCATCATCCCTCGACCGGAGAAATATTTATCAACTATCAACATAAATATATACAAAACTCAGAAACACACACCTGAAGTCGCTAATAATAGTAATAACTCTCAGGCAATACCATTATAAACACTCCTTCGAAAGGACTTTTTCGTCGAAAATCTGTTAAAGCCCAAACCGTGCGCCGGTAATCTAGATTACCCCTCGAATGAAGAAAACACGAGACCCATCACAATACTAATGGAATGACCATTCCATAATTAGTACCACTGCCAATGTCAGCCGGTACCGCTCCACCGAATAACGCCGGGCATTCCTCCAAAAAACCCATCGAAATACCTGCGAGCCCGCGTTTCCCTTTATTACTGATCTGATTAGGGGCACACAATGGACCGGGCTCCTAGCCGCCCACGCTGAAGAGGGTCTTCGAGGTACACTTAGGGGACCACTTACCTAAAAAGTAGAGAGGAAGAGAATAGAAGAAAACAACACTAATTAGTTAATAAAGTCTACGAATAAACTGGCGGCGCCACCCGAGAGCGCGCTGCGTGAACGAGAAAAGTTAAAGCTGATGATATTGGCCAGTCTGGAAAATGGCAACCGTGGGGTGTGTGTGTGTGTGAGGGGGGGGGGGGGAGGTGATTTCGTAACGGTGGGGACAATTTCGGGGATTGTTACCAACCCTCCGTCACGAAGCGGTGATTTTGTTGTTGTTGGTTTTTCGCCTTCACCGGGGGACACACTACATACCAATGGCAACACCTCACCGTTCAGGATGACCAACCTTAACGGTGGGTAGGGGGGAAGGGGAGAAAACAATCTTTCCCACTCCCGAAGAAAAAGCCCATACCGGGCCGTGAGCAAAATTCGAGATCCCCGGTTGACTGCACGCGCGCTAAACTTTCTTGAGGCAATAAAATCTTTAAATTATAACCATATATACCTTCCAGCCGGGTAAGACCGGAGGGGACCGGAACGTTAAGGTATTTGAGGCTCGGTGCAAAAAAACAAGCACAACCGTAGCCCGAACGACACGTACTGCCGGCATGCGGGTTGGTTCAAATTTAGACCGGGGCGTACGAGCCGGAGAACAGGGAGAACACCGAGGCAACCTGTTGCCAGGATTGAAATGGCAGCAAAAACGGCCATCATCATTACCTTGCGGAGGTGAAGTTGGCCGGTGGTGTTGACACGGGGGAAATAATATTGCTAGAGACAGAAGGACTCCGCTCGGTGGCGAGGGCTCCCTGACGCCTGTGGGAGGTGCCTGGAGGAGCACAGCACAAGCAGAAGATGTTTTGACACTACCAAGCGCCGTACGAAGTCCATTTACTGGAACTCCAGAAGAAGGCTCTTCTAAAACTAGAAAGAGACTAACAATAGAAGAAAGAGAGGACATTCCTCAACCCGAAGTGCCCGCTATTTTGTTGAAAACAAACATCACCTAACAACAGCCCGGCCACGGCACACAGGACCGTGTCAAAGGAGCAGGAAACGGCAAGCCAGCTCCATGCGTTGGCCGGAGCAATCTCCTTTCGTTTTTGTCCCATATAATTACTATTTTATAATCCCCGTTGTGACCGAAACGATAAATGAAATAATCAAAATTGTCCAACCGTGAGCGGCTGGGTGGCGTCTCGTCGTTGCCATCCAGTCCCAGAGGTTTCTCCACAGCGGCAGGAAGGTGCGGGTCTCGTTTGTGGTCACGAGGCAACCGGGAAAGGGGACGATACCTGGCGTTATCGAGCCAGCGCACATGCCAGCTGGTTGCTTCCCTAGTCGAGCTTTCCCATTTCCGCTCGACGGGACGGCATCATGTCCTATTGCTGTTAATATTGCCTCCAACCTGGCAGCGTGTGCTAGGTTTGTGTACTCGCCAGCGGCCTTTTAACGGTAGTGAAAGATATTCGTTCATACGTTTATTTACTTATAATCTAATACCTCCCTCTACTTCTTGGTTGAACTGGTCAGGATCGCACAATTGCATAGTGCTGCCGATAGCAGGGTCCAGCCGTACCGCTGTTCAATTGTACCGTACACTCAATTTGCTCCCGACAATGTGTATCAGATATACTAAAGAGTAAAAGAACTTAACAGCTACCGGCAGGGTCTTTGTGAGATTCTGTTTAAAATGTGATTCTGGGTGCAGATATCGACCTAACCACTTTAGAACTATGTGAAACAATTTGATAGCCGACGACAATTATACAAACATTTTGGTGAATACTCCAATACTTCAAAATCTTTAGAATTACTAAACCGATATATTGTGTCAAATAACATCTGCAAACTTCTCTACCTTCAAGTAGTCCGTATGAAGTACGAAAGAGCGAAAAACTTTTTCATATAAATAACTGAATCCAAAACTCGACAACGTGTATAGAGGATGTCCTTAAAGATGGTCTACCTAACTAGACCAACGGGAAGAACCTCTCCAAACTCGGATCTGACCCGTCGTCGATGGGCTCAATGTATGGGAATACGGTCTTCAAGAAACTCCAAACGACTCCGCACTAGCAAGCCCTATATGCCATGGTTTGCAAAACACATGTTCAGATTCCACGCCGCTTGGAACGACTCTTGAAAGGGCCTGCAGATTATCGTGCTGTTTAAAATTTTAAACATTATCCTTCCCTTTCTCTCTCGCTCTGCTCCAGATTTAGTTCCTAGGGAGAAATGCCGGCTCCAGGGCAACCTCGTTCGGTCTGTAGTCAACCAAAACCACGTACTGCGACTACTACTACTTTCACCCGAGGAGGGTTGTCACACTCGATTGTACAGCAAATTATAGGTCCGACCGTGTTCGTATCTCATAACCACGTTGCGCCAGGGCCCGGAGTGGTGACGATCGCGGGGTAGGTATATCCCGGCGTATCCTGGGACGTTTTTCAGCCGAGACTTAACAACGCACTCGGTAGGGGAAAATGCTGACACAGGACCAAACTTTTCACACATCCGCACACCGGTGGACCGGCTCTAAGGATGGGAGCAATGCAGGCTGGAGAAAGGCGGTAGCGGTTGCCTGAAAACCCCTTTCTCAACTTACTGAACTGAGCAAAACCACTAAAGCAAACATACAGGTGCGCACAAACAGGATCCGGAGAGCACTGTTACCGCTAAATCCAGGGCACCAAGTTTATAGGAGCATCCTTGCAGAACGAACATACGACCGGTGAAATTCGGAAGCATTTTATGTCACCGTTGAAAACTAGTTTTTTGCCCAATTTAAGGCGGTTGTTTTAGCGTTGCTTGTTTGACAATAAACTCAACTAATGCAAACGGTTGTATAGTATTCACTGAGAAGCAATTTCAACAACGGCCAAGCAAAGTGCAACATTTGAAACGCGACACGGTTTGCTTAACGCCTATCCTTGGTTAGTGCCGTTTGGAGAGCGGTTTAAACAATCGGTGGGGTATCTAATTTGGCTATTTAATCTGTTCAATGTTTACCCAAATATATCTAGTTTTTAACCTTAATATGTTCAAAGTAATTTATTAGAGAAGTAATTTACATATTCGTATTTTAATGATCAAGTGAAGGTCCAGTTTTTTCACGAAATTCACGAAAAACTCAAAGATTCCAAATTGCTCACATCAGTTATTTGGTTGCAAAATCTGGCTAGAAAATCTTTCAGCTTTTACCAGAATGAAGAAACCACCTTGACTCTTCCGGACCATCAAAAGCGGACAACGTTAAAGTCGATGATCCTACCGGCAGGATAATCAGAATTTATCGCTCGACAAACTTTTGTCAAACAGCGTCGAAAATATCGTGCATAATTGATAAGCTCGTTCACGATAATAACCGACATTATGACCAGGGGCATGGGGAGGGGACGTTGTGGGAATTGCGGCGGACCTTTGTCAGACATCCCGAGCGCTTCATGTTAAGGCAATACGATGTATGCCATCAATGTGCCAGGTAGCGTCTTGCAACTTTAAACACTGTGTCCGTCTTGCGACGCTAGAGATGGTAGATAGTGTGCTGATATTCATAGAACCATGGATAGTCTAGAGTTTCTGTTCAAAGGGTTTGTTCGTGGTGCTCCCGAGAAAATTACCGACTTGATCTAATCGTACCGAAAAGGGATTCGACCCGCCAGCCCCGGGAACTGTAAGCCAACCTCTTCGGTAACGGTCGGCTGATTTTGGCCTCAAAAATAACCACACCATTATCCTGGCAGTTACTTCCTGCACGCGGCCAACAACTAGCCGGACAGTTGGATTAAATCGAACTCTTGGCCAACGGTATGTCCGGATCCGGATCCCGAAGGAGCGCGTAACAGCAATGGGGAAAATCTAACGGAAAAGCGACCCGTGTGGCGAGCTATTTTCCTCTGTCCTGTAAAGGCAACTGTGCCTCTCGGTTGGATAATCCCTAGGCTTTTGCCTATCAGTTGCAGAAACCTTATCCATGGTGCGCAACGAGTGGAAGCGGCTCCAGTCTTATCATATTTTATAATCCTTCTAAGCGCATAAAACTCAACGGATGTGGCCTGCACGTACGTACACGCAGTCGAGAGGAAATCCGACGAAGGCTATCATGGTGCTGTTGATAGGAGCTGGGGGAGTTTGAAGCATCTTCATGTGCATGTGGGGCGGAGGAGACGAACCGAGACGGACGCATCGGGCCCCTGATTGCTGCCCACGAGCAACCCGTTTTGATATCAACACACACATATCGTCGCCCTTTCCCGTCCCTTTTGAAGTTCGCGTTCGCAAGAACCTTGCCTCCATTCGAGTAGAGGTTGGCATACGTCCTTTGTGAGGCGTCGCTTACACGCCCGAGTGGTGAGCCGCTGGATAAGGCTCTTAGATAAAACCTTTCCCCTGATCTTGGCTGATAACTTTAATTCCTTATCGGTATCCGGTCGCTAGGGAAAAGAGCTGGCAAGATGCTTCATCGAACTGAATTTGCAGGTATTAATACCTCCTAATAAGACGATAGGCACAACCGGGAACCGAGATCCAGTACGTTCAGGGATGGACGAAAGGTGCTACAGTGTGAGAGAAAGAGGGATAACTACAAAGACAGATCGTGCGACATGTGAGGAATTTCCCACATCTGCATAATCGCTTAAAACTCGCCGGTTTTCCACCAGACTCGAAAACGGATAGACATTCCATCAAGGCGAGACGCCCTGGGGGCAACATTTACCCCGAATGCCACAATTGATTAACATGATTTACCGCGCGCTGCGCTTCAGCAACGCCAATTCCTGCCGGCCAAGCGAGGGAGAAGGTGTCGTAGTTCCGAAACCGCGTACCTGTCACCGGAGCTAAGCCGCCCGATTCATACTTGAGCCTACCGTTCACACTCTCGAAAACCAGTCGGATGCTTGGAGGAAACCACTTTGGAGGTCCGTGCACGGCAAAGGTCAGAAGACATTGTCAGCCACCCAAAACGTTGAGTTGAGCGGCAGTTCCAGCCGGCGACAAATGATTATGTCGTAGCGCTTATTAATCCGGGATAAATTTTAATGCTATCCGGTAAACGGTCCAAGGCGGGAGTGCCCCGAAGGTGTGTAGCATAATCATTACAAATGGCAGCTAGCTTTAAAGCGGATCATCGGAAACGGCTCAGAAGCCGCCTCCGTAGACACCACACACCCGCCAGCCCCACCAATCACATCTTCGGTTTGGCGGAAAAGGCGAATCTTGCGCCCGTTATCTAGCCGAAGCCTGAGCGGCGACCTGTTCGTTTATATTTTTCCTTGTTCCCGGGGCCCCGGTGAGATTAGAGTTACTAACTTCAACTCGAACGATCGTAAAACCCCTGTTATTACTACCCCTGGCGCGGATACCCGGCCGGGTCCCTGTTATTGGAGAACGGATTTTGAGTAATAAAAACCAAATGTCTGAAGGACATTTGATGGGAGCGCGGCCCCGGAACGGGGACCATTAGTGGAGGGTTACGAGCCTCCGGTTTCACACCGGCCTGAGGTATTAATGTTTCAGCGAAAGAGTTAGCTACGTGCTTGTGACGTTTGATAGCGGGAACCCATCATCCATTGGATATTAAAAAAGGATTCATTTATCCGTGCAGTTTGAACGTTTTCGAATTAAAGCCGGATTAAATTACGAAGCAATTTTAATGCTTAAGAACATCATAACTTACTCCCAAACGCTTTATGGCGTAGCCATATTTTGTTGTGGGAAATGACAAAACTTTTAGTTGTAGAAATATACATTTTGGGGTTCGCTGAAGTATTCCGCAAGTTTGATATCCTTACACCTCAAAGATCTCAAGTGTTCAAAAACAAAAATGCAACCTCAGTCCTTGCTTCATGGAAATAGGCTTTTCAGAAAGCAAGATAAAGACCAAGCAAGCTTTTAATGGTACGCAAAAACACAATCACCAACCGCATGAGATGGATTTATTTTTAACCTACATCCAAAGAGCCTTTAAGACACGGGCATCTTAGGTTCTGGTGGAGATCAAACGAATTTCAGCATCACCCCCGGTGAACACGGTGAACCTTGAGAAACGCTGCTCTTTGAACGAATCCAGACGACCAATAAAATTCCTTTGAACGGGCCTCTTTTCGGTGCGCTTCTCCCTCCCGTCAATCCTCCCGCCGAACCCACCCTCTGAGGCGACGAATGAAAAGCAATGAGCGTTCATATTTTACATCGAATAATCCACGGAACCGAGCAGGCTTATCGGCGCACGGTTGATGCCTCGGGTTTAATTCTCTCCCAGAAGCTTCTTTGTGTTTCAAAGAGTACGGATTCGGAAATAAAGAGGAAGAAAAAAAAGGCCAAGAAACACGTGCCCTGTAAGGTGCTAGGGCTTTGAAGGTGATTCTTTTCCGTCCAAAAGGGAGGACATCAATCGAAACGCTTACGGTTAGAAGACGCTGACGGTTATGGCGTTACTCGTCGCACCTCGGATGACGCTTATTCATGTGCCTTCCCTGCAGCATCATGATGACTGGTGTGTCGAAAAAGAAACCCAAATCGTAATTCTTCGAAACCAACATTGTCTCCAGCCGATGCAATACACGGGGTGTGACAATCTTTCATGTTCCACGCCCGCCATTCCGGCGTGAACTCGATTTCGGAGAACTGATTGTTCACTGATTTAAATGAGCACCGATAAGGAAACCCATCTCAAACCTGGAGCCACCTCGCTCGAGTTCCGATTGACAGCTTTCGAGCGATTTTTCAACCCGGTTTCTAGTTTTACAACTCCACCGAAGGCAGTACGCCAGCACGTTCGGAAAAGCTCCTCTTAGAAGATAATTGCCGGAAGTTAGTCTAATGTCAAAATTGTGTTCAAAGTAAGGAAACTTTTCTAAGATGTTTCCAGGAGGAAAGGGACACATTTTTGAGCACGAGAAAGTTTTACACAGAGTTGAATAAATGGAAGATTTAAGCGATAAAACAACTCTAATAGAGATAGCACGACCTTCCAGCTGGTTGCCTAATTACTCGGTATCGTAAATAACTTCCCGGGAGAAACTTTGTAGCTCCCGGGAAACGGATCGGATCCAGCGCACACGAGCCTCCATCATTGGCCATTTCCTCCGGCATGAGCCGATGACCGATGCTGCCCCGGCGGTAAACTAGCACCGGTTCACTAGGCCGTGCTGCAATCAATCCATTTGCTTTATTTGCGGTTGAAAGCTTCAACAAGTTTACTGTCTCAGTCGTGTTCCGCAAGCGAGGGTAGCAGACGGTCCCGGGCGCTCAAATCTCGCTGCCGGACGGACACGAAGAAATGATGCAGAATCGAGCTGCGAAAAAAGTCATGCCCTTCCATCATAAAGCTACACGCTCATAAATCCATCGGCACTGCCCGCTCGCAAGACCGCAAAAGCGAACGCGTCGAGTACATCCGAGTTCCGGGTGGGTTTGGTCGTTACTCTTTTTTTTCCCCAACCGCTCCACAACAGCTCGCTGGTATGTTCTTCTGGGTGTACGAGTTTGGCCACTTTGTTTTTACAACCACTTGAAACCATATTTCACTTCTCAACAGCAGCAGCAGCAAGCGGCAGCACAACAGCAGCATCCGCAAAGTCTTCGTCGATATTCGCTGACGAGGAGCTGTGGCGTGGTGCGAACCGGTTGAGCACGAGCATATTTTTATCTCATCATAACCACGCGTATTTTGTGTGTGCTCGTTTTTTTTTTTTTTGCTTTGCTTTTCTTCCTCCACCAAGGCACACCAGTTCGCTGTTAGATAGTAAAAACGGTGCGAAGAGGATCTCTATCCGCAAGCGTGTTGCCACACGAGCATCCCTTCTCAAGCACCCTACAGCACAAGGTACGGGCTGCATCCGGCTCCAGGGGGGTGGATGGAAAACGTTTGCTCATCTATTGGAGTGTGGCAGAGGGAGGCGAAAAAAAAACGAGCAACTCAACATGAAAATCATAAACCGCCCAAACGATGCGCCCGTGCACGTCCAGCGGTGGAAGTGGGAGGAAAAAACTAAAATCCCAACCTCCAATGGATGATCCACCGCTTTTTTCCTCGCATGTTTCCTTTCGTCAACAACCGGAAGGGTGGTGAGGTTGATGGACCGACACCGTTGCCGCACCACGATGGGAAAACGAGCCAACCAAGCGGTCCGGTGAAGATGGGCAGTCCGCTCCGGTTCTGTGTGATGGTGAAGTGTTTCTAAATTTTGATAAACTCCTTCCCGAAGAGAAAGTGAAGGCCGGGACCATCGCTGGGGGGAGGGAAGGGAAGTAAGAGCCAGGAAACGATAACAACACGATACCCCGCGTACTCTTTGGAAGCAGAAAAGGACCAACAACCGACCATCAGTCGGAGTCTGGATGATTTTCAAAAATAAAAAAAGGGAACTCTCCACCACTGATGATGATGATGATGATGATGATGATAAACCGTACAGCCGAAAATGCGGCTATATTGGATACGTCCACCCACCGTCCGTGGTCCGAAGGGAGAGGAAAAAAAAAAGTGACCCGTTGTAGTGAAGTGAGTGAGTTCTCGCCCCGTCAGCTCAATGATTGATAACGCTTCATATCTTGCCCGAAAACGGATTTTCCTGCCCAAGGTTTTCCTTTCCGGCTATCGCGCGTCGTCCCTCCCCCGGTTCGGTTGCATTCCACATGCTCTTGACTCGTCTCACTTTTTCCTCTTCTCCCCCCAACGGTCCAGTTTATTTTCTTTACATCCAACGGGGACTCCTGAGACCGGGCTCCATTCGGAGTGGCCGCTTATGTCGTTGAGGCCCACAACATGGAGCCGCCTCGTTTCATAACTCGTACCGCTATCACCTTCCGTTCGTTCTTTAGCAACCGTTTCGTTCGTCTCTTTTTTTTTTGGGTTATCTATTTTCACTCATTCTTCGCTCAGTGGCTAGATCCATCCGGTTGGATTTGTGTGGACACTGGACTGGCTCGTCCGTCGGGTCGGGTCGGTCCGTCACATGACCGGCTCTTCCAGCTGAGCTGAGTGAAAGCCGACCATCGTTTTGGGAATGTGTTACATGTTCGTTATCTTAAACGGTTCACTGGCACCGCGTTTTCGAGGACATCGTTGATGCTTTTTGGCCCCCCTTTTTTTCCTTCGACCGACGGATAGTTGGGGATTAAATTTACTTTAGGCATAACCAAGTTAAACGAACACTCCCGAAAACTCTTGTTCGACGAGATGAGAACGATGGTCAGCTAAGCCAGCCTTGTAATATTCTATTTCGTTTTTCCAAATTCATCTCTTGTAAACGACTTTGAACTTGGATTCATAAAGTGTTTCATTAAGTTCTCTAATCCATCAAATTACGGTGCGAAAAAAACCTTGCAACCCAAGTGAACGAATGTAGAGAAGAGGGATGAAAAGGTTCATCGTTATCGTGCTCCGGAAGATATCAGCTTGACCTTGATTGCGGTGCGTTTATCATTTGATAGGAAGCAGAAAACGTCCTACGACCAAACCGTACAGAGTTGGTGAACCTTATTTTCAAACTCACAGCTCTCAAGGATGAAGTTCATCCTGGTGTAGGATAATTATTATTTTCAACAACAAAGCATGCGCTGGAGTGAAGCTGTGTTAAGTTGATGCTGAGGGGCACGCTGGGGGGGAAAATATTTGCATAAGCTGTGTAAACAAACGTTCCTTGTAGAAATCTTTCAACTGGTAAAACGTTCATTTTTGTTGAAGAGATTTTTGTGGGAAACTGATAAATTTGTTCTGTTTCCCTATTTTGCCTTAATAACTAAAATTGTTTGACAGGATGAAGCGGAACTTTAAGTATTGAAGAACTTAATTCCAGAACATATAAGATTTCGCAGAAAATTTTCAGAATATCCTTAATCTCACCCACCATTTCCTCAATCACAATGAAGCAAAGCGGTTCGCAAGGAAAAAAAGGCAAAAAGGACCAACCCATTAAGAAAATAACACCATCATGCCGCATACACACAAGTAATCAGCGAACCGAGCGAAGATTAAAGGCACATGACTCATAAGCGTAAACGATTCGTTCCGAGTGCTTCGCGCTGGAGTTGCACCGAGTTCTTCTTGGGCACTTTTCAACCCGAACCCGCCGTGAGACGATAGGCACGCCAGGCCGGGAACGGAAACACAACCAAACGTCTTATGGTCATCATCATCATCATCATCATCATCATCACGAGCATCACGGGCAGGGATCCGGCAGGACCGTACGCACGGCGACCCAATGCCAAACACAATTGTCTAATGAGAACGCTGGATCATTTATCACTCTTACACTTTTCCACCCGTACGCGCTCACACGCACATGCACGCCCGGACACCCTTGCTTGCTTATTTTTGGTTTTTTTTTTCGTTTGTTCGGTTTCCGTCTCTTCACATGGCTAAATTTATTTGCCATCGTCTGAGTGAGAGGATGAAGAGAGCGGAGGAGGGTGGGGGAGGGGGGGGGGGGACCATCAGAGCCCAACGCGGCAGGGATTTCTGTTCCGGAAGGACCAGAAAACCTTCGAGCGCCCGGTGGTGGTGGCGCTGATGATGACGCATGGGGCGTTGTTTCCCATTATTTTTTGCGTCACATTGCGGAACAGCTCTCCTCAACCGGTTCCACTTCCTCCCCCGCCGCCAAACCCTGGTCACTCTTCCCGGAGTCCTTCGACCATTTATTTGACCATTCATCGCAAGTCTTAGACCACCAGTTAAATTAATCTTTTTTCCATCTCTCTCTATCTCTCTCTTTCTCTCTCTGGCTCTTTCGGTATCTCACTCGTTTCTCGTCATCATATCCTGCAACGGGGATGGGGGCGGGGATTGCCGATCAAGGACCGCGGAGACATTTCCGATTTGCCACCGGGGCAAAAACTTACTTTTTCAAAGATTTCCCATCCCAAAAAAGGGGGGGAAAAAGGCGAAGAAATCCGTTTGATAGCCTCGGATTGATAAAAGTAGCGAAAGGACGAGCACAACAATATTAATCACTTTCTTTGCTCACATTTCGGCCCGGGGGGTTGTGGGGGGTAGCCCGCAAAGGGGCTAAGGGTGCAAGTTTTGCTGCTGCTGCCGGAAAGCGGGGTGGAAAGCGAATAAAAAATGGAATGCTATCAAGAAAGCTCGCAAAAGCCCCGACTGGGCCGGACTCGGTTGGACCGGAGTGGAAACCTCAAGAAAAGAACGCAGAACAACAACACCCACGCGCACACAGGGGAATCCTTTTTTTTCGGCGTTGGAACAAGAGAGAGCACAATAAAAGTGTAAGAAATGGGCTTCCTACGGTTGGGAAGGGCCACTACACAGTCCCAGAGGAGGGAAAACGTTGCTGTGACATTTTCCACTACACTAACGAACCCTTTCGCGAGTCACACGCGGAACGCATTGGCCCTGCCCGGCTTTTGAAGGTTGGTTGAGGTTTCGTTTTTCCGAACCCCCGGGGAAAAAAAATCGGTATTTAATCACCATCGGCTGGCGGAATGCTGGTTACGTGCGTGCCATGGTTTTATGGTGGCATGTTTTTATTTCACCGAGTTTTCCGCTGACTTCCTGGCCGCGCCGTAGTGAGCGTCCAGCGGAATTTGGTGATGTGTAATTATCATCATTAGGCGAACCGAATGCGGGAACTCCGGAATCACCGAAACCGGGTGGCACATTAAGGCGAGGGTTTTATTGGTGGGGGAGGTGGCAAGAAAATACACCAACCCGGACGCACCGCGATGATATAAATCTATGCGTCGCAAAACACCACCGACGGTGGACGGAAGGAAATGGACGAGTTCGAAAGGTTTTTGTGCCCAGCCCAGCGTTTCGAACCAGCTGCCGTTTCCGTGGCAAGTTGATTGATTGATTCGACTGCTTTTCCTCCGGCCTTGTCGGAGACTCCTTTTTTTCGTGGACAGCGGGGTGCGATTGTGAAGGTGACACGATAGGACACACGGGTTTTGGAAAAACCACCGCCGGAGTTTTCCACCGATCCGTCTAAGGCCGGATGCGGGTGTCCTTGTGATTAGCGCCGGCATTAATATTGGCATTTTCTGCAGCGCTTTGTAGGTTCCCCTCGTGCGTTTGCTTTCGATTCAATCCGTTCAGTCGATCCTTCCCGAAATGACGAGCAGGTTCTAATGCGCTGGTTTTTGTCATCGCCACCATGTTCAGCGATCCCTCCAGCATCGGTAGCATTTTCATGGTCTGGTGCGTGCGTCTCAAATCGAAAGCGAGCGAAAACCGAACGTGTTTCCATCAATCTCCACGGGAGCCCGGGACGAGTTTGATTGAAAACCCGATGCGACGACAGAGAGCAGAGCCTTTTTGCACAAGTGCGACCCAGGTGACGCCGCGAACCCATCCTCCATCGTTCCATCCCACCCACACGCACCCGCTCCAGGGAATAATATTCAAAATGAAAGATTAATTGAAAAGTAAATTTTCACCGCTAATAAGCCCGCGTGTCGCGGCTGCTGTTGCGCGCGCGTGCTGTCGAACGGAAATTGGTTTGCTGCATTACGGCGAACGGACGACGACGGGTTCTCCCCCCGACGGGTGTATTATTTCCGGCTACAAAGCGGCCCACACTTCTTCTTCCACCGACGACCGTTATTGATTATTCAGCTGACGTCGCTGCCCGGGCGGCGGCGGGACTTAGGCGAGTGGGGTGGGCTAAAGCACGGTAAAGTAATTTTAAATTTTAAGCCTCAGACAGTCGGACGTTTCTGTTTGCATTGCGCCGTTTTCTAGGAAGGCTTTCGGTGACGTTGGTAAAACTTTCTCAACACTCACTCGTCAGGATATGCAAAACACACCGAATCGTGGTGTGTCTATGAATGCCCGAACGAATAGACTTGTTGTCCTAATTGGATTTTTAAATTTTGACCAAATTTTAATTTATGAAATGGTCATGCCTTAGTCTCGATAGATTTGTTTTGCCAGCATAAGAATAATTCAATTTGAACCTTTTAATTTTTGAATGTTTTGATTGAATGAAATTTGTCTATGAATGTTCTAGCCAAGGTGAAACCCCATTAACGTTAATATTATTTCAAATTCACATACTTCAGCCTTTGCACAGCCTTTTGATAACAAGTTATTTTACCAAAGTCTCATTGTTAAATTTCTAATAAGCTTCTTCTTTTGTTAAATGAAAACACATTTTTAAAGAGCATATATACCTTACACTTCTTCCACCAAGCAAGGTGGTAAAAAGCCCCGTTTCACAGACGCCACATCCATCACACGCCGTGCGGATCATTTTCCGAGCGCCGATGGCAATAAGAAACCCCAGTCCAACGGTTCGATTTCTGTCGACTTCACCCACAGAGGGGGGTTGGGGTCGAACCCGGGTGGCGATGAAAAAAGACAATTAACGATCTAATCACTAATGATTGGGAGCGCGTCGGCGGGGAAATCCCATCGGCTGGCGCCGACACGAGATCCGCAATCGCGCAGGATTTTCACGCGCCCTCCACTAAAACGCGTGGCGTCGAGGCCACGGAAAAAAGGACGTCTTCATTAGGGCGGGTAGGTTTGAACGTGTGTTTGTGTTTCGATGGAGCCAACCCCTCGGCTCGAGGCCGGAGCGTTGACCAAACGGTGCTGACTCCATGGTGACTCTATTTCGAATGACTTGCTAGCTGCCCCCGGTCCGAGGACGATCGAACCGGAATGGTCGCACCAACACTACCGCACGGCAAGAAGCTTGGGAAGTGGTGAAGCGAATAAAAAAGGACGACCGGGCGCGTACGGACATGCGGGCAGTTGACTGACAGCCCACTGTCAGTTCCAAACGATCCGAGCGGGCGCTTTCTCGGTGTCATGGTTGAGCCGTGCGATGTCGTTGCGTCGTTTGCGAATCGTCGTGGGAACTCCACTGGATGGAATTTGGTGCGGCAAGACTTGGCTGATAGATTTTCCAATCCCAATGACAATTACGGACACCACCGTACCGGGGTGGAGGCAATGATGGACACAAATTGGGAGAATGCGAAGGAAAAATGTCTGCAAACAAGCGACGTTCGGTCTAAACGGAACATTTTAAACGAACGTAATGAAGTTATTTGAAGGGAAGTTATTTGGAGTTGCGTGTTCCAAAATATTACAAGAGTTAATAGGAAGTTTTCCATCTTAATCTCTCAGAGCTTATTTTGACTCCAAGAGAATCTAAAGGTGTTGGCTAAAAAATTAATTATTGTTGGTGTTTACAAATATAACTCATCTGTCAGTAGTTTTACTAACCAACATGAAATGTACAACAATTTAACATCAGTACAGTAAAGATGCAATAAAAAAAACCCACTACCTACCCCTAACCTGTTAAATCTGCTGCCTGAGCTAAGACATTGAATGCGCTCGGGATATAACATCGGTTTCGTATTCGTTAAATCCGAGCCCATCGCTTTCCGTCGAGTTTCCCTTGGTTGTTTTTGTTATAGCTTCTCATTCGTCCAGCGCCTCTCGAGGTGTCCGTGTGTCTATTAGCTAATCAGGAAAATAAATATGTTGCCCCAGTGGAGGGTACCGGACGGTGGCATTCGAGGTCCGGGAGGAACCGAACCGAACAAACGGACCACGGCCAGCAAAATTACCGCCTATGACTTGCCGGCTCCACTCCACGACGACGACGGAAACCGTGGAAATGAGTCCGTGTCCGCTGCGGCCGGGAGTATTTCTTTTTTTTCCACCACTGCTTTTTCCCTCCCCAGCAAGTAAAACAAAGCGGGCAGCGAAAGAAGCGAAAGGTGTGGGGTTCGGTGGCGCGAGGAAAATTAACGACCAGGAAGGATGCAATTTTTCTCACTCGCTCCGGTGCTTTCTCTTTTACGGTTATATGAGCTTTTACTTATTAATGATCGTGGTGGGAAGCGTTCTGCTGGGGCGCGTGTGTTTATGTGGCCTGTATGTGTGCGCAGCTGTGTGTTAATGGCGCGGGTACCAACGGTACTGGTAATTTCGTCCTTTTGCTCTTTGCCGGTCGGCCGGCTCCGGTTTCCCCGGTTTGCTAATGTTTCACCGGTGGCTCAGGTTTTAGCGCGAATCGGAACAAATTATTCTCCTCATCGCCGGTTTTGGAGCATCGGTTCGTTTTTCCCGGTTTCTTTATTTTTTTTTCCTGTTTTGTTCTGTTTTTTTCCCCCACCCCTCAGCTCACTTTGGGCTGAGGTTTCAACCCGTTTCGTATTCCTTATTTTCCTACATTGTTTGCCACCTTGTCCGTCGGACAAGATACCTGTGGCGTAGGCAGGCGGAAAATATATAGAAGGAAACACTTTTCCGCTGATTTGGGTCAATTTTCCGCCACCACCACCAAGCCAGCCTACCCGACACCGATGCTCTTGCGGCCGATCGTTCTTCTTCTTGCTCGCTTTATTTTTAATTAATAATAAACAATTACGGTTCAGCGGTAATTAATTTCAATATTTAAGACATAATCGCTCCGGCCCGAGCCGACGAATCGACCTCTTCCCGCGCCCTGGAAAAGGCCTCATGATGATGGGGTTCGTGTTTCCCTGGATATTTCTTTTTGTGTACAGCTGCTCGAACGATGCTTTTGGCGGTTATTCGGACGATTATCATCCATAATTCGTTTTCTTCTTTTGGGGTTGGTAAAAAAAAGGTTTTTGTGCGGTTTAAAAAATACACTGAGCTAAGAGGAAAAGCAACTGGCATGATTGACTGCAATAGGAATAAAATTTCTTAACACTGAGTGGCTCAACGGTGAGTGAACATAATGATACATTCAGATTAAATTGACTTCTTATCAATTAAAACACACAAAAGTAATCAATATTTTCTTCATCCTGTGAATGGAGAAGCAGTCGATTTCATTGCGGACCGAATTAATTCGCTTTTGGGTTTTTCTTCGGTTCCCAAAACAACCCCAAAGTACACATCAACGGTCTGGGCACGCAACGCTTTACCTCTCGGGGGGGAGGTAGCATAAAAATCGGCGAGATGCAATAAAACCACGAAAACAGCACAAACTGCGCAGCGCCGGACAGAAAGGCGAAGAAGCCAAACAGTAATAATATTATTGTACAATAATAACGACACCGCCACAAAGTGCATTATGATAATTAAAACACTCCGAATATCGTTCGAAAAGTCGTAAAAATCCGGTACACCGGAATTAAGTGTCCCACCGCTCCAAGGGTCAGGGAATGGGCGGGCGCGGCTGAAGGGGGTGCCGCACGAGCTGAACCGATAGCAATGAAGACGACTCCCGAGGGAGTGGACGATGGAGGCGCCCTGCACCGTTCGGCACGCATGTGGAGCACGTTTTTCATCCGATTGCCCACCAATCGATGCTCTCCGGGCATCGGGAGAAGTTTTTCCACCTCCCCATTTTCCTTCTCGCTCATCCCTCTTTTACCATTCAATCCTACATTCCGCTTACCGACGCCTACGGCGACCGAAAATTGTGGTGGGTTTATTTTCTACTCGCTCCCTTTTTCCACGGCTGAACCCACGGGAGGGAACGCGGGAATGCACGGGAAAAATCCAGGGTAATAAAAAATATTACAACCTTAGCCCTTGGTCGAAACCACGAACCGGCTCAACACTTCCCGAAGAAAAACCAGCACGGCTCCGGAACCCGGGGGGAAACAGGAAATTCCACCTTCCGCTGGCAGAGAATTGCTTTTTATTGCTTTCTTATGCATTGCCGGCTGGGTCGCCATTACTTCCGCTGGGCTGTGCGGTGTGCCACAGTTTAGGGGCACGAATCTTGAGCTGAAGCGAACGATTTCCATTGGGATTCCCGGAGCGAAGAAAAATAACTTGATTCCAGTGTTAGATGGATTGCAATGTTCTCCAAAACGCTGTGATGTTATTAGCAAACGCTGGAACCTCCAACTTTGGTGGTTGAGGTACCTCCAGCATTAAAGATATTGTAACTTTCATATAAACAGTGGAAGACTTGCGTGGATTATAGGAGTTGCGATATTATATTTCACATTTTTAACTACTGTATTTTATGGCAAGCAAATAATTGGAATTGGGGGTGCCCATGGCGCAGCGGTAGCGCGAGGAAACACCACACCGAAGTTGTGGGATCGAATCTCGAGTCTGGCACCCTCCGGTATTACGAACGGCTGACCACCGATCTATAATATACCGTCTTTCAGTCACACAAACTCTCTTCGGAGAGAGGCCTTGTCCCACTAGGGGATGTCGTGCCACATAAAAAAAAAAATAATAATTGGAATTTCAAACCATAATAATTAAAAGTGGTATTAGTTTTCATCTCGGGGTAAATCAATTGCAATCAGTTCTTACATTTGATATGCCTTCATCAGCGAGTATCTCCATGGTGAGAACGGGGAATTAGGACTTTTTTGTAGCAATGGGACTTTCAGCAGTACTTCTGTTTGTTCCAGTGAATCCACAATTTAATTCGAACCAAAGTGAAATTCAACAACGAAGGAACGTTTGATTGCGGGTGGCCAGTGACCCATGTTGCGTGCGTTGGTAAAGGGCACAAAGTGGGGCAACAGTGAAGGGGAGGTTATGATGCGTGATCGTGTTCTTTTCCTTCTCCAATCCATTGCCGTGCAGTTCCATTCGCCGCTTGTCATCGTCGAGTCAGCGAGGTAAGTATCGCCGGAACTATGGCAGTCCGGAAAATGGAAACAAAAATGTTTTCCCCCAAAACCACGTTCACCCGCTCACACTCACACACACCAAGAGCCATGAGCCACAGCGGAAAAACACAACACGAACTAAAGACCCAACGGGGCGAACCCGCATGGTCGCGCATACCCGAAGTGAATCTATAAATATTTATGGTATGCTGGGATTTATTTCTTATTACTTTCGGACTTTTCCCTCCTCTGCTCCTTCGACCTGCCCCTCCCACCCACCGGTCTGTCCTCTGACCAAACAAGTTTTAACCGCTGTCGGGGGAGGGAAAAGGTCCGGTGCCTGCCCCATCGCGCGTCGGATGCCGCCGACCTCCTTTTTTGCTTTTTGGGATTTTTTTCCATCCTACTCATCATGCGAATGGCGCGCGTCCACCAGAGGATGCCCCGGAGAACAATTTCCTATCTGCGGGGAGAGAGTCCACAAGCACAAGTTGGCGTGGGGCGTTCGGGCCGGGTTTCCGAGGTTTGAAAGTGAAAACTGTGAACTTTCTTGCCGCTTTGACGTACCGCGCGTCGATAAGCAATATCAATACCGTCGGCAAGGGCGACCATTGCGACATGCGGCTCAAAGAAATTCGATTCCTTTGGCTGGCTTCGTTGGCAGGCCAAAAAATCGAAAACATCCCCACCCATATTTCAACCTTCGATGAGCTGACCAGAAAAGGGAAAATGAGACCCGCAGGCCGACACACAGTGGAGAGAAATAAATTGAACGATTGGTTTCGGGGACTACATCGTCCTGCGGAGACGAACGGTGCCAGACATGGGGGGGAAGATTTAAAGGTGCCGCATTTTTTTACGTGCATCGAATTGTAATGTCCCTCGCTGAGGGCGAAGGCAGAGAATGCTCCGGCACACATCAGGGGCATCTTTTCCGGTCCCAACTGACCCACGGAACCCAGTCCGGTGTCCTTTTCGGATTTGTCTGCGCCGTTTCCTTCATCGAGATGAACTGGTTTCGGTTTCGTTTGCCTCGTGCCCTGCTGGAGGAGAGCTGTGTGCGGCGAGTTCTTAAGAAGTCTCGCGCCAGAAAGCAATCAAAGTACGAAGCAAGAGACGATGATGAAGTCTTTGATGCGCTTCGACAACATTTACACCCCGAGAATAAAAATAAAATACGCTACACGTCGCACGAGCGCCAGTTGGAGCGAGAAGGCGTTAGTAGAAGAAAGCAAACAACATCCTAACACTGGCGAATGAATTCTCCGCAGAATGCCGCTTCGCCGAACCATTTGCACCCCTCCCCACCGCCACCCGGACCACCTTCTTTGACCAGCGCGTCCCGTGTCAAAGACTTTGAGGGCACTTTTCGCTTCTTTTGAAGCGGTTCACAAAGCAATTTCCTTTCAAAATTACTTCATTATCACCCACGGCTGCGTGGAAGCGCGGCCCAAAACGCAGCCCCGCGCCCCACCCAAAGAAGGCCTTTCAACCGGAAGGAGCCGGAGAAAGACTCCCTGCGGACGCTTTTCCACCCGCATTTCCATGCCATTTCGCCCAACGCTCCAAGACGATGGAAAGGACCGAAAGGAATAAAAATAATCAAACAAAGGAAAAAAATCCTATACATAAACAAAGTTCTGCCACGAAGGAAAATACCCTCCCCCTCTCCCCCACCCCTCGGTTCGTCCGTTCACCGTACCAAGATAGTCCATCATATTTCGCGTGCCGTTCGGTGTGGGGTGGCGAATTTGGTGTGTTGAAGGAAAAGAAAATTCCACCCGAACGCATGGTGACGTGCCGGGTACAAGGACACCACGCGCTTGGAGATATTTTCCGTGGGCAAGCGTAGGGAAAAATAAGGTCGCTGAATATTCAGCAGGATATGCGATGGTTTATTGAACCACCAAGAGGCTTGAAAAATGTGGCTTGTAGGAAGAATACTTGTTCCATGGAAAGTGTACGGAAAATGGAAAGAAAAACATCAGCGTTGTATCACGACACATGCTAAATAGTATCGTTAATGTGGTGCTAAAAACACACACACAAAACATCAACAGCTTATGAACGAAAAACCCGCTAAAAGTTATCAAAATAATATTCTTTGTAACAAGTGGAGCCTTTATACAGTGTATCATAGAACTCTAATGAATATCCGTTTTATATCACGAATTCGTCACGCAACAGTTCCGACAGCGTTGGCTCGGTATAACAAAAGAAACGGCCACAATATCATTTCTTTGGTAAGGTAGAGTTCAGCCTAGTCTATCACGCCATAAAACAATCGACCAAAAATATACTAATTGGAGGTGTTTGCTACGAGTATTTCAATAATTTGTTGCGGATTGGTCCTGTCAGGAGTGTTTAGAGTGAAGTACATATTCAGATTTGAGATCTGACCTTTGATATAAACACACTTTTTGGTATTGTATAAGAAATACCTACTGCAAGGTTAAATTCAACAAAGAATTGTTTAAAAGATCACTTTGAGTTATAAATAACTGATTGCAAAAGCAATGAAATCCTACTGACTAAACCAATAAAGTAATACGCTTTTTTTGATGAAAAAATAAAGTAGTTAATGCTAGAGTAAAAACAGGTAATAGACAATATGTCAATAAGAGCTATAAACTCATTATAACATATTTATTCCGAATGAAAATTAATGTAAACGTGCGAGAAGAATAAAAAAACACGATAATTCCCTATGCTGTATTTCCTTGTGGGTTAAAAAATCGGTGTAAGTGAAGTTAAAAATAAAAACCTCAATCCGAATTAGCATAGCAATTAATACGCGCATGAGCTGTGGTTTTTCTGCACTACCGAGGATGAATTTATTTGCAAAAATATACCCACGACAATATACCGACAACAGCACTCAGAAAAACGGTCTCAACATTCACTCCAAAACCGTTCGAGAGTCTCGCCGAGAGTGCTTCACCGCGCGTCCCCACAGTCGTTACGGTGACACTGATAACGATAATGATTCTGGTCTGATTTTTAATGACCCACCGCCGGTCGCAAAACAGAAAAATCAAACCGGAACGATCCAGTCAGCCGCACAACAAACTTTCACACCGGGAAAATAAAAACCGTGGTCCGGTGGATGGCGAAAACTACGAGGAGAAAACAAGAAAACAAAACTGGCTGGCCTTGCCGCCTGGGCGCGGATGATGGAAGGCATAATTTCGCAACCCGGAAGCATAATGAACGACAATCGAACAGGGGAAAAGCATAATTCGACACGCGAACGTTGGAATGAAGAGGAGTAGAAAAAAAACGGAGAGTGAGGAAAAGGTGGAGGACATTTTCGGTGACGGGTCCTTGGTGCAGTAATTGGACTCAAAGGAAAATCACCGAGTGAAAAAGAATCGCTGTGGGGAAACATTTGAGCGAGACGGGTCTGGCAGACGCAAAATTTATCTCAAACAAACGAACCCGAGTTTTGATGCTTTCTGGTGGCGTCGAAACATTTGCTGATGCCAGTCTGGCAGGCTCGTGGGAGGGAGGGAAAGAATACGAGGCACAAAACAAATCTGTAGATCACACCGAGAATCAAGGGAAAGCGTGTCTACGGAATCAAAATAAAAACGCGGAAAATGAAGTGAAAGACACCCGCATCCAATCGGAATTTTTCTCTACGGCTTGGGGAGGAACGACTGTCTCGTTACTGCAGGGACAACGTCGTTTTTGCGTCGTTCCAAACACGCGTTCCGTGTGTGTGTGTGTAAGAGAGAGCTGTGCGCAACTTCACTCGTCTGGACCAGGTCCCCATTCCCATCGGCAACGGGCTGCCCGACTTGCATAAATGTATACGAAATTGCGAGAGCAGAACGTCATTTAATTGGAGCTCCCACATCGTCGGTGTGGCGCAGGTTTTTGGCACAGACATCTCCATAATTTGCAATTATTTACGAAGCGGCCACGAACACCCGCACAGTAGCGCCCCGATGCATGTGTGTGTGCGTGCAATCAGACTCCGGCAAGGATTCCGGGACGCACTAACACACCGTCCCGTCGGAAAAGCGCGCACGCTAACAATCCATCCTCGGCGTCCATCCTTCAGCTGCGAATCACTTTCAATGGCTTCGATGTTTGCGACCGTGGGGACGCAGGGTCGAGTCCGGGCTCGAAACACCTACGAATGCCAGTGAACCTGTGCCTGGACATTCCCGCTCGGAAGCAACTCGGACGCCGGCATACTTTATTAAACGCGGCCGGAAGCTGGAGCGAACCGGTACCGAACCTGTGGTGGACTGGGACCGGCACAGGCGGAAATGCAAACAGGAGCGAAAACAAAAGTCCCCCCCCCCCTTCTTCCCACAACCTCACCTCACGTTTCCTGCAAAACCTCGGCTGCTAAATCCAGACATCGTCGAGGATTGGACATTGGTTCGTACACCCAACCGACAGGCGTTCATCCTGGCTTGGCTCTTTATCCCGCGTACTTCTGTCCGCCAAATCCGGTGCATTCTCTTCCATACACCCAACCCCACCGGTGTCACCCATTCCCCAGGTCGGCAACAACATAACCACTGCGTAATTCGTGTCCACACTCTTTGCGGCTGGATTTGAATGTGGCGAGCGCCCATCGGCCTCATCATCATCATCATCATCGGCTGCATCATCATCAGCCGTCCTTAAGGGAGCTTATTTGCGACCGATTGGTGGACGGTGAAGCCCCCCTCCACCCACACTCCCGCGCCGGCATGGAAATGGTGGATAAAATATCCATCCCGTGGTTCGGTCGAGAGTCGAGGTGCTCGAAAGCACTCGGGAAATACGTCACCGAGAGCACCCGGTGCCGTGCGGCTCGAGGTCTGGTTTCATTCCGGATTCCATGGCATGTAACGATGGCCGGCATGGGTGCTTGCGAGTGCACGCGAGGACCACCTCTCCCAGTCGCTCGTTGTCGGTATCCCCATGTCGAAAGGATTATCGGCAGCTTAAAGCCATCGGTGGTGGCGTTGATTGGCAATTTTCGCATTCCTCTGCGCCTCGCCTATGCACACGTGTGTGCCTGTGTACTCCTGTATTTGTGTATGTGTGTGTATGTGTGTGTGTGTGTGTGTGTGAGGGAGATGTAATGCAGTAGCAATTTTCAATAGCCACAGTCCTGGAATTAGGAACATCAGCCGTCTAGTTACTGGTTGAAGCCATTTGGAGTTCGTACGGATGCCCGGGAGCACTCGTAGCACACATTGACGTAGGATAAGTATAGCGATACAGCATCGTATTTGAACAGATTTTACAAAGGAAGGACTCATCCAACTCGTATTATACTCGGATCTATTTCTGCTGAAAGTAAATTTAAGTAGGAACTTTTCAAACACAAGAAATATTGGTTTGCAACTCAACATAGAATCAAATATGGTAGACATACTTGATACTACTCTGCATAAAAATCTTTGCTGCAGGAAGTTGGTTTATGTGAGCATTGTAATACAAAATTAAATACAGTTCCTATGGCTTGCTCGGAGATATTTCGACATCCTTTCATTTCGAGCAATGAAATGTTTGTCGAAAATAAAATTTCTTTCAACATGAGAGGAAAATAAAAACGGCCATGTTTGCTCTTCCAGAGGAAGTTTGTCTGAGTTCCGTTCTTCATTTTAACGAGTCAGAAATTGAATATTTTGGTACAGTCTATCAAGCGATAAATCAATCTTCCTCGTTGGGGGAAAAAAAGCAATGCAGTCTCGGCGAAACGAAAATCGGATGCGAAACCCTACGCTGTCCTTTCAGCGATGGAAAAAGCACCTCCCCATGCCGAAGACATTCAAAGGCAGGCGGATCGGTATCGCCTGCCGCAAAACAAAGTCCTGATGGAGTCATCTCGAGAGCCCGCGTGGGGGGGGGGGGAGGAGGGGGGTGGAGGGATTGAGGAAAATAATAATAAAAAAAATCCTAGACTCCTATTCATAAGCGGGACGACTTTTGCCGGGGTTCCAGGATCATCGCCATCGAGCGTGATGTTGTGTGTTGTGTGTCGAGTAGCAAGATGGGACGCCGCACGCCACCCTCCCGTTCGCAATCTGTTGTCGTTCAAGGACGCTGGGCCCGGGGGGAGGGGCAACGTGGGGGCGACGATATACACTATACACTTTACCGGCGGCTTTGGTTTGCAAGATGGATTACCAGTCATGTGAGAATGGCATTTTGAAAAGTGTACTTCAACGCTCAACAACGGCCAACCGCGATGACGTCCTGCGGGGGGTTGAGGCAACCGGCTCGAGCTCGGCTTACACATATTGACTTTTCCACACACTCACTCACACTCGTGCACCGACATACCGATGCCCTTTGCCTGTGAATGCTTCCCATTTTTTCCCGGCCTCGAAAACCGAGACGAACAACTCTTATGTGTTTGTGTGTGTGTGTGCGGATGACGATGATGATGATGATGTAGGGCACCATCTCAACAGCGTGGATTACAAACAGGCGACCGGCAACCTCGTTTGGGGCGTTGCTGGTGCGAAGAAAAGATTGAGGAAAAAAGCACCTCGCGGAAGATTGCCACACCGACTTTAATGAAGAAATTGAGGCAAACGGAAAAGTCGCCCGCCCGCGGAAGGATGTTTTCTTTAAAGCCGAGAAAACCTTTCAACTTCGCCCGATGCCACGCCTTGGTGGGGAAAAGAAAATCAAAGACATTCGGGCGTGGGTCGACAGAAAGCCGCATGGCCAAAACCTTTGCGTGGCACCGGAGGCCTTTAACTTCACGCGTCGACTTTTCCGCCCCGGTTTTTCAACCGTTCACCCGCTTTTCATAGCGGGCGTGTTCGCTACTTGTTTGAAAAAATAAATTAAACTCTTCAATCATTTCAACGCACCACCGGCATCGGCTTGTGCGCGTTTTTCGCGATTATTTGAACGCCAGGGTGGGTTTTTCAAAGCACGGTTTTTTTCCCGAATTCGACCAAAAAAAAAACCCCACCAGGACCGGTTTTTCATCGAACTCCCAAAATTACGTATGGTTTGAAATGGGTTTCGTTCGAGCTGTACGTTCGGGAGGCAGTATTTTTGCCGATCCTTCGTCCACTTCAACGCTTCAAAACACATACAGCAATATTTTTCGTTTTTGTACCAACGGTTGGAGAGATTTTCCTCCCCCACGGCAAACACACGTTCCCTCCCATCAACTGAGGGTTTTTCATTCCCCAACGGTGTGCCACCGGTGTGGTGTGCTGATAGCGCGAAACAAACATCTCATTTAAATAACAAACAGCAACACAAGCACCTTGCAAACACACACACATACACACACACATTCACGCCTACCTACAGACAATCAAACAGAAGGGCTATCTAATCAGGCTGAGGAAATGTCGGTCGATTTTTTCGAGCCAATGTATTTTAGTCATCCCTTTTTTTAAACGCACCACGTTGTGTTTCTCTCTGCTACCGGGGTTTGCCGACGCATCATAATTTCTGCCCTCGTTGGAGTGTATTTGTCTATGTGTGTGTGTGTGCTAAATTTATCCCGGAGCAGACATTGCAGATTTTGTGTTTTCATGCTGCCCGACGTATTGAGGAACGGATTATATTTTTATTTCGTATTATATATGTTGTATCCGGCTTCTACAAACACTGCGGCATGATGAGTCGCGATAATGAATATAACCGCGATGAATAGCAGACGAAAAACAAATGCCCATCGATCGCGGCGTTGAGTTCTCGAGTGAGGCCCGTCCATTCCGTCCTCAATCACGCAGAATCAACACCCGAATCGCACACTCGCGTGGAATCTAAATCGTCGGCAATTTTTAACCAGCGAAAAACTTCTGTTCGATGTTGCAAAGGAAAAACACACAGCATAACAACGGCTCGGCAAGTAAGCGAGTGGGAAGAGAAATTTTGCAAAATTAAATTTAAAACAAATAGAAAAATTGGAAACCATCTATTTGCGCTCAACGAAGGGTGGGGGGTGGGGGCTGGGAAACGGAAGGTTCGTCGTTGGTTTTTCCTTACCCGAACGCTCACTGGGCTCTTTGCCGTCACGTGGCAAACACCCCCGAAACGCGGGGTCCAAAATTCTGCGTGCGCACTTCAGCGATCAGCTAGGGAAAATTGGTGCCGCACGAAACATTTCCACCCGATTTGCCACGTGGTCTGGTTCACTGGCGAGCCGAGGTGGAGACGAAGGCCGTATTTTCCACCGGTGCGCGGGTAGGGTGGGTGTCTGTTTTCTTGTTAGGAAAAACTCACTCACGAGCGCGTGGATGCGAGAGACGGAAAAACCTCGTGACGTTCAACACCCCCTCGCTTTTCCGGGGGCTTCCCTAGCTTTTTTTTACACCCTACCGTTCGGACGAAACCACCCCCGCCGAAAAACCGTTCATCCATTTCCATCCACTTGCGCGAACTTTCCCCCCGCTTTCCCGCCAGACCCAATTGGGCAAGCCTGGCGTGCATACAAACACATATACACACACGTTTTCCTCCTTCAATTCCATTGCCCAAAAACTCCACCGCCTGGGTTCTAATAATTTTCCGTTATCTGTCGGAACGATTTGCCACCATTGTGTGTACATAATCTATGCGCTCATGTGTGCGTTTTCCCTTCCCCCTCCTTCTTCCCACTTGGTAATGTATTCCGCCGGCCGAGAGACGAGAGTTTCCCAGGGTGCAACCCAGAACGAGGGCGCGAAAAGGCACTGGCCCGACGAGCAAGGGCATTTGTTTGGCTTCGCAACCACCCAACCCCCCCCTCCCCCCTCCCACCCACGTCCGTCTCTACATTCCCCTCGCATGCCTTCCTCTTGGGAGGTTGACTTGGGAATGTTAGCTCCACATGTGTAATATCTGTGTGTGATTTTTTTCCTTCCCCCCGGGTTGCTGGTTTTTCCGGCCTTATCGGTGAAGCTGGCAAACGGGGAAAAACGCAAAACTTTCCTCAACAAACCATCGTTACATGGGCGTGCACACAATGGCACACATTCCGTCCGATGTTCGTGTAACTTTGTTTCTTTCACAGTTGCGTTCCGAATTCGCCCGTTGTTTTTTTTTCGGTTTTGTTTTCTGCTAATGCTCTCTCCAGACGCTCGCTGCGCGCAAAACTCGCCCCAAAACTAATACATTCGTGTGCATGTATGTGTCGTTTTTTCCTTGTATTTTTTGCTTTTGCTGGGATAAGAAGCTCTCGTTAAGCGTTTTCACAGGGATAAAGGGCTTCGCCCGTCTTCCGACCGGTCCGCTGGTTGTTGTTGTTGAATTTTTCCTTCCTTCGCGTACGTGCCCATAGCTTTAAGGAAGGCTACCAGGGTGTACGGACTTTCACTTTCCCGGCGGCAGGCGCTTAAGTCGCTCTAGGCTCGGCGCTCGGGGTTTTTGCCTTCCCATTACACGTCCGCATGTATATGGGCACGTCCTTCGGCGCACCAGCGGGAAAACAACGATAGTGGCACGAGATTCCGACTCGTCCGTCCACGTCCGGCACGTGGTAACGATTCATGGAAACCGGGAACCAACAGAACGGGCCCCGAAAAGTCGTGGCCAGACGAAAAAAAAACCTCCTACAAAAAGGGAAAAATTCATCCACCGATCCGGCACCACACGCGTGAAGACGTGAGGGAGCCTGAGACGGAAAAGCGGCCACAAATCGCTTACACCAAACAAAACTCGTTCGCCCAGCACTTTCCCCGGGTGGCCGGGCGAAAGGACACGATGCCATTTCGGGGGCGAACCAAACTCCGGAAACTCTTACTGGTGCATGTGTACGCCCGCGGCACACTCACATACACACACAAACGTCCACACAAACGCACTCGCGTCTATAAATACTTCGCAAACGGCATAACTACTCTTCACCTAAGTGTCTAGTGTTGGGGGGAGGGGCTTTTCCGGGGTGTCGAGTTTCGTGGAAGACGAACTAAAGGCCAGCAAAATGCTTCCAAGTCGGCTCAAATGGATTTCGGTCCCAGGGAAGGGCGGTTGAAACACACACACGCCCCGAAGGCAAACACGCACGGGAGCAAAGTGACTCAGAGCGTTTTCTGCTTCATCCACTCTCGGACGGTTCGCGCCAAGTGCAGGAAAAACCACGAATCCCAGTGGGAGGGGGAAAACAAAAAAGATCCTCTTCCGTACGTAACCGTAAAGCATGGCTTTAACCGTGCTTCGGATTTTCGCCAAATACGCCGCCGAAAGGGCTGCATCTTTCTTTTTGATTTCTCTCTCTCTCGGTGGGTGGACAGTTTCCCGAACGGGGAAAAAAATGTTAGCGAGGGAGAGACGAATATGAGGCAATAATTTAGCAAATGTAATTGCTTTTGTTGCTTGTCTTGAGCTCGAAATAGTTCATTTTTACTTTCTTGTGTTACACGGACATGTTTCGGTTTAGAGTTTTCTTTTAAGCTCTGCCTGCCGTTTGCATTTGTTTTGAATCGAAAAAAGGGTAAATTATTGAACAATTTTCTAATAATTTGTCTCACAATGATTTTTATTCCCATCGCACGGTGTATATGAAAAAATGGTAAGACTTCTCTTGCAACAATTAATTACTATTTTGTTAATTAATAAGTAATCCTTTGAATTGTTTAATGCGTTTTGTATTAATGTTTCTCTCGAGTATCACATATTATTATAAAATGACATCAGGAAGTTAGGTAAAGTGCTAAATTACTTTCTGATTTTTAAATAAAAAAAATATTTCGTATTTACGATAATACTATCATCTTTAAAAATAGATACTCAATGATTAAGAAGTAAACAAAATAAAATTTAATGTTCGCTTCTTTCATTTTGAATATTCATGCGAATTCTTGTCTTCTTAGCATCATTAAAGCGATCCCCCTTCCCAGCATTTTTGTGCGACGGTAGGTAAGAATTCGTGTTTGAAAAACTCCAGTAACTCCCGCTCGTTCCTCGTTGCAAAGAGCTTTAATATCGATTACAAATGTAACACTTTGTAGCAAACCCATTTAGAGCGCCGAGCAGGGACATTAGGTGTGTATTCTGCTCCTCGGGGGTTTTTCCCGTTGCGGGCCGAAACAAATGAGGCATCCTTTTGGGGTGATTTACATTTTTCCCCTACCACCGCACGAAAAGATTGCACTCGCCCGAAAAGCCTCCGAAAATCGTTTTTTCACCGACTCGTGTCGTTAAACGGCCATTTTTCGCCCCCTTTTTACGAACCCGGAAGCGCCCCGCTCATCGGGAAAGATGGCCAAGTTTCCCTAACCGTGTGGTAAAAATGCCTCTGTCAGGGTGGGAGGATGGAAAGAAAAACACGGTCACGGCCTGGCTTAAGGGTTCGGTACGGTGTGCTAAACAGTTAATTACTACCCTGCAGCGTCGCTGGATTCCAGTTTCAGCCGCCGTTCACCGGCCCGGAGGATGCCATCGTCGTCCGCTGACGGGTATTATCGGGCGGGAATAAATCCACCCACAAACTCGTTGCGAAACGTTGGAAGAGGCTCTCAGCAGCTTGCAGCAAACCTCACTCTATCACCTCGAACGCTCGGACGCTCGAGTTCCGTTGCCGGAGTTGTTCAACGCTAAGCCGTTTCCCGATCCGGGGGGAGGGATCCGTTCCGAACCGAACCGGGTGGCCCGGACGGGCAAACAGTTTTTATTCACACCGTCCGGGATGTCCGTCCGGGCAGCTCTAAATTTCCCCTGACAGAGGGCCCTGCATAAATAGAGCTACCTTTTTCGCAAAAGAGACACGCAGGAGAAAAAATATCGGAATATATTCGTGCGGATACTCTCCGACCAGGTGGCCATCGCGCGGAAAAACGTTATGGTCGCGCACGGCCGCGGACAAATGGACGCGATGGAAAAATCGTACCTTGCCGTGGAGCAAACAACACCCACAAGCTCAGGTACCTCATGGTCCAAAAACCCTGCCGAATGTGTCGGAAAACTGGGCGCGCAAAAACGAACCCTCGAGGACCGAGGGCGGCGTAACGATGATGTCCAGGATAACGACACGCCTGAATGGATATCGATTTGAAACGTTCCCGGTGGAAGGATTCCGTGTGCCTCGCGAAGCCAGGATACATTCGAATGGCCCGGTGTCGCCGACAGGGAAAGGTTTTAATCTAAACTATCGGCGAACTAGCGTTGGGGATTGGAAAAAAGAGGATGTGCAGCCATCGACCTCATCTCGTGGGACTACAACTTTTTTCCCTCCACCCTCTTGTGTGTGTGTAAAGGGGCTGATGTATGGGACGAGTTTGTGTTCCAATACGCGGGGCCTATGTTTGCTCGTGCAGCTTCGAAAGGTGGTACCTGATGTTCGATCCCATCGGAGCAAGCCGTCACCGGCTATCGTCCGGACCGGGGGTTTCCGAATGAATCGCGCCATTTAAACGATCCTCTCGCCTAGAACAGGCACACGGGATTTCGTGCACGTTTCGCACGTTTGGAACCACACGCGTACCGGTATGTTGACGCACGCAAGTAGAAACGTAGCACGATTAGCGTGATAAGGCGCGAACAAATATTGTTCCAGCACGCCGTTCTATTCGGGGCACTCGGGCCTATTTTTTCCAACCCGATTCACCCATCTTGAGCTGAGAGAGAGAGAGAGAGCAAGAACATGGTGCCATCATCTAAGCAAACAACCCGTCGCATCCCCATTTAAACCATCCTCCTCTTGCTCGCACAAAGTGATACAAAACAGAATTTTTCCCGAATGGAAATCCGTATGACAAAGATATTACCTCGAACCTTCTTCTTCGGGGCGAAAAACGGATGACAGAAGCTCATTTATCCGACCGGCTTTTCCCCTCCTTCACACCGTGACCGTGCAGTGTAATTCCATTTAATTAGCTCATCAAAAGTGTCGCCTCAGCCAAACGCAAAGGGGTTTGGCCGGCGTTTTTCCACCAGGCCCCCCGGGGGAAATTCGCTACCCGATTTCTTTTAGTTCCTCGTCCACCGCTCGTTCGCTTATCATTTGATGAGATTTGAATACCCCGTTCGAGCGCGGACGATTATTAAAAAGGCAAGCAAAAGGGGGGAGGGAAACATCGAAATGCAAACAAAATGAAGCACCGCAAAATGGACCGGTTTCGGGGGAAAACGGGCCGATTTTCAGCATCGAACAACGCATTCGCGGTCGGTTGTTGCATTTAAATTATTTGAAAAGGAAGGTTTGCTTTTTTAAAGAAAAGGATTGTGCCAGCGAACGTAGGCCGGGAAGTAAAAACCCTTTTTATGCCCTCTTCGTACATGGTTACGGGGGAGGGGGAAGAAAAAACCGGAACGGAGGAAAATTATGGCTTAAAAATTAAGTCCGATCCACTTGAATTGTTCTTGTTTTTCTGTGGAAAAAGATTTCTTCAGCTGCCCGCACTGAGAAGAGTCCTGATGAGTGCGGGAAAGCAAAAAGGAAGGCGAACTCGAGGATCGAGAAGCCGTACACGGGGAGGTCGGACCAGTGAGGTCAAGATCGGAAGGACCGCCGGATTTTCCGGCTAAACGCCTTGAAAGGTTCGTTAGTGATGTTTTTTCTTTCTTTCTTTCTTTCCTCCCGATGCCCATTCGTTCGGTTCCGGGCCGAAGAAGAAGGATTTCCATTCCGCCAGGGCTGGAGAACAAAAGAAATAAATGAAAGTGAGGTGGACCGGTGGCGAAGAAGTTTTCCTTCCTGCGCACTCAGCATCGCCGACTTTTCTTCATTCAACATATTTAAGAACCTTCGCCAGCCGCGTTTCCCGGGATTGAAAACGACCTTCCTGCCGGTGTCCTTTCGCCGACCCCCGGGGCTTTGCCATTCGCTAGCGCATTCGGTGTAGCACACGGAAAATGTCTTTCGTGTCGGGCGGAGTGACGGAAGGAAATTCGTTTTCCACCGCTTGGCAACACCTTTCCGTGCTCGACGGGCGCGCTCCAAATAGTGCAGGAAAGTGGAAGGTTCGGGTACGGGTTCGGTGAAAAGTTTGCCCGAGCCCCGTCAAATTCCGGGCGAAAACCCGGGGAAAACTCTCCCTAAAACCCGCGCGGTCGCGGGCGCGCCCGGCGTTTTGGGTAACTTTTATTAGGAGTGAAAATTAAAATCGTTCTTTAATATAGTCCATGTAAAGTTGTTCGGGCCGTTTGTTTTATGCACGCCGGTGTGTTCATTTTTTATGAGGGAAATTAGACCGGCCCCGGGTTGCTCCTTCCGCTCCTGCCCTAGGCCACATTGTTTACCCGCGCCCGTCTTTCCCGAGCACCCCCTTCCCAAGCCATCACGATTCGCGGTATAAGTGAAGTGCTCCCAGGAGGGAAAAAGGGACCTGAGAGGAAAAGTTCTGTCCGATTCTCGTCCCCCCTGACAGACGAAAGGAGAGGAAAGGCAAGGGCGGGGCTGAAATAAGCCCTGTCCGGCATTTGCACAGACGATTGCTGTCGGTCGTTGGTTTTAATTATCCTTCCTGGAGAGGTTTTTGTGAGGGAATGTTTTTTTTTTTGCGGTGAAACGCAAACATTGTCGAGTTTGGTTTTTTTGTTGTTTTCCACTAAAATTTCCCCGTGTGTGTGTGTGTATGTGTGTGTGTGTGTGTGTGTGTGTGTGTGTGTGTGTGTGTGTGTGTGTGAGTGTGCGCTCGCGTCTGACATCCGAGATTTACGGAATTCACCGCTCAAACCAGCCTGGCGGTGCAAATAAATTCAATGCAAACGAAGGCAAAAGGAAAATCAGCGAACAGATTGGAAACGGCGCTAAATGAACGAAGTTTTCACTGCAGGGTGTGAGATTATTCGTGTTGCTTTTTTTGTTGTATTTTGCATTTTCTAGCCAAGCCTAGCTACCTATTTCCGATGTACACTGGTGTTTATTCGTCACTTGGAAAAAAAGCATCCTGACAGTGAAATGCAAAAGTTTTGTTTCCAAATTTTCTTCCGCAAACAGTAAAGAACAATTCTGGTAGAGGGTTTTTTGGAACATCATGTTTTTTCAACAGTTAATCACCTAGATTATTATTAGGCGACAGATTGGCAGTCCCATTACTTGTTTAGCTTTAGTTTTAATGCACCCTTTGTTTGTTGCTTTAAATGAACTTTACTATGAACCAAACTTTAAAAGAGCTTATCTTTAACTGAAGCAGGTCGAACGTAATTTTCATCATCTAAAACACCTTCCAGAAACTTCTCTCGCTCTGGTGCGAACTCCGTTCGGAACCGAACTCTGCGAGGGTAGCTTTATGGGATGAAATCGAATTTATTCATCCCTTTTTTGCCCCCATTACAACCCAAACCATCGCCGCCAGCGTCGACGTCATTTCGAACGCCAGCGTCAAACCAGTGACATCAGACCGGTAGATTAATTATTCACGTTACTTGAAACCGTCGATTTCCTTCCATTTTCCCAGCTGACCTACATTCCCCTCCCGTGGTGATTAACGGCCATGGAAACCGGGGTCAGGGCCTGAACGGGCCGCTCCTTGTGCCAGCAGCTCTTTATGCACCGACGGCGGCCGGTCGGATCGACTTACGATGGTGGAATTTGCGAAATTGAAACATCCAGGAAACTCGGCTGCCAAACGCACAGCACCACCATAACGTCGACCTCCGACCGTATCGATTGAATGGTTCGCCTTTTGCGACGATGTTTTACAGCGGCTCCTAAGGCGGACGTTCGGTTGGATCAATCGACGTCGCCAGACGCTCGAGGATCGATTTCGCCACCGATATTGATAAAGTTTTCTTTCCCCGTTGGGTGAGGGTTTTCGCAGGAAAACTATAAACTGAACGGTACCACACATACATACAGAGTTGCGAATGGAAAAACGCGACGGAAGTTGATCGCCTGCCACGCTGACATTGGCATTAATGTCCCGTCGATGAAATTGTGTCAGCCCAACTTCCTCGCGGAAGTGCAGTGGTTCCAAACCGGGCCTGCGTTTTCTTTGCGTAGAAATTTGGTTACGTCCAGAATGACACACCAAGCACGTGTTTGACCGTACCTATATAATCTCAACCGAGAATGAAAAATTTAAAAATGAACCCATTTCAAAGATAAAATATTTGACCCTGTGACTGGCTTCCATGAAAAAATGTCCTCAAGAACTAACGGTCCGTTCTTTTGAGCATGTTGGCTTTATCCCCACTGTTTCCCGGATCAACAGTGGAAATCCGGGCAGATTAAAAATCCATTTCCGGAGCGGATGGTGAAAAACAAAAGGCAAACCACGCACCGGTAGGTCAAAAACCTTTGGCTCGGAAGTAAGTCCAGAGTAACGGAAGGGTTTTCTGAAGACCATCGTTCGTGCGTACTAAGCAAAGCAAAGAACAAATAAACGAAACTCCCTCTGAAACACATTGAAGTCATCCTTATACTAGGGTTCCCGCCTTGTAAAGTGATTTCTGTCATAGTAAGTAGGAAGAGTGTGCATGTAAACAAACTCGAAGGAAAAAATCTCCCAGTTTCTACCTCCGTGCAAAGGGGTTGAAATTCATTCAAGATTCTAGAGCACTTTTGGTGAATCGTTGAACAACTGCTGTAGGTTAAACTTTCCCCAATGGAAACGAGTACCATCGGAAGGAAATGGACATCACCATACTCAAATCGATCGACTACAAAACAAGCACCAAATCCCAAACACAGAAACGTGCTGGCTCAATTCTCCCATTTGCCCGAAACGGAATATTTCGAACGAGCCAACCGAGCGCCAAGCGAATCGAGTGAAAAGAGTGGCGGTCTCTCAAACTGCTGGATGCTGGATTTCCCTCTCGAGAGGCAAAAGTGGATCCGAAAATCGACGACGACGACGACAGCATTGCCTCGACAGCAATGGACCACCAAGAGATGGCGAAGGCCGCCACTTAGGTGGTTGGCGAAAAATTGGTATCGCTCTCAGACACTCGGACCCCCCCGTCGTGGAAAATCGAAGGCACGAAGTTTGTTTATCACATTCGCCAAACGGAATTGTTATGCCCCCGAACGAGTGGCAGAGTGGACCGAAAAAAAGTTGTCCTAAGAGAAGGCGGTGCTTCTCGTTTGTTACAAATTTGTTGTTTTTACACGCGAGTTACAGTGGGAAAATTTGACTCCATTGCAACGGGTTTGGATGAAGAGTAAAAGAAAAGAATTGAAGAAACATCTGGAAATGGAAATGGCAACCATGTTTCGTGCGACACAAATGAATCGTCTTTTGGGGGGTTTCCTTTTTTAAACCTACATTCCAATCCGATGCGTCAGCGAAACTCCTGTTTTGGGCCACTGACCAGGAGGAGGTGGAAAAGCACTATTTTCCCTAACCGAAGCTCCACTTCCGAGGCGGAATTCCTTCGCCAGACGGATTGCGATCGGTGGATCGGGTGTTGGAGTTAGTGGCGTGACGTTGTGTAATGTATCCTCGCCGTGTTCCGGTCCGAACCGAACCGGGCGCGGGGGAAGGTGCTCACGTGATGGGCAACCGGGAATTCGCCGGTGTGCCGAAACATTATCGACCCGACGTTACAACGGCTTGTTTGGCTTTGGATAACAGAGGAGGACGAAGTACCCCACCAGGTGAACCGCTCGGGAAACACTAGTCCATCGAATGGATTCCCTCGTTTTTCCACCTTTCCTCGGCGTCGGCAGGGAACGCCCGGGCGGGGGAAAAAATGGGACAGACGAAAGGTCACTTCCGGATTGTTTGCATCGTGGGTGTTTTTCGGTTAAGTTTTTCGATTTTTGTTCTACCACTCGTCGTCCCGGTGTTTGTTTGTTTAGCAAGATCCGTTCGGTACCGCTGGAGCTGGGGGGGGGGGGGGGGGGGGGGGTCTATTTTCCCTTTCACGCTTTCCCCCAGTGAGTTTTCCGCTTTGATATATTGCAATGGATGTCCCGTGCGGGCGGTGGATGTTTTATTCTTCGCACTGCTTTGCTTCCCTGTGCATTTTTCCCCGAATGTGTCGAGACAAACGATATCAATCGGCGAGAGTGTGTGTGTGTGATCCAAAGGATCCGACAAGATCCGGTCGGGTTCGGCAAGTGACCGTAATTTATTCTCGAACAGCCATTGTTTATCCCTTCACTGGCACAGGGTCAGCGAACTTTTCCCTCCCGTCTTGGTGGAAGGTGAAGAAAAATCACTTGCGCAAAACTAATGGCACTAAGGGGAGAAGAAGAAAAAAAAACCTTCGTCCCTTAGATGTAAGGGGGGAAATCCACACGCAGTCACTTCTGGAGGTTAGAAACTTTGCTTTCCCATTGTTCTTGGGAGCGTTTGCTAAACCCGTCGCGCCGGACCCGGAAGCGGAGGGAGTTTTGGCTTTTGGGATTTATTTTTGGTGCCCTTGAATTTCGAGTTCCCCACCGCCGGGGAAAAAGAACCTTCGCACACATCGATTGCCCCTCCCCGGGCAAACGGAGGAGGCAGCCGGTTGGAAAAATCAATCGACCCACTGGTTGGCTCGCTGGTAGAACGCTATCACGTCGGTGAAGGAGCGACTCTGCTTATGCTTATGGATTCCCCTCCGGTCAAGTGACACGGTCCGTCGTTGCGTTCCGGCAGTCAAGGAAAAGTTATGACGCTATTCTCGACATCGACGACGACGACGACGACGACGACGTTGACTTTGTGAACCGTACCATCTTCCTACGAGTCTTCGTCCGGTAGGAGGAGGATGAAATGAGGCGCATCACCGGAGAGACACAGCAAACTACCCCGAGTTGCAGAAACTACGGCGGCCTCTTTAATGTTGCGAAAGAAAGAATCACTTTTTGACTCATTGTACCGACATTCCACCAAACAATTCGCGTGCCCTCGCGATTGGACGGATTTTTCCTACACATTTTACGTCAATCGATGGGTTTGTTTTTCTCGGCACCCCCCGAAAATATTGGGTGAGGAAAAACATTTGTGGGCGAGTGCCCGGGGAAAACTGTCCACCAGCAAGCAAGCCGCAGCGCGAGCGGGAATAAAGAAATATTTTTTAACGACCATTTGGCCCATAAAGTTTCCTCTCTGATTTTTTTCTTCCGTTCTCCAGCCCGCCCGCCGGTGTGATGTATTTGTGCACTTTTTCGTCTGCATGCCGAGTGGAATGTGAAGTAAGTTTGCGGATTTTTCATGCCGGAAAAAAGGGACACCGTCATGGCAAAAGCTTTCGGGTGGCCCAATATTGCGCTCCACCGTTTTAAAGCAGCTGAGCTTTCAAAGTAACCGCGTTTGGGTGCTGCAGAAAAATGACATGCCGCAAAGTAGAAAATAAAAAAAAAACAGGAAAAACCAACCCAAAACGCTCGGGTGGAAAAATACGCCAGCACATACACACACACTTAGACGGAAAATACAAGGGTGCCATCGTTGGTGGAATAAAAATTTGTAAAAATCGGGTATGATGAAAAGTTGAATCCGGCCGGCAAATGGTGAGGACGTGTGTCCGGGGTGCCCGTGGGGTGTGGAAACTCCTCCACATTGTCATCTCTGCCTGGTGGGCGGAAGCAGGGGGGGAACTGCTTCTGCTTCATCGCGTCACACACTCCAACAGTCGCACGGACGGACACAAATGCGCGGCACGAGACACACTTCTACACTCCCTCGTGTTGCCAACGGATACGTAAGAAAGCAAGAGCGACGGGGGAAAAAAACGCTCCGGAGGAAAATCCGGCGAATCTTCAGTCAGCCGCTGGGAAACGGAACGGGAAATGTCACCGTCATTCCGTGCGATTTTTTTCCCTTTCTTTCGATATTTTTTAACGTTATTTATCTTTCCTTTTTCCAGCCAACGGTGTCCCACTGGGCGCAAAGGAAAACCCGTATGGCTTCATTGCGTAGGAAAAAACTAAACGAGTCCTTTTTCTCCATTCTTTAAGTTGGTGTATTTTTTAGCCTTCCATCGAAAGTTCGTCGCTTGAAGAATATCCTCACGCACTCCTTGCAAGGTCGCACATGTTTTCTCGCGCTAGGTCCAGCGTTATGCCATTTTTAAGGATTCATTTAGTGGAAAACTCATTGGTTGACCTTTTAATTTACCAAGTTATCAAGAAAAGTACGTCAAACACCACAAAACATCAAACGGACAATAAGTTTGCACTTGCACGGTATTAAATGGGCATTCGGTAGGAACTTACAATGACTTTTTTCGTAAGGAAGTAGTTTACAGGAGCCGCTATTTCCTTAATTGTGGACGGGAAAATTTTGAGGCCGTTAGCGTCGTACAGGAGTGTCCTCAAATATTTTCCTCAGCCTGCTCCGGAATCCGTTTGGGATGGTGCCTGGTTGCCGTTCGCTTTCTCTGACGAACCGGCGTAGAACAAAACCGAGCGCGGGCAAAGGGCACACCTTTTTTCTTTGCTTTCTTTTTTCTCTTCTTTTTGCCTTTTCTTCCGGAACGGGGCGGTCTGCTTTCTGCGCCTCAACGAACGGCTCGCCGAGTCGGGATTTCTTTCTTACTTTCGCCTCGAACAACTACGCGCTTTACTAACTTCACTTGCGGAACGCACTACGCGGAACGGATCGCGGAGTATTTTTGCACCAAATAAACTTTGAACAACTTTAACTGGAATTTTCGCCGCTCGCCTTTGATTATTTGCTAAGTGATTGAGGAGAATTGCACACTTTCTTGGCGACTTTCTTTTCCACAAAAGGACTACTTTCGGGTTTCCTTTTTTCTTTCTTCGCACGCGAGCGCTCTCTCTCTCTTCCTTTCTCGCTCTCGCTTTTTTTCGCTTAGTTTTCCTTTGATTTAGAAAGTTGCCGTCGACTACTTTGGCTCGTTACTGTGAAACGTGAATTAAAACATTTTACTTATTTTGGAACGTTACTTTATTTTCCTTTATTTCCTCTCGTTCGAACGAAACTCACACAGGCACGCCCTCTCGCCTTCCCCGTCCATTCATCAACCATTCTCTCTCTTTCACTCTCACTGCGAGGAAAATCAAAGGAAAATAAAGCCCGACATGCGAAAAGGGAGGAAAACACACATATTAATGTTTGTTTTTGATCTCTTGCCAAAAAAGCAATTTCTAAGCAAACGAAAACATTCCCAAAATTCGGGCGCTTCACGAAGGACGCTTTGGAAGGAATCAAAAACTGCTCCACAAGGAATCACACACTTCTTCTTCCGCCTGCCACTAGTGTTACGTTTGTTCACGCGAGAATCGCACAAGTTTGGGAAATAACTAAACAAGTTTAAATTGCAAAACCGGAAGCGTGGGTCAGTTCGAATACGCAGTACGGTAGGAAATTGTTCTGCCCATAGTTTTCCAGCGATTGTTCCTGCCCTAAATGGGCTGTAATTTCCCACAGTCTTCCAAAACCGTGCTCGCCAGAAGTATTCGCAATACTCCAGTTCTCTCGGCTCGTTGGATCGCAGCGCTTGAGATGCCGCACTCGCACAAAAAAGCGAATCGCTGCGGTGTGGCTTTAATGTGGCGGAGACTTCAATTCCTGGGCTGTCTAAAACGTGAGCTGCGCGTTGTTGCCAAACGCGATTTTCCGTACGTGGAGTCGTACTCTTTAAAAAGTTAATGCCCGACACGCAGTAGCTTCCTTAACGTCCGTCATCGTGTCGTTTCTTCTGAAGAGAACCATTTTCAAAAGAGTTTTCATGCAATCTGAAGTTGTATACTGTTTTGAGTAATTTAGAAGCAAGTTCACATTTTTTCTATAAAGAGTAATGAATGATACTCTAATGACGAAAGAGAAAAGAAGTCCCATGGTTAATCTGATACGGTATTTGATGCTGTTTTTCGAGGTTCTTTAATTTTCCCCCATCTGCGAGATGTAAATGTTTATCGCAGCTGAAAATCCTGTCAACGGGAGTGGCCCACAAGATGGATTGTCACTGTTTTCGGAGGCTTAGGATGTATAAGGTCCCACTGCGATGGTGCGGAGACTGCCAACTTTTCACTCTACGATTTCAACCGCTATACTAACCACTGAGGGAACTACTACTCGTGCCTGGCGACGACGATTAACACGGTTAACAAACGAAACACTACGGTAAACAATTACGCGCCCGCGAATCACGAAACAGCAAACGTCGGTGTCGACGCCACAACTTTGGGAACAACTTCTGCCACAACGTTTGGGGAGACTTTGGTCAACCGGCACCGGGCTCGAACCGCGAACGGGATCGACGTGGAATCGAGTCGCCAACAGTGGGACTCAGAGGTCCGGCTTTGGATCGTGCGTGCGTGCGTGCAAACGGGGCCTGCCCTCTGCGCTCTGGGGGAGGCGTACTCGTTGACACGGGGTAACTACCGCGATATATGAACACACGGACACGGCGTGGATGTTTGGCGTGGTGTGCCGGGACAGACACCTGGAGTGCGACCGACCGAACGAGCGGATGTACGTACGAACGCGGACGTATGCGTGTAAATGTGTGTATGTATGCGCGGTTTGTGTGTTGTGGAGAAAAACAACAAACAACGGGACGGTTAATCGACGTAAACTCGACTAGCGCTAAACAGCGAATGAGGAGGATACGATGAATACTAACTGTTCCGGGCAGGGCCCACCACAATATAAGGTGCAACAAAGTGGGGTACGAAGTCCAAAAACCAAACACTCAAACGCACGCCACGAGTCGGCCAGGACGTTCGACGAGCGAGCGCCAGGACGATGGAACGATTTTCCCTCCAGTTTTCCCACCCCCCTCCCCCACAGAGCCGATGTTCCTCCCTTTCGTCCGGCGAACGGTTCGTGCGCTCGTGGCGGCCCGCAAAAGCCCGAACCCGGGGCGAACGATCCCGAACAGGGACACTTGAAGTGCACTGCACCCTGGCCCCGCGCACCACCCCCCAGCGTGCCGTGTCTATCCATTTTCCCGAACCCGAAAACCCGAAGCCTCGACTCGGGGAGGTCCCCGACGGTTCGGAGCGGTTCTGCGCGCCCGTTTGCGCTTTTCCTTTCGAAATTTTCACTCCCTTGGTCCCATTCCGCATCCGGGGCCGCCGTTCGCCGTTCGGGAAAATCCTTCACCGACCGACCGCCCGGTCGAGGGTGGTGTAGTAGTGGTGTCGGTGGCACCGACACACGGTGGTCGTGGTGTGAAAGAGACTTTCGAAATTCGAACAACATTTCCCTTCCTATTTCGAAAACCGGACCCACCCACATCATCTCACCCTTGGTGGTGAGTTTTCCCTCGACGACGACGAAGACGAAATTCACCACGGCTCGCAATTTGAACCCCGATTGGTCTCTTGCGCGCGAACGGGACGGCTAGTGGACTCGAAGCGCGGCTCGGATTCGGCCTGGGAAGGCGCAATACACACCACGCACTCGGGATTTGGCCGCGGACCGGTGCGGCGATGGTCCAAACAGATGAGAGGCCGCCATGGATTCGCCAACAGCTTGCCAGCAAGCGCTGCTCTCGAGAGGAATATGGGCATGGGCACTATTGACCGCCGTGTCTGAGATTTGTTGCATACTGCCTGCAGGTGCGTGCGTGCGTTGTTTGTTTGCCACCCTTGGTTAACTTTTCTTTTCGGTGAAAATGGTAGCAAAGAAAAAAAGGCAACTGTGGCTTTGCAAGGAAAGAAAATTGTGCATTTTATTTCCAAAAGTTGAATTACTCGGTAGAGTAGAGGGAATTTTCCGACACTGCCGTTGATCAAAAGTACCACAATCACAGCTATTACGACAGAAAATATCCTTCACTCTCACCCCACCACTTCAACTGCCCCCTCCTGGAAAAAGGGAAAATTTGCCCCACCACCAATACAGACGGCAGCACGCACGCAAATTTTCCCCTCCGGACGACTGGCATGCCGACAGTAAATCTCACACCGTTAACAGCACACTCCCCCGGCTTTCCCTCAGCTTGATTTTGTTTTTCCCTCCAGTCCGATCGTCCATAGGGGTTTCCCTCTATAGTTTAGGCAGTAACCCCGAACCCCCGGTTGGAGGAAGGGTACGACGAAACGGCTGGAATCAGTATCAAGATTTTATGCGTTTTCTATCGAACTCGTGGGCAGATGTGTTCGTACGCTCGGTGACGGAAAAACTGCGTGGACTTTACCACACCCGCACAAACACTTTCGGTTGTTTCGGGCATCAAGGCAGGGCACGTTTTGTGGATCCATCGGATTGGTAAAGTTATTTGGAAAAATTCCAAGAACATGAAGCTATTAGTCCCGGATGTCAAAGTTGAGTGAAGTCGTCATCCTTACTGAACACTCGTAGAAGCATCGGAAAATGGTCCGGGTTTGGTGAAAACATGTAATAAAGCTGGCCCGATTTGAACCAACCTCAACACGTCCCGTGGATTCGATGGAATGTAAAAACAGCACTCGAGTTGATTCATCAGTCAGCAGTCCCGAAGGGTTGGAGTAAGGAACCGGGAACGCGTGCGACACTGTTGGATCCTTACACAAACACTGCGGTACGCACGCGTACAGGACACACATCGTCGCGCGGTGTCGTGCGTACACGCCGCTAAGTCCGCCACTTCCGGCGCTCACATTCAACGCCACGGACGCACGCGGGAACGAGACGACTCGAGTGCCACCGCCGACGCCGCCGAACGCCGACGCCCAACGCCAGCGGTCGACGGCGGGTGGCGAGTCAGGACACGTCTCTGTCGCACACGCACGCATCCACGGTTCGTCCCTTTCGCGCGAACGCTCCCAGCCCGGGAGTATTACCGCACGCGCGTGCATATTTTTCCACGTGACTTGCCCGAGAGAGCGTCGGCCAAGGCGAAGGAACGAAGGATCCTCCGGTTTTCCACCGAGCGCCACCGAGCTACGAACGCCGTCTCACTCCACGTGAGCCGGTGAACAGTGCAGCCGCACGATGGGCAACGGGCGGGCAAAGGATGGCACGATGTGCCAGTGTTTGGAAAAACCAGGTTAAGGTGAGAAAAGTTCAACCCGAAAGGAAACACCGGTGGGTGGTGGCGGCTCCCGCTAAGGAATGTAGCTGAACACTCGCAACGGGATACCGGGCTGGGTGGTTTTTTGGGGGTGGTGCACACGCGGCAGGTGAATGTTACATACTTCCGGTATGTGTTTACTATGCGCCTGAAGGTAGGCACACGCGCGTCCGTAGGCCTTGCGAACGCAGAGGGGAGGGAAAATTGCATTCGGGAAACGATGCACCACGCTGGTGCATTAGGGGGATGAATGACGCCGATGTCACTGTCGATGATAGCGATGATGATGATGATGATGATGGGGATGATGTTGAAATTGCGTTGCATCGGTTTCAATGTCATACGACGAAAAAGGATTTAAGGATATCATGCGATAGAACGCCATGTTTAAAACCTATTTTGGAAAGCCTACATCAGGCTTTTGACTTTTTAAATTTGGAAGAGTTTTAAATCAAAAACCAATGAGACGAATTATACTTTGTCAGTAACAATGAAATCTATAAATCATAATAATACATGAATGAAAAAACAAACATTGAAAAAAAGACAAAATGTAATGTAAAAAGTGGTAATTTTAAACATTTTCCATCAATTAGTTAATAAAACAGAAGAGCTCTCAGAAGTAAAAAAGGAACTCAGAAGTAAAAAAATGAACAGAATTATAGTTGGTCAATAACAATGAAACCTATAAATGATGATTATACATGAATGAAAAAATAAACATTGAAAAAACACCAAATGTAATGTAAAAAGTAATTCAGCTAATTTTAAACATATCAATCAATTGATTTCTATTTCAAACAAATGAGCTCTTTGGGGCAAAAACACACAAAAAATATTTGTTGTAACAAAGAGAAAACTAATTGGCCCTATTTGAAAAAAGCACAACACATTTGTTCGCTGATGTAGAATAACAATGGTATCGAGTTCAGTAGCAATTTATCAATTAAAGTTAATTAAATTCTCCAATACCTTTCGGAGTCAACCTTTCAAGTCAGCATGCATTTTTTCACCACCCAGCAGGAGCCTCGATTCGTCAGCGAAAAGCAGCAGCATGCCAATTCATTACATCGGGGCAGCTTCCCACGCGCATCAAAGCTCGCCGCTTTGTTGCTGGTGGATGAAACAAATGAATTTAAAACCGCCCAGCATCGGTCGCCCCGAAACGCAGCGCAGCGGTTCAACACGGGAGAGCTCCCAGCAGGGGCGGCGGGAAAAATGGCCCGAACCGGAAAAGCGCAGCTAAATTGACCACATCGCAGACAATGGAAGGGTTGCATTATAATCCCATTACAATTACATGTTTATGAAACGTTATTACAATTAAATTGCCCTGAATGAAACGTTGTAACGGAAGGCGCTCGGTTGGGCGTTTGGGCAGGGCACCGAAATGCTGACGCTTTCCATCATCTGCAAATGGCAAGCGGGTTTCGGTGGCAACGCGTACTCGTAACATAAGCATAACCGCCCACCCCTGCCCCTCGACCAGCGGGGGGTGGGTAGTGTGTAACAATTGTATCTTGGCCTGTATATCCTGCTCCTGCCTCCCCATTTCTGGAGCGTTTGAAGTCCAGCATTGTGCAGCTCATACAAACACACCCACAGACGCACCGGCGATGACGACGGCGACGACGGTCACAATGTCGAGTGCCATAACACAGTCGGCCTTCGAAAGCGGGAAAGGGTGGCTTTGCATGCAAGCACTGATGCACGAGTTCTGCGCTCTGCATGGCATACATAAAATGGACAAACATGACAATCGCAGCCCGCTACAAGCAGAACTTCGTGTCTCGCTCGCGTACGGAGGATCGTAAGGTCGAGGTTGGATGCTATGCCAGCATCAGCCAGAGAACGCGTTGGTCTTACGGGCGGTCCGAGACGGTGGGACGCACCGTTCAACACAAGCCACTTACACTCCACCCCACCAAGATTCCCACGGTGATTATGCAGGACGCTGGAAGGGCTCCGATGCAAGCACATTTATTTCCACCCAAATTGAAAGGGTCATTTGTGACCAGGAGGGCGAAGGAAGGAAAGGCAAGTCGTGACACTTTCTAGTGGCGCTGCTCTGCACTGACAAACTCCTGGCAAGGGATCCGAAGCAAGCTGGCGAACAAAATTGAGCCATTCTGCATGTAACATCAGAAACAGCAACTGTAACACTGGCCAAGGGACCCGAAAGTCGTAGATTGCCCAAAAACATGAATGCTACAACAAAGTTTGTAACAAAAATTATACATTGTAAGAATGATGAGATCGTCTGTAATATGTCATAGAACCAAAAAAGGACAAAAACAGTAGACAAGGCAATTTTGACCACTTTAAGGAAAACATTTTGCCCAATATCCCAAGCTTGGAAACGGTGCCGGTCAGTCTGTCCGGTTTGGTATTTGATGGGAAAATACCAGCAGCAGGTCAGCTTAACCATTTAGCATAACACATATCAACATTAAACTACACCGTTTGAAATTGTACGATGCAAGATGAGAAAAATCGTTATAATTTATTCACCGTCACTGTAAAGTTCCAATGGCGAAGCAAACAACAGTTGAATAAAAGTTCGAAAGAACAAAATTATAAATAAAAAAGAATAAAATGTAGGTTTCAGGCAAGTCTAGTAGTTAACAATCCAAGTGTAAGAGCTGAATCATTACAAATACGCTTAATTAAGTTAAATTTGTATGAAATAAAGAAGACGAGTCTTGAGAAGAAAAATGATAATCAATAAAACTGACATTATTGGAATATTGGAAAAGTGGATGTGGAAGTGGAAAACATTCATCCTAATGTTCAGTGTTTCAGCTATTACTTTTTTTTCTGTCGACTTCTCCCTCACTTGTAAGCATCTTTTCGCTCGAACTTCCCTCAAAGCTGCCCCGTAGGCACAATAGGACGATGTCGTGGAAATTCCGCTAGGTGTGTGGCAGCATGCTAACTGGACTAACTCTTCTGGCCCATTTTATCCCTTTTTCCGCTACAATCACCCGGCAGGGGAGACGCATCTTCCCAAAAGTGGACGGTAATGATTTCGGCGAAAAGTAACTCGATGCCAACACCTCGAAGCGAACAACCGGAAACCTGGCGGGAAAAGCGTGCAGCTCGGGCTTTATTGATCCCCGGCACAATCGGCTTTCCGTGGGCCCCCACAAAACCCACGCCACGGCATTGACTTTAACCGTTGGCCTGCTGCTTCGATCGGGAAGGGTTCAAAGTTTTCCCACCTCCCACCACCCACAACTCGCACCCTCCTTGGAGCTAGTAAATCGGTTATCCGTTGCGCCGGAAAATCTTTCTACGACCGATTTCGGGCAGCACTTTGCGAAAGGCACTTTGCATCGGGACGGTGGAAAATCGGTTTTCCACTCCATCCATTCCGGGTTAGACAATTGTTTGCCGTCACTTTTCACGGGGAGGGAGGGGAGGGGCGCGGGGGTTAGGGGGTGTGCGAGCGAGAAAGAGTCCTTAAACGGTCGCCTATGGGGATGCACAAGGGGTGGAGGCAAGGGTCACATGGTTAAGTGATTTACATTTGTCACTTGAACGAACACCCGTGTTCATGTGTTTATGTGTGTGTGCGGATTCGTGTTGTGTGTTTGTTCGCTACTGCCCCCACCCTCCAGTACTCATTTCCACCTCGCAAAATGCTTTTGTAATGCTTTCGCTTGCCCTCACAAACAAACGTTTGCCGCTCGTCCACACCGCGCGATCCACGTCCCGGCAACTTCCCATTTCCATTTGGCGTTCATCCTTCGGGGCCAGTCCCTTCGATTCGGCTGGGCCCATCATCGTGAGAGCATCCTTTACACCAAACGATTGCGTCGATTGGGGAAGGCCAGGGAACGGATCATCATCTGCTGCATGAACGTCTAAAACAACCCTTCCTCCCTTCCTCCCTCGCTCCAGTTGGACCAAAAGGGTCAGCTAGCCAGCACTGTGCCAGTGGGAGGCCGGGCCGGGAAAACAGAAGCGGTTCCGTCTGTGCCGGGGCCGAAACAGCGAGGCGCAAGTTGCGACGCGAAGATGAGATTTATTGATCTAATTGTACCGAAAAGGGTTTTCCCCGGTCGTAGTGGAGCACCGAAACCGGGCCACAACAGTTTTGGTGTTGCTGGACGTGAATCGTAACAACACACACACAAACACGTACACGTATGTGCAGCGAGCATGTTAAGGTCAACTTTTCTGTAATTATTTCAACCACCCCGAACCGAAGTGGAGGGAATCCCGACACTGGGTTTTCGGTCCACCACCGTAAGTCACTCCCAAGGCCCACCGGAGGGATCCTGCTAGTGTGTGTGTGTGTGTTTGTGTGTGTGTGTTTGTGTCAGAAGTGGCAGACATCCTTCAGGACATCTACAGGAAGGGGTAGTTTTCTGGAACCGCTTGGGCTGTTGGGGGAGTTGAGAATCGTGTGGCTTGTAAAGTAAATATTTAAACTGTGCCACTGGGACCGACGTGCGACACGCTGGTCGACGGACGGATTCCGACAGGCAGTGGTTTGAGTGTGTTTAATTGATGTGCCATTGTGACTTTGCGCCGGGGCGCGCCATAGCGGGGACGGGAAGGCTTAATTGTCGCACGAAACAGTATATTTTCCACCGTAGAATTATAGAGATAGAGTTTCAAGGCCTTAAAACATTAAAGAGTCTCACTTTGAAAGTTTCTCAGACATATAATTATAGCATATGGCGCAAAGAAATGAAATATTAATACTGTTACTGTGTAATTAGTTCTGTAACTGTAAATACTGGATCAAAACAACTGTAGGGAACAACTGGGACAATTCAGTTTATCAACTTCTTCGGAGTTCACTTGACAAAGAGGGACATCTCAATCAACGATTATTTAATTAAAATTTGTTAAAAAAAAATTCTAAACAATTTCTTGCTTCGATGCCAACTTTAATTAAGTATCAAAAGGAGATGTGACACAAAAAATCTAACCTAGTTTTGAAATGAACCACCACAGTAAAAAAAACTTTTTCATGGAGTTGAAAAAAAATCAAATTAAGTTTCGCATGCAGGTACTTCGAGGCTAAAGGAAGTCAAACATTTCCTAGCCTTTCCCTTGTAGACGAAAAATTGGAGGCGAATGCAATTTGTCATTTCACGAGCCGAAGCGTCAAATTCTGTAATGAATCCATCGGGAAAAAGAATACTGTGCATCTTTCAAAACTCGAAAGGTCCTTGGTGCTGATGGTGATAGGTTCGGATCATTCGCCGACGAGATTAATTAAGAAAGGTGACTGAAGCCTTGAAGAGGTAACGCTCGAGTTCGGAATCCCTCAACCGACCGACGTAAATCAAGTGACTGGATCAATCTAGGGTGGATTCGAGTTTTCTTTTTCTCTTCGCACGTTCACACACTCTGCCCTTTACAAACAACGAGGTGACGTTAATAGCTCCGAGCTGCGCCGTCCGAGCTTCTAAACGAATGATAATAATGATGATTTCAGCGTGCCAAGCGTGTGACGGTTCCGTGATGAAAATCAACATGGAAAGCGCCCTCGTTTGGTGGCCCAGGGGATGGAATTTGCCGCTGCATTGGCATCTCACTTGAGCCTTCGTTCTGTGCCTTTTTCTTTGTGTCGGGGGGTTTTTCTTTTCTTTTGCCCTTTAATTCGGGAAAGTTGTTCACTTCCACATAGTCTTCCCGGGAGTCGCGGGAAAACGAAAGAAGGAGACAGAGAGAGAGGGAAAGAGAAAGCAGGAAACTTTCCCGGGCGGTGGAACCGTGCCGATCCCGGCGTTCGATAAATGAAACGGAAAAATGGCAGTGCAGCGAGAGTTTATAATAAATCACTTCAATTAATTGACAGCTCTCGTAGCAGCGACGGCAAGCTTCTCTCCCTCCGGCGGTACGGAACGCGGGGTGGGGTGAAGACACGCCGTGCCGTTGCTAACTAGCACACGAGAAGGAAGGACTTTTTTGCCTACCTCCGCTACCGTCTTCCCTCCCCACCACCGCCCTTAGTTGATGCGAGGGTGGAAAGTACAGTTTTTGCAGTTTCGCTGTCATGTTCCACTTCTTGAGAGAAGGCTCTTTTTGCCCTGTTGTTTTTGGTTGGTGTGTGCCAAAAACTGCTCCTTCTTCGGCGGCCACTTTCCTTCGCCCTCCCCCTCCCCCTCCACAACACCCGATCGCATGCAAACCGACCCATCGAGCTGGCCGGCTCGTGTGAAGTGGAGTCGGTTCTGGGTGTTGTTTTCTTGCAATCACTTCCACTGGAAACGACATCTTCACGTTTGGACACCAAACCCAGTGCTGGACGGGACGTTTCGGGGCGCTTCCAGGCAAAGGGAGGGCCACGGCCGACCAACTTTTTTGGAGGAACTGGGTGAAAGTATGTGTGTGTGTGTCCAGGGAGATGGTGCTGGCTAGGCTTTGAAGGATAAATTGCTATCTTTTTGCCGGCTGCCAGAACCTCCCGTAGAACGTTTTTGAGTCGATGTCGTAGCATTTTCTTCTTGCGCGCTCTCTCTCTCGTTCATTCCGCGTGACAGTTCTTCGGGCCGTGTTCAGCGTGTCGCAAGTTTTCACACTCCTGCCCAATGCTCACAGATCAAATCATGGGTGACACTTCCGGCAGACAGTGGCGTTTCAAAGTTGATCATCATCATCATTAACATTATCATCATCGTCAGTGGGAAATGTTACTTCGCTCCCACCCTGTGTGGAAGAAGAAAAAAAACCAACGGGAAAAGCGACGTGACCCTTCGAGCGGGAGGGTATAGCATCGTGCCTCAAGTGCATATCTTTTCGAGTACATCCTTCTGCCGGTGGAGCGTGCGAAGGTGCGAAATACGAGCAGGAGGGAAAAAAATAAAACACGCAAAAATAAGTTTTCCCTGGCCCGGCGAATGCGATAGAACAAAAAAACCGGGCCGAATCTGGAGGGGCCCGGGACCCGGGACCGTTACCGAACGCTACTTGAGCATGTACGGTACTCGTTCTTCAGCGAACGGATGCAACCACTCACGACCGAGTTTGCCCCGGCCCGTGTCGTCACCCGCATGCGACCCGCTTTCCACAGGGGGAGGGTGAAATGTCATCCAATGATCCATCTCGGGCGGGGGAAATCGGGTAAGGAATATTTTATTTCGTACCTTCATAATGGTTCGATTTTGAACAATAAAACCGTGATAAGATGGTGTCCGGAATTAAATTCATTTGTTTGTGTCTACGGGTTTGTGTGTGTGTGTGTGTGTTAATTTAGAAGTACTTACAAAGCAGCATGAATTATGTAGGCACCATGTCCTGTTACTTACGTACCTGTGGGAGGAGAAAAGCAGAGGGAAATTATCAATCAGATTGCTGGCACTTTTTTTTTTAAAGAACGCGCATGAGCAGAAAGAAAATTAATTTTTATTGTTTCGGCATCGTTCCGCATCTAGTCACAGTTAATGAACAGTTTTCGGCATGGGGAAGAAAAAATTATGTTTAAAAATAAAGAAACCAACATTTGGTACGCTGCTTATGCATGCAAATAAAATTGTCAAATCGAACGTCACGCTTTCCGGTGGCCAGTGAAGGGTTCGCATCGTGGAAAGGCAAAACTCCCGGTGCAATAAATCGATCAGAGCGTGCGGGACCCAATTTCAAGCACATCAAAAAAGTAATCGAGCCGTAAAATGTCAATAACGTCATATGCAGCGCCGGTCCGAAGCTTTCCAACGATAAGACGATCAGGAAGCGCTGATACAGTGCCTATTTGCAGTCCCGATGGGCTGTCTATTCCGCAAACCGCTTGACAGATGAAAGACTGTGACTGAAATATTTGATTCATTTCCCGAGCAGCAGGTTTGCCTAGCCTAGGGACCAATTTTTCCGTAGAATAAAGTGGTGTTTTTCATTCCATTTCCACTGGAAAAGAGGCAACGTACGTCCGGTCTATTTGCATAGTTTCATATTGGCGTGAAGAGGACTAGAGCTAATCGATTCCAACCATCCTTGGAAACGGGATTTTTCTCCTTTAACCCTCCCAGTAAGCAATCATCATCCGTCAATTAGGTCGTTCTGTTTTCGGAAATTTCTTCCCTTTGGAAGTATTTGGGAAAATATCTTTTCGCACATGTCTCTGCCAGGGACAGACAGGGTTTTAATAAATATGCAGTTACCATGTCACTGCTAGCATCCGTTAGTTAATAGGGGAATGTAATAAAAAGATAAATTCTTCCGTATCGCATCCACAAACAACGGCGAAGCGAAACTGTTATGCTGGGAAAACTGTCCATCTGTTTTGACGGGTTAATCCAGAAACGGAATATGTTGAAGATACAGAGATACGTGAAGCTCGCCGGGTTCGTGGAAATAATAAGAAGCTAGCTAAATCACCGACAACTTCAATAAAAAAGACTTGCGAAATTTGAATTCTGATTCCAAACTTGTACGTCTGTCCATGGGTGGTTGTTTTGTAGGTCGCGTTTGGTTGACGACAGTTTTTCCTTGTTGTTTTTTTTCCGTCTTCCCTCCAACTGAGGACGCATTCACCCATTTTCGTTGTCGATCCCAATTTTTTTTTGTATCCGTTAGGTAGATTTCTTTCACTCAACTGTTTCGTAAAAACATCCTACCACGAACGATCCATTTTTCGTCTCCGTGGTAATCCCTTTTTCCTCCCTCGTAGCACTCCGTCGTGCATTTTCCCATCGCAAGTGTAGAAACGGAACTCAAGCGGTAACTCTGTTCCCATCAATCGGGTGGTTCTATTCCAATTTCCCAATGTCACATGACGATGCTCAAGCCCGAGCTGAAGCCACCGCGGAAAGTCAATACCGGAATGTGGAGGAATAAAATCTACAAAAACCAACGGACAGAAGAAGAAAAAAGTATATGAAACAGTGAACCATGTTGGTTTGGTAATATTCCGGTTGCATATGGCTTTCCCGGCGAGCGCTTCCAACCGAATGCGATGGCCGAAGCCGTTCGCATATGTTGCGAAAATAACCCTCCCGCTACTGCGTTTGGTTTGGGAATCTTTTTTCTTTTTATTTTGCATCCCCACCATTTCAAATGCCATCTACGAAATAAAATTCTATAACAGTTTCCTCTTCGGAAGAACATGCCACCACCAGGGACATGGGGGAGGAGGCGGGCGGTGGGGCAAAATGTGGGAAAAATGATATATTATTATTGTGAACTATTTGCGAAATGTTGTGCAGCCGAAATTGGAGAATTACAGGGACAGCTTTTTGTGCCCCTTCTACGTCGGAAGTGGTTTTGCAAATAGCTTGCAGATAAGAAGGAAACACACACAACACACAATCAGCAAAAAAAAGATGAAAAATCTCGAAAATCAAGTTCTTATTGACTCCAGGATAGGGAGGGAGAAGGAAAACACAAATGGGAGTTACAGTTCCTTGAGCTGGCGAGATGGCATAGGAAGCGTGTGGTGAAAAGCAGCACTCTCCTGAACGTCTGATGCGTGGTTCGGTTCCGGATGGCCCAACAAGTAAACACCGGAGACCGAAACCAGCACCAGCAGCCGGGTCAAATGTGTCGAATGGATTCTGAGCCGACAAATCCAACAGACCTCTCTATCTTTCGCCCGAGGTCGCAACAGCCATCCCTAGTGAAAAGTTTAGCATAATTTTCCCGTTTGTCATTGTGTCATCGCTGTCATCTGTCATTAGAAGCAGTGATAGCACAGAGGCAGGAATGCGCACAAACATCTTCATTGCACAAGCAGCCGTCATTTTACTGTTAAGTAATGTCTTCGTAATACTGGGAGGTCTGTTTTTGTTCGTACACAATTTTTGATCGTGTTGTCAAAAGAGTAGAATAATTATAATCAACCCAATTAGAAATAAAACCGTTATTTTAAATAAAAGTCTCTTATTTTATGTATTATAAAAAGATAATGATTAAGAGATATTAACAAACACAATAAACAATACAACACAATAAACAATAAACAAACATAAAATGGGAGGTGTAGATTTAGTGAACAACAAAATAGACAAACTTATTTTTATTAATAGTGGAGTATAACTACTCGGTAAAAATGCTTAATAAACATTAAAAAAAAACGCAAAAACAATACTGAAACATAAATTTTCTTTGCAATAAAATATGCAAAAAACACTAATTGATAACATTGATAAAAAATCACAAAGCAATAGAGTATGCCTCTATTAATCTGATATTTCATTCGGGTACCTTTTATGAATGATTTATTCTTTAGCAAATGAAAACATTTCATTGACTCCACACTTCGACTAGCAATAACGAGCAATCGTTACTCAATCGAACCAGCGGCACGGAAACCGACCGGTTCCATTCAATTACTTATCAACTGGTCAGTTTTTATTCGGTTCTTTGCAATCTCGTGCCGGACGTTTATTCTGCCGAACTTTTCATCCGTAAACCATGCTCACAACTCCGGTTTTTCCAGCGTAAGATGAAGTCCATTGCCATTATTATCTCGCTGGACCGCGGTTCGTCATCATCACAAAGTGCGCTTCCGCCGAGAAAACACACACAAAAGCCGATCAGGGACACGAGCAAGTGCATTCCGCGTTCATCAGTGCAGTAGTGCATCGCCAGGGAGAATTCTCCATCCAGCCATAGTGTATTTATTCTCTCACATGCAGAACAGAGGACTTCAACGAGCCCAAAGACACGACACGGGGGGACATTATCGGATCACTTGGCTCACTAGCTGCTGGAAATGGAGCGGTCCGACTACCTTAACAGCCCTCTACCCCTGATCCCTTCCACCAACAAAAGGTTCCGTGCTTCACCAATCGCTTGTTTCCTTTTTAATTTAATATTTTCTGCGGTTGAATGAACAAATTGTATTTTTTCCACTTTTATCCTGCCCCAACTTCCATTCTCTTGTCATTTCTTGTCAGCGAGATGCTCTTCTTTCTCCCGTTCCTGTTCACCTTGATCCCTTTTTTCTTTCGTTTTCGTTACACTCGTTACAATGTATGATGCCATGTTTGGCCGTGGCATGTTACAGCTCGAAAACGGTGGTCAAGGATATTTTTTACCTACCCCTCGTTGTTGCCCATAGTTTAAAATGTTATCGGTTTCTTTTCATCTGCCCTCTCGCGTTGTATTTTTTTTTTGTCATGTCTCATTTCCGAAACATTGTCAGGGAGTTTGAGTTTCTGAGTGTGTGTGTTTGTGTTAGAATTCATCTCCTTCCAGTCCGGTAAGCTGGCGAACGAAGGCAACCGTCCTAGAATGGACGTGAAAGAAAAAAGTCACTCTGGTCGAACATTATGGCAACGGCGAAATGCAATAAAGGGCCGATAGAGTCGGAAGAAAAGACTATGAGCATGAAAAATAGTAGCAGACGATTGACGGTGATGAGAAAGACAGCTTTCCCGAAAAACTTTTGAAGTTGTCCAGCAAACCGGGGAGAGGGACCGAGAGAGAGAGAGGGACAGGAGAAAATGAAACCGAACCGCGTAAAAAGGGTTTCTGGCGGTGGCCGTGGTTTGCGCTGACATTTCAGTAAAGGCAGTAAGTTTCCGGTGTTGGACAAGGCTGCGATGTGGGGAAAGGAAGAAGTGTGAATGCTCCAGGTCGGTCCGGTCGAACGTGAAGTGAAGCCATTTTCCACCGTCATTTCATGCTGGTTATGTTGTTTGCAGCGAGCGGGCGAAACCATTTTATAGTCCTGCCCATGCCCTCCGGTCAGTTCTGTAGCGTCAAAACGATGGGGGAGGGGATGAAAAAGTTATTTTTCTGTATTACCGTTTACTCAGTCGTTCTTTTTTTCCCCGGTTTTGCTTTCTTTTTTTCGTTCATTGTTCAGTGATACAGCATTCCATCACGTTTCAGACATGAGTGCCCCGAAAAGGTGTTTGTTTTATTTTTGTGTTTTCCAATCACATTGTCCTGCAGCTCTGATAGTTTCGTCCGCTTCACCTACCGCCCTGTTTCCCTGCTCACCGACTGCAGATAAGGTGACATTATCGTGACCATTTTAGTAATTCGCTAGATTGCTTCAGCTTCCGCAACAGCAAAACAGAGACATCAGAAACGGTTTGTCAAAGTGAAATAATAAAAAGAAAATGAAATAGATTTCACTTAGATTTCTTAAAAAATTGTACGAAAAACACAACCATAATGGCATTTCCAATATCCTCACGACTCGAACGTCGCACTAGGGATCGTTGACAGTTAGCAAAACTTCATAAACTGTAGCGTGTCGTATTTATTCTTGCCTTTCTTATTCAATCAGTATCTTTTCCATTTCCGGCCACAGTGCGGGCGGGAGGTGGGCCGTTCTTTGTTCGTCGCTACGATCGCGAAAAAAGTCACAAACTTTCCACTTCTTTGACCAGCTTTCACCTTTCGCAAACAAGCTTTCCCCCAAGCCAAGGGACAGGGTGGGATGAGGAAAAGAACTCTTCCCTTCGCTTCTGGTGCAGCCTCCCACTACATCCCGCACGCGCTGACCCCAACGCGCACCCGCACGCCGTTGGAAAACTACACGTAGACAAATTTGCCGCCAGCAAACTTTTCCTCAAAAAATTCAACACACACCCGATAAAAAAAACATACGAAAACGCCTTGAGAGGAGCGATATCTTGGTGAAAAGTGCATCGTAGCCGTAATACTTGTGGCGCCACATCGTAAAAGAAGTGAGGCCTTGGGCATGCATCGACACACACACACACACACGCAAACACCGAATACATCGATAGACGAGCGTCGGTATGCGGTGGCGTCGTGTGGATCAATTGATTCGAAAGCAAAATAAATTGTCACTCGATGCAATTTCCTGGATGGGGTTTTCGGGGAAAAATGGAATGGAAAACGGGATAGAAAAATAGATAACAGTAGCGTAGCGTGGTAGAGAGAGGAAGAGAGAGAGAGAGAGAGAGAGAGAGAGAGAGAGAGAGAGAGAGAGGGCAAGAAAAAGCAATGCCCTTCCAGACTGGTGGGATACTTTCAGCACCTTTGGCGCCTTCCTGAGCTTGGGAAAAGAAATATAATAAAACTAAAACGCACACCACCGTGGGGGTGGGTGCAACAATTGCATTTTACAGAATATTTCCCCCACCGAATCCAGCGGGAAAGGTGGATCCGAATGCACCACATCGCAGCCGGGATGGAGCCGCCAGGGTTGAAATAGTTGGATGGATTCTTGAAATTTATCTTCCGCACAAAATACAGCACGCGAACGTCGGCGGCACGACGGGGTAAGGTATAAATAAGGAAGAGTTAGTGTTCCTTCAGCGCGCGCAAGAAAACGCGGGAAAAACCCAACCAAACTCTCCTTTTTCCTCCCTTCCTCCGTTTTGGGGCGGGTGTGATGTACTTGGTGGATTCTTGGAAACATTACCATTCCACGCCACGTACTCCATCATCTTCCGGAATCTTCGGCGGTGCGGTGCGGGTGGGGGTGTTGCCTCTCATCATCACAAAGGTATCGTGATTCTTCTGCGAACCAAGGTGGTTTAGTATTGCCTCATATTCGCACTCTACTCTCTACGTCCTCGTTGCGCGCTGGAGAAAAAACTAAACCGTCCTCCCAAGACATTGGCTCATCATCAATTTCTTCCTCTTCGTCGCCGTCAATGGGAAAAGAGATGTGCCAGACTGGTTCTCGGGTCGAGAGTTTTCTTCCCCACACTTTGAACGATGAACATAACCTCAATAAGCCACCCAAGCACTGTGCTTCCCTTTTCCACCGAACCGAAGGCTTACCGTAAGGTATTGAGTAAATATTTCAAATTTATTTACACACCTTCGACACGACTCGATTCCTCCGATTCCTTGGGATGAAATATCTTGTAACCTTTGCTGGAAAACTTCCAACCACCCGGATTCGGATTCCTCCCGCCACTAGTTACGGTTTGGAGAAAACAGAGATATAATCGTCGGAATTGTCGACAGAGAAAAATACGATGTTCGTTTCCTACGGACCTTATTCTTCGAACCGAAAGGAAAACTGCTATGAACTTCCAATATCTTACACCGTGCGTTAGGGAGTGCGAAGTGTTGTTTGATTACCCCCCGGGCAACTGTAGAAACTTGCGAGGTCCTTACGGGCAAACTATTAAACATCCCACCCGCTTCCCTTTGTCCGTATCTCCGTCGACACTTTGGTTAAGTATGTTTGCATTTTGCCGTTGGCTGGAGTTTACCTCCATCCCAGGTTCTTGTAATGTAAGTTGGTGAGCAGTTGTTCGAAAATCTTACCGTCCTTAAATACCCCCAACGAAGGAAGATTGATCCAATCGTCGGTGGACATATCAGGAGCTTAAGACCGTGTAGTAACAAGGATTAAAACGGTCACTAAACTGGGTAGCGCAGTGTTTCGGTGTTCGTACCAACCACCCCCCTCGCGTTGTAGGTAATTTTTGGCTAAAGCCCATCAAATAGTCACAAATAGGAACCGTTTGTTGACTCGCCAGTCCGATAAAAGTCCTTTCCCGACGGGGAGAGCGAGGCCTTAAGAAATGGGAATGACACGTTCGGGTTTCGAACATCGGGGAAGTTTCCACCTGAGTGACAATTTAATCCCTCCCGTACGGCACCACCCAACCCAACCCGTCCCCTGGCTGGATCACGGCAGGCTTGGTTGATCCGTTTGTGAGAGAATGTTGGGAGCATTAAAAAATTTCAATTAAATTAAATGATTCGTTTTATGGGCTCTAAGGTGCGTGCGGAACCGGTCATAAAACCGAAACTTACCATCATCTTCCGGAGCGACCCGGGGGAGGGGGAGTCTCCTGGGACCCGGGTGGGGAAAGGGGAACCAACGCAAACATTAAGCGCTAAAGGGGTTCACTTGTTTCTTTTCTTTTTCGACAGCTCGAAACCTTGCTCACTGGCTTGAGAGCGCTAAAAAATATTTGATTTCGCGTGTAAACTTGCTTTTTCATTGCACTTTCCAGCGTTCGTTTTAGAGCTAAACCCTTTTTCAAGGGATTTTTTGTTTTGCTCCCCCGACGCATCTTTGCCCTGACTGCCAACCGTTTATATTTACAACCAACCGGCAATCGCCAACGGGGCAGCGCGCTATCGATGTACTTTCACTCGTTAATGGCCGAGTCTCGAGTAGGGGCGTAGCCGCGGAGGGGCCCGGGGCACGGGGACAGAAGTGCGCCCAAGAGGTGTGAAAAAATTCCCAATCGTTTCCAGCCAACCAATGAGCGATAAAATCTTTGTCCGTTAATTTCTACAACGTAGCCAAACAACACCAACAACAACAAAAAAACGCACCAAAAACGTCGTGGACTTAATGATGGTTCCGTGAAAATTGGAGCAACAACGGAGTGGAAAGAAAGAGGCAAAAACAAGGCATAAGCAACTGTGAGAAAGAAATGGCTTTACAAAACACTAGCTATTACCTCGAAGCAAATGAATTTTAGCAAATATCATCCCCCCCAAAGTGACCGAATCGAGTTCGATGTTTGAGCAAGTTTTTACGACCGTTTGGGTACGTTTTTTTCTTTCTTGTTTTTGAATCCGTTCTCTTGGGAAAGTTTTAAGCGGTTTTAAAATGGTAAGCATTTCTTCAGAAACGACTTTCGCGGTGAGCCCCTAAGTGGTAATTAAAAAAATGGACGCTTGCTCGTGATTATGCTTTACGATTAGTTTCACTCCATTTTGGTGTTGGTATCTCTAAGGAAAAATATTTTTAAAATAATTTAAATAATTTAAAACAAATTCCTTTTCAACCACATTTCAATCGGAAGCTGTAAGGTATCTACAAAACTTTGTTTATTTCAGACAGAATATTCTTTAGTTTATCATTTTAGAAAACCGATAAGAAAGAAAAAACAAAACCGAGAACAAAGGTTCTTACTCCCCAAACCCAAACGAAATAAAATTCAACCGGGCAGAAATGTTGCCAACGGTGAAAATAATCGTGCGAAAACAAAAGTAGTGGCAGCCAGCTCCGTTTTACTGAAGCAGCAGTATCGATGTAAATATTTAAACCACCGTCGTGAATAAAATATGACTCCGGCTTACAAGATTTTCAATTACAGAGAAACACTCTCTAGGTAATTGACGAAATTTAGGTGCAGCACTACGACGCCATTTGCCGGCGACACATACCCTTTTTCGTTTCGGTAGCTCGATTGCTCGAGTGTCCCTTTTTTCCCCGATCTCTGATCATTGGGTACTAGGCGGCATACGGTTTGCGTTTTCCTTGCCTTTTCCCGTTTTGTTTTTTACTTCGAGTTGTTTTTTAACTGTCACCCCCTGGACGTAAGGAATTGTTTCTTTTTCCCCCTTTCTGTTTCAATCCCGGTTATTTTGTGTAAGAGTGTAGTCAACCTCGTTTCAGGTAGTTATTTGCCAATGAAATTTTCAAAGCCCACCATCGATGCTGGAACTTTCGAAACAGGTTGAGTATACCCACTTCTTCCACTTCGACTTTCCACCGTGGCTTCTCGGTAAATGTTTTAGACAGGTGGTGGCCCGCAGAACTTACGGCGGCCAAACCGTGCAGATTAAAATTTAAACCCGTCCGGTCGAAACCAAAATCTTGGGTCCACGTAATTGGCGATTGCTTTTAAGGTACCGTCACCAACCAACGCTGCGTGCCGTATGAGAAAACCCTTTCAGCATGGAAACAAGAGAATTGTAACGTGCCTTCGCCGGGTGCATTTCGCAATTGGAAATCGTATCCGATTTTAAGGATAATATGCAAGTGGCTCTTTCATATTTTCGAATAAAAATTTAAGCATGTTTTTGGTGTCCTGAATGTACTATACTTATACAAATTCTTGCTTTTGTGCGGAGATCCTTTCAAATATGTAGCAATCAGTAGAGTAGCCAAATGGTTACGTTCTAAATAGAGGGATATGGAATCTTCAGTTTTACCAGAATTCTATGACGGGTGAAAATCCAAATCGATTTTTGAATCTTCTCAAAGGCGCACCAAACCCTTTTTTTAAATAAATGTACGTTCCCAAGAAGAGCTAAACCTTCTCCTAGAAAAATTACTACCCTTTAACCTGCAGTATCTTTTAATAACCTCAGCTTTCAGATTAAATTTTCCCAGAAAACTAATCGCCCGGCAAAGTGGCAAAGGTCCAATGATGTCTGGCATGATTATGTAGGCAGTCAGACGAGCTGAGTCCGGTCCGGCGCCCTCCGCCCGCGAAGAAGCGGTCAACCCACAGTTCGTGGTGCATCATAATGACATTTTTAAGAACTGAAAATGTTTCACACCCTCCGCCAACCGCCACCGCAAACCCCGTGTACGAGGTTGACAATCAAGTGATCCTCAAAACACTCCCGTGCATAAGCTTCCACTTCGGGTGGGGTGGGTGAATAAAAAAAACACCCACACACACACAAGTACCTCCCTTTGCGGTCGTTATCACACTCTCTGAAATGGAAAGATTAAAAAACTACCTTTTGCTAGCGGAGGGTAGCCGCGATGGTCACGGGTTACGTCTTCGCCTTCAAAAGCAGAGACACATCGGTGAGTGTGGAAGACAGAAAAAGGGAAAAGAACACTGGGAAAAACTCTTTTGAATGGGAAAGAAAGTTTACCGACGAAAATCCTAACCAAAGGCTAGGACACTCTCTCCCGTGCGGGATGGGATGAAGTTGTGCAACGGCTAAAGTTTAACTGATTTTTTGTGCCCTCTCTCCCTCTCTCTCTCACACACACACACACTTTTCTGCAACTCATCTCGTTTTCTTAGACACATGATCGAGCTTTGGAAACAACCACTTCACATGCCAGGCGGTGCGGGGAGGGTGCTTTCCTTCGGCGCCAAAAGTGCACATCGTCAAAGGACCTGCTTTTCCTTGTTGCCGGGCAAGGCGCGAATGCACTCTCCACCGACCTCCGACGGTGCAGATTGCAATTCAAACTCTAATTTGGTCCTGGTTTGCATTTTATGCAAATTGCCTAAAGAGATGACTATTTTTCCTATCCCTTTTTTCTTTCTCCTTTGTCTTCTTCACCCCACTCACCACCAGCTATTGCTCGTGAGTTGTCAAAAGTTGCGTGCTGGTGTGACTTTGTGTGCGTGTGTGTTGGTGTGTGTGTGTGGGGTTGAGACAGTTGCATCCAAGTTTGGCTCACCGGAGGATTTTACGGGCGCGGGTTTAAGTTTATGAGGTTCCTCCGACGGCGAAGACAACCACGAATAGACTCCCGCTTCCGGCTCACGAAACGCTCAAGCCATCGCACGTCGCCGAGGACTGCCTGAAGTTAAAGCAGTACCATCACACGAGCACACGCCTTTGGGTTCGCTTCCTAAGGGGATCGTTATACGAATGCAAGAGGCTATCGTTTCTTTGATACGATCGTGGTCGTGGTGGAAAAAGTTTTAACCCAAACATCCCATTCGGGTTTCTCCATCCGCGCTTTGCCAACAATTCGGTACAAACTCACGTTGGCTGGGGAGTGCGCTCAATTTTCTGTGCAATTTCGTCCCTCGCCGCACCTCCTGATCCCAACGACTGCAGTCACATCGCATCGAACGAAAGTCGACGATGGTTGGCCCATATTGTTGTAGGAAGGGAGGGGGGAGAGGGATGGATAATGTTTCCGTGGCGGTGAAAGCACCTCATAAAAACAAACCCACTAAAATCCTACCACCACCAAACGGCCCGGGAAGGAGGAAACCATTTCGCGTCTTCATTCGAACGGCGCGCAATGTCATTTGAATTTCATAATGGTCGTGAAATGAGATGAGAAAAACGGAAACGGGTGTTTATTTGCAACCGTGGGGTTCGGTGGGCCCCGGCCGTGGAGGTGTTAAATTAGGTCGATTGTCTGGTGCATTGGAGGCCATGTCGCAGCATTGCCCAATCATTCTTTAATTTACGGAAAAAACGGGATATGTGAGTGTTTCGTCTGCCTCGAAGCGCCCTGCAAATGGTGCATAGCTCATCACCACCATCATCATCATCATCGTCAGCAGCAGCAGCAGCATCAGCATCATCTGCACAACCCGTCCGACCATTTGGAAGCTTCCCGAGAACGACCGAACGAAGAGGTTCACGATGGCTCAACAATACGGTTCAGATTGAACCGCATCCGCTTTCTTGAGTGTGCTTGCTTTGCCCATTTTATTTCAATCCGGTGTATGTATCATTTTCATCAGCCCCCCCAACGGTTTATCGCACTATTTTCGGACGGACGTGCCACCCTTGCCGCGTGCCCCCACACCACCACCAAACCCCCACAAAACGCGGGCGGAGAGATCTCTTCTTCGGGCGTTTGGATGGTCTGAATTATTGAATAAAATGTCATTTCCTGTCAAATATTGAAACGTCCACATACTGGTGGGCAGATTTCCCTCCCCCCGTTCCCGCCAGTGTGAGAGACCAAATGTGCGGATTGGGGAGGGCGAGGGAAAAACAGTGAACCAATACCCCGTGTGTCGTGATTGTTTCGCTGGACTTGATAAATGAAAATGGGATAAATGATGGAACGAAGCCTGGCGGTATCCTACCGTGAGCTGGGGCGCTGCTGATTCATCGTTAGTGCTTAGACACTCTCTCTTTCTCGCACGTCCTCCTTTCGGTGTCCATTTCCCTCCCCTGCCATCCGCAAAATCGATGCACGATATCGTTGGTTGGAATATTTGCAGTCGCTTTTCCAATTTAGTACAATCACATCAGTCACACACATACTGTCTTCCTCTCTTTCGCTCGTTGTGTCGTCGCTTTCCCTCTGCATCGGTCCGGGTTGAGCCATGGGCTGCCCGGTTGACAAGTGCCCCACTCGCCCCAATTTTGCATTTCCACGAGCCGGGGGGAGGCCAGCAGGTGACACTCCAAAATGGTGCACAGTTTAATTTAACGTTTATTATCTTTGTGCCAAAAATGATTCGATTGACACTCCGCACTCGAGAATATTGCCTGCCTGCTGGGGCAGTGGAGAAGGGGGGGGGGGGGGGGGAGGAGTGCTCTAGTTTTTCCTTTCGTTCGATGCCATTCCATCCCCCTCCTGCGGCACGGAAGAACTATTTCACGAAAGCTGGGTGCTGCTTACTCCCTTCCCTAGCCGGGGTTTCGGTGTCAGGTTTTTAGGGACACTGGCGACCGTCGTGGATCGTATCGATTCTGCTGGGTCGGGGGGCTCGTGGAAAACCCACTCTTACAAACCGCATCACAAAACGCGGCGCCGGCTAGCGCGAGTCCAGCGAGGCAGTACTCCCCGATTCCGTTTTACCACGGCGCAATTCAATTTATTCATTAAACACTATGTGTCAATTTGACCAGTCGATTTCACTGCTATTTTCGGACCGCACCGCCCGCTCTCGCCCCACCGATCGGGGGAGGATTGTCGAGCCAATGCGCCTGATCCCCAGCTGCATGCCAATTGGCAAACGATTTGAGTGTTGGGTGAACGAATCAATAACGGACGCAAACGGGGATCATATTTGTGTGCAGTTTTGGATGCATTTGAGGGCGAATGTCGCTGCGTCATTGTGTCGCATTCTCGTGCACGAAAGAAGCGAGCACATGTCGGTGGTATTTGTTTGATTGTTTGCTTGTTTGTTTACCAACCATCATACCGAAAGAGATTTGAACAACAATTGAGATTTTTAATTTAATCAATTAACCTTTATTTAAGGATGTTCGAAATAGTTTCCATCAGGTAGGATGTACTTAAATTTGAACGTAAGAAAAAATAAAAAGTGTTGATCCATCAACGGATGAAAGAACTGAAGGAGGTTTCACAACCAGAACCCACATTGAAGAGAAATTTAACCAGTATTTGAAGCTACAGTTCTACAAGAAGATCAAAGGGTATACAAAATCATGAAATGGAGTGGGAAAAGTACGTAAAATTTGTGTTTTGATGTTCACCATTTTCTTTCCTGGTTCTTTTTCAATTTATAATTTTTTGGTGGGTGCGTTCATAATCAACAAAGATAATTTAAAATCAAAATTCATTGTGTAAAAAGATGAAAATTTAAAAAAAAAACCGGGACAAGTTGACAAATAATTAACAAGTCACTCCAAACCGATTATATGCTATAAATAGAAAGTGTAATGATGAATTCTCTTCTCGGTAGTTAAAAAGTAACACAGTTTCGAAAGACTGTAGCTAAATTTAGTCATTGTTTTTATTAGTAAGACCACATTCATTTACCTATCCTTACTCAGTGTGAACATGACTAACTCGAACACTTTTTTTTTGCCCACTACCCAATCTGTCCTACCTTGTTTTCGATTCTATTATGACCAAGACCGTCCTGCTTTCCTATAAAAACTCATTGTAGAAACATATGTTTGTAGAACAAACATTGCTTTGGAATAAAACTGAACCAATACCGCAAAAGCCGTATTGCGTCGCATGAAAAGGGAACCATTTTTATAATTAATACCCGAACAATGCAGCACATCGTAAAACAATCCGATACAAATGTAACTATTTGCCAGCCTGTCAACACATCAAAACTATTGTTACTGGCACGCAGGCTCGCATGGTTCCTCCCTTTGGTGGGACTTTTGCCGTTTCTAATCAGTAAAACGTACAATTTTCCCACCAAGGGGACCCCCCGCCGCCCACAAACTAGCAACCCGGGTGCGGGGACGGTAGTGCAGTATTGATGCACAACAGAAATAAAAACCTCCCCGCTGAAATGAGCAACAAACGAAAAATCCGCACTGCAAAACCCTTTCGCTATTCAAACAAACAACCAGTTTATTTGCCGACTGATAGATAGACACTTCATTTTCTCGTTTCTGCTCGCTTCCCGGTTCGGTTTTTGTTCTTTTATCCTTGACTGGTTCGTACACGCCAGTATTGTACTTGGGTTTTTTTTGCGCGGGCAATTGTTTTTCGATTTTGATTTTCACGTTTTTATTTTCATAGTTCAATCGATTGGTTTTGATTGGTTTTTTTTGTTGATTCCTTGAAATAAGTGTTTTTTCCTTTGGGCTGTTCGCCTCACGAAATTTTCCTTTGTCCTGCTGGTGATGTGCTGATTTTCATTTTTCATCCCCCCATCAACCTCTCCTTCCCTATACGCCCTCAGGGGTGGGGACAGTTTTTATGTGTTCCCTGTATGACCGACGCAGCGTGTGTGTTTGTGTCGTATTCATTTGCCTTTTTTATGTTTTTACTTCTGCCGAATGTCAATAGTTTTGCCGTTTTTTTTTTATTTTTTGTATTGCTCGCTTCCATCGGATGTCTTTTTATCAGCCCCGTCGTCGTTGCTGCTGGCGGCGTGTTTTATTATCGCAATCGTTCCCAACCCCCTGTTTCACTTTCTATCGCTCGACCCCCCGGACGGTGGTCCTCCCTCCACCGAGCAACCGATTGCAGCCCTTTTCGGCTGCCGTTGCTGTTATTGTTGCCGCCCGGCCGCAAGCCACCGTTGATGGTACAATTTGGCTGTATTTTGTTAGCACTGTCAATAACTCAATGCCTAAGCCAGTGCATGGGTCGATGCGGCACGCGGACCAGTCCGGATTGCCTATCCAGAGGATGGGAGGGGTAGGTGGGTGGCCATCGGAGTGACGGAAGGAACGGCCAGGAGCGGGGATTCGTAGCGAACGAAATCGAAACAGATTTCTGTTATTGAAAGCGTGCTGATTCGAAAGATATTGATTTGCTGCTCGTGGTGCAATATGATCGCGATTGAGCCCCGGGAGCCGATGAATGTTTTTGTATAGTTTCAGATTGGGCTTTCCACGGGGACGTAGATAGACAAAACAATACAACCAAACACAAAAAAACCAGTCGGTCCCCCGATGGGCAAAGGCACGAAGCCAAACGTACTCTGGGGTGGTGAATGAAGTAATACGTTTTAATTTATATCATAAAGAAATGGTTTTTATTTGAGGGTGCAATCGAAGCTGGACAAACCGAACCGATGTCTACATTGTTTCAATTTGTTTTCATCGCACCAAAGCTCACAACACGGAAACACGCGTCCGACATAACACCGCATGACATAACGTAAGTTATGATTGATTTGTTGCGATGGTTGCACCAAACCCAAGCGCACGGACCCAAAACTCGATCCCACCGCTTCCTGTCACCTAATCATCCGGAAGTCGTCCATCATTGCAGACGAAGCATTATTTTCACGGAATATTTCATCTTCACCAGCGCCATTTGGTTGGAATATGCTTCTACGCTTCCATTTGCACCAGGCAAGACAAGAGGAAGAGGGGGGGGGGGATGATCTCACTGTCCGTGTCCATTCTCAATGCACACCCACATATCCACAAACGAGGTGGCACGTTAAGGTCGTGCCCAAACAAATTTCCACCTTTACCGAGACAAACCTGCCAATCATGCAATCGATTTTCAGAGTTTGTGCGGGGGAAAACCGTTTGCTAAAATCGCCTGCTCAAGGATCGGCTGCAAAGAACGCATAGAGAAAAAAAAAAGAAACTTGAGGAAGAACTGGTGCAGCCAAAAACCCTAACCCGGAGCTCAAGCCGTATTTTGTATTTGTATCTATTGCTCGGCAAACGTTGACGGTATTTTATCAAATTTGCAATTTATATCAACTAACGGCAGCAGACCGTCCGTCGGTCCCTTCCGTTGACGTGCCCACGTGAGTGTAAGTGGCGTTGCACAGCATCCTAAATCGATTGCGACGATGTCAGAACCCTGACCAGCGCACGGGACACCGCTCGGCATACTGATGATGGAACGCCCTTCCATCCCGCCCCCGGCCACTGCGGTGCTTCTTTTTGCTGAAGCGGCAGGAAAATGCGATTGAAATCCGCAGCCCGAGACCCCACTCCACGCTCCCTCAGACTTCCTCATTCCACCGCCCGACCATTGGAATACGAGAATGCAGTTGGCACAAGGACAAGTGTAAAACCGGAACATCGATAGTCAATGAATTGTAAATTTTCCAAAACCAAAAGCGTAACTTGCTTCCGGTTTTCTTCGCCACCAGCTCTATTGCTACCCGCTCGAACCGCTAGGGGCGGAAAGGGTGTGGAACGTTGCTGCAGGGTAGCTTTGAAGTGCTCTCCTCGGCACACGCACAGGTACACCAAAACGATCGTCGCGAGGTTGCTTACAAACGAGTTGGCGAAGGGTCTTGGGAAAGCCGTACGAACCGTCGCCAGAATTCGTCCCAACTGTGTCCCGCTTGATGATAAGGTTAGCTTGGAAGAACAATAGACACACATTTTACGCTATTGCTTTGAACATGTGCAGGTACATGGGACAGTGTAGTGCTAGAGAATTGTAGTTGAAATTAATGTTTTTTGCAAAATGTCATTGGATCAAACTTTCCGCGAGTGTATAATTAGTTCACTTTCGACGAGTTGTGTGAAAATATATTTAAATAATATAAAAGAAGTTCAAGAAAACAAATCCAACATATTTCAAGCTTCAAGATATTAACCACACTGTACCAGGGATGGTTCCCCAAACGATGGTGACGATGGTTATCAGATCCCGTCGAGATTTTTATTTGTATGCTTCGCTCGCCCCGCGTGACTGTGGTTCGGAAAAATGGCTGTAGTGAATTTGTTCCACTTACGGAAGGGGGTGGGAAATTTCTCCCGCAACATCTCGTTCCGGTGCGGGGGACATTCCGGCAGCATTGTGCATCGTTTGGCCAGCGATGCGAATTTGTCCAACGTTCACGATGGAGGTTTTCCACCAGAGTATAGTTCGATTATTTTTTTCTTCCGCACCAAACGCTCGGCGGCTGCCTGCAGTCGAAAATTGTTCGAGCTTATTCTCTCGACCCTTAAGCTTTTTGGTGGAGCTTTGTCGGGAACATGGGAACCACACACAAACACACACGTTCGTGGTTCTCACGGTGGAAGGTTCTTTTGGCCCTCCGATCATTGCACGAGTATCAGCATCCACGAGAAGAAACCAATCGCTTGAAGGGCGTGTTCGGTTCGCCATTCCAATACGATGCGGTTGTTAGCATCACATGAAACGGCTCGCAGCACAACAGATAAAACCAAAACAATAAAAAAAATACATGCAGAAACACACAACATACGTTCACCCTCCGGTAAAAGGCTTCCGAGGGCTGAGCTGGGTGCTTTCGGGCAACAATTTATCGGAAAAAGTGAAGCTACAGGCAAAAACTTGTAGCTGTCCGGAAAGTGGATGTAGTTATTATTGTTTTCCAACCACTAGTTCATAAATCAATCACAACGATACTTGATGTAGACCAAGCGTAAACCGATTTATGGGGTAGAATGTTAAGGAAAATAATTTTAGTTGTTTCTAAAACAAGGATTGAATCTTTAAAATATACAAAGCTATAAAACTTAAAAAGTTTCTGCTTGAGAAAAAAGACTTAAGATAGCTTACTCAAATGTAGAAAAATGTAAATTTCTTTCCCAATAAATTTCTAGCCAGATAGATGCAAGGCAGTTACATTATAAATGTTGCTCATGTTTACATTACTGTCATCCTCGCGAAAGAAAGTTGTTTATCTTCCATGATTTAGTTTATTTTCCAATGAAGCATACTCCAGCGTGCAGCCGAACTAGCTTAAGGTTTTCTTCCGCCACCCCCAAAAAAATCCCCGTGCCATGGTAAATATGCACATCATCCGCCTCAGCCTGTCGGAATCAGTGGGACTGATAAAATAAAGGCACACAAACAGAACAAAACAAACGAAGAGAGATAGAAAAAGAGAAAACAAAACATCGTGCAACACTGGCCCGCAGAACACAACTATCCAGCGGCGGGTGGTTTCATTTCAATATGATTAATTGCATTTATATTACTGTTTCTATTTCGCCCTTCGGCCCGCGCGTGCCCCAATCCGGCCGAGTCACGTCCTGCTTGCCGTCAGAAACACATTTTCTCATCGATGATATCGCTTTCCGGAACTTCTTTGGTTGAAGGAAAATCAAGACCGGGTGCGATATGCTGTGAGCGACCGACCAGGAGCGTCGTCTTGCCAATTGCCTTGGCTTGGGCACAAAACAAAACACACCCACATACACACACATACATACATACACCCCAGGAGATGGCTTCAAATGGAGCCAGCAAGAAGACGCAGGACGACGATGAAACTTTTCCCTGCCCCGGCCAGCGTTGCGGCACACGGCGAAGGAAAATGAAACGGGAAATGGCCATGTAGTAAATGGCTAGCCACTCTCTCCTCCCAAGTGCCGCTCCTCGGCACTTTCGCTCAGCCCTCAGCCCCCACCCACGGGCCGGGCGGAATGAGTGAGCAAAAAGTCTTCGGGCACAGCACGCCCACCCAAAACCCTCCCGCCGCGCGGCTGAAACTAAGGAAAACGACTCTTTTATGAACAACATTATTCAGATTATTGTTCGTAATGAGATTTTAATAAGTTATGCGATACCGTCGCCCGCACCCGTCCAAGCTCGCCCTTAAACGCGCTCGCAGTCCACTTTTGCGAAGTGGCCTTCCCGCTTCGAATTCCTCCGTTTGGTGTAATTGAGCGCCAAGGTGACGTAATTGGTGGTGTCTCAAATGCTGGATTGACCCCTTCCATGTGGCTAAATGCCAGCAGAACGTGGATGGTTTTAGCCCACAAGTAGAACGGACAGGTTCAAGTTTGTGGAGAGAAATTAAACACAGGGTTTTTTTTAGAGTTGCTACAATCAGATGCTGAAGTTTTCGAGAAAAAAAAAGGAATGACGGTTATTAATAACACAACAGATGGAAAACATTGTTAATATGATTTCAATTTATCGAACTTATTTTCCATTTCCGGTGTAGTTCCACGATAAGGTTTTAGTTTTATTCAAATTCTCTAGTGAACTGTAGACAACTTCGAGCAAATGTTCAGATAGAATTATTTCCCATTCAGAATCAAATATTTTGTCGGTAATGCTTTATTAACTGTATGTATTTGCCAGCAATTTCATGAGAAAATCATAAAATTTCGGTAAAACTTTATTATTGAGTTTCCTATTGTTATTAAAAAATAAAAAAAACACTTATTTGCACAGTTCAATAAAATATTCATTGATGTATACGGAAAAAAAAAGTTTTCTTGTTCAATGCCGATGGAGGCGCCCAGTACTTTACCAGTATTATTTTTGAATCCAAGCGGATCTGCCAATAAACTTTCCATAATATGCTTTAACAGTTATTTGGCCGTAATGTTATACTATAAGAATTTTTGAAATCCAATTAAAGACCTGTTTTAAATTGGGGAGGAATTGCTTTTTATTGCACAGAAAAGATACTCTTTTAAATAGTCATCTAACACAAAGCAATCATTCTGAAAATCAAAGGCTGTATAATTTTTATATAATTAATACAAAATACTATTAAAAAAATAAAAACTGCTTCGAAACATGAAAATTTAAAATGGTTATCATAGCATTATTCAAGAGCAAATATACAAAGCTCGATATGTATTGTTCAATGCAGCGAAACGGGTTCTGTACGATCTAGTTTTAAATGCTCTCTCTCGAACGCTTGAAAATTAATGTAACAGGAACATTATGGGCTCCGGTGGCTTGCGTTCCCCTTGCTGGAGGTTTGGTTTTCTCTTACAACCATGTTTTAGGCTCGGCACAGCCATCCCCACCCCGTTCCTTTTTGGGATGCGTGTCACGAAAAAGTAGTGCAAAGTGACACGTTAAAATGCTGAATCGAACTGTTACTGTTACCCCCCTCGGCTTGTCTTCTGCCCCCTCCTTTCCAGTCGGTCCCGAAACCTACAATGCAACATGCATACTTGGCAACATGTTTTTCCCGTGTCCCGCACTTCCTTCCCTCTAGGTTCGGGGTTCGGTCTGCTTCCCCAAAAGGTGGGCGTCGGTAAATTCGTTCCCGTTGCCCATTGGAAAGCCTTAAAACACAGCGACACCGTACACACGAACACGTGGCCAACACAGTCGACAATGAATCGTTCATGGTCCCAACCCTTCTCACCACCCTCGACACTGTATGCCACTTTCGGCTGCCGGGAGCACCGCTCATCAACTAATTCTACCTGCACCCAAAATGGAAAACCCGACAGTAGGGCGGTGGCCATGGGGCATGGGGTTTTGCGAAAGGGGTGGCGCCCGCAAAGCAGCAGCACGTAGGAGGACACATAATTTGTCCAATAACAGACAGTTTGTACAAGTAACATGTTTAGTCTAGTGACATGATGGAATTAAAATTGATTCTCCCAACCATACTGATCCGAGTGCTGCCGATGCCCGGGTTTTCGGTCTCGGCTTTTGCGGTACATTCCCCGGGCTACGTGCCGTTTGCCGTTTGCCGAACCTACACCGATGTGTGCTGATCGACACGGCATGCCAGCAGATGCAGCTTGCACCTGGAAGCGAACGGGGGTGGCTAAAAATGTGCACAAAAAATGTGCAATTGTGCAAACAGTGCACTTTGTTCGGCTTGATTCAGCTGACCGGTCTGATGTTGTTTCACTGTCTTTTTATTCTATTGCTGTTCGGTAGTGTAGCATGTTTCTTTCTCGGGCTCTCGGACAAGCAAGTAATTTACTGGCGTGAGGATAAATCGCCCGACAGCATCCTCCCGCCCCGTCGGGAACGTCAGACAACAGTATCGTCGCCCATGTGTGTGATGGTGTGTTAAATTGAAATGCTGGAATTCGATTCGCCCTTCCTGGGCATTACTCGAATACACATTTTTCCCATTTCACCGTGACTTGTGATGGGAACGGAAAGGCTCAAAATGAAACGAAGTGTTTCTTGGCTCAACTGAAAAAATCTTCCAATCAACATGTTCTGTATAGTGTTTTATTAAAGGATGACTGTAGTTCTAATATGATGTTCTCAAATCATCCCTTTGGCCGTAATACGTTTTCGAAAGAAAGCACCTTCGTCGAAAACCCGTACGAGAAGAAGCGTTTGAAAGTGTGATTCCCTTCGTTGGGCAAAAGGTATTTACATGTTTGAACAATCAGCTATCGATTGGGTAGGCAATAGTTGTACATTGTAATACAGAATACATTACGGTTGATTAGGACAACTTTGGGTTTGAAAAAGGTCTAGTGAGCCTGCCATAGACATGTGCCGGGATAGGGAGGGTGGATTGCTCACCAGCTCTGGCGAGGTGGTTGAAAGGTGGAGGCAGCACTTCGAGGAGCACCTAAATGGGGTTAACTTGAATAGGAACATGGATGCGGAAGTACCACTTGGGGCACCTGGGCACGATGATGATTACCCGGTTCCATCCCTGTACGAAGTCGTGCAAGTGATGCGGAAGCTTAAAAGCAACCGAGCTGCGGGTGATGATCAGCTCTCTGGTGAGCTCTTCCAGCACGGAGGGGAGAGCCTAGCTCGAGTGCTTCATTTGGTGATCGGCAAAGTTTGGGAGATGGAAGAACTACCCCAGGACTGGATGACCGGTGTCGTTGTACCGGTCTTCAAAAAAGGGGATAGGTTGGACTGCGAGAACTACCGTGGCATTACCATACCAAATGCCGCCTATAAGATCTTCTCTCAACTTTTGCTCCACCGGTTGCTGCCCCTGGCCGAAAACTTTGTTGGGGAGTATCAAGCCGGCTTCATGGATGGACGCTCGACAACTGACCAGCTGTTTACGCTCCGGCAGATTTTACAAAAATGCCGTGAGTATAACTGCAGAACACATCACGTCTTCATTGACTTCAAGGCGGCCTATGACAGCATTGACCGGCAACAGCTGTGGATGCTGATGAAGGAGTTTCAGTTTCCGAACAAGCTGATCAGGCTGTGTAGGGCGACTATGGGCAATGTGATGTGTTCTGTAAGGGTCGGTGGTGTCGCGTCCGCTCAGTTTGCTTCCCAGAGAGGGCTGAGGCAAGGGGATAGCCTTTCATGTATCCTGTTCAACGTGGCCTTAGAAGGTGTGATAAGGCGAGTAGGCATCGACACGCGAGGTACCATCTTCTGGCGCTCAATTCAACTCCTGGGCTACGCGGACGACATTGACATTGTTGCGATCAACAAGAGGACGGTTGCGGAAACGTATGCTGGACTTAAGTCAGAAGCTCAGCGAGTTGGACTCCAGATCAACACGTCAAAGACAAAATACATGCAAGGATTAGGGTCTAGGGATAACACCCCAGATACCTTTCCCGGCATCACCTTGGATAACGACACTCTGGAGGAGGTGGGCTCATTCGTATACCTTGGATCCCAAGTCACATGTGACTCGGACACATCCTTGGAAATTCGGAGGCGCATCCTCGCTGGAAATCGCACCTTCTGTAGTCTACGTAAGTGGCTGCGATCTGGTCGTGTCTCCAGGCGAACAAAATTGACGCTCTACCGGACTCTAATAAGGCCCGTTGTGCTCTACGGACATGAGACATGGACCTTACTGGAAGGCGATCTGCGCGCACTTGGCGTTTTTGAACGCAAGGTGCTACGTTCGATCTTCGGAGGGGTGCGGGACGCGGACGGCGCTTGGAGAAGGCGGTGGAATGATGAGCTGTACGAGCTGCTAGGTGATCCCCCAATTGGTGTCCTGGTAAAAATCGGGAGACTAAGATGGCTGGGACATATAGCGAGGAGGCCTGTTAGCTATCCAGCCAGGGAGGTCATCGAAAAGGACCCAACAGGCACGCGCAGGAGAGGGGCGCAGCGAGTACGATGGCTTGACCAGGTCGAGGCAGACTTGCGGAGGATCGGTGTTTCGAGTTGGAGATCTGCAGCACAGGACCGGGCGTTATGGCGCAACATTTTGTTCACGGCACGAGTCGACCGACGGCTCTAGTCCGTTATATATATATATATGGGTTTGAAAAAAGAAGCAGAAAAAATGCAACCCCGCCCTCATGCACGAACCTTTACTAAGAACGCTCTGCAGGACCTTCCGGGAGAGAAAACACATCCACAGTGTTTACACATACTTTGTATGCGTCGCTAGTTACGTTATAAGCGTACTTCAGGCTTGCACCATCACGTGATGGCCTCTTATTTTCAGCACTAAGCAACGCCAGGGACAAAGTACAATCGATCTGATGCAAATGCGCTCCGGAAAGTGGGGGGGCTCGTAGAGGGAAAATTCGTTCGACGTTTACCTGAAGCAAACATTTGCGTTTACCCATGAGCCGACGATGCCGAATGCGCATCGCAGTAGAGTAGCATAATTTCAGAGCGCCTTTCGGTGTGCCGGTGCTCCCTTCCGGAGATTCCGTCCCCCCTCGGCGGGCCTACCAACCTAGAGCGGTGGCCATTTCGCCTGCTGCTAGGCTTTTTCGTACGCTGCTATCTCCGTCGGTGCCCTGCGGACTAGGTTTCCTTGGCCATATCCGTCGCAAACCGTAAACGCTGGATGATTATAGGTATATTGTTAATAAATTATCATATTATTTATTTATAATACAACCAGCCAGAGGAAACTACACGCCCGAGAAACGAAAACTAATAGCACTTTCATCATTGTCTACCGTTAGGATGGGGAAGCGTAGAAGGAACGCTAGGAAAAGTACCTCGGGGAAGATGGCAAGACTAGCGCCGGTCTAGGCCGGTTCTCCTTGAGCTGCGAGATGGATAGCCACCAGGACGCACATCCTGCTTCCACCTGCCAGTAGGCTTGGAGATTACGGAACAATCCGTTCGTCCGAACGGTTCCTCCGAGTTCTGCGAGGCGGGCCGCCCACCAGTGTTTCGGGTTTGGGTTTTGCTCCGGGGAGTTGGTCCGTTCCGTTCCATCCTTTGGCTCGCATTAAGGAACCGTAAGGAGCAGTGAAGGGCACATTCGAAGAATCTAACTCCTGCTCCTGGTCCGCGTTGTGCTGCTTCTGGTGTCTTACACCTTTTTTGCAGAAAGGAAGCGCTTCGGAGAAACGTATTTCCCTCTTAGTCGCAGAAGAAACCCGGACAAGAGAATTCGAACCGGGAGTCGAAAGGGGAGTATAGCCCTCCTTGGGGCTACCGAAAACCAATAAGAGATATGATAAATGGAATTAGCATCCAGCGCAATCCGCCACTGGAAAACTCCGTGGGCGAACCGAGCAAAACAGATTTGCATTAATATTTCAATGCCGGGCACTATTACTCATCTCCCTTTCCCAATACAAACGTGGAGGATGGTTTGCTGAAGTTCACGTATGCGCACGGAATCGAAGTGTTGGCTGATAGTGCTAGTGTTTGGCGTTGCTGACCTTGTACTATGTTTTGTGAATGCGTAGGTAAGCATGTGTGGGTTGCCAACGATCTTAAGACGATCAGAAGGATGGTGAACACATGGGTAACCATGGCAAAATGAAAACAGAAGAGAATGTAAATCATGATTAAACCTTTTCAAGCAACAGAAGAAAATTTAAATACGTTGCATAAGTTTGACCACTGAGTTCAAATATAAATGAGATTACTTAAAAAAGAACATAAATTTCTTGTTTATGAGGAAATTTTTTTTATAAAAGGCATTCGATCATAGATCAACTCCATAGTTGACATTTTTCCGTAGTTATCAAACGGAAAAGATTTCCTAAATCTCTAACTTCATATAAGTATGAGTGCCCAAAGCGGTAAAACCGTGTGGCTTCTCATAAGCTTTCAACTTTTCAACTTCAATAAAGCTCAACTTTCCGCAGAAGGTTACCCAACCAAGGACATTGTTTCTTCAAGTGTCGGAACGTATGCGTAACCGATTCGTCGTCCCACGAGTGAACCGAACCAACCCACGGCTCGAAAGGAAAATTATTAATCAATTGGCATTTTCTTTCACTCCAACCGAACATCGCCACTACACTTTCGAGTGGCAAAAGGAACGGCCGGAACACTGGAAGGGGAAAAGTTTTCCCATCCGCTAACGCGACAGTTCTGCGTGGCACAAATTTTCCGCTTTCGTTTCGCATGAGCTATGAGTGTGTTTCCCTGCCCCGGGTCCGGTACTCCTTAGAGAACGGTTCCTGTTTTTCCACCCTCCCGATCGCAAAGGTTCTTATCCGTTCGACGATTGTTTGTTATTTGGATCCTCTGTTTGTTGTTGTTTTGTGGCGTTGGAAGGCACCTCTCACGCCCTCCGAGACAACCAATATCGAACCGATCGAAGGCGCTCACGAAAAAAATATACAACAATCCCACAACCGAATCCGATCGACGTTAGCGTTTCTGTTTCTGACGTGAAGATTCACCATACCCTCGCCTCTTCCCGAGTGGGCTACCCGAGCCTTTTTCCTTCCCCTTGGGGCTGTGATGAGGAAAAATGGTTAATAAATTGTTACCAATAACCGTAACCGGACGAGAAAAGGTTGGTTATCTTCCTGTTTTTCCTTCTATTTTGCTTTCCTTGCTTCTTCAAAAGACAAGAAATATACCCGAAACTAGAGAAACTCCCCCCCCCCCCAGTTCTCTTCAGGAGGCTTTCAGTTCGGTGAAACCAAACCCCCTGCCACCCACCATCGTGATAAGAATAACCCAACACCACGACCAAACAGCAGGGATCATCTGCCAGCACCGAAACCGAGCTCGAGAATACCCGAAAACAATTGTGGACCGTTCGGTGCTTCCGAATGATATATTATCCTTCGATACTTCCGTCGGCGGGCGTAGGCCCGACCAACTTCCAACTTCGACTGTCTTGCCGGGGAGGTTGTTTCTCATACGTTCCACTGTTTTTTTCATCACGTCCTTCGCTTGCTTGAAGATGTGCTCGAACCGGTTTGACCCACCGGCATAAGACTTCCAGGTGGTTGATCTTCCAATGGTTGTTTGATTTGAGTCCCGTTGTTCGTTGTTCCCTTCCGGAGCGTATGTCAACGTCGTGCCCGGTTTATGCTCCAGGTGGATTTGTACGAGTTCTTTTTTTGTTGTTGTTACGTGATTGTCATTACCAATCTAAAGTGCTTATTGATAAGGTCATTATGAAAGGAGACGGTACTTGAGGCCTCAGCCGAATGGGGACAATTCGTTGGCATCGGGTTCCATCGTTAAGGCCGACCCACTTTCAATCGAACTCGGTCCGGGGCTTGTTAGGGGCTCGTTCAATGGTGGCTCCGGATAATGGACAGTTGTCATTTGCGGTACGATGAGTGATCGACAACGAGCTGTCCGCACTCGCGAACCCACCTTTCGTACCTTCCGTATGTTTCGACATTAATTAAAATGGGAAAAATAGCCATCTACCAGCAAGGAGAAAAAAAGTACGGTTGGGAGAATAAAAGCCACTTCTAACAGAAAGATACGCGTCTCTTTGGATCCCCGGCACGTAGGATACGGAAGGAAAAAATACAAAAAAGTCGTATACCATCATACCGATGGAATTATAAAAGTAGGTACGAGCCATCCTTCCATCCACTTGAGAAGAAAACGTTTCCTTGCGTCGCCAGCGAGGAGATAAACATCGTCAACAAAAAAGAAGTTGACGCGTGCATAGGACTAACCACGCACTACGCGACAACACGGTGACTTTCAGCTTTTGTTTCTCAACGGGAGGGAGGGCAGGGGGTCGGTATATTTTTGCTATTTTTCTATAGCATATTTTTCCATTCTTTTTTTTCCTATTCATAATTTTACTCGCTAGTTCTAAGCGAGGCCGGCGAAAGTTAAAACATTAATTAATTTGTCAATCTTCATTACCGGTGTGCGCTAGTAATTAAAATTAATGACTAACTTCAGCCCCCCGGAAAGGACACACACAATGCGGGCGATAGTTATTGCAGGTGGCACACTACTGTCCCGCTCGAGGGTGGGCCGGGAAGTGGAGGTGGAAGATTATGAGCCTGACGTAATGAGACTGACTGACTGACGACGGTGTCCGGAGGATGGGTCAATTAGAACCTCATGAAAGGTGCCGGGACGGAAAGTGTCTTCCCTCGGATGGGTGAGATAATATCGGCGACCGGCGATGTTGCTCGCAGGTCCATTCAAAGATGATTGATGAGGCATGGTCGTTTCGGAGCATTCCAACGAACCGAATGGTGGCCACTTCAAACGCAACTTCCAACCTGGACTCGGTTGTTACAGTGAAATATTTAAAACGATCACGGGTTGGGTGAAGACTTCATTGAGCTTCACCTCATTCGAGTGGTTAGATGCACCACCTAGAATGGTTCACAGAATATGTGTATCGTTGGCAGGAGTAAATCAAATGAACTTCACTTCTGCTTTCGAACTCACGCGGTTCTTATCGCCTCAAATGTCTGAGTAATGCTTTTTCATTTGAGCGATTCAAACGGTGCCAACCCATCCATACATCCATCCATTCTCGAGCCCAATCGATGGAATCCGAAATCCATGCTCGGCGTGTTTACCACCGGCATCGTCTCTCCGATCCGCCGTCCCTTAGGGGAACTTCTGCACCGAGAGAACCAGCATCGAAACGCAAATTCATTGAATTAGATAAATTTATTCATAGTTGAAAACATTCCAAACGAAAGAAACCCATTCGAACCCACCTCGGGGCTTCCGGTACCGCTTCCCGTTACTGACCCCACCCGTCGGGCCACCCCGTGGAAGGCGTAGAAACCGACGCTTTGTACCCGATATTCTGCGCCCTTCCGTCGATGGAGGTCGCCTTGACTGCATGCTACCGTTTGATCCAGGGCGTACTTTAGAGCGGGGCAGGCAGAAGAAGCTGGTTTGCTTCAGCCCTCAGTCCCGTATGTTTGCCACAACTGGAGGGGGAGCTTCTTGGTGGATCAAACACCTCGACAAAAGAAAAAAATAAAAACGAAGGAAATCGGAATGTAGCCAACGAGAAGGACGTACCCTCAGCACTATCCGGAAGTTTTCGACGAAAAGCCGGGACGGAACGACCCCGGATGCGGCCGTGGGGATGATACCGGGCGGGGGGGGGGGGCGGGGGGGGGGGGGGGGGTTGGAAGGCCGGCGTCTTCAGTTCGGCAATGATTTATGATGGCAGAGATCAGAAGTTCGCAGGGTTCTTGCAACCCCATCGGTCGTAGTGGTGCTATCGGAGCGTCGGTGCGGGATCGAACGGAAACCATTCCGGCGGTTTTCTTCATCGATCAATAAGGAGCTCGTTTTCCGATGGCGCGGGTGAGGCAGTAGTAATCTGCACACAACCTCAGGACTTAACCTGCCCCCGGTGTGTGGGAGAAAATTTCTCCGGAGGATTTAACACAAGTAGAGTTGCAAATTTATTTTCGTATCACTGACGTCTAGGAACCCTTTTCCCCGAATTCAAAATACTAAAATATCCACCTTCAAACAATCTTCATCATACTTTTCATAGTACTCTTCTTGAAGGTGAAACTTTCCACCGAAACCAAAATACAAGAAACGCCTCAAACTCCCTGACCGCTCCAATTAGTAGAAAACTTTTTCGGCAACTTTCCACTCAACGAACAGTGTGCTCCTCCGCAGCAGCACGAAGGCACGAAACTCAAATCAAAAATTACTATTCGTTCGACCGAAGGGTACTTTCCGAAATAAAATGCGTGTAAGTATTGCATTATCGTCACACGCTTGGCACATTCAGGGAAAAGTTTTTGTACGATCTTGAAAACAACTCGCCCCAGAACATTATTTTTTGTCGGAAAAGAAAAAGCATGCCGATATTTTCATCGCTATTTGCCAGCTACAAAGCTTGCCATTGACCGAAAATGTGTCACGGTGCTTTTTTTCCACCGCCTTGTAACACGATGACCACCATCGCAGGGATACACTCCCGGCACGCTGTGAAGCAAGAAGTTGTTCGAACAATCGGGACAGCATATCCTGCCCGTGTCCTGCCCGTTACTTTGGCTATCAACCTTTAGACACTAGGGACGAAGGGGTGGACAAGGTCGAGCGGTGTTGTAGCTGCAAGCAATTGCCGGGATAACGACGTGGAGTGAACACGAGCAAGCCAAAGTAAAAAGATCGACTGGGAGTTGAAGGAATTGCATGGTGTACGCTCAAATAGCTACGCTTTCAATACGCTTCAAACGCGGGCCTGAGAGTGCTCCAGCGTCAACCGTGAGACCGGGGACACATATATAAGCGACAGAAAACACTGGGATACAACACCGACCGAACACTGATGACAGGCCGTGGCCCCGGGCTAGCTGTTGATGAGAAGTAATCGTGTTCTCGGCAGCTCCTTCGTCAACGGTGAAGTTGTGTTCAAGTTGTCCTAAGCTTCACAGCTTGGGTATCTTTTTCTTTTTCCTGTTTTTCCGTTTCTTCCCATCCTTTGGTCTCCTCCAGAGTGATCCAAATCTGATCCCTCCCCGCCGTACGGTGTGGTAGAAAATGAGCGTATAGAAAATGTGTCATCCCTCGCTTCGAAAGAATTTTCCGAAAGAAAACACACTTTCCACCATCGCCGGCAGGGTGACCTGAAGATCACACTCTAGCCTTGGTCTGGTCAGTCAACGGGTCGAACAATGGGGTGGGGGGACAACTACTACCGTGGGGGCCGATTTGAGATCTGGTATGTAAAGTCGAAAGTCTTGTTCAAAAACTTCACTTTCCTTTTAGACGTGTTTTATATGCACGTTCTGCAACGTGAAGTTATTTACATTTCAAGCATACTCTTTTCTTCCTATTTTCATGTGATGGTACCTTTCGATCCCATGAACGGAAATTCTACGGCCGTGAAAAACAGAGTAAAAAGAAGCATGTCCTCGTCGTTTCGAAGTGGCCGTAAGCTAATCAGAGGAGTATACAAGTATTTGTCAATGTAAAAGGTTTGATTTCTGAAAAATTTGTTATTTGCAAGAGTTCTGGAAAATCGCAACCACGCTCGCGTAAAAACCGTAGCAATATTTTTCGCCCATCGAAACGAAGGAATAGATTCATGAGCAATATCTGTTCGGTAAAATAAAACGATTTCCGGAAAAAAGAGAAAAAATAAATACATACCCCTGTATGCATAGATTTCGAAAACAATTCGGATGGTTTTCCGAATAAATAATACTTCAAATTAAACCAAATATAGAAAGAGATACAGGAAAGCGGATGCGGATCAGCGATACCGCCAATCCGTGCTGCCAATCGTGCCGCGGCGCGCCGGGTTGTAACTGGGATGAGTAACGGTCCTTCACTTACCTTTGGATGTGCCCTCCTAGGAAATGCTACTTTGGGGTCGATCTGAAAGCAGACAGAGCACGAAGAAAGAAGAAGAAGGTTTTTCAATGAACGCGAAAGAGCGTGCCGTACGGCCACAAAAAAAAAACAATAAAGAAGGGAAATCATTCAAATGAGCTGATTCTCATGCAAATGCACGAATATTCTCCTGCCATCGTTACCATTCATCTTCTTTTCCTCCCAACCACGGTTTGGCAACACGTGAGGAAAGGGGGGTGGGGGTGGTTTTGGGCAACGGAAATACGAATAAACCCCATCCACAACCCGGTCCATCGGTTGCGTTGGCTAAACCACTTCTCCACACTTTTATTCGTGAGTGTGCATTCTTTTGTGAGAAAAGATAAAAATGAAACCGGAGTAAAGGCTGAATAAGACGTTCCAAAATAAGGCAACTTAAACGATTCGTCAAAAACAGACAAAATGGTGGTACGATGTGTGATATTTCCACTGGTTAGAAATAAATCAAAGTTACAGTGGCAAAAAATTACTTAACTATTCGGGATATTGTTAAAAAAGGTGCCAGCCAACAAAGTTGTTTAAACTTCGCAAAAAAAGGAAGATTAATTGGATAAACATCCATATGAGTCTACACATTTCGAATGAAAAACAAATAAGTGGTCAACAAAGTTATCAAAATAGTAAGAAAAAAAGAAAAAAACTTCCAAAAGGAGTTTTCAAATAATATTGAAACAACGCTGACCTCAAATGAAGAAATCTGTGCAAATTTTATTCCATCCATTTTGTTTCTTGTTTTGTGTTTCGTAGTTCAATTGGCTACGATTATTCAATCGACATTGAATAAGTCAGGTTTAGTGATTTGAAAACCGGCTTTCACCTCTCTCCGCTACCCAAAGCCAATAGAGTCTTCTACGAGTATTTTCGTGTTAAGTGGTTTTTCTTTTCCTTTTTTAGCAGGGCCCCATCCGAACTAACCGTACCCGGCCCAGAACCAAAGGCGCTCAAAGGTGTTGACATTAAAAATAAATCCACAAGCGAAAGTAAAAACGCACCGACAAGGTGTTTGATTTGTGCACGGGACCATCACACCCACCGAATTCCAGGCGCGAAAGGGCTCGAAATCCCCCCGCGCTGGGTTCATAGCCCCGGGTCGGCCCCGGGGGGAGGGTAGGCCGCCTGGGAGGCCAAATCTTATAAATACTTCAAACAAAGGCCCCCGGAATCCTTCTGATTAAAAATGTATATCCGGTGAGCCAGTAAACGATTTACATACAAAAAACAGGAGAAATTTACATATTCAAGAGCCACGGCAAGACACACGCTCGCAACCGAGCAAGCAAACAATCTTTTACGTCTCACGGCTGGGTGTTGGACCGGGGGCGAATCCCAATTTTATCGAACCGTGCGCAACGGTATGCGGTGTTGAACCGGGCTTCGGTTCGCCATCAATCCGGCACTCGTGCCAAAAAGTGTAGGTGATTGAAAGGCCATAAAACAGGCACATGGCTGCCGGAAAGGTTAAATTCGTTCGTTCGCCAGAATTTATTCACGCACATTCTGACCGAAGTGCGGGGCAACGGGTTACGAACGGGGGCCGGGTTTATCCTTACGATGCACGTTAAAAGGTGCCAAAAACAAATATTGTATCTACATTTAAGTACAGCTTGAACTTATGTCACCTCGTGTCGCACATTGGAGGAGGCGCATTCGAACATTCGGCCCGGCTTCGTACTGTTCCGATTCGCTGGGAAAGGCAATGGTAATGGATTGAAGTATGCTATCCGGACCCGGGCGCTCAAAGATGGAAAAATCGACAACCGAAACAAGCCACACTGACGTCATACCGAAACCACCCTTTTTCACACTTCAACAACCCTTAGCGGTCGGGGAAAGAACTCAGTGGAGGTTTGTTTTTTATTTAGCTATTTCACTAGAGCCCTTCCAGAAGGTTGGACGCTGCCGCACATCGGGCAAACACGTAAGATTTGCCCAACCTGGAGCCGGGAGTTGCTTCTACCTTTTCCACTTTGCGAGGGATACAAAGGTCCCGTGTTTCAGAGTCAAGTGTGTTGCCCGGTACGGACGCTCCCGGGGAGTGAAATTAAAATGAATAATAAAAAATATTGCCATCCCACGAGATGGTTTAACAAGAATTATGTTTGTTTGAGGACCACACGTTGCCGGATGTTTCAGCGGCTGGCGACCATCAAATAGCGTTCTGCCGCTCCGGTCAAGAACCAGTCCCCCTTTTCGTCCCATTTCGGCCAACCAAACGGGGTAGGGATGGGTGGTGAAATTCGGCGCACACATCGGAAGATAGACACGTGGGTGACACAACGCGGGTACCATTTACGGTGCGCCGGATAACGGGTCGGATAGCCCACGTCAGGCTATTGTAACAATCTGCCGCTTAATGCTGGACTAAGCGAAGTCCACTTTAGGGCCAGGCGGGCCAACCGCGGACAATGTTTTATCACTGTCCAACAAGTCCACGAGATCGAGGGGGGGGAGGTGGGAGTATGTTTGAAAAATGCTGCACGTTCCAAAAAACCACCCGGCGTAATGCGGAAGACCGGCATCTTCACCGGTTTTATTTGCGCGAATATCTTCCTCCTTGCCGAAACAAAAAAAGGGAAGTATATTTATTTTCATTCCACCATCAGGCTCGCAGGAAAAACAAGTGGAAAGAAATAAAATTCGAGTCGCAAGATTAACGGAGGTGCTCCCTCTGTCAATGTGCGCACGTGGATAGGATGGCATGGATTTGCAAGAAAGATGCTAACAAAAACAAAAGAAACGCACACATGCCACGCAGGACATAAAATGTAAACTGGGCACCACAAATAAAGCAATCGTTAACGGTGGCATTTGACCGTTACGGACGATGGCCCGTCTGCTCGGCATCCTTTTATTCTCGCTCGTTGCAAAGAACTAACGATATAGAGCTCATCTTCTTTTCTCTTCCTTCCGTCACCATATCAGGTTGGTTGAGGTCGATTATAAATGTCGAAAGCGGGATGGCCAATCGGACGGCCCAGCGCGCAATGGGCCAGGGGTGAAAACGTGCCAACCGACCGTTATCATACTGGCCAGGGTGGGTGGTGGGTGGGTAGGCGAGAGGATAGTGTTTATATTACACTTTTCCGGCCGCGACTAAATCGCATTCACATTCGCAGCATAATTTAAAGAAAATAAAGTTTGATTGTTATTTCAGCGCAACGATGTGGAAATGGTTTTATGACGCAAGCCTCCCGCATTCAGCCCCGCTGGAGAAGGGATTTAGCAAGTAGGATTTACGGCCTGGGTCGCCTTGAGGAGTGGAAAGTGAAAAGCTGAATTTCTTCGCTTGTATGACGGATTTTTGTCGTTATGAAACGATTGGACAACGATAGTTGTAAGTAATGCGGAAAATACTTTTCAAGGGGTATAAAAACATGATGAGACACATTACACAACCGTTGGAATAAAAGAAACTATTTTACGTGACGTCAGCTCATTTGAATTTTCACAACATTAAACTAAAAAGCTAACAGAAATGATATTATAGAACAAGAAAGTTACCTTTTTGCCATCTAATTCATGTGTACCATGTGCTAACACTTTGTCTACGCTTGCGGGATCGCCGAATGTGATGAAGCCGAAACCCCTGGAAAGAGAATGACATTCGATAGTTAAGTTAGGATGCAAATAAAGGGTCAACGGCAGACAAGCCTGACTGCGGGAAATGTAAAGCTAGCATGCCGACTGGTAAATGGCTCTCAATCACACTATTTATCACTAGTTGATTGTATGAAAGCGCCATACTGAAACAATCTTATGTTCTTCTGCAACGTTAAGGCAGCAGAAAGGTAAAGAAACTTAGATATCACACATGATTATCTCATCTATCAAGCAAGTTAATCCTTTTCATACAGAAACACGGTGGTAAGAGAAAACATTGAAACTATCACAATTTATTTTTTAATGTAATAGTATTTCTTTAATACTCGGAATCGATATTCAATAGAAATGAAACATCAATTAGCATTACTATCATATGTGATACCTAACAGATAAACCGAACAATAGCTAGAGTGTCGATTGCTTCATGTTTCTTTTATCTATTATTATTAGTAACGTCAAGCTATGCACGAACTCTCCTGCTCTGGAGGACGCTGGCTGTAAATAAGGTATTCGAAGCGATTCTACAAACTCTACTCGCAGTCCGATCAATTAGAAAACGGGAGCACACCTACCTTGGTCTCGAGTACAGTGGAGCCGAAGAATCAGCCAATCCCATCGCAGACGAGCTGAAAGAGAATGGTGTACTCGTTCAAACTAGTTGCATGACCACGAACGTTTACAAGTCTTGTTTTTTTTTCTTGCTGTATAATTTAGACCAACGGAAACAATGGAATAATGTAGCGAAACGAAATGCAAGTTGGTCAAAGAAAAGTGTGAAGGAAATTACTGGCAAAATCGTTCAAGAAGAAAACAAGGGTTAAGAGAAAAAGGCTGGAAGTGAACTTGCAAACAAAACGAGTTCGCTGACGACGTCAACGGATAACGAAACATAAACTTGAAAAAAAAATAAATAAAGGAAAACATGAAGCAATTTCGCACTCAGCAGTTGTTATGAAGCAAACGTAAACAAAAGAAGAAAAAACGAACAAAGAAAACGTTCTAAATTAGGAGAAGGAATTCTACCCCGTGAAAAGGTAAAGAAAGTGCAAGGAAACATATTTTGAATTATCGAAATGAACGGAACCACCGAACCAACAGCACGTCCGGTCCAGACGAGGTGCCCGGTTGGATGCATTGCAAAACATAAACCACCCCACCGAATCCCATCACCGCACAGGAAAGCATTAAATCAATTTAAAGTATCATGGATTAGATTTAAACTCCTGACAATATATCACGCCACGCGCAATACCCCCGCCCGGAACTGGTGAAGTATTCTTAGAGGAGCCCCCTCGCACAACATCCCAGTGATGGCCCCTTACCCTTCCTCCACCCCACCGCATTTCCTTATCTCGTCATACTGACAAAGTAGAATGTTCAAGGATTTTCACCAATTCGTTGCAGGTTTTGCTGCCAAACGCGGACATTCTTTCTTGAGCGTTTTTTTTTTCTCGTTCGCTCCGAGCAGCAGTTGGGAAAATGTTTTTTTGTGTGTTTGGTTTTCCCCGAAAAGAAAGATGTCTTAAAAAATCCTCCTACCAACCGATCGCATCGCTTCAAGTGTTTAAAAGATGAAAGGATATCAAGAGAGCCAAACGAAAATGGGGGGGAAAAAACGTATCGCACAAGATAGCCCGCGCTCGCAAGAAATTCAACAATGGCACAACAATAACGCGAAAATATGAACGCGAAGCACCACAGAACAGCAGCCCGAATGCTCGAATGAGTCGTAAGCGTAAATCATTGTTGTTACTTTTTTCTGATAGCTCCCACAACGAGCACCACGGGACGGGGGGTAAGAGAGGGAGTGAGAGACAAAAATTGAAAATAAAGAACATTCCCAAACCCGCCCGGCATCGCCCGGCACAACCACGGGCAATAGCGCCCCAGTTTTCCACCGATCGCGCTGAGACATACATTGCTGAAGTGGCCTCAAAAGGAATAAAAAAAAAACCGGCCCAGAATACGTTCACCCATTGGCAGACTAAGGCAGGGATTTGGTGCTTCCCGTGCTGGGAAGGGATAAAAGTTGATGCAGCAGAAGCATCGGCCACAACAACAACAACAACGGCGTGGTGGGGAGAAAAAAAACCTCATCAATCATATGACGATAATGAATTTTCCTCTCAATTTTGCCGTAGTTTTCCGTTTTCGGGTGACGTCTCATTTCATTCACGGCAGCTGAATGCGGTCGGGAGGAAACATGTACGGAAGCGGCCCTCCCGGCCCGAGGAAGCCAGTTTTTCTTTTGCAACAAATTTCGCGACAAGAAATAGGCAGCTTCAAAACAAAATGGAAGCAGCAAAAAATGGAATACAGCAGAGCCGAAGAATCCTTGGGAACACGACAGGACGTGCTGCGCGACATGAGTGGAAAACATACGGAAAATTTGTTACCTTTCACTCTTGTCACTGCGGTTGGTCGGTAACGTCTTCCGCCGAAGGGTGGTTGGGTGGGTTTGGCTAGGGAAGATGATATTTGGGAAAAATAAAAACGATATCGGCAAGAACGCCGATGAAAATCTTCCCTTTTCCCGCGACGCCGGGTTTGACGCGAAAGGGGTCCCATGGCTTTTGTTGTGGGAAATTGTTAAGAAAAATAGTCGCACACACCCACACAAATACACATACAGTGAGAATGGGAGGAAAAAAACATAACCGATTCGTTGTTCCTCGTCGCAAACAAAATAAGCTTTCCGTTGAAGAGCGGAAAAGCTTGGAAAAAAAACATTAGCAATGGTTGAGTTCGATTCGATTTTGTGTTTGCTTATGGTCTCGGCTCTAACCGTCCTGCGAGTGGAGGGCTCTTGCTGGAGGCGAGCATCTGCTGCGACCGCCGCCGGTAATGAAAACCCATCAAGGGATATTTTTCCGTCCATTTTCCTACCCCCGTCTCCCTACCCCATCCATCGCTTCCGCCGCCATTGTCAGGCGACCCGTGTTGGCGTGTGTTTGAATGGCCACGAACCGGTTGCCGAAACGGACTGACGAGGCTTAAGCGCACACAGTTTTGCCACCGGGGCGGAAAAATGTTTTATTATTGACGATAAAAGAACATCTCGCGTGGCAATGCGTGGCTTGCTGACTGTTTTTGCTTTTGTTCATGTTCGTTTTTGGCATAACAATTTACATCTGGCTGCCTAGGGGACGTTAGTTTTTGTGTGCAAAAATTCGGTCGTTGTGAAATTCCTGTCCTAAATGCATTTTAGTATGTTTAAAACTTATACAAAATTGGTTCTAGATCGATTTTGATTATCAAATAAAACAATGATCATCAATGGATCAGGAATGGAATACTTTTTAGAAATGGAACACATCATCTCACCTCTCCATCCACAATCCATGATTTACACAGGAGTTACAAAATATCAAGTTTGCTACATCTGTTGCTATATGTCCATCTATCTATGCATCTATCTATCTATGTATCTATCTACCTGGTCTACAAGACTATACTGCCCCGATGCTTGCTAGACTAGGTAGAATTTTAATTCTGATCGCTTTACTCTTACCAATTGGAAAAACCCTTGTTTCTGATACTGATTGATAGTTAAAGGACGCTCGAAACGCTTGCTAGAGACGGTGCTAGAGCGGAATGGGTGATGTGCCACGCCAACGGCCGAGACGCGCAGCAAACATCCGATCTAGTGCGAACCAAACGGCTGTGATGGCCAATCTGCGTAATCAAGGTACAAGGAAGGGAACAAGCATGAGAATTAGTTGTGAAGGTAAGAATAAAAGTTTGATTTCGGTTAAGTGTGGAAGTGAGAGGGATGGAGGGCGTTTATGGAATGTACATTTTTGAGGTTGTTTATGGTATTCTCGAAAAAGGTAGGACCTATGTCTAGAAGGTGTTTTCAAGACACTTTGTGCTGGGCATTGTGTTGCTCAAGTGTTGCTGCCCATGCTTACATCTACTGGTGCAAGCTACTGACAAACCTGTGTTTCCAGTCCGAACTTCCCCAGCTGCTAAAGCGATCTGACCAAGCAGATCTGTTGCTAACGACTATGCAACGGTAGGCGCGGTATGCGACATGCTGTCATTAACATGCTGGAGTGAACTTTATAGCTTATAGAAAACGTAAGCACTGATTCTAATTGCTAAATATAAGATACTAGATACTTTGGAACCATATTGCTTATGTAATTGCCGAAGACCCTTTGGTTTGTACTGTGTTTTAGTTGAATTTGTGAATGTGTGGTTTGGAATCTCTTTTATTAACTGAAGATAACGACTGCTTCTACTCGCTGCTAGCTTAAGACTCCATCACTTCAACGCAAGCTAAGGATACTATGATTGCTTCCTCAACACCCCCTCTCAATCATAGCCTCTTTAACAAGCACAGATCTTTCGACAGTTTCCGGATTTCGAACACCCAAAGTTAATCTATGTCTTTTAAAATTTCTTGCCGAAAGACTCTTTGTAAGCATATCTGCTACTTGTTCGCTGGTTGGTATGTACTTCACACTGATGGTACCATTTTCAATACATTCTCTTATGAAGTTGTACCTTATATCCAAATGCTTCATTCTTTTCTGGTCACGAGGCTCCTCTGCTATGCATATACATGACTGATTGTCCTCGTAGATTACCAATGGAACATTTATGACTATTCCAAATTCGCTTAGCAGATTCCTCAACCAAATTGCTTCACACGATGACTGACTCAATGATACGTACTCAGCCTCTGTGGAGGATAAAGCCACTGTTGTTTGTTTTCGTGTAGTCCAAGAGATCGTATTTCCGTATACTTGAAACAAATAACCACTGGTTGAACGACGATCGTCCATGTCGCTACCCCAATCTGCATCAGTAAACCCTACGATTGGTTCGACTCGAGCTTCACGATGGTATTCCAAACAATAATTCTTCGTTCCTTGCAAATATCGTAACACACGTTTCAGATAATTCCAGTGTACATCAGTAGCACCACTCTGGAAACGGCTTAAAATATTGATTGCTATACTTATATCGGGGCGCGACGTTAGCATCAGGTACATCAAACATCCAATAAGTTCCCGATACGGTTTTTCTGTTGCTGGTTCACTATCCTTTTTCTTTTTCACCTTGATATTCGATTCCATAGGAGTTGATGCCGGTTTACAATTCTCCATTCCGAACCTTTGCAATAATGCCGAAATATAGGCTGTCTGATTTAATTTCAATATTCCCTTATTTATATTTCGTAATATTCGTATGCCGAGAAAGTTCTTTAACTCCTCCATATCGTCCATCTCGAACTCATTTTTCAAAAGCTGTTTTAAATTCAAAATTTCCTCCATTGAACTGGATGCCAGAATGATATCATCGACGTACAATACCATATAAATGCATACACCATTAACAATTCTAGTGTAAAGACAACTGTCATAAAGTGACCGCCGATATCCTTGATTTAGCACAAATGAATTGAAACGTTCGTTCCATGCACGCGGCGCCTGCTTTAGTCCATACAAGGATTTGCGCAAACGACATACCTTTTTCCCCCTCTCAAATCCTGGTGGCTGCTGCATATAAACAGTTTCCGATAATTTTCCGTTGAGAAAAGCAGTACGTACATCCATCTGGTGCAAATGTAGATTTTGCTTAACTGCCACTGCCAATAAGGTTCTTACAGTTGTCATTCGCACCACGGGGGCATAAGTTTCCTGATAGTCGTAACCTTCTCTTTGAGAACAACCTTTAGCCACAAGTCGCGCTTTGTATTTGTTAATGGATCCATCATCAGCATATTTGATTTTAAATACCCATTTGCAGGGCACTGCCTTTGCACCGACTGGTAGATCCACTAAATTCCACGTCTCGTTTTTCTTGAGGGCTTGCATCTCATCCTCAATTGCACGCTTCCAATGTGGCCAATCATCACGTTCTCGCAAACCGTTGATGTTTTCCGGTAATGCGTCTACATAATTTTCCGCATGTAATGCAAAAGCTGCAAACTTTTCATCACTATAGCGTTCAGGCACCTTACGATTCCGATCGCTTCGCCGAAGTGAATCGTCGACTTGTTCTGCGCTATTGTATTCTTCTTCCGTCTCTCGAAGTTCCACTTCTTGATCTTCCGTTTCCAAGAAATCCCTTCTGTCCTGAATCGAATCTTTCTGTGTTTCCGAGATCTCCTTTTCAAGTGATTCCACGCTAGATTGTTCCGGTACTATTTCCAATTTTCGTGATTCCACATGATCATTCACTAGGTGATCCTCAGTGAACACTTTAACTTTGCTTTTCGATTCTTGAAAAACAACATCTCGAGCCATAAAGATCTTCTTTTTCACAGGATCCCATATTCGATATGCGTTGCTTCCATACCCGACCATATAACCAATTTGGCTTTTGGCATCAAGCTTCGTTCGCTTTTGCTTTGGTATGTGACAAAATGCCTTACTTCCGAAAATTTTCAGACGAGATACATTTGGTTTCTCTCCGAACCACATTTCGTACGGCGTTTTGTTGTTTTGTAGCGCTGAAGTTGGACTGCGATTGATCAAATATACTGCAGTCAAAACTGCCTCATTCCACATTGATCGTTTGAAATCTGAATCATCTAACATTGAGCGGGCACGTTCCATGATAGTCCTATTCATTCGTTCTGCAACGCCATTCTGCTGTGGCGTATATGGCACTGTCGACTCCATCAAAATTCCAGCTTCCTCACAGAATTGCATAAATCGAGCATTTATGTATTCTCCGCCGTTATCACTTCTTAATTTGCTGATTCGACTGCCAAAGTGTGCCGTGACCATCGCTACATATTTTTTAAAAACATCCACGACATCTTCTTTTGACTTTAGTATGAATGCTATTGTCAGATGTGTATAATCATCAATAAAAGTGATGAAATACTTCTTTCCATCCCATGAAGCTGGTGTAAAAGGACCGCAGACATCAGTGTGAACCAACTGCAACGGACGAGAAGTTCGATGTTCAGTTGATTTTTTAAACGGTAGCTTGGATTGTTTTCCCATCATACAGGAAGAACAAACTTCTTTTTCCGGTTTCAAAATTCCACTAATATCGATTCCTTCAACCATTTCGCCTCGTACAAGCTTTTCCAGTCCAGCATTTCCAATGTGTCCATACCGTCGATGCCATAATGTTATGTTGCTTCCTTGGTCTACGGACAATGCAGATACGATTTTCGGAACAATCATTTCTATTTCGTATAACCGACCCTTCTTCTTTGCAAAACCAATTACTTCCGTTTGACGTGTTATTCGCGCATTTTCTTTTCCAAAAACTACTTCATTTCCTTTTTCTGTTAATTGTCTTACCGATAGTAAGTTGGCGGAGAGTTCAGGAACATACAAGACGTTGTATATTCTGCACACTTGATTTTTATCATTTACAGAGCATACTACTTTCACTTCGCCGACTAGGTTGCTTGAAAGTGATACTCCTGACTTCGCTACATGGACCATGATTGGTGTTTCCAATTTCCGTAAATTTTCAAGATATGTTTTATCATTTACCATGTGCTCCGATGCTCCACTGTCTAGGATCCAACGAATTCTTCCTTCAGTTGGTGTAGCATTACATGATAAAAATGCAATTTCATTGCCTGTATCCGCTGTGTATATCTTACTATTTTTCCTCGGTTTGTTCCAATTTTTACTGCTGTTTTCCTTTTTCGATAATTCTTGACAATTAACTCGCTTGTGTCCAATTTTTCCACAACCGTGACACTTGAACTGAAACTTTCCAGTTTTTCCAGTATTTCCAGCAAATGCTGTGCTCAATTCCGGTCTAGCTTCACCGTATTTTCGCTTAGTTTCTTCACTTAGCAATCGCGACTTTACAAATTCCAAAGTACACTGTTCTGCTGGTAACGTCTCAAGTACCGTGATGAGATTTTCGTACGCAGTAGACATTGACTGGAGCAGAAAGAATACTACCACTGGTTTGTCGAATTTTATGTTCGCCGACTCCAATTCCCGAATGGTCTTTTCAAATTCCAAAATATATTCTTCCATTGATTGTCCTCCGTCGTACTTCATTCCTGCCAGCTTTTTCAGTAGATAAAATATCCCTGAAATTCCTTTCCTTTCGAAAGTGTTCTGCAGTGTAGTCCAAATTGCCTTGGGTGATGTTTTCCCGCGAATATATTCAAGCTGCGAGTCCGCTATTTTATGGATAAGGACGGACTTACACTTAGCGTCTTCCTTCTTCCGCTTAGCCCGTTTTTCCTCCTTTTCCTTTTTTACAGCCGCTGAATCTTCGGCTACTTCCGGGTAGAAATCTTCTTCTTCTAAAGTTTTCTCAATACAATGAAGCAATCCCAATTCTTCCAGGTAGGCTTCAATCCGAAAGCTCCAATTTGAAAAATTTGTCCCGTCGAAAAGATATACACGAACACGAGATTCCTCCATTTCCGGACGTTCTGGGCCCATAACCAGTTGAATTTGTGAATGTGTGGTTTGGAATCTCTTTTATTAACTGAAGATAACGACTGCTTCTACTCGCTGCTAGCTTAAGACTCCATCACTTCAACGCAAGCTAAGGATACTATGATTGCTTCCTCAACAGTTTTTACAAGTATATTATCACTTCGTGAACGCATTGAAATGAATTCATTTAATTACTACAATTTACAAATGAATTATCACTTGTTGTTAATGAAATGTTTGAATTTCAATTTGCCTTGTGGTACTACTTTATGATTTCCGAAATAGTCACAAATCGAATGCTAGCCTTTGGTCTTGTTATTCATAATTATGCAACGATACTCACATCTACCTCACCCAAACCCATGCCCCTTTCGCTGGCAACATAGTTTTCCCCGACGATCGTTAATCAACAGATCGGAACGGCAAACTTCATTAGATGCACACTTATCGGCAATGGAGGCTCGCTCCATTTTCGTCATATTAAGCAACCTTCTTAACCAAGCATCCTTCGTCCGTGTGTGTGCGTGTGTGCGGGATACTACATCGTCATCGAAACACATTAATGGCAGCACTTGAGCGCCAAGTGTCTTTGGCGCACTTCCGGAGCGGCGGAAGGCAGTCGATTTTCTCGCCATTGCAAACACGGACACCGCTGCTTTAACCCACCACGATCCAATCGGCGTCCTCCTGCCACAGCGACTCATCGTCGATTGCATCCTAATTATGGATCGATAATCACCCGCGCCAGATGGTGGACGACGGGAAAGGCGACGGTCGGGACGGGGCTGTCATTTGCCCGAGTGTTAACGATTCATTTTACACCGATTCCGTGCGCCAGCCCGTGCGGTGCCGTGTTCAGGGATGTTCAGGAGCGCGCTGTTCTAGTTCTGCGGTATGGTAACATCAACCCGACCAGGGTCCTCCGCGCTCCCCCCCCCCCCTCCCCCCTCCTACCCGAAAGTGGAGTTAAGTGTAAGTCCTGGCGAGCGGACGGGAATTTGGCTGACTGGTGCAACTTCGACGCCTGGCGCTGGGCGGTGGCCGGATCGGTTCAATCAATGCTAATGTCGGGTTTTAGTTTGCTCCTGCTTCAGCAATCTGCGGATGCTGCCCTGGACCTGCGCCGGGTCGGAGCCTCGGTCCGGAGGATGGCTAGCTCAGCAAAACGCACACACGCAGCGACGTCCGCACGGTCCGTGCCCAAGTGCGGTGTCGGTTATGAGCCGGGAAATTGGTACTAACTAAACTCCGTGCCGTGTTTGTGCCGTACCGTCCTTCACCTTTCCTTGCCTCTCGGACGTACACCAGCACTTCACTATCTCCTTGGGTTTACAGGACCTTGCTTACGCTGCTCAAACTGCTGTGCGGCTTTCTTTGACCCCCCATCCCCCCCCCCCTCCTCATCCTCCTCCTCCTCCTCACCGGGGTCCGCACCACGGAGCCCCGACCCCGACTAAACGCTGCTGAGCACGGGCTTATCCCTCGCAAGCTGTCAGCCTGTTTAAATTAATTAATCGATATCACATTGAAAATCTGCTGCAGTCGACAGCTTTTACCGCCCCGGCCCCGGGACCCGAAAGTGCCGTGCACACTTGGAGCGGTTCCACGCGTAGCCTTTGGTGTTGGTAACCGGGCGCGGTTATGGCGCAGTAACCCTGGAACCCCCTGGGCGGATAGCAGCGAGAACCCTATTTGACATTTTTCGCGCACACACCCATCCTTGCGTGGCGCTTGTAAAACGTATTACTCAAACAACACTTTCTGCTCTGCCTTCGTCATTAGCCGGTGGCCATGTGGAAAACCCCGTGCTGGAGTGAGCGGGGAAAATGAGACAAGCGCTAAGAGCATGCATGGGCCGAGCGTTGATGACAATGTTTGACTTAACAAGTTAATCCGAACCCAAGATGTGTCTCTTCGAACGTTGTTTGAATTTGCTATTTGTGGAAGTCGTTACACTTTCTTTAAATTAAAATGTGAAGCCAAACATGTGAGACGTATTCCGTCAAATTTTCCATTCGGGAAATGAAAAACAATATCCTTGATCGAAACTGTGTCGTACGAGGAAAAATTGAATTATTTTTCTTTCTTCTTTCCTAAACGGATCAACAATATTTGGCAAATGGCTAAGACAAACTAAGTGTTTTTATCAAACAATCCACGGCCATCATAACAAAAACGGGGTTTATTCCAAACACTTACCAGAAAGTTTTGCCTTTGCGACACAAAAATAACAAGAGAGAATGCTTTCCAAAAGAATTGATCAGTGAAACGATAACATTGTATATTTTTCGACCATCCAGTGGGAAAAGTGGTTAAATAAATATTTCTTCCAATACTGTCCAGCGCGAGGTATTGAAAAATGACCAAGAGAAGGCAGTTGAACTTTTTTCCGCTTCTTGCCGGTCCACTGGGTTGTGGTGTTTTCACGAAAAGAATCGTCCCACCAAGAACGGGAAACGAACGGACACCACCGTCGGACTTAATCGAAATAAATGAGCAAAACATTAACTTTTATCTGGTACAGCGTTCGTCTTCGATTTCGTTTCCGTTGGCGGAGTTGAGTGAACACTACATTAGATGAGCTTTCGTTCGTCATCGTTTGCATCGACCGATCGGATGCTGGAGTGTATGGTTCTTTCTTTTCGGCACTTTCCCTCCCCGGCTCCCTGCTTCCCCCGGTCAAATCTCAGCCATCTCCACGGGGGGAAAACGTGTCGGTAGCCGGGAAAGGTGAAGATAAAGTTTGAAAAATCTTTTCCGGGTTCATCTTGCCAGCTCGGGTCGGTGTGATGGTGAGAAAAACTACTACTGGCACTCGAAAGCGGTTTGGTACGGTACTTTCCCCCTTTTCATCTAAACGTTTTTGGGAGATTTTCTTTCCCTTTCCTCTGGCCGACTCACTCGGAGGTAAGCAATTTTTCATACGAATCGGGAAGAACGGCTCGTAAGAAACCGACTGCGGTTCACTCGAATTTCGGGAAGAGAAATGCACACGCACGAGCAGACACACCCGGGACACGGTAGTGCAGCCCCGGACGACCACCATAATCGCGGTAGCAACCGTTCGTGATTGAGCAATGGCATGAAATTTGCACACTCATCATATTCCCGCTGTGCGATGGGTAATTTTCCCGCCCAATCCCGGACGGTCCGGGCAGTTTTGTGCGGGAGTTCTCTCACCAGAAAATGACTGCACAATCCCAACCGGTGGAAGTGGAAAAACTTGTGGTACTTCCGGCACGGGAAACATTGAGGCGAGTCGTGGTCCAGTCGGGGAAACTTCAAGATATGAACTAGTTTTTCATCAACTGCCGTCTCGTGCCGGTAGAAAAATGGCGACGGAGCAAGTGGCCGTGAATGATACTCGCTTCAGGGTAAGAAAGCGCTTGCAAAGACTAAGATTTGTGGAGTGACAATTTAAAGTTTTAGTATATTTAACAAATAGGTGACATTTTGCGAAACGGATGGTATCAGTGACGGCTCCCTTTGTGTTTAACAAACGTTCAACACCTCCTGTTTGCCCCAAAAAGTGCATTCTAATCTGAATAAAACTTCCAGTTTCTCGCTCGGAATCATTGAAGTTTCATTTCACTCTCACTTGCACAAACTGATTCGTCTGCGGAATATATCATTTAAACAAAAAATCCCCTATGGTTCGACGTAATTGTGCTTCGTCCATTATTGAAAACGACTATGGATGCAAATTTTCCCTCCCCGTGCGCGATGGGTGACGGGTTGCTCAAATTGTAGTTCCTGCGGCTCCGGCGGGTACGGTGAAAATTCGAAGAGCGAAAAATCTCGACGAGCCACCATAACACGACCATTACACCGTGGAAATCTCATCCGCGCGCCCAAGGAAAATCATTGCAACGCGCGTCGGGAAAGCACATTTAAATTTTATTGCATAAATTATTCAAACCTAACGACGGCCGATGGATTGCCGAAGCCAAACCGGTTCGGGGGTGCCACCGGTAGAAGTCGTTGCATCGGATTAAATGAGGGCGCACAAAGAAGACGGCTTTTCTCTTCACCTGGTGGGTGAGTGAATTTTCCGGCAGCAGCGAAATGGGGAATGATTTCACATTATGCCGGTGATATTTCCGATGTTGAATTTTTTGTCTTCTACCGTTGACTGAACTGTAGGAGAATAGAATGCTACGAGTGAGACTTCATTTGCTTTTGTCCATCGTGCAAAGGTTCATTCACTTCAGCAAACCACCTTCACCATGAAATCATGAAAAACCGAACGCATCGTAAAGGTATTTTATTGAAATTGAAATTGAAAGTGTTTCACGGAGATGGAAAAATACTTTTCTTCACTTTTCGTTGGTTCGACCTGCATGAGGTGCAGACAAATTAGAATTGCGAAAAACGTATAAGAGAGGGGTTTTCAAACACACCTATCAAACATACCTTCAAAGATTCACCGTATTTCTGAAGCAATACACGCGAGAATGTATATGCATAATAATTTTAGCATCTGTTGACACATTTCGAATTTCCGTTAACGAAACGATCTTCAGCTAAATTGCTTGCAGTTCATTTTAGCCCTTTTTCTTCCTTCTCTGTAATTCATTTTCATCACTAAAAAGTGAACCAAGAAAATGCTGAAGAAATTCGAAGCATCACGCACTCCTCCATCATGCTCGATCAAACCTAAACAGTCTGAAAACACCCAAAAATGCGATTACGTAAGCGGATTAACGTTTCGGGCGCGCGATATTTTACACCGATTTGTCGTACCGGGGTGTAAACCGCACACACGTGTGGGACGGTTAAGGTGTGTCGGCAAGCCTACACTCCACCTCGCGATTCCTCCGAAAACGGAACGTTCTTAACGAGGAAAAAAAACCATCCATCCGCTCATCGGTTAAATATATAGTCGCACGCGCTTTTTTTCCCACCTCACCACACCTGCGATGAGGGTTAAGGCGAATGGTGCGAAGCTTGAGAAGAAATGCAGGAAACATTTTCGCAAGAAGGACCGAGACCGCAGCACCAATTCATTCTATGACGGATTAGTTTCGTTTTCAGCGAAAATCGCATTAAACGGCGATGGTATACAGTAACGTATGCCTTGATTTTGCAAAAGTGAATGGCGCCGACTTGTACTTGTCGTACGAGAAAATTAAATGGGCGCAGGAAATTGTTTCGCCAATTTCTTCGGAGCTTCAACTCTCAACAATATATTTACAACATGATGAATTTACGAGTTACATCGAATATGGCGGCCAGGTTTGTAAAAATGATTTGTTATCCCAAAAGCGGAAAGGGATCAAAATGTTATCGTTAGAAAACGGAAACGTATAATAAACCCGCTCGCAGCGCCCAGTCGTGCGTAAAATAATGGTTTCCCGGTTGTTTGGGATTGAAATTGAACAAATTTAATGTTTGAACGTGACATCAATTGAAATACTTCTTATTTGTTATTCTCTTTGTTCAGGCGAAACGAATGCAACATTATCGTTTGTGCCGCCCATTGTGGAAAATTAAGCCTACATCCAATCAATCACGCGAAAATATCCCGAACCTGTCACTTCGTGCGGCAAAGATTGTGAATAATATTCGTTTTCAATTCGTTTTTTTTTCTTTTAAAGCAAGCAATACATAGGGCTATTAAACTGAGAATTTGAACGCAAGGAATGTTCCTGGATTTCATCGGTCGCCTTATTTCTATTTCATACTCAGAGGACTTGTGTGACGAAAGGGCCTTTTTGAAATTTATTTCAAAGAAAAAAAAAAGGGAATGTTAAAAGACAAAACGAAAAAAGAAAACCCTACCAACCAGGCCAGTTGCCGAGCGGCCACCATCGGTTTGATGACCATTCGGCAGCAGCCGCATCCGGAAAACTGTCGTTCGGTGTGAATAAAATATTTCCACACTTTATTAAAATGTCATCGGTAGAGATTATCTCCTCAATTTCCATCTTGGTTTTATCGTTTCGAAGATTTGCCTCCATCGTAATCCGGCGCGCGTTTTTCCTCGTTCCGTTCGCCTTTTTCCTCCCTCCCCCCGGTAGCATTCGAATTCAGACAAACGCCGGAGACGGCCGACGGCAAACCGCTCGAACCGCTTTCGCATCGTTGGCAGGATGGCGAATCTTTCTACCGCTGCACGTTATCTTTCTGACAAACGGCAAGCGGCGAAGGAAGGACATCTTTCATCACCGGCCGGTCTCTCCCCCTTCCCCCTGGGCACCATGGATCATGGCCGGGAGTGGCAGGGTTGGGGAAAACTTGGTGGATCGACTCTGTTTCTGTCAGGACGGGCCCGGGGGAGCGAACCGTGGCGGGGCGCAGGGGGGCGAGCAAATGTTCCAGGGACAGTTTTTCCGTTAATGGGGTTGAAAAAGTTGTCTCCGGCTGTGACGGTTGCAGGCTCGGGATGGATGATGATTTTTTAAATACTCCTGGGAGAAATTTGACACGTGTCCGGAATCGAGTGCGGTCGCTTCCCATTCCCACCATTCCCTTCCCTCCCTCCCTCCCCGAGGCCGGCTGAACATTTTCAGTGAATGGTTATCATTTTCTTTGTTTTTTTTTTATTTTAATGTTTGTTGCAGAGAAAGGCTCGGGGGAAAACTTTCAGCCAGCGGAAGAAACGAGTCAGAATCATGCCAACCAACACCAGCTTCAGGCCCGCGCTTAGTGTTGCTGATCGCTTGGCGAGCGATTGCATAATGAGGTTAACACGGTGGATGCGACAAGATCGGGATGAGATAAATGGCCGTTGACATTCTGCTCCGACACTCATTAGCAGCCGATAGCGAGGAAACAAAAACCACCGGTTGTCACGCTCTTGCGCTTTTGACCCTTGCTAAAGTATTACTTTCATCCCTTCAACGAATGGTTTAAGTTTTCTTCTCAAAAACCATCTACCTGAAGAATCAAGAAGGGCAGGTACAATATGAGATTACAAATTAATTTATTTTTCAAAACTTTATTGTAACAACAATGTTATTTTAAACTTGTTTCATAAACGTAGAAAAAAAAGTAGAAAGTTTATCTTTTTAAAACGGCTTATGAAAATATTCAACGTTCTGCGAGTAATTTCAAATTAAATAAAACACAACTTCATTGGTCTCTATGTGAGTTAGATGTCAAACATGTTGGTTTGGCATGATGCACTTTTACGGTAGGCTAATTTGTATTGATTAGTATACCCACCCCATTTTTCAATGATTTCCGTTAGATCTGGAAAATGGTTTGTTATGTTCGTTAATAACGTTTAGTAGAATTTGCATCGCCCTCTTAAATTACAGTTAGACGTAACGTTGGCATTAGATAGCAATAGCGTGGAAAGCGAGCGCAGGGAGGGCGAGAGTGAGATGCAAACAATTTCTACGCGTTAGGTTCCCCTACAGCGTAGGAATTTCCCCTTACGCGCTGTGCTGTCGCTAAGGATACTATGGATGCAGGATGGAAGGGGAATCATTTTTTTTTTCGGTAATCGATGGTTACATTGATTATCGATGGTTACTTTGCTGGAAAATAAAACAAAGCAAAGCGGAAATCTGCTACACAGTTTCATTCAAAGTTTATAATAGGAAGGAAATGAAACGTTTTCTTGATTTTGGGTACAATTTCGAATCGAACATTGCATTTACTCTTGGGAAAGGTGGCAACGAGATGAAAATAACCAACGCAGAATAAAATTAATAATAAAACTACTTCCATAAGGTTGGGCCCAGTAAACGGGACTTTAACCGGGCCCTGTAAACGGGCCGTTTTACCGGGACGTGTTACCAGGCCATGTAACGGTGTCCTGTAAATTGGCCGGGTTACCTGGCTCTGTAAACGGGTCCTGTTAACGGGCCGTGTCACCGTGTCATGTAAACGGGTTTTGTAAACGGGTCCTGTAAACGGGTCCTGTAAATGGGCAAGGTAACCGGGCCATGTAAACGGGCCGTGTTACCGGGCCCTGCAAACGGGCCGTGTTACCGGGCCCTGTAACCGGGCCGTTTTACCGGGCCCTGTAACCGGGCCATGTAAACGGGACGTGTTACCGGGCCCTGTAAACGGGCCGTGTTACCGGGCCATGTAACCGGGCCATGTAAACGGGCCCTGTAAACGAGCCCTGGTACCGGGCCCTGTAAACGGGCCCTGTAACTGGGCCGTGTAACCGGGCCGTTTTACCTAGTCCACTCTCAAATTACTGTTACACCATGCCATGAGCTTAGATAGCAATAGCAGAAGGTGAGCGAGCGATGGGAGGGCGAAAATGAGATGCACTGTGCTGACGCGTCAGGTTCCCCTTTACAGCGTAGAAATTTCCCCTTAACCGCTAGGCCGTTGCTAAGGGAAACCAAATACCGTATGCGTTATAATGTTTGCACCACCGTGTACACCATGTACCCTATGCGTGATGATGTTTGCACCATCTTACTGAAATAGTTTCCGTTTTCTCTGGGCATACAAAAGGAAATGAAACGTTTTCGTGATTTTGGGGACAATTTCGAATCGAACATTGCATTTACTCTTCGGAAAGGTGGCAACGAGATGAAAATAACCAACGCAGAATAAAATTAATAATAAAACTACTTCCATAAAGTTGGGCCCAGTAAACGGGACTTTAACCGGGCCCTGTAAACGGGCCGTGTTACCGGGCCCTGAAAACGGGCCGTGTTACCGGGCCGTGTTACCAGGCCATGTAACGGTGTCCTGTAAATTGGCCGGGTTACCTGGCTCTGTAAACGGGTCCTGTTAACGGGCCGTGTCACCGGGCCATGTAAACGGGCCGTGTTACCGGGCCCTGCAAACGGGCCGTGTTACCGGGCCCTGTTACCGGGCCGTTTTACCGGGCCCTGTAACCGGGCCATGTAAACGGGACGTGTTACCGGGCCCTGCAAACGGGCCGTGTTACCGGGCCCTGCAAACGGGCCATGTGAACGGGCCGTGTTACCGCCGTTTACCGGGACCTGCAAACGGGCCATGTTACCGGGCCATGTAACCGGGCCATGTAAACGGGCCCTGTAAACGAGCCCTGGTACCGGGCCATGTAAACGGGCCCTGTAAACGGGTTCTGCAAGTGGGCCGTGTAACCGGGCCGTTTTACCTAGTCCCGTATACAAACTCCGCTAACTGAGTGGTTCCATTAGACAGTACGATTGAGCGAAGTGAGCGGGAAAGCGAGATGCAAAATTTCAACAATTTCTACCTTGAGCTTAGATAGCAATAGCACCGTTGAACGAGCGAAGCAAGCGTGAAAGTGAGATGCACAATTCCTACGCTCCGGTTTTCCCACGCACTTTTAGGTTTCCCCAGGCGCTATGCTGATGCTAAGGATGCTTGGATGCACGATGGAAGGGAAAATTTTTCTTGCGCTGAAATAGTTTTTGATAATCGATGGTTACTTTGCCAAAATAAAACAAAGCAAAGCGTGAACGTGCTACACAGTTTCATTCAAAGTTTGCAATTCGAAGAAAATGAAACGTTTTTGAAATTTTGGGGACAATTTCGAATCGAACATTGCATTTACTCTTGCGAAAAGTGGTGCTGCAACGTGATGGAAATAACCAACGCAGAATAAAATTAAGCATAAAACTACATCCATAAGCCTGTAAACGGGCCCTGTAACCTTGACCTGCCAACGGGTCTACTACCGGGCCCTAAAAATGGGCCGTATTACCAGGCCCTGTAAACTGAGTCCTATAACTGGGCCGTGTAACCGGGCCCTGTAAACTGGCCGTGTTGCCGAGCCCTGTACACGGGCACTGTAACCTGGCCCTGTAAACGGGCCCTGTAACCGGGACCTGTCAACGGGCCCTGTATCCGGGACCTGTAAACGGGCCCACTCACCGGGCCCTGTAAACAGGTCCTGTAACTGGCCCGTGTAACCGGGCCGTTTTACCTAGTATGAACAAAATACGTGGAAAACCATCCATTGTACGATGAAAATAATTTTTTTTTTTACCCTGGCTATGCCCAACCAAAGCTATAAAAACCCATCATTAAGATACATTGAATAAATTAGTGAATATGACCCGTTTGAATACTAACATGCGTGTAGGAATTTATTATGTCATTTGCAGTCGCGGCAAAAAACAAAACCTTTTAAGCATAAATAAACCCCAGCCTCCCAACACCCCACACAAGTGCAACCTCGGAGCCACTAAATGAAGACCAGCACTTAAAACAAAAAACAGTTTTTAAGGAGGTTCATACGTACTAGGGTCGTTTGCAAATGACACTTGTCTCGATGCAGTAGACAAAAAATGAGCGGATTATTTTTTGCTCTCATTTCGAAACGCAACCCCATTCGAACGGGTTGTGAAACGGGGTCGAGGTTATGGTGCGATGATAACGTGCGATACGTGTCGCACCAATCCTCCAGGCGGCCTCCCGCCTGGAGTTCATCTTCGCTACCATTGCGTCCGATGGCTCCTGTCCGGCATGTTGTGTTTTATATTTCGGCGGTTAGCGCCTGGTATTCGCCACAAAAAACAGAGAAACTCAAGGAGCCTGCATTTTACACTGTCCAGGTCGCACACAGTCTCTCTTTCTCTCTCACTCACATGCATGGTTAAGTGGTGCTTTCCGGAAAGTGTCCCGATCATCATCATGGTCACAAGTTGAACATTTATTCGTATGTGTCACAGTCACAGATTGTGTTTATGGCGTTTAAAAATTCCGTTATTACCCTTCCGGAAACGCTTGCTATCTGTTGTCCTTTTTCCTAACCGACCCGTGTATGTTTTCTACAGTAGCACAATAGTCTGTTACAACATTGAAAATGAATCCACCATTTATTTCAAGCTTTAAAATACAGTTAAACATAAAATAAATAAATGGAAAATTGTAGTCGAAATAGTATCTATAGAATTTTGTGGACTTGTGAACAAAATCTTGTTTTGTTTCTGGTAATACCAAGTGAACAATTGAACTTTTAATCTTAAAACGTAATTCTTACCGCATACATCCAACTCAACACTTTCGCTGACCTGTTTACCTATCGTTATCGGCACGTTTTACATCTTCGCCACGGCATCCGGTAACGATCGGCAAAAAGCCTTCCCTGCTGCTGTTTTCTTTCCCACCGAAAATAGTATCAATAAGTGGTAGCACTTGGCGGAGCACAGGTCCGTTAGGCTTACGCCAATCGGAAAACCAACCAAACCGAACGTGCACCGAATATGCGAGCCATCGCCGGGCGAATGAAGATGAATCCTTCCCCGGTGGACGAAGCGATAGAGGGCTAAAGAAAACACGCACAAGGAGCGGAGAAAAAGCTGGAGAACGCAAAACAGAAGCACAGAAATAATAAATTTAAATAATTTTATCATTATCATGCGGGAGCTGTTATTGCTTTTTTATTAATCGTTAATTTATGGCAGCTTTCGCTCTCATGTAAAATGGATCGTCGCCGCTGCCTCGGGCAGTTTGGTGACTCTGATTGCCTGGCCTCCGGTGGAGGGGGGCGTGGGTAGCCGGCAGGGAAGTAGGCATTTGCAAATGAAGAGCACACACCCCCCTCACACACACACACGCACCAGACCGAGGTGCCGAAGCATTCTTCGGCTGCGTTTGTTTATGTTGCGCTTCAACGCCAACACATCGCCTGGTGGCAAATCGGCGAGGAGGAGTTTCGGGGGGTCGGGCACACGGCTGCTTGGCAATAATACGCACCCATAAAATGCACGAACGCCCAGCAACTTCCCCACCCGCCCACCAGCACATCCCGCCCGCCCAGGGGGCGGGAACGCGTGCCCGAAAAAAAAACGGAAACCTCCGCCAGTAAACGATTCGTACGCAAAATGAATGATGTCCTGCGAACGCGTTGAATAGCGCACGTGGTGCGTGTTGGGCGTGAGCAGAGAGAGGCGAAAAAAACAGGCGACCGAAGTGAACAGCGCAATTGTGTGAGAAAAATCAAGATCCAGCAGAAAAAAAGGAACCCGTAAGAGGAAAAAATTAAACTCGCGCACGGCTGCAAATGATGGGTTTTGCCGGTGGTTCTATTTTGCACGATCGGATGTACATGCAAAGTATTGTGCTGGAAGTGAACAAAAATAGCTTCTCTTGGGCGCATTTGGCTCCAAAACAAACGAGGAAAGTAGAACGTATGACCATTCAACCCGATTCCATTTTCCTATCGGTTAAATATCTAATAAAACCGTCCCGAAAGCGAAGATGTGATTCATCTGCACCCAAGTTCAGTGAAAGCTCAGTTGAGGTTTTCGTTAGGTTGATGAAAAACCAACATCGTGCCTCGATCTCGGCGGGTTTGCACTGGAGCCCAACGGTTAGAACCGAGGCGGTCACCTCGCAACGTGCCATCATTGACGACGCGTTTTCAGCTTAATATTTTACCCTTGCTATAAACTCGTTAAATTTTATCGCATTACCAACACTCAATTAATTCTGCTCAATTGGCTTAGTAACTTTCACGCGCGCTAGACTTCCGCCAACGCTGACGTTCTTTTTTCCCTTGTACTGCCCGAAGCAACGTTGGCCGCGTCTTTGTCGGCAGCTTTCACGGGGCTGCTTTCCGTGACGCCGTGGACGAGGCGAAGTTGGAGGAACACATTTTGATTGTGTTTCGTCCTGTGGCTCCGTCCTTCCTTGGTGACCCACTCCGCGGGCTGTGTCCAGCGCCGTTCCCCCACCCACAAAAGGCTTCCCTTTGCTTTCCCACTTCGACTTCCGGTTTCCTTTTCCATTCATTTTTCATCCCCGCCATCGCACGATCTTCACTTAACTGAAACCTCCTTGGTCCCGGTAAAACCTCAACTCCTGTGCGGTCCCCAGGGACATCCGTTTTCCTTTTCCGTGTTTCCCCCGGTATTTTTCGTCCCTCGCACTCATTTTGCCTCCTCCCCTCCCGGCAGGTCAGATCCGCGCCGAGTCGCTCGCTTTTCAATTTCCTGTGGCACGCTCGCCGCGATAAAGCTTTTCCATCGAGTTCCTGTGCGGGGAGAAGTAACTGCTTAAATAGCGGTACCAAGGAACAACATCAGAGGCAAAAAAGCACAAAAAAACACACACACACACACACACACACACACACACGCAGTCCTTTACGTCCACCATGATGTACGGCGGTGAAGGTTGGTCAGCAGCATGGAATGACAGCGGACCGGAATGAGTTGGACGCCATCGGAGACAAGGCGAAAAAAAAGTTAAACGACGATCAGAAGATCGTCCCACGGCCTGGAACCAACAAAGTCAAAGCCGTATCGGCCGGCAAATCGTTGTGGCATGCACTGGCACCTATAAGCGTTATGGCCCACCCATCACTTTTTGGTCGATGCGATAGCGTCTGCTTGACACATGGGATGTTTAGGACGAAGGTTCTTTCTTTACCGGTCTTTACCGACGTTTCAAGGAGGAAAACAATTTCATTGATTCCACTTTTCAGTAGAACGATATCGTGTCCTTTCCTAAGCGAATCTTGAACGTTTTCACTGAAGAAAAATGTCGATGTCGAATGACTTGAAAGGTGTTACCTTTTTTCTGCATCCGATAAACAGGTTGTTTGATAGAGAATTATTTTAAATATATTAGTTAATAAGGCTATTACACGTACAAAGATAATATAGAATCAATGAAAACATACTCAAACAAGACATAATTATTTTTAATTTTTGAATTACTCATTTTGCTCAGTTTCTTTGTAATCATGTTTCATGGCCTCTAGAAAGTAGTATATCTTTGCAACATCAATTGTAAGCTGAAATAAAATAACTTGAAAACACGGTTCAATTTGAAGTAAATCTTATGTGAACTTTTTTGGCTCAATCCTTTTCTAAAGCTTCTTAGGTTAGGGCAACTTTTGCTCAATTGAACTTTCCTGTTTATGGCCGTGTTGTTCGTTGGTGGTGGACGCAGCCGCAACCCAGACACAGTTCAACTTTTAAGCCTTCTTAAACTCATCGACCAACTTCTGATTAAAGACTAACTACCAATAAATTATAGGAAATTAAGTTCCCACTTCCTCCCCCAGCGGACCCCACCTTGTTTCGAACTTCATGCCCAACGCAAGCATCCAGCGATCCCTTCAATCTTGCTAGTGTTCGAAGGCCGCGCCGCGTCGGGGAGAAGAAAGCTTTTCGGTTCCGCTGCACCATGAAACTCGAGCGCCCTCAGGACAGCAAGAATGACTGCATTCCGGTGATAAGTAATGAACCAATTGAGGATGGATCTTTTTTTACCCTGGCCTTCCATTGCCGCTTTTCCTTATTACTCCCACTTGGGCTCCCACGGGCCGGAAATCACGATGGCCACCGGGGATATCGAAGTTGAGTGCATCCTTTTTCGCGCGCGCGCGTCGCTGGAATGAGTTCGCCAAGTGAGGCGGTTTTCATCCGTCTCCGGCCGGCCCGGGGAAAAGGTTCAATTCCTATTTCCGCCGCTCGGGCACGTGACAGTGCGGCCAGAGAGGAACTTTGCTTGACCGTACGCCTTGGAGCGATTTTTTTTTCCCCCAGCGTAAGTAGCGAGGAAAACGAGGAAACGCCAGATTCGCTAAGCAGAACCCTGGAAGTCGTGGTGAGTCGGGGGTGAACTAACAAATGAACTGATCGGAACAAAAAGAGAAATAACCATGGCGGCCTCGTTGGCTGAACCGATAAGTAAAAAAAATAGTCCGCCATTGGCTGTGGAAAATTGATAGTGATAAATTTCAAACTTCTCGCCTTATTTAAGTCGGCGAACTGTTTTTTGTCCTCTTTTAAAGTCGGTTCGGTGTGAACGGAACCTTTTGTGTCATTAGAAGAGAATTATACAAGATGACACTACCGAGGCCAAACCATGTGACTTTTTGGGGAAAATACCTTGATTTATTTTCTGTACATTAGGCAGGTCAGCTTGCATGCTGCAAACAGTCCAAAGATGAAAATAAAATCATTTCATGTTAAATTACAATAGACACGGCAGGATCTACTGCCAGGATGCACATAAACCCATTCCCAAATATTCCAATGCTTCTCTCCATCGATGGATCATCGTTACCGGAAGAAGAAGTGTTATTGGATCGGCAAGATAATGGTCTACAGTACATTGGTTCTTATCGATACAAACCAATATTCTATCCATGGTGTTCTTCTGTTTCCTTCCCGCCTGCCAGAGCAATGTATCTTTTGAGCTTTCAAGCGAACGAAAACAAAAAACGCAAATTTGACAATACGAACCGCGACTACTGAAAACTTAATCTAACTCTCCCGTAGCTCGTTGATAGCCTGCCACCGAGCGGGACAAATGGAAATCTACGACCCCATTGTGCAGGCCGGCTGCGTGATGATACCCTTTAAAGTGCCGCACTTCCACCAGACAGCTTCAAATGGCTCATAGAGATGCCCAAATCTCTCGCTTATGTCGCAGGAAATGTTACCTTTGAGTCGCATAAAGTTGCAACGTGTCATAAAATATGAGCACGCTGATAGCGAACGGTGCCGCCGCCGCGGCATGAACGTATCCCGGAAAACGGAAGCGCACCCGGCGTCCTTTTTATTTGCCGAATGCTCCGGTTTGCTCACATGCGCCGGTCCGTGCGCTGAAGGCGATTATGGTCATTTATTTCTTTTTTATGTGGTTCTACGCTGTGTTTTTTTTTTGCTATCTTTGGTCGCGGGACTGCTCTTCTGCTTTCCGGTTTCCGGTTTTACACATGCAACATAATTCACGCGAAACCACCCGAAATCCCATTAGGCAGGTATCGAGAAACAGTTAATTACTAGCATAGATTTAGGTTACAGCACTATCGCCGGCCAGCGGCACGGAAGCAACATCTTTGCTGGGAGGTTTCCCCCCACCCCCACTTTCAAAACCCCCCACACACACACCACCCCATCGACCGGGGAAAAGGAGCTCCGGGTGTGCTAACTTTTGACGTCGAAAATCCGCGCGAGCACTCCCTTTTTTCGGGCGGTGGGTTTTTCATGGGTTGCACCGACCACCACCAGAAGCGGTTCGGAGCGTGATTAGCCCGGAAAATTTATAGCCACCGTGAATGTTCTTTATTTTCCAATTATTTCACCACCTGCAGTGGACTTTTCGCCCAAAAGCCAACGGAATTAGCACGTGGCCAGGTGATTTGATTTTCGATTCGGTTTTCTATGCATTCCCTTTTTGGGCTGGGAGCGGTTGGGTGAATTGGTGAAGATTAACGGAACTCATTAACCAAAACTACCCGGTTGTGTAAATTCATGCCAGGAGCCTTTTTTTCCCGCTGAAGCATTCTTCACGCATACGATGTTTTGAAAAGCAATTTTAGAGTAAATCATGCGAAATAATGAAATTTTAATTATTTTTTTTGTTGTGGATCGGAAAATCCGTTCATTTAAAAATTTATATTTTAATACGTAAATGATTTGAAAGCAAAAATACCGTTAACGAAGAAGAAAACTTAAAATATCAGTTTTAAATAAAAATCTTAAAAAATCCATGGAAACTAAATCAATTGGTACCCTTCCCCGTCACGCGCTCTACTTACCTTGACCGTCTGGTGGTGGGATCTTTCATAACCATTACTTCTGTGATTTCTCCAAATTTGCTAAAGTAGTCTCTCAAACTTTCTGCAAGTAGAAGGGAAAGGAAAGAAAGGCGAAATGATTTAAAATAGATAAGCGACATCGTTTCAATCTGGTGGAAATTCAAAGTGGTAGCATTTATCTCTGCGCACAAGCACAACTTCAACAGTTTATGTCGTAATAAACCTTTCCCGCCCTCCCGCGCAAGCTCTAACTTGGTTCCCCTCCAAGAAACGTGTGCGTGAACGGATTGAATTGTTCTCGTTAGCATAAATATATCCTTTTTTTTGCGCTCCTCAATTAGGCAAACAGAAGCTGTCACAATGAAGGGAGGGGGGGAAAGGGCACGAAACAAAATATCGTCACGAGCGCGAGTCCTTTCTCCCGGAGGTTGGGAAAAAAAGGGGGAGGCCCAGACCACTCTCAATAAGGTGCTCCTGTCCTTTTTTGCTCCGTTTTTGATGATTTTATTTTTCTTCTGCAAACCCCCCCCCCCCCCCCCCCCCTCTTCATCATCCCATGAACGACCGCGGGCATAGCGAGGGGTGGGTGGGTCGCGTGAAAAGATAAAACTTTTTTAATGGCCTGACATTTATGAATTCTAACACCTCCACTCCAAAATATGCGGCAATAATCCATTTTCCTTCGTCGTGACAATGGTAATCTGCTTCGTTGTATGCCACGGGTTTCTCTTTTTTTTTGTGTCGCTCTCGCCCCGAACAGGCAGCTTTGTGCTCTGCGAAGTCCGAAATGGGCTCGCTTACAAAAACGTGACAATGTAAGCCGTCCGTGAGGCCACCCCCCGCGCCCATAGCCGCGGCCGTGTGCAACCGGAAATGGTTGGATCGTGCGAATTTTTCCAAAAGCAAGCGGGGTGGATTTTAGGTAAACCCATGCGTTCGTCTTACAAAGAGAGAGGGGGAGGACTACGGGAAAAAGGTCCATTTGCTGGCACTGCCCCTTTCGAAGTCGTTATGTTTCACGATTAGCCTTTATTTCATCTCGGCGTTCCCCTGGAAGGTCTTGACTTATTGAGAGGTGTCCTTAAAATGTCCCACCGTTTTCCCCGTCCAAGTTTTCCCGGAAGGATCGCACGGAGCAGACATTCCGCTGGGCGGACTCGTGATTCGAATTAGAAATAAATTTACTTAATTCATTTAAACTTTCTTAGATTAATCTTTTCGAAACATTTAACACTTACTTTTATAGGAATTAAATTACAACCGCTTTCCCCGCCAGCGGATCGGCCCCGGGAAGTTTATCGGAAGGAATTATGTGCGAGGGGGGAAAAGGGGCAAACCTGCACAAAGGCCGGACGGATGGATGGGCTGCTGGATTGCCGAGGTAATTGTGGTAAAGTTTTCCCTCGGAGCATCCTTAACCGAGTGCAGAAAAGAGCGTCGTGTAGTCTCGACTTCTTCGAACGAGCGCACGTTGGGCAAATGAAATTATTCTCCACTCACAAGACCCCAACATGCAGCGTGTGTGTGTGTGTGTGCGTTCGAGGGATCCATTACCACAGGGTTGTGTATGTGCCTCGTAATACAACCTAACGCATCGTCGCATCGCACCGTACCCTAATAGGCGTATGCACAAGGCGAGCCATCGTAAGGATATTAATTTGAATATTTTCCCAACTTCAAACGAAGACGCCTCCGGTGGGTCGCGGGACCCCGACTGCAAAGGGGGGTAAAACTTTTACCTCCTAGATTCATTTGCGGTGTTGTTTACCCCCACCCGCTTCTTGTCTCACTCTCTCTCTCTCTCTCTCTCTCTCTCTGTACCAGTTGAACCGACTTTTGCCACGTCGGGGTACACTTCGAGCGTTCGGCACTGGAGCGGGACTATGTTGAACAGATTTATTAAAATTAGAATACTTTGCCAAAGTGCGTCGTCTATTGGTGAGGAAAATTGCAGCACGTTCACACAGGAGTGCCCACCTCCTCCTGGTCGTGTTAAATTTTGTAATGAAGATTAGAACAGAACAAAGCTTTCACAAGTGACCACAGCATTTACGCAGGCTGTATGTTCACAGCAAGGGTTTGCAACGAAGGAAACTATGTGTATGTGTGTGTGTGGGTGTGTGTTGGATAGCAGGAACGACAATTAAAAAACCGGAACTCTTGAGAATCCTTCGTACCGAGGATACATACAGGGTCCGTTAGAGCACGGTCAGCCTCTTTTCTTTGACCTCGGCAGGTCCTTCGATGGTCTGTGGTAATCCGCTTCCCAACAAAATGGTTTGTGTTGCAATCTCTGTGTGGTTATGTTCATCCTGGTAGCGCAGTTTTAACAGCAGTATGTTAAGAACCAATTGTAGTACCAACTTAGAGTATTTTTTAAACAAATTCAGTTGTATTAACATGTTTTGTGTTATCGATTAAACAACAACTACATTTGGAAATTGTGTGGCAAATTATTTAAATAGTGTCAAAAACTATGATGATTTATTAGAAAAAATCAGATGATTGGCTTTTCAAATCAATTAGTTTTGATAAGCCCCACCTCTGAGTCCTCTAATCAATGCAATACTATGATGTTACAAAAGATACAATGTCCTTCATCTCCATAACAATGCACGTGGATATATACGCTCAACTTTGCTCTAAAATCTGGACATAGCATTAAGATCCTTACAAACGCATATCTTTAACGGTTAAGGCTTTTAATCTTCCCTGCCCTGATTGGATGGGGGCATTATCTCCATTCCATTGGCATACAAAACACTTCTGGGAATTCGACAACTTTGCAGCACACAGATGCATACGCACCCGGAGACACTATCCTTTCGAAAAACTACGAGCCAGTGCTGCGGTGTACGGGCGTGCGTAGTCTGTGGTTTCAGCCTCCAACTCGGGGCTAGTACCGAAACGAAAACCCCTTTTGTAGTTGCGTTGGGGCATCACAGAAAAGGCACCTTCAAAAGGCTCATACCGATTCCCGGAGCCTGGATGGGCCCGAAACCAACAATGCCGGTTCCAAAGCGAGAGTCCTCCAAAGCTGCGCAACTCAAAGGCTCTCGGGGGCGGGGAGAAGGAATGCTGGGGTTAGTTTTCGGGTGGGTTTGGTTTTTTCGTTTCGTGCCTCGCCCACCCTATTAAATTCTTCCACTGGGAATCGGAACCGAACATCGAAATTGTTTTAAAACCAAAAGTAGGTGCTTTCACTCTGTTTCATTAAAGTTTTCCCATCCCGAGTGTGATCATGATTCGTCGGTAGCATCATCATCATCATCATCATCATCCTCATCTAGGCTGCCGGTTGCACGGGCTGCTAATCCCAACAGTGGACCGATACCCAGGACAGGCCCAGTGAAGGTGGCCCAATTACCAAGGGTGTGCGAAAAGCTGGAGGGGTTCAATTTTCCACACGTGCTGGAAAAAGTAGCATTACACCCTGAATCTATGAAAACAAAATCATTAAGTCGTACGTACCACCGAGCCATTGTGTCAGCCATGTGGTGAGCTTACATTCTGGGCATGAAGAAAGGGGGTTTTTCACCATAATCAACCCGATTCCCTAAATTCCTTGCATTAGCTCTGACCGCTTCCTCACCTCTATGGGGCGTATTTTGCAACGTGCTACGAACTCAGCACAATGGAGGCATTTTCTATTACCAAAAATGTTGCCAATACGTTTTGATTGAAGTGCCTTTTTGCAGCGATAATATCTTTCCAAAACATTCCGTTGATAGGACTATAAGTAAATTAAATGTGCATCAATACTAGGAGTTTATCCATTGTAAGCTTTCAAATTCTATGATGTTATTTTTACTTCCAAGTCGTGTGTTAAGTTGATTATAAATCCATACAACAGAACCTGTAAAGACAGGCTTTAAGGAAATTTCCTCTACCAAATTAAAGTCTTGAAACACATCATAAACAAGAGGCAACGTTATGTATGACAAACGGCGTAGGTTAATATCAGCTATTTTATTTATGAGATTTGAAATAAAACGACATAAATTATCACTATTTGCGTGTGTGGCATTGTATGGCATACTGCGATAGTGGTCTAAGACACTCTGGTATTTCAACAGTCAGCCTAACTTATTCAAGTGACACATATGACACGACGTACTTGATGGGTTAAGCACTTTAATTGGACATTATGGCATTCCAAACAGCAGTAGGTTTACATAATTCTTCGCTTCCGGACATAGAAGAACTCGGGAAAAGGAAACACTCGAAACGAGAGCCCGAAGAGTTTTGGGCCTTCAGAGATAATACGGAAAATCTTACAGTCCTTAAGGGATCGAATTGTCCCCATCCCGAGATACTGCGTCTTACCCCAATGTGGTGGGAGTTTTAATAAGAGCAGTCCAGTGCGTCCGGTGGTTGACCGGTCTTGAAACGTTTGCTAGTGCTCCGGAAGAACATATGTGGATGAAAGATTGAGTCAAGAAGGATGTGGCCAAGTGCGTCCCGACTCGGTCCCGAACGTGGGACCAGTTTGTCTCCCATTGTCTTCGGAGATAAATCACTCGCCGGTGTCTATCGAGATCGGGGCTGGGCGTCCGTCCACCATGGGCCTGGTGGGCGAAAGTGGGCCTGTTACAAAACCGTCCCCGTCCCTATCGCTACCGCTTGGTTTTGCACCGTGCGAATTCCTATAACCACAAACGAACGGAGCGAATTGTCTCGCCATGGAGAAGTGAAGTCGGTGAAGATTACTTTTACTGATCTACGTCAGCAGAAGTGGTCATTCATCGCTTCGTAATCGTTGCGATGGCCGGGTCTCCAGTGACCATTGATGCCCCCTTGTTCCTCCCGTCCAGTATCCCATTCCATCCTTCCGCTACTCGAGTGTGTAGTCCTAAGCACCAAGGCAGTAAGTAGTCCTAGTCACCGTGTAAAAAAGGGCAGTGCTTCAATTCATTTTTCTTTCCCGATGTTCTGCTGTACGTACCCATCACATACTCACTCACTCCAAAAGGGCGCCGGCTCCGCTCGGGTGGGAGATCTAAATGGAGGCATTTCCGACACCCTCCAAACGGCGGACCGAAAGAAAGTGTAGAGAAAAGGCGATCATTTTGTACGATTTTATTGTTATGCCCTTGATGATAAACGTCGTCATCATCGTTGGCTGGACAGTTCCACCCGAGAGGGGCTGGCTGAGGGAAGCTGAGGGGAGAGAACGGTCGGAACCCAATTTCTTGGATTGAGCCTTTGCTTGCTCCCGTTCCTTCCGGTGGACTTATCGGTTCCACAGGAGCACACACACACACACACACACACATACACTCTCCAGGATTCCTCTTGCAATTGAGATGATGGAGTGGATGGCCACACAAAAAAAGGGAGAATTGAATTGGCTCCCTGGTCGGGGAATGGAAAAAAGAAACCCCCGAAAGATGAGTAAAGCAAAACGATGCACGATGCTGTGCGAGAATTGTGTTAAGGATAATAATGTTTTGTTTGGCCTAGAAGAAACCTACTTCATGCATCCCATCCCTACGGTGGTGCGTGATTGCTGCTCGGGGAGTATCGAGCCGGGCTTGGTGGTAGAAAGCTAGGAAACTTTGTCTTACACAACATCATCCTGGCCCAACAAACGGGGAACAACAATCATCGAAATTTTTCAAGCTGGGAACGATACAGGAAAGTGTATTGTCTTTTTTACTAGTGAGAGTTGCTTCGACTATCTGCAAGTAATCGAAGTTTAAAGCTCATGGCGAAGCGACTTTTTTGTTTGCTTCAATCACTTATACTCTTTCACCAACAGGCAGCACATATAGCCGCTGTTTTATGTATCGCCTGAATGGTGCTCAATACCGTTTGGGGTAATAAATGGTGATTTACAGGAAAATTGGTTTGCCCGCCGAACACAATGCAACCGAACCGGCTCAAAACCCATACGAACCATTCTCCCGAAGGTTCTTACAGACACACACACGCCGAACGAAATGGGCCGTTCCCAAGTGCTACCAGATTCTGCGTGCGTTAGCATAAACGTGGATACGTTTTATTTCTTCTGAACTGTTAAATCTAATGAGAGCGAGCGACAAAAGTTTCGATACTATTGCTATCATCGCCTTGATTGCTTCATTCGGCTCGCTACAATTGTCGTGCGATAAATGTGGCGGATTTGAAAAAAGCGGTCGTTTGCTGGTGTGCTCTAATCGCGTTAGCTGTTTGTTTGTTTTTTGTTTCGTTTGGCACACGTAAGATTAAGTGGCTGGCGAGATCTTTGTTCGCAGCACGGAGACGCAGGCCAGCTTCGTGATTGGGTGGGCTAAAGTTGCTGAAATGGGGTGTAAATGGCAGTTGAACAGCTTAGCTAAATTTCCCTTTCACTCAGGAGAGTGATGAACTTTCGGCGCGCTTCGTCTTGCAATCAATTGGATCAAAATGGTGCTGACGTGTTGTAAATGAATGTGTGAGATTAAAGTTGATTCCTGCAGGAAGACACAAAGCAGTCGGGGATATTCAATTGTACGTCAATTGATTGAAAAGAGTGAAGTGAAATGATACAAGAAAATGTATTTGGTACCCTCCAATTTCACCCAGTGTAACGGAAAATTTAATGCAATCCAAACATTCGAACTGAAGTCCAGCCAGTACTCGACAGTCCGTAACGTCAGCTGACGTGATTTACATCCTTTACCACTAAAACACGCTCAAATCGCTAATCACCGCTTTCTGATAGATTGTCAATATTGCAACGCGTAATTGCCATTACCATTTGCAAGGCGAACACATATAATTACCGGGCCCATAGTCCTATTAAATCTCCGTGTACGATACAGTTCGATTCAGGGCCCGCTAGCTATCGTCCCGCCGTCCCGGGGTCTCGCAGCGGGCAACGGACATTGTTAAGCCACGCCAAGACTCAACTGTCATGGTGAGACAATATTGCGACTTCATACCCGCCTCCCCCCGCAGGCAGCTCCGGGGGATGTGGATGGAAAACATGGAAACTAATACCCCTCTCGGGTGGCCGGGTTGGAGACCCGCTGTGCAACGGTGACATTGACAGGCGAAATCGCTGCCTCCCTCAGCTCATCCGGTTCGGCTGCTCCGGGTCGCTTACAAAGTTGCTCGATGGTCGGGATTGTCCCGATTCCAGCCCGGCCTCGATCGATCCCACCTCGGGATGAAAAGTACCTGACTAATCAATAAGTGAAACACGACATCGACCGCCCGCCGAGCATTCGATTCAACTTCGGACGTCGTAGTTCGGGACGTCAGGCACCCGTTCGCGATGGTCGCACTCCGTAGGCGCCTGCTGCAGGGTGAAGCCCATGTCTCCCAGGGCCCTCGTCTCGCTTGCTTACGGCTCAGTCCTGGGTCGCCGCAATCGTAATGAGCAGAGGCGATCAAATATACTATCGAAGAACATGCGATGGGCGTCGGTGGTACGATTTTAGCCGACCGACGTGGGGGAAACGGCAAAGTGGCTCAAATTGTTCGATAGCATTATGCTTATTAATGACATGCAATTAGTCGGGTGAATTAATATCCTTTTATTTCAGTGCCACTGGCTGCCTTAGCGCAACTTGGATAAACGCGACCCTTGCTGTCGGGATTGCTGGAAGAAAAGATGAACGAATGTCACCAGCTGATCTGAAGGGAACAGAAACGATTGTATGTCACAGGAAAATAAGGAGCAAGGCAGGAAGGAATATTGTTTCAATTCCTCTTTTCTTTCAAACTAAGATTCTTTGATGATGAGTTGATAAAGAATCTTGAACGGTCGAATTAACTATAGTCGTGGGGAATCATTGAAAAAGTAACTGAGTTTGAGAGCGTGAATATCCATTGAGTTTAAGTAATAAACAATTTGAGGTACTCAATCCTTAATCTATTTGTAAAATTCTAACAGAAGAACCTATAAAACTGGATTAATATATAGCTAGACTTGTACTTTTTGCCTACGTGGATAGTCAGTTCTGTCATAGGCCGATTTTCTAAAAAGGCGCTATCGCTGGGATGATGATGAGTCCCACCTCCTACCCCAAGACAGGCTTGAGAATGGCGGAGTTATCATAAGATATTTAAGATATAAGATGTCTCGAACGCCAAGAAGAAGAAGAAGATGTCTCGAACTTCCTGCGAATAAAATCTAATATACCCATTTTTTACATTCTTGCCGTCCTGACTGAAAACTTACCGTCCAGGTTACGCTACGTTGCCGAGAACTCTCCATTAAAATCAATTTACAGACCATCCTTAATTAGTCGGTCCATCGGTGAACTTCATCAGGGAGATCACCAAGCTCGGGCAAGAACTCAGCGTGTATTGGATTGTTGGTACAAATATTCCCCCAACGACAACCGAACGGCGCGGGTAACAACCCAACTCTCTACCCCACCAAAGGCCACAAGAGTTCCAAATGATCTCGCGCAAAGGCTCACCTAGACAAGTGGAGCCATTTAAAATTTCAATTGACACTCAATCGGCAGCGTCGTCCCGTGCTGCCCCGCGCTTGCTGGCGCTCCGATTATTTGCTCCCAGTTGCGGTTTTGGCAGCTCGGGCACGTGAAAATCACCCAGGATATGACATTATGCGTTTGGTTAGACACTCTCCCTTTTGCTCCCTCGTTCTCGCGGTGGGAAATCATCGTCGGACGCACTTCGGACGCGAAGGATGGGATTAGATGAGTAATGGGTCCGGTGGGCCCGCTTGCTGGTCGACCGTCCGATCCCAAAACGGCGACGGCATCATGACTTATGCATGTCACCGGATTCAGCACATTTCATGTGATTAATTAGGATGTGAGAAAATTAATTCTACTTGTACGGAATATGGACGCTCTCGCATCACGGTCTCCCAGGCAGCTGACGTTCGCGCGACTGTCACACCGTTCCGTTCGGCTCGCGGGCCTTGAACGCGGGTTGATCGCACTAACGAAGGACACTCGGTTCGGCCGTGGTTCCGCGCGAGATGGCTCGATTCCAGACCCGAATGGGGCCCGCAAATGAGCTCACAAAGTGACAATTGATGTAGTTGTAGACTTGCTAATACACTTTGGTTTCCGCGTTGGATCCCACTATCCGACACCGTCCCGGGCAGAAAGGATCAACCTCCTCGGCAAGCGTCAATCGACGGCCTAATGGCGTTTTAGTTGGCATTCGACTGCACCTTGCACTTAGCCAATAATGATTTGCAGCGTGTGATGCATTCCCGCCTGGGAAAACAGTATGTCGTAACGCAGCGTACGATGATTGCGCTCCGGTTGGGATGCCGATAAGCCTTACGAACAGCGACGCAATTGAGATCCTGATTCTGCTGATGCGAGCAACGTTTAGCAAAAACTGTACATTTAATAAAATGTTAGCACACGAACGCCGAACGGTTGTGCTTCCGATGTTCGAAGTCCCTAATTTGCCACTCCAGATATCTAGAGTTTTCCCCTCTTACGCACCCTTCTTCTACCCGCCCTTGTGGGGAAACAGTTTCGAAACATAACCGGAACGAAACGGAACAAAGTACAATTAATTACCGGCTGCTGGACGAGAAACAAGAACACTGTTGTGTCTGCACTTTTCCCATCAACCTCCGGGGGTGGGAGGGAGGGCCCGGGATTGCACTGGAAGAAGGGGGGAAAGTTCTCTGCTCGCTCGGGAAACGGTATCGCACCCGCAGACTTTCGCACACAAGCTCGCCAACATGGAATCTCAGATTGTCTCGATTTCAACATGATTTCGTTCCCGGTGGCGATACGATTTCCTTCAACGCTTCGCCGAGCTCGTTCCGGCCCGAACTTGCAGCTCCACCGTTCCCCTCCCCCCCCGGCCAGGACGACTAAAGTATGGCGAATTTAATATTTAGACGATAATAAATCTTGCAGGACGAGAGTTCGGACCGAGCCGGAGGAACCGGGCCGCCTTCAGCGCAAGGGGTGTAGTAAATGTAGCACCAAGCGGTGGACTTTGGTTTCGTTTCGAGCTGGTTTCAACTTTTCACCTTCTCGCCCCCCCCTTTCCGAACCCGGGTGCCGCTTTCTATTTGGGACACGCTGCCGACCGCCACGAAGACGATGGTGATGGGTTAGGTGCGCCGGTTTACCGGTAGAACGGTTGATGGGAGCTTTCGGCTGTCGACTGGGACTGGGTCGCTTCGTCGCCTGTGCAAAAGGCTGCGGGGAAGGCGACGGGATGACCAGAAAATTGTGGGCCCGTTCCGGCTTGTGGGGCAAATTTATTCGTTTAGCTGGGTTGTGGTCATCGTTTAAGTGAACCGACGGTCGGAGGCAACACTCCAAGCGGAACTTGACGCTGTAGCAGTGAAAAGGAGTGAGCAAAATGCTGGACCTCAACCTAAGCATTCGTCTGATAGGGACCTCGAAAGGGGAGAGTATTGGGATCCGTTTTATGATCTCCATAGAGGTCATACTCATACAAGCACTATCAATTTGAGTCTCTTGAAGGGCTTTCTGATGCGAAAATGTTGGGTTTCAGATTTTTCCATTCCAAATTTCTTGTGGAGCGCTTTGGTTTCCGACGTTTTTTTGTGCAACTAATCCGTTTCATAAGAAACTCACTCCTCACGGTGGTTATTTATCAAGAACTACTCGACTAATATTTTTCCCGACCGTCTGCCCAGCTATCTCACGAACCCGTCAGCCGTTGCACTGCATAAGCCACTGCCAACCCGACCCGACCCGGTTTGTTTGTCTTCCTTTTGAGTCGAAATTATGTTTAACAAACAGAAATCCTCGGCACGCCAGAAGTTGTGCCGTTTTCTAATTTCGTTTTCTGTTTGCAGTGTATAGTTTATCGCGCATGGAAACGTGGGCCCGTTTTGCAGCCGGTTTTCGCATCGGATGACGCTCAGGAAACCCTTGCCATAGTCCAAGGGAAAAGCCATGCGGAAGAGGAGAGCGGAATGGTTTGGCGCTTGTTGTCGGTTTCACGGAAAGCTCATTTTACCCGATTGAAATTATCAACTTCGTCAACTCGGAGCGCCTATCAGCAGTACTGTCATCCAAACAAGCACATCGGGAAAGAAGTGTGTTCCTTCCGAAACATGGCTGAAGATGTGTTGCGGTCGTGGATTCGGTGATGTTAGTGTTTGCAACAGGACGGTTTAGGAGTTCTTTTAATCGAAAACTCGAAAAATAATTGCATTTGGGAAACGGAACTTCTGCCACGTTTAACTAGTGCTTATCTTTATTTTTTGCGATTAATAAAATATAATTGAAATCCACACATATCGCAGATCAAATCATGGAAAACTTCTTATTGTAATTTATTCGGAGTGTTCCTGTCACACACTTGATCGAAGTCACTAAAAAATGCATCGCTTGACATTTCCTCCCTCAGCGACACGACAAAGAAATCAACTTCCATTACCGTGTGTGCATTTCTCCACGTTGTTTCATTTTCCGCTATATTAGACCTAACCTGTAAGTAGTGTGCTGTGTGCACCTCTTAGTCAGCAACTAAGAAAACAATTGCGCTGAGCCTTCACTTTATCTCCATCCCACAATTTATTATCCCTCACACCAAAACGTATACCAAACATTGTTCTTGCAAGCTTGTGCTAAATTTCGTTCTTAAAATAATGCTCTGCACCAGTGAAAGCCAACCCGTCATATGCCTCCACGATATCTATGATTCAACTGTGCACTGTACAGGCTCGGAATTACTTCCGGAAGCCTGAACCATGCAGACACGTAACACACCGTTTGCACCGACACCGAAAGTCAGAATCTATTTTTTGAACCATTTGTCTATCAAAGTGCAATATGGCGGGCAGAGGTTCGTACCCTCTCCCGGCGCGCGTCGTTGTAAACGCTGGTTTTCATCATCGCCTTTAGCAAGCAAAAACAGCATCTTTCAAGCAACGAGCCGTCACATCATCATCATCATCATCATCATAATCACGAACGTTCCTTATTCGTGTTATATTGTGTTGGCGAGGCGCGCGAGAGAGCTGGAGACGCGGTACGTCAAAGTTGGTACAGAACCACTAGCAGCAGCGAATAGCAATTGTACTCATGTTTCACGAAGTTTGTATCTACGGCGAAAATTAAATGAATTAAATTACCACATTTACGCCCACCCCCATCCATGCACGTCTGACCCGTGGGTGTGCAGATAAAAGTTGATGCATGAATTACATTTTGCAACTGATAATAAATGTATGTTTTCTCGAGATACGGTGCACCATTCCGGGATTTACCATGAAACGCGGTTGCCCGTGAGAAACCGCAAAACTGGTAAACATACGATAAAAGTCGATTCTTTTTCGTATTTCTTTACCACTTTCAGTTAACAATGTTGTGATGGATTGCAATACTGATTTTGAGCTTGAAGAGTAGTTGTTCCATTGTGTAATGAATTTCATTTTCGTTGGTTTATACGAGTTTTAAGATATTGAGTAATCAAGCTCTATGAGCAGCACATACGAATTACAAACAGGCACTTTAAACAATCATTCAAACGTACCTTCGTATCTATCACTCAGTCACATGGACACTTACAAACATTCAATCTCGTGCCATAAATTAGGTACCACTCGCTGGCAGTTCCGGTCCGAGTTCGCCACCGGCGGAAGCGCACCGAAATGGATTCACCGTGACGTGGGCAACATTTCAATTCATTTGTGAAAGACAGCAACCTGTCAAAGAGAAGGGGCCCCAGCTGAGGATTCACACGGCCGAAATCCACATACTAGGGCAGATACTAGGGAGCTGGCACTTTGATGGCGGCCCAAAGAAACAACGTGCCGCCGAAGGACCTAGAGACCTCCGTCACTCAAGGAACGCACCGCTCAGGATTAGTGTGGTGGGCGCGTGTTATTATCGCTTGCAGATAGCTGCCGGGATGTGCCGGTACAAGCCCTCCGGCGGCAGGGACCTACTTTGCAGGGCACTGGAACTGGTACAGGGCGTGGAATATATAAATTTCTGTCACTCTCATTTCGTTTCCCGTAGCGATAAATCTTGAACCCATTGCCTCCGGGGCCGTGGACGCTGGCCCGCTAGCCTCGGGTCCAGCTCCCTGCTCCAGCCCGTGAAGTGACGTTCGTTCTTCTGCCAATACACTGCGCGTGCTGTGACAACGGTTTGCTGGCTACGGTCGTGATGCGAAGACAAAATGAATCAGTCAGGTAGTCTGACAACAAACATTCGGAGGGATAAATAACAACAGCCTAGAACAGAACCCCTGTAAGAGGCGGAAGGTTATGTTGTTGTATAGAGAAATAGTCAGTAGTCAGTTAGTTAATTTCAATCAGAATCTAATCCAAGAGCATCTACAATAAAATAATATTATCATATCTAACAACAAACAACAAAAGATAATCAACTCTTGATCGTAAACTGTTCGTTTCCAAAAGACTGTTAATTGTGGATCACAAAGATCTCATTCAATTATAAACTTTCGGTCTGGCCGTGAAAACTGTCACTGAAATAAACATTTGCGTTCGAGTATAAATACAGATATCAAAAAGAAATCAACATCTCCACCGCAATGCTCATAATGCGGCATTTCTTCAGTGTGCTAGGAAAACCCCTCCACCCGATGCCTTTTTTCCGGAGAGATTAGATGCGGCAACGAATGACCAAATCCATGGCTGTGATAGATAGCGTACATCGTGATACCCACCTCCCATCCCCTATGAGGACCTCCGAAGAGTAGAAAATCATCATCAAACGCTCCAAATCACCCAGACTGGACTTTGCACCGGCTATCGCTACTCCGAATCGCCCGAGGGGAATCCTGGAAGCATCGAAAGACCGAACTTCCCATGTTTGGGTCTGATTGCGAACGTCGGCCGTCAAGCCCTAGTGGCCAACCAAATCTTAAAACCAGCCGTATTGGTGTGTGTGTTTGTAGCCGAAATCAAATGCAAACCATTGCATTACGGTACGCTAGGATGGAGACCCCTTCTGACAGTCAGGCGATGCCACGGTGATGACCACATCGAGCAGCATGACCAAAGAAATCATTCCACCTATAGTCACATCGTACCTCCTCACACCAATGAGAGTTTGGATTGGGATCATTTCTTGAACTTCCGACAGCCTGGAAGTGTCATTTTGGAGCGTGGAAAATTGTCCATCCATTGTTCCCTACGCTGGATCCAAGAGGTCCTGGATTGACGCTGGTAAAGGTCAGCGGTATAATTTATGGATTGAAAACTTTCGATCCAGAACCGACCCAAAGAGGGTGATTTTGGGAAGTGTCGTGCCTTTGACAAGTGAAGTTCGTCTTACAGTGCCTGCAATCTTATGGATTTAATTGGGTCTTTTATTTTTCTATAAAAATGAAAATTGTGACTTAACAGAGAATTGCTTGAATTTTATTTCAGCATCTGAGAGTGCAGACATTTTATTAAAATTACCTATAGATGATTGGCATTCTACGCAGAATAGAAATCCCCCCATATATACAACGTTTAAACAATCCAACCGTGCAGCAAAGAGGCCATCTATCCTAAGCAGTTCATGCATGGTACAACGATTTGCACACAGTTCGAGGTTCCATTCGCCAGCGACAAAGACGACCAGCTCAAAGATGGTAGTCTTCAAGGCAGAAACAATCTCCCAAAAGCACCACCTCTGGAGCACCATCCTCGAACTACTGCCAAAGAATTGCGAAATGAAGGAGCCCCCGTCCAACACCCCATACCACCCCACCGTCGCAGTTGTTGCTTGGAAAAGTTCCCAGATTTTGCATCCAGACCGGTGGCAAAACCAGAAAACCACACCACAACAATAAAACTATTTAAGAAGTAATAACACATAATGGGACTGGGAAATTAAATATGTTTCCATTTCCATTTTAATGGCTCTCGCTCGAAGGCCTCGGTGTGTGTGTGTGTATGTGTGAACGGGAAGGAGCGGGGGAATTAAGGGGGAGTCGCCCAGCGTCTAGGAAACGCGTCTTTTCTTCACTGCCGAAGGGTTTCGGGGTACTCGAGAAGGACATTCCGGGCTGTCGCTGCCATTTTCGTTTCGGCGAAACGGGGGGGTTTCTGGCACCGGTTGGGCAAAGGGAATCGATGGGCAAAGGGGATTCGGTTTGAAGCTGCTGATGCCGCTGTGGTCGGTTGATTCGTTTCGGGGGCAGATTAAACGTTAAGAGCCAGGATTCAATTTTAATTACATTCGGTCTCCCGGTGACTCTCTGTGGAGCCCGACCGCATCGGGGCCTGCACAAGGGAAGGCGAAACTAGGACGACCCAGACAAGCGGGCAGCTTGAAACGTTTGGAGCGAAATCTCCTTTCCGTTTGATGGCCAGTGAAGGTTTGACTGAATGCACACACACACACACACACGCACTCACGCAAAGGATCCGGCGTCTTCCAGGAAGTAGCCGTAGTCCGAAGGAGCACAACTACCCTCAAGGACAAATCTTTCATTCGGCCTGCCCAAGTAACCGGTTTCACTCGTACGAATTATTTCACCAAACATATTCACCCAATCGGGGAAAGTTCCGCTCGCCATGACCGGGTCCTAAGGATGGATTGCGGGTGCGGTTTGCTGGCCGTTCTGGACAAGCAGGCATAATTACTGCAATCAAGCTGGATGATGTCATTACGGCCCCGTTCAATTACTGGAACCGATGACCAATTATTTCGCACACATTTCTGCTTTGCGGTACCGGAACCAGAACATCAAACAGAAATGGCTGGCATGTGTGGAAAATGATCCAATGTGCCCACAAGCCGGCTCATATGTTTGCCGAGTGCCGAGTGGGGTAGTGAAGTACTTTTAATTCGTCGTTTCATCTGGTACTCGTAATGTAAGGGAGTAAGCAGATGTAATTGTAATAGTGCGATTGAAATGTGAGTACTTAAACAAATTTTAATAACTACAGTGAACAAAGCGTGGAAAAATCCTCTTGTTCACATTTCCCAACATACACTGGTTCGATGTTTGACCCTGCAAGTGTATGCCATAAGAGCACGTTCCTTCGTCAGCAGAGCGCGATCTTCGCCTGCACGATGCGCTTTGTTGCCACAAATCATAATAAATGTTGTTGCAATCGTCCCGGTTACTAATTAAAGCCATACACACCGACACCACGCGCGCGCGGTAGTGTATGGCACGCGGGACGGCAAAAACATAATCCTCTCGACGCCACGAGTCACCTCCAGCAGAATCTGCTGGGGCGCTATTCAGAGTTTCATTAGAATAGGCCCCCGGGCGTTCGTCAGTTCCGGGCGATTGTGAGACGCAACGGCGTGCATCCTCGGGCTGCTGGCTGCGTGCCGGGCGTTGCGTCGCATACGGAAAAACATGTACGTGAGCAGGATTTTATTACTGCGGCTCCAGATGGGCTCTGCCCATAGTGGCTGCCTGCCTGACGTTCTGATTTTAACCTTGCATTCATGCGTAACGCCAAAGCAACGGAAGCGTGTAAACCCGATGGCAAGGTGGCCTCGCACCAGCAGGCGCTGTAAAGCGCTGGCACGGAACCCACATGGCCTCGCGAGCAGCTCAAGCACACACTCCGCGCTCCGGTGTCCACCTGCCGAGGTGCACGGATTGCGCGCAATTGGTGGTTTCGCATATTCATAAGCAGGTACCGGGCCCGCGTCGCCTCTGGAACTCGGCAGTCGCAAGTCAAGGCTGCAGTTCGTCAAAAGCCAAACCTGTTCACGCTCTACCATCGCACGGGATCCACCGTCACCGTCGTCATCATCATCCTCATCATCATCATCATCCACAAAGGATGTATTCCGGCGTCGAGGACGTGGACGATGTCACTCGCTAGCCGTTTCCCGGTGCCGGAACGGCGAGCCACCTGGCACAACGTGCGAGCTGCTGCGCCCGGGCTCGCATTATGAAGCCCGGGGGCAAATTGGCACTTGACTTGACACCCTTGACGTCCACCAGATGGTCGCCGCACGGAGCTCCAGGCTGCTGCCATCGCTGGCGTTGTTAATGGGTTTGCGCTTTCCGTGTGATAAATAGCGCCGGAGCTTTCGTTTTAATTACTGAGCTTTCGGGAATGTCCCGAAAATCGGAGCCTAAGCACAACAGTTGATTGTTGGTTCCGTTTGGGGGCAGCGGAGGATGGCGAGATCGTTCAAAAATTACGCCACAGGAAGGGACAACTTCATCATACAGTGAAGGATTCTACCACGCGTGAAAATGATTGAAATCATTGGCAAATGAAATCGGTTTTAGAGATAACTTGTTTATCTCCCTGCTATCATTCGATCCACAGCATATCTTGTGTATGGCCTCATTTTAGAGGTAATCTTTCCAGAATAAAGTACTTTCTAAAATTTTCCATAATTTATCTATTATATATTTTAGCTTTTGCTTGAAGTTTTAGGTGGACACTAAATACTCGACCTATACTGAGTCATTAAGGTAAAGCACTGTAGATGTTATTGAAGATTTGTTTGAGTACTATTTTTTAACAAAATCATCTAAATTTTAAAATTGAAACTCAGTTTTATAAAGCAAATAAAATAAGCATGTACATGTCAAGGTGTATCGACCATAGTTACACAACAAGGTTTATACAAGGAAATCGAAGAAATAGCTACCATTTTGAATATTCCGTTAATGTAAGTATTAAATTAAAACATAACAAACAAGTAACCGAGCATCGTCAGGGCCTCAAGCTAGAGATCGTATAAATAACTATCTTTTAAGTTATTATCTCTTAAATTTTTACTCGAAAATCACCTGTGTTCGTTTAATTTCTCAAACGAATACACATGAACCGCATCTCCGCAATAGAATTGTGTAATAGTTATAGAATCATGTTCGCATAGAGGGTTTTTCCAGGATTGGCTGCATTTTTTTGGAGTTGAGATATTCTCACACCTCTTAACCGCATCGCCTGGATGTCCAATTGGTTCCGTTTGTCAAAAAGTGGTTCACTCCACTACGTGTTTGATATCAGAAACGGCGAAGACGACGCGCCATAACACATGACATCGTCTATCGCACATAGGCAGTTTTTTCGTGCAAAAATTGCGACACTGCGACGACGTTCTGCTTTCATGTGGCGGCCGTAAAACAATTTGTTATCCGCAATAAAATAATTCAACTCGCTACAGTCACTGTTGCGGTGGGTGGTTGCCTTCCCATCCATTTGCCATCGGAAGGCGCAGACAATTTTGCCACTGCTGCATTCGCCGCCCGTGAATACACTCCTCGCTCCGGATCATTGTGGTTTTCGCGTGCAGACGGAGGAAGTAAATGGGGGATTAACTCACCGGCTAGATAAACGGGAAATCAAAGCCATTTTCGTGCGATACAAGTTTGCCATGTCGGTGGCTGAACGACGCGGATATAAGCGTCGTTTACGATACGGCCATTTAACGACCGTAAGAGTGGTGAGATTTTACTGGTGGAGATTTTGCAAGCGAACTAAATAGCGCCGGCGTGGATACTGTGGATTATTCTTCAGTGTTACAGTAATTTAAAAGTTTCTTTTAAAATGTTTTTAAAATAAACTAGAGTCTTCAAATAAACATCTCGATAATAACTTCATCTATAGAACATTCGATGTGCTTTCATAATACTAAAACTGTCATTTTCATGGCCAAATTATCCCCCTTAGCGTGCAATTGAAGACTGCTCAGTTCAACAGATCAAGACAAATAGCAAAAAAACGAAAAACTAATCGTCCCTCAGCCTTTCCATAAAACTTCGTTTATCTGTTGGGCTAAGTAAACCGATGAGCCAAACCACAGGGCACAGATTCACCCAAAAGCAGCAGCGTTTCGTCCGGTGGCAAACCTAAACGAAAATAAACCAGCGGAAGCAAAAACAAGTCCAAATCCGAACGACGGAGCTGACAAACAAAAACCGAAAATATTCCATTTAATGCGTTTTAGATGAGAAAATAGCGCCACGCATTTTCAGCACATTTCGAATGCTTTATGTTGGGCTGGGTTGCTTCCGGAGAGCGGACCGCGGAGGCGTCATCGTGTTTGGTAAGATCAGTCCGGGCCGCATCTTCGGATTTGTTTTTCTCCCTCCACGTGCGGCCCCCGACTACTTGCCGATCTACCGAAAGGACCGCGTCCCTTCGCCTGTGGCCTACGATGACGTCGAGAGTTTTACAATTGAACGAACCTAAGCACTTTTATCATCATCTCCTTCCGCCCCGAACGTGAGGCATTGGGCAATGTTTTGTCTAGAGCATTTGAAAGTATCTACACACACACACACACACACCGAGAAAAAGAAAAATTATGATGAAATACTCCAACTGGCCGTGCTGCCCAGATCGGACCACAACGAGCGGATCGTCGGGCGACAGCAGGGCAGCAGAGGATTAAATCCCCAACCCTCCACGCGCTGCCAAAATTCCAAAGTCTTCTTTCCACACTACTACCGAGGGCAGTCCTTCTTCCCAGCATTTCCCACTCCCAGGGGGGGAAGGTGGGGTGGGTGGAGAGGGCTAGCAAGTGTATGCTTCCGAAGCACAATTAAACACTCCGCTCCGCCTCCCGGAAGCGAAATGCGGAAAGTGTCAGCTTGCCGAAGGGCTCAACCTTGCTCAAAATCTCCTCCACATCCCACGCAGGGCATCACAGACTTTCCCTTGGAGGGAACCACCTCTAACGATGCCCACCGCACCGGGGGGAGCTTAAGCGGTGGCCACCGAAGGATGAAGAATAAATTTTCTATACATCCGCAAAAATGTGCTTTTGAGCAAATAAATATTTTCAATTAAAAAAGGATCAAACTCGGAGAAGCGCCGGGTCACACTTCGTGGCAACGCCCTCGGCACGGAGGCGTAAACTGCTGTGCAGCTTCCGGTCACGGTGGTGATTGCTGAGTCAAAAACTCTCACTACCGTTCCGAACGATGTTTCAAATCGGATGGATCGGAAGCAAAGGCTTTCTGGTAGCTTTCCACACAGCTGATGTGGTTGAAATGGCGTGTATTTCAACATTTTAACTATGGAACATTGTACTGACTAGCTAAAATAGACAGGACATCAGAAGACTCCTACATGAAATGCAAAATCGAAACGCAGGTCTGTTTCCTTTAACAATTTGTTATTTTATGTGCGTAAATTAAAAAGTATTTTGAAAAATAATTTAACTTTTCACTTGGTTTAGCTGGCCAATTGTAAAAAGTTCCATTCCCTCTGCTCATTCAAACGATGTTGTTTTTTCTTGTGTTTACTCGTGCGCTGGCTGTAGCAATCCAAGAAAACAATGAGAAATAGTCCGCTGTCCAATAACCGCACATAAAATGTACATAAAGCATGAGAGCCCGCACGCCGTGTTCACCTTTTATTCCACAGAATGCTTTTGTCACCAGTCGGGAGGCGCAAGAAGGATATCCTCTATTTCACGTGGGATTACCACTTCCGGCTGCACGATTTCGCTTATGTGGTATGATTTATTGTAAGGGTTTGTTTTTTTCTTCCGTTGTCCTTTTACCACCGCTTTCCTTTGAGGATTTTTCAGCGATCGTAGTGAAAGAAAAAATTCTTTTCTCTCAAGCTACGAGCCCGCGGGAGTAGGTTTGGTGGTAAAACAAAAAAACACCCGGTGCACACATCGACAAACCACTGTTGGAAGTGGGTGTTTGTTGAGGCCGGCTGTCCACAGTGAAACAAAAACACGCGCTTTGGTTTTCCCATTCGCACACGGAATAGTAGAAGAACAACATAATCTATCTTTGCGGAAGATAAAAGCCTGTCCTTTCGGCTGCGGCAGTAATAAAATTTACCGTCCTGCAAACTGCTCCAGTGGAAAGCTGGAGAATGGAAAGTGCTAGTGCTAGTGAAATGGGAACTTTTGAAATGTAAACTGATGCAAAAACTCGACAGTGAATGAATCAGGAGTGAACAGTGAACGAATTGGTACAGGAAACATGTATATTTTCTGGAAAATGCACTGGTAAGAGATGAATAAGGTTTTTCTTTTTAGACAGCGTAGAAAAGGCTCGCAGTATAATTTATGTTAAAGGACCCATTCCATTCATTAGTCAAATAAAACATACCTAACAAGCATTGGAATTGAAAGAAACATTAAACAGAACATTAAAAGAAAGTAAGGAAGCATCAATTTTTGTTATTTAACTGATTTCAGAGAGTCAGCCCTGTTTTTTTCTAGATAGTTAACAAAATTCCCTTTATCTCGTTAGTTATAGAGCAATCAGGCAACTTTTTAGTGTGAACCAATAAAAATCAAATCACCCGACGGAAGGCGAAACAATCGAGCACTAAATTAGAGAGCAACCTCAGCAATGGCTTCTCCCCAATAATGTCAGCAATCTGCCAAAAAAGTTGCCTTCTCAGCTGTCATAGATTAGTTGTCATTCAAGAAGACCCGACCCGAAACGGGAAAAATCGCTTTCCAAAGGGGGAAAGCACAACGAATTCTAAAAACAAAAAATCTCGTTTGAGGTTTTTGAGGTCAAAATCAAATGTCCTGCCAGGGAGCAGATAGCTACACCGCTTCCGTCGTTCTAATTACTCTCCGAAGTCTCGCAACTTCTGAGGCCCTCTCCCCTCGGGGGAGTCGTATGGGGGCGGAAGATGCTTCCTGAAAACGTTGCGCTGCAGCAGGGCACCTCGGCCAGCTCGGAGTATCGCCCGGGTCGGCCAGCAAAAACGGGATCAGCCACCCGTAACCACTTAATCCAATCCGTAATTTATTCCTGCCGCTCGGTGCTTTGGCTTATAACTTCATGATCGTGCATTAGAATTTCGCATATTTGTCCGATCCGGCCCACCCAGAGCCATCGGAAGAGCACGGGGAAGTCGCAGGCGACCGACGCCGACCTCTCGGTTGAGTTGGGATTCTGTTTTTCCCCCTTTTCCGCCTAAGGGCCCTATGAGTTCACACTCGAGCATGCACACACTGGTCAGCAGCAGTAGCGGCAGTCGAGTGCGGTCCTGCTTACCCCCGAAAACTAACCAACCAACCACTCATGTGACTCATTTGCATAATGTCGGTTTTATGAAGTGCCCGCTCCGGCGAGATGCGAACCCGGGCCTTCTTCGCTCGAGCTCGAAGACGGACAAACACCGAGGCACGCTTTTCACACAACCAGCCAGCTGAAACCGGGCAGCCGTATCACGCCCCGCGGTTGGAGTGTGGGTGAAGGGATTTTCACGGACTATGCAAAAATCCTTTCGATGACGCCTTCCGGCATCCACCGGCGATACGTGGGTACGTCATCCATGCCCGAAACCGAAACCCGGTAGGACAAGCCTTTCCGATGGGCTCACCGCACGGGACTATAAAAACCCCACGGATCGCACTTGGCCTTCTGTAAAGGACAATCCGGGTCGTTGCTAGAATAGGCACGAGCAAACGTAGCACGAGGACCTAAAAGGTTAGGCTCAAAAGTGTGACGGAGGCTTGGGGGGGTTACAGTGGAGTAAGTTTTTAGTTTTGCGGTAATCTCAACTCTCTTGCTCTGACCCCGACCATTCGGATGTACAACTCCTTCAAGAAGCTCTGCTTTCCCTGCCCTCATCCACGGGGATGAGAAACACGTCAGTTAAACCTCAACTCGACCGAAAACTACTTGCGACGACTAACCACGCCGCTGCCAGTACGTCCGGCCCGTGGAACATCCTTTCCCGTATTACTAAACAAAATAAACCATGGCGGAAAAGAGGGAAAAATTTAGTCCAGCCGGGGCAAAGTTTCCCAACCAGACGATAGAGAGCGTGGGGGTTTGTTGTTTGTTTGTTTATACTTTAAGTCACCGCTGCTTCGTGTGAACATGCACCACCTATTTCGAAGTTCCCGACGCAGCCCGTTCCACTCATTGAGGTTGATGTAAAATGTTGTTTTGGAAACCGCAACGAGCCATCGATTGGCTACTCCGAAACGCCTTCCGTCGGATTTATATCTCAATTATGAATTGGTTCCACATCGATGAAGCCATCTCTGTTATGGTTTGAATCAAACGCCTTGACGTAACAGAATTGTTATAATTTAAACTTGTGTACCGTATTTCGTAAAAAGTAAAAACTGTCAGGAAAGTGTATGTGAACTATATATTTTTTTATATATATATTTGGACGGCCAGGCCGTATTCTACTTGTTGTAACAAAAATATTACATTTTTCTTAACCTAATGCTTAAAACTAGTTGTAGCGTGGCATTTCCTCTAGCAAATATAATAAAAAAGCTAATAATATGTAAACTATTGTTTTGTTTAAAAAATAAACGATTGCACGAGATATTCGCACTGGATTATATTAAGAACTGAATAAACTTTATGCACGGTTTTTATTTGATTATTGTTTCGAGACATATGAACCCCTCCAATGTATTGCTCCAGTTTTTTCCTATTGACGTTCACTTATTTATCTCCTTGTTAAATTTACTAATAATTAAAATTATCATGTAAAACACCTAGAAAAACATGTTCTACTTTCAAAAGACACAACGTTTTTGTACCAAGAAATCATCTACACTGTGGTTTTTTGTCAAATTTTAGCAAGTGTAGAATATGTGCCTTACAGCAATTATTACATTTTTCATTGCTATGCTTGCTAGGCAATAAAAACCGTCTTAACCTTGGCGCATCCAATCAAATCCAACAATAAGTACTTCCATGCAACCAGAGAACAATCAACCAGATCCCTTTCATCTTTGTGCCTTGACGATCCTTGATTGCCGAATACAATCCCCCGTTGGTCAGTTCTTCGAACTGTGAAGTGCATGCAGCAATATCTTAATGATATTTCTTTTCATACCCACCCCCCGGTCAGCCTCAGCCTGACGCGATGGTATAACTTTTCCCATTTTCTTGCAGCGCTCAACCCTACCCCCCCAGCACGAGCCGGCTAAAGTAAATCAACCCCCAACCAACCGTCGGCAAACGGCAGGAGCGGGACCGAAACAGGATAATTTAGAAAAGTGCAGAGTGGGGAAATAAATTTTCCCATTGATATGCCTCAAGTTTTGACCGACTCGACCCGAACGCCAATGCCAATGGGGAACTGCTAATATACTGCTCCGAGGGTGGAGGGCATTGGGGAAGGTGATGGTTATGTATGATATTGTTTCATTGGCACTGACGAGCACGAGTAAGCACCGTGCGCTACATCAACACCGGGAAATAGTTAGTCATCCATGTTTGAGAGCGGGGAAAGAAGGCTTAAAGCAGGAGAGATGAAAAAGAAAACTCCCTCCGAAGCTAGAACTAGAAGCGGTTTTCGAAAAACTCGCCCACTTGCCCTTGTCTTCCGCCTGGGTGAGGCGTATCGGTGCAAGGAGCGATGGCCTTCGTTGGTCTCTTATGTCGATTGCGCTTCGCCCGCTTGCCGACCGGTAGCGTATGGAAAAGTCCAAAGATCAACAAAAGAACAACATGAGTGTTGCTCAATTATTGAAGGGAAAAGTAAGTTTTCTTCATCAAAAACTATGCCCCCGCTCCTTCTCGGTGGGGGGAGGGAAGGGGAATAGTACACATGCTGCCGAGTGCGGTTGCGGTGTAGAGTGTCAGAACCACCGATCTCCGGCGAAGCACAACGGACTTTGGGTCTCCTGACCGCTGGTGAACAATAACAGCAACTTCTTGCAGACAGCGGCGGCCAAAGTCCGGTGCATAAACTGCATCGAAGCCAGGGATAGTAAAACTTCTACCACCTAGCAGCACGGCTTAGATGTGTTACTGTGTAGCATCTTGCAAGCCATGGGGAGTTGAGATTTTCAGTCTCACTCGTCCCGGAACTCTAGAAAAACTCATCCGTTACTGACACATCACAACTACCGACCGACAGCAAGTTCTGCCTCAATCGAGCCAACACAAGCCAACCTTCGTCTCCGATGGACAGTTGCACGGGTTTTGTATTGGTGTGTATGTGTGTGCTCGACTACGGTGCGGGCTGTTTGGGTGGGGAGGGGGGAGGGAGGGGGGGTGATCAGAGGAAATGATTAATTGCAACATTTGGTCAAGATACGGCTCAATCTAGGAAAAGGGAAGATATGTCTTCGTTTTCCTCTTGCACCCGGAAGAGGAAGTGGCATATGAAGTCCTCGTAGAGCACGGAGTTTGGACATCCTGATGGATGGATGGATGGATGGATAGCTCGAAGAGAAGCCCGGGAAAAGCTGTGGAAAAGTTGACTGCCAGTGTCATTTGATATTCTTTGAATAAGAATGCATAAGAATGGCTGCCACAGAGTTCGAAAAAGATGTTTTTTTACCCTCTCTCTCTCCCTCTCTCTCTTTTCGAGTCACTTTCATCCCAACCACCGGGAGGGTCATGGAGAAACCCACAGAATGTGCCGGAAATGACCAGGGTGCCAAGTGAAAAGGGGGAACTCCCGTTTTGCACAACAAAACTTCCACTGCGCGAGGGAAATTGAGCGCAAGCATAGTTGGTGCTCCTATTGAAGTTTCAACAGAGGCTATGATTGAGTACATTTTCCATAGTTTGTGCCTGTGAAAACCAGGTTCTTCTTTTCATCCAGCACTTGACACATCTTTCGACCATACATGGCATACATGAACCCCGGCACTAGTTTTAGAATTTAAACGAAGCAATGAGTTTAGAAAAAATAAAACTTTCATTCTTTTTCAGAACGTGAAATGGTTCCGAATATGTTGGTTCTCGAAGTTTAGTGTCGAAAACTAAAAAAAAAACTTGGTATTTTAACAAGCTTTTCATTATTTCGTTTCTTTTATGAAATTTTTAGTTGAATTTTCAAAACAAAAAATATTTTTCAATCATTCAAAGTAGTTTCCAGCATAAAATCATTCCTAGCAGCTCATTTTTGTTTTCATTTCACTGGAACTAGATCCGATACAACTGAATACAAAACTTGCAAAACTTGTCCAATAGTTAGTAGTAGTTGTTTTAGGTTTCAAACAGCTCGTTCACTCCTACAATGTTTGTGGACAACAACTATCTCCGCTGCCTGTGTAACTGTTAGAAAATGTATTGCAACGATCGAACGGATTTTAAAACGCCGCTTTTCCCGCTTTTGGCAGCCATTTTCCACACCCAGTATTTCAGCGCCCGTTCAGCGTTTTGATTGTTCGATAGACGAACGGAAAAAAACAACCGTACCGTAATCCATTTGAACGGCTGAATGAATCGCAATCGCCGGCAAATCCGCTGTGTGCCGGAGGAAATTATGTACTTCCGATTGTCAAGCTAAGTGAATGATGGACAAATCGCTTTTACATCATCCGCTCGGCATTTCAGCTCAATGCCGCATCTATTCGCAATCATCCGGTGGCACGCAGATAAAACGCCGTAGCGAAAGGAGGAAAACAAACGGAAAATGCCCGCACCGCAAGTGTCCTCCTCCCCCTTCGCCCGATATGGTCGAGGTGTTATCTGTTTCGCGTTTTGCGCGGGTCGGAAAAAAGGGATTTAAAAATCGATAAAAAAATAGCACATTGGAGAGAGAGAGAGATCGAGGGGAGGGAAAAAAAGGCGCTCTCGTGATAATCAACCAAACAAACAAACGCCAAATTGATGCATCGAGAATGGAGTTCTGGGCCGAGGTGTGCCGCAAGGAAAAGCTTCATCGGAATGGCGGGATTTTTCGAGGCAGAAGGCAAAACCGATTGCAAAACCCCCGAAACAAGCTGAAAACACCATCAACGTCACCAGGCCCGGCATTGAGCCTCGCGAGGCTATGCTCCAATTTTATTTATTTATTTCAACGCACATTTGGCAAAGCGCTGTTTTGATAGATGCTATTTTACTTCTACGAAAGAAGTAGAAAGCTTTCAGAGTGGGTTGGTATCATAAAATTCAAAATTTAGGCAGTTATTTCCAAGGTAAGATCGGTGCCATCGTAAGGAAAGCTTCTTCGCCAGTGTGTTTGCGAGTACATTTTCCTGCAGCGCGCTGAAACCGGATACCGACCCGTTCGAACGACGGACCTCCATGGGAGCTTCTTCCGTTCAGCGCGAAGGGTGATGTGTTCAAATTCAAGGAGAAGGAGAAAGCGGCCCATCCAAACGAACCCCCCCGGGGTTGAACAAATGCAATTGCAAACGGGTGGTTGTGGGGGTGAGGATGTTTTGAATGTGTATATTTAGTTGCAATTTCATTTCACCTTTCAACCGTTCAGCGGGCAGACTGATGGCATCAAATAACGTTGATGATCGCGCTGATGTTGATAATGGCGCTGGAAAACCCGTATCGTGGAGCAAATTGCATCGCATCGCATATATGCCTACCGTAGCATCGTTCCGTTTCGCCTTGCACTTGCCCGGACTCGCCCACCATCGATGGCGCTGGCCCATGGTTCCGCACGCGAACAGCCACCCACCAACCCCCCCATCCGATCGGAAAATGGAGCTCCCGAAGTGCAGCGAATAATCGATAAACAACTGATAGTTAACAACGCGAAGCACCGAACGACCAACCGACCGACCACCGGCACGGAACAAATGGCAACAACAAATGACCGCGTGGGGAGGAAAGGGAGAATGCGGAGTGCGACGCGAACGTGGGACGATGCAGAAAATGCATTTTCCTTTCCTTGCGCCAGGCTAACGATGGTTTCCATACCGTTCGCCCGTTCCCTTCCACGCGCCCGGTGGGTTCGTCCTTTCGTTTCGCGGACGAATTCGATTGCAGTTGACGGTAAAAATATATCATTGGTATGGCGGGGAGTTCTCCTTTCCCACCACCCTTCGTAAAAACAACGACGGAGTAGCCGGGGAAGGTTGAAGCAGAATGCAAGGAAAAGCGTGGAAAACAACTGGGGCACTGTGGCGTAGGCGAAATAAATTAAAACGAAACTGCAACATTTTGGACGGCCCGTAGGCTGGCGGGCGGGGAGGGCGAGAAACGCGGGCCGAGGGCCGATCGATTCGAGGCGCGAAAGGGTCAGGAGCGCGCATGGTTACGTGTGTACCTAAACTAACGATAAGACTTAGGAATCGAGCGCTCCGGTTGTTAGTCATTCGGTGTGCATTTTCCTGCTCGCATGAGGCGGCCGCGAGACGCGGGGAAGGATGGACCCGGCAGGTGTCCTAATGGCCTCCAATAGGGGGAGGATGTTGTTCCCGTGGTATTACAAAATTAAGCTACCTATCGCTAGCTACCCTTTCGGGCGAACAATTGTTCCGCACGCGGGCTCGAAGTAAAAATTGATGAAATTGAAAGAAAAATACGGCTCACCCTCCACTTCATCGGTGCAACTTTCCCAAGCGAATGCATCGATAATGACCGGGTCCGATTGAAAAAACCCCAAGGCACTTACTTGCCCGATGTTGAACTTTTGCATAAAGTTTCTGCGCCTGAGAGAACCGTAACGAGACCGTAAGTGCCGGAGTTGCGATCTCAATTATTCAATGGAAATTCTTCGAACCAGGTCCGAATGCCACTTTGTTGCACTCGGACAAACTGCAAGCGGGTAATCAGTAACGTGTAGAGCGGAAAAAGGTTTTCCCTACCGCTGGGTTCGGATACTACCGTATTAAATCAGAACTGTTGCTTAAAACATTCATAAACAAAATTAACTCATAATGCATTTCATCTCATTGTATCGAAGTTATTTATTATTGAAAACTACCAAAACCTAGAGTCATTCGTTGTTAACTAACGGGAAATGGAAAATTCATTTCGTAGAAATTTACACCTCACACCTAATTACATGGTAGGTTGTTTCCGAACGTATTTCAATCGATATATTTGGCATTTCTATTAACCCTTAAAGGCACGTATTGACCATTGTAATATACCATAGTAGAATTTATTTTAGAATAAGAAATATAAAACGATTTAAAATATTTCATATTATTTACAGCAAGATATAGTTGTACTTAAAACCTCCTTCAGATCTTTAACAATATTCCGGCTTCCTAAATACAAAATATTCATTTACTTCGTTTACTTTTTGGAAGACAACTGTTTGGCGTTAGAGCACGTTGTTTTAATTATGCTTTTGATTGGCGAAATAATGTTTTGTACGTTGGGTTAGTACGAAATTAAAGTAATTCCTACGGATTGTACATTTAATTCAAAGACCTTGGACCTTTGGAAAAATATCGAGAGTTAGAAATCCGCACTATCGATCCGTTTTTCGTGAGAAGCTAAACAATGCAGACTTTGTTCGGTCACTATATTCTTTTTGGAGAAAAACTTTGGGTTTTTGTATTGCGGTTTGTTTTGAGTTTATAGAAAACACATTTGAAAACAATGTTTTGTTTCGTAAGGGAAATTTTGAAACCTTTTATTCAGTGAGCAATCCCTGGTAGGAGACATTATGATACTTTATAATTTTTGTTTGTTGGAAGCAGTTTGTGAAAGAAATGATAATAATGCTTTTTATCGAATAAAAACTATCACAAACAAAATTACAAAAATTATTCATTTTCAAAGTTGTTTACCGAGTTGCTTTTGAAGGGTTAATACTCTAGGTTGTACGCTACATTATAATTTACATTCGTCTGAAACGCAGTCGATTCCAAAACTACGGCGTATGTATTCATGTTGTTTTGACGCATTAATACCAGTTTAAACACTCTTCTTCTCGAGCCCCCAAAACATCCGACCGCGGTCCATCGCCGCGATCGATAGTATCGACCGCTTTCCACATCGAGGTTAAAGGTCCAGACAGATCATTCCCAACTGTCAATGGCACCAGACCCGGCCTCCTTTAGGTCCCGGTTCCACTCCGAAACATATGACCAGCGTCAAACGGAAGCGCAGCTTGACACCCGAACCCCGCGAGCCCAGAGCAGCTGGCGGCCCAAACGCGGAGAGGAAGACATCCCCGGCCGTCAGTGAAGAGAAGGGATATTTTTTTTGTCTGATTTTTGTTTTCCATTCGCGCCAGAACGCGAACTGCCAGTGTCGCGAAAATGTGTTCTCCGACCGGCTGGCGTTGCATTTTGGCTTCATCAATAATTTCGCCCCCGTTCTCGCGCGGGGTTTGCGCAGTTTTCCCGGGGGGGCGCACCAACCCACACACACGGATGCACACTGGCGTGCGCACTTGGCACAAAATCTTTCCCAGCGATGAGCAGCTTTTCACGTTCGTTATTTATTTCTCATTTCTCGCCGACCATATCAATTAGTTTAATTTAAAAATCCGTCCAATTTAATTAGCTCCGAATGGTTCATGATTTATGCATTATGATGGTTATTTTTAATCGCATTCGGCTGCTGCTTTCATTTTCCCGGAAACGACCGCTTCCCTGCCGTCTGATGTGGGTGTTTCAGTTCAGCTTTTTTTTGCGAATTATTTTGTTGTTTTATTTTCCACTCCCGCAAAAATAAAAACTGCACTCATCTCTGTCTCTTTGTACTGTCATGTAGCACGTGCGGCATGTACGTATGCATGTATACTCCGAAACGACCCGCTGAATCTGTGCATTCGATTTTATGCTATATGCTGCCAGCCTCCTCCACGGGCACAGCTGGACGCAATGGATGACGCGACTCCAGCCGAACGCCAGCCGGTGGCTTTTTATTGGAATGTCATCCCGACACCGCTGGCTCGCCAAGTTAGCCCGGACTCAGCGCTTCATTTGGGAACCGCGGAACGCTCGGAACGGGTCCAAAGTGTCACGAACGTCACGACTTCGCTGCGCTGACCACCGTCCGTTGGAGTTGGCGCACGGACTAAGGCGCACGGCACGATATTTCCCTGTACCCGGGTGTGCGGGAAAACACTCCAAATGGACCACCACCCCTCCCCGAACATCCTCACGAGGGCTTCCTGCAAGGGTGAGTCAGAAATCAGAAACGATGCTCGGCCGGGGCTCGCGTCTCCTTTATTTTCCCCTCCCCGGGCCACACCGGAGGTTATTTATGACCGCAAGAAATATATTTTCGAAAAACTTTGCACCATTTTCCAGTCGACGGGTTCACTAGCCGGCCGCGTGCCGAGGTAGATTGCTGTCCAATCGCTGATATACGATATAACAAACGGAACCAGTGGAAGGTGGCTCCTTCGGGCGGGGGGAATTTTCAATTCGGGGCCACAACACATGCACGCCCACATGCAAAATGAGAAAACGGAAAAGCAATGGCGGCCAACGACCAACAGATGGTGCACGCGGCACGGCACCGATCACGGTGTCACACACTTTCCGGACACTTGCTACCCGTAGTTTTTATTTCTTTCCCCCCACCTTTTTGGGGTTTTCCGAACCACCGACACCTTTCGACTCGTTATGAAAACCGGGAAGGTTCATTTCGCCCGACAATTCGTTTCGTTACGGTCAAAAATCATGCCTGGTTTCCTTCCTGCATTCATATTGACCACGCACCCGCGCTGGCTAGCAAATGCAGAATGCAAAAAGCACCGGACACTCTCCTGTCGCGTGAGGGCACAAGCACGCCCGAACCTGGAGGGTTGGATGTTTTGTCAACGGAATTTTTCAATTAATCAATCTGACGAGACAGTTATTTTAAAATGGGGTGTGTATGTGTTTCAGTTGCCGGCGAACGCTTGCGGTGGCTTTTGGAGAGAGTGAATAGAGTTGGCGCTAACGAGACGGAAGCACCTGAACGAGTCGTCCACTTTGGGGTGGGTTTCGTCCTAAAGGAGGGTGATTTAAGTGGATGAATACGTACATGGTGTACAGACAATTTGGGAAGTAACCGCATCATTTGTGAAAACTGGCAACGTTTGTCTTAAATTTATGTTATAGTAAGATATGTTTAATATTAAATATTAAAGTTCAATATCGACCGATAATCATCGTTGATGGAATAAAATAAGTGTAACAAACTAATGAATGTTAGTAGTTACGGTAAGTACTAAACATAGCTTCTAGATATCAAAATAAAATACAATTCTTTAGACTTCAAAAAAGTTTTAGAAAACCAGTTGAAGCTGATAGTACACTAATTTATACAAGTGAAAAGAGATCCCAACTTATATTTACAGGACAAGTATGAGATGATCATAACCATGAATTGAAAAGGAACTAAAAACTAATGTTAAAAACTTTGTTTAACAGAAAATTTCTTTGATTTGAGTTAAGACATTAAACAAATGTTGCTTATAGCAGAAAGCCTTTATTAAAAAAATGCAAACTGTAAAATTTGTAGGTCAATTCAGTTGAACCAATCCTCTTTCAACCAGGATAATACACATGCAAAAAACGCTCGGATCAATTAAAAATGACCTCGTATCTTTACCGATCTATCCCACAAAGCTCATTACCTATTCCTAAGTGACTGAGCGATAACCTTCTCGCGCCGATTGCATAATTAAAACGCATGATGCTTAACAAATTGGATGATGTAATGCACAAGCCATTTCATAGCCGCACGAGAACAAATGTACCGGGAGGAAGATCATTCGCTCTCCATTAGCAGTGCTCGACTTCACTTGGACTTGCATCGGCACACTACCAAAGACCAGTTCCTTTCATTGCCATCTTCCACATAGCCTCCGGTTTAATGATGGTACGTAAATGTAAGGACTTGTGCCTTAGCCAAAGCTAGTGCCCGAAATGTGTAATGTTATGAAATTAGGTACCGAATGGAATGAAGCATGATGTCTTCCAGCGGAGAGCACCATTGAGGTTCAAGCACCCGCAACCGCTAACTGCAGGAAAGGATCCACTCATCACACCGGTGGTTATCAACTAATTTTCTTTCATCCAAATCCAACCCACAGACGGCTGGAGGAGTAGTTCCTGTGCCGGACGATCGACGAAGGCCGAGAATTTCGAAGCAACTAACACACGCACACACACAAACACACATCCAGTTGCAGGACTCAGGCGGGCAGCAAACGAGCAGCCAACGCCAACTTTCGCCGCACTCCGTTACCCGGGGCAAGTGACGCGCGGCTAATGGTGGAAATAAAACCCCATAATCATGATCGTTATAACCAGGTATTTCTTTATTGCCCCGGTCGGCCCCTAAACTAGCTTCATTCGATCCGGTACCGCTCAGAATGCTGCCGATTGGTCGATGGCGCTCGCTACAACGCTTCGCATTCGAGCTAGGTCGCCTGGCGGAGTGAAAAATCTCCGACTCTGGGCCGAAGGAAAAACATTAGACGACCATCCGTAGGAGCCACGCGTGGGCGGCCACAATGTCGTCGACAAGGCACTCCGATTCCGGCGAACCAAGGCACCCCCGAGACAAAATGGGCCGGAAATAAAACAGCAGTAATTAAAGTGTTTAGCTCGTTAAATGGATAAATGATAGCGTTCGCGGGACCACGTGCTTCACGGAGCGCCATTTCCCGTGCGGGTCAACCTTTGGCCGAACCCTCTGAGGCGGAGGTCCAGCTAAACCCGAAGCACCGAGTGGGATTGGGACGCGATACGATGGCCGGAGCCTTATGCTGCCGAAACAGGAGTGGATAATTATCGCAATAAAATCTTCGATTTAGAGGACACCCGACCGCGCGGAGGCAAGCATTTTTCCCAGAACTCGCCAGAATTCCAACAAATCCCTAAGGAGGATTACTTCCGACCTCCCCCCCGGACGAAGGATTCATTTTAGAACGCAAAGAGTCGAGAATTTCAACGAGTATGTCGAGGGCCACCCAATGTAGCTGCTAAGTTTATCGGTGGTAAGTTGTGTTGTGCACAACAACATTCCATCCACCGAGCGCGGATTACGTTTCGCGGACCTGTCAAACATTCGTGGGAATCAAGATCTAGCCCCAAAACTTCCGAAACCTTCCGATGGGTTTGGAACTTTTTTCTCTCTCGCTCCAGATTTTAATTAACTTTCACTGTGGCATTTAGCTGATTTTCGCGTCGCGTAAGCTTCATGCGGTCGGGCTGGGGGATGAAATTGTTTTGTTTGTCACCTAAAAGATGGCTGGCCCCGCAACTTAGATCCCCCGGACTAATCCGGCAAAATTTTTAGCCGCTTCAGCAGCTAATAGATTTTCAAGCCCGCAAGAACATTCTCGTTACTGATTAACTTTATTTGACTTTCGATTGGCACGCTAGGTGGCGCTGGGAGTGCAGTCGGTTTCCCGCCTTTCCCCTCAGTTCACTCTCGGGAAACTCGCTGGTAGCCATTTTTGTGCGACAAAGATTAGCCCGACTTAGAGAAAATGAATTTGGTGATAATTGGTCCCGGCAACAAATTGCAAACCGACAACGAGATTATGAAACTGCGCGTAAAATAGTCCTCCTCAGGGGAAAAAAGTTCTCCCAAGCGTTTTTTTTTTTTTGTTTTGCTTGTTTGCTCCTGCGACCTACAAACGCTAGTGGCTTGGACCGAAATCCGGGTGATAAGAAGTTGAGAACTGATCCCCTGAGCTGTTCGGGACGTTCGTTTTATTCGTTGTTTTCATCATTAGAAGCGCGGGTAGAACGACAAAGGGCAAGGTAGGAGAGTGTCCAGGAAAGGTCGCCGCGTAAGAGATTTGTTAAATCCTCCATCCAGAGGCGCAGGGAACACAGGGCACGGTGCGGGGTCCATGTTGCGCCCGACCGTTTATTCAAATCAGTTTGCGAGAAAATTGAAACTTTTCAAACCAATAAGTTGCCTGGTCTATTTTTATTTTCTACCGAGTGTGGCGCAGCGATAGGCCGAGCGGGGGAGGATTGCACCATCAGGAAGCCCGGGAAGGACGTCATTCGCATCGTTGTGGCGTCACCGGCAAGCCGCTATTCCAGCGCTTCAAAGGATATTTCGTAACACTATCCCGACAGGAAGACGCTGGTGCTGGTGATTGTTGCCACGTGCCGAACGGCCCACTTCGCAAACTACAACCTCGAGCTCTGAACGGAGCGCCAGCGTGTTTCCCCATCCACTCCAGACTTTGGGCTAAAGTTGGAATATTTAATTTCCCACCCAACCACCGCGAGCAGCGTGCCAAACTTGCCCATTTCCTTTGGCGTTCCGTGTTGAGGAGCGTCGTCGCATGCGTCGCGGGGAAAGGAAATGAGCCCGATCCCCGCCGGGACCTCAAGAATTTGTCAGTCGATTTAACGGGCCACGCAACCCACCGAGGCGTCCTTAGGCGTGCCCCCCGAGCGATGGCCGGACGACGCCGGTGCGTGGCGAAAACTTTTGAACTCGCGGCTCGATTCATGCTGCATGCTGCCCCACGTCACTTTGTCACTAAACGCAATTCAATATGCAAATTCGCAGGCCCCGCAGCGGCGCACATTATCTCATTATGCGGTTTCCGTTTTCGCACAAAAACCCACCGAGCAAACACCTTCCCTCCCCACCCGTCCGGGGTTTCCCGGGCGCCCAGTGGGTCCGGCGGTTTTCAATTCGCTTTCACACAGATTAAGCCACTTGTTCTTCGACTGGGTGGGAGTGGGACGTTCGGAGCACAAAACTTGCGACAAAACAACCGATGTTGATTTGGTTTATGCGGATGAGGTAAAGTTTTGTACGGAACTGAGCCGCCCCGGTTCCGCGTCCGGCCGCCGACTTACGCATTTACGAGACCGGAGTAAAAGGCAAATTTGTGCGCTCGAAACAACGCGTCAACGGAGCGTAATGAACGGAAACGGGAAGCGGGGGAACCGGCGGGGGAGAAAGTTTTCACTCGTCCAACGCGCCTCCTCCCCCACCATCAGTTCCCGGCGAAGGCAGCTTCGCCTTCGGGCGTTTATGTTGTGCCAGTTATGCTGTTAGAGTAAATCGTTTTTGATTAATGGCGGTTCCACAGTTTAGTGTGGTCTGGTTTAGTGTTTAGTGTGGAGAAATTGAAAAATACAGTTGCAGTAGGAAGAGATATCACCGGTTTTAAAGTATCATTTCCATATTGGAAGTTTTATCGGGAACAATATGTCCACTTACAAATGTTTATATCCTAACTAGGTTTTATTCGAGTAAAACAAACAAATTTATCATATTGACTGCCATGTCACCCAAAAGTGGGTAACTTGCCCACTTCCCAATTCTTTGGGAAGCTAAGTTTTGCTTAGCCTTAAAAAATCGTTGGTTTAACAAATGTACCTATATGTAGAATTTTTTTAAAAAAGATTGTACTAAAAAAAATGTGCTAAAAACGCTTGGCAGTCAACGTGTTAAAAAAATTTCCAACTTAAAACGGTTCTTACAAGTAGTAGAAAAAACTGAACATCATATTGAAATCGTTTTTCCAAAGCTTTTCAAAGATATTTATTTACCAGCAAGCATCAGTCCAGAACAGCCTATCATACCAACATAGTCATCTCGGTCATCAAAGTACAGAAGTTGAGCATTCATACCTGAAACGAAGCAAAAGAAATAAGAAAACGTGAGTTGAAGTCCCATATAAAGTATAACATTATTCAGTACAAAGAATTAAAATGTACAAATTAAATCATAACATACATAAAAAAATAAAACAGAATATATTAGATCTATAATGAGATAAATGATGTCATAGTAGTTCATCAAGAAGGGCGCCTGATAGCTTTCCTACTTAAACTATTTAGTATCGTTAATATAAACAGTATATTTAACCGCAGACATATTTCTTATCTTAAACTCAAAAGAATTAGAAAAACATAAAATGCGTATGCGTATTAAACATTGATATGTAAGTGTATAGTACTACTTGTAGAAAAAATACTTCATTTGTTTTCAATGCCAGTAAAAGCAAAAAAAATCGTTCTAGCTTTGAACGCATAGAAATCGGTACAAAAGTGTTCCTCAATTTGTTTGTGCCGTTCCCTTCAAGGTACAACCAGCACCTTCGCATCGATTTTCCAACAAAAGAACGAACCGAGAAAGTGACGCTTACCAACGCACTATTTTTGTTAGGGGTTGATTGATGTGTTCGGATTGGTAGAGGCAGTTAACTGATCCTCGGCACACAATTTATGCGCAGAACGGGCAAGGGTGCCGCACGCGGTACAGCGGACATGATTTAATTGTAGGTGGTCTCCGCCTCCACCGGAATCTGCTCGGGAACTAAATTTTCCCTTCTCCTCCCTCGCCCTTTGATGGTGACCGCTCGCGCGAAGTTGAAGGGTATATAAACTCCTTCGACGAGGCGACGTCGTACGATGTGACGGCAACACAAGCCCGAGCCTGATGTGGTCGCGATAGTGCATGTCCGTTTGCGCCACCTTTCCCCCCCCCCCCCCCCCCCCGATCCCTCACTCCGCTCGAGGCAGGAAAATGATCGAAATAGTGCCAGAAATGGTTGCACCTTCACTGAGCGGCGCACTGCATTTACTTCATTAGGGAAAACGATTGCGTGCCGCGCGATCGTAGCTCGTGTATTTGTTCTTCCATATTCTTCTTGCGAACACTTTACAGACCCCGCTCCGCCACTTGCCTTTCCTTCGTCCTTTTTTCCTGCGGGTGAACGATGGCTACCTGAAAGGTACCATCCGGTCAGTAGGGGTGTATTTTATTTCCCATTTTTCCATGAATTTTCCTGTACCTATTTTTCCGGTGGGACGGGATCGGAGGCACGAATACAAGGTACGGGATGGTAACTAACACCGATACCCAAGCGCACTCGGACTGGCAGCAATTGAATTTCCTGCCTCACTTCAATTACCACCTGTCCATCCGGTATTTCCAACAGAGGTCAGGGGAGGAAAACAGGAACGCCCGGCTTGCGGTTGCGGTTGGTCGAACCGAAAACGAAAAAAGGGCATAATTGCTAAACAACTTTGCGATCAGCTACTCCAGGTGGAGCTTCGTTTCGAAAAGCACTACATAATAAATTTCTCCATCATCATCGCCATCATCATCAACATCACAGATCGATTTCATGATCGCTGCAGCAGGTCCAATTTTATTAAGTACAATTTACGTTTTCTTTTACTAAAAACGTCGCAAATTTTCTGTCCAAACCTAAACAAAAAATGCGGAAAAATAATCTGTCTAAAACATATTTTGTGCGTTTGGATTTAAAAGTATAATTAACCAGGACTAAAAAGGTGTTCACCCAAGGCAATACCACATGATTTATACCATTGTTGCTAATGTTACAACTTATTCAGCTAATTGGGAACATATTATCTGTGATTTCAATCTGTTGTCTCGCATATATTGTCAGTAATTTTAATCCATCCAAACATCAAACCTGTATTGAGATTTTTATCGTAAACAGCATTAATATCCTCACCATCGCAAAATACATATCAGTGTTAATACGTGATTATTACAGTAATCTGTCAACCATAGACAGGAAGCGTAACGAGCAACCATTCATTTGAGTATGGTTTTAGCGAAACTACATTCAGTAATCAAATGACCATTTCCAAACTAAACCCATTATATTCCTGGGTCAATGTATTAGTTGTTCCTGTTCTGTGCTTTGTATATATAAATTTCAAGAAAAAAAAAACGTATATAAATCTGCTATGATTGGAAAACGTAGCGATTTTATTACTGCACCAGAGGACTGTGGCATGCTTTGGAAAACGTATCGCGTGACACCTCCGGAACACGCCTATCCTGATGGAAATAATTTTCAATTGGCCAGCGTATGGCCAATTGACACGAAAGAGTGACAGTGTTTTTACTTTTTTGTTTCGTTTTTTTCCTTTCCCCAAACAGTGGGATGGTTGGGAAATCGTTATGTTTTTTTGTCTCTATTCCTATGTTCAGCACGCAGGACAGACAGTAAAGTGGTGGACAATTGACTTGACTGTGAGGCCGACGAGTCGAAGCTAGTTAACGGATACGATATGCATCTCAGTGAGGCCACCGGTGAGCAAACGAGCATTCGTGCACTTAACGAACACTTGGCTTATCACCATAATTGCGGAATTTAAACGCGACCCCGGTTCGCCGTCGAGGTGGGCAGAAACGGTTTTGTGTAAACGCATGTTTGCCTAAGCGTTTCGTTAGATGGATATCTTAATGTGGACCGATGTTTTCTGTTAATTAAAATGTATTGCGTGGCAAAATAATCACAGTGGCACATATGAAGAAAAAATACTGTTAATGGTCTACCAAGGCAGCCAGTTGTTCAACCCCGTGCTCACTCTCTACGATAAGTTTGTTTTCTACAGTTTTCTTGCTCCTTGTTTCTCTGCTTTCCAATTTCCCACTCCCGATTGGTAGTAAAATTATTAATAATCTTTACCCAAACTCCCCGAGTGAGGATTTTATTCATTTGTGGACTAATAAGAAACCTTCCATGAGCGCTACACTATAGTTTCCTCCTTGATCAAAACCATTTTACGACCCACCCACGAATCTGTGAGTTAAATTTCGCCTCATTAGACTTCCGGCTACGGCTCCGGAATGGCGCCATCCGAGGGAAAGCCAAATTGCAGTTTCCTATTTATTTGGTCCGCAGGCAAATGGCTTGTTTTTCACCATCCGAAAGCGAGTGCGGTCGGAACCGTTCCTCCCTTCCCCCACGCCGTTAGAACGTTTGATAAACCCGCCCCGGGGGAGGTGGTTTTTGACTAAAGAGGATAATAAAAATCACTTTCACCGGGCGGGGTGCGGAGTTCGGGGTGCGGGGCGAATTAATTTTGATTTATTGACGACTGCCGGAAAGAAACTGGAACCTACCGGGTAACACCCCCAGCACTCCCTTCCTCATTGGACACCCACGACATGGGCCAGCTGCCGGTTTGGAATTGATGGGACATAATTTAGATAATTTGAGCCACTGATTTGTTGTTGCCACTTTCGCCCCGGGAACCGGCCGGCTTTAACTGCCGTAATTGGGTGCAGCATCTGAGCGGCGCACCTGGACCACCGCCCAGGGGTGTTCAGGAATCAATCGCCCGCGCCAAAACAGTGGCCAACTATAAATAGAACCATTTTCGGGGAAAATGCCACGGGTTGGTGCTGGTCGTAAAATAGCGCACGGCCGAAACTGCTTCTGCACATAACGATCGGGGAATGGGGATTTTCATCAGCATCTTGGCAAAAGGTACTCCGGAAAATGGTGGATATTGATAGTAGGCAAGAAGAAAACACACAAAAATCCTACTGTAGTAAAGCGCGCGGTGATCTGTTGGAAAGAGCGTTTTCCGATTTCACGCAAAAGGCAAAGTAAAGTTTTCGCAACAACGTGAAACTTAAAAGATGAGACATTGGAGGAGACGGACGCCAAAATTTTGGCAGCAAGCCTGCTCGTGAGGATGGCCTCCCGGCAGGATAACGAGCATCTCAATTTCAAAGTGGAATTGAAATCGAAGCGATAAAATTTTTATACCGACATAATGTTTATGATTGCTACGCCGATGCGGTTTGCTCGTGTTGTAGCACTTGAGCCCGTACGACACGTGTTTCCTCCACCACCAACGGTGGAAACTCTTCCCAAAAGGGACCTTACCCGTTCGTGACGGCGGACTTGCGTTTTGCTTTATTTTTAGTTGCATGCTCGAGCTGAAGCGCCTCATCGACAGGTTGTGGAAAGAAAAAACCAAACGATGAAAACAATCAACCCATAGGGATTTTCCCGGAATGCATCGTGAAACCCTGCCACGGTGGGAAACTAGCAAAGAAAATCTTTCCCTTATCCAGTCCCGACCGGTACGTCAGCTAAATACAACACACAACGCGCAACCCTCAAAGAACCCACTACAATCGGGCATGGACGGGAACTATCCCTTGTCGTTGTTCCTTGTTTCAAACCCTTCCCCCACGTGGGCAAAGTATGTGTGGCACGTTAAGTGAAAATTGATTTTCTATTTTCACCTGTTTCCCATCGTTCGTTTTATTATCGTTCCCTGTTTTAGAGCTGCGCTTTTGCGGCTTTCTTTCTGATAGTATTTTTTTTTTCTTCTGTTATCCTGGAAGAGACATGCACGGAAAGATGATGTATATCCGATGGTTTATGTCCACGCCAGGCGCTAAAGGTATGGGGAAAGTGCTGCATGTTACTTCTGGTTGTTTTTGCCCATTCTCTCGCCTTTACATTTCCCACTATTTTCTTTGCAAATTCTTTCGATTATTTTTCAACAAGCAAATAAACGGTTACGTGCCTTAGTTCATGTTGCATGGCGCAGATCCTCGAACTTCGTGGTGGCCTGCAATGCTTCTCCGGTTTGTAAAACATCATACTAGCTGATCAAAGCATGATTCTCTTCTAAAAAACATTTTCAAGATACGGACACGTCAAGAAAAAAGTGTACGCCTTGTCAGTTTCAGCCCGAAACGTGGTATAAGGAATGTGTAAAGCGAAAATATTCAATCGTAAATTTTACTTGTTTACCACCCGCACACATTTCACCATCACAGACACATAGTTTCACGGCCAAAGCCTTCGAGGTAAACAACTATTTTGTGGCCACAAGGAAATCAAACTTTCGTGCTTAAACTCACTTCACCGGCTTTCTACCGAGAGTTGGCATGTAATTTAATTAGCAAACCGAACCGGTGGACATTCTCTTTATCCTTTTATCGTTTGTGGCACAAGAGGAGGACACTCCTTTTGAACTGATCCGAAGTTTTACCTGGTTTGGAAGCGTTCCAAACTGTGTCAAAATAATCGCTATCTAATTCATAGTTCTAATTCCTTCCCAAGTGATGTTTTTTCTTTGACAAAAGTGTTTTTAAAAGCAATCTTTCCTTTTTAGGAAGTTGTGTTTGTTTTATTTAAATTTGGAGTTTGGCCAAGAATTTTCATTCATTTCATTTTAACTATTTTTTTTCAATCAAACGGCCTTCGCCAACTTTTACTATCCAAGCCCTTTGATACACAAGTTTTACCTAATGTTAAACATTTGTAACCAACGTATTCAGTAGAATCTCGCATAAAACGCGTCCTTGGAACGAATATCAAAGTATCGCATACCCTCTTCAGACCTAGCGTGGAACAAAAAACATCTAAATTGTAAAACGCAATCCAAACTCGTTAAATCCAATCCGACCGGAAATCCGGGCAATACTAACCGCCTCCCGCCCTCAGCCACATTAACCCATAACTGCCACGGTTGTGAAATACAGCCGAACCGGAAGGGAGCACTTTAATTTCCCACCAAAACTCAAACTCGTTCGATGTTTCCTCGCTTTAGGTGCGATTTTTTTGTTCCAAAGGCCAAAGATACAACCGTTATCATCCCTCATCATGAGCGAGCGATCGATTCGTTGATGGTGCTAACAATGGATAGCGTTGGGAGGGCTTTTAAAACACCAAACATCAGACGCCGAAAATCGGCCACGCTTGGTCTACTGGGTTTTATTTTTTTCATCCTGTTGGAAAATAATCGAAGGGCGGAACGGGTTACCTCGGTGGGTCAGTGGCATGGGGGGAAGGAAGCAACAAACGCAAACAAAAACACAGTCGCAAACTTTTGATTGCGTGGATTTGAAAGTTTGATTGATCTTTCGCTTCCGATTAAGCCGGCCCTGACTGAGTCAAGCCGAAAGCGTAGCCAGATCCGGGTCCCGCACGTCGATCGTCCACCCCCGGGTCGGATAGAGGGAAGCGGAAATTGCACAGGAACTCATGAGAAACCCGTAAGTATTTGGCAAGGGGGGAGGGGGGTGCTAGAATTGGGTATTAAGGTTAAAGTACAACAGCGGTCGTTTTGCGAGGGATTCCTCTCTAATGCACGTTGGGTATCGATTCGGACGGAAATGTGTTTGACAGACGTCGCCTCGTGTGTGACATTGTCCTACGGTGAGTTTCGGGCTGGGCAGGTGTGCGTATTTGGACTATATTTAAGGGTCTAGACGTAAACGTACATTCATTGCGGTGGTGATATTTTTATAAAACTTTCCGAAAGAGAAAATGACACAAACAATGACAAGTGGACAACATCCCACAAGTTAATTGTCAGTAATTAAAGCTAAAAATTGTTGCTGTAAAGACTAGTTTTAATGAGTTAACATTAATTTTGGTTCAAAGAACTTGTTTTCAACTATATCATCATGAAACCACATCGTCTTGGGTCTTAACGCTTACAAATTAAAACAAATACTTCATTGATTCAACGTTTCATTTTCATTTTCAAAACCATCAGCCAAGGTTGCTGTAGCAAGCTACACTGTGACTGAGGTTTAGACTGATTGCATTGAAAACACGGTTGCTAGTGCAGAGATAAACGACAAAAACCAAGGTATATATAGCTAAATAAGTGTTTCTCTAATAATCCAACACGTGGCGCTAGCTCACTGTATGACGCCCTCTAGCGGATATTACTTGCTTCACTTTTCAAATAAAACCGTTGCGATTTGTTGTTTGATTTCAATAACATGTGATTGCGTGCGTTTTGTTGACGGCTTTAGTTGTTTTAGGGCACTTTCCAATAAAATATTGCTATATTTACCGTGTTACTAACCCAAGTAACATTTTAAGTTTTATCATGGTTCTAACGATGTTGTTCATTCTCATCATTGAGTCTCATCTTAAGAGTAAAATATCTTAAAGGCTGTGATAAAACCTTCATAAACCCGTTTTAAGTGTAAGAGGGCCCACTCTACAGAACGTTGTCAAAACCATCCCTTAAAACCTTTTCTAGACTAAAAATCACGGATTGGGTTTAAGAGAAGGTTTTAAGAAGGACTTAACAGCGTATTTACAGACTCTTCAAGTCTACTAAGATTTTAGACTTAATGAGCGGTTTTATAGCTATCCTCAAAAGGTTTTAAGGATGTCAAAATTATTAAAACTATTGTGCCTGCTGAGAAACCTCTATAAAACCAATTGGACTTGGTACACCCATGTTAAAACATTGATAAAACTTGTTAAAGTTTAATAGGTCTTGGAAATGTTACTTGGGTAACATAAAGAAAGTTACACAACGAAAAACAGAATCATGCCAGGGCCAGTGCTCCAGTTTGACCGCTCGACAATTATTCTAGCGACCGCTTTACACACTGCACATTTTGAGCACAGGTTTACAAATTGCGTACGTAAATCGAAAACATATGCACTAGCATATAACGATCATCGTCTTACGGGCTATAAGCGTTAATTATCACCGGAATAAAATCGTTTTATAAAAATCGGCGAAGTGACGTCAGACGTTGACAAAATATCCCTGTCGATCGACTCGTTCGCTTTCAGCAACATTCCAAAGAACAAAATTTGTTTCATAACGTACGGAATAAGTTCTTTAATACTTTTGTCATTTGATAAAATCAGATACTTTTTAACTCAGAGGATCTCGATCTCGTGTACATAAAGAGTATTGGCTATTATTTAGTATCATGCTGTGACATAACAAATATGAGCCTCAGTAGTCTGTCCGCCTCAGAGTCATACTCCTTTCTTACTTCTCATTTTCACTTATCATTTTCAACATAGCACGTTTGAAATCCAGACGAACATGCTTCATCCAATCGTCCAACACATTGTACAATGGTAAATAACTCGAGAAAAACTTAGGTTAAGTGCCTTAACGTCATAACATGCAATGGTATAAACTAACGTTTTCTCGTTAACTGCACCTCGCTATCAACATCCTCTGAGGCTAAACAAGAAACCTGTAAACCAGGTTGAATGTTCCGATCCGAAGAAGCACCAGGATCCGCAAGGATGCACGCACGTTAAACCGTGTACATCGAGGGTTCGAGAGTACTCTAATTTACAGTCGATAAAGTTCGAACGGCTCAATATCGGAGGACAAGGCGTGTGATGCCCGTTGCCCGAGCGGTGCTGCATTTAATAGCCAGCCACTTGTTTTGTGCCATTCCCGCCTGGCACAGTCGTGTCCCTTTTCCTCCCTTCGGCCGAGTTTTGAACCGATGAAGACTTTGCTAGCCAAAGAAACTCCTTGCGTTTGTCGGGTTGATTTCTTAACCGGTCTTATCTTCCTACCGTTCGAACCGGTGCACTCATTAGACGCTACGCCCCACATGACGCTGGTTGGCACCGGTTTTCCCGCACATTTTCCCTTCACGGCAGCGGTTGCCCTTTTCCGGCTGGGTGGTTCGAGACGGCGGTAGGCGTACGGGAGACGCCAGACAAATGTCGGCAGTTCGAGAGTGCACAAGACAGGTGGCGTAATTCAAGCTGTCAAATTTATATCCAGCTCCAACATTCTCGAACCACGCGGCGGGAAACGCCTCCCGGTGATGTTGGAGGTTTTCAGTTTCCTGGCCTTTTCCCGCCTTTCCCCCGGACACTTTCGAGGGCGGCATGTGTGCTGGACGGTCGGGAAGGCTTGGAAACGTGAAAGTGCATGTAGCTAGTAAATCACTAATTCAATTACAACCCACTTCATTTATATCGTTTCCAGCTAGTTTCGTCGATAATTTCAATTAATTTATAATTTTCATGAGTTAGGCACTACAACCAGTTCAGGTGAGGCTCTATATTTTGGGCTTTCCACTCTTTCCGAGCATGACGGTTCACCAAAGTAGGGCCCGTTTCGGGGATTTCTGTTGAATAACGTATGTCCAGCTTACCTGAAAATCAATTTTATAGTAAAACATAATGCGTGGTTGGTAAAAATAGCAATAATATATTATTTAAAAAATATTGCAATAGGTATCCAAAGTGTATCTCTCTTGTAGTGTCAAAAAATATTATAAGAAACACATAAAAAACAAAATAAACATTGTCAATTTGAAAGATATATAAACATGGCGAACAAACTAAAACTTAAACTCAATTCAAAAGAAAATGAAATGCTTTTTATGTCTAAAATAAAAAAAAACTCGTAGGATTCCCTAAGGAAATGTTTTACCAGTTTCTCTGAACTAAAGCTAGGCTTTTAAATATGTGGATTTTCTTAAATTCAAATGTAGGAGTATTTTTCATGGTTCTAGCAGTTGAAGTAGCATAAAACTATATCATTAGATAGAAAACTACATAATTAGCGTTGCGTTGAAAACAAAAGTAAATCCAGCCAGGTAAAATGTGACTTAAAAACATAAAATTGGAGAGAGCTTCGTTAAAACCCTTCAATGAAGTTTCCAACGATCCATTGTGAAACATAACACTCTCAGCTGGAATCACAAGCAGTCAATCAACCGAGACGAATTGTGTTTTTCGGTAGCCACACGCCGACAAAACCATAAACAATCACCAAATGTTTACCGATCCCCCCATTGCCCTCCTTACCCAAGCCCCTTCCCCCCTGCGTCTTCTTCTTCCAAGGGCGGCCGCCTTCATAATTGATTGCAAATTGGCCTCCGAAACCGCAAACGTAATTTACTCCCAGTGCTACCCTTCGCGCGCGATCCCTAGCGATGAGCTTGCGGCCAGAGAATTGGTGATGCCTTGGGTCGACAAAGCGTGGAGAGTCGGGGTGAAAAATTGTAAAATAAATAATTAAAAAGTAAATAGATAGAGAAAATTAAATTCAAACCACCGCCAGTGGCAGCCCGATCGATTTGTGGGCGCTGGTAGATAATCAATTTATTACAAACATAATACTTTTTTTCGTAAACCTTACTCCATCGTTTGCACTTTTCCGATGAAACTATTTTGTCGGTGCCGGGTTTGACTTTGCCGCAGCAAATGCGAGCTGGAACAGGGCCTATCAATTTGACGTCTATTATGTGGGGTCGGGGGAAAACCCGCGTAGGAAAGATGCGTAATGTGATCAATTGATTAAAGTGTGAAAAAATAACGATAAACGCCATTCGCCGGAGCGGATTAATCAAATTTCCCGCCCCGACGAAACTAACACTATTATCACACTTTCCGGTTGGTCCTGTCGGTGGGGCGTGTGTGTGTGTGCGTGAGTGTTGTTTATTGATGCGAACCACGTTTGATAATGGGGTCCGGTATCCTGATCGGTAGAGGAATGCACAGGATTGTACGCTTAATTGACAAATTTATCGATGCTAATGCATTAATTCATCCATATCTCGCTTCCCTGTCCGCCAGCCATATCGCATCGTCACCTGTCCAAGGGGGGAAAACGCACGGCGTACGTCAAACGTCCTGATTTTCATACCATGAAAATGGCCTGGCCATCCCATTTTCACCTTTAAACTTCACCTCTTTCCTCGTGCGGCGGGTTAGAGTTAAAGCGGCAGGAAACGAACAGGAAATTATGGTAATGTAATTTTCAACGTCGATGTCATTAACTGACAATGTGGACCTAGAGGGCGGGCGAGGGCAGTGTGGGTGGGTGGCGCGGCCGGATTCATCAAAATCCGGCCAACCGGCGTTAGTTGCGACGCATAGTTTGAGCGAAACATCGTAAAATATATGCCGTGAGGGGGGACAAGCAATGACGCGGGGTGGCTTTATATTTGTGTGCGAGGAGTTCCGGAACCGAACTATCATCAACCACCCTACCGTCCATGGCGCTCGTAGATGATGTTTACAAGTCGCTTATCAATATTGACTCAACCAAATGGCACACCATCGGAAGCGAGTGCTGGCTTGTCTTACGTGAGAGGCCAGATTGACTCGGCGTGACTTGACCCGCCGAACTTCCAGAATCTGCCCGGCGATGTGTGCAGGCGAAAATACGACAATGATAACAACAATGACTAAGCGGCCCACGGGATTGGGGAAGTCCCACGAATGGCTGGCATATTGAGATTGAGGGAGTGTTTTGGGCGCTTCCCTAATGTCCATCCCTCTTCCATGAGCGCTTGACCCACAAAAACCCTCCGCCCGGAGGTCGAAGCGAGCACGCAACAAATGCAAATCAGTATGTAAATTTGCGTTCGTCCTGCGTTCCGAGCCGGGATGTACGTGATGTCCGCATTCTACGGTTTAACGCCTTCGGCGGAGGAGTTTTCCCGGTTCCCAAAGTGTGCACCGTCAACCGTTCGATCGGGTTAAAATTTAAAGAAGAAGCCTTCTGATGCTGCTACACTTAATTAACAGATTAAACCCTTCTTGACTCTACGAACAACTGACTGACGATTTACATGCCGGAGTAATGGGTCGTCTTCAGCAATCACGCCGGCGTGTACTGATGACTGTTTTAACGATAATCACAAACCCCCAACGTCAAATTGGATCTGTCTTTACGCTAATGGTGCTGCCACGATGGATCAAGTGCATCGATTCACCGAAGCAAACGCAAAAGGACAGGCGTTCCTGCCGTTTTGTTCACGGTATAGTAAGCTGCCGCTTCCCGGCTGGCGATAACAGAACGAAACGATGGCACGCCGGCTTTTCTGCATTTATTTCACACAAAACTCGCAAGACGCTCGTACAGCGTTTCATCCCGCATCGATCCGAACGAAAGTGCACTCCGGGTGGCTTTAGTTTCTTTCCAAAAACCATCCTCCGCTTCCGACGAGGCATTTGTTCCATTGAATTATTGCACCCGGAAGTTTGCCGAACATGCACCGGGCCATTTGACAGCTTGTCGAATGTCGTCGCCCATTTTCCAACCCAACCCCCAGTGGAAAGCCTGCATCTTTGACTTCCAAGAAGGTCGATCCCGTGGCTAGAGACGTTCGATGTTGTAAGGAAATTTACACACCAGGCCACAACCCAGTGTCGGTGGAAAGCCTCGAAACCGTCGGTACGTCTTACAACGACGAAATAATTTACTGCCATCGAGCGCGGGGCGTAACCCAATCGAAATACCGACGGCAACCGGATGGTCGGGAATTGCTAATCGTTCGATCGTTTCCGATTTGATAGGGAAAATTGTGTTGCCCTGCAAAAGTGCCCCCACCCTCACCCTCGGTAAACCCCGGCTCGTTAGGAGCAATGCATGACAGAATGATTTATCGAATGTGTCACTACACTACACAACGCCAGAGCGAGGACAGGGCTTGGCGTAACCGAAATCTTCTTGCAACCCAACGCGTTGGAAAGCAGCTTAGCCCAAAATTTGCCAATCCCAGGCAACTCCAACTCCGTGCGCCTCCGCCCGGAAGCAGGGAAATCACTTTCTGGCCCTCGTGCGAAATCGCAATTGGCAAATCGACAGGAAATTAAAGTTCAAAATTAAATGTTTGCAAGCCAATGTTTGGGAGGGGGGCAGGTAGGTGGATAGGGCGCGAAAATAGGCGGGTTCGAGGGCTTTTCTGGAGGGTGCTTTTCGGTTACACGAAATTAGACGCGATTGTGGGGTGGGGATTGTGGGCTGCTGTGGACGGGTCGGGATTGAAATGTGAAGTGACTTCATTGAATCAAATGGAAAATGCATTAGCTTCCTAACGCAAACCACTCGAAGGGAAAGGCATTTATGAACGAGTCAACCCAAAAGCTTCGATGCTGGTGGGGTGAATTTGTTTAACATGTAGGAGGTAAAAATAACGGTTGGAAAAAAAATAAAACTAGTTAATTTTTCAAGACATTATTCATGAAAAAAGTGAAAACAAAGTTCCTGACGTAGCAAACGACCCATGTTAAAATTTATTGAAATAAAGTGAAGAGGAAGTTTTAGTTTCGTGTTATTTACATTTACATTTACATTTACATTTATTTACAATAATTGTTTGCCTCCGGGGCTATACAATATACAACTTAAATATAGGTTAACTGGGATAAGGGTTCTGGGAGAGGCTGCGGGAACGGAATTGGGAGATGGAAATGTTAAAATCGAATAGGTCACTTACGGCATTGAAGGCCGACAGCGAGCGAAGCAGCGGATCGTTCTGGCCATATGTAGTCCGACGAGTGGGAAGTAGGAAAGGAGGTCTATCGCGAAGGTGACGTGAAGGGATGTAGAATGGTAAGGAAGATAGAAGGAGAGGGGCATCAATGTTATGGAGGAGGAGGTTCGCGATAAACAAGGATTGGGAGGTCACGTGTCGTTGCTGAATGGTTTGAAGCCCAAGCAGATGACAACGCGAGGGGTAGGGGGGAATAGGAGCTGTGGAATCATTTAGGAAACGTCTCACAGCAAGGCGAGTAAACTTACGCTGCACGCCTTCCAGCCTGTTCATTGCTGTAACCCCAGCCGGGGACCACACAACACAGGAGTATTCCAGTATTGGGCGGACCCAACAGCAGTACAGCGCCCTCAGACAGAGCGGGTCCCGTATTTCCGCTGACATGCGCGAAATTAAGCCAAGTGCTCTGCTCGCTCTGTCCACAACTGAATTAATGTGGTCAGAGAAGGTGAGTCGGTCGTCCAGCAACACACCAAGATCCTTCACCACAGACACTCTCGTAAGTGAGGTGCCACAGAGAGAGTAGTCGAAACGGATGGGATCACGCGTGCGGCCGAACGACACAACATAGCACTTAGGCGGACAGAGCACAAGACCATTCATGGTACACCGAGCTGAAAAATCATCCAGGGATCTTTGGAGGGAGTGGCAGTCAAGGAGGGAGGAGATAGAAAGGAAGATCTTAACATCGTCGGCATATAGTAAGTGCCCATCTTCAGGAAGGACACTCACGCAGTCGTTGATGAAGATGGAAAACAGGAGAGGACTCAGGGCGCTTCCCTGAGGGACCCCAGAGGGACCCACAAAGGGGAGGGAGAGGTGATTCGCCACTTTCACCCTATAGGAGCGACATGAGAGGAAGGAATTAAACCACGAAAGCAGCGGATCAGCCACACCGAGTCGCTCGAGTTTCGCCAACAGCAGGCTGTGGGGCAGGCAGTCAAAAGCAGACTTAAAATCTGTGTAGACCACATCTACCTGGCGACCCGAAGTGATGGCCGGGTATAACCTAGCCATGAGCGACATGAGATTAGCCGTGGTGGAGCGGCGAGGCATAAATCCGTGCTGGTTGGGGGATATAAAGGAATGGATAAAAGGTAGCAGGAAGGAGTGAACAACAGACTCGAGGACTTTGGAAACGGAGGATAGAAGAGAAATTCCTCGGTAGTTGGAAGGAGTTGATTGACAACTCTTCTTATGGGTCGGAACTAACCAAGCCGCCTTCCACATCACCGGAAACACCCCCTCTCGCAGAGAACGCGAGAAAAGGCGAGCCAAAATCGGGGCGAAGGCAGTCTTGCAGCTCTTTAACACATTCGAAGGGATGCCATCAGGACCGGGAGCAAAAGAGACCTTCAGCTTGGTTAGTGCAGTCAGTACAGACTCCTCTGAGACAGAAATATTGTTTAGGCACGAGCCGGAACACGGGATCCGAGCTAAGCCCAGTGAGAGGGACGCCGTAGAGCAACTGGGGTTGACAAACACTTGCGAGAAGTGTGTTGCAAACAGCTCGCATATGCTGGAAGGGGTGGAGGCAGTTACTGAGCCAGAGGATAAAGAAGGGGGAATTTGAGGGTTACCTCGTCGGGAGTTTACGTGGCGCCAGAACGACCGGGGGTTAGTTGTGAAACGAGCCTGCAACCGACAAAGGTGCAGGCCGTAACGGATACGATTGTAAGCCCGGTAAGCAGACGCGGCATACTTAAACACATCCCGACGAAACGGAGTGTGATGTGCATGGTAAATCCGTTGAGCTCGCTTCATGTCGGCCTTCAGTACACGAAGATGCCTATCGGACCAGGGAGGACTAGGTAGGGGTTTCTGATGCGGGCAACATTGAGGAAGAAACGACGTTATTACAGTGTAAAAGGTAGAAACAGCTTCATCAATGGTATCAGCATCATCCAGGAACGTCCAGTTGGTGTCGAGAAGCAAACGGTTGAGCTTCTGTTTGTTGAGCTTCCGGAAACAAAGCGATCGTGGTTCAGGAATTCGGTGGTGTACATGCCTAGCAGAGGTAACAGTCGGTAGTAGCAGTGACACGTCGAGAGCCGGGTGATAGTGATCCTCAGGAACGAGGGGAAGCGGTGATGTGGCCACAGGAGAGCAAGCACCAGCAGCATTATCGTTGGCGAAGATAAGGTCCAACTGCCGGCCTTGCGAGTTCGTAACTCCCGACAGCTGCAGCAGGTCATTGTGCGCCATGCAGTCGGCAAGGCAGGAAGTGCCGGAAGTGATGCGGGACGGCGCGTAGGTGGACGGCGAGGAAGGGTGCGGGCACCAACTTAGCGATGGACAGTTGAAATCGCCGAACAACAAAAGCAAATCGCGATCTCCCATCAGCAATTGAATCTCCTCGACGCAAGAACATAGGTCGTCCCAGACGGCATCTGATGCACTGATGCTGGGTGGGATGTAGACCACCCCAACATAAAGTGATGGCCCGCCAAGCTTTATGCGCACCCATAGAAGCTCAAGCGAGGTATACGTATGCTGCACCAACGACGACACGAAGCCGGACGAACAGGCGACCAGCACACCACCACCACGGGAACGATGGCTATTGCTGGAGTTACGGTCAACGCGATAAACAACGTAGGCATCGTCGAACAAAAGCGACGAAGGAACAGTGTCGTCGAGCCAGGACTCAGTTATCACACAAACGTCGAATGTCGGTGTCGTGGAGCAAAGGTAGAAGTCATTCACCTTAGTTTTCAGGCCTCGGACATTTTGGTAAGTAAAGTGCAGGGCAGCGGTAGTAGCCGGGACGTCGATAACAAGATCAGTTTGTGGTGGCTGTGAGTAACGATCGGACGTGTGGCGGCGAGTCAGGTGAATATCGGCAGGCAATGCAGTGGGCTGGGGAGGCCCGACATTCCCATCCAGCTGTGCAGAACTAAGGAGGCTTGGCGTGGTGCAAGGTGGTGATGGTGAGAGCCGTGAATCAAGGCTGCTGTGAGCCACGGAAATGCGTTGCGTCGCGAAATCCCTCCCGGGGGGCATGGTGGAACACAAATTCCCTGAACCCCATGCCAAGAGGCCACGTACTTGGATCCAAAGCCTTGTCGCGAAGAGGGAGCGGCACGCCGACCTTGAAGGAATTAAAGGTCGCGGTGCTCGGTTCGCGATCTTTCGGCAACTGTCTAGTTGTCACGATGTCATTAGTGCCCATCCGTTGTTTGACCATGGAATCCACCTCAGCGTCGGAAACCGACGGGGCGATCCTGGTAATAAAAAGCCAAAACCGCGGAGGTCTTTGAGGCACCGTTTTGAAGAGGGAAGGCAATGTACCTTGGAGGAGCCTCGGGGCGGGCTGGGCAAGCGGTAACGCATTCTCCGTGTGGCTAGTTACGGGAGTAACGCTCAGGATGGTGTTATGATTAGTCATCATAGTGTTGTTATCGGCGATGGTGAGTACGGGATGCTGGGAATGCGTAGTAGTGATGTCGGCTGGGATGAGCAAAGGGCTGATCATGTCGTCAACGAGCGTGTGCGTGAAATTGGGTCCGTTAGGCATAGGAGCAGAATTAGCGCCAACGATGGTAGGCATGGTGTGAGCGACATCCGACGCATGACTGGGAGCAGTGGTACTGATCGTATGCGTGGAGGCCAATGGCGTAGGTGTGTCGATCAGCGATGTCTCGGTATTGGTGCTAGAAGCCAGTGAAGTAAGGCGCCGTTCAAGCGCCATGATGTCGTTCCGGACGTCAGCGATCGATGAGGCCAATAAGCCCCGGAGGTCCGCCAACTCGCCGCGAGGACAGACGAGGCAATCCGGACATCTCCAGGACAAACCGGAAGCGGGGCGTTTAAGCTCCTTCAGCACCGATGCAGGAACACCCAGACATCCCGCCTTGCAGTGATAAACGGCTTTGCAGGAGCCAGCACAAATGTATGTATTGGTGCCTGAGGCAGGCGAGGAGCAGGCGCGACACACTTCAACCATAGCGAGCACCAAGTAGACAAAAGCTCGAAAATATAAACAAACGCGGGCAAATCACTCCCAACCAAACTTACTGGGCCAAGTACGGGGTACAGAGGTAACTTAGAGCCAAAAACTGCAAGTTGCCGGAGTGTTTTTCACTAAAATTTCTTACGATAAACGCGGAGTGTGCAAATGGTACGTGCGGTGCGAGCGGTAGTGCGAGAACTCCGTTATAAAGTAATAATTTCTAGTACCACTCCACTTGACGAATACCGAGTTTTCCGATTTCCCGAATGAACAAAGTCTAACTGCAACTTTTGATTTTATTTTTGGTACATTGCATAAATGTGAAAACCTTTTATTGTACCTCGTAGCTCTTGTTTCAATTTCCTGTTCTCCTACGAAAAAAGGTTTAACCAACACCGTGTTTTTCGTGCACTCGTAAAGCAAAAATCTACGAGGTGCAAGTGACATCCTCAATTCATCAGTATGTTGAGGATATTTCAATTTAATTCTCCATCTCCGTATCAGAAGGTGTAATTTCCTGAAAAACAACCCACATGCAACGCGAATAAATAAAGGTACGATATTTTGAATTGCAATGAAATTGAGATGGAAATTCGAATAGCTTAACTATATTTACTATTTCACCGTGAAGGCGGTTAGTTTTACTGCACCTCGAAAGGAAAAACCCAACCGGAAGCAGCCGTTTAGTTTTTCCCACCAATTAACGAATGATATGCAAAAAAACAGTTCACGCACGCAAAGCGGTGCAAAGCACGCGAATCGCCGTTTTCGTTTCCGAGTCATGGCTCTCGCCACAAAAGAGAGCAAAAGGTAACATAAAATCACTCAACGAACCCCCCCACGGAACCGGGGCGGGGTGGGTCGGTATGGAGATTATAAAACATAACAACATTCATCGTATCATAATTGTGCACAACATGCGAGAAAATGGTCGCCTTCCCCATGGCGTCGGTAGTTACACTTCAACTTTCCGTTAGGAGAGTGTAAGTTTTCCGAACACCTCGTCTCCCGATCCCCCACCTCGGAGGGGGGAGGAAGTTTAAAATGCCAACACAGCTGCACAGCCAGTCAGCCAGCGCTTAATGCCGTTCAAAATCCGATCACACAAAATGGTGTTGGTGACATTCGACGTTAATTAATTACACACCCTGGGGAGGTGGTAAGTGCTCCTTTTTACTACAAAATTGACTGAATGTCCGCAAGGGGGGGGGAAGAGGCACGTAGTAGCAGCTGATGAGGACGAGCGTTTATGCGATAGTTTAAGCAAAGCGGTTTTCTCATCACGCTCGATCGAAAATTGACCAGCTACCCATTGCATTCAACCGCGGAGCGCACAAAACTCCAACCGGGCCCATATGCAAATGACACGCATGGTGGAAAGGGGGTGGAAGGAGGGGGCGGAAGCACGCACGCAGCATATGCGGTGCGCCCGATGGTGGTTGGTGCGTGAAAATGAGCGATAGCGAAGCGAGGCAGCATTATAATGATGATGGTAATTAATTTATTATTTTTGCATCACACATACACACACATAAAACGGTCAGGCTTCGATGCGTCGCAGCTAGGCATGGTCCTTGCTCGGTGTCATCAGTGGCCCCGGGCGGCTGCAGATGACACTTTTGCCCGTGTTCGGAATGGTTCCGCAAAATGGCAACATACAATGTGCACGGGTTCGTGCAGGAAACCGTCCACCGTTCCTTCCACGCCATCGTCTTCGCCTAACGAGCTCGTGTGTGTGTGTGTGTGCGCGGTTGCATTGTAAGTAGATCGAAGCTCAATAATTAACGTGTCGCTGCGCTTTCCGCGCCAAAGGTGCCAACCTTTTTGCGCGGGTCAGTGTTAGCTCATTAGCAAAGCACAAACGATGTCGTGATGACCAATAAGTACCAGGTTGCCGAGAGTGCAATATGCAACTGCACGGCCATCGGATGAAAGTGTTAATAGAATGTGCAAATCTAACATCCGTTTGCTATTTTTCCACTTCACCGCGAGTACGTTGAGGTTGTTTAAGGTGGTTCTAAACTGAAATAACATACCGTGGCGAGGAAGATAAAAGACAACCGAACGTATATACCACCGAACGAGTGATCACTTAAACGTTGGTAAAAAGCCAACCACGCAAAGACATCCTCCACTACTTCAATTTGATAGAGTTTCCATGAGTCAGCAAAGTTACACCGTTTGAATAGTTAACGATTGGCGATTGCTACAAGCTCAAAAAAAGGAATCATCCTCCACGAGGCAACAATGGCTCGAAGTGATTGGAATCTAACCGTTTGCCTTGCTTCCGCTAGCATTCCATTTCCTCCAGAGCCATTCCGTTTATCGACGACATATTTTGCCACGTGTTCCGTGGCCCAACAGACGACACACAAATATGCTGCACGAGCTGTGGGAAATTCGGCGGGCGGGTGTTGGGAAGAATGAAGAAAAATCAGTAAAATCATCGCCGTAATTCATTTCCATTATTTAAACCCAATCCTTCGGCGTGTCCTTGGCGCGGGTGGAACCTTTTGCTTGCTTTTCCCCGCCGATGAACGCAAAAGAACGCCCGAGTCGTGTGTGACGGGAGCGACATAATTTACTGCCCTGTGAAAACGATGCATTTGAAGTACATTGTCATGGCGTGTGATAAAGAGATGGGACAGCGACAAAAGAGAGTAAAGAAAAAAACGGCTACGACCGGGGGAAAACACACCATTCCCGATGTGAGTAAATTGATCGGGAGAACGGCATATGTGTGGTTGCAGGCAAGCAGTTGAATTTCGGATAAATCAAACCTTCAACAAGGACGCGCCCGATGGTTGCTTTGATTTATGCACCTGTCGTCCTCATGCATGTTCAACATGAGACGTTCTTAGCATCGTTTCATTGAAAGTAGTTGTGCTTCCATACTTAATTCAAGATGGTAATTTTAAACACCGGTGTTTTTCGTACGTAAATATATTAGTTAAGTTTTGGAAAGGTGAGTGATAAAATTAATATAAAACATTGAAGTAACAACATCAACCAACTTTACTTTAACTAAAAGAGCAACAAACAGTTGCAGCTTAATACACCATTTACGTAATACTTACACTCGCATCGGAACTCGCTCTTAGATTATTGGCAAAGAGAAACACAACAGTCCGGAAAATCGAACTGGACACATACAAAAAAAAAACGGCGGAAAAACTGGCACGAAATGAAAAACCAGCAGAAATAAATGTGTCAGCAAAGCAACAGCAAAACTCAGCGGAAGCAACAAGGCGCTATCTTGCAGCCGGGAATAGAAAAGCTGAGCTCGAAAAAGTTCTCACAGGAAGTAAAAATGAACTGGCGCAAGAGATGAACCCGGTGCCGGAATTAAACAAAAAAAAAAAAAGAAACAACCAGACCATGGAGCTCCTTGGAAGGAACACGAAAAACGAAAGCAAACGACTCCGGGTTTTCCGGTTTATTTCGATGACGATAATCGATGGGCAGCAGGCCGAGACTGAATCGGTGTTTGTTTTATTTACGCCGGGGCGCCTTTTCTACATACTTCTGCGAGAGCCGCTGGTCTCGAGGTCGTGGTACGGAGTGAAACGAAACAAAACAACTTCCGCAAAGCTCGGTCGGAAAAAGGCTGCGATAAGAAGTGATAGAACTACCGTTTCCGCTTCCGCTGACGCGTTCGTTGCGAAACAGCTGATTTGTGAAATTCGCTACGACAGTCTTGCTTGGCGATTCATTCTGCACATAACAGTGATTGGGACGGTGGTTGAAGATAGGCGGTGCTTGGGGGTTGGAAGAAGTAATGCTGATTGAAATGCATGCGATTCTACCAAACTCGGAATAGTTCAACAAATACACATGCTATTCAAATACTTTTTCTTGTGTTTATAGACGGATTCGGAAGATTAAGTACTATGATTCGCCTAAAGGCTGAAGAGAAAACTATGAGATCACAATTTTATCAAGTTGTAATTCTTACCCAACAGTACCATTTTTATCTAAATTAGTCCAGAATAAAACTAAAATTTTCCCCTCGGCATACGCAAGAACATTCTCTACACTCTGTGAAGCAGAAAATGTTCGAAATGATTGTAATGGTCTGGAAAATTATTTTTTCGTTTTATATTTTCATACCACACTGCTGCTTGAGTGACTCAAACAAAAACGGAAAATAAAGAAATTGAAGCAAATATGCTTTTTTCTCTCCTTTGCACGGTTATAATATACTCGGGTGCCTCCACCTAAGCAGTAGCTTCTCAACGCAATGGTCCGGGTTAATTCAAACGTGAAACCGCAAACAAGATAATTATAGGTCATTTACCTGGTTCCCTTCGCCGACGTTGCAGTCACCGCATGTGGCTCTGTCTCCTGGAAGAGAACAAAACAAAAAAACCGCCACGGCCATTCTCTAGCTCAGCAAGACGCTCGAGTCGCCAACCGAGGAACGCTTTCCACGGAATCATGATCGAGGTGGTGCTAGTGCGGGGACCTTCGAGGGAACCGGAAGAAATCGGACCACAGACGACCGGCGACAGGCGTAACCCGGACGTAAGCTCTTCATAGCGATTTCGAGGCTATGCTGGCTTATGCTCCCGGTTGTTTGGTTGGCTGCGGTCCACCCCCGTCATCAACGTAAGGCTATGATTCTGGCGGGCGGGTGGCGACCCGACAATGCAGACGTGAAGGTTGCTCTGCTCAGCGAAGCAAGAAACAACCGGTGCACCATTTGCTCGTCCGGCGCAAGACGGAACCGGTAGTTTTACCTTCTACGAATTCAACATTCTAGTGCAGCGTCGGATCGTAGGTCAAGCAAGAATTTTGTCGTTCCTTCAACTGTTTGAGTGTGGAGCGTTAGGTTAAAACTAACCTTCTGTACACTGTTAAGTTATGTATTTGTCAACTTCATGGTTGCCGCGGTTGTGCTAAACTTAGCTCCAGAAATTCAAACAAAGTCCATCCAGCTGCCGCTGGGAAATGTATTTCAATTTCACTTCAATTCAAGTTCTGCAATTCATATCCTGCTCGTTTGAATTCAATTTTTGTCGCAATTTTTTCCTTTCGGTCTTACATCTACCCCTGGGCGGCATGGACTATCTGTCATCGTCCTTTTTTCCGACTGTGAGCCACTATTTGGAGCGAGCACACGGAGAGGGCGGAAGATAAGTTTAGGGCAGCATGTTTTCGTTCTCGAGCACTGTATCGCTCCCTGTTCCGAATGCTTCTTCGAAGCGGGTGGAGCATATCATCGCGGAATATATTTCACATTTTCACGCGCAATAAAACGAAATTTCTTTTCTTATTGCTTCCAAACGGGGAGTCCGGGGTGTTGGAGGAAATGACATCTAGACGAAGGCAAAAACCATCAAAAGGAGCGGAGACAGCATTCTGCACGGACACTCCCGGGCAACATATGGAATGGACTATCGCTGGTGGCGCGCAACAGGATCCAACGCGTCGCTGGGGCTGCAGTTTTCACCGACGGACTGAAGATGATTTTTCACCACAAACACAGCAACCACGAAGTCCACACGTCCACTTGAGTATATGTCACCGATGGCAGCCGACAGTCGGCAGGGCTATGGACATGGTTTCCGGTCCGGACGGAAGAAAGTGCCGGAAGATATCTAAAATCCAAATTGGACTTGGAAAACAAGCGACCGCCATCGGTTCCACCCTCTCTGCCCCGAGGAGCAAAGGAGATGATGTGAGCCACATTACTGACGGAGGGAACTCCGCAACACGCCTGCTGATATCGCTGGGAGCTGACCCGAAGAAACAGACGGAACGATGTTTATGGTGCGATTTCACTTCGAGATTTCAACGAGATTGTGACGCTCGGCAAGATAAGACGTCGTCCCAGCAACGAATGGGACCGCAGCCGAGGATGGGACCGATCTACGATACGGAGGATGGCATGGCTCTAGCAGCCAGTACTCGGGTGGAAGCTGTCTTGCCTTAGCCTGACGAGCCAGAAGGGTGGAAATAATGAGACTGGCTGCTCATAAAACTACAATAAGATGAACTACCCGTAATAGCCTGACCAATCATACAGATGAGTTTTACATATGCAATAAGGACGTAGGGTAGGGCTCGAGGACGAGGACCAGTCGTCAGTCCTTTTGCCAGATGGCACTCGAGCGTAAGCGGTTTGTAATGATCGATCCGAACGTCAGGCAAAAGACTGTGGTCGCATGCCATTCGGAATATTTGACAGTGATTTGTTTAAGTGAGGCTTACGATGAGCTATGAGCTTAAATTGGTTACGCTTTTGATAAACATAGATTTAGGAATGTAATCAGACGTTTTCAGGGGATCACAAATAAAATTTAATGAACGAACCTTATATATGCAAAAACTTAGCGGTTGTAAAGAAAGTACAAACTTTTAAATTAATAACGAAACATGAAAAACAAAACGTTTGCGTTTTTGCGTAACGCAAACAACCGGATAACCTGGACCGTTGATTGCATGATTCTGCTTCTGCAAATTCATCTCACTTTAATCCGAGTCAAGGAGTGTATTTCATTTGTTTTTCCTTCCATTTTCCCTGTAAAAAAGAGTTTAGCCAAGCAAAGCCGTGGCGTTGCAAAAAAGGTCCAGGTCAACGAAAAACTTCCTCCACGGCTCGGCGGACGAAGGGCCCCCCAACCGCAAAAGCGACCGAGACGGAGCGCCCGGAATGGTTTGGTTTTGCTCATTTGCATAAATCATAAAAATAATAATATTTCATTTCATTGCCTCCGACACCTTGTTGCTTTGCCCGCGTCCGCTCGTTCGCTGCCACCTTCGATAGCTTTGGAGGAGTCTGCCGGTGTCGCTGCAGCACTGCAGAACGGAGCACCGGGCGCAAACAAACAAGACAAAACGGCGTAAGGAAGTCGGCGAGTGAAAGATCAGATTCGTTTCCTTTCAACTGCTTGGCGGACGTGGTTGGGTTTGGGAAGTTGAAATGGGGACGAGAAATAGAGCGAACAAAAAAAACATACAAACAAAACCGAGACTCTTCATCCTGCGGACAACTGCTTTCGCTAAAGAGACGTCAAAGGAACCATAATCCACCGCGGGGGATGACACCCGAATGCTTTATGGTACCGCCATGGTACGCCGGAGAAAAGTTGCGCTTCTTCAAAGGAAGTGTTATTCTTCTACTCTTGTATATTGAACGAAGGAAAGTCTAATGATAATGGAGCTAAGGCAAATTTGCTTGACTTATGAAAGGTACTCAAACACGTAAGGTTAACTCTTGAAAACGCAGATTTGTGTCTACAGAGAATTTGTTCCTCCTGGAATAACACAAGAAGAGTAAGTATCGATTCCAAAGCATACGATGTCTGAGAAAGTATTTTACAGAAAGTGATGATACTTTACAAGATCAGAAGAAAATTTCCAAAGCCTGGTCATATAAGGCTCGTGCTATAATTTAAAATTTGGATAAGACTCTTGCTATAGTTTAAAGGATTCAAATGTCCCTAAATCGACTACTCCAAGCTGTCTTACTAAGCTGTCTTCTTGTCTAAGAAAATTTCCAAAGCCTGGTCATATAAGACTCGTGCTATAATTTTCAGTTTGGATAAGATCTGGATGGATCTTGCTATAATTTAAAGGATTTAAATGTCCCTAAATCGACTACTCCAAGCTGTCCAACAAATTACTCGAGAAAGACGCAAGGGTTTCGTTTGCAAGTTTTTCGCTTTGATGATTAAACGCGTTAGCAGACGATGCTTTTTCCGGGACGGAACGGCGGGCACCACTTGCCTAATGGGGAACGCGTTTGATTTGTCAGCGCATTCACCGATTAACACGCCACATGCCGTCACGCCACAGCACCGTACGTGATTGAGTGAATTAATTCTGGCACCGTGAAGTGCACGACTCAAAGTCCAGTCCATCGTTCGTGCTTTCTCCGTTTCCGTCGCACAGCTTTCTGGAGCTACAGGGTTTCGTTTGCCAGTGCCGTCTCCGACCGAGTACGTCTTGTTCTTGAGTAGTCAGGAGGTAAGATAGGAGCTATTGTCAGTCAATGGTACTCAGCGGGATTTTTTTTCCTTTTGGTAGTTGACGTACAAAGAAGGACGCTCATGAAAATCCTACTTCACTTAGTAAACGAAGAAGTAAGCTACTCTTGGAGACTCGGCTTTATGAATAAGGCGTAAGAATTTCTTGGATACAGGATTTAGTTTAATTCCTTGAAAATAAATGAGTTCTTTTCAATACATTTGTTTTATTTAAAAACTAATATTGACTCAATCATATGTTGAACTCACCATATGGTGGCAACGTTCATATAAAACAAGACATAACGGAGATAAAAATTCCTAAATTGTTTTACGATACGCTGGTAACCAAATCCGCTTGTAACGCAATTGTTCTGCTCTGAACGCACTTGTTTTCCACAAATGTTCCCAAACACATGGTTCCAGTTTTTGTGCCCTGGCAGCAGAACAACGGACGGACAACATTCTACGCGGTTTGCAGGGTGCGAAAAATAAAACATAAACATATGCTTACCCTTCCCGCCTCTTCCTATCGATGGTTTGGGCTTGTCGTTTTTGTTATCAGCCTCATGTTGGACGAGAGCCTGGAATGCGTTCAGGGTTTGAAACAAACCACAGAGCCAACAAACAACCAGCAAAAAAAGCCACGTGCGTGTTTTTCGTATCACAAGTGCATAAGATTTGTTGGCAATGCAAACCGTTGCGATGTTTTTTTCGGCTCTTTCTTCACCGTTCGGGTTTGCATTCCGACGGTCTCGTCCCGTTTCCAACCGATGTTCGTGATGTTTATGAGTGTTTTAATGCCTTATTTGGTGCGCAAAAACGCATTTCGAAAGCGACAGACAAATGCAAGTGAAAACCGTTGGTGCAAATTGGTCTCAGGCCGGTGGACAGCAAACTTCCACTCCCGGCGGTGTTTCGGTCGGTGAAGTGGTGTTAATTTGGCTTCATTCTGGATTAATCAGAACGAACACCGGCGAAAGTGTGAAAGCATGTCGCTAGCCGTGGAAGAATGCGCCAAAGCGGAAGCCAATGAAAATTGGACATTGTGGTGGGGAAATGTTTTTCCTTTGTGAGGTTTTGCCTACCGATGTTGTCTCTTTTTCAGCAAGCATAGTTTAATTATGCGAAAGTACTTGCATGGTGAATTTCCTCGTTTAACTGATGGATTCAATTGGAAAGGCATGTTTCTTCAAAGGCTTTAAAATTACTGAGATGTAGTAGTAAAAATTAGCTTGAACTTTTTTTTCAATTTTTTTTTCACGAAACAAAATCAACGGTTGAAGCTAATTTTTACACAACCCAATGGCTAATAAAAGGGTAAATAAAAGCATACCTGTTAGATTCATCAAAAACTAATCCATCAAACTGATTCCCCAATTCATCAACGCTTTAAACATGTTGGTTTTTTATTCGTTCAGAATGCAAATTGGCATTTTTCATCGAACCAAATCAATTACATCCTATAAATCCTTCTCTGAACGAATCTGTCCGCTTGAATTCGAACCATTTCCAAAATAATAGACTCCACAAGCGTGCTGAAGTAACAAAAAAAATGCTCCCGCATACACACCGTCGGTAAGCGGAAAAAAGCGGATAAGGATAATAAAACCATCTCCCTGGAAAAATGTTGTGCCAATGCATAAATTTATCGCACCGACCATAGCTGGGCAAACGTCAGCACCGGGGGTGAGGGATAGAGGGTCCAAATCGGATTGAATAAGTTCACCCCTTGCTGCACAGCGAACCCATCGATCGGTGGTGGTCACTAAAAAGTACTCCAGTGTTGGTTTGTTTATTTTTATTCTCACCTCTGATCGATTTTTCCGGCGGTAAATTTAATCTCAATTGTTTCAACAATTTAAGCAAACAGAATTCAAACTCACCACAGCTCAATACAGGTGTGATCGCTAAGCCGCTTGTTACACGCAGGTGGGTGCTTGACTAATTTTTCCATAAAAAATATTTACCTCAACTAAAGTGGCGAAATGCCTATTACGGATTATTTATTAACAAAAAAAAAATGATAGAAGCTAATCCAATGTCAACCATTGAATTGAAAAGTGCTTTCATAACGAGCAGGGACACTCTAGCAGCAACCAACGAATCCGAACTGAACAAACGAACACTTGCAAAGGGTTTGGTCGCCGATGGGTGTTGTAAGGGTTGTACATAAATTATGGTAAAACTGATCCAAACTGAACGGACACTTCCGACTGTAAGTGTACGGTTGGTAGCCTGGGATACATACACACACATGCCCCCTTGGGTGTTGATAGTTACGATAGAACTTTTATTGCTTTTCAACGGTGATTTTCACGACTGAACCGTTTAACGCTTCAGCATGATTCAAGCAATTCACGGACTATCGATGTCCATTGTGCAAGTGAGTACTTTTTGCACGGATAGGAACATATTGTTCTTTAAAACATATTTTAATCGGATGTAGAAAAACCAAATTTTTTGTTTATTTCAGCTGATGTGATTAATTTTTTTCTTTCATAAAAAGGGGTTTGCATTTGTCAAAAGTAATTTGAAATAATGCTAATTGATTTAAAATAATCCTAATTGATTTTTCTTCCTAATTCTTCCAAGGGTCACATTAACGTACCCATACATAATAACCAACTCCCAAGCTGCCCAGAACTACCGTCAAAGCTGGGGTGACAGTTTAGAGAAAATCATTTTCAACCCCTCTAGGGGATAATCTTCACCAAAGTCAACCTCCCAGCGGTGCTGCGGTTAAACCGGGCCGTAATTTAATAGCCGAAAGTTGTACGACACTCCGACCCCTCCCGGCAGGACTCGATTTAATTTTCACCGGCCCACTTTCCACCGCGCGGGCTGCGTAATCATCAAACCCTCCCGGTCGGGTACAGTACGTAAGCTCCTCCCCCGGGGGGAGACCCTCGGTATCTGGTGTTATCTGATTGTCATTTATTTTAAACACAATCAATTGTTTTTTCTCCACCCTATGGTGCGCTTTCCGGCACATGGGACAGGGAAGGGGGGCGGCGTTTGACGTTGGCCGGTACGGGTTTGCTGGGCCGGAACCGAATCGGAACTGCTGACTACGCCCAAAGAGCCACTCCATTGTGCTGTGGGTCAATCGGTTCGAAAGGTTCGAAGTTGAAGCCAGCCTTGGTGCGGCGGGAAAACGACGACGGAGAGCGACGAAAATCGGTTCCGTTTTCCATGCACTTTTTCACGATGAGCGGAGATGAGTTGTGCCTGGAGCGTCACTGTAAACACCAGCCGGGGGAAGCTTTTATGCTACATCACAATTCCCCATTATCATCGCTTAATTATGATGAATTATGATAGGCTATATCGGTTTTAAGCTGACGGGCCGTAATAGGAGTCGCCGGACAGTATCGAGCATCGGGAACAAAAAGCCAATGGATTTGTACGCTCGAAAGAGAGAGAGAATCACAGGTAGGATGTAGCACAAGATATGGAAAATGAACGATAAGAAGGCGAAAGCGAAGGGAGGAGAATGTGTGTGGAAAACCCTTTCAGAGAAAGCAAGTAAATAGAATCAACCATCCCTGATTGGATTTTCTTGATGCGATCGCACAAAAGTTTACCGACAGTTGGCAGGTTTGTTTTTACGCCCACGTTACAACTCCGTCCGGCAACGAATCCAATGAAGTAACGGGAAGGAAAAACAAGGAAAAAACCCCAAACACAAACACAAGAAGATGAGATGAGATTTTTACCGACCGCATAATTATTTGCCGGTTACAGTATCATCGTCACCATCGTCGGCGCCGCCATTACAACGGAATGCAGCCGAAGGCGGTCGAGCCGCGGAAAACGCTACACCTTGTAATCCGATGAAATCCGCCGCACCTGGCAAATCTGCGGTCCACTGATGGCATCATCATCATCATTGTCCGGGGAAGCACATTACCGCACAACCGCAGCCGGGAGGAGAAGTAAAGAGTAGTGAACAAAAAAACCCAACAACGACGGCGAAAATGCACCTCGACGGAATTGCACAATTTCTTATGCTAATGATATGCGAGTGTTTTACAGTATCTCGTGTTTTTATCCAAGCTGTTGTCTAGTGTGTTGCACACCTCACAGTAGCTCCCTGCATGTTGCAGTTTGTTTTTGTTTTACCCTTTGTCGATCAACCGCAAGTTGATTACGCCAGTTTCGTTTTGCATTTCTGCCCGAACCTTTTCCCGATGCATTCCTGAAGCTGTAAGATTAAAGATTGTTCTTTATACGTTTTGTTTTCTACACTTTCCACTTAATGGAGGGCCCTGTATGCGTTTTCCTCCTCTATCGGTAGCTTATTTGTGCACACATTTAATCCCCGCTACCGTTTCTTGGTGACGAAACTTTCACTCCTTTTCAGTCGGTCTCTCATTTGTTGGTGAGCTCATTTACAGGTGCAACCTATCGGCGGTTGCACTTGAAGCTGAAAATGTGTGTGTGTGTCTATGGTAATGGAAAAACGAAACTCTTCTGTTTTTACGTCGTTTTTTTTCCTTCACCCACTCTCAATCCCGCGCTACTCATCGGGAAATCCTTGAAATCTCACCAGCCACAGTGGTTTGGCCTTCCAGCTTTCGAACCTTTCGCGGGGGCCCTCTTGCGCGAGGCTAGTTATATTAATTATTCCGGTGATCGTGTCGGTGAATAAAATTTTCATTAAAATCTTATCGGGCTACTTTCACAGGCGCTCGGGCGCGCGCACACGCCGCTTTGGGAAAGAGATTTTCCTTGGCTTGCGGTTCTGTAAGGGCTCGCTTTTTCCGTCGTCCGCCGAGTGGCTCCGTCCTTTCGATCCCGGTGCGGATCAATTTAAGGAAAGTTGTTTTTTGGTTGTGTTTCCCTCTCGCTTTCTGCACTCGTTTGCCCTTACCTTCCCATTTTCTTGTGGATTATCCAGCTGGAATCGAGCCGGTGGCCGACGTCGTTCGAACGTCGAAGAAATCTCGAATCTGTTGTGGCAGCTTGTTTCTCGGAATGGCCGTTGCGATAATATTAGCAATTACGCAGTCAACAGTGGTGTTCTAGATTTTGGGAGCAGATTTTAGGAGCGGAACCGATGGCGAAGCAGCACGTGGAAACTAGCCAGCGAACGAAGGTAAGATTATGTGCAAAATATCCTTGCTAATGTTGCGCTTCAACTGGGTGGACCAGATCGGTTAAAAAATGACGTGAAAATGAACTGCTGATAGCGTCCACGATGGACGAAAGGAACAAAAAGAAAATAGAATGGTCTGACAATTTCCCTTTCATTGACGCAATCTTCTCGATGGAACGAACAACGAAGCGGCGTCATAAAACTACCGTTACCGACTGCATTTCAAATCTTCTTCAAACGTGTAGTGTACCACGGCTAATCTGCCAATTATAAAATGTGCTACATGGTATCGTTAAAGTTTTTATCGCGATCATTAATCAAACTTCTCCGCTCTAGCCATTCTTTTACGAGCGATGCATTTATCGCACAAGAAACCATTAAGTAGCATAAAGGATGGTCGAAGACAGGTGCCGTTTGGTGGACGTGAATTGCACTCGTAGATCGCGCAACCCTGCCGACGCTATCTGTTCGCCACTATCGTCGAGAAACAGCTTGCGGGTAGCAATAAAGAAAACGTTGTAACTCACCGATGTTGCAAAGCGATTAAACGGAACGGCTAGTAGCCGTCTTTCTCACCCGAAGGACCCAACCCCTGGTAGTAAAATGAGAAAATACATCGCTCCGTACCGAATTAAAACCCTCCGGTGGGCACTACACGACGACACTAATCACCTATTATCGCTAATTGAGCGCCTTCTCGTTGGTCGCTAATAAGGAGCGCAACGTCGAACGGGTTGGCGTCGTGGCGCGATGGGTTCAATAGTTATTTGCGTACCACGGTACGGGTCTCCTGACCAGAGAAACACTTCGCGAAACGATACTTCCTCTGCGGGGGCACGTTCATAGACACTCAGAATGGCACATTGACACCTTCTTGCCATCGATGGTGGGCAGGAAAAGCTCAAGATGAGGAAACAATACATCCAATTCCGATGGGATACCCAAAGGGGTATCATCATCCACCATCCACCCAGGGTGGAGATTCGTTGGGGAGTTACGGAAGAAAAAAATCATAGGTTTCGAGAAGAGTTACTTCCGCGAGCGAACCACCATTATTCCGCATTTACAAAATACTCCACCGACACTAATAAGAGTTACGAAAGTGACAAAAGGCACAGTGGGGGAGGGGAAAACAGAGAGGGTGCTGGGGGGGGGGGGGGGGGGGGGATCGTTACACCACGAGCGAGGCAAGACAAGACTATCGCGTCAACAACAGGAAACCCCAAGGAACACCCACTGCAGCTCGTCCAACTCGTTTGTGTGTGTCTACTTCTCACTTACAATCCCATTCTCACAAGATTTGTAAGAGGGTTTGCGGCGGGAAGGCGACCCCACTCAGCCAGCCTTTGCCTCTGAGTGGTGAAAATTTTCTAAAGATTTTCCTCCCCCCCCCCCCCCTCCCCCCTCACCACACTCTGCCATGTCCCAACCACCTCGTTACAAGCGAGCGAAGGAGAGCTTGTTAACTTGGCTTTCCTTTGTATTACGTTCACATGAGGGATTTTTATTATTATTTCCGTTTTTCCTCGGCCTCTCAGCGTGCGGTCTCGAACCCGCTGGATACGGAGGACGTGCGCACCCACCACCAAGCGATGCCGTGTTGCGTGAGCCGTTTTTCTCGAATGATCCCAACCAAACCCCGCAAGACGGCGTTGGGGATTTTTTTTCTCTACCGGGAGCGTGAACCGGGCGAGCTCTGAAGGAAACCACCATCGAAACCGACCCGTCGAGAAGATCGAACGTTGCGTGGGGGGTGGGGGAGAAAACTGTTTCGATTTTGAAGCTAGCGTCTTGAGCAACGGCATATCTTACGACCTCGCAAGCAAGTTGCTATCTTCCCTTTTCCACTCGGATGAGCCTTCGCCAAAACCCGGCACGAGAAACGGGACGGGAAAAGTTTCCTCCCATTAGGGGCGAAACTACACGCTTCCCTTCGGCTTCGTTCATTTACTCTTCACACTCGCCTGCGTGGTTCTTTTTTTTCCTCGTTCACTGACAATGACGGCATTGGGGGAAAAAAAGAAGTCCTCTCCGGTGCGGCAAAATTCTGAAGAGGTGCTGGCAGGATGCAGCAAGGATATCTTTCATCGAGTACGTCCCGTCCCCGTTTGGTGTGTGTGTCCTTGTTTTTTTTTGCCATCTTCGCATCATTCGAGTAGTGCTCACCGTAAACGGGTGCTTCGGGAAGATGGAACAAACGAAGCACCTCACTTTCTTTTACAATGAGGTCGAGATTTGTCCTTCCCGTCCTACCGACACAGGAAAATCAATGGATAGGCGAACCGGAGGAGAATCGAAATGATGAGCAAGCGTCCACCACCACCGCCACGTGAAAAGCGGTGTGATCCAGGGCCAGCAAGGAGAAAAGAAAGCTTTGAAAAAGGAAAATGATGATCCCTTTTCGAGTAAGAAATAATCGTTTATTCGTTCGATTCGTCGTTCGTTCGTTTATTCTTTCTGCTCAACGGGATTCTACATCTTCATAAGCAGCTCGATTCGATGAACCGTACCCTGATGGGAGGGAAAACAGAGCCCCAGCTACCGGTTTGTCGGAAAGAAATTTCCACTGTTATCACTTCAAACGCAAAGAAAAAGGAAATTCCACTACCGCGCAATCAGTTTGAACGTTCGTTCGTTCGTAATCCTTCAACTAGGTTTCACCTGGATTTAGGAACCGTTTGCAATTTCGTGCAACCGACCAAATTTTGTGTGTGTGTGTGTGTGTCGATGTGTTTGAATGCAAACTAAGTCTGTGAACGCTTTAAATAAAAGTCATTTTTAATTTACCATTTTAAATTGATGCTAACTTTTGACTTTATAATTGATAAACCCCACTCTGAGCAATGAATTTTTAAAAAAACTAATAAAACTTACATAAAATCATGCATTCAATGCAAAAATACTCCCGTGCAGCATCCCGTTGCACTTAAGAAATTTATGCAAAAGCTCCATTCGCGTTTGGTAAACTATATTGTCTCGCTTAAATTATGAAGCAACACTCCATCTCTCTTTTCCAGCCGAACTGCGAGCTGCAGTGCAAACGCGGTGAACATCATTTACCGAGAGTAGTTAAGAGCCCTGCCCGGCAAACTCAATTGGACAGAACGAAGGCCAGCAGCAGCAGCAGCAGCAGCAGCAGATTCAGCAGCGTGACAAGTGCCTCAACCTGCACATGCGAGCAAGACTCCGGTAGCGCCGGGCGTGGTAAATCTTCGCCACCTTCGCCACTGCAGCGCAATTTCCATGCACATGAAATTATGCTCCGGCGGGCGAGGAGGGAGGGGGAGGAGGCACACCGAGAGCACACGTTCGCCACGAACAGCGATCCTCCGTTCCCCGGGAACTGTCGGCAATTGCAGTTGAGACGTTGTTTGGAAAATTAAATTCCTTACTCATTGTGTTGATGAGATTTATGGACCCTAACTAACGACCTTCGGCGACCGAATGGCTTGGGTTTGTCGTTAGTCGCCGGGGCGCGTCGTGGTGCGGGAGCGAAAATTCGAGCTAGACAGGCGTTTTTGCCGGAAAAGGCGAAGGAAAGGGCAGCGGGAACCGTATTCTGTCCAAACTATTTTTATAAGCCAAAGAGCACTCCCGAAACCGAAAACCCAACCAAACGGGGGGACCAAATCGTTTGCAAGTAATAAGTTATCTAACTACCAGAAAAAAGGTAAGATGTTTGGCAAGAATGCACAATCTTCCGATGGAGAACCGGGGCCGGGACGGGCCGGAATGCATGCGTGTCATTTGAAAGTTTAATTTACGGCACGGGAAATGGAAGAAAAGAATCCAAGAAGAATCTGGAGACAAAACCTCCATCTTTAAATCCGAAGCCCCGAAGCCGGGAGGGTGCAAAGTTTTCCGTTCCATAATCAGACCGCCGTCGCCTTCGGCATTCCCAAGGCAGGAGACCGGCGTTACGTTTTCACTGGTTGGAAATTTGCTTAATTTGACACCTGCGGAAACATTTCCCGTCGCTCCCATCATCCCGATGAGGAAAGGTGAGCCCGGGTTCTGTCGCTAACGAACTGTCGTGCTTATTTTGACGCCGTGGATTATGGTCGCGGCGAAATAGATTTGCAAATCGCTGGTGTTGCCCGTTTGCCTGTCGGTTGGTTCTGTGGCCGATGCACGCTTCGGCAGATCTGCAAACTTTTTGCCTAAAATAACAATAATAACGATGATTATTAAATTCGTTCGCTACGCGACAAGCGCGCATCCGTGTTTGCATTTGTCCCCACCCCCGTGGTAACATTGCGTCATCGGAAAAGCCTTTTCCATTGAAATCATACTGCACGGGCGGTTTTAAAAGCCTTTCCAGCTGCATAAAAGCAATCAACTGCTTCGTGCTTTGTAGTTTGTCTTGTGGAAGAGAAACAAATAATACGCTCCAAACGTCTGCCTTTATTTCACTAACGAAGGAGTGTGGTTTTCAACACTTATTCTCCACTCCACAATCAATTGCCCCTAAGCAATGGCTTTCAGCTTTCTGTTAAGATGTTTCCCACAGCAACGCAAAGCCAGAGTGCATATTTGTGTAATCAGTCAAAATCCTTTCCTGCCACGCCGAAACGATCAGCCACTTAACCTGCCAAACCGCAAAGAAGTATCACACATCACAGAAGCCAGAACCTTCCGAGAACGTTAATGTAAAATTCTCGATGACGCAGCCGATAAGTTTTTGCCGGAGTGCAAAAGTTAACCGGAGCTGAAGTTGGAGCCTGAGAAAGCACATCGATTCCGAATCCAACCTGGCACCACACCACAAAACCAGACATCCAATCAGGCGATGCACTGCAACCGGGTGGATTTGCAAGCGTTTTCTAGCTTTCTGGGTTTGTTTGAAGAACGTCTGCTAAGGCGCACCGTTACTGCACTGATAACATTGGATCCGATTATCCATGTCAAGCAGAAACCAAACCGAAGGCGGAAAGTTGCAACGAAAGCAGCATCATGATACGTCTTATAAAGCTTGTGAGTAACAAGAAGCGGATTGTTGTAGTGAAAATCTTAACATTTTTTTGGTATAGTTATATTTTACTAATATAACTAATACTAATCTTCTTCTACGATCGTTTGTTTGTTCGTGATTCTAAAACTCAAAACCGACTGGCTCAATCTTGACTATGTCTTCGTACGATTTGTTCTTTTTTACCCAAGGAAGATTTTAAAAGAAGGAAAAATTGGAAATTCCCTAAGGAAAAGCTGAAAATGGGAAGATTTGTAAACTAAGAAGCTGCTTGCCCAACCTTAACGAAGTTTTGGAATGGTTTGTTCCTTTTGAACTAAACATGATTTAGGCTAAAAGAAAGATTTTAAAATTCCAAATTACTAGAATAGAAAAAACCCTAAAAGCCTTTTTCTATATAATCTAACAAGTTTATAATTTTAGCATAAGAAGGTGATCCGACTTACGCTATCATCATCTTCAAAATATCATCACTACCACTACAACTTCCACCATCACTTTCTTTTCTGAGCCGAATTGACAGCTGGCGTTAGGTATGAAAACTATTCCTAACAGTAACGAAACTACGATTGTTTGAGTGCACGTACAAATTTAGCTGCCTAAAATATCGATGTTAGTCATTGAATCATTGCGCTCATACAAATCAATTCATCGTGTTGAAAATGAAGACGAAGCCGTGAATCGTTAAGGGGAATTTCAAAACAATCTTTAGATTTTCCTGATATGCTGCGAGTTAAAGATGTAATAGATATGTGTCGACAGCCTCATGCACCGAATCTATAAGGCTTTTCTTGACTTCCAATGCTTTGAAGTTTCAATATTGGCGTATTATTAATATGGGACGAGGTGAAGTTCGTTGGGTCAGCTTGTATTACACATACCTAATGGGGTCAAATTGATTGTATTCACCAACAATGTGAAAAATAACCAAAAAACAAATGAAGAATATCAAAGTAAACGTTTTTGTAAAATAAGTTAGAACATCCCATGCCTGTTTCCTGCTCGACAAGCAATCTTATGCCAGGATATTACGCCAATACTCAAATTCGCAATCGACGAACAGGTAAATGTTTATGAAATCACAATAAATCATCCACAGGAAATCAAACACGAGAACTGCTAATCCTTGGTCGACGCTCGAAGGACGGCGGATCCCAATCGTCATTATCGTCGGCATCCTGGGCGCTCTCCTGCTGCCGGACATTCGACAGGAAACCCATCCGGAAGCAATCCAGTCGCGCAACGCTGCTGGCACCACCGACCACCCCCTCCAAGCCCCGCCCCCAAAACCGAGCACGCCATAAGCGATGTTAAATTACACGTAGGAAAAATGCCTGCACGGTTGAGCGGGAATGAAAATCTGTCGTGAAATTCAATTTAAGCCGCCACGGGCTGCACGGGTTGGGAAGGCGAAGGTGAAGCCTCCGGCCTGCAAGCGCAAGGGCGCCGCTGGTGGGGGGTCGCGGATGGATGTTGTAATTTTCGGTTCGACCCCGAACCGAACCATTTTCATTCATTTCCGGACTCCGGGATGGGTTTGCGTCCCTGCTCCGGATGGCGACGGCGTTGGCCGGCGGCAACGAAAATGAAATCGAAAGCAATAGGAAGCTTTAAATTGGATTTCTGTTTCGTCGTCTCGAAGATGATTCGATTATGACAGATGATGAGGGCGCCGAGCGCTGACGCTGTTACGTCCCAGGGACGGGTTCAGGACTCATGAACCCCAGACGATGGCTTGAGAAGCTGAGGCGCGCCCGGGGTACTGTTCCAGCAGATTCCTGGACGGGGTTTTCGCCACCTGTAGACCTTCCTAGCGACATATGGAACGGTTCCTGGCACGACCCAGAGCTCGGAATTAACGCCCAGCACCGGGTTTGTTGGTTGCTTCGCTCCCGCTGGTGCGGGTGTTGCGGTTGATTTTTATCACCGATCTGATTATGGAGGTTAAATTCAATTTTCAACTTTTCCCCTGCAGAGCTTCGCCGGGTGAACCCAGCCCTGGTAATGCCTGAGCGCTAGGTGTAGATGGTGACATGCCGGCAAGTGAAGTTGCCGGAACAAATCACAGCCAATTCCCCCCGGAAGATTGAAGGTTAAAAAGATATTTCTATCTGAGACTTTTCCCCTCCAAGGCGAGAGCGTCCTGCTCGACAATTCTTCACCTATTGCCAGTAAACGTAGGGTTCGCCCGTTGCGGTGAAATGTAGAAGAAGATGTTTCCATAACAGACAAGGAAAATACCGACCAGTGGAACCTTTACCATCGGTGTGCGCGTTTCCGCTTCCAAAGAAGTCAAGTGGCTATCGTCCCTCTATTCCATCGACTCTCGAACATTTCTCAAACACGCACACTGCGTATGATTTATGTTCGATCCCGGCGGGAGGTGGTCCCTTTTGTCTGTGGCCTTCTTTACCGTTTACTTCCCTCCCGTAGAACATCCAACGCTCGAGCGTGGTTGAGAAAATCGAACAAAAACCCTCCATCGCTGGTAGGTTTTCCGAAGGGATAAAAAACCAACATCAGCAAATCGGCCGTTGAAGTGGTTTTTCCGGGGGAGAAGGTACTTCACCGGCATGGCTGGAGTTCCCAGCCTAATCGCTGCGGAAGCGTACCGTTCGAGCAAAACAATGGCAGCGACAATAACATTGTCGTTCCGTCTGGCAGTGAGCGGATCTATGTACAAAGGTTTAAATATTTTCCCCAGCCCCCGAACGAACACCGGATTAGAATGTTGGAGAAGGTGACAAAAAACGACGACTCACATGATTTAAGCGAGAAACCAAATCCATGGAAAACCGTTAAGTGGTTGAATTTCATAATAAAAATATTCCACGGAAATAAGCATTTTTCCGTTTTGCTGAATAGTGTAACACGGTATTTGTTTGTTGGCTTGAAAACAAGTCTCTTCATGAAATGAGCAAGTTTTTTATTTTAGCATAAAATATAAAAGAGAATCGACGTTAAAACTCACCACTATTTGTATTCGTTTTAACACAAACCAACTCATTTGGTAAAAACCACTTAGTTCCTAAAAAGGTTCGGCTTACCTGGAAAGAAAACAAGATAAAAACAGTTACTAAATGTTTGAGTTAACTAAGGTAGAAAAGAGCACATAATAGCTCATGAAAAATGAATAAAACGAAAAATTTTAATAATTGTGAAATAACCCCAAAATCTGATACCGAAAGTAAAGTCTGTTCCATGATTGTAAAAAAACCGTTACTGAAAATCCGTACAAAAGGTACAAAATAATTCAGCAAAGGTCATAAATTTTAAAGCAAGCGGTTTGTGAAACGAACCAAAAAGAACCATCAAACTTGTTCATTGGCCTTTCAACCGTGTTGATGGTTGAGGCTTAAATGACTCTTTTGTCCACCGATATGCGTTTTAGAGGACGAAAGCACATGATGTTAGACATTGTAGTGTAAACGACCAGTTTTTTTTTGTTGCTAAATTTGCTCAAACGGCTAGGAACTGTGTAACATGCAATTATGCTGCAGTTGTGCGACCACAACGTTTTTTTTTCGTGACACGAGAATTTAGATTTTCGTATTGATTATTGACTCTATGCAGCGTTTCTAAAAATCAATGGCTTTATCGAGTCATGCAGTTGAATTCAAATCAAAATGAATGAGTCAATTCGGTTAGAATTGGGTAAAGGGAAATGCATTTCCAACTGATTGAGCCAAGTGAGGTTTATCGTACAAGTGGAAATTGTTGTTCATTTCCATTTCATAACGTATGTTCACAGTAGCTTGTGAAACTATTTTCAATAATTATATTTTCACCAAAATAATAGTTGCGATCAACTACTTTAGGTGTTGTAAAATTGTAACATTAAGCCCGAAACGATGTAATTTTATTCACACGCACTTTGAAAGCAGTTTTGAATTCACAGCAAATAACCACATGGTGTTTATCAGCACGTCCACCGGATGCACACTAGCACCGGAATCACAATAGAATTGATTGAGGTAGAATGATTGAAAAAAGGCAAGCCAATTCGATCGATTCATATTGAATGATTTTGCATGCAATTTACACAAACTGACCAATTTTCATACCTTTTTCTCACACAATCTTGGATGCGAATGAAGGATGCATTGCCGGAAGTGAGATAAAGGGAAATTGGGAACAGCACACAATTACACGCCCAGCCAATCCCGGACACGTTATGAGTTCCGTGCGTTACCACGTTATCGCTCAATTCCAATTGATTTGAGGTGTAGTCTAATTTATGAATCGATTTTATCATAATTGTTTCATTGGACAATGGAATCAGTGAAAATGCCATAAGAGAATAATTATATTTGGGCATTTTTGTATCATTATCCCATAGTATATAGCTAGCCAGTTTCTATTCATTAAGATTGTGAATCTTAAGTCCCAAAAGTGATATCAAGCTTGGCAAATTTACCGATTCATTCGAGACAATGATAGTGAAGAATTCAATTAAATTTTCCTCATTTAAAATATTCAAAATTTGCAAGGGGGTTTCGTTGAAACTTTTTTCCGATCTCGTTTCGATTGACACCGCTTATTGTAACCATACCAGACGGCACATTGTGGATTGTCGGTCGAAGACAATGAAACGGTTTGAACGGATCAACCGAGTGGGGCCCAAAACTCTCGAACCCGAGCGCAATTTCCTCACCGAGGATATTGCAAATCATTCGCAATGGCGTCTAATCGGACGTCAGGTACGAAAAGAAAAATCGTTTAATACGCTTGCCCACCGGAATGAGTGGAATCGGAATCACATCAGCGCGGAGTTGCACCAAAGCGTAGCATAATAATGCTAGACTTTTTGATTGTCTCCATCGATTGATTATTCATGGCGGAAATCGGGATAAAATAAGAAAAACAATCCGAGTTTCGTTTCAACTTCGGCGAACAAAACAAAAAAACACTCGGAATAATTTGCAAATTTGACGCCACCGATGAGTGATTGGGGAATACAGAAATGCCATCGAAACGTAGCAGCTCACAAAATGATCATTATGAAAAATAGAAGCTGGATTTGACCTCCTGAAATCGGAACATTTATTATAATAGTAAAACAGATTTTGTTTTCTTTTTATTCGATGAGCAGTTTTTAACCTGCTGTAGCATTGTCTATTTGCATGATTAAAGATATGTTCAGGATTATGTGAGTTCATAGAGACACATATCTTATCCACAGTGAAATATAATGATGACCTTTACAAGCATAACTCACGGAGATTAATAGTCTCAGTACTTGCCACACGGAGAAGTTAATGTTTGCCAATAAATCATTCGATCGGTTTGTTCGAGCTTGTGGAAAGAATAAAGAATTTAAACAGATGCTTCATACACTGCCGGCATCAATGGAGATTTGTATAAATAGCTCACCTTGGATGCATCTTTGTTTAATTACTTTCAGGTCTACTTTAGGCTCAGCTTGTTGTGACCCACTGGTACCGACTTAATGATACAGCTTGTGTGAAGCGCTAATTAAATTGTTCCATAAATCATCACGCAGATACAAGCACACGATTGGAGTTCCATGAGCGGCTCTAGGTCATAAATGTTTGTACAAATGTATTTAGTAGATCTTGTAGCTGTTATGAAACATTGAAGACTATTTGTTTTCACCACATGTATTCGGATAAGATTTATGAGACAAACAACCAGGCGCCTCCATTGCATATTCGCACATGAGTAGAAATGAAAAAAAACCGTTGACTTCGATTCACTGATCATCCTAGCATATGCAGCTATTTTCATTTTGTGCCTTGAAGAATAACCACTTATCATTCTACATAGAAGAAAGATGAAACATTAAGAAATGTTCATTGAAAATCCTCTGAAAAGTGTAGCTACATGTTTCTAACCAATGCTTGTAAGTATAAACCCACCTCCGAAGCCAATAGAATGAAATATAAACATATGCAGAAACGCTGGTCAGCGGTTCGAAACGAGTGGACTCAACACGCTCGAAAGGAGTTTGAAAGAAGCTCTAGCAATTAGTATCGGTCCGATTCCGAAACAGAATCAACCGAAACGAAAGTAATCGCGTCCGGCACTTGGATAAACAAGATTCCTTTGACATCCAGTCGAACACCTCGTGATGCGGTAGGTTTCCTTTTCGAGAAATTCCAGGACATTTAGAATACGCTCGGAACCCGAAATGTCTCAGCAAGGAGGTGATTCATAGTAGAAATTCTCCCGTTCCGTGGAAGTTCTGTGAATGTTAAATATACGAGCTGCAGGACCAAGAACAACTCTTCTCGAATCGTTCTAGTTTACCTAGCCTCAACCTTCCTTCCCAACTCCCGTTCGAAAAAGGGCTCGATTTAAACATGCCAAAAACACTCAGCAGGATTTGTCTGGAGTAGGAAAAAATCTCACACACAAATCTGCACTGTTTTAAGCACTCTCTCTTCCTCTCCCTCGTTCTCCTTCTCATTGGAGGTACGCGCGCGTGGGAGTAAAAATTCGCCGGGTGAGAAAAAGATATCGGACACAGAAAAACCCCCGGGGCTAGCAATCGGGTAAGAGAAAATACCAGCAGACGTAAGGAAAAGTCTCCCCAGGACCAGATCCTGACGGTTTGACGTTCGTGTGTTTGTATTCTCGGCATCAGCCGGCACAGCCAAACTCTAGACAGAGCAAGGATTACGCCGCCAAACCCGAGCAGGTTCGCGTCGGTGTTTATAAACATTCTCCGGCTTTCTCCATGCCAGGATGTGGACCGTGAGGTGAGTGTCGTAAACATTACCGCTTGCACGAACCCATTCAAAGGCTGCTGGTGCGTCCTTGCTGGTGTGTTTCAAAACAAAAAGCACTCACCAACACTTCACCGCCCGCCGCACAAACACGGAAATCGACTCCGGTGGCATATTCGTACACGTGATTTTCAGCAAACACACTCCCACAACCAAGCACAGCACGCTGCAATGCGGCTGATGGCGTAAAAGTAGCACTCACCACCCACAAGCAGGTTGATTTGGTGGAAATTTTCCCCTCGCAACAGCCAGAGCTCACGAAAACACATACACACAAAATACAGTCGCTCGTGTAAGCCACGGAGGGACACAATTCGTTGGTATGCAAACGGGAAAATGATGATAACTACAGAAATTTTCGCACTCGTAATTCCTGGAAAATTATGTAAACAGAGAGCATGGTGCGCTAGGTCCTGAGCTGACACCCTTTTGAGAGCGAATCGCAATGTGCTTTTGCATAATCTCGTCGGCTCTCTGTCCACTTTCCTTCCGTTTGGAATAAGACGATTTGCAGGGCATTTGCAAAGGTGAATATTTTAAGTATTATTCGGATGTTACTGTATAAAAAAAAAGCATACTTCTAGTGTCTTTTAATGAACCTTATTAAGAGTGGAACCCTTATTGCTACCCTTCTTTCAGAGCCTAAAACAAATGGCAAAACTTTTCAGCTTTCGTTCAGCCTTCCTCCAGTGACACACTCGATGGAAAACTTTAAATACTTGGTTCTCCTTCTCGTACCCAAACCGAATGTAAGTAAGACGAAAATTTCTTGCGCTCAACAGTAACCGGCTTGGGGCTCCACTAACCGGCCGAAACATCCGACCAGACCCACGACAAGGATGGAATGGAAAGAAAACCACCGGGACCGGGTCTGTATTATAAACGAATTTAAAGCGATTAAGAGACACCAGCTAAATCTCACCACCGCACCAAGCTTTCGGACTTTCACATCCGCTCGCAACCATTTCCCTCTCTGCCCCTCTGGTGCCGTATGGAGGGACGGGGGACGGGGGGGGGTCCTGGTGAAGCTGGCTGCTGGTTGAAACTAACGGCTGTTGTTTCCATTGTTGCAGCATCCGGCCGGTCTGCGAGCGGGAAACCGGAAGCTGGCCATTGTTTAGTCAAGAAACTGTTCCAGTGGAAGGAACCGAAGGAACGTCTGCGAGCCTGGGCCGTGTTTGCGTCGAGTGTCGTAAAGGGTGTTTGTTGAATGTAAAACAAAACCCACCGACCAACAAGCCAACCCAACCGGCCTAGACCAACAGGAACCGACGACCGACGGTCGACGATGGAAGAAGGGCTTCCTCCCGTTGGTAGCGAGAATAGTGGCGAAAAGGGGGCCGAGGAATGAGAGCAAACCCGCTTCGGTTGCGCACCCTTTTCCCCGTCGAGCTCGATAACATCCTCACGAATCAGGACCGGGCATCAAAAGGAACCCTCGAGATGGGGAGCCCGGGAAAAACGGATTGCTCGGAAAGTTATACCACCAAGGGTATTTAGTAAAGCAAACCGCACTGAAAGCCCGTAAGTGATGGTAAAACGTGTAGCGTAGTTGAAGCTGGAGTTTTGCGCTGGGAATCACAACCTCCGAGCCAGCGCCGTGCTTCCGACCGCGTTTCCTGAGCTGCGGCGTGGCGCAGCAACCGTGTTGCGTTGGCCATCAGGCGTTTGTGATGTTTTCACGAGGGGTTGCAAAAAGAAAGGCAACAAATTCGCACTTTTGACCGAGTATTAAAAATAAATTAATTCCTTTCTATAATTAAATTTTAGTATTTCCAGCATCAGTTCAAAATATCAACTTTATCATACCTCTAGAAACTAAAAATAAACGTTCATCATTGGTTTCAAAAATGGTCCAACAGGCTCACTTTCCGTTCGACACCCTTTTTGCCGCCCGGAGGCCGTAATTAAACAAATAACAATCATAGAGGCTGAGCCGGTCTTGCAAAAGAACCAAAACAATTCAAAAGCAACATTGAAACCTGTGGTTGTGCTGGTTAACCGAATCACATTCAACGTTTAATTAAACTTGGTAATTGCTGAAAAGAAGCCGCAACTAAGGTTAGGTTTATTTTAACCTGTTGTTTAACGGTTTGGTTTTTCTAACGCTTTTGATAGATAGTTGGAAAAACAACATCATTTGAGACAGTTTAAACCGGAAAATTTCACAATGACAAATGTACTAACAATAGGGGAGTAGAATCATAACTATTATAAGTAAGCAATTTATTGGGCGGGATTAAATACTCATTTTTGTTAGTTACTTTGCATAAGGCTTATTTCTATAATCAAATGACTAAAGTAAGTACAATTTGAAGCAAGTAGTAGTCAGTATAAAATGGAGCGAATTGAAGAACATATCAATTTGTTCGCACATAAATCTCCTGTTAATATGATGCGAGTTGACTGAAGAGGATCCAGACAAATCGATGATGGCCGTTGCAAGTGATATTTATATCCTATATCACATCCCTTTTGCCTCTCGCTAAGCTGTCAGCTTGTTGCTGGAGCTACAAACAAATTTGCCGTTCGAAATCATCGCTACACATTGTAAAGCGAGCTCCCCGCCCACCGGTACGGCTCGCAACCGGAAGCTATCAGGACATATTGAACTGCAAGCTGGATGGGAACTTCCCCGGAAGACCCGGACTCGACAAATGGTGCCAGGAGCGAGCGAAGAAAATCGCAGCCAGGCGTTCGGCCGGGTACAACTTTTGAATGTAAATTTCAAATTGAAAATCTAGAATATTATTTTGCCTCCCTTTTTTCTTCGTTTCGCTGTTCCGCTACTTATCGGGGAAGGAAGGACACGCCGAAAAGGTTCCGGCGACAGGGGTAGGAACAACGGCAAGGAGTGAGCCAGCTGGCAGGAAAAGCCCAGGCCAGTGCTATTCAAATGTGGCTGCTACCCTGACACTGCCGTGTTGTTCACATATGTAAATTTAATCTCGAACCAAACAGGCATCGTGGTGGTGGTGGGGGGGAGGCACACGGAAAAGGCAGTCACCTATGCAGTCGAGTGTGAAGTCGAAAGCCCTCAACATCGTCGTCGTCGTCGTCGTCGTCGTCGTCGTGGTTGTTAGCGTCGTCTCCATCCCGGGCGCCGGTTTTGTGGTGAAGAAACGCGCAAGCAATGGGAGAGAAATGGAAAACCATTCGGACCAACACGAACGCAACAGAAAAGTGCTCCTGCCCAGCCTTTACCGAAAGCCTTCGTCTCAAATCTCGCTGCAACACTTGAAAAAAGTAGGGAGAAAAAAACTACGAGCAAGAAAAACATGGCCTCTTCCAATCGCCAAGAGGAAATATTAGCCAACGAACCGATGTAAGCATGCACATGAGATGGGAGGAGTTCAACCCCGTCCGCTTTGGCCAACGTTCAAGAGCACGGAAGATGCTCGCTCGCGGTCCAAGTGCGCATACAGGCGGATGCCTCGCCGAAGATCACTACCACATGGAGTACGCACCACTCGACCAAACCCGGGCAATATCACGTCCCCGGGTGTCTCGAGCCCGTAATACATTTCAATATTAGCAAAAATTAGCATATAAATTTCACCACACACTATCATCCGCAGCCTCCGGCTACACGAAAAGCTTAAAGCGACCGGTTGCCATCGATTGTGGGTTCGTTTTGTGGCTTTTGCGGCCGATAGCTGATCTGCAAGTGAGCTTAAAGAGATAAGAACCGGGCGAAAGGTGAAAACAACTTGGGTACATCTTATCGCACATGTTTTAAACAATTAGCTAGTAAAATAGATTTATTCATACATTTTTTAAATTAAATGCAACGTTTTGCTTTTACAAATATCCTTTAACATCCCGTTTTTATAAATATCACTTTCAACAGCAGTTGAAAATATACCCGAATGAATAAACGATTTTTAAAATAGGTCCATTAGGAAGAAGCAGTCTATTTAAGCGATGCAGACGATCAGATACGCCTTCCAGCTAAGGAAGTACGGTCTCTTGGCGTACTGAACCCGAAGGTTTTGATCGTTTGTTTGCGAATCTCAAGTTGAGCTCCCCGGGAGGTATCACAACCCATCGTACTTGTTTGATTTCCTGATTGCCCAGTGCCCAATCCCATTAAAGCCACGTTCCATTTCCGCCAGCTGCGACGCGACATACACTAAAACACCAGTCCTAGGTTCTGCTCGGTCGGGCGAAAGGCAGCCTTTTCCCGAAAGACCGCCTTCACGGGACGACCTCGTGGATGGGGCGCCCTGGTGCAGAGCTTGGCACGAAGTACGGTCTATGAATGATGATTATTAAGTTAATCGATTGCTCAAACATGACTGAAATCGTTTACATCATACAGATTAGCCCAGTAATCGCTTACTCGTTGCGATGCCCAGGGTGGATGGCGATACAGCAGAGCGTGTTACGGAATGAACGGAAAAATTCCCCCAGGGCAACTCTCGGTCTTCGGGTTTCGAATTACTCGAACGGAATTTCTAATTCCAGGCATATCTAGTTAATTGATGCTTCGCTTCCATTCAGGCGAAGCACGGCGAACGTGTATAAAACTGATTTTGAACGTGCGCCTTCCTACAACAACGGTAGGAGAAGCGCGAAATAACTTGTTTTTGTTTTTCATTTGTTAAACAAACGATTGAATGTTTTATATTGAAAATATAATACACAAAATAACCAATATAATTAAACTACATACTAATAATTGAATCCTTACAAATTAACTTTCACATTTTGTAAAAAAAAACAGATGCAAACCTTTTAAAAAATCCTTCTGTATTTGGAGAGATAAAAAAATGTGCTGTGGTTAAAATTACCTCACTCTTTGAATACTTTCATCAACTTTCTAGGCTGTACCGCACACACCCTCTCAGGTTGCCCATGTCAGCTGTGGTTTCCTACCCATGTACAGAGGAAAGAAAGAACTAAAAAAATACGTGAAGCGCTCCGAAAACTACAGCATCGCAGGCTGGATTAAGAACTCTATTATTTAGTACCACAGCGTCCACCTTCATACGCCCTCCAGCGGAAGAGGATAGGGTCGAGTTTGGCTTCGTGCTTATTTCCAAGAGTGCAACCGGAGCGTCGTGACCCACGCGCCAAAGGCCGAGAAAATTGCAAAGTGGCACCTTCAACCGCCGGCTGTAATGGTTGTGGTATTCGCAGGCCGATGCAGGTGTCTCCAGCACCGGCAAAAACGTAGTAGTGCACCAAGCAGTGGGTTTGACTGTTTCGGCACTGTTTTGCAGCCCCTGTTACACCTGGATGCCAACGGATGCCCGGCTGCACGGAGGGAGATAGTCAAGGCCCGTGATTGCACGGTAGGACGCATTAAAAGTAAACCTTAACTTTTGACGGATGTGGGAACGGAATTTATGGCAACACTACGGGCGGGGTGGGATTTTCATAAATTTTCCACGAAAATTGCACCGGAATAAAATTACACATCAACGCGGTGTTGCATCTCACCGACCGCAGGCTCAAAGCAATCAAGAGTGTATTTGAAGTGATAGAGAAAAACCCGAAAAAAAAGTGCAGCTTTTATCGCACACGCTTTCAGAATGTTTTTCCGACGTCACAGAGGCTGCTCCAAAACTACACCCTTCGACGAAAGTAGAGCACGTTTTCCTCATGCGCCTTGCAGCTGTGTATATAGCAGGCACCGAAGAGGACCATTCCACGATGGCTTTGATTCATAGCTTCCGTCACAAGTCTGTCAGCAAAATTGTGCTGCAAAGCACTGAGATTAAAGAAACGAAACACCATGTGATGAGACTCAAACATCAACGGCAAGTGTCGGGCACGTTTAGGGTGTTACGTTTAGGTCGTTGTTTCCGCTAACGTGTGATTGCACCTGAACGGTATAGAACGTCTTCTCTCCAGCTTAGCAGCATGGTATTTTATGCGATGAAATATTATTCAGTTAAACGTAAGATGCTTCTGAAACCACTCAAATATTATGCATCATGCCCGCTAGGGTGATATATTTTATGTTTTCATAAACAAATGTGAATGTTAATTAATTGATATGAACGAATCACAAAAATTATGTCTTTGAACTGCATAGAATACGGATTGCATAACAGAGTGAATAATTGATCTGAAATTATAATCTATGAAACACATAATTTAATAACCTGGATTATCTCATTCCTATTTTAAACTCGGTCAATTTTCTCCATCCCATCCAGCGAAGGTCTTTAAATTATTTATTATATTGTGATGGAAATTAGTTCGTAGCATCTTGCAGCAGCCTCCAGAACTATTTCCGGCTCCGGGTGCTTGGCAGCAAAGCTGCACACGTACACCTGGCCTACATGCGCAACGCAATGGAGGCGTGTCATCCCGTGGCGAAGGTTCGTATCCACATATCGAACAACAGAAGCCAGCCGTAGCAAGGACAGGTGGGTTGATGATTTCGTGTGATTAGATTCAAATTGGAGATGCCCCCTCTCTGAGTGGATGCATAGAGCGGCATAAGCGGATATGAATTCGGCCACCGGCAGACAACGATATCGATCGCTCTACATTCAGCGTAGCCAAGATTTCCACTTCGGTTTCGTCGTTTCGTATGGCGTGTTGTGGCCTCCCTCAAAGAATGATAAGGTTTGTATTATTGAAATCAATAATTTCGTTTCTTTTTTTAATGTTGCTCTATCGATCCGGCATAGTTTTATATTTTAAAGTGCACTTTATTAGAAGATCTGAGACGTGAAACACCAGGCGCCTCCATAACAGTAGCATTCTGATATTTGTCCTATTCTTAAGGGCACGGTAAACGAAGCGTAATCGCTGGTCTCTCGTGTATCGTCGATATTCAGGCCAAGCGCCTTCTTTGCTTTGTTTATGTTTTGCAATTTGGTAAAAATGGCAACATTTCTTGAAGCTACTGCTATTATATTGTTGTTTATTGTTAAAAATACAAAAACTGCGCTAAATAATCATAGAAATTTGATAAATAATTACGATGAATGAACTATTGATTCGTTTGTTTACGTACTGACAAGATTACGCATGCGATTATAGGGTAGGTGAGCCAAAATTCTTTTTGACAGATGGACCAGCAGAATAACACGATTACGCTAGCGATTACGCTTCGTTTCCCGCCCCCTTTACAGTTAATTTATAATGTGCTTCCCTTCAGGGTTCCTATGTTGATACTTTTGAATATTTTCGTTGGCTTTTGGAACTTCTGAAAGAATCTGTGAGATAGGTTTTAAAATATTAGTAGTAGGTAGTCAAACCAGCAATGAAGCAAAGGTTTCTTTTGGGGTAAAGGAAGCGAGTTTTCGTATGGACGAGCTACGGACCAGCTGTCAATCTTAACGTATTAAAACCGCAAATCAATCCAACAAGACTGTGCCCCTAACTCTTGAGGTGCTGCCAAGAGTACATACATGTGTGAGAACATGCACGTGCATGTGTGTGGATAAATCTTCACCAAATGGAAAGGAAACACGGTACGGTAGATAAATGGTAAGCGCATGAGGTAGCTGCTATCATCGTTTCAGCTGATCTTCGTCCCACCTTCACTCGACAGCGATGATGATGGCGAACGTCCGTATCAATTTCTGCTCCTTCTAATGGCACAAACTCTCCTCGCCCAGGATCTTTGGAATGGTTTCTTTAATATCGTAGCAAAAGCGACCAAGCCATTTTCCTAGCCAGACGGGAAGATGATAGCCCTCCTGTCGATTGGGATGAGATGAGAAGGTGGGAAAACTCAATCGATCTGGCAAATCATCCCGCTATCACCGTGCACTCAGCCCGCTGTAATCATCACACGATCAGGAGTAACTTCTACCCCGATGCTGACCTTTTATCGAACATCGACATAGAGTCCTTTTGCCAGCACTGATTGGAATGCTTCCCTGACACTTCCACAATCTTTGTTCGATTAAAACCCCTTTCTGTGAGGAAGGATTATTTTTCTTTCATGACTCCTGCTTAATACTGCACGACTTTTCTTCTGGTGCTTCCAGCTCGCAGCGAGACAGCATGAAAACGACGGACCGGCGAAGAACCGGATAAAGTTTCAACCCTATTTAAAAGCCATCCCTTGGAAGTTGGCTTGCGTGAAAGTGAATGATGCCTTTTAATTTATATTTTATTGGGAAAAAAAGAAAGGGATCGTTATAAACAGCTTCAATGGCTTATTGGTTCCTGTCCAACATTTGAGAAAAAAGTCTTGCAACTTCGCGACCCGAACTAGGCACCACCATTTGTTCCGTGCCGTAATGAAGATATTATTCTACTTTTATTGCTTGCGAGAAACCACAACGGGCGTGCAGGGAACACCAACATCTATGACCATCTGGCCCGGGAGAATGATAAGTTTTCCTCTAGTACGTATTCAATGGCTTTTACTTCCGTTCTCCTCTGCCGAGTTGGCTTAGGGATAATGGTACCATTCGCTACCCATGACGAATGTAAAATGCAATGCCCCGAGAAGGATAAATCTAGTGGAAGAGATAACGCCCGGTGAAGTCGTGGACGATCAACACGCGCCATTCGGCCATTTATCACCGATCGAAAGTTTTGCCAATTGATTACGTGAAAATGATTGTGTAATGAAATTCACTAGCCGCAATCCACACATGGTAGCTCAAAATCAATTTTCTAAAGTTTATCCAAGCAAATCTCTCTTATAACACAATTTGTACAAAAGTTAACCTTACTAGGTATGGTAAAATATCCCGATTTTCTTGAATATAACAACATTACGCTGACTTCATTTTCGCAGCAGTTTTACCTACATCTCGTCCATTGAACATCTCGTTCATCTTTAACTTTTGTTCATGTGCTAACATCTGCTACATTGAAGAAAACTGAAAAGCGGAAGCGGATGCAGAAAGAAATTCAAGTACGCCAGTTCCCCTTGAATACGTCAACCAAAAGAAAAGGTCCGGAAAGGCTCCAAGGCATGGGCACACAGGATGATGAATCGCCTGTCCGTTTAACCGGCAAATAGGCTGCTGCTATTTTTGGCGTGTGATGAAATGTAGTCATTGGAAGCAGAGATTGCGAAAAAGAGATTCTTGACCGATGGAGGAGAGCTACGGAAAAGCAGCTCCAAAAGGGGACCCAACATAAAAATCACCACAAGAAACAATTTATGGCTGTGCACAAACCCAATGTCGGTCTCATAAATCTTAGTGTAAATGATTTGGTTTTCATCAGATTTGCTCGTAAGCATCGTCTAACTTTCCTTGATTATTTCATTTATTTATGTTCGTCTAACAAGTCTCAAGTGAAAACCGAAATTTAGTTCATCTTCTGCTCCGACAGAGCATGCAAATATTGAGCAAACAGCTACAGTAAAAGCAAAAGAAACTTGATGCATATTTTCTTCGGACACAGTTGTAACAACCAAACCTGATGGAAACCTGTGACACTGGTTTTCTGCAAAAGTACTGACCCAAGCTCATTGCAATCAGATGTTGCCTAGCCAACACTTTAAACATGCAAACCAGCTGACGGACGGTTGTCCTTATGATTCCAATAAAAGATTTGCTGACTCTACGGAGAGAAAACCCAATGATGCACGTGGGTTAAATTCGTTCAAACAGAATTGCTGCACCAGTTGCATGTTGGTGTGTCCATGAAGTATCAGAACGAAGAAAATGTACCCGATTACACACAGACTTTGCTTTATTCCATGGTAAATGGTACGTGCTGTTCTGTCCTTAGACCTAAACGATCGATTTAAGAGAATTGATGTATGGAAGGATAAGTGTTCACGAAAAAGAGGTGGATCATCATATTTGTAAACTTATAAAAAAAACTACGCACACTCCAAGCTCTTAAATTATTTAACTTTTAAGTATGTTTGATAAAAAGAAGTACAACATAGAACAGAAAAGGATTTACTTCAAAGTTTGGAAAAAACAGAAAACCGGAAAAACTGTTTTCATTTCCGACTGATATTCATAGCATCGACAGGAAAACAACTTTCCACTTTGTTTCACGAGCTGTAAAGTTGTTTGTCTGTCTGTCGAGAGTTCGAGGGCAGGGTTTCCGTCACCCACCAAGATCCCCCCCCCCCTCCACCCCCTCCCACTGGCGAACGAAACCGGTCTTCGTGCTGAAGGGGAAGTTTGGCACCCGGAAAAGACTCCAGTGAAAATAGTGAAGGTGAAAAATGGCAAACAGCGACTGCGAGGAGCGTCAACCGCCGCGGACAGATACAAACACACTCACACACACATTTGCACCGTGAGCCGTGTGCGGTGAGCGAGCATAAAGTGGAAGAACAATCGCGGCGGAGCATCGCAATGGGCCAAAGGGCCGCCCGAACGATTTCCGTCCTCGCCGGGCGCGACCATTCCGGGGCCACTTGAAGTTTTTGCAAAGTTGTCAAAAGTTGGCGAACTGGAGCGCACGGAGCACAATTTGTTACACACGTAACCGAAACGTGGGCTCACGCTGCGGTGAGCCGTTTTCGGGGGAGGATGGCTGAACATCGTGACAACCCTCGTCGTGACGCTAAACACAGCCCCCTCACCCCCCCAAAGCCCCCCGGTACGAAAGTTGGCAAGGATTACCTGCCTCGGCGGGGGTACGGCGAGGCGCTAACTTTTGAGGGACAAGTAACTTTTGGCGTCATTTTTCCCACCGGATGTGGAGCGCGCCGACCCTCTGTCGGTGCGATGTGAAAGTGAAAAGTTCATCGGCGTGCGAGTGACTCATGTTGTGCGTATTTGTGTGTGTGTGTGTGTGTGTGTGTGTAAGTGTAACTTTGCCATCTTCATTCATTCACCATCCAGCGAAATCCACCCTAAGCCGCAAAGAATCTGAAGGCGTAGCACAAAAAATGTAACCCGTACTGGAGTAGCTTAGAGTGCAAGGCATTTGTGGGTTCAATTTGGCCACGGCTCGGTTAGGCTTTACCTAGTTTGAGAAATTATTCTTTGATACACCTCCTATTTACGGCACAAATAATTGGGTACGAATGTGGCAAAGTTATTTACTTCATGTATCGTAAATTCTTAGCACCTAAAGTTGGGGGTGCCCATGGCGCAGCGGTAGCGCGAGGAAACACCACACCACAGGTGTGGGATCGAATCTCGAGTCTGGCACCCTCCGGTATTACGAACGGCTGACCACCGATCTATAATATACCGTCTTGCGGTCACAAAAACTCTCTTCGGAGAGAGGCCTTGTCCCACTAGGGGATGTCGTGCCACATAAAAAAAAAAAAAAGTGGATAAAAGTAATATAAAATTATCAAATTATTTCCGCAGTCCCAACATCGGGTTATCAAAAAAATAAATTTTTCATAAGATAAAGTATAATGAGCTCCGAGTAAATCAAATTACCAACTACAGTTGGACAATACGCTTTCAAATCAATTATCATAATTCACTTGGTTCATGTGACCGAATTTGGCAAGCGTTTCGTTTTGTTTCTTGTATTTTTTTTTTTCTACGAAGCGTTTTCCAGATTTACTTCCTCGAAGGACTACTGTAAAATCTCACCATGAACCTGTTGCTGCTGCGTCTGGCACTAAGCCCTGCGATTACAGCTCCCAAGGCGAACGAGAAGCTGCGACCATACCGTAACGGTTTAACGAGCGCATGGTGGTATTTTTTGGACCACAGTCAATAAATATTAAAACCGCTTGAAGAATAAAAAACCAGCAACATATTCCATTCATTTGGGGCACTCGAAGGCCTGTAACTCGGCCGTAGAGTTTTCCTTCCGCTTGCCAAGTGCAGCATTTCAACAGCGATGTGCGCATTGTAGTTCCACACCCCGGAACGAACACTTGACCTCCAATGGCCGGGGGGGAAAAAGGATGACATCTTGAAGCGTAAGCACATATACCATCTTTATACGCTTGCCCGCTGCTTTTCATTTGCATTTGCCATTTCAGCGCCGTAGCACTTGATAGAGCGCAGTTGCTTTTCCTAGCCAGGAAATGGCTTTCCGCCACGGGACATTACAATAAACACACACAAACGAGACGGCGCGCTGGCAAAGAGTCGGTGAGGCTCTTACAGATAATTTCAATTACGAATTGTTTCCAGCCGCCGACTGGTACGAAGGAATATTAACGGCTTTATTTATCTCCACCAGAAAGCATGTGGCGTTCGCTGCTGGCTGTGTTGACCAGAGTTAACGCCGTTGGGTAGAAACTGTTGCTTGATGGATTTATTTTTATTTCCAGGTCGCCAAGATACTAAAAGTATGTAATACAATCGAAGATCTTCTTCAGTAGTCTGTTTTACAATTTTTACCAATGATATTACAACTTAAAAGCGAATGAAACATAAACTTGCTGCTCGAAATATTATCAATTCCGTAAACGAAATAAGCTCTAGTCAAGTAGCATCTACGAATTATATATTATGAAGGAACTTAAAAAAAACATCAATTTTTATAGATTAACATATTTCACTATGAAAATGCTCAATTTCATAAATGTATCAGGATAACTGCAGCCTTAGAAATGTACACATTTTGTAGCATTTGAGCAGTAAGCACAACACAACACTGGACAAGGCAGAATCATATAATTGAGTTCTAATTAAATTACTCCACCGTCTCCGTCAACCCACGCTGGTTCTCAAAATCGTACGACCTCAACGAAATATTATCAACAATGGGGCGCAAAGTGCCGAAGACGAGGGGAAACTTTTTCGTTTCCATCATAATGGGTCGCAGATTTGAATTCTTCTGGAAGTGTATTTAAAACTGCTCCCAAAAGTTTCGCCAGCGTGGGGTTGCTCCAATTTGGCGAGGGAGTTTTTTTTTGTTGTTTTATTTATTTCCTCATTTATGCGATTATTTTTCTAGCGAACCTGACCGCTTTAATGATGAAGAAACGTGAACAGGATAGCTTTAAGAGTCCAGCGAAACGGTCAACGTCCGGGAAGCCGCTGTATATTGAAAACATGTTTTTTTTTCGCCTGTGATAATAAAAAGACGTGGAGTAATATGATTTGCAAGCCTATTGATTGTTGATGAGTTTTACTTAGAGCACCATAATCGAAGCATCGTCCAGCATCAAAGCTTTAGCGCAGTTGTCTACTCATACTCGTCAATTCTTCGAGCCATTTCCATCAATTGAGAGGCAAAGCAACGTTGATTGATTTGTGGATCTCAAAATAGGGAAGATAATAGAAGAAATCGGGCCACCAACGCACATTTTAACTGGTATAGAATATCTTCTCCGCTGATTTGAGTCAATGAAAAAGAAACCTCTTGACATCGATTGCTTTCCATCCGCTTGAAAACATAATCTTCTTTCGTGTACATTTCTCTTCTATCGGCATGAAATCTCGCCCTCTTTAATTCTATGTCGGGTCGGGTCATGGTGGCGGATATATTTATCCTGTGGCCAAACTGTGGCAAAATGAAAGCAAACAAAGCGCGAAAGTAATGACTTTAATTTTACGCTTTAAATATTCTACAAGGGTAAATGCAGAATAAGCAGAAACAACCCACTTAAATTGCCTTTTCATCATTATTTTTAAATTATGTTCTATGGAATGACACTTTCAGGAGAAAAATATGTGTATGTGTGCCCTTGCGACAACTAATGCAACAGTATTTCCACGCGAGTGAAGTTGTAAGCATCCTTTCCCAACCTTTCCAAAAACCTACATTGCAGAACGGAAAGGAAGGCATATTTTTGTACAAATCTGCTTTCGCCATCGACCCAACCTAATCCACTGAAGCGGTTCTCAAGTGCCGTGTGGAATTGAAAATTATGATTATGATGCTGTGCCCCTAGGTGTCCGTTTTTCCAACACGCTTTTTTGTAGAGGCTTTCCAACGACAGCCTCGTTTCCGAGAACGATCTGCAAGCGGATGATTCAAACTCGTTCTTCGATGCCCCATCCTCGGATCATTGCTAAATCCCCACAACCATCAACACGACCCAATACAAACGATGAGCTGTCCAGCTTCGCTTTGGTCCCAGATTCGTCATAACACAAATCGATGGTAAGCCCATTTACTCCGGTCGGATCCGTATGGAAATAAGATTGCAATCACAGAACGTCGAGGAAGTAATAAAATGCATGCTAAGCGTTTTAGCAGTTGTTTTCGATCAACCCACAATTTTTCCAAGTAGGTTACGGGCAGAAAAATTAATAGCCAGAGATGGAAATCGGTTGGTAGAGTAGGTTGAAATCTTAATAAAACCGTAAACAGTCCTTAAAAGGATCTAATGAGAACCTGGTTGACAGAATACATAATACAATAATACAAACAAGCATGAAACTTATTAATCAGGAACATTTGCAGACCAACTCCAAAGGTACACCTTTTGACTCAAATAGACCGTTCTGAAGACCCCGCGAACTTCATGCCTTGTACACAAGGGCGAAATCGAGATTTTGCCAACATCGTAAAGACCGACGACGTAAATCGAGTGTCCGCAGGCGGGTCGGGTCTTTTCACCTATTATTTGCATTCAAAAGGGTTTCCCACCGTTGTCCCATTAAATTCTGTACAACTGAAATGACCTGCCATTGACAGATCTTGAAGAGTGTGCGGCTTTCTTTGCTTACCTGCCTTGAATTTCAGTTTTCTTTGACGCTTAGCAAATAAAAAGAAATCCGTACAGTCATCAACAGCACTGAACAGAACGCCACAAGGCAAAGGGCAAATGGTGTAAAAAGAATAAAGTGAAATGAAAGTCTGGCTTCCGCTGACGAGCTTACACCCTTTGCAGGGGAGTTTCAGACTGGTGGAAAACAGCTAGTTTGCCGCTTTGAAACAAGCACTAAAGCACCTTGAGTTTTTCGATTCAGAATCAGATATTCTTTCTGCATTCTGTGGACAAGAAAACGTAGACCAGATTGCACTTCAGATCATTGAAGATGATATTTTGTTTGTTCCCAATTGCGGATCGAAAACTCTCGAATGTTTGCCATTTTTCCGCAAAGTAAGACCCTGTAATGTAATTGCTGACTTTCTCAAGCTTTTACATCAGCAAATGCTAAACAAATATAGCTCAATTACATAACAGTAACATTAAACATTTTAAATTGTTCTCCGCGTACTTCAAAGTCTCATGTAATCACTGCTTAGAAAGTTACATTCTTACAAATTCTATTTTTGAAGTCTATTTTGAAATAGAAACTAAACTGAACATAAAAGTACCTGTCCAATGAACTCAGTACAATATCTTGTCATATCGAAGCATCACTAAAAGGATCTAGAGATAAGAGAAAAAAGAGTATTCCTTGTTCACTTATCGATGCAAACAGATATCTTTAAGATCCATTCCGAATCCTCAACAAGAAAGCTCTCGCCATGCCAATATGTCGAAAGATGGCGGCTACAAAAGGGAACTTCTTACTTATAAATTCGAATGAAATTTATCGGAAAACTTTCAGCCCAAAACATAAATTTCTGCCCTTCCTTATGCCACACTTTTACAGTACCATATCGACAGCGTTCGCTGGATCATAACTGTTCTGCAAATAAAAGGTTCCCGCCCCGCTGGCAGGCATCGAGATGTTCTACGAAAATAACAAATCGTCCGACCATGTCGTCGAAAATAGTGCAATTATGCAAAACTAATCCCCGTCTACCGGTAAGGAAGATATGTTCCAGTCTAGAGTTTTTACTCACATTGAATAAATTTGCAGTACGTTCTTTTTTATTCTTCCGGACAACCATAAAGTTTTTCCCTGGAAAGCATTATTTTTTCACTCATCGGATGTTGCTGTTTAGAAAATGGAAATGCAACCCACTAATCTTTCTTTCCTGGCAAGGGATTGCATTTTTCATGTGGCAACTTTCGGTCTTGACTAAACTGCCAGAGAGCGATAACTAAAATCTTTTTTTTTTTTGTATGATTTTGAGGAAAACATTAAGATTGTGTAGAGCAACATTAAGAGAAAAATATTACTAAAAATTACGGAAAAAACATATTCAGATTTGATACAATCAATTATGCTTAATTTCATGTTATAGGTGGAAATTTATATTTATGTTAAAGAATCCTTTCTTATATATAAAACTTGGCTATGAGAATCGTTAAGAAAATTTGACCACATCCATAGGTGGCTTTTCGTAAATACTTGTCAAAATGTTCTACAAGAAAAACGTTTGTTCAAGAAAAATTCTCATACATTCTTTATCGTTTGACATATCAATTTCTTAGTTCAATCTTTCGCCACCAACCACGTTTCACCGATGTGTTCCGCGCTCGGGAGCAATCACAGTTTGGATGCTTTTCAATCTGAATCCATTGCCAATATAACTTTTTTCGACATATCTACCAAACCATTACGTTTGGTTAGCTACCGTCTGTGGAACGTTCCTCGCGAGATAAACAAAACCGAATCCCATTGACTGTATGTAGGTTCATGTGTGTGGAAACCCTTTTGCAATATGCAGGCGGAGGCAATCGTGGGGCCGGGCAAAAAAGGCTTTGCAGAAGAAATATTTTATCTCACTGACTCTTAATTCCAGTCGCTATACTCACGCCAAGGGACAAAAATGCTTCTTACAAGTAGCCAGTTTATTCCGTTGATGCGCCAAGCAGTTCGCAGGGGGTAGAACGGTTGGTTGTTTGGCTGAAAACTTTTTCCAAAGGTCTCTATTGGGATATTTCCACGGTCGAAGAGCGTGCAGAAAATAAAACAACAACGGTCAACAGAAGTAGCATCCGAAAATGCAATCTTTCAAAATGTTATTTTTCTCCACCAGAGTAGCTCCACCAACAATGTGGTTATTATAAAGCGCGACGAGTCTTGTGAAGGACCGGAAAAACTAGCGGAACTCTACCAGCTGGATTGGAGCCCGCCGGGAAAGGTTCGGAAGTTGTACAAACACGTCGTTGTACACTCTGGCAATTTTCCACCATATCTGTCAGTTCTGTATGCACACATGCAGAACGAAGTACTTGTCGATAACGCTCTGTTTTTTGTGAAACTCCATTCTCAATGAAGTTGATCTGCGACAAAAAAAACCATCGTCATATAACAATATTTCTAACAAATAATTTTTGTATTTTTCATTCCAATCGATTTGAAATCGATTCGCGTTCGAGTTACATCTCTCTTTTCAAGAAATATTGGTTTAAGTTGTCTGAATTCAATCCAACCAATAACTTATCAAGTAGTAAGTTCAGAAATATAGTATATTAAAAAAGAACTATAAAAATTAATTCAAGTAAGTTGGACTAGTCCAACTAATACAAGCAATTGCAAAGGGCAGATCAACAACATCTTACATTTGTACGGCTACACCACTTCCTACATAGTATAAAATCGATTGGCAAAAGGAAAGAAGTATTTTTTGGTGGGGTTTACAGATACGATGGTATGAGGAAGGGTTTGTTTTTTCCGAACACAATTTATGGCAGGTACGAAAGAATCGTGGCGACATAAAAATCTGTCCATACGCACCACACCAACACAAGCTGCAAGGAAAAAACTATAACAAAATATCCATAATTCCCCACATTCGGAACCGGAAGAAAAACCCCATTTTCAAATAAGGCTCAAAAGCAATAACATTTCTTCGGAAAAACAAAAAAACATGCTTATCAGGTGGCAACCTGCCTACGAGTTTCGGTAAAACATTTGTGGGTGTTTGGGAGAGAGAGACACAAGATTGAACCTTTGATGTTGGTATTGTGTTGTTTCAAACATGTGTTTTTTTTTTCTCATCTAAAAAGTTTATGTAAAATTTCATTTTAAACTTCACATCAACTGGGGTTTCAAATAAAATCTTGGAAAAGTGAAAAATTTGCTGCAACAACTCGTGGTAAAGATCAACACCAACTTTTCTCTAGTAAACGAAAGCTTTTAAAAGTTTACAACTTGTAATAATAAAAATGACTAAAGGGAGAAAGGTGCTTTTCAAAGTTTTGAAACTTCAACAGGTATTTTTACATTGTAATCATAATTTTTGAACCATAACTTTGGAACAAAATGTGAAAAAACTTAAACCTTCCTTTCCTAGCGCTGTTGTTTGACGCACATCCAAAACGTGGTTGCCTGCCACGTGAGCATATTAAGATGTATATTTTTATTGCTTTTCTTTCGAAGATGCCTCGTCCCTTCGAAATCCGCTTTTGCCGGAAGAAACCCTGAAGTTTTAGAACTCAGCGAGGTGAACGTAAGTGAGTTTTGATTGGAACATACAATATGTGGCACAATTATTAAATTGCCTATTTTTAAACTCGGTCAAACGTACCTTGAAACGTTTTCTAATCCCGGAAGCTATTCGAATGTTCATATTCCTCAGTAGAAATAGAACCCAAAAAGAAGTAGAGAGAGTTAACTTGCCGCTTACCTGAAATAGGACAAGAAAAATGACAAAAAAAATAGTAATATTAGACACCTGCCACAAGAAAAATTGCCTTTACTGGCGCAGTGATTTGTTCGTATCAGTCTACCAGAAAACAGTCATTCTTTATTCTGTCGCTCGACAAACTCGGACCACCTTCGAGTGTTTGGTGCAGCAGGCTATTGTTAAGCTAGTTCATGGGAATGTGCTCCGTTATTGCGATGTTAGGATAAAACGGCTACAAAGATAAAGCGATTGTGTGAAAGTGTAACGTTTGTTGCTCCGTCACTTAATCTACTTAGTATGGCGTAACGTTTCAATAGAATTACAAACAAAGAGGAATGTTATTATGAATGTATTCCGAAGTAGTAGGGATCGCCTCCAGGGCTTTATTTTCCAATAAACTGAATGAAACAACATTTAGCGAGACACACAAAAAAGACACACACATTTAAATTAAGCCAGTGCGGCAAACATGTTAGCCAAAATCGCCTAACCGGCACAATGCCGTGGGTCGTAGATCTTACATTCTGTCGTTCCATTGCATCTGTCCATCTCCCCACAGATATCTTTGGTTTCCAGCTCCACCCAGAGCGTGGCAGACCATTGTCCCATCGGGATGGAGTACGAGCCAGGTTAACATAAATTTGCTTCCACCTCACCACGAACGGACAATCGAACGTATTTTGCAGCGCTTCCCATCACCATCACCATGAGTGCTGGGCTGGAGTTTTTGTGTCTGCAACCAATTCCCTTCCCGCATCATCGCGCCCGGCACGAACGGGTTCCGGAAAAAGGACCCCGAAAAAGGTGGCCATCCTACAGCGACTTATTTCACCCAGTCGACGTGTGTAATCGTGTCAGTAGGGTTCGGAAGTGACTGCGCTCCGTCGTATCACTTTCCGCACGGGAAACTGCGGTGAAGTGGTTGCGCGTCCCCGTAGTGTTCACTTTTCCCGGGTTTTCCGGAAGGGCACACCAGCAAAGCTACTGAAGTGAACACCGTCGGTTGCAGTGAAACACGTCGGGCGATGAACGAAAGGCAATTGCTTGCAATATGCGCATGTGTAGACGTGCGTGTATGTGTGCATGTACTTAATAGCAGTTAATTTATCCTTCAAAAGGACACCATTCATTTGAATCGGTTGGAGTTAAGCAAGTAATGGAGCAGCTGGTCCAATGGCGAACAGTGACAGACGGAATTTTCGATTCGGTGGGAATCGCTTCACTCGGCCTCCAGGGTTGGTGTCGGTTGACGTACCGGAATTTTATGTTTAACGTCTGTTGATGGTTTACTTTTTTGCATTCCATATCGGAATATCTTTTATCCCCCTTTTTAGACACCAACCGATGCCACAAAGCCGCAGAGAAGAAATTGCACAGTCATTTCTACATCATTTTTTATCAAGCTGCTTCGCGGTTTCTTCGTGAAAAGCAGTCAGCTTTTCCTGCCCATTGCATCGGAGGAAAAGTAAAACACAACAACAACACCAAAATCACACTATTGTCCCCCGTCTACACGTCTGAATAGCTTCTGCCGCCTGTCCTTCCACCTGCCCGCTGCCCGAGGACTTCAGGAAGTAGCGCTAATGATGACACGACGTTTATAAATTACCCAATTTATGATTTTTCCCATTCATTCATTTCGTTTCCGCTCGCTCCATCCGATCCCGCCCCGGTTGCGGGTTTTTTTGTTTTTGTGCGGACCTCCTGGTCGCATTCAGCACTGTTCGTCGTTTACTTGCCATTTCCACAACCGCTTTTCTTCTTCTCGCATTTCCCAACTATCTTTCCCACCCCGTTTCTCCGGGAGGGGGGGTGGGAGCAATGTGAAATGGAGTAAGTTTTCTTCCGCGCCCGAAATCCTGGTGTGCCGCAGGTTTTCCTCGATTTTCCGAACCACAAAGCCACCGTCATCATCGGCACCGAATGTCGCGTCATCGCGCTGCCGGAAATTGTCGTAAAGATGGAGTGAAAAGTTTTCTTCCACTTTCTCACACAACAAGAGTAAAAAAACGAACTAGAAAAATTACTCCCACACGCTACCGGGAGGCGGGGGGGGGGGGGGGGGGGGGTGGGCCTGATTCGCCGTCGGTGGAGAAGAAGAATGACTGTTTTCTGACTTTTCACAGTAATGCGGCTAGCATCGTTGTTGTTTGTAATGCATTTTTTCAATCTCGCGTTGCTTTCTTTTTTATCCTAGCGGCATCGCATTCGCTGAAGATGAAGCAATGGAATCGACGGAGACAATAGGGAAAGAGATTTTCCACCGGCTGGTGGATTGGGATTGGTTTATGAGTGTGTTTTTTTTGTCTCTCCCTCCCTCCTATTTTACTATTGAAAGCTTTCCTCTCACAACAAAACGGACAACAATGGGTGGGTAGCGGCGAAAAGATAGATCCAATGGATCAGAACTACGCGAACGACAATCCGCGGCTTTCCACCGGCTTTGGCAGGGAAACTCGCACAAATGAATGCCAAATGCGAGGAAATGCCGCGACCACTCAAGCCCCCAACCTCTCCCTTGCTCCCGCAGCAAGGCGGAGTGTTTACGTGTGAACGTATGTTTCCCTTTTGCGACCGAGCAACCACCATGCGCGGGTAGGGATTTTTAAACCATTGTGCTAGTGCCGTTCATTTTCCATCAGCAAAATTACAAGCAAAGGAAACCGAGCGCCGGGCGACAGTTTTTTCGTGGCAGTTTTGTTTTGTTTGTCGCCTTTAGCTGCGCGGGGTGGGTGCAGAAGGGGGTGAGGGCGATTTTCTTCCACCCATGTGGCGAGGATTCCGAGCCGGCTGTTGGGCGCACTGTGAAAAGCCATTTCATTGGTTTTGTTTCGCTGTTTTGAAGCGGCTTGAAAAATGACTTCATTGGCTTTGTCATGATTTCTTTTTTCCTCCTAAGAAAACAAGAAGATGCGTTGTGGCTTTCGAATATTTTAACCACTGTTCTCTTGATGTGTTTCCATTTTCCTACAATACGCTACTAATCCATGGCCATGAGAAACGTCAAATTAAAACAAAAGAGGTATTGTTCTGAATTTAGTTTCTAGCATCCCTTTTGTATCGAACGGTACTATTTTTAATCTATTGCTTAGACTTAGACCTAAAAATAAACATATCTTAAGGTGCTTCCAAAACAGTGCAAACGTCGAATAGAGTAAAACAAAACCAATACTAATACAAATCTAAAACCTGCTGAATGGAACGGAAATTCAGTTCGACACTTATAAACTGAACATCTTTTTGATATTATCTTGCAATAAATATTAATAAAAATTAGTATAAAAAGATGTTTAAAAATGGTTTAAATAAACAATTTCTTTTCCTATCATCAAATGCTTTGGTAAACAGGTAAATATTGCTAAACGGTGACAAATATAAACGAAACAAAGACAAAAATGCTTAAGCAGATCGCAAACATCCAGAGTCCAGTTACGACTTCACACTGTTGTCGTCTACATAACGAAACGATGAAGTAAAAAAAAAAATCAATGTCCAATTGAATGGATGGTTGTTCGCCAAAGAAACCATCATTTTTCTTGCCGAAGGAGCTGCACTGCCCCGAACTGGCTGGGTGTGGATGTTCGATTGTATGCGACAGGCCCCGGGCAGGACACACATCACATTACATCATCAATCTTGGTTAGTTCCACGTCGGAGGAGAAAGTAAGGACGATATGGACTACGTCGTGTCTGCCCCACACCGAGTGTCCGTTTTCTTCGGCGTTGCCTCGTAGCTACGCGCGTATATCCCGTAAGGGTATTGTATGTTTGGGCCGCGATCTGCGTGGACGAACATATTCCACCGCCACCGCTTCCATGTTAACTTTCCTTATCGAGCTCGTAAATTCCCAGCTCCGTCTTGGGGAGCGTCTTGGAGTCAACGCTGGCTTAGGGGTGGGGGGGGGGGGGGGGGGGGGGGTGTATGTGATACGGTGGAATTGATGAAAAATAGAGTGACGAAAGTGTGCTCACTTCAATGCACAATCAAGAGTGGTAATTTGATTGCGACTGGGACTGGATTAACGGTTCAACCAGCCGGAAAACATCACCGACAATGGTTACGTAATTGATTGCGACATTATTGGAGGAAAACATTCAATCGGATAACATGGAAACATACCAGGCTTTCGTAGCTACATTTGACAATAATATTTGTGAGGAGCAGCGGTTGTTGAAATCTCCCATTAAAAATGCTTCCCATTTCCCGAAGTGTAAGTGTGAAAACAAGCCTTCAGCTAGAACAAAATAATGCACCAGAGGGAAACATTGCGCAACTTTTAATCCTGAATCACGAGGTTCAGATTCCTTTCCTTTCGTTGGTATTTATTTTCGATCCCCACCGGAAATGTTTGTCCTATGGTCCCCATCTTCCTCCCGAACAAAACATACAAGCTTCTTGTTTGTGTGTTCCAACCAAAACACCGACCACCAAACGATGAGGTGCCCTCCGCCCTTAACTGAATCCACCAGCAACCGAACGACTCGAACGATTTGGCAAGCAACAACCATCAGTAAAAACAACGACGAAAAACTATTCGAAACTCATTTTATTGCACACCATCGAAACCACAATTTTTCGCTCGATGGGGAGATTTTTTATTTAACTTTGTTTTTTGAATATTGTCCTCTCTCGCAAACAACTATTCCGTGAGTCGAAGGCTACAGTGGAGCAAAAAGTATGTTAGCGATATCGGCCGAAAGGATAACACTAAGCAGTCATAACTTTACTGCTCTATGTTTGATTCTCGTATGCACCAAAAATATCTCGCGATTTGAAGGTTATCCATTTGGGACTATGTCTTTAACAAGTATATTTAAGTTTTTATTTGATTACTAGATGACGTAATTCTAGATTGGTAATGCGAGAAAAACTATCTCATATCTTTGGAAAATAAAGCAAACGATTAATTAATCAATTAGAAGTAAATAAATAACATTCATATTCTTATTTAAATCATATTTAACTTTTGTCGCTACTAATGTGTTCAGTTGCCATAATTTCGCCCCAATATATGGGGATCACAGTTGCTAGTAATTTAAGCAAAACATCTTCCGGCAAAGTGACAATCGACTCAAAATCGTTGTTGTCAACTTAAGCAATCGTGCAAACACTGCAAATCGTTATAAGTCCTTACATCGTCCCCAAAGGTACCATCACGCTTCGGTTTCGTTTCTCCTTCAATTTCACGTATCCTTTAATCCTTGCCGCTTATCCTCTCCGCAATATCATTGGCCACGATGAGACGGACTCGATGTCCACGGATATGAAAGGAGTTAGGGCAGGGAGAGCACGGCCGTATGCATTCAGACCGGATTTACTGTAGTTGATCCGCAATAAATGATTTCCTCAATCCACCCCGACATCGCGGTGGTGGATCGTTTTTCATCAATGTCGTGAAGGCATCGAGCAAACGTGCCACGTTCACAGAAACATCTCGCACATGGCCGCAATAACCATCTGTGCAATACTTCTGGAGTCAATGGAGTCTCCGCACATCGGATATCGAAGTGATAGAAGCAGGACATTATCGGCTCACGCAATAGTGGCACGATTTTCGTCGCAACTTTCCGTTCTTTCCTATCCCAGCGTTTCACTGCTGGGAGACATTTCCTTTAGCTGCCCACAATTCTGCGGCCTCCGGCAAACGCATCGAGAACATTCGTACGACTCCGTTCAGATACCGATCGAGTTTCCGACTAATCCACTGTAGGCTGTGCAACGTGGAATATTTCTTTCTTTCCCTTTCAATGGGCCACAGAGATTTGCTTCGTCAACCGTCAACCGGAAATGGCAATACATGGAAAACCAATATGAGAGTTAATACAAACCAGGGAGTTGTTGAACGGAAATGTTGGCAGGAAGGTAAATCGTCGGTCTGATCCAACAAATCCCCTTGACTAACTAGAAGAACACCGGCTATAAGCGTTTCAAGCACTCAACAATATTATGGACAATTGTTCACGAAACCAAAAAGAGGAAAAAGGTAACACTTCACGACTTAGAGCGCTAAGGTTGATCATGTATAAATATCTAATCTGCATTATTAATTTATCGATTTCGATCAATCGATGACGTGGAAAATTATGCATAAAAATGTCAATTCACAATTACTTACACATTTAAGTAAACGGTATATAAAAAGATTAACTTGTGTGCTATATTTAGGCTTGATACATCAACCACTGCTATCAAAATTTTAAACAATTTTTTGTATATGCTGTATAACATACTTGGTGGACAGCCATAAATTTGACCGAAATGTTAATTATTCCAAGAGTAGGGAGCACATTGTAAAAAGAAATGTTGTATAGCATAAACGAAGATATTAAGTTATCAATTATTGCAAGTGATTAACATCGTAAAGAAACCGATAAAAAATGTAAATCGAATATCTTTAATCTTATTTGATTAAAGTTGTTGCTAAACATTATGAAAGATGATTACACAGTAGTCAAACTGAGTCATGAAGATATGAAATAAGTTGAGTATAGAAGTTTTATTGACATTTTATTGCAAGCAACGAATCATAATACGAAACAAAAACAAAAGAAGATAGTTTCTAAATCAAAATTTTAATCAATTTCACATGTTACTCTTAAAATTCCAATTAAATCGAATTCCGCTACCAGCTGGGCGGAACTAGAATGAAATCAAATGAAACACAGAAACATAATTTCAAAAAAAGTAATTATTCGGCAATCTTTCATTTTCCTCATCCCAGGATAGTAAACAATCTTATCGGATTTTAATCATTAACGGAGAATGAAACAGGATTACATAAATATTCAAACCCATGGACACCCTCCCCTCACCAACCAACGGGCACTGGGTCACAGGGTAAAGCATTGTAATTTCATCCCTTCGCGATGATCTGATGCGAGCTGCGGTACTCGAACCACTCGATTAAAGGAAAACCCCATGCTCAACCTAAAATGGTTGGGGAACCTAATGGCCCGTGCCCGCTCGAAATTGTATCATAGGAAATGAGCGTCAAACTCGCATGGAGGAAAAAAGGCCAACATGAATGGTGTACCAACAAACGAACCCTACGGGGTCGTTAAAGCAACAGAATGAGAAAAAAAATACAGTCGAATAAATGGGGACATCAAAACGGAATCCTTTTTATGCCGGGGTTAAAAAGGATCGCGATGGAAGGATGATACGGAACCGACCAGAGCTGATGGAAAACAAAGAGGTTTCTGTCACCATACCGAAGGTGTCCTTGCCGTCAACACCGCAGTGCCACATCCGTTCCTGGCGGGAACGAATTGAATGCAGGTCGCTCAAGTGGCGACCTCATTTCCCGGGCGACACACACACTCTGCTAACCCGGTTCGAGCAAGGCGATTTATCTGGCGGCGTTTTACCCGAGTGTGCCTCGCTCCGTTCGCTCCAGTTCCGGGGTACGGCCCCGGCTTGAACTAGCCTCGTGAATGCCAGGATCAACTTGGGATCGCTCACTAAGTGAGCTTTTCATTTGTAAACGCTTTTAATTCCCTCCCTTGTGTTGGCGCACGGAAGAGAAACAAAAATTAAACCCGAGCGCCTCAAACCGGAAGTAGCGAGCCGCGAATGCGGACGACTCCGAGCGGCGGAGAAAAACTTACCCGGAGCGACGAGAAAAGCCTTAGACTGCACGCTACACACCCGGCTAGGTGTCATGCTTTAGGTGCCCCGAAGTAGCAGTGGAAATGGCCGCCTTTATCTCCACTCCACACATAACCACGCCAAAAAAAAAAAAAAACCATACTGCCCCTCTTCACACATCCGAATCCACAATTATCAGCAAGGAGTTTGCAAAGGTGAAACGAAAGCCAAGCTTTTCCGTTCTCCCCAAATGGAACGATCAGTTGCCGTTCGCTACGGCGATAAATTCCCAAAACAGACAAACGACACTTTCATGAGCACCGTTGGCTTTTTCTTTGGTTTTGCCTCTCCCGTCCGGAATTGAAGGTGTGGATCGCATCGTCGCCGGAGCATCCGGTGGAGGAAAAGCCTCCGCTCGAATTGAAAAGGCGTGTGGACACTGAAAGGATAATGCCTGCCAGGTGCGGCGCTTTTCATTAAATAATCTCTTTATAAGAGCGATTCTACTTCCCCGATGGGAGAGGTATAGTTCGTGTTCAAAAAAGCTTTTCTACACGATGCAACGCAACCCCAGGGTGACCGTAAAGCAAATAAAAAGGAATCAATGAAGGAATTAAAATGGACTAGATTTTTTTAAATCTCATTTTCAAAAAAATATTTGGCATAAGGTACGCTATAGTTTGCCTATCAAATACGAAATGTTTTTAAACCAGACATCGGGAAAAATAGTCGCTTTGCGGTTCACCTACAAAAACTTCCGAACCGACAAGCGAACCAGACGATCGTGATCTGGGATTAGTGAATGGCGAAAGGACTCTGGGGATTAGTTATTTCTATTGATTCGGGGAAAGTTTTACCGATGTAAATTTATCGAACTGCTGCTCACGGTGTGTTTGTGTGTGCTTCGGTGAATTTCATTCCATTTTCCTGGATTCTGCAGCGGTAAAAAGGAATGTTGAACGGTGCAGAAAATTATGACTAAACTTTTCATACTTTGGCTGAATCGAAATTTTATCTGAGAGAGGTTTTAAAGTACCTTTGTGCTCAGTACTCTAATTGATTATTGGAATCGATAAAATATCATTCTAACGTGTTTCTAATACATCTTACGACATGTATGCAAGTCATCGGTGTACTAGTCAAAATTATACTCATTCATGACTACATTTGAATACTATTTTTGTTTGTCCAAATTTGTGCAAAGTTCATCAACAATTTGTCAACTATTGCACAGTAGAAAGAAACAATGATAATAACCTTTTTCATCTGATGAAACTTTTATTGTGCATAAAAAAAGGCAACACAAATAAATATTTATTTCTCGGTGTTCCTTAGTCCAGGTCCAAAGTCCCCTTTTTCGAGCAGTTATTCGAGAACAGTCAGCAAATTTTGTCGTTTGGAATGGCCATCTCGTTAGTCCGCACCATAAGGCAACGGTAGCAACCTATAAAAGAATGGTCATTTTCTGACTTTTCCTATCCCGATTGACGCAACGAAAGTATCTCCCGATTTTGGAACCAGATCGATGTCATGTTGAGTTCACCTGGCCATTTAAGTAGCAATAAAATGCCTTAATAATTCTCCAGGCGTCATTGAACACAACTATATCCTCGGAACGGTAAAGAAATCTCCGTTTAAAGAGCAACCGTCCTTTAATCTGCTAACAGTTATAGGAAGAGAGCATATGGCGAACTTTTTTCCTAGATACTATTTCAAATTGATAAAACTAATACGACAATAAATTAAATTTTGAGGATAACTATAGTGGAAATGAAATTAGGAATCGGAATTATATAACTAATATGCATTACTACCTTCCGTTTGCTGCACTAACTATGCTGGTAGAATTTCAAGTGGGATGCAAATTGGTTGAAGTTTAGAATAGCCACAGCTGATCGGATTGGTCCACTCCATAAAAATCGATCATACCCAATCAAAATTTTCCCACTTCTATCCGACAAACGGCACATTCCACACGCTCGTAGGGACTAATTGATCCGCACGATTGTTCCGGACGGAGCCGTACATCGATGCTATCGAGCTTACGTCGGTGAACATGATTTCCCAGCACCAATTGCGATTCGATTCACTTTTCCGACTCGCTTTCGTTCATCAACAAGCCAAACCTTTGATGTGGCTTCACCGAAACAGCGCCACGGAATGTCACGACGATTTGGTGTTTGCTTTACGCCGTCGCTGAAAACTGTGTCACGTTTAGAGGCTCATCGTTAGCGTGAGATGAATTGATCGAAAGTGTCACGAGCAGAGGATCGGTTCCGGACCTTGCCTACGATGGTGGAAATGATTCGTTTAGGCGATCCATTCACTTAATTCGTTATCAACTGTTTAGCTCGACAGATCCGTTCATAATTTGTTGACTGGTGACGATTATTTATTAGCGACCAAATTCATGAAACTCAACTTAATCCATGTGGATCATCTAATGTGGAGTTATATGAATTAATATGAAACTTTATAATTTTTCGTACTGGAGCGATGAGTGATATGAGTTACTCAACCCCTGCATTGCACTGTGCCTAATTTGGAAAGCCTGCGAAAAATCATGGCAAAAAGATCGCACCGGCTTCAGCACCAATTGGACTCTCCTACGGAGCATCTGACGTTATGGATTATCAAACGGCACGTTTGTCCGGAAACCGGGTTCACTTCTTGTCCGAACTGCTGTCGAGGCCTCGAAAGGCGGAGGCACATGTTTGCCGCACAGAAGTCTCCATTCGGGAGAGACTCCAGGCTCGCAAACCGGAAACGTTCACGCGCGTTGATGGGTTGATTTCAAGCGAAACGGAAACAATCAACCTCGTCACTGCCACTGGTGGCTGCCATTTGTGTTCCGGAGGCCCTCGGTCACGACGAGGGTTACTTCACGCGGAACGAGCGCTGGCACAAATTGGTTGGACGTTTTGGGGAAAAGGTTGTCCGGCCATCGGGCTGACGTGCGCTACACGCAAACCGGTCGCTATTGCTTCGTTGTGTTAGCTCATCTCGCCCGAGTCCATCCTGGGTGGGAACGCGTCCGGCATTAGGAGCACCGTGCAGCTTTATGAAAAAAGTTGTACACATTCACTAGGACAACAAAATAGCCTTGCCTTGAGGGAGCTTTCCTAGTCCAGAAATTAAAAATTATTTCCAGTTTGGTCACATACGAGATCAAGCGAAATTGGACGTGTGATAGAACAAAAGCCGTACAGCACTTTAACTTTCATTTTTACCCTCCTACGACAAACAATCTCTTCACATTTTCAAGTAAAACTAAACCAACTATACTGAAATTGTGTCATATTTTTTAAAATATTTAATGCTCCTTTGGAATTTATGTAGTAAAACGTTAACAACCTCATCAATTCAAATTTTTAAAAAACAATCTAACAGTCAGTGTTCTACTATTCGGAACAAAAAAAAACCTTCCGTCGGAACACAAACAAGATAATCGCATCTGACAGAAGACAAACAAACATTCGGACACCCGGACCGGTAAACGGTAAGCAATGAAATAAAAGCCAACGATGGCATTTTTCGAATTTCTAATTGATTTAACACTCAGGTGCTAATTAGATTTTGTATCAAGCGATGCACAATACCTTCGCACTCATACTCACAACAACGGCCATCCATCGCAAACAAAGTTAAACGGAAAACTCCCATCTTAGCTGCGATGTTTTTGTTGCTTCACCATGTTGAAGAGTGAGAAAAACAGGCAGGAAAAACATCTCCACCGGCGCGGTAGTGGTAGTAGTAGTGAAGAATTGCTGATACTACTTTCTTATTTCACTTTCACCCCCAACTTCTAACCCCCCGAAGGCTCGAGAACTAATCTCATTCTCATTACGCTCGGCACCGTCGTTGAAGTGTACGGGCGCCACCATTCGGGCGCATTTGTAATCCGCTTCGCTGAGGGCCAACCTGCACCTTGTTCGCAGCAGCCGACAAAAGTGTGAGTGGAGTTTTTATTCGTTTTTTTTACTGTTTCATGCCGTTTTCACCACTCATTCGGCCCCTTCAGCCCCGAGGGAAAATTTGTGTTTCGCCGACACATTCCGGCGCGCGTCGGTGTGTTGCGGCGCTCCAACCAGCAACCGCAATGGAAAAAAAGGAATCCCCAAACGAGATGGGGTCTACGGTGTTTTGTTTTGTTTTCATTTCCTTTTTGTTTCCCTCCCCGAAAGGAAAGCTGAACTATGGCCCACCGGAAATTGAAGGTCCCTTCGCCTGGTTGCAATTGTTTTGCTCCTTACGCTAACTTCACTTCTTCACGAGCATGTCATCATACGATCCCGAGCTCGAACGGAACGGAGGCTTTGGTTTTTTCTTTCACGCTTCACATTTCGCCGTTTCTGCAATCAGCTTACGAAAGCATCTGGCATTGGAAAAGCTGGCTGCTGGGCTGACGTACTTTCCAAAGCAATTTTATTTACTTTTACGTATAACAGTAATAGCTAAAAAAAAAACTGGGAGATAAACAAATACTCTCTATGATGCTTTCCAATTAGGAACATTAAGTAAAATAAAGAATTGAAAATTTAGAACCACCATTGTTTGGCTTCAGATGTTTTTTTTTCTCGTTTCGCTACTATTAGACGATGCCGACCTCCATAGAAACATTCCCATTCCCAAATCGCTAGGGTGCGGAGGGCCGGATCCGGGAAGGAACCAACCGGTGCCGGATATCCTCCGCTTTAAAAAGAGCACACGGCAGATGTAAGATTCATGTCAACCACTCGGCGCTGTAGCGTTCTTCCTACCCGTAAGGAGTCTCCGCTACGTTCGACAAGAGTCCTCAACTCGGCACCGGGCGGTATAGCGTGATCCGCGAATTCCAACGGTCCGCTGCCACACTTCCGCCCGAAATGCGGGACGGTAATGAACGTGTGTATTTTGGGAGTAAATATTTAATGAAATTATACACACAATTGTAAGCGCGACTAGCGGACGGCTCGGAGGGGGTGGCGAGGTAGCAATGAAATGGAGCCCAAAGCCAACAGGAATGTGCTTCCTCCCTGCGGGAACGGATGCCAGCAGTGGTTGCCTGGGCTCAGCGTTGGCTCCACCCATTCTGGGAGGAAGCCGACGATACGCAAGGTGTTGTTTTACCTCAGGCTGCACCGCACACCGTACCACCGTACCGTTGGAATCTCGAGTGCGTAGCCCGGTTGCAGAGCGAAGGTAAACACCGACACACATTCAGCCAGCCCGGCTCTTTGCCAAAGAGCCGGAGATTGCTGCCGGCCGGAAGACAGCTCCAAAAGGCGTCATAATCCGACGTGTTCCGTCAACACTTCGATGCGTGCGGTTCGGGAGTTGCCCGGTAGGGAGCGGGAAAACGAAATACCGGTGGAATATGAACAGCTGATAATGGGCTTTTCCGTCGCCACCGAGGCACACGAAATGGAGGGTGAGGCAGAATATTTCGTCAGTTACATCCGCTGCTCCACTTTCCTCTCCGGTGTTCCACAATAATCCCGAGCACATTCGTCACCACTCCGGAGTTGGCTCACACAAACACATATGTTTGAGGAATGTTTACGTACGTCGATCGACTCCAGCTGGAATGTGAGTAAGGATCCTTGCGAGCGGAGTAGAACTCAATTTATTTTTAGCTAGATTTAGGTATATTAGATCTGATCTGTTTTCATCAATTTAGACTTTGCTACCCTGACAACACATTATCTTTCGGCTAGAATATACCAATATAGTAAACCTTGAACGATTCAAACAAAATATACGCATTTCAAACAAAATTGACCAGCCCTGTAATTTAACTCATTGACTTAAAACTACAAAGTAGCATCTAAAAAGAAATCTTCCATAAGGAATTTTGTTTCACATCTCAAAAATATGACAGTATGCAGATAGTAAATCCAATTGTAAACCAAATTTACTAATCGGAAGTTCAAATTGAGAGCCTGAAGACCCCTTACTCCCCTACACAACGCTTTGAAAATGCAGTTCTACGTTCGATGATTTTAACTCTATTCGATTCATTTTGAACTAATAAAATTGTTAAATTATTTGGAGGGATTTTTTCAGTGTTGTGCTTAATGAATCTTTTGGCGAGATTAATTCATATGAATCTTTCAACTAAGATTCATTCAGATGAATTCATAAATCTTTGCGGATTTGAATCTTCAAAACTTAATTAATCTTTCGAAACCTTTATGAATTTTCATGAATCTTTCATGGATCTGAATCAAGAATCTCCCCGATGTTTGAATAATGCAACAAAAAAAAAACATGTTTCGCTGGTGCCTTTCATTTGGTGTGTCTGTGGGATTCACGAATCTCTCGACGAAAGATTCATGAATCCCTTATAAGGCAGAGATTCATTCAGATTCATGAATCTCAATCAGATTTACACAACTCTATTTTTTTTTTCTAGCTTGTTATAGTTCGAATGTCACAAACATTATATCAACAACTGTTAAGAATAAAAAAGTAGAAATTTAGATAAAAACTGTGAGTTAAATCCAATATCGAAAACACTTCGAAATAATTCAATCCTCTCGAATAAATTGAACGTTCAACTAAACTCTAAAACGCGCCATCACCAGGTTGACCAACATGACGCACACACACACACATGGCACACCGCATCATAAAACATAAACAACTCAACACCCACCCCACGTTGCATGCGGTGCAAACCTCGGACGAGTCAAACTCAATCGTGCCATCACTCATCTGCCATTCCGGCTGACCTGGTCCGCAGAAGTTCGCACGCACGACACATGACAAAAACAGTGGACTGGAAAATGATTCCAGTCAGCCCCATTAAATGCAGCTTCCTCCCGATCTGCTTGTAACGACCCGTCCGAAACCGTCCTAAGCAGCGCGTTGCCTACTCGACACCCTCCCCCACCCGCCGTGGTCAATTGTTTCCGCATCCGTCGTCGGGATCGCGCGTTGTGCTGCGGTACGCACGTGCGTCGCTGTTCAACCCTCGCATGTTCGATTCTCGCATGCTGATAGCCGTTATCCTTTGTCGTGCTGACAGCGGGACGTCGGGCAGGACCGTTCCGTCTCAAACGGTGATGATGCCACTGTGGCGGAACAAATGATTAATATATCATTTCAAGCTGGTTGATAATGTGACCTGCCGTCTCGGGCAGGCGCCGGAAAGCGGGTCCCGACCCGGCCACCGCCAGCCGATGGTCACGGTTGTGGTGGTAATGATGGCCCCGGCACTTGTTTGCCTCATGATTGCTGCACTTTAAGACGTGGCCCCCTCGACGAAGCACAAAGGACAAATGCCGGTTCATCAACGTGGGGTTCATGAGGCCCGGAAGGGCAAGAGGCAACCGTCTGCAGGCGAGGGGTCGGTTTTTATGGCCGCAGCAGGAACGACGCGACGCGAAGGAGCGCTGGCCAAATCTTGGGAAGTGCTTTTTTATGGATGTACCATAAATTATATCGCTTTCCATCACCGAGCGCACGAAGAAGACGCCTGTTGGATGGAGATGTCCTCCGTCGCTGGTTCACCAAATATTCGGTAATCCTTACGGCAGAACGGTATCCCAACGGCGCTCTACCAGAACTTAACCACCGAGAGGCCATCTGTTTCATTGAATCAGTGAGTATGTATTGGCAACTGCTACCTTTAAGCGGACCGATAGTAAGAGAGACGCTTCACCACGCCATCGATAAGTTATTAACGATCATTTTCACGACGCGCTCGGTAGAGATTTATCTTCGCAACATTTCGCCACGTCAGCGGCATGCCGCCAAGGACATGACGGACGCAACGTGCAACCCGGGGGGTTCAACAAATTTGTGAGGAATAAAGTAGAGTCTATGAGTAACCCAGTTTCCCGGAAGTGAATCGAGCGCTCGTCTTTCGCCGGAGTTCATCGTTTTGGCGTAAAACGGCCATTCGTGCCCACCACCACCACCACCATCTCCGTCGAAACGTTTAGTGCGTTCGGTACTACACTAATATTTTTCTTAGACCCATTTCGAGGGGAAACGTACACCTCTCCCATGCCTTTCCTTCCCTTTCGCACCAACCAACCAGCAAGGCGAGGAAATCCATTATCGGAACGTGCTCGAATGCCAACGGAAAACCCACCCGTACCAGGGCCACGGGCAGGAAATTGTACAACAATAGGTGGGCGCTGGCAGTGAGAAGTCAATTTTCGAATTTTCCAACCCCCACAGCAGCAGCAGCTGGATTGTTGAAGTTAATTTTCCCACAGCGAAGGGAGAAGTGTAGATACAACACCCAAACAAGAGAAAAGAAAGATGCTACTACAAAACCGTCGAATCACGCAAATAACCATCCCGTTTGGTTTTGGGTTACCGCAGAGAGAGAGTAAAACATCCAGCCCTCTCCTTCCTCGGCCGCCCCTCGACTTCCGTTGGCCGCGACCATCCCCCTTTGATTGAAATTGAGTGATGCCCGGCAACTGCATGATGGTGATTTTCACACCGAAGTTTTACCGTCCGGAATCATTACGATGTACGATGATGGTGCCAACGCACCCATCCTCCACTCCTTCCTTCCCTCCCTCAATGCTAACCAACCGGGCCGGAAAAAGGCCCTAAACTCTAACAATTTGATCCGGTTTTCCGTATCGATGGAGATGAGAGGGGCCAGGGGGCGAATGGAAGGGACCACCACCTACCGCAAGAGCAACCACCGTCCGGCGTGTCCTGCCAACCGAGATGAAAGCGGTGAAATAAATCTTCACCTAAAGCACGACCACCTCTTCACCCTCTCCGCAGAGGAGATGTTGCTGCCGCACGTGTCCTGCGTGTGGATGACGGTGATGATGTTGCTGTTGCCGTGCCGAAGATTACAGGTCTACACGAGATGAGTTGACGACGGCCGGGTATCGGTAGCCCGGTGCGTGTTTGACCGAGGACGAACGAACGACGAGGAAATAATCGATGTAAATGTACTGTGTCGAATTTAGTTATCACATCCGGCGACACTTTAACCGATGGGGAGGTAGCGCAGATACGCACATACCGGCACGGAAAACACCCGCTCACCAAGGCAACGGGTCCGGTTTGAATGAAGTTCATTCAGCAGACTGTAAGTCTATTTTTAAAAGGAAGAAGTTAACCTACTGCCTGTTTGCACAAGGCGAAGTTTCCCAGGTGAGGATAAAAGACTGGAAGAAATAGGATAATGGACTCATTCGGGAAGAACAAATGTTTATCAAACACTTTGTAGGTGGACTTCTGCGTTGGCGTGGTAAACATTTGTTCATTTCCATGTTGCTCGGGCCATTATCTGCAAGTGAGTTAATTCTGGAATGTAATTCAGTTTTCTTTTTCAAATTTAATTCATCCGATTACATACATTAAAGCTCTTTTCATCTCTATTTGAAGAAATGATGATTAATTAATCCAAAGGCAGTTATTCTTTGATACATTTAGGCATTATTTCTCCAACAAAAGAATGCAAAAAATCTACAACAATAATAGAAGGAGATGATATAAATTGCTCGTCATAGAATGTTTACCATTGTTTGGAATGATTTCTATCAATTCATTTAAAATTAAATGGAGTGGAAGAAAGGGGTTCTTCTTAAGCGATTAGATTGTTGCTATATTCTACAGTTTACTCGTCAAAACGACAAACTTAAACTGTTTTCTTGAGTTCCAAAATGAGAAAAGGGAGTCAAAAATATTATAAACAACAAATGAGTCGCATTTGCCAAAAGAGTCAGGAAAAAGATCGCAAAACGTATGAAATGTCGGTAAAGTGGAAAAGAATTTTAAACTGTTTCCTTGAGTTCCAAAATTAAAAAAAAGAATCAAAAATATTATAAACAACAAACTCATTTGCCAAAAGAGTCTGAAAAAGATCGCAGAACGTATGAAATGTCGGTAAAGTGGAAAAGAATTTTAAACTGTTTCCTTGAGTACCAAAATAAGAAAAAGGGAGCCAAAAATATTATAAACAACAAACGAATCATTTGCCAAAAGAGTCAGCAAAAAGATCGCAAAACGTATGAAAAAGAGTTTTAAACTGTTTCCTTGAGTTCCAAAATAAGAAAAAGAGAGTCAAAAAAATAATTTATAAACAACAAACGACTCATTTGCCAAAAGAGTCTGGAAAAAGATCGCAAAACGTATGAAATGTTGGTAAAGTGGAAAAGAGTTTTAAACTGTTTCCTTGAGCTCAAAATGAGAAAAAGGCAGTCAAAAATATTATAAACAACAAACGACTCATTTGCCAAAAGAGTCAGCAAAAAGATCGCAAAACGTATGAAATGTCGGTAAAGTGGAAAAGAATTTAAAAGCACCCATTTCATGGCTTCCTTCGGGGGGGTGTCGAGCATAAGAAACGATAGTGGCTCGCAAGGCTTGGCTTGCTGGTGGCAGCCGCAGAAGATATCGAATGACCATAAAATGCTTCGAATTGTTTCACGCTTCGAGCCCATTAAGTCGGTACGTTGCAAGGGTGTCATTCGGTTCAACGAGCGCCGCACGGTAGTGCACAATTTACGATACGACCATTTCCAATCGGCTACCGGCGTGCGGAACAAAACAAAAACACACCCCTTAAAGGGGCCCCGTTATCGAGCACCCGGGCAAAGAGAGAGAGAGAAAGAGAGAAAGTAAAGACAGAAGCTAAGCGATAAGATTCTTATTTTTACACCGAAGTAAAACAAACTCCGAGGTGGTGGGCAAAAAGATAAAAACAAAAGTCGTTGCTCGCGCGCTCCGAGGAGTGGCCACCGTCAAACCGAGCCCGTCACAGCCATGTGGTCTTGGCTTTCCCTCAAATCCTTCCTGCCCGGGTGCATAGAATTTCAATTCCATTTGTATTATCTAGCGAAAAGCGACACCATAAAACCGATATTCCTCGCCGGCGGGCGTTTTTCCCCGCTGAAGGTGGAAAAGCGGACGTAAAACGCAAACGACGAACACGCCTGATTACGTCCAACGGAGAAAGTAATTACCTCGAAGGGAAATGAACTTTAGCTAGCGGATCCGCGGAGCTGGTGGTGAGGTGGAGCGGATGGTATAAAATATGTACGATGAGGAGGGCTGTCCGAAACAGGGTGGGAAGCATTTCTTTTAATTGATATCCGCGAAAAGTCGATGGTATGCAACGCCTTAAAGTCTAAATGAGTGCCAAAAGATAACGACTTGCGATAGAATGTTTTCTAAGTCTATTCCAAGGATTATTAATGAAATCAAAGGTCAAAGAATAGAGCCTCAATCAATCTAGGTAAAATTTTGAAGCCACAGAAGATCAGATTACAAAAACACGCCAATGTTTATCAATTTTGGTAGCACATGTATGTAAGGTTTTCTATATATTGGTTCTTCTCTAGATACTTCCTATAATATACAACCAAATTCTTTCACTCCCTGAATTCAACTCAACTGCTGCTGTTCATCACTCCTTTTTATATCCTCCTCTATAATATTTCAATGTCTACTTGATTATTCCCAACTCACATGTATACTGGAAAGATTAATATTAGAAAGGAATTAAACTACGTTATGTGGTAATAAACAACGAAGTACTTCAATTTACTCAAGACATATCTTGAAACATTCATTATTAGATAACTGGCTGGTCCAAAGGAAAACAAGATCTTTGATTTTAAATAACTACTAGCTAGGTTGAAGAAACTTGCAACACAAATATAAAATCTACTGCAATTCCAAGCACGCTTCGAATTATGAATGTAATGTTGCAACAAACACTTAATCGAGTCAACCTCATATGAATCTCAAAAAAGACTGAGCTCACGTTAGGAAAAATAAACTATTCGAACTTCATGTTTGGCTTTCCCCATCTCGTACGCCACGGTCAAGTGTAAGAACGTGTATCACTTATGGAACATGAAATATCTATTCTTCCCTCATTATCTCACTACATAATAATCCACGTTTATGTCACACAGCGAGTGGAGGGACAGTGTCCTTCCAGCCACCAAAAGGTGGAGCTGTGGACGCTAAGTGCGATAACGTTGCCGCCGGTTGCTACCCACCCACCCGGGGCATCCTTTTGCTTCCGCAATTATGATGGCATTTGTCGCACTCGAGCCCTGGCGGGTCACGTTATCCTTGGACCCGGGCCGAACTTGGCGAATGCTTCGTTGGGGTTTCTTTCTTTTTAATTTTTTGCCATTCTTTATTGCTCGTTAACGTACGAACCATCCCACCGGAAGCGGGATGGGCGGGGAAGGGAGCGGGAAACATGCTGCGAGCGTGGGCACGCGCAGAAAGTGCTTGCAATTGGCCATCGGAAGAAGGCGAAACGAAACGGCGACCGAAAAACCGCATGTTTCCCGCCAGACACGCGTGTCCGACATAAATCTCAATGAATGAATGTGTTTTGTACGCGGCGGTTTGTTGATTTCTTTTTTTTTTTTGTACGTTCGCCTTTTTCCATCTGCAATTTATCTCAACCGGTAAACGCAAGCGTGTACAGTCAAGTCATACGATGTGCAAGACCTCCACAAATTAGTTGTACGCTTAGCATATCTAGCCTGTTTCATGATGATTTGCTCTTTTTGATTTGATAGATTGCTTACATGAATATATTTTCCGTTGGTTGTTGCCATCTTATAATCAACTCAGCATTTTTCTCTACCTCGTCAACTATGCCACACTTAGTTTATGGATCACTTGACAACTTGTCCCATTTTTTTAAGAAAATTAAAAACCTTTCTCAAGCTTCCATTCCAAGGATCAACCGACAGAGGTTGCGTGTTTTATGTGTGGCTTGCATCAAACCTTCAACTAGCGTTCATCTTCCCCTAACCGCCCATCCGGTGTGATCCATCTCCGGCATCTTTTGAGCAGGCAAAAGTCACTTGGCACAAAAGCAGAGCCCTTGCAGTTGCCACCAACAAATCATTCCCGTGCACGCTGATGGCATTTTCGGTCGTTCTCGGGCTCCACGTCAGCCACGGGCGTCAGAACTCACTGGCTCAGGGTTCAATTCATCGTGCGCATCCTTTGGCCCCCTCCGGCCCGACCTCCGATCCTCCTAATCCTTTACACTCCGTCCGTCCGTCCTTACAGCGCTAGCCAAACAGACAAACATTTGCTCGCTGTCATTAGACATTCATTTACGCCCTTCCATTCGCTCTGTTACATCGTGGAGGGGTTTCGGTGGAGAGGACCGGAGTGGTGGCAGGTAAAGGGGTTAACTGCTTTCTCATATTTCCACTCCCGTAGTCCCTCCCCGTAGGAATAACGTGTTCGCAAGTGCATCGGTCCGTGCGAGCGTCACATTTTCCCGACGGTCATAATTTACCACCTCATTCCGATGATGGCTTCTCTATGGGATCGGTGTATGTATGTGTCCTTTTTTTTTCCTTCCATTGACATTTTAACGCCAAACCCATCCAAGGCTACATGGTCCTGTAAAATGGGATGAAGAGGGAAAACATACACACACACACACACGCGTATTGGTGCGCCTTCCTCGTCGGGTTCTACAATAAAGACTACGACGAATGCGAGGCAGATGGTGTAAATTAGAAAAAAATAAAAGGAAAATCTTCGTCACTCGCAAAAGATTTGATCACAGCACAGCCACCGCCGGGACTAGACTAACGTGCCCGAGCATAATGGTTTTGCATGCCAGCAGGAATCTTGCCATCGGCCCGGGAAAAAGGTCGTCGCATAGTCTTCAAAGCTTTCGCCTGCGAGAATGCTCCACCAAACACGTCAGCGCCACCGACGAGCTACGTTCCTTCGCCCCGGCGGCCTCCAAGGGTGCATTTTACGCCATTCACTTGCCAAACAACACACACACACACACATGCACATACTCACATGATGAAATGCATCCCGGGCGGAATCCAAACGAGCGTTGATGAAAAGTACACGTCGTCTTTCATGTTTGTCAACGAGGTTTTAAGACAACGTCAACGGCGCACCGTCAACCGGCAAAGGCAAAGGCTCAATTTTTACACGTTTTCCTCCGAAGTCCCCCACCCAGGACTCTCGGTGGGTGCGAGGAAAAACCCAAGCCACCCTCCCAAAGGGTAAGTGCAGCCCGTGTGGGGAGACTTTTAATAATTGAAAAAAGCCAGTCAACCAACTCCATCAAGCTCCATTTCGGCGAGCCAGACTAATGAAAAGTCGTACGGTATGGTGAGGGGGGGTGGGGGCGGTGAGGATGAGAAAACGAGCCATACCTTCAGACTTCCTTCTTCTCTCCTCACCACCCAACGCCAGGTAGAAAGGTGTCAGGTAGGACGCTGCTGCATCGCTCAATGCTAATTACATTTCGTCACGTTTCCATCGTTTGCCGAAGTGTGACATACGCCACCGATGATTCCTTCGGTATGCTTCCTTCCTGTGCAATTTTCACCTGCCATAAACAACCTCTCTCTCCACCAGCGGCGCACACACACACATTGACTCTTTTCTTCCTACCCCTTCAATCCCAAGCAAGGAGATTACTTGCTAATGTCTATGGTTTATTTCAAATTCCATGTCCTTTTTTTCCTCCAACAAAGTGCCATGGCTCGTACCAAAACTAGGAAGTAGGTTTTAATTCTTTAATTCCCTCAGGTTGAGAGTGTAAGTATGCGCTACCCCTTGCCTTGTGAATTTAATGAAAATAACAGTAGAGTCATTTGAAACGGCTACCTATTCTACATTTTTATTGCATCGAAACAAGGGCGCAAATCTTTTCATAGAAGAAAAAGGAGTTGCGACACGGTGGCAATAAACCTGGAATGCAACTAATGAGATGATACCTGTAATGTAGAACATTTTAAACCCTCTCTAACGCTTTCAAACCAGTTGGAGTGATTACGACGAGGTGTTAGACAAATCGTTTGAAACGAAATAAAAAGGTATTTTCTTTTTTCCAAAACGTCAAATAAACGCCCCACAGATCTACTAAACCATTTTAAATTTAGTATTTGTCAATTTTACACTCACTTGTCATACCAGAAATTCTCTTTAATCTTAGCCCCAAATATTATCCTTTGGTTGAAAGTGTCGGCCTTCATGTTTTAAGGCTGCCCCGAAAAATTAAAAGCATCATCGAAACAAATCGAAATTAATCAAGCGTTGCGTACCCGGGGACCTTCATCATGCCCGGGGGCAGCAGAAGAATCCTTTCAGCAAGGATTTATTGCTCGTTGGCCTAGCTGACAGTGATCACCCGGCGCCCGAATTGGAGTGCGACCATAGAAACCAGAGATTCCGCAGGCCGGAAAATTAATGACACAAAGTGCACGGGACAAAGAGCGTCCGTCCAGCCGTCGACATAATTAATTTAGGTTAATTAACCTCCCTGAGCGTAATTATCCGGCAATCCTGTCCGGGGTCCGGTGCAGTGGCCACTATTTGGGGAGCCATCTTTAAGCGGTGCAAAATGGGGCCGGGACTCACCGATGGATGATCGAGCACTCCGGCAACCTCCTCGGACGGTCTGGGGCCAATGCGCACCGTTGGCCGGCAAAGCGGATGGCGAGTCTTTGATGAGGAAATCTCAAGGCACCGCACTGGTAGTTGACGCCCTTCTCCCGGTGCCTGGGCTAAACTTGCAAATTAAGTTTCGCCGATCCCGTTCGATGTGATCCATTAATTACACATTAAACCACAAACAGTCTGGATTAAGTGGTGGAACCAAAACTTGTCGATGATTCGTCGGAAGATGGTTGTCACACTGGGTGCCGACTTCACGGACCGACTAATCCCGGATCGGTGAGCATTAGGATGGTCTAAGCACGGGCAGCACGACATGATAAACGACGCGTTTTGGATGGTCGCCATTGAAGAAAGGAGCCTATTTTTCGTGCAAGCGATTCCTTGATGCTGCACGAAGAAGCGCTAGGGAAAGTAACCGAATCCAACGGAGAAGATTAGACCAAATCTTTCACCCTTTAAAGAGACCGCTTAGCACTGAAACAATGTAGATAATTGAGTACCGAACGGAAAAGAAGCGAAACAGGGATGTTTACACTTCACGCTCGATGCTTACGGATGATGCTTACATCACAAAAACTCACAGATGAATAAAATTCAAAGAAATCAAGCCTGTTATCTTCTGATGATGTATTTTAGAAGCACAACACTTTGAATGAAAGATTATTGGATTAATCGTCAGAAGATGGTTTAGGCATAATAGGAGCCATTAACGTGTATTCTTATACTTTTTCATACTTGATGGGAAATAAATCTTAGCTACATAAAATGTTCGCTAGAACCGATGAGATCTAGACAGTGAAAATTTGTCGGTAATGACTGGCATTGGTAAACTTTAAGAAAAATATGAAAAGCTTTTATGTCTTTGGATTCTTAAATCTGTACCAAACCTCTCAGCAAAGTTAACCCTATATCTTCATTTTTTATTGTAAAAGCCAGTCATACTAGGGAGATACCGTTTACTCCGAGAAACTCATGATGATGATAATGATGAGTCCCACCTAGTGTTGTGCTTAATGAATCTTTTGGCGAGATTCATTCAGATGGATTCGAATGCGGATTCGAATCTTCTAAGTTTAATTAATCTTTCGAAACCTTAATGAATCTTCATGAATCTTTCATGGATAATGTTATGAATCTCCCCGATTCTTTCATGGACGTGGAAATAAAAGAGGTCCCTCAACCCATTTTTGGCTGTTGACTTTTCATCAGTTGGTGTGTCTTTGGGATTCATGAATCTCTAGACGAAAGACTCATGAATCCCTTATAAGGCAGAGATTCATTCAGATTCATGAATCTGAATCAGATTTTCACAACTCTAGATCTACCTCTTACCCTCATTCTAAATCCAACCCTGCCAGACATGGAAAACGAAGAACTTTCAATTGAATAACCTGAAGACGGGAAGTCTCAGCTAAGTAAACAAAACTGATCAAAGTGTATTTGCAACCGCTACGAGATTAAATAGTTCGTACGCGAAAGCTGCGTGACAAAACGACTAAAACTAGGCTCAACACATCCAAATGCAGCGGGCACGATTTATATTCGAAGGCGAATTATCGCCACCAACCGTCGATCAGCGTGTCCGGGTCAACTCATAATTGCATTTACTCCTCCCGGTGCAGGTACGAAACTGGATGCAATGTGCAGCGTCGAAGAAGCTGAAATGGAGGAGTAAAAACAGGACCATCCTCGGTGGCAGACAAACGAAATGGGGAAACGGCAAATTCATATCAGCACATTTTCCACCCGAAGGCATCGCGCGATTTACGCAACGTACACAAATTTGCTGCCGGCCGTACGTAAAATTCGTGCCCAGCCATTAAAACCGTTCGCGCAACACCGAGCGTTGCAGTTTCGCGAGATTCTTTCTCGGGCCTGGCCTGCACATTTCGCGCGGTATGCACAATCGATATGCTCCGAACGGCACGTTTGGCCATTTTGGCAACAGGAAAGCGACCGTTCCGAAATGGCCATTAGCGTCGGCGAGCGATTGATTAAGTAATCAATATATCGCTCCCGGGTACTGCGAGTGGTTGGAAGCCAGCGAGGCAGGCATAAGCGGTGCTGTTTGCGTCCCCCGACAAGACTCGCAAATACTCAAACAGCGCGCAAAACGTCAGAAGAGTTGCCTATCAGGGGCAACACCACGAGCGGTCATCAGGCGAAGCGACCGCGTAAAGGACATTCAAACTTTGCTGAACTTGGTGGTGCAAGAAGATTATAGGACCTTTGCGGTTGGGGGAGGGTGTAGACGAGAGGTGTTCGTCAGACTAATCGCTGCTGAAGCGGGCGGCACGTATTGTGCATTTCAACGGCAAACCACACGATCTACGTGCACGCCTTGAACTCTTGATGGGATGTCCTCGCGAACCGGACATTGCCAACAGCGTTTACATAAGTTGACATAATCCACTTCCCGTTGGCCACAGAATAGGTGGTTTACTTTGTGGCCGAACTGGCTTATCAGCCCATGCAGAATGATACTCATTTTCCCAGCTGTCCCAGCCAACATTGCACGTCGTCAGGAATCGCATTCTCGATAGGAACGACGAAAATCTGTCTGAAGCTGAGGAAATCGTTTAGATTTCCTCCGTTGCCCAATAAAAACTGGGCAAGAACAGTTTGAAAACTCTCTTAGAAAGCTTCCCCACCAATCTCGTACAGCGTAGGTGATCTCATAAATCTACTGGCGATGACCCTGGAGTCATATTAGGTGGGCCCATTTTCCCCCGATTTTTTGATTTCACTCCGTGTCACTCCAACCCAATAAACATGCATGCAATTTATGTCGAACACGACAAACCTTGCCCAAAAGAGAAAAAAGGGGAAAAACCGCTGCAAAACAGTCGCCCACGCAAACACAAACATCAACTACCTTTTCCTACCCCCTTCCCCCACGAATTGAACCGCAGCGGGTTCCGAAAAAGTCAGTCCCGGAATGAAAGACGAAAGTAAAAACACCAAAAAACCCGACCGAAAGTCCGAAAAACCCCCATAAGAGCGCTTTCCAATATCTGAATATGCCAAATGGGACTGCTTTGCCAATAGTGCGGAAAACATTTGCTACCGGGTGCGGTACTTTTTGGCTCGCAACGCAACGCGCCCTGGCGCAGAGCGTTGCCACGTTAGGGAGTTTTATTATCCACGAAATCCTTACCCCCGGTGCGCCTCCAGTATCTCGCGCCAGGCGCTAGGCGGCGGCAGCCTTCGGAATCATTTCGGTTTCGGCTGTTTGCTCGTATTGCGAAATTTTCGGGGGCTCACGGAGCCCCCCTCGGAAGCCCTGCCGTAACAGCTAGAGCTGAGCATGTTGGGGAATGAGGGATAGGGGAAGCATGCACCCCGCCTCTTGGAAGTCCATGACAGACACCGACGCCATCGCGCTCGAGTCGAAGTACCTCCGCCAGCAAACGTTGGGTAAACCTGGGAGTCGATGTTTGAACCTACTCGAAGCGATCGGGACTGGAGTGTACTTTTGTTTTTCCCCTGTTTCCGACCCCGCGGGAACGGGCCTTAGCGCGGGTGGGAGGCGCACTATTGTTTATGGCGCGGAAATCGATGAGGATATAATGTACGGAACCGAATTGCAACCGTGTGCAATAAATTAGCGATTCCGCACCGCTGTGCCTGTCGCGGTCGGTTGGCTTTGGGCCCCCGGTGTGCACAACCCCCCACCTCACACGTCCTCCGCTTTTAGTATCCTGCTGGGAGTTCACTGAACCGCCCGCACCGGAGGACTTTAGATGCGCAGACCCGATCGGGAGAGAAAAACTCATCGCGCCACCGGCTACGAAAATTGGGAATAAATTTAAGCCGGAACTTTTCGCTAGAAAAGTGGATAATTTTTCCCCACTATCGATGCCCATTTACGAACATCAGACACGGTCCCCCCGCGAGGAGCAATTTCGATGGGCCTCCGGAAGAATTCGGCTCTAGGGTGATAAGGAGTAAAAATCCTTTTCCTTACTTTGCGCGCAAATCGAATTATATTTCCATTCATGCATAGAAAACCATCAGACAGAAAAGTGGCTGCCCTACTGAGGGGTGGGAGGTGGATAGGCGTCGAAACAGCTCAAAACCGATACCAGCGGTACCTCAAGGGTGTTGATGATGGTAAAATAAAAAATTGGCAATCAGCAACACTGATGAGCCGCAGGTGATCAGCTTCACCGAACCCTGCATGGATGGATGGAGGGAATGAAAAACCGATCCCAGCGAAGAAGAAAAAAAAAAGAAATGGAAATCCGTTCGCCTCTTCCAGGGCTCCAACTTCATTGGGTTCGCCCAATCATCCATCAATTTTCACCGTTAACCAAGCTTGAATTTTGCGCTGCAGCTGCCAGTCCGGCATCACAGATTGAATTCTTCGCTCCCGGCTCGAGCCCGGCTCGGGAGGCAACACCGAAACCCCGCCGTGGGGAATGCGCCGAGAGCCCTCGGGCCATTTCGGGTGTTTACATAAATCGACGGAATCGTTTAGGGATAAAATATTCAAAAATTCTACACAACAACGCACGCCCACCACCACCGTATTCCTGCGGGGGCTTACAAAATTGCAAAACCACGTCCCCGGTGCTTCCCGGCATGTGAATTGAATTGTTTCAGGGGATATTCTTTAAAGAAACAACCGGGGTTTGGTGCGATCGAACGAAACGGAACGGAGAGAAAAAAAAAAGCCGGAACGTGTTCTGTTCGAGAGGGCAACGGCAACAATACCACGGCATCGGTAGCGCAAACCATCGTAAACTAGGTCGGGTGAGTCGGGTGAGTCGTCGTACCGCGGCCTAAGGAGTGAGTCCGGGCGCCCTTTTTGCACCTTACCGGGCAGCCATCGGGCCACCTTTGGCGTCGTTGAAGAGCTTTCATCGATAAAACACCACCTTCTCGGTGGGCCACCCAAGGCACCAAAAGACCAAAGGCCCGGGTCGCGCCCGGCAAGGAGTCGTCGGCTCGAGGGCATGCCCGAGGCGGGTGCTTATGTTAAGACGATTGATACTTTCGACTTCATCGCAAGCGTGTGCCACCTACACCATCCTCCGTCTCGGGGGAGGGTCTCAGCTGTTTTCATTTCCTCCGGAGAAAACGGTTCTCGCTCCTTGGCGAATCGATTTTCCATGCTTGCGAAGAAAGGATGAGGAAATAATCGGAGAGGAAGACACAGAATGGCTGCGTTTGAGGATGGGAATAAAATTCACATTTTCCTAACGGAGGGGGTAAATTGTTGCAGAGCAGCTACGGTTGCAAGGTTCAAGGTTCTCGAGAACCTTTTTTCTACCATTTTCCTATCCTATCCACATGTGCTGTGCCATTTGGTTGACTTTCATCTAAGAACCATTCACATTTTGTGCGTAAAAACACAATTTTGAGGAGAAGTTAATTTAGGAAAACTATCAAATAAAAATCTATCTCTCACCAAATGTTTTCCAACACACATTTTAGGTATCAAAAGAAACATTACAATACTACATTTTTAAACTCAATGTATGCACATTCAGAGATTATTTATAAATAGCCGTGTGCAGAGTTTCAAAGAAGTTGGCAGCATGTACATTGTGACCTATAACCCAGTAAATACAATAGAATGCTGTAGTTTTTATCAAAAAGAAAACAAAATAAGGAATGCGTAACAAACCAGCCAATTGTTGACAATTAATGTGACAACCATGAATAATCCATGAGCAAACGTGTGGCTGAGTTGAAACAATATTCATCTAATTTAAGTTTACCCACTAGAAGCTTATTTGTTATGTCATAGCCACTGAAAGCTTCAATGGAAATAGAAAAATGAAAACCAGTAAAAATGTTCTGCCTCCGGTCATTTAATCCATTTGAATAACAATAAAATCATGTGACATGACTGCGTGTAAATCACCATCAAAAGTGGGGGAAAACCGCAAATTCATACAACAGCAAAAAAACCTTCAAACCATTCCCATAAGCGGAAAATCCAATAAACACTATTATAGATTTTTCATGTTTTGAGCTTTTCTATCGTTAATTAATGGTGCACTGTTGTTTAATGTCAAGGTAAAAATGTTACGAACGCAACTTTAAAGCTACGCAAGAAAGAAAAAAACAAGCGTTGTATTCAATTACTTATCAAATTAATTTTAAAACTTACTAGGATTGTCATATCACGAACATAGCAAGGTTCAGTTCAACTGGATGCAATAATAAGATGTGTTGCAATTTAATTCAACTGTCAACCAACCATCGATACTTATCGAACAAGATGTGCTGGAGGGTATTATCTGTATAGAAAGCAGCAGTCTGTCCTAAGGTAGGTGAATTAGCTACGTATCATAAATAGTGGGGAGTTTAAAAAATCCCCCCGAGGTTAGGATAGCCGTAACCGTGGCACAAACAACAGGAAACGATCCTTCTACAGGTTGGGCACAGGTGCGACTTAAAGAGTCCCCGTCTTCAACCGGCGTATTTCCTTCGACGTAATTCAAGTCGCCGTTAAACTTAATACCACCCCCACTGAGCCGCTTAGAGGTTGTGTCCGGGTTGCGGTGGGTCCCGGTAGGTTAACCGGGGCACAGACTGGCAGTTTGTAAACGAGAAGCTGTGTTTCTAATCTTACAATTACCATCCGTACGTTCTCCTGGTATATCTCGGGCGTTCGCAAAAGGGCTGGGGTCGTTGGTTTAGCATTTTTACTTACCTGGACTTGTTTGCCAACTGAGACCACCGATGAACATTTTCCTGCGAATAGAAAGAACGATAGAGCATGAGTGAGCGGAAGTGAGAGGGGCACGGAAAAGGGGACACATGTACTGAAGTAAAGCCATACACAAAAGGAGAGATCCTTTGATTACCATGCCGCATTTACATCTTCCTTTTGCCGAGCGTAAATGAAGACTAGACAAGTCAAACAGTGAAGCCGCGTGAATGACACGAAGTTGTGAAAAGCTGCCGACAGGGGTGGAATGAGAAACGCTGCGATAACCTGCAACACGAGATACGCTGCAACGGACAACAAACAACCTGCACGGATGAGAAAGCAGAAAAGCAAATCACCTCCGGCCGAGTCCCATGAATAAATATCACCGCTTCGACGTTTTCCGTGCAGCTTCAACGTTTTCAATAAAAATTCATTAAAAGCGTGAAAGCATGTTGCAGGCAACGATCCGTCCAAGGATATAGACCAGACATGAGCCAACGGGGAACTCAGGACGGTTGCAAGGTTGCGGTCGATCTTCTCGCGCTGCAACCCTATTCAGGTCGGAAGAAAAAGAATCTCTTCCATTTGTCACCGTTGCCCAAGGACCAACCGATGGGACGCGGGAGGGAACGGAGAACCTTGCCGGGAACCTAGAGGTTCTCACTGTCCACCAAATGCGAACGCCGGCGCTAATGTATTCCATACACCGAGGTAAACACAGCTGTCTCCTAAATTCCACCGGCTATGCAAAACACGCAAGCCGCTCCCTCGGTCTGCCCAGACAATATTTGCGCCCCCCCCCCCCCCCCCCCCCCCCCCCCCCTGCGTCGGCTGCAACTGTCTACTTCAGCGGGCATTCCCCGGCACCCGGTCGGATTAGTCTGGCACTGGCTCGCAGCAGTGCGCCGGTCATCGCCAAAGTGTCGAAGGACGCAGAAAGACACACTCTTTACGTGACTTCTTCCGCTTTGACGCTCGACGACTTGAGGACGACGTGTGGACCGTGTAGAGCCAGCCGCCGAACGGATGCTACCGTAGCGGGTGGATTCTACTAGGTCGCTCACAAACACACCAGCGCACCAGGCGGCCCTCCCACCCGATGGCGACGGATGGCGTCGTCAACTGTATACAATTTCGTTTATGAATTATAAACGATAGCGCGTCCCGCGGAAAGGGCTGCTGTCACACACACACAAACACACGTATGCACGCGCGCCCGATACACGCGTCGTCCGGTGACGGATGTGCCTCGTGACGCTGCGCACTCATAATTTTTAACCCACACGGAAAAGCGAGGATGAGACAAGGAAAAAAAAAAGCTGAAGCAAATAACAAACCTAACGACCAAACGAAGGCTCGCCAAAACAAAAGCCACGGCGAACCACGGGTACAAAAAAACACGAAGGAAATATACGCAAAACCATAATCCAAACATCATCTCCCAAATCCCACTCAAACCACTCAACCCTCACTCATTGGGAGGACCATTTTCCTGGGCTTTTTTTCTCTATTTCGTTGTTGCGTTCCGCTCCTTTCGGAGGAAATGTCACCGGCGATGTTGCGGGTGGTAGAGCACGGCACAAGCAATGTGAATAAAAATAATGATAATAGAAGGAGCCTAACGCGGACGAAGGGTGGCGCCCGGGGTGGATGGGGGAGGCGCTTGCAATCTAACCGCAACGTTACGTACGTTACGTCGCCATCGCCATCGCACCGGGAGTGTAGAGCTTGTGTAAATAGATGCGCGGAACGCGACCAACTTGCCTCGTAGTTATCCCTTCCGTTGGTATTTTCTCTCTTCCTTTCTGCCCGCGGGTCCTTTTACACCCACACAGGGTGTCCAACCCCCCCTCCCCTGCACGTTAATAATACAAACTAAGCACCGAGCAGTCAAATGAATGACGTGCCCGAGGGGGAGAGGTATGGCCGGACGAAGAGCGAAGGCAGCTATAAAGAGTCATACATGGAGTGCGTCGGACGGCGCGCGCTATCAGAGGAATGTCACGTATTCTATTTCACGCCACTCGCTGGCATTTCGCGTCGTCGAAGCTTGAGCGACGGTTGGGATGCGGGATGTGGCGGGCATTGGATATAGTTATTAAAAACTAGCTCCTGATTGCTCCGGCCAAACCGGACAGTCGGGTGTTAGTTAGCAGGATGCATTGCATTCTGGTGGAGACAGGTTGTTCTGTTTCATTTTTTTGGGGAAATAGTTGTTCCAGAACTAACGTCGGAGTCAGTACACGCTACTTCACAATCTGGTATCACTGATTTTTCAACTCTTTTTACTACCTCATTCCAACCGTCTCTAATTCCACAACTCCTAACAAACACTTTGTGACGTTCAACGAAGCCAATCTTTCGTTAGTCCCCCACTGAGATCCCATTTGTTGAGTATTTTGTACTTCGACAAATTCTATCCACTCCTTCCTTCCATCTTCTGAACTGAGGCAACGTAATACCGGTCAGTTGTAAGGAAAACAACGGACTTCCTGTGGAGAACCTGCACGCCACAGACTGTCACTATGTGGCCAGAATGTCCTCATGCAAGGTCCTCAGCGGGCCATTGAAAGTAGCAAGTGACAGTGGAGGATCCGACTTCTTTTACAAGCATGCTTCTAGGTCTGTCAGTCGCCATTAAATGTTTATTTTGGTAGGACGCGTCAAGCCTCCATATGTATTTATTTTGCATGACTTTGTCAAAATGTTGTCTCTTGCTTCAAAGCATGATCCAGAAAAGATCCCAAAAGATCGTAGAAAAATCGTTAACTATTTGGATTCAGATACTCACAAATATTGAAAATGTAACTCCACAAATATATCATTTCGTATGCCAACGCCATTCAACTGAATAAACTAGAAAAAAATATTATCTCTTTATTTCTCCTTCCACGGACTCTGGTGAAAAATAAATTCTCTTCGCGGCGAATAAAATTAAATGTACATCCATTAGAACTTTTGTGTGAAAATTGATTCAGTACTGAATTTATTAACGTTCCCCGGGAAGAACGTTTTTTTTCCCCCAGCGAGACATAAACTTTGCATCCAGTGTCACCACGTCACCAAGGCCCAAACCCACTCAACGACGGCCATGGCGGCGAAAGTAAGCCACCAGCCACCTCCGGACGAAATAGTTTACGCAAGGTAATAAATATTCAAATTTCACCTTTTGCAAAACTTGTCTCATCATTTTGTCGCTCCTTGCGTGGTCACGTTCCGCACGCCTCCCGGCGGCTAATCGACTGAAGGAAAGCGCAATGATTGTGCGGCCTGACCGGCAGAGAAGGTGGCGCGGGTTACGGGAAAGCAATGGTAGCATTCTTATTGGCCCGCGGATTGTGCGCCAACCTGACCGAAAACCGGGAAAAAGTTTACGACCGGTCCGAAACGGTCCCGTGTGGTATTTTCACTTCCCTCAGCTCGAGCGCTGGCCGTCGGAGTTTAAACGCGTCATCTATAGTGTCAGCGTGGAATCCCTATTATGATAATTTATTACAACGAACCATCATCATTGGCATCATTGAAGGGTATTATTACGACGTCGGCCATTGCAAGTGCTTCTAACAAAAAAATATCCCCACCACACACACACAATATGCAAGTTGAGGCTGTGTTTTTACTAATTTAAAATTCAACCGGCAATAGTGGGATATCATAGCTGGAGTCGCAGATTTGCAACTCAAAGTAGCACGGAAATGAAGGCGGTGATGTGCATTTTCCCACAAGCAAAGTTGACTTTCCACCACCTAGTACAGCTCTTCGCAGGACTAACGACGCCCTGTCAGTTGGTCGAGGAAGAAAGAAAGGACGCCACCGCGTTGTGCGGCTACCAAACCGATGCTCCCGAGGGTAGCATGAGCTATAACACTCGACCAGATTGCTCACGTCAGCTAAACCCTCGACCAGACCGCAGCTTACACCATACTTCGATTGCGAACGGAACGAAAACGACGCTCCTCGAGGGGTTCGAACGGTAGAGCTCACAGTTCGGCATGAAAAAATGGAAAGCAACCAGCAGAGTACAACAAACAAGTTGCCGCGCAATCTCCCCCCCATCTCCCCCGGGCAAGCCGTCGAGACGCGACGGATAATCGATAAACATTGGTTTTATTTACTGAACCGATCAGCCGGCAGATACGACCGGGCGGCCACGACAGAACCTCGCTTCCGGCTAGCTCGGGATGACACAGGACAACAGAAGCGAGGCAAAAAAACAAGCAACCAAATAAACCATTGATAAAGATTGGAACGGCCAGCGCAGCTCGGGGACATACACGCTTCAATCTTGGTCGTCGGTAGGTGTGGCCCGATTGCATAACGAGCGGCGGAGGTCCTTGGTTCCGATGCAGTCGGCGGCCCATAATGCACACCGTGTGACGCTCGAAGTGTTGTTTTTCCTGCAGCGCTAGTATCGGCGACGTGCCGGTCTTTTTCCAATCTTTCACCGTCTTCTGCGTTCCAGCCAGTGTTGTAAACTGTCGACATTTTTTTTTATATTCGCTGTAGCCTACTTGTCGAAATCATTGTTTATGAACGACAGTGAATATGATCATGAAACGAATTATGGGTTTGTGACATGAATCGTCTAAGACTATCACCGTAGTAGCATATGAATGTCAACGACATTCAATGATACGACATTCATTTGCTGTAGTTACCGCCATCGAATCCTCGTTCAAATGAATGTCTTGTGAATGTCATTTGAATTTTTCGTATGCAATGTAAATCACTTTTTTCGATAGTCAAATTTAATTTCGTAGCGTCAAACAACCGTAACATATAAAAATAACTTATAAAAACGGTTTTTAACACGTTAACCGCCATGTCAGTCCCTGGGGACTGACAGTGAAGTTTCCGTTCACGCCACGTCCGTCACGTCGGTCCATCAGTGTCGGTCCGCCAGTGTCGGTCCGCCAGTGTTGGTCCGCCAGTGTCAGTCTGCCAGTGTGCTTCATTTTCATGCACTCTCTTCATTTCTTTCTGTCCACTTCATTTCGTTTTACCGCTGCGCAGTTTACGTGTTAATCACAACACACATATTTTTCTATTTCAAAAAGAAAACCTTAGCACTAGCTCTGGAAACGCACAAAGAATGAGACCAAAAGAATCGTATGACAGGTTTTACTGAATGTTGGATGGTGGATATTCGTATGCTAACTTGATCATTTGAATCCCTGAAAAATTAGTGTCATAGGATTTCACCAAGAAAATGTCGTCGTATGAAATGACATTTTTTGACGTGACGGTCAAGTGAATGAACGAAATTTGAATGTAGAGCTTCAAGCAGAATGAATGTCAGCAATTGAATGTCAATGAACATCACCGTTCTCAACACTGGTTCCAGCAGACGTACTTTTACTTATGTTTACCGATCCTTAAGCAATGTTTACCAGATACTTGAGAGTGGCACACAACCTGCTGATAAGTTCCGCTACATATCTGTTCTACTGATCAATTTTGTTTTACATACAAAATACTGTTAAGACCAGAAATAACTTCTGCCATCAGAAATTTTATCATTTTTAAACTGTCTTCTTTGCATGTTTACTTGTCAATGACCAGGAAACTAGTGATGTGCGCTCTGAGTGAGAATGAGTGAGTGATTGGAATCTTAATATTGAACGAACGATTTAAATCCTAACAGATAGTTTTTGTTACTCCCTTTGATTTGAATCCTTAACAGGGATTCGAATCCCAAAAGATTGAACGATTCCAAGTTGTGATTCGAATCCCATGTAATGATTCCCAAACTGGGATTCGAATCACTACATGAGATTCGAATCACAACTTGAGATTCAAATCTCTATGACGACAAGCGACTCTTTTACCCACTCGTTCACTCTATTGGGATTTGAGAAGTCAAATCTCTTTGACGACTAAAAGCTCATTTTACACATTTTAAATCACAAAAGAGTGACTTAAAGATTCGAGTCATTGTGATGATTATTCACTCTGATTCAAATCTCTAAAAAGAGTTGTTATTCTCATCACTGCAGGAAACAGACTCGTGTGTAGTTCATCGTATTAAGATACTCTCTTCTGGCAATTCCTTGATGCAAATGATTTGCAAAATAAAATTCCCTAGGTATCGTAAAAGACCAACAAGGTTTTAGGATATCGCAGTTTTGGCGTCTAAGTTTTTAAAAATACATGTCTCTTTTGCCCGATCATGTTCCACTCTGCTTGATAGGATACTGTCTCTGCACAAAACAAGCACAAACGGAGCTGCTTACGTTGTGGAAAGTTCATCCTTCCGTTTCAATTTACAGCTCCCTGACAGTTACGGACTACGAAACTGTATTGTGAAACTAACCTCACATGATGTGAACACTAAGATAACTGTCTCATACCCTTACTGCTCTGCGGAATACGTCAAAAGACTGGTGAAATGTACGTAGTCATGTAAGTCACAGTTTTTCTACGGAGAAATCACTGAATAATTTATTCCGGCCTATCAAACCAAAATTGGAAACCAAACATGAGTTCAGATATTCTACCTCATGGAATGCGGCACGAAAACCATATGACAAAATGCAGTTACATGCATCCAAGTTCTGTGTTTTAAAACCGTTGGTATATTTTTTGTAACATACATGCATCTTTAACAAATTGCAAATCAGTATGTATAGATACAGTACCCAGTATAACGGTACTCGTACTGGCACTCTCGTTACAAATCTGCGTATAAAGAAACCGGGCTCGGCCGCTTGCAGCAGTTGGTTTGATGAATCTCGATTGTTGACTCGTTTCATGCTGTTGTTGTTGAGCTAAACGGAGCCAAACGAGGCCTAAAGGGCAGACAGCTGGGGGACTGGCGCCGCTCTGCGGGAGATTTGTAGCCTTGCGACCATGACCTACGCATCAACGCGCTCACCGGGAGGATGCGCCCCACTGTCCCTCCCCTCTCTCTCCCGCTCTAGCGCCTCTAGAAGCGATCCACAATCGTTGCCACAAACGGTTCCAGCTCGTTAGGCACGGGGCGACCCGGTTGGCGGTTCCGTTCGTTCCGTTGTCCTCTGCTTTAAGAATGAAGTTGTACCAGCCACACGACCCACGTTGGCACGCTCCATAATTTTCGAGTGACCATCCTGCCCCGAACACTGCTTTTCCTTCGGCCACACACAGAAGAAAGCAACAAGAGAAACGGTACCATTTTTCGTCTCCTCCCACTCCTCCGACCGATGGGTGCACTGATTAATGCGCTACAATGCCGTGAACGGCAGGCCACCTATCTGCAGCAGACAATCGGGCCACATCAACACCGAGCACCAGGGCATGCAAAAACCCCGCGACAGACGCATTTGTCTTCCGAGCCAGCATCCTCGGCTCGGGTGTCTTCATTTGAACCGTCACATTCAACTGCATCCAAGGAGGGCGAAACGGGTCTTACTTTTTTATCCACCATCGTGCAAAAATTGGGTGCATTCCGGAATGGGAAGGGAGAAGGAGGCGGAGGAGCAGCCGATTATGCTTTCAACGTTGTTAGGCCAAATGGAACCCATTCTTTCCTCCTAATCGGTTCACTTCTAAATGAAGAGTAGAAGGAGCAACGAATTGTTACAGGTAGGTCACGAGACCATCAGTTCATGAATCAATCTGTCTGAAGGGAGGTAAAACCGTTTCGGTACGGCATCTCGGAAGGAAAAAGAAACACGTGACGGCACAGGCACAAGATCGACAGCACGTGAGACGACGACACGAGATCGTAAAGAACTTCCCACCAACGCAAAGCACTTCACACTGTCGTTTCCCCGTGATGGCGTGAACATCTCATAAATGTCAAAATAAATTCATCGCTAATTGTAGACATCCTCCGCTTACGTTCCGAAAATGTCCGCCACTCCTCCCCCCCTCTCCACACCATTCGGTGGCGATGGTCTGTTTCCAGATTGTTTTCCCCGCCCCAATCGCCGCCATGCAGGAACATCGGAGGGTGTGTGTGTGTGTTCATGCATACGCCGGGGGTTTTATGTTTTGAATGTTGGATTCTCGTTTAAAAGTGCATAAATTTTTGCTCGAATGCCGCCCGGGGAGTGGGTTGGTGGGGAACGTTGTGCTGGTGCATCGCGCCGCAGGAAATATTTCACACCCGACCGAGCGTGAATTCGGCCCATTGCGGTGCGGGTGTTTCCTTTTTCGAGGAGGCCGGCGGCGGGTTGAATGTGTACCGAAACGACGAGCGCTAGCAGCTAGCCACACCGCTTTGAACCTTCTTTGGCATATTTTTGCATGCCGTCGGGGTCATCGACGGCGGACAGCGGGTTGAAAATGAGCATGCATGTGGAAAAGGTGGATGTTTACCTAATGACTTCATATGCGGACCACCGTTGCCGATGGCCCTCGTCCATGCTCGCGTGAGGTGGCGGGGAAAACGGCGAAACGAAGCTAGACCAACACCGAACAACAACAACAACAACAAAAAACTAAAGCTTCCCTCGAGGGAAAACCAAACCAAAAACCCTGGACATTGTTTAGGGGAAGTGTTGCCCATAAATAACTCCAAACCGTTTAAAGTAAGGTCAAAACCGCACCGGCTCGGTTACGAATCTGCTACCGAAAAATAGCCGACATTTTTCCCGGCTCCGGTCTCGCACCGGTCTCGGCCCCGGGAAGGCATTTTCCCGTGCATTGCGGTGCCGTTCAATTAAAGGCAGCGAAATACACAGTCTCGAAGCAGGAGAACCTGCCGAGCAAAAGGGGGGGGGGGGGGGGGGGGAGGGGGCGAAAGAACCTTTCCTTCCAATACGGTTTGTGTGGTTGTGTATGTGTGTCTCAAAAAGCGGCTCGAGCGGGAGCTGCATACCGCGACTGCGCCTCAGACGAACGGAATAATTCATCGGGCAAGGGCAAAAACCTTTTTCCATTGTGGTGCTCGCTGCACTTCGAGGTTTTACCTTTTCGGCAGTGGGCTTCTCGTCTGCCTGCATTTTCCACCCGTCCAGGCGAACTGTCGCCGTCGTTGTGCTGACAACCGGCACGGCCCGGTTTCCTTTCGAACCTGCCAACCGTTTGAAAGGTCTTGTCTTTAGAATGGCTGCTTTCGGAAGGACCTCCTCCAAAAGAAATACGAAAAAAAAGTACAAACACACACAGTTCATCTAATGTTGTTTTTCCAACGCTTGCGTCGAGCAACATCGACTCAGCTCGGAAGGTTGCAGCGCTTTTAATCGTCGTTTCGTCGGAGAATTTTATTCAATGTCGTATAGAAAACTAAAACGAACAGTGAGCAAAGTGTAAAAGATCTAGAAGAGCAGGAAAAACGTTCAGCCTAGCTAGGAATTCTTCCACTTCCATATATTTTAGGAGATCATTTCCCAAATGAAGCTTAATTTTTCACTTTCGATCCGTTCTTGTTTTTATAATTTTCTTAAACAAGAAAACATGTCTAACACAAGAAAGAGATCAACTTATAAAATTCGAATAGTACGTGAGCATTTTATCAGTTTCGTGAACACCGGCACGGTGTAGATTCCCCAAATATACTTTATCGAAAATAAATTCATCAAATAAAAATATCCATCACGTGGCACATACCGTTTGAAACGTTTCTGGCTTGCCGAGGTCAGGTCAGAAGATAAACTATCCGATCGCAAATTGGGTCAGGAAAACTTCTGCCTGAACGAATCACCTCCCTTCGTTCGTGCGTTTTCATCAGCGTCATCGCCTTGATGGCGCGGGTGGAGAGCGAAGTTTTCACTCCGAATTGGAAACTTTCCAGCCGAAACGACCCTCGGCACGGCTGCAGCCAGAACCCACCACCCCATCTAACAACCACGTCACTTGCAGCGCACAGTCACATGCATGCAGCCGGCACGCGGTATGAAAGTGAATAATTAAATAAATTATCTTCCACCGTCTTCTCGCAGTGCGGGCCGGGGCTCAAGATGAAAATTTAATTTGCGTCGTCGTCAAGTGCTGTTTACCGCCAAAGGGAAGTACCATTTTTCCATCCCACAGCCGCAAACAATCGATCCAATGGCGCCATCCGTTTTCTTTTCCGTAGGTATTGATGTGCATCAAAATGGGTTGAGTGAATGTTCTACGTCTCCAACAGTATTTCAAAGATGAAAAAGCGTGTGCTAAAGGGAAAAAAAATAAACTTTACCTTTGCCAACAGCAAAATTCATATATATCCATTCTTTGGAATTACTTAACTAACTCCTAACATATACTAATTAGCTTGACATATGTAGAGACAAGCATTGTTTGTTGTAAATGCTTAATGGACCGTTATCGATCCCGCGCGATTTTAAAGACCAATAATAAAACACCAAAACACGAGGCACAGGCACGTTCCGTCCATTAGCTGGCCCTTTTTCTTAAATGCCTCCCATCGCACAAAGAAACACTAATGCACATTGAGGCATTGCTTCGTATTGCATTAACCTCAGCAAATCCATCCAAAAGCCACCATATGCACCGCATGTTCGGTTCATTCCCAAAGATTGCCATGCTCTTTGGGAATGAACTGAACTCATGTTCCGCCGTACATAGACATTGTCTTGGTAACTAAACACAACGAAACGAAAAGAAAAATAACATTAAAACTTCGTTGACAAACGAAACCATCGTCTGCTCGGAGACGAAAAGTGAATGAAAAAGGCAAAGTGGGAAAAAAAACCAAGAAACCCTAAAATGTGAACTAATCCAGATTCCTACGATTTGAGTAAAAACACACACCCCTCCACCGTGCTACAAGCCTACACGACGACTCTAGGCTTTGTCTAACAAATTACTCCGAGCACGCCAAACCGTGATGGGTGTCGGGAAATAAAAATAAGCAAGATGCCGATGAAATTAAGAGATGAACAAGAAACGGACAAATGAAACAAACGAGAAAAACGAACATGTGACTGCGGGCAAAAAAATACAATATAGAAGAGCACGTGTTTAAACGCGCCCGATGATAAAGAAATGACAGAACAACAGAAGCATCACCAGTGAACAGCAGGGAAGAGGATTGAGAAAAACTGGCAAAACACGAGGTGGCATAAAATTTCCCACATTAATTTAACTGCACGCTTCTTTCCTCATGCGCCAGCTTCTGCAACCATAATGCCGCGCGTTCCGGCATATGTGTTTGACCCAGACAATGTAGCGAACCGACAACGTACAGCTGGTCAGAGACCTCGACGTCGATCCCCGAGCGCGCCGCATAGGCCCGCCGAAGAAAAGGGTTCTTCAGACGCACGCTCCCAAACCACTCGCAAACATCTTCTTGGAAAGGCCGGAGTGTTGGCTGTGGACTATAAATACACGGCTGCCGCATCCCTGTATCCCAGCTCCTCCGAGTCAACACCGTCCTGCTCCGCAAGCCACAGCGTAACAGTGACAATTTCAGCCTGTTTGCCATTCCGCCCGCGTCGCTCCGGTTGAAAATTACAAACCCTTTTTCCTCCGCTCGGTCGCAAAACGAGCATTCAACAGGGAATAAACTTATTATCTCTGGGAACGATCTGTTGCAGATTATCTCAGGGCGTTTGGGCCGGCGTAAGATTTGCAGCGTGCCGGTCGACGGAGGTTCCGGGCGGCGGGAGGCAAGCACGCCCCGGTCATAATCGAAGTATTTACGATGTTTTCTTCGCTGGCTTTGAATCGTTCTTTGGGTGATAAAGAAGCGGTCGTTAACTGTTGGTCGGTGGGGTGTGAGTAATTTATTTCCAACTAATATCTTCAACTCTTCTTACAACAAATTGATCCAAAAAAGTCAACATCGTTTCGCATACTAATTGATGTTCATAAACGATTTTGTTTAGATTGAAAAGATTACTTCAAAAATATTAAATTTTATGATATTTTCCGATATTATCCCATTTTTATTAGCCTTTATATGTTATACATTATTGAACAATTTTTACTCTAAGTTTTCAAATCCTGGTCCTTTGCTATACGCTAGACCTCAAGTGCACCAGAAATAGAAAAAAAGGTCCAGACGGTATGCTATATCTCAAGTATTACAGGATCCACTCGAAACGTCAACGGTCCCGGTTGTCTGCGTTCTGCTCAAATAACATCTTGTCACGCATGATTTTGCGGCATTACAGAGGCGCATACTCGGTAAATTTAGTGCGTGTCTCTAAGAAATGCAGTTTTCGCGAATGGATGCTACAGTATGAGTGGTCGGGATGGAATCATGGACTGTTCATGAGAATCAGAAAAGGTGGTACTGTTGCTATTTTGAACAGAGTACTTGAATAAAGTTATGCCAAATTAATATTTTTGTAAACGCGTTAGATCGTTTAAGACTAGAGTTGTGTAAATCTGATTCAGATTCATGAATCAGAATGAATCTCTGCCTTCTAAGGGATTCATGAATCTTTCGTCGAGAGATTCATGAATCGTAAAGACAACTCAACTGATAAAAAGTCACCAGCCAAAACTGGGTTGAGAGACCCCTTTTTTTTAGTCGCATTATCCACGCCTATCAAAGAAACGGGGAAATTCGTGAGAGATTCAAGAGATTTATGAAGATTCATTAAGGTTTCGAAAGATTCATTAAGTTTTGAAGATTCGAATCCATAAAGAATCATGAATCCATCTGATTAAATCTTAGGTGAAAGATTCATATGAATGATTCTCGCCAAAAGATTCATTAAGCACAACACTATTTAGGACGGTTAAAAATAATTTAAAATCAAATTAAAATGTGGTAGTTTGAACCTCAACTATACAGATAGCCGTAGGAAAGATGTTGCCAGTCAAACAAATTATCTAAATTAAAATCAATTTTACAAACCACCTCTTCACCGCCCCAAAAGCTCACACCCAGCGTCGTTGAATGATCACGCCATAACTCATAGCCCGTTTGCACATGATTATCACGCAGTTTCCAAAACGATCGCCGATAGAACACCGATACGATATTGCGCCCTAAACGCATCCCATTATGTGGCATGTGATGCCCGGCATACGCATAAATTTGTTGCCATCAATTCAAGGCCCCGCAACAAAACACCCGACCGGTCAAACAAACACGGGGAGCCTTCCGAAGGAGCGAACCCGGTCGGTGCGCTTCCGATCGACCTGTGGGCAATTTTGTGTATCAATCCAGGATGTCAGGATGACGTTTTCGGGCCGCTGGGCAGGCTAACTTTTGATCTAACCTTCCCGACCGGACAGGCACACCGCCTCGCACGCTGCATAGGAGAGCGGGAGATGCCATACATCAAACTACCCGAATCCCAGTGACGGTTCTGTCGCGTGCTGGCTGATTTATGAGTTGTGAATGAGCCCTCGGTATCGACGTCAGCGCGTGGCTCACGTTGGACAGTAACGTTGATTTGATGGGAACGTATTTGGCATACATTTACAAGAGGCATAAATTTGGCAGAGCGCAAATTCCCTGGCTTCCCTTGCGCATTCGAAAGCGTGTGTGATTCAATTTATTAATTTCCTGGTTGGGGTGTTCCGGACGCATTTCGGGAGCATAATTTCCGCCCTTAACCCAGCATTATCGCAGGTGGGGATCGGTGACGACCATGCGTCGTATTAATTGCACAACACTTTTCATTAATGACATTGCCGGAAGAGCCTTCGCCTATCCACAGTACGTCATATCACAAGGTACGCAAGTTTAGGGCGCAAACGAGCATCGGAGAGATCGTTAGTCGGGACGGCTCGTCAGCATTTCGGCCACGCTCATTGGCACGATTGGAAATTAATTGTGCAAAGTTTGCCTACATCAAAAACGCTTCAATCATCCTGCGCTGATTGGGCGGAAGTATAATGGCGCGCCAGGTCAAACGGACGACCCGCCGTGAGTTCTCGTTCCAACGGAAACGAAAAACGAAAAGAAACTCATCCCAACGATTTCACAGCATCCAGCTCCTCGACGCACCGGAGCGCTGCAAACAATCCTACTAACTCAAATATATGCATGTAGTTAGCGCCAGAAGGTACGAACACACAGTTGCACAGTTCGACGCCTAGAAAACAGCATTTAATAACTCCCCGACGCTGCTCTCCGAGGCGCTCCGGGATGATGCGGACTGTCTAGAGATGGACGACCCAATCCAACTGGCCCTCCCCCTCCCAGGACGGGGAATGCATAATCTGCAAAATTTGCTTGTCTATTTGCCGGCCCTGATCCGACCGGTTGCACCTGCAGGCTCGAGCCGCACGCGTTCACCCCCGGTGTTCGCTAGGTGTCGCTCGACAAACAAGTTCACCCTAAACGGATCCCAAGCCGCGCAGGAAAACGTTGCACTCCGGACGGGAGCACGGCGAAAGCATAATATTTATGCAACCAACATCGAATGTTGATGGACGGATGGTCGGATGCTGCGGAGACTACCGGAGGCTTCCAGGTGAGCTGCATACGCCGTCAGAATGGATGGAAGAATTTCCTTCCGTAGAACCGGAGTCCACATGGTCAGTTTTTGCCCAGCTGCAACGCTCTGAAGAAGCTCTAGCCTTTCTCGCTGGCTATGGCTTGCTGCAACCTCAACCTCAGCACGGTTCGTCCGGCCAACTGCGGGCGTAATGCAGCGTTTGCGAAGGACGTTCTGCGAACCTTGTGAGTGAGGCACGCCCGGCGGGGATTGGCATTTTCACACTTCACGCCCACCGGAACGCCTTGCGGAGTAGCTGTACGTCTGCCATTCACGTCGGTGCGCCAGCGACATTGGCAGCAAATCGAAAGCACTCCAACGGAACGACACCTGCCGGGGAAGGGGAAATTCTTGCTGGTCCTCGAGAAATGGACGTTAAGCGTTTGCTGAAGTATTAGCAGGAAGTGAAACCAAAACAAGCGTGTGTGAAATGATTTGAACAGGTTCTCGATTGTTACTACCTCATGTGGAAGAACCGAAAGGAAGGTGAAATATGTCAAAGAAATCGGGAAAAAGTATTCCGTTCTAATTGGATTAAAACCGAAGAAGACTTACGCACCGAACGTTAAGCTTCCCCGTTGCAATAAATCATTGTTGAACCTCATCAAAAGATTCTTCGGAATTGTATACCCGGGGGCGAGTGAAAAACTCTTAATTAAGTAAACTTTGCTGGAAATTAATCTGCGAAAGCTGGCACCCTTGGCAAGCGGGTGGCGTCGGCTTACTACCCACTTTACTCCACCGCAGACTATGGCTACAACATGTAGCGCTCGAGAGCAGATACACACAAACGCTCGGAAGGACCTTTTGCTCGCCTCCCTTTGGGCCGGCATTCGTCAGGCAAATAAATCTCCTCCACTACGCGAAGGCACTCACCACCGAATAATCGATTCTGACTGTTTGTCCCGCCGCTTTCTGCTGCGCGCACACACACTCCGCCGTCTGCACCACTTGACCGGGCCGAGCAGGACCGAAGTGTGCTGTCTCTGGCAAGGATAAAACCGTAATACTCTCCATAATCCTCCCGGTTGGGATTAACGAAAGCAATAAAATTGAACCACCGGAGGATGCAGAGCGAAGAACGAAGAGAGAAAAAAAAACACTCGCCAACCAACCAACACGACATTCCATCGCACGGACGCACGAAGAAGTAATTCCTATCCCAAAAGCAACCGGCCTTTCCGGCGAAAGATAGATCCCACCCCACGCTCTCACTCGCCTCCTCTATCTTTTTTTTTTACTCTCCACCCGCACGGGGCAAATTGTATCCGGATGGTGATTGAATGTAGGGGGCCACCCCGAAATAACTTCCTGATTTCCGATCGAAGCGGCTTAGCGCCGGGCCCACCCGGAGGCGGCGGCACTACCTCCCACTACCTCCAGGTTCGGCGGCGGAAATGTTTACCGTGGGAAGGTTATGATGGAGATTGATTAATAAATATTGAAGTTTTGATGTAAGCAGGTTCAACTTCGTTGTCCCGCAAAAGGTTCGGGATGGTCGTGCATAGCGCGCGCAAAGTGAGGGTTAGCAAGATGGCCAAGTGGAAAAAGGCCGCCGAAAGTAGGCATCAAATTTGCCGCTCCGGAAATGGATGATAAATGATTATGGTAAAATATTTGCTAAGATTTTCCTGCCTGCGGTCACTTGTCATATTACCGGATGGCGTGAGAAAGATGTTTACAATGCATTACAAGGAACAAGATATTTTCCAGTTATTTATTAAGGTGAGCACTTTCAAAAAAGTATACTTCTTCTTCTTGGCGTAACGACCTTGTTGGTCATGCCTGTCCGTTAAGGGCTTACGAGACTTGTTTCCCTGTTGTACGTGGATAGTCAGTCCTCTCGTACAGGGGAGGGTCCGTTCTCGGTTGGGATTCGAACCCACGCCGTCAAGGTGGTGAGCCCCGGCGCTCATGGGCCGATTTTAATAATTTGGGCCAAAAAAGTATACATAGAATTAAAATCTTCGGTAAAGCACATTCATTTGGAACTCAGTGGCGGATTTACAACTATCGGGGCCCTAAGCGGTAAAATAAACGAGACCCCAACGCAATACTCTGAAATATGATTAATTTTCGTCTTGTTTATATGCTTTTCAACAAAATGAGAGTTAAACATTACTTTTGTCCTTCAATCAATAAGTTTACTAGCTGACTTCTCGAAATTTGATTTTATCAATTTTGTCTACCATTCTTATTCAACAGTTAAAATAGAAAATTTGTATAATTTTTATAAATTAGTTATTTTAAATATTAGTTAAACACGTACCTCGTTTTCAAGGATTAACGATTTTTATTTGAATGGTGTTCATCTTTTTCAGATGAATGACAACATCTAAAAGGATAAGTCAAAAACTCATTGTCTTCATCGAAACTGTTTAATATTTTCAACGCATTTTTAATCCTATGCTTGATGTAAAATCTTGTTGTTTTCCAATCTTGCAATTACATGTTTGTTTCCAATTGATAATCTATAAACCATTCTTCTTCTGTTACTCTTCGACGCTAATTATTATATGCCGGACCTTGCATTCATTATTTCGTTATGGTTTTAAGCATTAGGAATTTTTATAACATGCGGTAAAACTATCCATTACTGACCGGTTCCAATTTATTCCTTGTCGATCGTTAAAGAAAATTGATGAATTCTGTAGAATATTTGTTCAAGTATGAATGTTACGAACTTGGCCCATAAAGGTTCGGGGCCCCTTGCAAGCTCGGGGCCCGCCGCGGCCGCTCAATCCGCTCACCGTTAAATCCGCCACTGTTGGAACTTACTTTATAACAAGGGCTGCCTAGAAAATATGTAGGGATTCATTTGAGATACAAATATTTACCGTCAAATGTTTTGTTTGAAAATTCACTATTGGTCAAGTCTGACACTAGTATAGAGAAAAATGTAATGGTAAACATGTTAAAACCAACATTAAATTAAATTTTAAAAATGTACGTACTTAATAATAACTTAAAATACAAACCACCTTTCACAGGTTCAAACACTTTGTAAATTTTAAAATTCACTTGTTCAATTTCCACCATCCTGTACTGACAATTTGTGCGTTAATGCACGGTTCTCTAATGGATGCTGCAACATTCGGCCGAAAATTGATGGACATGAGACACAATCGAAAAAGATGGAAAGAGAATCCACCAACCTAGTTCCGAAGGATGTAGCGGTGGTAGCGAACGGAAAAAGGTCCCACCGTTCGACATTTTCCGGGCCACCGGTACGGGGGGTTTGAACCGGTCTGATCTCTGCTAGTATAATTTATTCAAAGCCAAACACGAAATGCTTAAGAGTGCAGCTACAATTGGCACGACCGGTGACAACGACGAATGTCGCTGCATCGCATCTGGGTCGGGAAGCCGGGAAAATAGAACACCAGGTGCAGCATGGACGATGGAAAAGCGTTTTTCCAAACGTCATCACGGAATGGAACAAGCAGCAGACGGCCAGCGGAGTCACTCCGACGCTGATACGGAAGCTGGTGGTGAGGAGGGAAAAGTCCATTTTCAAATTTGATGGACGAAAATTTAATTTGCAATTGTGTATATGCGATACATCGAGAGCGGAGCCGAGCAGCGGAATGATCGTTTGGTAAGGGAAAGCTTCCATCCGAATAAAAAAAAACACTCACACCAGACGGGAAAATCCAATACAAACCTTTTCAAGCGTAAAATCGAATGAACCAACCGGAGCGCACAGGTGGGCAGAGAACAGGAAAGGGGAGAGGCGAGGCGAAGTAAAATAATCCAAAGCTGCAATGTAGTGGTCGGATTTTCCCACCAAAAAGATATCACTCGTGCTCCACCACGGCGAGCCAGCGTATTCACACCAATACGAATAGAATAATTTTCCACCGACCGTACCCTAAGGACTCGGTGTCTTTCCGGGAGTCAGTTTTCCCCCCGGGTACGTACGTGAGTGCAGCAAGAGGTGAGAAAATCCAGGGTCAAAGAAAATAAAAGCACATATGGAGCGCTCCGCTTACTCACAGTTATTCGACTACAAGACCCACCGGAACAGGAAGCGCAAACCGGCTCTGGAGAGTGAATCTCAACCAAATTGGGCAAGATATGATTTACCCGAATGTATTGCGCCTGATAGCAGATGGGGCGATCTTAAGAAGCGAAAAGAAGTGAACACCAGCTTCACTTCCGACGGTCATTGCAGCACAGTATAGTTTTCGAGCTTCCCTTATCCAATCCCTGCATCCGTTTCGAATATTCAATTCCACTTCATTAGTTTATTCTAAATCATTCTCAAATTTCGGCGAAATGAAAAACAATCCAACGAGTCATTGTCGGCCAAAGCTAGTCATTGTTGCACGCGGTAATTGAGTTTGTGAAACTCCTATGCAGACTAGCGCACAGCATGACCTTCTGCACAGTCGGACGTTAGTTTGAGCGACCGGGAAGGATTACTATCTTGCAAATTTATTGTTTAATATTTTTGTAACTTCATCCTGAGGGATTTGCGATCAAAAAACCGAGCTGCTCTACAACTTTTCTGGTGAACTCATTTTATCATGCGACGTTATTAGAGATGAACGGTACGACTTTTCCAACATAACGGCGAGTTTCGAATAAACATTTCAGGACTCCCATAAGGATTAAATATAACATTTAGCAGAGCTTTTTGAAAAGGTACATCAACTACCAACACGAAAGAACTTCATTCAAACCAGTTATCTACCATTTTCCACGAGTTCCCCGAGTTTTCGTCAGTCATCACAAAAAAAGAACCTCACTTTAAGTGGTCGGTCAAGGTGGAAAAGCATGTGTCATTAATTCACACTGAAATTTTTAAGACACCAAATGGTAAGCTTCGGCAAAGGATAACCAAAAACTAAAAGCCTCTTAGTGCATTTTTGCTTCACCATCACACACACACACACACAAACTGTCTACAGTGTGCCGTGTGACATGCGAGCATTCGGAAGCGGAAGTGACGGGAAACTATCTCTTGACATGCAAATTCAATTATGTCCACAGTTCTCCCGGACTTTTATCGTCAAACGTGGGCGAAGGCGGAGTGTACAATGCGTTGCAAGAAACGAACGAAATTTCTTGAGGTCTCCATCCATCTACAAAATTTAAGAGGATGGGACCACTGATAAGTGTTCTGTCCTGCGTTGCACGCCTTGAAGGCAATCATTTAAAAACGATCATTATAAATTATCATAACGAGTATATTATAAAAGTATTTTCTTGATTATGGTCAGCGAAAAAACTATTACCGCCTCATATAAGATTTTGAAAAGTAATAAAACTTAACAGAGAATTAAAAAAAACAGACTGCTAAGAACCTTAGTTTTTCAAAAAGAGAAAAAATGCAATTACGCTCCTGTTCTTAAAACAATTTGTTTCGAACGAATTCGTTTAATGATTTCCTTTTCCGCCACTTGCCCTCGACTTCCCGGCTCATTATCAGTCTCCTTCGGGCTCTGGCCATTAACTTTTTCTGTCAGGCCATCAGGGGGTGCGGTTTTCCTCGACGTGCCCAAACCAGACCTCATATCGAACTGGTGTGATTCGATTGGAAACCCCGGAAGCACAATTAGACGATGAACTCAACGGAAAAGCATAACACTAAGATGCCCGTCGCTTACCGGTTTGCCTCAAGCTCGGTCCTAGAACTTCATATGGCTCAGCCGAACCCGGTGAGGCTGGTTGGTCCCCCGGTGCTGTTGTCTCTCTAAAACACAAATCCCCCACAAAACTATAATCTTACCGGTTTGCTAGTGCTGCTGCCGGACGAACGGACGGACACCGATCGAAGCGAGAGAAAGGCTGCATCGAACGACGGGAAGAGTTTTGCTTGAAATTGCTTGATTTTTCTTAACCCGTTTTAAAGTTTTCCACGCCGCTTCATTTCTAAATCTTCCATTTCCATAGCCCTTCCTGTTGCATCGTTGGATGCAGAACTTCCCCATTCCAGCTGGAAGTGGACCTCGAGGACAATGCAACGAGGACACTTTGAGGACTTAGTAAAAAAAAAAAGGAAACAGTTTCCCGAGCGTCACTCGAGTCCGTCCCCGTCTGCTAAACGGATTACAGGGCTAAGTGTCCTGATTACCGGATCGGTCCGTTATGTCGTTTCCTTGCCGCCCGGAAAAACGCTATTTCCCACCAAGAGCCGGCACCAGCTCGGGGGAGGAAGGAAACAGTTGCAAAGAAAACCCGGTGTCCCGGGTTGGTTCCGGCGGGTGGCGGAGGATCTGGGGCACATCATTCGGGTGAATCGTACCGAGCCGAGCAAACGAGCAGACAAAACGATGGCCGAATTCAATTGCCCTCGGCTGCTCGGGAAAACCAGGAAGATAAAATGACCGATATTCTTCCGAACCAGCGTTCCGTAACGCACGCCGGGGTCTGGGGAGAGGGGGGCGGGAGATAAATCGATTGAAATGTAATATCTTCACATGGCCCGGGCTGCTTCGGGTCGGACCGGGCCGCGTCCTTCCGTTATCGCTGCCGAAAGCAGCGGCCTGCTGCTGTTATTTCGGTAAAAGCGATTTAGCTTGCTGCTAAAAACCCCGCCATCCATCCATCGACGGGTCCTGAGGCGGGGCAAGTGTGGCCGATTCTACTGCGCACTGCTGCCATCGAATCGATTTATCGAGCTCTGATTTGGCCACCGTACCGGAGAGCATTTATCTATACCCGGTCGACCCGGGCCGCCAGCAAGCGCAAACTACATTTCGGTGCAAATGGAGCACCAAATGGAGGACGATGGCAGCAGAAACCCCATCGCATCGAACGTACGGGGCAAGGGCGGCGGGGAAGACACAAAAAACAACACGAAAACGGATACGGAACTCGCCCTCTAGACCACACACCCCAACACACACACACATACGCGCCCCTCCTTACGAAGCCGTCGTCGTCGTCGAAGACATCGACGTCTTCGACGAGCAATAGGTCTCTTCCGAGCTTCTTCCCCGTGCGTTTGCCATTTTCGAGCCGGAACGCGCTAGCAGTGAAATCGAAATCGACGCTATAAATAGAATTTCTTCATTAAATCGATTTTGTTCGGCTTAATATTTAATGGTAGCCGATAGGCGCACGGGTGGAACGACTACGAAAAGTGCACTAATGTATTTTTTTTTTATTCGGTAGCATATCTTTGATTCCCCAGAAGCCAAGGTGTTTCATTTTCTCTAAATGAGCTATAGTGATTCAGGAATTCCGAGGGATCCGGAAATTTGTAAGCACCGAGTAAACCGTTCTATTTCTTCATATTATACCAGTCAAACCTCATTTATCCAGATCAAAATGTAAGACTAAAGCGTTGAGATCATCATGTTGAAACCAATTCATGGACATCACGGATAACTAACTTCTTAAGTTATTTCTGGATATGTGTGGCCAAATCGAAGTTCGTAACGACATCAGTTTTCTAGCATAAAGGATAATTTTAGGATTCCGAGGCTTGAAGGCAATGAAGCAAGTCCTAGGACATTAAATTCAAACAAACAACAAACTTAATGAACTTTGGGTGAAAAGTCTAATTGGGCAAAGGGTTTCTAGACCTAATGAAAAATATCCTAAATAGGTGGAAACGCGTATCCCTTCTACGGCAAAAGTTTTTAGTCCGAACACATTTGAAGATCTATTCTTGAAAAAGTTAAGAGCATAGGTTAGGTTTACTGGACCATAATTTTAATGGGTACACATGTATGATCTTCTATGGAAAATTGTACCATTGCTTTTCCAAATAATTTTTCGAGCCTCACAAGATTTCAAACATAAACATCCAAGAACTCCCGATTTTTGTCTGTCAAACGATTCTTCTCCATAATACAAATGAAAGTGAAATGTCAACGACTTTGTTATTCAACGTAGAATTGTATCTTGTCTGCGATGACATATCTCAACGAGATCAGAATGATTTGCTATTACAATTTGGAGGGGTTTACTCCATAAGTTTATAACAGCAAAACATGAACCAATGAATTCAGTTCCAGAATCCTGTGTGTAGAGACTACGTATGGAACCTTTATGAGGTTATGGTGGTATATAACAAGTATAGCCATGTTTCAAATAAAAGTTCCGGCTTGACTTCAGTGACTAGCCGTAAGTTAAGATTGATAGGGAAATAGTCCTCGATTTTACTCGATTCACCTAACTGTACATCTTCTTAGGTACAAATCATAGGCGCAATCAACGTTAGAAGATAGAAATTTAAGTTCAAGAACAAATAAACTAAAATAAAATGAAGTTGTCGGCAAGTTAAAATACAAAAAACTGCTCCATCCATCCCTGCAGTTGTTATCAGCACCAGTGCAGCTAGTAGTCGCCTTCTGTCTTAACCAAGGATGTGCTCATTCCCATTCCAATTAACGCCATTAGAACCGATAACGTCCGACCGGGTTTCCACGCTTCCCTCGCTGTGTGACAGATCGCAATAAACACAACTATCGAAGCGCATCGCACGCATTGGCGCAAGTTCAATTATTGACATATTTTATTCGACTGGCTCCACCGCTCCGCAACAAGCAATCGAGCCCACCGCCCACCCCGCGGAAACCTCTTCCCTCCCCCTGGCGAACCCGGTCGGCATCCTTGCGTCGATTCAACAAATCAACAATAAATTAATCAAAACACAAACGTCGCACCCAGATTGCGGGCTCGCGCTCAGCCAAACTTGGTTTGGCGTGCCTTGCGTGTGTTTGCGGAGGCGCTACCGAGGATCGCTGTGATAGCGCGCCAGCAGCGGTGGCAGCCGATAATGGCGGCCGATACAATGGCGACGGCACGAACGACGAGCCAGTTATTATTGGGAGGCATCTGTTTCCGTTCGCTCACTACGGCAAACCCTCCGGCACGATTCAAATATGATGGATCTTAATGGACGCTCGTGGAGGAAATCAATCTGTGCCTCGTGCCACCCCCCAGCTACCCCCGCCCTTGCCACGCAATTTTACGCTGCCGTGCCCTTCCCCCTTTCCGGCACCGCACGCAAGGGAAACGTTCCCAATAAGAGTTTAGCGTTACTTTTATGAAGAATAGTTTCCATTAAGATTCATTCACCCCAATTTCCTCCATCGTAACCGCGGGCCTTTGCCATCGTCCCGAGTTCCCCTCGATTTGACCCCCGCACTTCAACTACTCCATTTGCATCGGCCTGATTTGCTCATCGATTTGCTTACCCTGGTTCCCAGTTCCCCGTTCCTTTTCTTTTCTTCCATTCCTTCGATCAGACAAGATTCTCCGGCAGACGGTCGGTGATGGGCTTGCTGTTGGGCGCGGATTTTCCATCAATAAATTTATTAGCATTTTACTGGAAAATGATAGTATCTTCTCCGTTTCCTCCTTTCCTCGATGATGGCGGTCGATGAACAGTCGATTGATGTTGGCACCAGAAGCTAGGCACTTGAGAAATAGCAACAGTAACGCACAGATGCCAGCGTGCCGTTCTTTCTATTTTTCGCTCGGGCATGATTTCCATTCACTTCCAGTTGGATGTGAAGTTCGAAGAGGAAAGTTTCCTTTATCCACATCCAACGTGCTTGTTTACATGACACTGCACAACTTTAGACTCGTGAAATCATTGAGTTGTTTTGAAAATTTGAGAAACTTAATAAAGTGTCACAGAAATTAATGTTAAATAATATTTTTTCCTTTTATCTACTTTTAAAATTTACCTACTTTTTTAATTTAAATCATACAAAAACAGGAGAAGAAAAATTAGATACTCTTTCCCCATTTCACTGTTTTATTTCTTCCATTAAAAACAGCCTTAATCTGGAGGCGCAGAAAGTGGAAAAACAACATCTAAATACCGTCATGGAAAAAGTCTCCGACAAAGCGGATCCTGCCCAAAACCATCACATTGCTCCAGCCGGTGGCAGTCGGGCTTCCAGACGCGCACAAACACACACACACACACACACAACCACAACCTGCCGTGACGCGGTGGAAAATCCATGCCTCCGCGCCGGGGCAAATGTGAACGCTGAGGAGACGTGTGCGGTGGGGGAGGGGGGCTGGCGGCGCGGTCGAGAAAAATGAGTGGAATATTAAGGAGTAATTTAACTTTTATTAACTTATCTGCGGTGCTCGTAAAAGCGTATCGTAGCGCGAAGGCAAAAACGCTCGGCACACGCAACGCGCGCGGCGGTAAACACAACGAGCGTGTAATATTTACAAACAATGTTGAAATGGATGCCAGTGCCGTTTTTCTTCTTGCCGCCCGGAGGAAAACCCCCACACACACCCCGTCCAAGGCAAGGCCACACGTGAAGAAATGAGTTTTCAGGGCGCCTAACCGTTTGGAGGTGTTATGGGAATTCTTTCTTTTCCAAAAACAAAATGCCATCACAATTCTCACGGTGGGGAAACGAAACAGTCATTTTTCTTTCTTTTCGAGTGTGCCAAATGGAGGTACAGAAGTGAAACCAAATTATCGTGCAAGGGAGGGAAAGGAAAGTGCAGTGTGTAAGGTGAGCCTGTTAAAACGTTTCGGTTCAAATTTACACCCTTTTCGGAAAGGATTGCATCGTTTGGTGGAAAAGTGATCCGTTCCACCACCATCTTCCGGCCAACGAAATCGGTTCACCCTCCCGCCGGTGGTTTCATCAAGTGGCTATCGTTATCTCACCATGGTTTCCCGGGGAAAAAACCCCACCATTCTCATCTCCCATTTTTGCAACACATTTTACATGTTCCCGCGAAATAATCCGTCGGTCGGTGCCGAGTACGAGGGGCGACCATGGCGCTCAATCGTCAATCCCATCGCGCTCCTCGGGGCAGGCCAGGGAAAACCGACGAGCACTTGGTTTTGTTTATTTCCAACCGAACCGATGGCGGCATTGCGTTACCCGATACTTGCTGCGCCAGCGAGGGCCAATAGAAGCGACCATTATGGGAGGTTATACGTTTATAGCCACACCAGGAGTGGATTGAATTAAATCGAGAAAAATAAAGGCAGATATTTCCCTCACTCGAGCAAACGCAGAGCGCTGAGATTCGACCAAAAGGAAAACGCCAACGAGCTAGAGAGTGTGGCGGTGGAACTATGCTGCTGCTGGCGACGTAATAAAAAGCAAGCGCAACAAAAATAAACTACCAAACTGTTGAGCTTGCCAGCGTCGCTACGGATTTTCCAGCGGCAACAGCTTCCGCCAGCTTCCTGGTTCGTTTTCCCGCCCTTGGAGCGAAACGTAATCTTTTCCGAGTGAAGTCGCATTTCGAAGTCCCAGACCCTAGAATCGGCCAATGAGCCAATTTCCCGTGTAGCGCAAGCACCGAAGACGTCCACGCCGTGACGGGTGACGCAACCATCGCAGTGCACGCCAGTCCAATTCACTTTCGAAACATTGAACAGACATTTTTGCTCTCCTTTTGCTGCCGGCGAGAAGTAATCTGGTCAGTTTACAATCTCCGCTTTGTGCAAAGACCACCGATAGGTAGCTTTTCCGGAGCGCTGTGAAAGCAGGGAGGGGGGTTTCTCTCCTTTTCAACGGGAAGGAAAACTGATGGCAAAGCAGAGTCGGTTCCTCCGGTTTCGGAGTCTCGATTGCAATCTATTCCCACCGAGAACTCCCCGCGGACAACGAGAACGACTGACAATATCCCCCCAAGACCTGACACACACACCGAACGGGAGGAAAAAAGAATCCAGCTAGCTCGCCGAGAACTTCGGTAAGACATACTGCCATGAATTGTTCTTCATTTGCATAGCGAATGCGTCGCAGTGGCGAATTGCTACGACTTGCTCCGACTGCGAGAGCGACAAAACTTTCGACGGGGGAAACCGTGGAACCGGGGAACTGGGGAAGTGGAACTCCAGGGCATGGGGAGGGAGAGGGAGAGGGGGCAAGGGTCTGTCATTTCCTGTACAATTGCACATCGCGTCTTCTGGTGCCATTGCCGGCCTCATCCGCACACTCCGCGCGGAAGATTGCCGACGAATCCAAACAAGTGGCTCGTTCGTCTTCTCGCCGGGCGTCTTTACACTCGCCTTGCCTTGCATTCCTCCTCCCCGAGCACTCTAATCTTACTTCCCAAGTTGCCAATCCACATACACACACACACGCGCGCGCGTACGAACAGCCAAGGTTCGTTATATTTCCGTCCCTGGTGGAGTAATCTGGTGCAATCAATCTACGGCCGAACGTCAGACTACCAACCAGCGTTCCAGCTACCCGACGTTCCGGCGGCGCTTTCTTTCCCGCGTAAGAAAACCAAACGAAAACGGCGACTCGGCGACCGATCAGCGGACGGCGTGTGTCAGCGTTTACCTTTCTGCAGGGGAAAAACTTTGAGCAGCTGGGGCGCACCGGTGTTTCGGCTTTGCCAACTTTGCTGGCACGCCTCAGGGGATCGCGCGGAACGCTCGGTAGCTTACGCACACACACACACACACACACACACACACACACACACACACACACCAAGGCGGCGTGGGTGCTTGGGAGGAAAATCTAGCGGAGGATCCCTCAATGCTGCTAAACCTGCTGGCAAACAGGCGATTCAATGGAGTGTCACGGATTGTTGAATTGTTAATCGATGTTTAAAGATGGTTAAAGTAAAAGGGACTTGCGAAAAATATCTCTCAGCCAAGGACAAGTCGTCCGAATGGAAGGGTTTTGGTGTAACTTAAAGGGTTGCAGACAAATAAATCAACTTGAAAGAAATAATCGAAGAGTAAATCCCAAAGTTAAAGGAAACAAATAATCAAAGGTAAAAAACATACAATAAAGACAATTGATCCTTAGGATCTTGCAAGAGCTTAACCGTTCCGGACAACATCAATTCGAACCGGTTCTAACAATTCACGGAAGCATTGAACCACCGGGGAGCCATTATCTCTTAATTTCCGGACATCAAAACCCATGTGGAAAATGCATTCACGGCACACCGGGACCTCCTCCACACGAGGAGGCAGTCGGTCTTCCACATTGCTTGAAAAACAAAACGCTTGAACTATTAGCACCGCTGACCAAGACCAATTTGCACACGCTCGTTTGCAAATGAATAATGAGTGCAGATAAACCGAAGCATATATTCCTCACACTCGGGGTCCCCATTCGTTCGTTCGTTGGTTCGTTTATTCTTCGCTCCGTATTCCTAAGTCTTTCGTTTGAATCACTTTGGATCGACCACAGTCCAAGGACGTGTACGTCCCAAACTGTTGGTTCCCTGAACACCGGCCCGAGCTGTACGAGACTCGGGGAAGTGTAAAATTAATGGATGTCCTTTGAGAGGCTCGAAACCACATACAAAAACACACACAAAGGTTGGCAGTGGGAAACCGAACATTTTCGAATGTGTCACGTGCCAAGGTTTGGAAAATGGCGGCTCGAGGGTGGAGGCAAAGGTCACAACGGATCCGGTTCGAAAACCGGTAGTCGTTATCGCCACCGATTAGGATAAAGGATCGCTTCAGATTCCCGTCACCCGGTAGCATCCCGGGCCGATGAAGAAAAATGGTGTCAGGCCGAAAACGGGGTGACCGACGGAATGGCCAAAAACGATCATTAAAAGAAACCCGGCGAAAGAACGCTTCCGGTTTGCCGATGCAGCACAGACGGTGCGGATTCGAACGCCAACTTGAACGATGGTTCGGAGTACCGAAAAATAAAACCGCTAGACAAAACAGCAACTTTAGAAAAGTTTCCCGCTTCTCTTCATAGCTCATTGGAATCCGGTTTGAAATTCGACAAGGAGCTAGGAAAAAACCTGCTCTTTGGGCTCTTTGCTTCGGAAAACGGTGACAGCTAGAAAAAGAGCCAGTTGCCGCACCAGCACCAGCATGAATTCTAAATAATCAGGTTTTAATGTATCGTGACGGAGCGGATAATTAAACGACAATCAACTGGCCACCGCAGGATGGCCAACTTGATTTCGAACAGCGCTCCCATCGACACGTGATGCTTGCCGACGGAACCGGCTGACGAGGCGCACCGGCCAAAAAGTGAGAACTCCGCGGTTACGGTGTGGGTGTTGGCTCCTGAGTGGCTTCGGTGCCAGGTTCGCGGCAGGGATGCTATTCTGGGAAGTGGGGCACCACACGGGAGTCCTTCGGTGCGGGTGATATTTGACGGTGTGACAGATTTAAATTTAATTACCTCAACCGTGAACCAGTCAGCCGCCGGAGGGAGTGGTGATCACGAGGTGGAAAGAGTGCGAGAGGACAAAAAAGAATCGCTTCCTAACGAGTCAAATTAAGCGAATATGTGCGCGAGGAATCTAACCACCGCCGCTGGAGGAGGAGCGGTGCGGGGGAGTGGGAACATACTGTATTTCCTCAATTAAAATTGAACAACCTTTAATGATTGAAAGGTCTGAACTCCAACATTCCGAAATTAGTCTGAAGTGCATGTTTCCGTGTTTGAATTTCTTTGATGGTGAAGACCAGGTGAGTATTCAGTATTTCAAAACGTATTTAAATAGTGTTTTATGTTAAGTACTTTTTTGGTAATAAGTAAAGATCGAGAAAAGACACCTCGACATCCAATTTCCTTAATCCTAATCCGAAACCAGATGTTGTTGTCTTACCAGATTAGAACTAGATGAGTTTCGTTTAATGATAACTTAAGGAACAACACACACGTTCAGCCCAACACATTTTCCACTGATTAATTTGCGGATCATACCATTTGCAAAAACATACCGAAGCGATACGCCAAGACGTTAGGGGTCGCTGAAGGAAATTTAAAACAGCTTGGTCATACTCACACAAGGAAACCAGCTCAAGTCACACCTTCTGGAGCCGCAGCACAGGCTTCGAAGTAACAACGCAGTATAGTTTCATCTCACTTCCGTCGAGGGTCGAGAAATTGAGTTTTGGGTCGCACTAGCTTCAAGCTGGGGGGGTGGAACTAATGTTTCCGTAGTGGAATGTCAAGTGTCCCTATTTGACGGTACGTTACCTGAAGACATTTTCTAGTTATACACACACATCCGTCCTCGTTTTCCGACCGGGTGCAAAGCCAGCGGCCCTTTTTCGCCACATTTGCCGGGGAACCTCCACTTTCTCATGTCAAAATTTTGCCGCTTTTAGTCCCATTTACGTTCCGGCCTGAGAACCATCGGGGTTCTTAAGTCCCGGTGTTCGGAGAAGGTGAAATGTATAGCGCGAAGTCATTTAACATCAATTAACCAGCGCACCATCTTGCGCGCGTCGAGTGGGAGTTAGTATTCGGGCGCAACGACAGGACCCGGGGGTCGGTGATTATGGTGTAAGATTAACAAGGCGAACTTCCTCAAAACCTGAGCGCTGGAAATGACTGACTGATGAGTTGTGGATACTGTCAGGAGAAAAACTGGCAGCACCCGGGCGTATTTGGCTTTCCTCAACCGGGAAATCTACTTCTTGGAGGAGAATGGAGAAAAACGTTACTACCTCCCTTGAAGTTTGCTGTATTCGATCAGGGTTCCCTCGTGAAGTTAATAGCATGCTTGGGAAACCAATTCCCTGGAGACGTACTACTCGGATCAACGTATCAGACCTTTCCGACTGAAACACTTCAATCCTCTCGATACGCGCCCTTTTGCCCTTGCTCCCCACTTCCGCATCCAGCTTGGGAAAAGAGCACATTTAATTAAAGTAATTAGAAGTCACCGATCCAACCGGCAGGCATGGGGAAACGGTTCAAAATTAGAACGAACTTTTTGCCCATGCACATTAGTGTAAACGTGCCCGTCATGATCGTGCTGACTCCCGTTACGCCGGCAAAAAGGCCTTTGGACACGGCATATAGGCGGACGTACTTCTGTAGCACATATCCATGGACGGCCTTTTAACACATCGGACAGAACGACGCCGCTTGGCAGATGGGTTAGGCGGTATTCCAAGATTATTAGGAACGTTAAGTTCATAGGTTAGTAGATCAGCAAAGGCCACAACGGTTGACAGTATTCGGCAGAATCGGCCGATGGAATGGCATTTGGAAACTTAATATGTCTCGGCGGTATCGACCGCGAACGATTTGTTAAGAAATCTAATTCTCCATAATGACAGTCGGTGATTGCTAAGCTAACCACACAGGAGACTGCACTAGCAATGAATGTGCCAACAAATGCCCCGTTTAATGGGTGTCATCAACTGTACGGCTGTCTGATGTTCTACTGCAGCTACTACTACTGACATCCGATTCGTAACACATGTTCCTTCGCAAGCAATGCCCGCTACACGGACTGTTCAGTTCTGCCTTCCGATCGACCTCGAACCGACCGAACCCACCCACTCCGGAGGACATAAAGCATAAGTTCGGCCGTGTGTGGGACCGATGCCAAAATGGAGGGTGTGTGCAGTAACGTAAAATGAACACGACCTTAGACTACCTCAGACCACTCAAGTCTCGGCCCAAGAGATAGAACTTCGAACTTCATCGTCGGCAAGTCGAGCTACCTACGAGTGCTGCATGTGCTTTCAATCACACCCGTCGACAGCAAAGTTTACCCCTCGGTGCTGCCGCTGTAGCAGTTCCAACCCGACCCAACCCTGCACCCGATCCCTGCACAGCTTGTAGAGCAATTTCGCTGTCGCTAGTTTAATGAAGACCAGGCCGAACTCCAACACACATGTCCCGCTTCCTGCCGATGCGGCCCGGCATCGATTGGCGAAGAAACACCGTTTCCATTGGCCGACTTTGGTTCATCACGCGCTCGCAAGGCCTACAGCAAACGTGCCTCCTCCTCCTTCCACTCAGACGCTTCGGGCGTACATGCTGCTCTGATTATGATTGATTTATTTAATTATCATCGATTCAATCGATGCTTTATTGCTTTCTGTACTCTGAAAAAACGTATACCTCGGATCTCTTATCATCTTTTTTCTTCTTCATTATCCCTGTTTTTATGCTATATGCTGCAGAGAGGAGTGCACAGTGTCGTAATCAAACACACTGCGCGTATGGTTTCTGCAAGACACAGTATTCGTTTCATCCAACCAGCTCTCGTTCGTCACAGAGTTACACAGACGGTACGATCCATTTCGCGGACTGTGTGCTACATATTGGCAATTGTAACCGGACATCCAGTAGCGCGTCTACGTACAGCCGCACGTATGTCCGAAGGCCTTCACATGATTTAGCCGACCGAGCTAAAAACCCCATAATCGACCGTGACAATAGCCAATGGAAAATGTCAGTGAAAATAACAAATGGTACCGGTGGCGTAATAGATATGCTTAGTGAGGCGACATCTCCAAGCGCTCAACACCCACGCCTAGTTTTGGACACTTTGGGGCGGATTTTTTCCCGGTCTCCTATACTGTCTAACCACTACGCCAACGGGTGTTCTAGTGTTCGTTGCAAAGCGAGAACTTTAAACGAACGACCTCGGCGAGGCCCCCGAGACTGCCGGATCGATGATGCACTTCCGCTTTAAACTGCATGTGTAGCAGTGCGGAGCTATGTTCGAGTAACAACTTAAGCGATGTGGATCGGTATGTGTGTGGTTTTGAAGAGACTGGTGAACATTTTTCGTTGGTATGTTGCCTGCCTTTCCTACGCTGTAGTGAGCCTTAACCTAAGTGTAGAAATTGTTTGATACTGTTTTTTATTTTTTTAATTTTAGGATCATACGAGGGAAAAGCTACCTAAAAGATCTAGGACCAACTTCTCGAACATCCGATGCTAATCACCTCAAAGCGAACTTTGAAGGTAATCCCTTTAAGCTATCAAGTAGTATAATTTTGGACGAATACAGTCTTTTAGGATGAAGTCGTTCTATTATCCTATCTCTTCAATTTGGTTTATTAAAACTTTTTAGACAACCTTTTAAAAAGGTTTAATCAAAAATAAAATCCATAGGTCGAAACGGAACGTCCTTTAGATTTTATTTTTGATTAAACCTTTTGAAAATGTTGTCTAAAAAATTCGTCTGTTCGCCTTCATTTGCCCTGTTTGATCTAACAAAACATCTAAAAAACTTCATTTGCCCTGTTTGGTCTAACAAAAATATCATTCAAACCTGTTCTTGCTGAAAACCGAAGAAGATTGAAGTGGTAGCAACGAATTCAGATAAGACGCGATAACCATCAATCATAGTAGTGCGAAACATTTACGTAGAATTGAAAATAACTACAAAAACATAGTTTGAGGATTTTTCTTGTCCTGAAAACAACTATATTTACAGGCACCATTGATTACAACAGTCATAATCATAGCAGTTGCTAACTTACGTTAATAGCAAACACTTTTTTCATCCCGACAACATAACATCCACGCAACAGAAGCTTGATTTAAATTATAAACTCATCTAGACCATACAAAAAACAATTCTTCAAATAAGTGAGATGACCAGTCATTCTCGATAACAACACATATAAACAGTCAATCATACTTTCGTACGGCGAGCTCATCGACTGTGGCAACAATTAACGCCGGAACCATTAGACCCATCAGGGCGAGTGGCCGACCATCGCCATCGCAGCCGGGGGCCAGCTCATCCAGTTCGTTTATTCTTGGTTCGCAATTTCCAACCGAAAATTTAACGGTTCACTAAATCAACAAACGACCCCGGCAGTAGTAACCGAAGCGTCCGTAACATCCAAACACACACACACACACACACCCGTAGAAGCAGCCAGAACCTATATACACACTACCTGGCATGTGGTATAAATGAATGGAGCTACGAGGGCAAAAAATCAATCAATCGGCCCAGATAGGGCCCCTTCGTGGGATGACGAAACGATGGGCAAGTATGACGCAAGGGGGCGCTTTTGGCATGGAGAAAGGGGACGTCAGGGGTGGGAAGATTGGTGGATGCAGGACGTTACGGTAAACATAAACACCACCGCCGAACGTGAGTGATTCGTTCTCGTGGATGATGAAAATCGATACTGCAAACAAATAAACAATCACATGATCATTTCGCACCCGATGAAAATGAAAACGCTGGAAAACTCGCGGCCCACTGGCGGGCCAATTTGCAAAACCCAGGTCAGTTACCAGGGCTGGCCGACGATCTTGGAATTTTACTGCGCCCAGTAAAATAAAATGCAGATGGCAAAACCCGCGAGACACGGGATGGAACCAATTTTTTTTTTTTTTGTTTTGCTTCTTCCCGTTGCTTGTTTGCGTGAATTATTCTCCATGCGTGCAACGTTTGATTACATAATTGCTGTATCATTTTCCAATTGTTCGCAGAAAACCAGGCCCACGTCCATTCATCCAGGGGGGGACAAATAAAAGCGAAGTGGAAAAACGGTCAAATATGGCAGAAGCCAAGTGTAAAAACTCGGATAAGTAACAAAAACATCCCCATCCCTCCCAACCCCACAGCAATGTAAATCGAGCATAAAAACATAGCATTGCGATGTATGAATGAAAGAAAAGCTGCAACAAACCAAACAAACAAAAAACATGTGCGTGCTAGTACGTCAATGTAGAGGGCAGCCTCCACACGTCCCGCAGTGGGTCAATTCTTTTGAACCCTTTAACTGACTCTCTCTCTCTATCTGTCACCATCATGCAGCCTCTTCTTCCATTTTTGCGATGCACTCTATTGCGCACGAATCGTGGTCAGTGTGAGTGTGTTGTATGCCAGATTTACGACGGATGGCTTCGGAAAACGACTTATTCAGAAAAATAAACGCCATCCCACCGAAGCGGTCGAGGCTGCAGAAGAGGGAGGCTGAAATGAGTGGGAACGGTTGGGCCCTGGAACATGGCAATGGTAGCAACTACACCGTTGACAACACAAAACGCATCACATTCGATCGAGAAACTCCCAACCCAGCACGCACGTAAACGGCCGAACAATCAAAGCGGTTGGCAGTTGGACAATGTGCAACCGACAAACCAAGTGAACCATCCGATGGAGTGGGTGAGGGACCGGCGACAAACGAGGGAAGCATCGGAGCGGGTTTGGGAAGGTTGTTTATTGCGTGCAGTGAATTACTGTGCTGATGAGCGGGTGTTCGCCGGTTCGCCCACCAACTGCATGGCAACTGCACACAACAGCATGGCAAACAGGCGACGATATCGCCATGGTCACGACTACACACAACCCCAGCAGCGCGACTGCAACTGCATGCTGCCACACCGTCGAGCTAATGATTTTATAACATATCGTAAAAATAAAATCTATTGCCTTAATTTATGCACCAAACAATCAACACCACTATTGATTAACGTGCCGCAAAGAGACGTACCGAACCTTCGTAGCACAATTTTCCTTTTTCTTTTTTTTAATGAACAACAACTTCTAGCTTGGGACACACCAATCTAGTCTGGATAAACATCATCGTCGAGGTAATCATTGAATAATAGATGTCGTTAAGCAACGCAAATCACGGTAAACGTATCAATAGATAGCTTCAATCAGTAAATCAAAGTGTACAGTAATTGGGCAACATTAGCCATCCTGCTAATGACTAAATCGCTGTAATTAATCAGCTCAGTGTGCTGAGGACCGTACAGTATCAACAACAAAAAATTGATAAACTATCATTAGTGTAACGATAATGCAATCGAAATATCACTCTGCTGCAAAACCATAATTAAATTAACAGAAGGGTTTGTGGGCGTTCCTGAATTAAATATATCACTTTCCATGCACAAGCAACGAATAACTCACTTTCGTATTCATCTCTACTTAACGGAAAAGAAGAAGAACGAAACAGTTTGAATATACGACTTTAAGGATACTCCATAACTAACTCTTCTTAAAGATATTTTAACATTTTGCAAAACGACAATGTAAGACAATAAACAAGAAAGAGTCAAAAAATAAACAAGAAAGAGTCATATTTTATTTTAAAATATTCTTCTTTTGCTTTTCAACGATACTAAATAACTTAATCGAATGGTAAACATGGTTAGAAATTAACGGTGAAAGATATAATCTTCTTTATTTCCAAATAATTTTACAAGCAATCCAGATCAAATTGCCCAAATTTGTGCTTCCCAAACAGATTTGTTGAAAGTGTACTTAACACTCTGTTTGGAACAAAATCACTGCCTAGCATAAACACTTCTTCGGAATGCTCCGTGGCAGGAAACGGGCGACAATACCACACTTTCTTTATCGCGTCTTCCATTGCTAGAAGCGGTGTCGCTTCAAATGTGACGATTGCTTCCGTTGGCCGTCAGTGACAGAACTTCCATCTTCGACTGGTGCCCCGAATGTCACAAGACACCAGGCGCCTCCACCCAAACGCGCTGACAGGCGATGGAGACTAGAAGCAGGTTACAGAGAATGACCCACAGTTTCCGCCCCGACTCACTTCGCGCTCGGGCAAACGATGTACAGACCATTGGTAAAGTTGAGATAGATAAATGAAAGATTGCCGCTAGAGGAAAAACCGATCCGAACCGCAACGACAGCAAACGGACGAAACGCACCGAAGCAAATGGCAAGCAAGTGGTACCGTGATAAATTAAACATGAATCGAGAAAACTACTAAATGGAGTCGGTTAGCGGAGGAGTAAAGAAAGTGATTGTATTGAAAAGTAAAGGTATCACGCGACGAGCATCGGACGAGTGGGAAAAAACTATAAATACTACTCGCAGCGAGGCGCAACGAAGCATAAATAACACCAGGGCGGGTGACGTTGTTAAGGATGGTGGTGGTGGTGGGGGTGTTGGCCTAGTAAATGATTGATTTATGTAGCATCATTAAAGGTGATGGAAACTCCATTCTGGCATACTCATTCACTCTAGCTGACCTGCTGTCGACCGATCGTTTTTTAACTAATGAGTGCGAAAAAAGCATACCTATTTCTTCTAGGCTAATGTTCTTCTCTTTGATGGATGTTTTTCGTTGGCCTATTAGTTGTCCCAAAAAAAAAGACGTTAGTTAAAACGGATTAACAACTCCTATGGCCATTAGGTAAAGTAGCTTCCTGTTTCGCGTCATCCATTTTTATAGGTTGTTGGAAGATTTTGGGTAACGTTACATACGACTCAACCCAAAAATTAACATATTCTGAACCTTGTTTTGTTTTCTTGATTTCCCAGTCCAAACATAGAAATAAATAACAAACGTTTATATATTGGCAAACCGACCCAAACTTGGGGAAAGACGTAACAGATGAAGCATCTTTCACCTTTGCTGACAGCTTCTGGTAGTGATTCATCATCTTGCTTGTGTCTCGCCAACCAACACGAGCTAGTCCGCATCGGCACACAAATCCAGGATCAAAAAATAAGTACTACAAAGGATGCATGCGGAGATGTCTCCACCGAGCAGTATTCAATCCGCTACAGGATTGTATTATCGCTTTCATCACAAGCACCCATAAAACGCACCCCCACACGTTGGGTTTTGGTAAGCATACCTCTAGGAGGCAGTCGAGCTCCTTCTGGGGGGGTTTGTGGATCGGTTAAAGCCTGCGTAAATAACCTCCAATCGAGGAAAACTCGTGCCAGATAAAGCAAAACGGTGAGCGCGGAAGGCGACATGGAGCGGCACATAATATTCATAAGGCGTAAAGTGTGAATTACTTGCACGTTTTGGTGTGTATTATATAATTATGCTAATGCTGTTATGCTTTATTCCGCAATATGCTTTTTTGCTCGCAGGCGCTGCCTGGTGTGAATTGATTGTTTGGTTCCGGCCCGACGTCGGGACGGATGGGAGAACGGCGAAAGGCGAAAAGGCTACCCTCGATGTCTCGCCTTCGTCGACCCCGCCTCGCAATCCGTTTCAGCCGAACGAGGTGTCGTGGCTTATCGTGCAACAACTCGAACGTACGAACGGCGCTGGGAGCGACGCGGGACGAGAATGTGAAACGATAAAAAGTGGATCAGAGCAGCATCTCATTAAAGTGAAGTAAATTCACTCTGTGAAGTCAAGCCGCCGGCCGTAACCGAACAACAAGCGTGAAACGGGGTTCACGGTCGGATGTGGAAAGCGGATACGATTTCGTCATCGTACAGAACGACACTCTCGAGCCCGAACGTCGCAAAAATTCAGTCCCAGTGCTCAGGTTAACATACGGCAGTGAGAACACACCAAGTACCCCAAACAGTGAGCCAACATTCCGGTGGCATCGGTTTCGGCGACGGAATGAATGGATTTTTCCGAGCACTTCCGACACTCTTATGCGGCATTTAATCCCTAACCCGATCCGTACCACCTCGCCTTTTGCCCGCTAAGCCACGTTACGAGCGAAAAAGAGAACGAAGCGAAGAGGTGGATAAAACGGAGGAACTATATAAACATCAATGACACAACATCAAAGTGAAAGACATCGACGCTGAACGAGAGCGAACCAAACGAACTGGCAAAAGGCCGGAAAAACCCACCGGTCTCTAAAAAGCTTCCCACTAAAAACAGAGTACAGCGGGGGAGGGAGGGAGACCTTGTGTATGGGAGAGAAAGCACCGTTGGTGATATTGCCACACACACACACACATCGGCCCAACTTCACCCGGTGGCGCTTAGCAAAGATCAAACATATACGCACTCGCGTATTGTGCACTTTTCGTTGATGCGAAGATTTTTAGCCCGTAATGTTGTGTTTTCCACCGTCGCTTTATCCTTTCCAATCTTCTTGCATGCACATGGATGCTACCCACACCACAACCAGGGCGCGCAGATTTTCCAAGCACCAATTCAATGCCTTGATGAGGCCGATATGGTTACTCAAAAAAAAACGGCTCCGACTGAACCGTGGATGTCGAATCGAATTTTTTTTCCCTTGAATCAATGTTTTCCTTGGGCATGAAGAGGGTTATCCTGGTGAGCGTAAACTGCTACCAACCTTTGGAATTCCTTAGAACACTCGCTTGGCGGTTATGGCATAACGGAAGTCTATTTAAGTGGATCGGCGGCCCAAAACCTAATGATCTTTTGCATGCGTAGGCTCAGGATATTGTACTTCTGCACGGTTTATTATGTTCTTAAAACATGATTTTAATTTTTCGGTATTTATGGGAGCCAAAAGAGAAGCTTTTCAAATATTGATAGCTACTTTTCAACAGTCTTATAAAATTGCTTTTAACTTGCAGATTTACAGTACGATTACAGCAAAACAAACATTGTTGTGAACGGTTTATTATGTTCTCATTACATAGGTTCAATTTTTCGATACTTCTGGGAGTCAGAAGATAAGCTTTTCAAATAATTATAACTATTTTTCAACAGTCTTCCTTGTAAAATTGCTTTGAGCTAGCAGATTTGCAGTAAGTTTACAAAAAAATAAAAATTGTTTGCATACAGGTACAGAATTGCAACTTATTAAACAGAGGTTAATTCTGAACGGTTTTCTATGTTCTCATTACTTTAATTTAATTTTCCGATACTTTTGGGAGCCAAATTATTTATACCTATTTTTAAACGATTTTATACAAATGCTTTTAATTAGCAGATTTAATTCAGATAACCTGAAATGTTACAAAAATATCAAAGGCAGAATTCAAAAAACAAAGTGTACTGTAAAAATAAAAATTGTCTGCACACACGGTCAAAAATGCAACATGTTGAACAATCTTTAAACGATTTGGACAATATGAGATAAGAGTAAAATATCAGCAACATTCTTGTTAAAATTTATCCAAAAACTGTGCCGGCGCACTAAAACCTAATCTCCATCGTTCAGATGTTGTACACGTCGTGATCATATCTCTAAACAAGATGCAACCCATGCATCACCACCGAACAAGACCACCACCTGGCCAAAGTGCTTCCAACCATCGGATTTCTTATCACTTGGTGCACTTGCGCCATGATTCAATTGCATCGATGGTCCCACCGGTAAGCCCGAGAAGGACACCAAACCCGGCGATATGTGATGGCGGTGATGGCATAGTTCAAACAGTGTTCACCCGTGCATGGCCGTTATCGTCGTCGTCAGCGTGCCCCGTCCGTCCGAGGGAGCAAAATTTGAATATTTTGATTAATATTCCTCCCCTGACCGCGCGGAGTGAGACGAGCCGATTTTGCCGGGATCGTGCCACCGACGTGCAGGTTTCCGTGTGATTTTGGCGCGTTTCAGCGATTCGCTTAACGAGTGGAGTGGTCGGCAGCCCGGCGATCCTAAAAACTACCAACCGAAGCGGACAACAACAACGATCCAAACAGCAAAAAAAAAAGAGTGAAACACACAACAAGCGAGCGAACGGAAGAACCAAAACCGAGGCTGGTGTGAATTTTAATTTATCACTCAACCAACCGTCAGTTGGTTTTGACAAACGTTGCCCTCCCCTCCCGGTCGGCGGCCAGCCGTCCCTCTTCACTCGATAAAACTAGGGCCGACCCTAGGTTCTGCGGTTGAGGGTTTTATGGGATGAAGAAAAATGATACTTTTCCCCGAGAGGCTATCGTGTGCTGGGCACGACGCTACTAACGGCTTATACCGGCTCGGGTCACGGCTCCAGCCCCTCCCAGCTGCGGTGAAACGGTGCATCGACCACCACCTCCTGTCGAACGCTGCCCCCGCCGCCCCTCCGCCTCGCTGCAATCTCGGGAAAAACGTAAACTGCACCCAACAACAAGTGCGCAACCGTTTAGTCCAAACTTTGTTGCACACATTTTTCCCGTTCGCGGTGGTTGGCTAGATTAGTTTCCCACCGCACCGGGAAATGCAGGAGAGGCCGGGGTGGAATGGGGGATGCAAAAGACATTCCCACCAGATACCGGGCTCGGTCGTGTCCCGTCAATACCAGCACGGTTCGTTCTTTATCCTTCTTTTTCGGTGGCGATCCCGTGTCTATTTCTCTGGTGCTGTTTTTCCTCTTATTCGGAGGGGGTTTTCCACCGTGCGTTCTACGCGCCCATTTTTCCACCCGAATGGTAGCGGGTGTGCATATAATGAAGAACCTTTTTTTACCCCCTTCTCCCCACCCCACCCGACGATGCAACGGATGTTCATTAAGAGTTAAATAGACGCGCACAGCTGCGAAGCTGAAGTTTGCGCAGGACGAGAGACCGGAGGCTGTCTACATGCAAAACTTTGCGCAAACGAACCAAATGCGCCCAACGGAAATGCCCCCTCTTTCAATCTTATATGCATTAATGGCGAGGGCCAGCCTCGACCTCCAGCAGCTGGCCCCGCCGGTCCTTCTCCGAGAGTTTTGACAACGTCATTAATTATTTTTGGAAATTATTAATAGAGACGTTGTGCTCGACCGTCGCCACCCCGTGGCCTGTGTTTGCGCGTGTGTATATGTGTGTGTGTTAATGACCTCGGTTTGGGTCCAATTGGACTGGTTGGATTCCTTTCCGTTTCTGAAGAAACTATTCCTCCATACCTGCTGCCACTTTCTACGCTCGAATGAGCGATGATACTAAGTTTTACCCCGTTTGGAATATGCTACGGGGAAACATTTGAAATAATTTAACACTCTTTAATGAGATTTTATGCTTCACAACAGATGATGGACCATAAAACGAACTATACCCGGTGTAACGGCTCTACGATTCGTTTGGAAGAAATCATCCGGTATCTCTTCGTTTTGGCTTCCTGTTAAAAAGAAGGTCCAACCAACCGAGCGGGCTTAAACTGCTTTTTTACTACCATTATCACAGTCCACTGGCAATGGGTGCGCGGATCGCAAAAGTTTTTATTTTCCCTCGTTCCGATCCATCGACGGGTTGGGCTGTGAAAAGTGCAACAGGACACACACATTTTGAAGGAGCCTCTAGAAGTGGTATGTCATGGCTGGCATAGGACAATCCGATGGGCCAAACGAGACGAACCAACGAGAGATGAACACGAACAAGAACATGAAGAAGATGATGATGATGATGATGATGATGGCGATAATGTCCATGATTTTGGGGCCAGCAGCGAACTTCGAGCCGTATGATGAGACATTATCTTCCCTTTAACGAGATAATAGTTTCCTGCCACGACGCTCGGTTGCCTTCGGGATGGGAGAACGAAGCCAGGTCCCCCCCTCTCCCTTGGGCAGGAGGCCACTCATGAGTATGTTTTTCTGTCCTTCCCCCCTCTCTCCCACCCGTGCGTTTATTATAAAAAAAACCATTGGCTCGGGGAAGCGTGTTAGGAAAAAAGGCAAGCCTCCGGAAGCAACGATTCCTATGCGGTCGAGTGGAAATGGAGACAGCAGGGGAAAAAAAACAGCGAGAAGTCAATCCTTTTCCCGAGACATCCGGAGCATTTCACGGGAGACGCTCCGAGCGTCGGTTTGATTTGGGGTGCGGTTGCCTACGGCGCACCATTTTCGCAGTCCATTTCCCAACCGGAACCGAATGAGGGTTTTTTGGATTTCCGTTAGCAAAGTTTTAAATCGTTTTTATCTTCTTCTTTTGTTTTTTTTTTCTTGTCCCCCTCCCTGTGTCCCTGGACTTCACAAGTTTCTCCCGTTTTGTGTTTTTGTTTATTCTATCTTCGCCGTGTTGTATAGTTTGTATGTGCATGCTTACGTGTGACTTTTCCTAGCGCCACCTAACGCTAGGTCCGGCAGTAGCGTTTTCCTGTTTCGATGCTATTTTCTATTTTTTTTTTCTTTTTGTCTACATTTTCCTAACCCCAACTGCGTGTGCCTGATCTTTTAACCCGGTCCCGACCCGGGAACGTGTGACAAAATGACAAGCGCAACAAAATGGCGAGCTGGCGAACCGAGCTCCAGTGGCGCTCGAGAATGAGATAGGATTTTTGGAATGGCCGCCGCTTTCCGCGACGGACACCGGGGCGATAAAAAGTAATCCACCGGAAAGTGGGCCCGTTGTATAATAAACGAGGAAACCCGAGGTGGTTGGTTATAATCGGCGGGACGACGAAACGGGAGCAGCGGAGCGGTTACTTTGCGCGCGAGTGCAAGCTACGGGTTCTCTGGCCAAAGCCACCGAACGGAATCGGAACTAATCGGAAATGGCATCCAACCAACCCGGTCGACGCCGGGTTGCGACAACGAAGACGTGCCAGTCAGTGTGTCTTGGAAATGATATTATCCCATTTAAAACTATTTTGCAGTGTCAGTATATAATCGGACGGGACAGGCACTTCTCGCAAACAGGCCGGTTGAGCTAAAGCCGAACGGAAAACTCCTACGACCAGGATGGTGGATCCTTTGGCTGTTTTTTCATTGCCGGAAGCTTTGACCCAGGCCGGAATGGTGGAGAATCCCAGGAAGAAAACAGAAGGCTAACGAACGCAACAAAGCTGGAAAAGATTCAAGGCCCATGATTTGACTGAAAATATTCGTCGAGTTGGAAGAACAAAAAAAAAAGGTGACACCCGGAAATGCGACTTTCGGTAGCCCAGAAAAGCTCACTCACTGCTCGCACCCGGGGTGGATGAAAGCCATGGGGGTGGGTGGGTTGTTGTCTCCGAGCCGGGGGGCTCAATATCGAGCAAAAGTTTCCCATTCGAGGCCGAGGCGAGTTCTTCGAGACGAGCAGCAATTGCTAGCGAGTCACCCTTTTGCTTCCTAAATGAGCGAGTAAAAACTTTTCGGCAGCACCCTTTTCGGTTGCGTTATTTTTTTTCGCTCCTTCACCGGAAACGGACGACGTGAGGGTGCATTGGGTTGCCACCTTCCGTCCTTTGGCCTTCTTTTCCCGCCCCCGAGCCGGGTGGAGACGGAAGGAGATTTGCCAGGATCAACGCGCCGTGGCAAGGGTGTTTTCCAGGGATTTATCCAGCGCCTTTTCGTCCTGCCTTGCGTGTTCTGCTACCCTCCCCCTTCCTCACAACACCTAAGCCAGTGTGAGTGGTGAGGCGATACAAATAACTATGTTATCATCGGAAGTCCTTCACAAGTTCAACCGGCGAGTGTATAAGAGTTGAGCTCCTGCTGCCTTTTGTTCCTCCATCCGGTCATAAACATTTGACCTTAGCCCGAGCACAGTGACTTCCGCTTCTCGGGAGGGAAAAAAGAACTTCCTACCATGGCCGTTTATAAAAGTTTCCAAAAGCGAAATAAATCATACCAATCACCGTTCAATCTGCTCATGTCTGTCCGTCTATCTTTGCGCACGGGATTGGAAACATAGGTTGCTCACGAAACAGGAAAAAAGCCCACACCATGTTCTCCCCGAATGTTGGAAAGTTCGGGGCAGGTTAGTGAAGAAGCCAAACACCCACCGGGCCGAGAAGAACAGCACCGTTTTGGTCCACTTCCTCGCTGATTGCGAAAGTTGAAGGCACGCGAGCAAACAGCGAAGAGCCCGGGAAAATTCGGACAGTTTCGGGCGGGCGGGCGGGCAAGCGAAGTAAAACGTCAACACGGGCAACCGACTGGGAACCTCGGGGGGCCACACGCTTCCGGGCTCGACGGTGTGATTCAGCTTTTCCGAAAAGGAAAACTGCACTCTGGCAGGCAAGAAATACGGGAGGCCACAAATCAAAGAAAGAAGGCCTCCTCCTCCTCCTCCGACTAGAATCGACTGCATCAGTTCCGGGCGTCCAGGGTCGCACACAAATAAACAAGATCTTTAAAATCCAATAAAACTTTTATATATTATCTGCATTTGAAATTTGTTGCCGGTGCATTCCCGGCCCTGTTTCACTGCTGCAGTGTCGAAAAGGATCCGGTTCTCCCGTGTTCGAAAGACACAGTGTCATACAGGGATACGCCAGCCGGAACGGGGAATGCGAAAGACAGGGACAGCACACACACACACACCCGATAGGAGCGATAGATAGGCCCTCGGTTTGTCTGAAGGCTTCCGAGAAATATGCCAAAACTGAAATGCTTGCGGGAAACGCATACTTTCCGCTGCTGCTCGTCGCGTGGAGAAGGATGAAGTGTGGGGTTGGATGGTGGTGCCACCCCCCCGGGATGACACACACCCACGTACGAAAGGGGAGAAGGGCGAGTCATGGTGCAAGAATGCGAATATCAGGCTATCTGTAGGCGAGGCAATAAATAATGGATGGCATTAGAAGTGAAATACGCGCGCTTGCACCCTCCCAACTCCCTCCCACCATAACGCAACAATGGAGCAGGACGTCGACCCCTACCCTGTGGCCAGCGCTCCAGGGGGAGGGGGAAGAAATAGGCCCACCAGAATCACCGAGTTCAAGCGGCAGTTAAAAGCAATCCTCTTTACCACATAAGCCCACCACACGCTAGCTGCAGCGTGCATCGGTGTGTGTGTGTAGGAAAATGTGTGTCTTCCATCCTTCCAACTCCTCGACAATAGGATTCTTCCAGAGCCTAGCGCTTAAAACAAGCGGAAGAAAAATCCTCCCCCACCCCCGCCCACATGCGGAAGGTGAAGAACTGGCGAAGAAATCTTGCCAGCGCTACCGAAAATGGCTTCATGAGTTGCAGTAAGCACTGCCGGCGCCATCCGAATCGTTGGAACACTTTCGGATGCAGAGTCTTGCCTAGCCGTAGCTGCAAGGCATACACGTTGTTCATCCTCCCCCCATTCCCACACACACACACAAATGCGTCCACTATTATTGCACCGCGTGGTGTCGGTTTCGGCAGAAGCTTGCATTGTTTGCGCTGCAGCGTACTTTCGCATGCGTGCAGGATCGCATCGATAGCCGGCAGCTGGCGGGTATGGTGCAGGACTGATAGGATTCATCCTGCAGCACTGTGTGCGGTATCTGTTGATGCAAGATCGAACGATGTAAATTATCGTTACGAGTTTAATCTCAGCTTATAGATTTGGAAACATTGGCCCTCAAAACGAACTGTATGTGTTACCGCTGTACGAAGAGGGATCTTACTACGAGCGTTCCAAACACCGATCGCCATTTTAATCCTTTGCAACACTCGATGTCGATGTGCAGTAGCTGCAGGAAACATACCTGAAAATGAAAAACAAAAAACAGAAACGTTATAGTATTCAGTTTATTACTACGTTAATAAAATTGTCACAACTAAACAACTACAATGAACGGGTGTATGGCAATTATAACGAAAATAAAATGTTGTTTTATAATATACTAGCTTGACGCCCCGGCGTTGCTAGGCTACAAAGGGATTGAGAAAAGAATCATGGTTTTAACTAACACTTGAAAGATATGTTTGAATTTAATAGTTACAATAACGACATATTTAAAATGTTTGATATTTCACAAATTTCCCCGTAATGTATAAACCTGAGGGTAGCTATGTTGGATACACCTTGACATTTGTTTACATGTTTGCTTTGTTTGCGTTAGAAAAACTGAAATTAAATGGTAAAATTTAGATGATTTTATAAAAAAATAGAGATCAAACAAACCTTCAACAACATCTGCAGTACTTAAACTTAATGTGTGAAAAGTTACAGAATCGACGGTTCAGTATTGGTCGAGTTTTTAGTGTACACAGAACTCCATACATAAAAAAAAGCTAAAATATGTAGTAAATTTATAGTTTTTTCGTCTTCAGTTGGTGGTTGTATAATTCTTTTTGATGAAAATGTAATACAAATAGCTACAGTTGAATTCTTTGATTATGTCAAGATTCTTGGATGAAGAGCACGTGTCAAGTCAAACGAGATCGAGTCATCCAAATGGACCAACCAAAAGATAAACGGACTCAAGGATAAGATAATCTCACATAACCTTTACGAAAACCCTGACGTGGACAAGGTGATGATCCTACTGACAAGTGACACGATCGTTAACCACTACACTGGAGGAAACAAGAATAGCACCACCCTGGTTTTTGCCAATATTTTTTAAACTTCCATAACGTTACAATCGAACGTTGCTGAACAAAAAACCAAAGTGATTCTATTTTTATATCCTCCCCGTTTTCAGGATTTTTTGGTTTTAAAGTTATCAATCCACATTAATACGATCGTATTCAACTGGAACGTTGTGAAATTGATTGTAATACCGTTCCCAACTCGAAAAAACTCCAATTTTAAGGAAGTATAAAAAATCTTGGCAAAAACCAGGGTGGTGCTATTCGTGTTTCCTCCAGTTTATACAATGACATCTTAATGAACTAATTATTCTGCGTAATGTCAGAGATCGTTTAAGATAGTCTGCGTGAGATTCTACTGCTTACTAGTTGTTTCATGATTGTATGATCCACTTTATTTGAGGGAAAAATTTCCCCCAAACTGTAATACAAATAAAACTCGCTCCATAACGGAAACAGAGTGGGAACAATACATTTCTTTTAAAAAGGTTAACTGCAATAAAATCCAAGAACCAGCACAGTCCATCAACCCATCCGTCGTTGTTGCCCACGTTGCTTTGCTTACAACAACGAAATACTTTGTTGTGGTGATAAAATCTGTCTAACAAACTAACTCCTCACACATGACAAACAAACAACCCTCCAGGTTCCGCTCACCCTCCGCACCGGCCATTCCGAGAAGGTATTTATGTTGGTGGGAAAACATTCAATAAATCAAATCAAACAAGAGCATTAGGCACTGCAAACATCCCGATCGCCCGAGTCAGCGCTGCCGATCCACCCAAGTGCCACAGTAACCGCGAACATAGGTTTTATCTTCCAAAAAGAACTCCTCACACACATACACACAGGGACAGTCTGTGCAGGGTCGGCAACGAAAATATTTGTCAACGGACGAAATTTGATACCGACCGACAGGTCGCCGCCTGGGGACGACTTCAAGAGGTTTCCCGGTTTCGGGGAAGGTTTGCCCATGTGAGAGGATGCCGTGTGGCCTCAAAAAAAAACGGCCGATCGAGGGACAAAAAAGGATCGTGGTGCTACAAATGAGCGACGTCTGCAGTGAAAAGTCTAGCACCGGCACAGAAACCTCCGTCAGCCGACGCCGCTGACCACGTTTGCTGCTGGCTGGTGTTGGGAAATTGTCAGACAATTCGTACCCTATTATCACGAGGACTAGCGACGACGAAACGAGGAAAAAGTGGATGAGAAAGATAAAGATAACAAGAGAAAGTGAACGCGTTTGGGACCTAACACCGCACCGGGGAACGAACTCCGTCCTGCCGGGCTTACCTTACCTTCCCCACGTCCCGTCCATTATTTCGTCATCCCGACAGCGGCCCGGGTATGTGTCATCCAAGTGGCATTACATTAGCATTTCCCGGCCTGCGGTTGTCGGGAGTTTTCCGACATGACCCGGGAGGTAACTAAATAATGACCGGCGCAAGAAGGATGGGCACGGAAAACAAAAATCGGGTCCACAGGAGACAACGCTGCGAAGAAGGGACCCGGGCCTGGCTATGGAAGTGTGATTGAAAGACTTTTGATTGATGGGTTCTTGATGACATGCTGGGCCGCAGAAAGTTCTCTCAAGCCAGCACCGACGAGTTTGACCGAGCCAACCTCCACCCCAAAGCCGGAGCAGGATACGTAAGAGGAGGACGTTTCCTTCTTACGCTCGTTGGATTAGTCTTTGCCCGTCGCGCTCCATCGACCATCGCAGAGATCGTAGGAGAGCGCGTCACCAGATCATTACTGAAGGCAGCTCGTCGGGCAACGTTGGGAAGCAGTTTGACAAAGAAAAAAAAAACCCAAGACGTAAGATTTGCTCTCCTACTAGACAAAGTAATAGAATGTCTAATGGAAAGACACTAGTTGACGGTTTATATTCAGACGTTAATCTTCAAATAATACAGAGAGTGACAACCAATTCAACGCAGCATGGCAACAACAGTTAGTTTGGAAGAGAAATAATCTATTTTAAATATACGCATTTTCAAATTTAAATACCTACACAGCATGGAGAGTTGGAATAGGGTTGATATTATTTATCCACAACAGTTTTCAGAATATTAGTAGTTATTGGAAATAGAAAAAGTCTCTTCGCAATTGAAGTCGAATTGTAATCTATACATTATCCTCAATATACGCCAGAAGTTACTCGCCAAACAAAGAAGGAGAATTCTAATTTAACTGCCATTTAATTTGCCATTCCACAGTATACTTATGAAAAACCCTCTCCAATTCCTTTCAATTACTAATGTGGTTTGGTAAAACAAGCCAAACTTTAGGTCCTTCATAAAAGATAAGACTCACTCAACTCTCGAAAGCATCCAAAGCAACAAAATTCCATTTCGAAAGATTACATTTTTACGTAAGCCAGCTCGTCATAATCACACGTGGTCAGGAGAACCCAAACCAAGCCCGGGCAAACGAAACCCCCCAACCCCACGCTCCCATGTACCCGACGCCTCTTCAAACAATCGAGCGTCTGAGTCAGTTCCTGAGTTGGCGATTCGCTAGCCGTGGGCAAACAGAAACCCAAGAAGACAAACACACCACCCCGAACGGCAGCACGGTGGCGACAGCAGTTGTCGAACAGCGCCGACAAGCGGCACGACCTCGGCGCGGCCTCCCAAAACGAGCTGCCAAAAGTCAAACGGTTTTTGAGGTTAGGGCCAGAGTGCGACCGAGAGCACATGGTACCGCGTACGCGTGGTCGAGCGAAGATGCGCTAACGGCGCGTTATCAAATCACGTGGTGGTAGCAGATAGCAATCTTACAACCGCAATGCTTTTTTCGGCCCCCGTTATGGTCTCCAAACATTCTGCGGTATCGTAAGGCTCTTAAGTGTGAAAACATAGGTCTGAGGCCAGGAATTAAGTAGGTAACACCTACCAAACATGTTGCTTAGACATGTCTTAAGCCGAAAAATTTCAATATCATATACAAGTATAGCGTCTCACGTTTTCAGAACTCCATTTAAAATTCCTCTTTTTACATCCACTGCACCTTAAACCTTATCTCTACCGAATCAATGCTCCATTCCAACCGAAAGTTGCGCTTATCCACAAACGCGAAACAACCAAACAAAAATTTACTCAACGGCTCCGCAGTGGTACACAGTCCATTACCAGCTCGGACTCAAGTATAGACCGAGGTTTTTTTTCTGCTCTATTCTGTTATCATCACTATCATCTTCATTGGCATAGCCATCGCCCGGCCTGGTTTACGAGTATAACCGCCATGGCTATCTCCTCGACATACGGCACCGCCATAGTCGCCAGAAGCAGGCGCCCTCCCGCTGTTTAATTATGTCAGCCGTCGTTCGACAGCAAGCGGGAATCACGGCTCTTCTCCCAGCAACAACAACAAGAACAAAAAATCTCACGATAACATACCTCCCTTCTTCCACATGAAACTTCCACATGCGACCAGTTCTTATCAGTCCGTTTCGGACAATGCCATCGCACGCCGGAAAGGTAGGTTCGTTTGTTGACATAGCTGATGGTGGCGAAACTTTCCCGATACATTTGAACATTGATAGCAGGCAAAGTTGCGGACGAGCAGACAAGATTTTAAGCAAGTGATATCCACTTTGGTACTCGTTTTATGTATCCACTACGGGTGTCTATAATCACCTGGAGTTACAGGGAACTAAACGGTTAAGCTTTTATTTAAATACCAGCCTGGGATTTAGGGTCTCTTCTATAGAAATCGTTGAAAAAGATGCTTCGAATACAACATTATTTGTAGGTAATAATTAATAATAAAAACTTTCCACAACTGTTCACAGTTTCGGCCTCCGGTACCACAACTCCAGGCAAGCGTAATCATGGTAATTGAATTGCATACGTCAGCCGGTGCGAATGTACAAACTTCGCAAAACCCCCCGGATAGCTTCCGAAAATCCAATTTACGAACTAGCGAACATACCGATATTGGCTGTTTATTGCGGCGAGTGCGCTAGGGACAATAAATTTTGCCGAGCAACTTCATTATCGAACCGGTTATCGAAATCGCTATTAAAAAGCAGCTGCTCCGCCGACATTCGGATCGGCAAACAAAAATAATAAACACCACGGCCAAATTCTAGACGGCTAGCAGGACGTTCCACCCCGGACGTAGACGCAGAGCAATACCGCGAGTGGTCAATAATAACCAGCGCGCTACGTCGAACGGCCAGGCAGAGTTTGCCACCGTGGAGCCGTAAAAAGGCCGACAAGCGCTACGGTACAATGATGTCCAATATAATAATAATGAAGCACACAGCTTCATTGCACTTTTGCCGGTGCATCCCAAAATTCTGGCTCCCTGGAACTCGTTCAACCGCACCGTGAAGCCGCGCTGCATTAGAACCTGCTGTGGAGTCCTAGATAGGCGCCACACACAGGCGGACATGCTTGGCTAATCGTCTACCGAAATTTTGCAATAATTGGTACTAAAACCTAACGGCAATGGAGTCCGGCGCCGAGTAAAGTGTATCGCTCAGCATCGTTTTGGGGGCCAAAATAGAGTTGGATTACTTATTTGCTGGCGTCTGCTGAAAGTCACTATCTGGGCACAGCCTGCACTTGCGGAAAACTGCTACATAGAGCGCCACTTAAATACCCAGTCAGTTCAGAATATGAGCCTGAAAAGCTCGGTGAGATTTTGCGCAATCAGATTAGGGTGCATAAGACTATTCGATGCAAGAAGATTTTTTATCGTTTCAATTTTGTAGGGACCTCCTTTTGAAGGGACTAGTCCTCTGCAGTAGTAATATGTTTCTACCTATCGCTTCAAACACTTTGAAAACGGTGGTTACACTATGAAATTATTTTTAGGAATAAATTTGTCCTCCGACAAACGTTTTTGAAACAAATGACCTTATTTCTGTTCGCAACATTCACATCCCGCTTGCATCATGTCAAGACACAAAAACCGCAACAAGCCGAACCCTCGTCTGCATCACGTGGCGAAATTTTCTAAATGATGCTAATAGCTCCCGTGAGGGATCCGAAAATTGACTTCGTGTCGCTTGCGCCCACCTGCCTCGGGAGGACCCGACCAACATTGTGTGGACACGCACACACGCACGTACATACACACCCACACCTCGGAGCCCGTCGCAGCATCGATGGAGGCAAATCTGAAGGGATTTTCGCCAGGGATTTGCTTTCGAGTTTCGTTCCGAAAACTCCAAGTCACCCTGGAACACTCCCGCCCCGATTGAGAGCCCCGGGACGGACGTGCTTGGTGACGGTGTTACGTGTCGACCTGTCCGTTCCATGTGCTTGCGGGAGTATTCCGCCACCTCAGAACCCGTTAACCCGTGCGACCATAAGCTGTCGAATGAGGGTCGACCCGATTGGGGTACAATCTAATCTCGAAGGTTTTCCGGGGTTTTGTTCGCGTGCAAAGAAAGTGTACCAGATTCTAAGCATTTTACTTTATATCAGTCATAAAATGAGTAGAAACCACTGTTAAGTAATGGTGAATATTACTTCAAAACATTTTTATGAACATCCCTGTTGTACCTGATAAAAATTGAACAAATTCCGAAAGTAGTAGCACCTGACGAAATTTAATTTATAAAATTGATTTTAATTCGTGTTAATAATTCCAAATTTAACGAGAGATTTCTATAAATGTGCCCGCTTTAATTCACCGTTGTTTGGGGCTGATGGCCTAAATCATTGAGCTCCGCAAAACTATTATCTATTAACGTCTTACTGCAGCAAGCATTTCCTTCATTTCCGTCGATTGAACCACAGAAAACGCCCGGATCCTTCGGACCCGCATGGAACAAAAAACCTCACACCGTGCAGCCTTTGTTTCGTGAATGCAATTTTCGATCGGATTTACACTCTCAGCCGGGACAAAAAGGGTGCTAAACGGTGCCGAGGGTGTATCGGGGAAGCAAAAAAAAAAAAAGAAAACTCATTCCCAACACTACAAACAACCCAATAAACGTTAACGATCCGATAATGTTTTTCTTCCTTCCGGCTGCTTCCGCCAATCCAATCCCGGGCCCGCTGGTGAGGTTTTCTGTGCGAAATCCATTTTCCCACCGATTTGCGCTTTCCCACCAGAGCGGGGGGTAAATGTTATGAAATACACCCAAAACGTTCCAAATGGCCACGGTGCTTTGCATTCCGCCGGATCTCCTCGGTGGGCTCTCCGTTCGCGAACACAGCTGATTTTTATCCGTGTTGTATCCGCAGCGCAACCAGCTCGTGCTCGCCGTCCGAAACGCAGGCCGCCAATGTAACATCCAATCCGCGAAAAACCACGTGCTCGCCCGCCTTTTCGGCAGCGGGTTTTATTTAGTTTTCTTTGCGCAGCTCATCCACCCTCCACCGCGGTATTGTTATGTCTGCAAGGATGTTGATAGCATTTGCTTGTCGGTAAGGCGGTGGGTGTTTGGTTTGTACCTTTTTTTTCTTTCCTTGCAAGTTATACCTCATCCATATTTTTTGCCCGCCCGCGTTTATCGCAAAAACACGCTCACTCCTTTTGCGAAAGAGCGGTTATTTTATTCCGTCCCGATATCGTGGCAAGTTATTAAATTTTCTCGCCTCCCGCCCAAATCGACTTTTATGGAAGTTTTATTAATTTTCGCGAAACCGATTTACACCTAACGCCCCCTGCGCTGCCATTATTCAAGCCAACCCGAGGGGTGGGGGGGGGAGAGTGCGGGTGGATTTCAAGTGGATGCCATCCTTATCGTTTCGCATCTTAAAGGCCTAGCGAACGCCACCGCTCGGATGCCGCTTCGTTCGTTGGCCTCCGTTGGCGAACCACGGTGCGCCACGGCACGTGACTTTTTTCGCAAAACCACAATCGGCATCCCACTCCCAAAGCGCGCAACCTGCCGCAACCACCGTAAGCTAAACACATTGTAAAACAAGACAAATCATCGGTAAATATGCGCAGTGCTTCTGGGTTCCTCAGCAGCGTGCATATGCGACCGCACGTCCCGAAAAGCTGAACAGCGAACCGGGGGGTGTTCGTCACGAGTTCGTTAACCGCAACAACTCTCTCATCCAAGCACCGCTGCTGTGGGATGCGCGGGCCCGCTCCCACCCCTTTGCCTGGCCCCATTTGCGGAGGAAACATGTGCGAGGATGTAACCAACTCCAATGACACGCTTCAAAAACAACAAAAAAAAGCGCAAACTAGCTGCCACAATCGAGACCGGGGCAGTACTTCACCACCCTGGGTTCGCTCGCGAAAAACAGGAACGAATCGCGTACGCTGTTGTCTATTTCAATTATCATCGTCTGACGCCAACCGCCGGGCTGATAAGGAAACGGCTCCGACGCTCAACCCGCAGGGTGAGGTTACGACGCGAAAGAAACAGTTACACTCCCCAGGGTCGGTTAGTTTCGCGGCTGTACGTGTGTGTCTTCTGCAGTGCGCGTCGTAGAACCACCACGGACAACGATTAGATCCGCCGGCGCAACCCCTTGCCGTATGCATATACGACACACCGAAGGGGGCGACTCAAGCGGCAGATTAATTACTTCGATCAAATTTCACGTCCGAAAACATTTGCTCGACCATAAATCAAGCATAACTTCTGACGTTCGCCGACGACATGTCGGAATGGAGTTCCAACCGGGGCGGTCGGAGCGCATTCAAAAATGCATCAACCCTCAAAATGGCCACCTGTAACAGGGCGAAGGGAGATCGGCGGAACGAGCGGGTACCGTCTTACACCAAGGGATGAGTGCCCGGTTGCATAACCTCACTCCAACAAAATATGCCCCCCCATGGAGCGTTTTGGTTTTTCTTTTTTTTATGTCCAAAACATGCTGACACAATACACATGGCGCTGCGCGTATGGTGACAGTTCATAAATCATCTCCTCAATGCCGATTTCCTTGCTAACCACGTTTCCAGTAGCATCGGTAGCTTTTCCGCATGACTTGTTGTATTTCTCGTTAGCTCTAATGGATCGTCGTTATCGTTTTTTGTAACAACCGTCAGTAGTTTCCGTTCCAATTATTAACTTACTTGTTTTAAGTTTAATATTCACCTTGAAAGATACTTCATGTTCATTTCATTTTTTTTTTATATTCTGTTTCATTTACATTTTTAATACTTATTTATTTAAAAACTCATACAAATAACGAGCAAAGGCCTCGAATCTTACTACAAATTTTTTAACATTCCTCTTTCTCTCTCTCTCACTTTTGAATCATGAATGATTAACAAAAACCTCAGTAAAGGAATAGTAATAAAATTAGTTACTGCCACGGTTTCACCCGGCAATCATAACTATGCAAACAGCGAGCGAGAACGGATTGTTGCTGATAGCGCTGTCGCTGCTAATCTTTATTGTAACTTTATGCCCCTGGCCGCATGAGCCGCAGTCTATGGCAGTAGTTTGCCAGTGAGCAAAATCACTGTTGCCCTCTACATCTCTACCCTTTTTTAATGTTTATTAGCTTGTAGACGAGCTCAGCATAGCGATCGTCTCGGAGGATTCTTTATGAAACGTCGGTTTTGTTTGCTTCTCCGCAGCAAATGCGTCTGTCAATAATTGTTCATCCCTGACTGCGGGGATGCGTACGAGAGCACGTCGAAGTGTAGGGCAATAGAGCTATTATCAAAATGCCACATAAACCACATCGGTTGGAGCATTCTGTTGCAACGAACATTGTGGCAGTATTTAATGCAACGGTTCTTTCAAAAACATGTTCTTCACTGGAGTGGAAAGAGATCTCACGACACTTTTGTCTATGTTTAAAGTGTGATATAGAGAAGGTTTAAGATAATTTATGCCAAAAGTTTGGTTTATGACTGATCGAAAAATGGTATTGACAACACATATTTTCCTAAATTATTTTTTCCCTTAACAATAGAATGCATTGCTTTGGAAACTTGCCCAAATGCTTTTTTGGGGTCATTTTGACCCCTACTTATAAAACGCTATAACTTCACTATTTTTGAAAAATTTTAAAACTCGTCAACTGTTACTTTGTTACTTAGTATATTTGTTGACAATCTTTTGACGTTTTTGGTTTTTCGAAGCAATTCTTCATAATTCCGCTAGCCCGGTGTATTTCAAAAACTGTCGAAATTGCGTTTTTTCAGCTTTTTTTTCCTTGGAACTGGTCGTACAGAAAAATCTGAAATTTTTTTGTTGTAGATATAGCTTTGGATTTTAAGAAAAGCCTAATTTTTTTGTAAAAGTATTCAGCCGTTTTCGAGATATTAAAATCGAAAACTCCGTTGGGGTCGAAATGAGTAAGTGTTAAGTAACTTTTTTCGTCGACAGAAAGCGACTGAATAGCTGTCACTCTGACATTTGTATTTTGGTGTATTTGTTATTATATTGGACTCCTATTTTTTATTTTTAAAAACTAAATCATGGAGGTCTGGTTTATTTTGCTTCAATTAAACAGAAACCTTAATCTAGGAATGTTAAATAAATAGTACTTTTTGACATTTTCAGCTGGTTTGCAAATAGATTGAGATACTTCATAGAGCATATTTGAAGGTTATATAATATTACTTCATATTTATTTATTTATTTTTTTTTTATGTGGCACGACATCCCCTAGTGGGACAAGGCCTCTCTCCGAAGAGAGTTTGTGTGACCGAAAGACGGTATATTATAGATCGGTGGTCAGCCGTTCGTAATACCGGAGGGTGCCAGACTCGAGATTCGATCCCATCATATTTATTGCTTGCTGCATAATTGTCTAAGCAGTTGTTCAGTGTTTTCCACCAGCGATGAACATCGCATTGCCGGTCACATGATTCATTGTAATTTGAATGTTTTTTTATATTGAAAAGCGGATTTGAGTTGTTTGGCTGTCTAAGCTGTATTTCTTAACACCTTTTAATACCTCATCGATAATCAGAATTTTCACTCGATTGACTAATGCTGCCCGGATCAACATCATCAACATTCTGCGAAGCCCCGAAAAAAGAAAACTAAAACATGCTGGCGGAAATATGAGCAAGCGGAAGCAGGAGAAAAAAACAACAAATTTTCCTAAATTCAATCCTCCTTCAAAACCCCGACGGCTTTACCTTCCCAAAGCAAAGGCGGAAGTGCAGCAGCAGGGAAAGAAAAAACCCAAATCCAAACCCCCACAAATGATGCTGGCGGTGTCGGCAAGGTGCAAGGTGTGGTTGAAAATGTTTCCCTCCCGGTGAGAACCATTAATTTTATCGTGTTCGCTTTAATCGGAAATTCGCCGATTCTACCACCGCGAGCGCCGCGTTCCAATCCCCCGCCGACCGATCCCCCGGCTTTTACGACGACATCAAAACAAATTAATCCATTTTAAATCGACCGACCAGCACACATCCGCCAGCACCCCTAACCTTCGAAAGGATTCCCGGCGGAGGTTCTCGTTTGTGATTTTTTTTGTTTCCGCCCACACGGTATCCCTTGCTTGCTCACTTTTCCCGTCGCTCGACAAAGAACATTTTCCATCATTCATGCAGCGGAAAAGCTCGTTCTTTCGCCCGGCCGAGAGGCGAGAGGCGTTGGAGGGGAGGGGCCGACGGATGGATGGCTGGTCGGATTCGTCAAAAAGGCTGATTTAATTTCGCCTGTTTTGGTTTCCCGTTCAGCGCGCATTTGAGGCCGGCCGGGGGACCGAGGTCGAGGCTCTTGTTCATCCAGCTCGATAGAGTTTTTGCTTGTTTTTGTTTTCGTTTATCGGGGCCTGCCGATTTTTCCGATCCAGGTTTTTGTACCCCAAGTCCACGTGTAGAGGTTCGTAATTCTTGGTTTTTGTCTCACATAGCGTCACCAGGGCCAGGTTTAAACAAAAAAAAAGTTAGTACACTGAGTTGATCGATCCTGGCGATTGATTCGAAGCGAACGCAGGACCGAAATAAAATTGTTTCCTTTCGACCGAGTTATCGATTATCACGGGAGCGCAACGCACCGATGAATGAAAGTGGTCGATTCAGCTCAAGCGGGTAGCATATTTTTTTATTTCTTTCGTACCCTCCACATCCCCAGTTGCCACCTCTTCCGTGCGCACCTTTAATTGGAGGAAAAGTAGAAAAATACCAAACGGAAAAGCCGTAAGGTTTACCGCAAATTAATACCTGCCCGAAGGAGCGAGTTTTTTTGTTGTTGTTTCGACGAATAAAAACATCCCGATAGGAGATGGTAACAGGAAAGTAGGAAAGAAAATTGCAAGGATACTCCACCCAGTAGTGCACATAGGTCCGCGACTCAATCTGCTGACCTCTGACCACAGACACCAACAAAAACAAAATAAACCCGGAAAAACACACAGCCTCGTTTATCGACCGGGGTTCGCTCAGATTTCCGGTTCCACCCAGTTTGCTTCGTTAGCACAAAATGAAGCGAAAATAAAGGGAAAAACCCTTCACACCACTTGCCCAAAGTCGGCCACTGGAGGCCGTCCCGGGCGTTGGCGGTGTGCACGAAAGCCCGAAAACACTTCACAGGTACGGCACGGGACACTCGCTTTCGTCGAAAATACTCCGTCGAAAAGAGCATCGGGCCAAAGCCGAAGTGAGGCGAGAAATAAAAATAAATCACATTTTCCCAGCTCGCGTACGCTGTAACAGTGTTTTGCTGGGAAAGCTTCCCGCTTCTCGTCGGTTTGCGGTGCAACTTAAACAATATCCTTTCGAGCTGAAACCGATGGCTCTCGTGAGTGGGTGAAATTCGGCTCTCCAAAAGGGACTCGCTTAAAATGCGATAAAATAGCTTGAAGTAACGATGTCACCGGTTCTCGGGAAAATCCTGAGCAACGTTCGAGGGCATATTGAATTCAGCTTACAGCTCGAGCGTATCGAAGCGTACTTGGAACGGAAAACATTCAGCTCGGCGTACGGCGAAAGGAGTTGAAGAGTGACGAAACAAACATACAGTCGGTTTAGATATCGGTTCTTGGCGAAGAGCAGAGAGTCTCCCTTTGCTTAGCATTACAACCTTCAATAATAGATTTGATTGTTAAATAAGTGCGGTGAACAATTTCGTTGTTTACATTTACGGAGGGGGAGGGAGACGGTGAGCATGGTTGTAACCGGGGTTAGCTCCTTCCAGCGTTTAATAAACAGAACAAATCAAAACTTTCCAAACCGAGGCAAAACCATGCCATCGCCGGTTACAGTGGTTAAGTGAATTGTTTTCGTCTTTTCGGTTCTTTAAAACCCATCTCATTTCGGCTCTTCTCTCCCGCCAGGCCTGGCGTCCTTCAAGTGCACTCTCACACACCCTCACATTCATCCTCCGGTGTTGCTATTTTCGTCCTACGTTCCACTTATTAAAATTTAAATTTATGTTTAAACACGTGTACGTTTCCGGTTCGGTCCCTTGCTTCAGGTTGCTCCTTGCATCGCGGTTAGTTTCCATCTTCTTATGACCTTTTTTCCCCTCGATCCCTTTCGCTGCGCCTTTCCCTCTTTCCGTGTCCTTCCCTATGGTCCGACCCGGTGGATTTTCCATTTCCGCCTTTCTAATGGGTTGTATGGTTGGTTTTGAAAAGTTTCTTCTTTTTTTACCATAATTGTTCCTTTCTGCTTTGGTTGCTTTTTTTGTTTTGCTCTGCTCTTTGCATCTGCCACTTCACTGTCAGCGACCGGGTCAGGCATTGCGAACTCATCAGCATCACAAATATCAACCGACGGTCGGCCGAGGATCGCGCCACTGGGGATTGCGAAATCTCATGAGAAGCCGATTTTATGTGTTACTTTTTCCATGCAAAAACCGTTTGCCCTTTCGGCAGATACATAATTATGTATGCAAATCAGCGTCGAGTATTTTGCACAGCGCAGGCATATTTTGGGGTGAGAAAAATAAATAAATCCTTACTGTTTACACTCCCGGTCCTGGTACTCAGCGATGATTTTCTGGTAATTTGAGGTTTACTGGAAAAATGAAATATGTTCATTCAATATACAGAATATGTTCATTCAAAATGAAACAAAATCTGATTCCGGTAAAAGATCCCATCGGGAAATAAACGCTTGTCCCCCAGGTGGTGCGTTAAAGGTGCGACCAGTCCAGCCACCACCAGCAGGACGCAATCGTAATCGGTTCAATCGGCGCTGGGAAAACAACAAACCCGTCCCAAACCGATTTTCCCCCGCCCAGCCTGCCGATAAAAAAAAGCGACACGAGCCGAGGTGACGTGATAATATTCATTGAAATTCATGATTCCCACGAGAATGCGCGCTTACAATTCCATCATCTCGCTATTGGTGGGGAGGGGAGGGGAGGGGTCAGGGGACAGCATAACTGGCCCGTCGCTAAACGGAATGCACACGTTGATGATGTATCGAGCGGTGGCATACATGTTTCATCCTTCCGCCAAGCGATGAGAAGTGGTCCGCTTTTTTCCCGCTGGATGAATAAAATGGAAGCCATGAAAATCGATCGACACGGAACGCCTATAAATATTGGTCCGTTTGTTTTCTTTTTTCCGTGGTAAAGAAAAGTCACGTGGAACAAAAATTTAACGGCACATTTCGATACAAAATTCCACACGAGGTGGTTTTTGCAAAGCCTGGTACCAAGCCTTTGAAGTAGACAGTGAATACAAATAGTTTTATTGATTCGATAAACGTGACTTCCGGCAGCAAAAAAAATCGCGGGATCTTCATTGTAGCAACTTGCGAACGTAGAGATAACAGGCAGTCGGGAGGACCCGGAAGATGGCAGCCGGACGATAACGACTACACCCTCCGCACCGGAAGATCGTTTCAGCCATCAAATTGAAATGTGAAAGCGAAAATTAATTACCGACGCGATATGCATCACACCGTCGTTGTCACCAGCCGGGGCCATCGCACACCAGCATGCCGGTCGTCGTCGTCGTCGTCAACATTACCTTCATTATCGCCATAACCATTATCATTATCCCCCGTGGGAGGCACCCGTGGCGGGATGGTGGCTTGAGATTCTTTCGGCCAGCCCCCCGATGAAGGATATTACGACAATGTAATTACATTGTTTTTGATGCCGAGTGTAGAGAAATTGAAATTTTGTGCCCCGATGACGGCCCCGAAGGAGTGCGTTCATCTTCCCGCGCTACCTGGAGCGGGCGCAGGGGGTGGCGGTGCGCGCTAATTTCGCCCCCTAATTTATGCTCCCGCCCAAGCCCGCCCGGGAGGGAAATAAGATTTTATTGCCCCATCCCCCGCCGGGAGACCCCTTGAGGAGGAGCTTAATAATATAAACTAACATGCGCGAGAATTTTTCCACGCCGAGAAGTGAGGCATTAATAAGACAAATCGTTCCATTTGCCTAGGGTACTCGGGCCGGTCGCTCAAGCTCGGCTCTCAGCAGCGACGGTGAGCGTGAAGTTTTATTTAATTCGATAAATAAATATCCTGATTAGCAGGGCACCAAGGCTGAGCCGACGCAATTCACACACGCGAGCAAAAGGCGCGTACGAAAGGCAACCGAACGGTACGGGGCGAGAGAACCTGCCAACCAACACATTCATCAAAAGTATAATTTTTCATTCAAATACACACAATTGCCCACACTTTGCTTTACCCATTTTGCTTTGCCATCCTTTTTTGGAACAGGCTTTCCCCGGACTCCCGCCCGCCGGATCGGTTCCTATCAATTTATCATACAAATTGGGTCGCACGATTTTACACGAGTTTTGGAAGCGCCCCAAGGCACCAACCCCCCACCTCCACAGCCCGTTTGTCGAACATAAATGAAGTAGAAAAATTCCCGCCCCGAACCCCGAATTCGGTAACTGGATTAAATTGACATCGTGCACATTCGACAGAGCAGTTGTAGTTGTGCCCCGAGCTCGGGACATTCCTCACCTCCCCCCCAAAACGCAATGGGGGGAAAGGTGAAAATTTTCATAATTTCACGTTTATTTGCATAAAAACTTGTACCCTGCGGCTTGTGGCCGATCCGGCCGTGAAGGGATTCGTCAAATCGCACCTAGCGTGTGGTGGGAGGGGTTTTGGAAAACGAACCATTTCCCGAGCCGGTGAAACACCAAACTCCTTTCGGGTGGATTTTCCTTTCGCACGGACGGGGTCGCACAGCCCTACACAACAACGGTAGCAATTTTCCTTCCCCGGGTCGGAAAGAAAAGCGCCCGACCGAACCAAGAACAAGAAAAGCTCGGTGTCGGTGTGTCGGCCTATCGAGAGGGAAAAAGAGAGGAAGATAGAGAAAAGGGCGGATAAGGAAAACCTTAATCCAACCCTCCACAGCTAATGAAATTGTTTCATTAACCGGGAACTGGGCAAAAGATTTGAATTTATTGCTAATAATATTAAACTGGCAGCTCGAAAGCGCCCTGAAATTAATGGCACTTTCGAGTAGAGTGAAACTTAATGAAGTAATCGACTGTATCCAGCGCCGGTTCGGCACGCTGGACGTCGGCTTTCCTTTCTCTTTTGGCATTCCATTTCCCCATGGCGGCAAGCCACCGTGGGTTACTGGCCAGGGGAAAACCACCCCAAGGGACGGGAAAAACAATGCATGGGGAGGAAAAATGAACGAAGGGAGCAGAAAAAAAAGAATCACACAAAACACGACAACTGCAGAGCAACGCAGAGCTGATCCGCTCCGGCACGGATCGCTAAATAACGTTGCAACGGTTAATTAAGCCCGCCATTTTTCTTACCGGAGTCAACGAAGTCCTTCCACTCGAAGGCTGCTGGTGGCGGCATCTTAAGGCCACGCTTTCTTTTCGCCCCAAAACCGGTCGGCCACTTCCCGGTCCTGTTCCGGGCACGAGCAAGGGACAAACGCACAGGCTCGTCCGATTACGCTACATCGCTACCGGTCGCTTATCGCCCGTTCCTCATTCCGCTCCGCAAAAAGCGACCAACGCTGCAGCGTTTCATTCCGGCCTTCTTTGGCCGCACGCCATTTACGATTCTTCGTCTTTTGCGCTCCACTTTTCGTTCAGCTTCCTTTCGGGCTGCACCAATCCCGGTTTCGAGCGAATGATTTACACCGCGCTCGACGATCTCCGATTCGTCCGAAATTGTTTTTATTCACTCCATTTTGAACGGCAAATCGGTTGTTGCTCACCTTCCTATTTCTTTCCAAGGGGAGTGTACCTTCTGATTGTTTTGCTTTGTTGTGACCATTCGTTGATATTTTTTCTCGGTTGCCTCATTTTTCTTCCTTTTGTCGAGATATTTGTTTACAACATAAACAGTATAGTAATATTTGTTAGCAACTTTTTGGGGACCTAAATCTTTGCTAAGCCTTCAAAACCTGTCGTTTTAATCTAGTACACAACATTTATTTACAAAAATTGTACTAAAAAATAAGCTAAAATGCCTGGCAGTCAACGTGATATTAGCACTTAGTAAATTAGTGAAAAGTTACAGAAGCAACGAAAGTTTTTAAAAATATCAAACACGGAAAAAGGTATGAAACGTCTTGAAAGCGAAATGATAAAAATATTGCAAAAATAAAACATAATAAAAAAAAACCACAATCACGATGAAAAGTATTTTATAAATAGCTAGCTGTTAAAAACTTCTAATTACAGAGTCTAATTACAGATTACTACAGTTTCGTTGACATTGCAGGCTTTTGGATTGGTTAATTTTTCCTCGTGCCACTTTAACTTTTTTGTTCAAAATTATGTAGTTATTTCAGCATTTTTGAGCATATTTTTGTTGGAAAATTCAAACCAACACCAACATCCAAATTAAGGGGAAAAGCTCAGGATAGTCTTATTGCTTTTGCAGGACAACAACCATCTGCTGCGTAATTTCTGTTAAAATCATTTGGCTACGTCTTGCGTTATCAACTCTGTTCGGTAGCGTAACCTAGATTCGCTGTTGATATTTTTGGTCAAAAACCGGCGCTCGTAAAATATAGCTCCATTTGAAAATGGTGCGTCATCAAAGTAATACCCCGCAAGGATGGTCAGTCACATCGTTCAAGGTTTTGGAAGTTGGAGAAACAATTGACGCGAGGAGGACAGCGAACCGAAATGACTGCAGCACGTGACGGTCGAGTAGTTCAGCGGGAGAGGTCCTCCAGCACACCGAGTGGACCTTCTGCGGATGAGCGTGGCATCCGACGCCGGAAAATGCCCGGGGGACTGAGAGACCGGAAGGCAAACGCAAAATCTGTCGTTACCGGCAGGCCGTTTTATGACCGCGCCCACTGGAGGGTGGAACCAGGGGGCGGAGGGAGTGCAAGTAAACGGCAGTAATTGTAGCAACCGGGCGAATGGCTTTACAGGCACGCGGGAGACCAACCGGATGAGGGAGGAGAAAGGGCGAACGAACTCCCGAAGACAGCTGCGGTCCTCCAAGTTTCGGCGTCTTAGTCCTCGGCGACATACGGTGTTAACGGGAATGACCAGGACCAGGTCAGACCAGATCTTTACTGAACCGTTAAGAGCCTTCCGCAGATTATGGCCAGGCAGGAGAGGCGGAGTTTCCCGAAGCCCTATCCTGGAGTCCAATTGCAGAGCGATCCTCTTGCCGAGCCTTCCTTTGGCGTTGGAGATTTTTGGGCGAACGGTGGTTGTGGCCCCGCAATCTTTAACTTTATAAATCTCAGTTTCAAAGTCCCGTGATGAGATGTGGCAGGCAATAAACCCTACAGTTTTACAGTGCACGTGAAGCATGCTTTTTACAATCTGACTCTAAGAGGAAACGGGACTCGAACACGGGTTTACCAAGAGCGAAGCCGTAGTCTTGCCGAGGAACCATAGCACAAGTTAGAAAAAGCGAGGAAATATCGCTACTTGAATGGCAAACGTAGATTTTGAAGAAAAATTTTATTTCGTACTATAAAAGGTTTTCCCAATCGGGATTCGAACACCAAACCTCTGATACAAGGCTCGAGCACCATTACCAATACACCAGTTGTACGAATGGATAGCACAGGGAAAATACAGGTATAAATGTTTATGTGAATAAATTGAACCACCAAGCTTTTAATTTAATAATGGTTATGATAATTTGAAAAATATGTATCAAAATATGATCGGATTTGAAAAAGTACATTAAATATCTAAAAACAATCCTGAAAAAAAAAAATTTACAACCGTCAACAAAAAAGTTTTTCCTAGCCTAGATTTGAACTCCGATCCTCCGGAACAACACCCATGCACTTAGCCCCCTAGACTATTGATGAAAGAAAATTTCCGCGTGATATCACTGCTACTAATATGTATGTAGGCAAACTGAATATAGCATAGAAAATGAACCAAGAATAAAAACTTTAGTCACATTTTTCCTCCCCGAGCTTCGCCGGGGCTTCGAGCTAGTAAAGCATAAAATCCGTTCGCATGCCCCTCGGGTGGCTACCCAAAAAAAAAAGCTCCCAACAGCGTGCCACGAGCCAGCACAGCCGGTCCTTGATATTGTTATTGTTATGTAACAACCGCCTCTCTCTGGCAGACTTTCTCCTCCGCCCCCTTTTTCGGTCGTTCCGTCCAGCAACGGCCATTAGGGCGAAATAACAATAACTGCCTTCGCCGGGAACACAAACATAGGCTTGCCTGGGAATGTGCTTTCCAATCCGGTGAGACTTTTTATTCGTTAGTTCTTTTTATTATTTCTTTTCCACTCGACCTCTGGCCGCAAGCACCATCATTACTCCGTACTCTACCTCCCCCCCGAATTCTTATGCGAACGACTCCCCGGCACGGGATCGATCCGGTTCCGAATGGGACAACAGTGCACCGAACGCCTGTACACGGTCCGGAGGGAATAAATAAAACATACGGCAACTGCAAGAACCGAACCAACCGCCACCTCCGATAGAACGAGGGAACGAAGGTGCCAGGAATGCACGGACCGGATATCTCCACAGACCGGCTCTGGAGGCCCAAACGCATCGCGTCGACTCTCCCGGGACTGGAACGACAAGAGGGGGTGGGTTTTACTTCGGCACGAAGAAATACGGCTACAGTCCGAAAGGATAAAAACACCCCTAACCATCGGGACCAGCAAGGTGCCGCTACAGATGGCCTTTCGACGGTGCTTCCTCGAGCGCACCGTGGGCTCGCAATCTCTTCACCGTGACCCAAATAAACTACCCGACACCGGCCTGCAAAACCCGGACCAAGCGATGGCCCGATAGGACGGTGGCGAGATTGAAAAAGAAACCCCCAGGTCAATCCGGCCCCTAAACGGCAACACCCTCGCGGGGATCCTCGTCCTCTATGCTCCAAAACGCCAGGAAATCCCACAAGAATGCCTGCCCTTGTCACTCGCAGCCGGTTGTGTTTGGGTTCGGACGAACTCTGAGGCCCAACATTTGTTGCGGCTCTTGAACCGAAGAGACACCGGAGCGTTTGGAGTTGGGTTGAGGCCTCATTCGTCCCTACTTTTATTCTTCCGGGTGTGACATCTGAGCCGCACTGTTTGCGAGGGGTTTAGCGAGGACCAGCATTTTTACAACAACCAAACTCCTTACTTAACCCTTTCACGACCAAGGGAAATGTGTTTCGCTTCTACAAAACTCGTTACTGTTTGTTCAACTATTATCAAAACCATACTTTTGAAACGAAACATCAAAGAAAGCATTATGTTAAAGACGGCAAATGTCTTTCTGAACGAATAAACAAAAAAAGAACTATCAAAATTAATTGCTACAAAACCAAAACAGTCGTGCGTTCAACCAACAAGAACAACTTAGTATTTGGGAAGTTTATTAGACTTGATGAATTTATTATGTTTCTATAGAAATGGCTAAAAGCTTTTTTTTAGAATTTTTAATATGTAGGGTAAGTGCTCCTATAGTGGTAGTACTTATTGGTACCTAGTACCAATAGTGAATGTAGTGGAATAAAATTCTAGCTCTACGACGAAATACAATGGAGATATTTGTTCTTCTATTAAATGTTCTTTGATCTTCTGCGAAGTGTTTAAACGGTAAAACTTCTTATTCCGTAATGAATTAAGGCTCCAAAATTAATATTTTCCGAACAGGTTATACTAGTATGCTGGATTTCTGAAGAATTTGTCAGGTATGCCATGATTTCCTTAAGGCTGCTAATCGCTGCAAAATGCATTGGTTTATGAGAGGTCTATGATGCCCATGCATTGGTTTTTGACCAAGACAATGCATTCGCCTATGAGTATTTTGGCTATTCTGTTTTAAATATGCTTCGAAAATAAGTCACAGTCAAAATATATTCAATCATTTCCAAGCACTATAGGAACACGATACCACAACTATAGGAACCATACCACCATTATAGGAGCAACAAACTCCGAAGAAATATACGTTTTTTTCGTCTATTTTTAATGTTTTACGGTGAAAATAGATGTTTTCGAGAAGAAAAGTCGTGTTTCGACCATAATTGGTACAAATATGTAAAATATTGTGTTCTTAAGTTCGTTAGTTACATTACTAAGTGCACCACTGTCGGTACCGTTACCGTTGTATTGAAAGCAAACAAAACAAATTCCGATATCATACTCTTCATTTTTTACTTTTATGGTTCATAGGGAAAAATATTTACCATGAAATTATAAAAAAAAACCTACGCAGACTGCTAGGTTTTTCTGGTGATATTCTGTTATTTTACACCCCAAATAGCTAAAATATTGTGTTGTATTGCCAACTTTAGTCTTGAATAGCTTATGGTCCTGAAAGGGTTAACCCTCCCTCATTCTTGTTTTTTTTTCTTCTGCTTCATCTTGTCCCTTCCTGGTTCGTAACGGTGAACACGCTTTTCCACGACAGCTTACTCTGCTATCTCGTAAGGAACAGACACACGGTGTGATCTCCGGCTTCAAGAGTGTCATCCTTCGATTTCAATCCTGCCACAACGCAACGTCCGGTGTACGACCACGTTGACTTCAATCTGCCGTATTTACATTCCATTCCGATTCGAACACCCTTGCCGTAAGGACCATTTGCCCCCCTCCCCTTGTTCCATCGATACATCGATACAGACAATAAAATGGCCGGACGGAGGCCCCTTACACACACGCCCAAACATCGTAGCCCCAAAACTCGGTGGGGGTGAAGTTCGGCCGCGCTGCGGAAAAGTTTACCACCGAAGTACTTCCTCCGAATGCCTCCGAGTCCCCTTTGGGGAAGTGGCGTTTTTTAGGTTGGATTTTCCGCTGCCGTTCCGTTCTGCTCGTGTGTTTTTTTCCATTTCCAATTTGGATTTCGGTCCCCAAAACGCTGAAGGAACGTCGAAATGTCGGTGCGAGCGGTGAGTTGTTTGTTGCTGGCGAGAAGAAATAAAACTTTATCGCTCTCGGGGCTTCCGGATGGGGGGGAAGGGGGTGGGGGGTTGTGAAGGGGCCGTTTTGGGGCCCTTGGTACCACGCGGTACCACGTACTCGTCCAGGACCAGCCGGGCAGAGTCCGGGTTTTCGATATTTAAATTTAGGTTCATGCGAAATCACAATGAAGGTAATTTGGCTGCCATTTCGCAGCGTCGCGGGGGAAACCGGTATGGCACGTGGGAAGGGAAAATGCGTACAGCTTTTCACGAGGAGCGTTGAATTCGGGCGAGGTTATTTCGAAAGTTCAGCCCAACGCTGATAGATTGTTGTTGTCCGTAAGGAACTTTAATCTTGAGCTAAGCTACAGCAATTTACCCTCAACGTTTGATTAAAATTAAAATCCACATCAATGTTGCGTTAAGCGACAGTTCAAACAGTTCAACCTAACACGTTCTACTCCGAAGAGACGAGCCGGGTTTTTTTGATCTTTACAACTTCCCCCCTTGCGTCGTAAATAAAATGCCCTTTGCGGATGCATTTTAAAAAGCATTCATTACCTCGGTTCGTACCGATGCAACGGCTCGGTTCGGGTACGTGGCTGGCCACTTTGACCAGCATGTAAAAAAACGTCCATTCCCATCTCGATTAACACTCATCGGGGCCCGCATTGTGCCCCCGTACAACGACAGATATGATCCGAGAGTATCAATTTCGTCGCCCCTAGCAAGCAACGCGGTCGATTAAAAAACATAAACTGCTCTCCATTTAACAAATGCATGACAAAGCAATTAGCACGTGGCGTGTTACCACGATGCGTCCCAACGCTGTTTCTTTCGCCATCTTCGCCACCTCTTCTGTGTGTGTGCAGTCTATAAAAGAACCTCAAGACGGTCTCTGAGGGTGAAGTGTATTTATTTTGGTATTACTCGCAACGCAAAACCTCCTCTGGCAAGAGGAGGCTGCTCTGTCTCGGAAAGCTGCTCGAGCCGGGCCTTCTTTGCACAAGCGTCCGTTGGGGTCCTTTCGGGGTGCAACCAGTGGCGGATGTAACGCCCCGAGCTCGCAACGGGCCCGGACCTTCAAGGGACTAGTTCTCAAAATTTATACTTAAACAAATATTCTATAGAATTACAGATTGGAATAGGACCAATATTACAAAAAATGGTAATTTTACTGTATCCTATAAAAACTATTGCTAAGAACCGTAACGAAATAATGAAAGGATGGTCCGGTGTATAATCAGAGTTGACGAGTAACAGAAGATAAATGTTTTATAGCTTATCAATTGGAAACAAGTATGTATTTGCATCAAAACCACAAGATTTTTCCTTATACATCAAGCATAGGATTGAAATAATGCTATGAAATACTAAAACAATTTCAATACAAGCGATGCGCTTTTGACATATCCTGTTAGACAATTTCTTGCATTTGCCAATGCTGCATACCATTTTAACTAAATCGTCAGTCCTTGTACAACGAGGTACGTGTTTCATACATTACATATTACAACTTTCCTCTCTTTCTTTCCTCTCATGCTTCGAGAAGTCAGCCAGTAAACTTATTGTTTGTAGGATAAAAGTAATATCTAACATTGATTTTGTTGAAATTCATGTAAACAAGATGAAAATTTATCATTTTTTGCGGTATTGCGTAGAGGCCCCGTTCATTTTATCGCTTAGGGCCCCCATGAGTGTAAATCCGCCTCTGGGTGCAACCGCAAATGCCAAGAAAAGAAGGCAAACGAGCTAAAAACACGGCACAAGCTTTGATGGGCCAAGCTGTCAAATGTTCGAACGACGAAACGCGATCCAAAACGGAAGGGTCAAACCTTTGACGGATTGCACATTGGGCCGACCGGGTACCGGTACGTGGACAAAACCATGGGCAAGATGTGTGTACCCTCGAAACATAAGTAATTAGATTTCGTAGCAGTTCACGCTAAAGAGTGTTACTTTTGTCAAAAAGAAGTGCACGAAATTTGTGAGTGAACTCACACAAATACGCTTAAATACGCTTCAATTTCATTGCCTCGGTCCCTCGGTCGCTCTTGTTTAAAATGTATTTCCGATCGCTTCGGGTTACTGCCAACAGCGTCCAACCCGCGCCACCGTCCCTCCCCCCCTTGCCACAATCATTCTGTGTCACGGGGTGGAAAAGCGGCAGCAGCAGTAGTCGCTAGAAATAACGCACCGTACCGGTTCGAACGCAATCGAACGCCACCGGAGACTTCCCTCAATCACTCAATCACTGCGTGAACGTGTTGGTAACCGCCGAAACGATCCTAAAATAGCTGCAAAACCCCCATCCGAAGTTAGTGTTCTTTTCCGAACAGCGGGGTGAAATGCTGGCGGCGGCAGAGGTGTGCATTTTCCACTGCGACTTTAAACCAAAATGCCGTCGTTCAGCGTCGAGCGTCGTGCGGGCTGATCTTTGCAAAAATTGGTGAGAAATGGGACGCACCGACCTCCCGATGCCGAGTGGAATCTGGAGTAATCGATTGCAGCTGACAACCGATGCGCATTTAATGTGGTTTAGAGAAATCAAGAAATTTGACTATAGTTGTGTAAGTCTGATTCAGATTCATAAATCTGAATGAATCTGTGCCTTATACGGGATTCATGAATCTTTCGTCTAGAGATTCATGAATCCTGAAGACACAACAACTGATGAAAAGTCACCAACCAAAACTGGGTTGAGGGACCCCTTTTATTTCCACGCCTATGAAAGAATCAGGGAGATTCATGACATGATCCATGAAAGATTCATGAAGATTCATTAAGCTTTGAAGATTTGAATCTTAGGTGAAAGGTTCATATGAATGAATCTCGCGAAAAGATTCATTATGCACAACACTAGATTTGACACAAAAGCCTCTAGTATAATTCGACACAAAAACAATAGTAGTAATGTGGTTCATTACTTGGTGGATGGGTCCGAAATTTCGAAATACTAATGAAACATTAGGAACCGCTCTTTTCGGTCTATGGTAATTGCCCTATGTAACTTTGCACACGCTTTCCCGATCGAAAACGATCGAGCAATCAAAACCGGTGGCGAAGATTTCTCGAACCGCAAATCAACTGTTTGATGGATAAACACAATCAATCCCTGCTCCTTACCAGCTCTCTCTCTCTCTCTCTCTCGCTCTCTCCCGCAAAAGGCCAGGATCCTCCCTTCGCTGCATGGACGCATTGCGCCAGAAGCCGGAATGAATCGTTGATTAGGCGTAAATCCGTCAATCCTGGGACGCGCCCGCTCCTTTCCCGCCTTCGTCCGTCAGTCCTAATCCGACGTGTTGCCAAGGGAAAGGAAAGTAATTATTGCGATTGTAATCAACCGCAGCATCAACATCCCCGCCCACACCACCCTCGACGTCTTTCCACCGCGCGTCGCCAAGAACTGCCGATAATAATTGAAAATCCACTGTACAAACAACTCGCGGCAACGGAAGGAAGAGTTGGCACCGTGTGGGGGTAGTGGAGAAACATGCGGTGACACGACGAGGACGAACAGCATACCAGACCAAGCCCGGTGACGACAGTGCCCGAGGCCCGCCAAACACGACACGACACGGAATTGGTGGAGTCGTCACGGGGTGGTGTCTGAAAACTGTCGCCACGGCTTGGTCCGAGGGGCACGGGTGGAGTGGGGGGCTGGCAACTCCGGTGCCAATGGCAGCGCCGATTTGTCAGTCAGATTTGATTGATAAGTCGTGCGATGAGCGGCCTACATGCCGCCGCCGCTTCATCTCCCCCCGAGGCGCTCCTATTGTCGCTGGCGTCGTTGTCAACGGGGTGGAAAAGTTGCTGAAGGTGACACTGCTTAGGACCCTCGAGGCGTGATGCACGGTGGTGCCGGTTCTGTGTCGATTGTGTCGCTAACAACTGCGAACCAGCGAGAAGCGTTTCTCGCGCGTTCATAATTGTTTGTCCCAGGGTTAAGCACTCCCGAGAAAAGCCCGAGGGCAATTGGACGGGTTTTCCGGATTTTCTTATGAAGCTTCTTTTAGTAGTAAATATCTTTATTACAATAGAAGTGAAGCTTCAATAAGCAACGGCATTAAACAAATTGATTTTATCAGAATTCAATAATATAGGAATCGCGTATTTTTTATTTTTCGTACACGTTGTAATTAGAGTTTTGTAAATCCGATTCAGATTCATGAATCTGAATGAATCTCTGCCTCATAAGGGATTCATGAATCTTTCGTCTAGAGATTGATGAATCCAAAAGACACACCAAATGATGGAAAGACACAAGCCAAAAATGGATTGAGGGACCCCTTTTATTTGCACGCCTATGAAAGAATCGGGGAGATTCATGACATGATCCATGAAAGATTCATGAAGATTCATTAAGGTTTCGAAAGATTCATTAAGCTTTGAAAATTCGAATCGGCAAAGATTCATGAATCCATCTGAATGAATCTTAGGTGAAAGATTCATATGAATGAATCTCGCCAAAAGATTCATTAAGCACAACACTAGTTTTAATGTTAACAGATTTTGATTGGACTCATTTTTTTTTTTCCTGTAAAGTTATTTTACTTTGATTCTGAAAAAAGGACCCATAACCTTCTCACTCACATCGAGCATAAAATGGGTTATAATTAATTACAACCGGCCATCCAATTCCCCGGATTATCCTTGCAGTTCTGAAATTATAGTTTATTCAACCTTTTTGACACATTGCGATGCTTTGGTGCGGAGAGCAGAAACGGGAGGAAATTACAGGGTTTACTCAACAATAAATATACAAATTAATTTTGTTCCAATATGAGACACGGATTATCCATGACGTACAATAATGACGGCCGGGAACACGCGTGATTGGGACCGGATTATGTTATATGGTTCTTTACATAATTATCGGCGACGCGTTTGTGTTTCCTTTAAACCAATAATTTATTGTCGCCGCGTTTTATCGCTTTTATTTACAGCACGCTGAGGGATGATAGAAATAAATTTCAAAATCGAGTTAAAACAAAGGCATGTCGAAAGTTCACGAGCGAAAAAATGAAAAGAGCTAACGAATGAACATGGTCTCAACCTAAACTGGCACCACAAAGAGAGACAGCGATTTTTCACAAACTTAGGAAGGATAGTTGAAAACGTCAATGCCACAACAATCCTTACGCCAGAGTGAGTTAAGCTCTCGTGGTGTGGAGTGTACTATCCATAACGGACACAGGCTACGACTCGCAGCGAAGCTCGACTTTAATAACTCATCTCAAAAGCATTGACAACGCGTGGCATGAAGTGCATGTATTCCATGCGTGCATCAATCGCGAGCTCATTGCACATGCCAAACTGCAAACTGCACTTAGCTGTAGGATTGCTTCCCGTACCGTCCCGTCCCGTCCACCCCATCGCTCACCCCCATCCTTCATTTGACAGAGAAATCCTTTTGCCATATAGGGTCCTTTTGCTAGAAGCACACACATACCACATCGATATCAATGAACTCCGATGGTGTGAAATGTTGTATTCAGTGGCGAAAACCGCCATGCCTCCCGGACGCCCCCTCCCCCTTGGTCCCCCAGTTCACCATTAATGTAGTATTAATAACGGCAACATTTAGGCCAGCGGGTAATTGCTTCGCCGAACCGTCGGTGGAGTCGGTGCTTCAGCTCCAAGCCGAATCGATCCGCCGAAGCCAGGTGCATCCGTGGGTGCAATGCGTGTAAATTTATGCATCCAGCGCGGGATCAGTTGGTGCCGATGCGCTGGCGTTTTGGTGTCGGTTGGGGAAGGGCACGGCAGGATTTGCACCGGTTGCATCGAACACATGCACATGTGCACTGGTGCAACGAGCCACTGCATCGGTGTCGATCCTCCGCAGCGCCGCGAACAGACGGTCCTCCGGTTTTGGCGCACGATGCTGGTCTGTTTGATTAAACGTGCGAAGCTTGAACGAGGAGAGGTGTCGGGAAGGTGGTGACGATGAGCATCAGCTTTCCGTGACGCGAACCACACATCGGGCAGGCTCAGGCGGAAAAGCGGTGGGGTTTTTTTTCTCTCCCAACTCCAACTCCGAGATACACCCCACCTGATCGACTGCGGGCCGGTCGGAATGGGAGAAAGGGTGCGAACAAAATTTGCCGCCATGTTCATGTCTTCCGCCGTCGCCAACTCATGTAGTCCCCCTCCCTGTTCCCCCTCCCTTCCCTTTCCAACAATGGAACCGAACATGGGAAGCTCCTGCTGCGCGAAAATGTCATCAGACGCTGTCGGAAAAGTGACGCGACGACCGCGCGACTGGCACCGAACCGATAACTCCTTCCCTCCCAGAGCCTCCAGCACGGTGGTTCCCACGCGGTCGGTCGCACCGCGCCACCGGAAGAAATGACAAAAACAAATTGAAAGCGATATGTGGGAATGTTCCTTCCTCCATGTGTAACCATCCGGCGGACTGATCCGCCGAGGTTCGGACCTCCTGCCGGCACACAACAAGATGCTGCTCCTGCCAGTGTCGTTTTTCCAAGGCACATTTTCGGCAAACCACAAGTCTTCCACCCCTCGGAGCGGTTCGCGGTTCTTGTGGCGAACGTCAGCGTCTCGAGCCGGTTGGACGCGAATCGTTATGCACCGTTTTCCCACTGTCAAAGTAATAACGATAATCGGCGGATAATGATTATGGCGGTAAGCGGGAAGCAATTTTCTTACCCACCGCTCACCAAACCGGCTGCGTGGTGTTGTTTTGCATGCGACAGCCGTGGTCGAATCTGTGACCGGAAGCGGCTGCTTAGCGTACGACTTAGGAGGTAATGTTTTGCTCGCCGTAAACCAATTAGCAGCGAGCAAAAGAACTGGAAACTGTTTCCCAGCTCGTGCATGCTCTCAAAAGGGAACAACTAGGATTGATGTAAAATAATAACATTAATGATCCAAGCGATAGGGATTAAAATTGAAGAACAAAGTAGAACATTGCATGATGATTCAGCGTGGAATAAAAGATTGGAAACAAATCTACAACGAGGTTTATCTATGATAATTACCACGATTGCTAAGTGACAAGAAAACAGGTAGGTTAAGAATATTCAAACTCTTTCATATTGTCACAACACTTGCTACATTAATGGCAGAGCGAGAGTATCACTTATTGCACACTGAATATAACATACTAGTTACTTACAGATAAGTCAACGTAAAATGTAAAGAAGAGTGGTTTCTCAAAGAATGTTTATGCCGTTTCGAACCAAAATAGAAGAAAAAACTAATAGAGTATACTCATCAATAGAACCGTTCCAAAATTCCTCTCCTGTAGTAAATTAAACGAGCAAATCATCTAACAATTTAACAGCTACTTTAAAAGACCCGCAAACGGAAAACATATTCATTTTTTCATAAAAATAAACAGAGCGGAGTTCGTGATGTAAGACACTAGTACATTATTCAACGATTGAGAGTGCATTATGTTGGGAGAAATTATTGAATTTTCGATATTTGTTGCATACCCAAAGACGATTTCACTTGACACGATCATAATGAGAAATTGTGAGCCTAAAGTTATACATACACTGAATGAAAAACTATTATCTACTTCCAAATAAGTTAACCTCAAATTTATCTGCCAATCCTGAACAATAGAAACACATTACAAGCATGGAATAGTACATAAAATGTAAAGAAAAGTTTATTTCCCAAAGAACGTTTATGCCGTTTTCTGCCAAGAATGAAGAAAAAACTAACATAGTTTACACATCAATGGAATCGTTCCAATATTACTCTCTTGTAGTAAATTAAGTGAGGAAATCATCCAAAAATTTGATAGTAACTTTAAAAGATCCGTGAACGGAAAATCTAATCATTTTTTATAAAAATAAACAGAACAGAATTCGTGATGTTGGACACTAGTCCATAATTCAACGATTGAGAGTTGGGAGAAATTAATGAATTTTCGATATTTGTTGCATACCCAAAGAAATTGTCTAAAGATCTAAAGTCTAAAGTCTAAAGAGTCTAAAGTTATAAATAAAATAGGATCAAATAACAGAAGAAATAAAATTTGAAAATCAAACAAACCAAAACAAGAAGGGTTTTTAATTTATATAACTATTCAGAGCAAAGCGAATCCAAGGAAATTTTTGCGCTAATACACGTCGAAAATTAGGGAGAGCAACCTAATTAACCTTCGGTAATCGATATTCATGAAACATTGATAAGCCGCCCCTGGCGCGGTTCAAAATCGGTAATTATTGCGGTAATATCGCACATCACGCGGTTTGGAAATTTGATTTCCAGCACAAGATTAAAGATTCCGCTACCTCAGCTCGATCGCACTCACCCCTCATCCCAGATTCGAATAAATGGCGATTTGTAACTGGCTGTAAAATGAATCGCACACAATTGGCCTAATGTGCAGTCCATTCCCTCCCATTCCCTCCCCTCCCCCGAGCCTCGTCACACGACCCCGTTGAAGGTTGTCGTCAACCGCCACTTGGGACGGCGTGCATACAACGATCGTTAGTGGCCAAACCGTTGTCCCCGAACAGTTCGACCCGCTTCCATTCCGTTCCGCTCCGTGCAGCGAAGTGCATCGCAAAGCTAGTGTGTGTGTATGTGTTCAAGTGTGTGAGTACCTTTGGAAGAGAGGCAGCTGAATGACGTTCGTGATGGTCCGAAAATTAAGCAAGTGAGATCGTCACCCCCCTCCGTCTCCAGCTTCCGAGATGCTGCAATTTCCATGATGCCAATTGGTTTCCGGCTCAGCTGTGTGGGTGTGCATTTCCAGGCGGGTACACTTTGTTCACATATTGTGCAATATGACAGTGCGAGTCTCGAAATGACCTTCTCGGAGGCAGGGAAGGCTGTGAGTTCGGGGGAGGCTGAGGTGTTTTTCACGTAACGATCGTGTTTTCGTTGCCTAGTAACGTATCACCACGACCAACGTAACACATCGCCCATGGTTCGATTTCGCGCTTCTCGCTCGCTTCTCGGAAAACCCACCGAGAGCAAAGCAATGGACGCATGCGCACATCCTTTGGCGGAGATTTTCCACGCAACATTGCGCTCCGCTTTTCACCTTCAAACCGCTCAAGCACTTGGTTTTCCATTTTCAGCTTAAACCCCCTTCTGTCTCCGACCAACGATCGCGTTCTAGACGGAAAACCGACGATCAGCGGGATGGTAGGTTACATCTCTCTCTCTCTCCTCTCTTTATCTTGTCATCAACCGACGATCGCACGAGGCACGTTTGTTGCGGCGTGTTACGTAAAACATGAAAACATGACGCGAACGCCGCGGCAAAGAAAGGTCACGCGCCATCGTAACGGCCGGTCCTGTTTTTCGTCTTTGTTTTTCCCGCCGTCCTTTTTTCCCGTTCACCCGCGACGACCGGCATTTTGAATGCGTGCGTTCTCGCGGGTGGACCCGAGGGTGAGGCGGACGAAGGAAACGGATGACTCTAATGGGGCGGATGTGTCGAACACAGGATTAAAGTTCCTCGGGAAATGGCACCGCCTTAAGGTGGCCTTAAAGCGACAGCCTTGCAGGTCTGCGACGTCACCGCGGCAGATGGCTGGAACCGAGGTGGTGGTGGTGGTGGACGGGACCGCGTCCTTCCAATCATGCCAATTTTCCGTTGGAGGTTTTTTCACGGCTTTTTTGCACGATCGCTCGCGATCTGTAGCCACATGCACACCGGCTAAAGAGTAGCACTAAAAATAGCGACTACTTTCTACTGAAAATCGCCGCCCGAGGCATCCATGGGTCCCGTGGCGGAGTCGCCACCGTTCGCATCGCAATACTCATGAGTCAATCGTAGTTGCGCTCGGAGGATACTTAGCTATCCGCTGCGCCGTCTCGCTCGCTCCTTCTGACATGATCCTAGGGACGTTCTTCCATGGTTTTAAAAATATCTAATTAGACCGCATTTACCGGACTTGCGGTTGCGATTTTTCCTGCCTGTTAAACCCCCCCCCCCCTTCCCTCCCACCCCTTCACCCGGTTCTAGGTTGGCCAAAAAGTATCGTGGAGCGAAATTGCGGCGTGCAGGTTGGAAACCGAGAACCGATATAACCATGCACAAGCAGTGACGAACACGCCAGCATTTCCGTCGGATGGACGTCATCACTCTTCGGCCTCAGAACGACACCGATTGAAACAGCGTGTAATCTCACGAAAACCGTCCGTAACATGTATTATTTCAACATTTTCGTAAATAAGTCACATTTCCTAACGACTAACGAAGTCAAAAGTTTTCAGCGACAAGTAATATACTTAGTTTAAAATGGTCCAACCCAGCGTCTAACATTATTTAAGATCAATAATATAATAATTGCATTTCATGACCACGTTACAGACATAGAAACTTATGTTTCTCCTTTGAAATTTAATTAATTTCAATCAATCTTATTTACAAAACTGTTCCAACCAGGCTCCTTAAGAAGTAAAGTTTATGTTCCATAATAAATTAACATCCGTTAAATTCCCGATTTCCTTTCCTTCCAACTGGTCGGTATGTTATTTACACGCCCAAGTTAGCTCTTCTCTACTATTTGAAACACATTTCGAGTAGGATAACAATCTATACCTCTTTCTGAAGCAAATTCATGGGATTCACACATGAGAAAACGATATTTTTCAAATGCTATTGTCCTTAAAATCGGATAAAATACCCGCTAACTGCAAGCTAGCGACCTAAGTAGCAACAAAATCATACGAAATGAAAATCTAGCGAACCATATTTTACTCCCAAATGAACCAGTTTCACCAGATCGAATCAATGTATACCTACAACGTCACATCCAACCTAGATTTCACCTGCTAGACTCGGTCGTCTCGTAATCGTCGGTGCTCTCCTTTCCGTTTGAACAAGCGGAGATAAGCAAACATCATGGTCCGGCGGAAGTAGGCAGCCAGGGAAGACGTTGTGTTTCTTCTGTTTACCGACTAAATTAACGACCCCGTGCTAGATGGCTCGGATGGCAGCAGGTTTTCGAACGCGTTGCTGACCAAATTCTGCCGCTAACTGATAGAACGTACGGTCGAGGGAAAGAATATGTATGTATGAGCCATAAACAAACGTATGAAACAAAGTGTTCGAAAGTAAAACAACCCATTACATCAATCAACAGATTTGGTTAAAGTATCCGGCCGTCTTCGCCGAAACCTTCCCCAAAACTTGTACATTCCAAAGCGAAGGAATGTCGAGACGCAGCATTACCCAGCTTCTGACAGCAGTATCCGAAGGGACGAATAACTCCTTTCTTCACGCTAAGGAACTTTCCAGTTCAAAAAACTTTTCCCGATTGCAGATGTTCCGCAGCCATCGGGGACAGCCCGGGAATGTAAGTACCAGATGACTGATGCACTGTGGATCGATTGATTCGATTACCATTTCTGCACCAACTTCGCTACCAAAGTTGGCTCGAAGGCTGCAGGGAAGGCTATTAAGTAGCCATCTCGGAAGGGAAAGCATCGACGGACCGGGCAACTTTCTGCCACGAAGTAGCATCCACTTACCCCGGGTCATTTGGCACTTCCGCCTGATTGTTGCCCTGGTGCGAGCCGAGGTCCTGACTCTGGTGCTCCATCGTTGCCGCTTGGGAGATTAAGTTAGGTTACACTACGCGCGCGGTTGTGGTTTCGCAAAACAGTCGTACAGCAGGGGTGTGCCGGGAGCGTAGAGCGGAAGTCGAACTGAAAACTGCAACTCGCGAACGGACCACTGAGGCCGGGGCTGGAAATTCCGCAGGCAGCAGCGAACGGAAGCACTTTTTTCTTAAACTTTCACACGAGACCGTGGCGTCGGGCGTTTGGACACACGGAAAAACTCAGCTTCTTCGCAAGGATTTTCTCTTCGCTTCGAGCTATGCCTTCTATGACCTGCAAGGATCTACTGCTCTGCTACTACAAACGCCTGCTGATTCGAGTGGAGGGGAAAACACGCACTATGAAAGCGATGCACGAAGACGAATTCTACGATTAAATGCTTCGATTAAATATACGCAATATGATTATTTCTATTTCTTTTCCCTTGAACAACACACACTTTCAAACGCTACGTATCACACTGACACCGAGAAGAAACAGCTAACGGGGGGGGGGGAGCTGGACGCACGGACTATTATTTTTCGAAATAATGTCCTGCAAACCTGAAAATGCACAAAACATACTCCTTGGTTAGGACCACTCAGTGACAACTTCCATTTCTTTATTCTTTTTAACACATGCCCCAATTTATGCGACTGCCGCACGTGTAGAAAGCACGTGGGATGGTTCCACTTGGGCCGTAAAATCACTTCCAAACGAATTTTCGCAACTTTATTCTCCACAAATTATTGTATCGAATCGCTCGGTCGAAGCACGTCACAAACACACTCCGAGCGGGAGTTGGTTGAATATTTCATATACGCATTTTAATTTACTTCACCGATCACTAAAACCGTAGCACAGATAACATACGCGAGCAAGTTTGAAAGGGGAGTGTAAAGTACCGGAAAACTACAGGAAAAACTCTGAACGAGTTTTTTTTTCAATTTCCGTTTTTACATGCTTTAAGAGCTTCTCAATGAATCGTAACTATCTTATAAATAGAATGATAGCTAAACGGTAAGTTCGAACCAGATTTAGTACAAAATTGAACAGAAATGTTACCCCCATTGGACAATGTTAATTTTGTCAAGCTTTCGGTTATAAGCTACATTTTTATGATATCTTTATTTTTATCGTAGCTTTGCAGGGCAAATCTTCCTGTAAACTGTTTTAGGTGCCCGTGTGCGGTAGCGATAGATAACACATAGATAATTCCACACGCTCCATTCCGATCGACATTCCAAATGGCGATGACCTCCATGACGCACCACACCTGGCCTGTAAAATGGAGCGCTAAAGCCGACCGACATTTTGGTGCGCCTGCCAAAGGATCCGAATGGTTTCGGTGAGACCATACAAACGCAAAACAAAACACACATTTATAGCCGAGACCCTACGGGTTGCCGTATGAATGGCATCGCAAAATTTCATCGCCATTTGCCTACCGGATGGGGCCGCCTCCGGTACGTGCTGCAAATTTTAGCACGCCGGTTAATCGATAGAAACCACGTGCTGATTGTGGGTGGTAGTGTGTCGAAAATTCCTATACATTCACACTGGCGCTGGAGCGTGCGATGGGTTTGCTTTCGCATGGAATGTGCCGGAGACGAGGCCTTCACTTAAAAATACTTTATCAAATGAAATGTCACCACGATTGGCCTCGAGTACAAGCTTAAAGCTAGTTTTTCACTTCTTTCGATAGGTGAAATCCTTATTGGAAAGGATTAAATCGCAACACTGGTTCTCGGGTATCCTTGGCGTGCGGGAACCACGAAGCAACGACTCGGGCGACTTCTTTTTATCCCTACAACACTAAAACCCCCAGTATCGGTATGCGGGTGTTTTAAACCGGAGGTCGGCTGGTGGAAAAATGTAGTTCACCGGTGGCGACCCAGGAGCTGGCACACGTGGTGGTGAGAAACGGGCCGCGTAAGGAATAAATCATCGAATTTTGCGCTGAAACCAGGGGCGCAACGTCGTTGCCGTGTGGTTGATGATAAGAATCCGTGTTTGTTTCGCCGGACCGTCGCGGAGTGGATATCGGGAGCCCCAATCGAGGGTAAAGATAAAACATGGGTAGGAAAAATGCCACCGTACGGCACGGTGCCAATATAACTCACTAGAACCGTAACGGCTAATCGCTAAAAACTCGCGTGGCTAAAGTGCTGCACGGATGAGACTCCACTACGGCAGAACGAACTACTACGACTGGCTTTTCCTCGACGGCAAAACACTATATGTAATAGACACACACGCTGGCTCAGCGACGGCTAGTCAGTACAGGGCGGAAGCAGACCGAATAAGTGCACTCGACGACTTCCAAAACGATACTGTTGTGAGAGTCGTGCCGTGCGGATCGCTACACCGACCGAGTTCGCCGCTCCCGGCAAACGGAACGGAGTGCACCCAGTTCCGAGAAATTCCGACATCACGAGGTCTTCGGCGAGAAGAGATGAAAACCGTCCCGCGAGGCGGCGAACAGCCGCTACAAACAGCGCAGAAAAGCGGCGCAGAAGCGCGTGAGATGCACTGATTAGATGTTTGTTGTTTTATTATCGCTCCGCCGCGAGTTGGAGCTTTGAAAGCTGCACTCGGCTGTTATGTGCCGGGCATGTATATGCACTGCATGGTGCAGTTTCACGAGTGTGTGTAACGGCGTCGTGGGCGAGTTTCATTCATCGTGCACCTTGAAGGAAGAAAAAAGCACAGCTATTTCTCTATTCGAATCAGCAACAATGACGAACTGAATTTATTTTTAAAACATCCTTCAAAGAGCGTCGTTTACCTTTTTCTGTGCTTTTCAAAGCAAGTTCGTTTGTACTCATAGCGTTCGAAAATTCAAAACCGACCACGTGATCGATGTGGAAAACAATAGGATCGTTTTTCAATCGTTCATACAAGCGTTAAATTGGTTGAAAATTATTCAAAGAACCCAACTTACAGTTTGATACACAGTATTTTAAATTAAAAAAAAAACATTGTTGTTGTCACACTGAATGCCTTATGTGAGGGAATGTGTTATTAATATAATTAAAAGTAAATTTAAATGAATGTTTTACGTACTTCGAAGTACGTAAAAGAAGTAAAGTAAAACTTAAAAACAGCTTATTGAAAAGAAAACACAAAGTGGTCTTATTTTCAACAGTTTGCTCGTATTCGAATAAGTGGACTGTGTTGATTGCAACTAAACTAAAATGATAGTAAATAGTTTCAATTTAGAAAATTTGAGATTCCATTGGATGTATTTATATAAACACTATTGTACTTCATTTCTCTTTGTTTCTTGAATTAATAACAAATTTCCTTTGAGAAAAATATATTAAACATTATTATCTTTATACTATGCGATCTTTATTACACAAAATTACCATAAAATACACCGAAAGCGTACACAGTTTGAGTAAGTAGACCTAAGGAAACCAACGTGTCGCCCCAGTGCAATTACCATCATTTCTAGTATTTAAAAATATAACACGCACACACATCGATCACAACTGATATGTACAGGAACTAGTATGGCGACTGTTTAAGTTCGCCGAGAATCAGCGGAACTTTCCGTAGTAGATGCCGCCCCTAAAGAGGACGAGCTGGTTACGGATTCGGCGGGCTGCGTGTGTGGTGTCGCCAGTAACGCGGTCAGCGTGGCATGCGAGGAACTGAGTGAGGAAATGCGCTGCCTTGCAGGCAACCCCGTCGACGCGGCGGTGCCTATCGGGGCTTTGGGAGATTCGAAGGCATCCGTCGTCGACCGTTGTCGATCGGTCAACTCCTTTAGTAGCTTCTGAATTTTGGCGTAGATCAGTTCCGTTACCTTAAAACCTTGTAGATCGATCGATTTCCCAAAGTTGCTTGAGTGTTCGAAAGCGTTTCGTTCGATCAGCTTTTTGATGTCGTCTAGCGCGAGCAAGAAAAAGCGACCATTTTTGTTCAATGGTGTCACCTGTTTCTGCTGCAGCAACCAGTCTCGATCCTGCGCATCCGGGCAGTATCGTAGCACCTCGGGGTGTTTGTTGGCCAACCGCTCGCGAAAGTCTGGCGTTCCAAGTGCTCGAGCTACTTTAAAGTCCAGTATAAACAAACTATCCGGGGTGATGGCCGTGGTTGGAATGGATTGGAGTGGTACACGAGAGGCAGCAGTGGCCGAACTACTAGCGGAAACTGAACCAGTAGGTTGAGACGGCAAACCCTGGTACTGAACGTGTGGATAAATGGGACCGTGTAGAAAATACTGGCGCTTGAACAAATCCGGCTGATTCGGCTCCGGTAGCTTCCTTTTCAGCGCTTGATGTAGTAAACTTGTCGCCACGCCAGCGGAAGGAGTGTTGTCTGTGCTGGAGTCGGAATCACTCAGCTCCATGCCGGGTGTATTCGCTCGGGAAAGTGAATTCCCGGCCGGTGAGGAAAGCTGGCTACCGTATTGGGCTTTGGTGTTTTCCAGCAACGAACAAAACACACTCTTCAGTGCTTCCTCCGAGATGGCTCCTTCGCCAAGGTTCTCCTTGATGTTTCTTATCGCCGGGACAAAGTAAGTCTGATGAAACTTTTTCACAATAGTATCCACCTCCTTGTCGAAGTAGCATTGAATATTTGCTCGCAGCAGTTCCAACGATTTGATGGCCGCATCGTTTGCCGTTTGACTCATGAAAGATCGTCCCGAGCTGTATCTTTGCTTCAGAGCTTCCAGTGTGGCTTCTCCGGACAAGGTATTTTTCAGTTTCTGAAAAACAAAAATGGCCTTTAATACGAAGGTCGCTTGCGTAGAGAGTGCGCACCGATACGGCACCTGTCTCACAAACAGCGTCGAGTTATTGGATTCCACTTCGGATGCATTGGTTGACGAATTGTTAGTCGAATGCAAATCAGAGGCACTTGTTGCTACCGCCGTGGTTGCCGCGGATACCGTTGCCACTGATGGTACTCCCACCGTGGAAGCTGCACTTGCTGGTGGAGCAGCATTGCTCGACGAAGCTGTAGAACTGCGCCACACACGCTGTATTACCATGCTGCCGAGTTACGAATACGGCGGGATTGTAGGAACGTTCGCGATGCAAACAATCGCTGCTAAAGGAACCGTGCACTTTGTGAAAGGAAAAAAAAGGGAATACTCGTTTCAGGGATAGTTTAACCAAACAAAGCTACGGGAAACAAGCTACGGTAATATGTGCTGCTAGGAAGGATATTGTGCTACTATCCTTACAAAGGATAAAGGATTCATTGGATTTGACAGTTTCGTCTTTCGATAGGATTCTGCGCAAAACGAATGTTGTGAGTAGCGTGCGAATTGGCAGGCAAATTAAATTGAAAGATATACCGTTACAAATTCAAATTGACTTTGTAATAGGCTGGTACAGGATATGTTAGTAAATTTTAAATACATGAAACTCATTAAACGGTAGGTTGCTTTAATCACACGTGAGTATGATATGAATTTTACAAATTCTGTTTATTTCAAACTCCAAGCATGCAAGTTGCAAACAAACAACGTCAGTCTAGGACGCAAGTTTTAGCCAAAGTAGTAATTTTTTAAAAGTAATTTAAAAACTACAAGCCGGTCTTAGAATGGATAATAAAATGTTCTAAGCATTGCTCGTTCGGTACAAAAATCATTAACAGTATGGCAATATGTTTTTAATACAATTAAAAATCATAAAAGGATTTAAATCGCATGCAATAAAATGAATTACCCTTGGCTCCAGCCATCTTGGCAAACAAGCTACCCAAACTATCAGGTTGTCCGCAACTAGCTTTGAAGGTTCCTTTGAACACCAGTTTTATAATCCCTTCATGAGAATACAACAAGTTGACTGGCGGTGAACGTGTAAAAACCGTTCAGATAATCGTCACATAAATCAGTTTTTTATGAAAAGATTAGTTTGAAACGGAAAGGAAAAAACTTCGTGACTAAAAGTTTCACATTGCATTGACAGTAGGTGCACAAATAGCACCGAGTTGACAACATCGTATGATCGCACCTCCGGTTGTTTGAATAAACTTGGGGCGGTTTTTGATAAACTCGGCGATTCGTGTGCCGGTCTATTCCATTCCTTCGTTTTTGTGATTTTACTTACAAAGTAGCGATCGCTTAAAGTACGTTCGTCTGTGCAATAGTTTCGGAAAGAATCGAATAAGGTAAGCCAAATACAGATAATATCCGCACCGTCAATGCGATTCGTCTACAATTCGTTATCTTTTCTTTGCTTGAAAATTGTTTATCACCGTGACTCCATCGACTCCATTGGAAGAGATGTGTAATCAATAATGCCGGTCTTAACGTGAAGTATTCATATCGAATTACATAATGACGTCAACATTTAAACCACGCTTTAGCCCGACTCGGGAAACTTACCATGAAAAGGGCTTGGTATAGGAAAACAGGTTGTCCCGGAGTAGTGCACGGAATAAGGTTTTAAATCAATTGCCTACCATTCCAGTTGGCCATAGAAAATGGAGGTGATTCAATGAGTTTTCATTTTGTATGCATCGAATTCTTGTATGAAATCAACATAAAAACTGCTTCTCTATACACAAACGGGCCACTAGAGTTCCGTAGTAATAATCTCATCGTCTGCCTTCCTCATCCACATTACCCGTTGCTCTTGCGTCTCCCCCCGCATGGTGGGGGCCACGAAACCTATCGTTCCGACCAACTGCAGTCACAACCGAAGCCGATGCCAGCGACGCGCTCAGTCTTCGTTTAGTTCCGGCCAGAAGCGGTCACGGCGTACGGTGCAGTGTTCGGTTGCAGTTGTGCTCGATCGTGTCACTGATTTGAATTTTTTACACTCACTCCATCAGGGAAACTTCAGACAAGTCTCTAAAGTAAGCATTCATTAACTTAACTTGTGCGGGTTGTTGGTCACTGTGAGAAATACCAATTGTTCGATCGTTCCTACTCGCCATCGTGACGTGTACAAAGTCCAAGGCCGGATCTAATGGTGTAGTTGTGGTGGGGTAGATTAAACCAAACCAGTTTCACTCCGTAGCAAGTAGAAAGTCGGAAGTTGGCCCTCGTAACAGTCCCACGGATTTGGAATTACGAGACCACCCTTCTCAATCGACACCCGGTGGGAAGTTTTTCAAAGCGCCTCAAGTGTATCCACCGACTACTTTAAACTGACTTCCCCCGGCAACTAGCCACAGCGCAACCTGAGGTGATGTCGAGCCCTCTAGAGAGGTTGTACATTTCGAGGGGTGTGTACACTCCCCGGTCAGTTCGTCGATCCTCGCGATAATCACCATCCAAATGCTTCCAGCAAACAGGTTTTCCCTTTCCACACCGTTCCACATCGTCTACTTCCCAACCTCCCGGGAATTGGGTGATTACGTGGTTCGACGGGGCAGCTCCAAAAGACGCTAGATGCTGTGATTCTTGGCTTCGAAGTGAAACCAGGAAAAAAAGCGCTGTTTCTTAGCAGGTTTTAGATGTTTCCGATTTTAAATGAAACAAAACCACCAATAACGGCATTCGTTATCAATCGTCCGGAACGAAAACCACAAACCAGAACGAGTTTGAAGCACCTTGTCGTTCCTTGTCGCGCGCATCTGCCGGCGATTCATCCGCTTATCAGCATACACATTTGATAAAAACCACAAAGATTGCAATGAACCAAGAGAAGAAGTGGCCTGTTGCTTCCGAGCGTTACGCAAGTCACCATCGGCTGCGATGGGAACCTATTTCCAGCGATACATCGTCTTCATTAACCAGGGACAATATGGCCCTCATGGTTGATTACAGAAGAAAGAGATGGCGCACGTACAGAAGACGCGTTTAGCATTGTTACATTTAACTTTTTTTTTTGTCTATGACCCCGTCTGATCTCCTTATCGAAGATCGCATGTAGCGCAAGACCTTCGAAAAGCCGGTGTTAATGAAATTCGCTCCATCATGACCTTCAAACTGTGCGGCTTAAAGCAATACGCAGCTTGTTTGAAATGTGCGACATGTAAATGGATAGGATAGGTTAAATATAAACAGTCATGCAAAAAGTAACATGATTGAGGGGAAGCGATCATTTACGCGCCTACTTAGCGAGGGCTTATGCGATAATGCTTCTTTTTGTTGTTTCCAAGGATATTTAAAAAATAAACAAACTTGTTTTTTGACGAGCAAAGCATCATTGGATTGTTTATAGGAAAAAGTAAATAACGTCGTTTTCTATCTCAACAGTAACGCAATGGCAACCAAAATCAAGGCCGGACCAGTGGTCGACATCCTTGGCGATGAAATGACCCGCATTATCTGGGACTCGATCAAGGAGAAACTGATCCTGCCGTTCCTCGACATCGAGCTGCACACGTACGATCTGGGCATGGAGCACCGAGACGCCACCGACGACAAGGTGACGGTTGAATGTGCCGAGGCCGTGAAGCGCTACAACGTTGGCATCAAGTGCGCCACCATCACGCCGGACGAAGCGCGCGTGGAAGAGTTCAAGCTGAAGCAAATGTGGCGCTCGCCGAACGGCACCATCCGTAACATTCTCGGCGGTACCGTGTTCCGGGAGGCGATCATCTGCAAAAACATCCCCCGGCTGGTTCCGGGCTGGGAGAAGCCGATCATCATCGGCCGTCATGCGCACGGTGATCAGTATAAAGCGACCGATTTCCTGGTGCCCGGACCGGGCAAGCTGGAGATGAAGTTCACCCCGGCCGACGGTGGTGAGCCGAAGACGTACGTGGTGAATGAGTACAAGAGTGCTGGTGTTGCGATGGGCATGTACAACCTGGACGACTCCATCCGGGACTTTGCCCATTCGTCGTTCAAGGTCGCGCTGGATCGCAAGTTCCCGCTGTACCTCAGCACCAAGAACACCATCCTGAAGAAGTACGATGGCCGGTTTAAGGACATCTTCCAGGAGATCTACGAGAAGGAGTACAAGAAGCAGTTCGATGCGCTCGGCATCTGGTACGAGCATCGCCTAATCGACGACATGGTTGCGTACTGCATGAAGGCCGAGGGTGGCTTCGTGTGGGCCTGCAAGAACTACGATGGTGACGTGCAGTCCGACACCGTGGCACAAGGATTCGGCTCACTCGGTCTGATGACGTCGGTGCTCGTGTGCCCTGACGGACGCACGGTGGAATCGGAGGCTGCCCACGGTACCGTCACGCGGCACTACCGCCAGCACCAGCAGGGCAAGGAAACGTCCACCAACCCGATCGCATCGATCTTCGCCTGGACGCGCGGCCTGCTCCATCGGGCCAAGCTGGACGACAATGCCGAGCTGAAGCGGTTCGCCGAAACCCTCGAGAAGGTGTGCATTGACACGATCGAGTCGGGCTTCATGACCAAAGATTTGGCCATCTGCGTTAAGGGCATGGCTAATGTGAAGCGTTCAGACTACATGGAAACGTTCGAGTTCATGAACAAGCTGGGCGAGAACCTGAAGGCCGCCCTTACCCAGAGCCGGCTGTAAAGGAAGCAGAACGCCTGAGCCATTGTAGCCTGGAGAGCATTTACACAACTCAACAACGCAGCGTTTTTTGGTGCATTCATTCATACATTCGTGTCTAAGTACGGGGGAGGTGATTTTTGCTGGTATAAATTAATAAAATAAAAAAGAACCATCTTTTGGAAAAAATATTGTTTTTTTTTTTTTATAAACAGATTTGGTAATTTCGTTCGTGCAGACAACTACAGTCAGTGCAATTATAAAAATTACTTCATTCAAATATGTTTTCAAAATCAAGAAGTAATTGCGCTACCTAGCTGTTTGTCAAACGTTCATTCATAATTGAGGCATAAACCAGGAAACCCATGTTGTTCGAAGATAGTTGAATGGGGTTTGCTAATAATTTTCCCAGATTTCCATTAGCAGTTTACAAACTTGCAGTTGACGATGTTTTTGAATAATTGCAATTTAAAAATTTCAAACACTTAATGGAACTGATAACTGAAACAAAGTAAACGAAAACAGATAAGATGAAACTGTCATAATACGTGACGTAAAATCAACGTTGAACACATCAAACACAAAAGGCCAAACGCTCTTGGAAGTTAAACCACGCAGTTTTGCACCAAAACAGATAGCCACGATTTATCATAACGCCATCAATCCTTTAACTACGTACTTCCGAATGCGTTTATGTTGTAGCATCGTTATAACAAACGGGTAAATTTTTATAAATTCCTGCCGACGCAGGTGCTCGCATGTCATAGGTAAGTTGATGAATGGAACATATGATCCTGTTGAGTTATGTGCATTTCGGTAACATATTCTTTCTTATAGCCTACATCACCATGGCGGATCCGGGTCCAAGTACATCTCAGGCAAACCGTTCAACATCCCAACAGCAACGACCACAACAACCTCAACAACAGCAACAGCAACAACAGGAAGCAAAACAAAACGCAGGAAAGCGATGGCTTTCGATGAACCGGAAGAAGGGAAACAAAAAAGGTCCTCGTAAAGCGGAGGACACGGAGGAGCAACCGAATGCACTGCTCGAATCGTTGCTCCAAACTTTGCGCACCTGTCCCGAAGGAAAAGAACTGCAAGCGCTCATAAGCGCTTTGCAACCGTCTGCCCGTGATATCGAGATGGAGTTGAACAGCGTGAAAGATGACCTGTTGCTTGTGCTGCCGATTTCTTACGATTACACATCCATTTACGAGTTCGGTTCGATAAAATCGGGGCTGTTGTTTCGAGACAGCGATCTGGACTTTTATATACACTTCCGGCAGGGGAGAAAAGAACGCGAAGAGCAGATCAGGCTGATACACATAGTTTGTGCTAATATGACTCGGAAAGGCACGTTCAAGGACATTATAAAAATATTGAGAGCCAAAATGCCACTATTGCAGGCGGTGCATGTGCGTACGAACCGGCGGTGTGACATAAACTTTAGCAATGATCGCGGCTGGTATAACAGCATGTTTCTCCGTGCAGTGATGCGGTTTGATCCACGGATATATCAGCTTGCTATGATCATAAAGTTTTGGGCTCGCCGTGCCCACATTTTTACGGTGCAGAAGCAGATGAACTCCTACGGCCTGCTGATGATGATGATCTTTTTCCTTCAAACACTTGACCTACCCGTGCTTTCTTCGGTAGAGAACATGCAACGGGACATCCCGCGAGATCCCTATGGCGCTTGGAACTTGGCCTACCCGATGCAGATCAGGTACAAGACTTGTAACGTAAGCACGGTACGTGAGTTGCTGGTGAGCTTCTTCAAATTTTACGCGGAGTTCGATTTTTCCAAAAATCTTATCTCCCCGTTCACCGGTAGACTCTGCTCACTACGGGCGCTGAAAGAGAAAACAATACCGGAACAGGCCGCCTACTACCGGGCAGTGGAACGTGAAGACTATCCGGAGATTTCTTGTGGACCGTTCGTCACGATACAGGATCCGTTCGAGCTGAATCTAAACGTGGGAAAGCTGATGCGCATGAAAAGATTATACGAGCAGCTGTCGCTTAGCTTCCGTCATGCGTACGCAATGTGCCTAGCGCAGCAGTACAATACATTTTCCAAACTACTAATAAGTCTCTATACCGACACAAAGCGGCACCAGAAACCGAAGAGAAAAACAAAGAACAAAACCCACCCTCATCCACTTGCTCTTCACCCTTTTTCCACTGTCGGCACTGGAAATTGTATAGTTGATGCATTTTTGAACCTATCGACCGACACAAAACTTTTCATTACTTATGTGTTTGGTTTTTTTTTAATAACAATTATTATTTCATTTGTTATAAGACAGTTCGCCATAATATTGCTAGCGAATCCTGGATGGTTGTTAATTTGTTTTGTGCTTTTTTGCCTTTTTCTAAGTTACCCAAAACAAAGCATCTACAGATAGGAGATTTCTTTAGATTTATTTCTTATAATATTTAAATTTTTGTTATTTAGACTTTTTCCATTGATTGTTGCTACCATATCAGATACCAAATTGATTCCAGTTCAATGATTCTATAACACGAAATAAAAATTCTAATTCGTCAAACAATGTGTAATTTTTACAAGATTCATTTTCTGTGTTTTTATAAATTTTTACTTAGCATAGGGTCACCACAAAAAAATCGTTGCACTCATTGTATCGATCGTATTACGATAAGCTTGTAATAGAAAGATTTCTAAGAATGCAATAAAATTCATATTTTCGAGTTTAACAGTTCATTAGATTCCTTTGAAAATTATCTTTTTCCAAACTCATCTTTTGTTTCCATTTTGGCTCCACCTGTGTACCAGTTTAAACCACACTAAAACAACCCAGGTTATTCAAAGATACAGGTTGTTTTATACTTATGAATAGTAAATTGTATGGATTTTGAGAATAACTTAGCTAAATTATCATTCAACACATCAGTTTACAAACTTGTAATAAACGGTGTTTTTGAATTACTGCAATTTAAACATTTCAAACACTTTTGGAATAGACGGAACTGTCACAATACTTGATAGTACCACAACCTGCGGTGTTCTTGTCCAACGTTGAACACAAGATCAGTAAAAGGAGAGGTCGGGTCAAACCTATTTTCTACTCCACCAATGTTGAGACAGTTGGTTGAAAAAATGTTTACAAACATACTTGCAGTATGTGGGAGATCTTCGCTAAATCTCTTAAACGAAATATGTAATTGAAAATTTTGGATGGTTTTCCTCACGCACAGGCCGGTCCAGAACATATTACGAATGCCTCAATTGCCACTCTGTTGATGAAACATACCAAATTTTTTTTCCTCTTCTTCTTCGCTCCGGCGAGGATTTACTCCAGTACGACTATTGAATCCATCTTCCTGGGCCTTCGCAAGCTAACCTGGACACATAGACTCCATTGGTTAAGGACCGGCTACTAAAAGCCATTTGTCCTGATTTTGACTGTCACCACGCGGCCACGAGCACTACTAGCCAACCACGCTAGTGCGCTGTCAAATTGTGAATTGAATATTTCCTTCCGTTTGTCAGATCGCACGAAACTCGTGATCCGCTTGATTACTCAAACAGCACGAGATGTGCGTCGGCTAGGATTTCTCTGACTTGAGCTCCAGCTCGGCGTCACCACACGGTCGTGCCGTAAGATAACCTTACTTTTCCGCTAACTATTTCAGGAAACTCATGCACTGCTAACAATCCGCTCTGATGCACTACCGAACTGGAACTGAACTGGAACTGATAACAATTTTGCAGTTGTTCCCTGGCTGTTCGTAAGAGGTAAACAAATTTTCAACTAACTGTCAAAAATATTCCCACGGTTTTTGGTTCGTTACGCTGCGACCGCTTTTCCATTCATCTTGGTTGAACACATCAAACACAAAAGACTCTAGGAAGTTAAACATAGAAACCACGCAGTTTTGCACCAAAACAGATAGCCACGATTTATCGTAACACCATCAAACCTTAAACTGCGTATTTCCGAATGCGTTTATGTTTATGTTGTAGCATCGTTATAACAAACGGGTAAATTTTTATAAAATCCTGCCGACGCAGGTGCTCGCATGTCATAGGTAAGTTGATGAAAGGAACATATGATCCTTTCGAGTCATGTGCATTTCGGTAAAATATTCTTTCTTATAGCCTACATCACCATGGCGGATCCGGGTCCAAGTACATCTCAGGCAAACCGTTCAACATCCCAACAGCAACGACCACAACAACCTCAACAACAGCAGCAGCAGCAGCAGCAGCAGCAACAGCAGCAACAACAGGAAGCAAAACAAAACGCACGAAAGCGAAGGCTTTCGATGAACCGGAAGAAGGGAAACAAAAAAGGTCCCCGTAAAGCGGAGGATATGGAGGAGCAACCGAATGCACTGCTCGAATCGTTGCTCCAAACTTTGCGCACCTGTCCCGACGGAAAAGAACTTCAAGCGCTCGTAAGCGCCTTGCAACCATCCGGTCGTGATGTGGAGATGGCGTTGAACAGTGTGAAAGATGACCTATTGCGTGTGCTGACGTTTTCCGACAATCAACCATCCATTTACGAGTTCGGTTCGATAAAGTCGGGGCTGTTGTTGCGAGACAGCGATCTGGACTTTTACGTCCACTTCTCGCAGGAGAGAAACGAACGCGAAGAGCAGATCAAGCTGATCCACGTCGTTTGTGGGCGCATGGATCGGATTCGTACGTTCAAGGACATGACGAAAATACTGGGCGCCAAGGTGCCACTGCTGCGGGCGGTGCACGTGCGTACGAACCTGCAGTGTGACATCAACTTTAGCAACGCGCGCGGATGCTACAATAGCAAGTTCATCCACGCGGTGATGCAGTTTGACCCACGGATCCATCAGCTGGCGGTGGTCGTAAAGTTTTGGGCTCGCTGTGCCCACGTCCTCACGGTGCACAAGCAGATGAACTCCTACTGCCTGGTGATGATGTTGATCTTTTTCCTTCAAACGCGCAAACTACCCGTGATCCCGTCGGTGGAGGACATGCAGCAAGGCATCCAGCGGATCAACTATGGTCCGTGGAACTTGGGGTACCCGGTGCAGATCAAGTACAAAACGTGGAACGTGAACACGGTGCGGGAGCTGCTGGTGAGCTTCTTCAAGTATTACTCGGAGTTTGATTTTGCCAACAATCTCATCTCCCCGTTTGTCGGAAGGCTCTGCTCGCTGCAGGAGCTGGAAAAGAAAACGATACGCGAGCTGGCCACCTACTACCGGGCAGTGGAACGTGAAGACTATCCGGAGATTTCTTGTGGACCGTTCGTCACGATACAGGATCCTTTCGAGTTGAATGTGAACGTGGGAAAGGTGTTGCGCATGAAAATGTTGTACGAGCAGCTGACGCTTAGCTTCCGGCATGCGTACGACGTTTGCCAGACGCATCAGACCAGTAAATTTTCCGACCTCCTGATAGCCCTCTTTAGCGACACGAAGCGGTACCAGAAAACGAAAGACGAATCAACGAAAAAATCCCCCACCAACGCTACCCTTCCGTCCACTTCCGGTGCTGGCGGTGACCAGGTGAACGGAACGAATGCTGGTTCCTCTGTTCGCCCGGGCCCGAGCACAGGTAAACCGAACGCCCAGGTCAACAACAGTTCCTGGCACATGTGCCGCCTTCCACCGATCGAGTACGAGCTGTTCCTCGTCAAGGAGATCCTGCTTGCCCGTGACCCGGAGCGAAAGGTGATCATCACTGATGAGCGCATAAGGCAGCTGTGGGGTGAGTGTATGCTCGACTTCATCGTGGACATTCTGCGCAAACTGTACATGGTCAAACTAGAACCGATCGAAGACAACGACAACGAGCCCACCAACACGGGAAGCAATGCTCTATCGCCGACCGTTTTGCGGTTTCAAATGTCCTGCGAACGGCAGGTGTTCATTGCCCGCAAGCGTGTTAACATCGCGAACGAGGCGGATCTGAAGCAGGAAATTGAAATCTCCAAAATGCGCTGGGAAAAGAACCACGGGTTGCGGTTTAGTACGCGCGTCGATCTGACCATGGCCGACGGGAACGTCGAGATGCGCATACCGAGCGGACAACCGAAGAACGGACCGCTCCGGTTGTTCATCGATACGTGCTTTCTGGTGCACATACGTCGATGTATTCGAGGCTATTTTATGGTGATGTTGGAAAAAGCGAAAGCAAAAACGACGCTTGGTGCGCCGAGCGGAGGTAGTAAGCGCACGGGATCCACTACCGGTTCGTCGCCAAGTGGTTCGGAAAAAGATCCACCAGAAGAATCGACAGCTGGTAGCGGTAACGAAGAAGTCGGTGAGGCTAACAACGTGGTGGCGGCGGCTAGCGAGAACACTTTGTCCACTAACGAGAGTTAGTATTGGTAATTCTACCAAGACGGTAAGACGCATCCCTTTACCCTTTTGCGGGTAAATGGTATAAATAGATTTTAAGTGTAAAAAGGTGTGTTCATCGTTACCTCGAACAGGAGATAGTCACATGGTTCATGGAAAAAGAAAAACAAACTACATTATTTTTGCATTAAGTAGTGCTGGGTGATTTAAAAAAACAGAAACAAACATTAGTTACTTTGTCATGAGTGTAAAATCCTAAAATATTTATGACTGCACCGCGTAAAAGCTAATTGCACAAACTTGAATGATCGCTTGCGATCGGTTCGAGCGGTTCGAGCGTAGCAAATCTACGGTTTTGTTCGTACTATTTGTAATAAGAAATGTTTTACGCAGTATAATTTTTTTAAATTTTAAACACTGCTTCTTCTTTTCGCCACAACAAAGAGCTATCATAATAATTTTCAACAAACCCGTACACAATTTTACTTATTCATCTCGCTGTCTGTGAAGTCATTGTGAAATTCTTCCCGGAAATGTAGCCGGGGCTCACCACCTCGACGGCGTGGGTTCTCGAATCCCAACCGAAAACGGACCCTCCCCCTGTACGAGAGGACTTGACTATCCACGTACAACAGGGAAACAAGTCTCGTAAGCCCTTAACAGGCAGGCATGACCAAGAGGTATTTACGCCAAGAAGAGGAAGAAGATAGACTTGCATTCGCTTGAGTAAGGGAAACGATGTAAATGCAAATGTTCGATGAGGAAAAATGTAATAAACATCAATGAGCGTGACTACACATTTTCAAAATAAGTTTCTTGTTAATGTTTTTATTATATGCACATACATTCCTTATGAAACAAAAATCACAAACGATGAGTTATTCATATAAAAAGAAGGTTCTGCTGGCGTAAATAGAGCATGTACGTAGTTAACACCCTTCCATTTCAAGCTCACGCATTGCATCCTCCTCCCTTGGACGTAGATCCTCGTCGTCCGAGTCGAGTGGGGCGGTTTCCATCGCCTCCCAGAGCGTAGCATCGGGTACCGAGTCGTCGTTTGTCGTGTCCATGAGAAGCCCGTTTCCCTTCCTGCCACGCGGTCTGCGCTTGCGAAGTTGTTGAAGTCGATCAAACTCCTTTATGTATGCCGCGTAGTCTCCGGTGTATGAGATTGGTTTAGCTAGCAGATACTGCTCGTTGACGAGCCCCGGCGGAAGCTTCAGCACATCGTTCAGCATGAACGGGAAAAGCCAGGTCACGAGCGGCGTCTGTCCGTACACGTAGTGTGATTCCTTGTGGTAGAACAAATACCCATCCAACCGGGGATTGTCGTCGGTGAATGCTGGGAAACGCGACCAACAACTTTCCATCGATTCTGGCCGGGCCAAATCGTAGACGGGCAGCAAGCTTAACTGAAAACCTCGATTGTCCTTCATCGTTTTTACGCTAAATTTTTCTGCGAGGTATTTTTCGTGAAACTGGGACGCGATCCAGGCGAACCGAAACTGGCACTCACAGTTTACCAAGTCCACCTGCAGGAAAGCGAGTGCGTCAAGTGTGTAAAATACGCGAGTTTTTGAGAGGATACAGTCTAGGACGATTGTTCCCCGCATGTGGTCAAGTCTGGTGTTGATCGACGCGATGGAACGACCTCGCTTGTTGTACGCCACGGCCAGTCCATTTCGGATCACGAGCAAACACCGTTGCCCAACCGGGCACGGCACGACGAACCAGTTTTCCAGATCGGTCGGCTTTTCGTGCATCCATTCCGACAGTTGCACCTTGTTGGCGAACAATTTGGAGACGACAAACTTTGGCCGTTTCTTTGCCCCTCGCTGTTGCTGCGGGGTGTCATCAACCTCCTCCAATAGGCCCGGGCGTCCTGCGTCGAGCTCTTCGTGGCGCGATTGTTTTTGCTTTTCCAGCAAACGCAGCCGGCGTTCTTCCTGCAGGGCAGACTCCGTTCGTCCATAGTTTTTGTACTGGTCGATAAATCTCGAAGGAGGTTCTTCGTGGTCGGACATAAAAATACAGATTTCTTGCGGCTTTTACACAAATAAACAACGAAATTTATCAACACAAATGGAGTCACCGTTTGACAACTGGAGGTTGTTTTGATTTATTGTCAAGGTCCTCAAGGAAGAGGTGAACTTATATTTTATAACGGCTTTTTTTCTAAAAACTGTAAAACAAAATCAAAAATTTTTTGTGTGTTGTGTGCTGAATATTGGCTGCGAAACATTTATTTCTGTCCATCACATTATTTTTTCCAAAATTTCAATTCAAGAATACTTCCTAACGTTCTGTTTGGAGCGGCTGAGCTTCGTTATAAATACCTTGAACAGTATGTAGCAAAAGTAAAAATACATTTGAGGAAATAAAAAAAAAAATTTACATCAACTTGGTAATTCATATTCGAAATTTATTGAAATGATTGGAAAAAATCAAAAAACAAAAATCTAAATAAGTTAAAAACCGATTAACTTTACATTACTGCATGCTTTGTATAACGGAAAATATAAATAAATAGAAAGGTTGCATGATTCATGTCCATTCAAGATAGTGATCATAAAGAAATCATGGTAATCTAGAGAAAAATGAACGATGCCCCTAGACTGAATTGTTTCTGAAGATTGAATGAAATATATATTTTTTTAAATCTCTTCCGGACCATTCCATGTCTAACAGAAATAAACTGCAAGAGAAAAACGGATAACGCACCCACCAGTTGCACAACGTACCAAACAACTTCCTTTACACGATTCATGGCCAAGGTCGGAGACCTCTGGCAGAGTAGGGCTGGCCGGCACGAACCGACGGGGATCGCACATTCCTCGCCAATCAACGCATGTCTGGTGCTGATCGAATCCTCCGGGTTGATGCATTTTCAGCGGAAGTGGATTGCATTTCTTATTCCGAACACGGACGAATGTCAAGTTAACCACCGTATGCTGCATGGAAAAGCCGCCAGACCAGACCGGGGAGGTGCGATCAGACGGTCGTTTCGGTAGCATCGACCCTCCCAGTTTCAGGTGTACCGGATTATGTAGTATTCACGTGGGCTAAGCTCATAGCGATGCTTCCGATCATTATGCCACGCATGGCACATAGCATTTGCGAAACACAGACAGTAGACATGATTTGCCTCCGACGTCGGGGACGTTGAACGGATGTGACCATTGCGAAATAGAAGAACAAGTAGACAAAAACGGTAGCCAAACGGCTGCAGTAGCATAACATAATTCAAGATTATTTAAATACCCAACGGAAAATTGTTAGGCTTGAAAATGCAAGTAGCTAAACCCGGTCCAATTAGCGTCGAGTGCATTGGGAAAGATGCCCCGAGGCAAAAGTTCTCCTAAAATAGAGATCCCCTGCGAAACACTTACGACTGTCTGCAACGGGAACGGTTTGCTCTTCGTTTTTCAACCTCACCTGACCTCCTTGAAATGGTGACATGAATCCATCCCAATGACGACCGGGAAACGCCATCCAAGGGTAAAACGTTAGCTCATAAACTCATTCCTCGGGCATTAACGCCATCACGTACGCAAGACGCAACCGTCACATGTGCTCACGCAGGAAAGTTTTAATGCTTCGAGCGCGCATCTTCCCACGTGCCGGAGCAAGTGCAATTGTTTCAGTTATGTCCCATCGGGTGGCGAGCTTAAATGTTACTGGAAACAGAGGGAAGAAGAAAAGTAAACTACATACCCTTTACTGCAAACAGACCCACACAGGGGAAAAAACAGTGACCGAGGGAAAACGACAGTAGAAATGGAAGCTCGCGTCGGCTCAAAGGAAAATACAGAACTCGTTTTAAACTGGCACTCGTTCTGGATTTCAATTTTTCTCCGGCTCATGTTTTTTTCGCTTTTAACGACGCCGTTCGGCCGGTTTCGGTGAGGAAGCGCTTGTGGAATCTAGTTTGAAGGATTCGATCGATTACGGTCAGCCCGGAGGTTGGCCCGTTGCGCTAGATACGGCTCGCACACGCAAGCGACGCATAAACACGGCCCCAAAAACAACACAATCCACGAATCCAAGGATGCCCCGAAGGGGTGATGATGGTGCGGATGGGAAATGCGATTTACTGTGACGATGGTGGCCGATCTTCGTGCGCCGGCAGTAAAAGTTGACTGCGAATGCGTTTCATCAATGGGCTGCAGTCGTGCATTCGATTGCCTTCGTTTCCGGTTTTCGCCCTTCTTTCCCTTGCTTCCGCGGGATGGAAGAAAAAGTGAAAGACATTCCCCCCCCCCCCCCCCCCCCCCCCCCCCCCCCACGGGTTTTCAACAACAACAACATAATCAACGGATCAATATGTACATTCGTGCAATTGTCCCATTTCCTGTCGGTTTTTCACAAACTAAAATAAATTGTTCCTATAAAGTTAATGTTTGTCTTTTAAATGAAAGACGAATTACGAATAAATAATTGAAAAAAGCTCTAATAATTGATTTAGAAGTAGTGAGGGCTGAACAGCTCAAAATACTTTATCATTTAAATTAACATTCTTCGGTTATGGAAACAATTATGTCACGAATGTGATCACAAGAAAATAAATGAGTCGTTCGTGAAATATTTGATTTGATTACACAAATGTTCTACTTGGAATTGTTTAAAATGTGTAAACCTTACTTCAATGATATTTTTATTGCTATTTGGTAAAATATGTAATTTAATAAACGTTGTCAAGGGTCACAGAAGAGGATAAACTGATCGACGTGCTGGTGGCGGATCTCAAATGGAAAATAAACACTGCAGATTTCTGCCTCTCTGGCTTTGTTTTGCGAAATTTAGGACAAGCGGATGCAGAAGCTCAACATGAGGGTGACGTGATCACAGATCATGAACTCAGTCAAACGATCGGCTCATTCGGTGAAGAAGGTGGGGAAAAAACAACCCCAACACAATCCAACTCGATGTTCTTAATTTGTAGTGTTAATTTCGATTGCAAGCGCTAATTTTTCATTTCCAATCATTTTCTCGCTTTGCTTCCCATTTGGTGAAGGAACCCGTTGCACAGCTTTTCCTTTTCCTTCCGGGACGGAAAGGAACGCGCGGGCGCGCGCTTCACTTTCGATTCTGAATCCCGATCGTGCAACTTCTCCTTCGGTGAGAAGAACCGCGAGAAAAGGGGTCCGGGTTTTTCTCGGTCCATGTTAGATTTTCGACTGCCATGCATTCACCAGTTTCCCGCGATGTGTTCCCCTTTTTTTCCAACACCATCGTTAGTGATTTCTGTGCGGTCATTTTCACGTTTTCAGCGTGTGCCATTACCTTTCTCTGTTTGGCACTATTTTCCAACCCGCGTCTCTCCCACATTCGGGTTTTTCTCGTGTTTTTCAGGCTGCTTCTGCTGCCGGTTCCGATATCTTTACGGCGTTCTTCACCTTTCGCCGTATCTGTTTCGCGTTCCGTATGTTTTTTCCCCCTCCCCCTTGCGCACTTCTCAAGCATTCGCGGTCCAACCGCTCGGGAAGCTCGAAGAAGAAAGCTTCGATGCTTCTGCTGTTGCCCCATTCTCCCTGTTTGGAGCTAGAGAAACACTGGAATCATTACACTGCCAACTATAATGTTATGCGCATTCGCCTGAAGGAAGTCTCGTGTGCAGTTGGTGTTAGAGGGAAGATAAAAAAGCGACCCTTAATTTCGTTTCTTTCATTGAAGAGTGCACCTTTAGTAACATTGTCAATATAAACTGCTCCAGGTAGTAATGAATTATTCCACAACATCCAAACTTATCTACATAGCATGAAATCAAGAAAAATGTACAGGTGGAATCAAGAAAAATCTTGGGTTTACAAAACCTCAACTAAATTAACCAGTGTCGCTCTGTGCTCCAAAACAAAGTGAAAAAAATTGTCCAACTTTTATTGACATAGATTAACCAGGTCGAAGTTAGGTAAAACGCACAATATTGCTGAATACGTTTCAAGATACTTTGTTAGAGCTAAATAAATTAAATCTTTTTTGGCTTTCTTGATAGCCATGTTAAATAGAATTTGTTATTGATAGCGGCTACTCAACTAACAACTAACGGGTACTCAACAACTATTTAACTCATTATTAAATAAATAAAAAATAAAAATAAAGATGTATAGAACTGTTTGTAGATTTGCAACGAGTACTTATAGTTTTATGATTAGATAAAGACCAACTAAACTGTTTATTTATATTTCACAGTCGACTAAAGGTTATATGTTTGTTATAAAATTGTTTAATCTAGTTTATGCGTTTATCAAATGAAAATGGGTTGGAATATTGCTCAGAAAAACTCAGAAATGTAAATTAACAAAATTTTAAATCAGGTAGATTGCCTTAATTTCCAAAACCACCATCAAAAACTATATTTTCCCTTTTAAAAGATTTCCTCTCCGTGCGCTAAAGTTTATGCTCCCTAGTGTGCGTTCCCGGCGTCTAGCGAGCATCCACGCCGCACACCCTACTTCCACCGCCATCGCCCGCGTGGACCCTTCTTCTGACTCCATCACGGTCCCGCGAGCGAAGTAAAAAGAGTTCATACACCGAAATCAGTTCAGTTAAGCTTTGACCACCGTGCGGTGCAGTGCGCAACTATTTTCCCTCGTTCCGTCGCTCCGTGGAAAAGTGATTCGTCGATTCGCGCTGTCCGCTGCGAGTGTTCGAGAACTGTACGCATTTTATTGGAGTGGTGCGTTTTGTGAAAATATTGAATTTGTGACTATTTTAAGTTAGTTCTTTTTATTAAATAATTTTTTATGCAAACTTAACATATGTCCATTGTGATGTGGAGCCTGTGGGGGGTTTTCCTAACTTTTTCCATCCCAACGAACGGTGCATCGAAGGCGAGATTATTTTTCCCAGATTAAGTAAACCCCACGGCATGCGCCCTGTGTAGGCTCTCGGTACAAACGGTTACCGTTTCCCATTTCCCTCCCATGTGGACGCTCGCGTAGGCAGCATTTTCCGGCAAACTTATCGGTTTATCTTTCCGTTATCTTCCATAACCGTTTGATGCGCACCACGCGGGACCGGATTTGGGCTGCTCCTTGCTGCGCCTCTCGTACGAGCAGCGAAACAAACTGTATCAGTGCTGCGTGTGGTTAGGTTGGCTAAATTGGTGCTGGAGTTTGTTTGCTGTCCGTTGCTGTCCGTTTGCGATGGTACGGCATGCAATAGGAATTTAATTTCGCTGTGGCGAAGCGGGAAGATCGGTTTGGCGCGAAATCAAAATTAATAACTCCAATCCATCACACGGACGGGTGATATTAGGTGGAGATATTTTAGTGATTCGATCAACAAGTTCCAACGGTTTAGGATTTTTTACCAACTCTTTTGCTCGGCTTTATTCAGTTAGGCAGTAAATTTAAAGCTTATTAATTTGATATGGAAAATGAATGGTTTAATTCGAAGCCAATCAATTTGTTAAATAAGATTAATGAAGCCTCACGTAATCTCAATTTATAACACAACACTGAACTAGAAATCGATAAACAAACTTTTTTAAACCCGTCACCCTGTTGAGATCAGTTATTTGAAAATGTATTAATTATTTCAGTAAACAAGTGTACAAAAATAGTGGAAGTGAAAGATTAACTTTAAGTGAAAATAAAATTCGGTCAGTGATTCCTTCGTACCGCACAAGAAGCAGAACGGCAAGTTCTCTGGGCAGTAAACATGAAGCTCAAAATATCACTAATAGCTCTAATGGTAAGTGTTAACATTATTTTTCGTCTAATTAGTAGTGGATAGATATAGCTCATCGTCTAGCAACGGCCGTTATTATCATGATTGTAACACACAGCCTTTATCTGTTTCCGCTGGTTGCCCTGTCGTGATGACGGACATCAAAGAACTAGTGCAGGACCAGGCAATGTAACAACAAAAGCCATCCTCGCTGAAGAAAACACCGCACTATGATATGGTGGACTTCACGCGGTGATGATACTTGCCAAAAAGCTTACCCATTCGGAAATACGAAGGAGGATGGAGATGAAGGAAAAGAAAAACCGAACAGCAAATAAATGTGCGAATCATAATGCGGAATGTGGAAGTGTGCCAGCTTCAACAGCTATCGACCGCCATTGGGTTTGGAGTGTGAAGAAAAATAAAAACGACACAAACAAACCACCTCACTTGCCAAAACATTGCCAGCGTTCGGAACCGTGCTGTAAAAGCAACGGGATATTCTGGCCACGACAAGGTGACTGGGAAGTGGAGCTCCGTCTTGTCGGGGACTGCATCACTTCCCGCAAAGCCGGTAAAGGCCAAAGTGTGGGAGTTTTGCTGCGAGAGACTCATCACCGACGCCTCCGAAGATCGGGGTGACCGAACTTGCATGGGTTTTCGGCACCCGAAACGTGAACCGGATCGGTGTCAACCGTTGGACCTCTTTTCCTTACTAAGGAAGTGCGGACAACTGTGCGGTAAAGTCACGTTAACTTTCTTTCCGCGCAAACGAGGCTTTCTGGCCGACTCGTAAGTCTTCCGTGTCTTGTGTATTGTGTCACTTTTAAAAACCACACAACGGTTTGGATGAAACGCATGCTAAAATATGCAAAACGCCATCAATAGTGACTTCGGCTCGGTTTGACAGTTCTACCCGTGCCTATTACAAACGTGCGTTTCTTATCTAAATATATTCGACTTGGTTTGTTAAGCAATCTTACAGCGAAAGAAAAAAAAACGACAGGGGGTGTTTAAGACCAGCAAAAAACAACAAAAACGTGGAGAATAATTTAATTTTCATGCATCATAAAGTTCGAATTCATCGCCCGTGAGCTTTATGGTGGCCCAGCTTGTCGGAGGAATGTAGTTTTGATAATTTTAGTTATCATGTGCATTATGATTATGGAAGCCCCAGCTTGGGTTTTGTAACTTTTTTTCTAAGTTGTTTTATGTTGATTTTAATAGGACATTTAACGATTTTAATCCAAACTGTTTCATCTACACAATTTCTCCAAAATCACACACGTCGCGGCAAAGCGAGTTAAAGAAAGACAATATTCATTGTTTATTCTTTGAGTCTCGCATCGATAACCGAGCGAGATGGGGGATCCCTTTTCCCTCATGGAGGAAAACTGCAGTTTCCTCCGTAAAATATTTCTCCCTGAAAAAAAAAACCTGACATGCTGAGGCTGTAAGGAATCGCTGGCAAATCGGTAGAAGAAAAAAGGCCGAGAAAGAATGGCCGCACAGACAAACAAACAACAATCAACATCAGACAGTGTCGGCCCAGCGGCGATGGACCCCGTCGAGGGATGTTTAACAAACACCAGAAGAAAAACTCGCCCAAGGAAGAAAGAAAATGCCCCTTGTTCTGGTGCTGTCTCGGGGCACATTTGCTGGCAACGAGGTGCTCGCCGTTTGCCTCCATGTGTGTGGTAGGTTGGATCTCGTTCGACCTCTGCGCGACATGCGGTATGTGTGTGTGTGTGTGTGCTTATGTTGGCACGGTGTGGCTGAGATTTATGGATGATCGCCAGTAATAGATTCCACTTCGCTTCTTCGATTGCATGCGGACGAAAATAATAGACGGAGAGGTCTTGCAAGACGCCCGGGCGAGCCATTGAAACACGCGGGCAACCGGTAGCCGCAGGAGAGCGGCTCTCTGCTGGATGGCGAAATGAAGGCTCCACCGTCAAATAAAAGCACCCGAACAACGATGCTGTAGAAACGGAGAGGAGACGGAAATCTTTATAAAACGATACCCCCACGTAAGCGGTACCGAAAGCACCAGCAGGCAGGTCAATTACTAGCGAGAAGTTCTGCCGTTTTATTTAGCAGATCGACGACCAGCATGTGGGGCTCGGCAGCACTCGGTGGGCAAAACCGTGCATCAAGATTCAGCCCATGTTGAGTGCGTTTTAAAACGAATGGATATGGACCGTGCAAATGGCCACACAAATATAACATCACCAATAAACAGGGAGAGATGGTAGGAGGGTGTTGGTTGTAAAGAATTTTTATTACACAAAAACACGTTTGCGGGTAACAAATGATATCGTAAAAATTCTTAAGAGGAATTTAAGTAAAAAGAAATGGGTTAAATGCGATTGCAAACATTGAGTAGCCAGCTTTTGCCATTGCAACATTCAGTGGTAAGTCTTAAACATGATTCAACACTCAAGACTTAACCGTTTATGCCGGAAAAGATCTTGAAAATAGCCATTTCCGACAAAAGACTGCATCTCCAGAAAAGCGACGAACCCCCTTTTTTTGAGTTGAAGTCGAACGATGAACGCTGATCGAATACCGTTGCGTGGATGCATACCGCCTGCTAGCACATTGGCCCCAAACGACCGCATTTACATCGTTTGTACGCATTGTCCCGGCCGAGAGCAAAACAGTTGCGCACGGCGTTAAATCTTTTCGGGGTCAAAGCGATCGTAAAGAAAACCGAAAAATGCTTACGCCAACCAATGAATGGTTGGTACCATTTCACTCGATTTCTTCGCCCTCGCTAAAGTTCTCAATTTTCCCAAATACACCCGCGCTATATTTATCTATGCAAGACGAACGAGTACCGTACCGGTGGGGTAGGTTTTAAATGCAGGAATGAGACTGCGCATATTTTAAACCTGCATTGCCTCGATCGACGGGTCACACAATGGTCAGCGGGTATGTTTTGTGGGTTTATGTATCTTGTGTGTTCTTTCTTCCCACACCGCGTCTTTCGTGCGGGGTTTGCACCGCCATGGGAACTACATGCACATCGTTTATCTGGCAGGTGGCATCGCGAAGGTAATAAAACATTGCCCCAAGAAAACCCCCGAGCGTTCCGTTAGGGGGCCATAAACATAGCATAAGACGCTAGGCACGATCATGTGTTGCGAAACGATTATTTAATATCGTTCTATTTATTTATCAAACTGGGTCACGGGTAAGCGGAACCGGGGGTTTTAAAACCAAGCGAAATGTGACCGCCGGAAAGATTGGGAGGAAAATTAAGGCAAGCGGAAAATAATTCAAATCGCACCGCAGAAGATGATGAACACGCAAGAAATAAAAAATAGTGCATGATTAGATTCACCACACCTTTCGCTTCTCAGCGCCCAGCCGAGATGTGGTTTAGAGTTATGCACGGTTGATTTATATGTGCATGCTCCCCATTTTGGGGCGGTAGATTATGATAATTGTTTGCAGTTTGCCTAACCAGCCAAACTAGCTTGGAGGGCGAAAGCGTGCGTAATAATAACAGCGCCTCATTTCGGTGCGCGAACCGTGCTTAATTTGAAATATTTCAGTGTTAATCTTGCCCGGTGCGGAGAGATTCTCGCGGAGCAAAACATTTCGACAGCTTCATCCGATGCCGATTAGCGTGAGGCCAAAAGTTTCCGAAGAAGAATCTTCGGTGGAGAACTGTAAACTAAAATTAAAACCGACAAGCATTCCCGCGTGGTTTTTCTCGTGGAGAACTCCTCTACCTGCTCCGCGGTTTGGCTGAAATTCGGCAGATTTTGGGTGAACTAATTTGTGGAAATATTCCACCACTTTCTCCAAGCTCCTACGATTTCACTGAGCGGCCCATCGGTGCTGGCTGGTTTATCGATGGATTTAAGATCCACTTAGATCCAGATCCGATCACAACACACCATGGGTAATAAAATAAACCCAAACTCTCGCCCGCTTTCAACTGTCGCACGAGCTCTACTCTGCCCAAGAGTTAGGTTTGCTAGTCAGAAAATTACCATTTAAATCGTTGCCAATATAGCACAAACTCCGCGGGGGATTGACTGGGGTGTTTTTTTATCAAAATGGAAAAGAATAATAATGTGCTCCTTTTTTTCTTCATCAAAATCGCATCATAATGATAGTGTCTTGAAATATGTTGTATGCGATAGAAAATCGATGGAAGGTAGTTTCAATCTCTTCTATACGCTTTTGTCAAGTGTGAAAAAATTTAATAGAGTTAAGAGTGACGCAAATTGATAGACAAGATATTCTTTCCACATTAAATTTGGAGTTTTTAGATTTCTAAATCCCATTCTTTGATTAAAAGGTTTAGTATAGAAGGTTCATTTGCCTCGCTTCTCGGGAAGTTTTGCGAAACATCTATGGTGGGGCCATATAATCGTTTCCACCTCATTGTGGTGATCGGATCATCGCCGGACGTTGGCTCAAGAACGCCGACCATAGAACCATTGATCACACAGCATGCGTCTCGCGGGCCGCCTTTGCTTGGTGATTGTTTATCTGCGCGCTTGACCAAACAATTTGCACAACGGACGATCCTTTCCACGTAAAGGATCCGGCACGTTCAGAGTGAATCAGACACGTCGCCATTGGTACGCGCTGATCGGTTACTTCTTCGTATTTGCTCCTTCAATCGGGTTTGAAACGAAAGAAGCATTTCCTTCGCTGCCTCGAACTGAAACTCACTGGTTGCGTGCCTGGCGGGTTGTTGGTCCATCCGAACGTCCCGATGCCGGGTGGAAGGAAAAGTGCTGTTTATTTTTCACTTATCCTTTTGTTCTCTTCTTTACGGCTTGCCTACGAAAGATGGTGGAGAGAGTTCCTTCCGTGGGACGCTTGCCGGCGAAAGAAGCGCATTCATTCCAAGCAGTCGGAAAATGTACGCAAACATTTGCAGCTGTACGCCTTTGTTCTGGCGACGTCTATCTCGTCAATCTCATCGAGCACGCAATTCCAAACCGCAACGGCCTTACCGCGAGAATCTGCAAGTGATTGATCCATTTTTTCCTTCCTTTCCAACGCGGTCGATTCTGTTCTTCGGTAATTGAAACATAAATCACTATGAAAGGAGATGATCAGCAACGGTGCTGCTCGACATGACGGTTGGTTTTCCCCATTGGCGATGCGATTTTAATGAGTGCTGCTCCCGGACAGAACGGCGTCCGCGTGCGAAGGTCAAGGATGAACGGAACGGTTTTCATGGTAGCTTTTCTTCAGGGGTTTATTTATCGAATGGGACTTTTAGAGCCCGCGCTTGGGCTGATTTGAATTAATGGGCTAAATAATCCTCTCCATCGGGTGGGAAGGGATTTTTATTTAGCCTCTAAATTACGGTTCCTCGAGGAATTCTGACCGGGTGATGTCTCAATTGACCCCAAAATCCCCATCTTTCCCGCTTGTCGAACGCGGGAGAACATTAGAGGCCCAATCAATGCACCGCATTGTGGGGATCATCCGGATTTGTTCCGGATATTATTCCGGGCCATTTTAACGCGCTGATGCGCCACCATCATCATCATCATCATCATCAGTCGCTACAGCCGACGCGATCTTTCGGCCGAAATTATGAATACCAAGGGAAAACAAATACTACACAAAAGTGAAAGGTAGGTTTGCGGGCAGCATGGCAGGCCGGCATTCCGCTTCGTGGGCACACGATCGATTTTGAGCGCTTCCCAAACATTATTATCATGCAGCGGGAGGACCGCATATGAAGCCACAACAGGTCCCGCTTTCTGGCGACCGGTCCCGACGTCATCCCGCGTGCCGGTAAAATCCCAACCCAACGAACACGGTTGACCCAATTAGCGCACAACTTCTTCGGAACATCTCGGAGCGGAAGTGTATGTGTGTGTGTGTGTGTTGTACTGCCATCCTAAGCGTCATCATCGTCCATTCCGGGGGGTACGATGGATTAGGTTCCGATTTTCCCGCTCGGCCCGGTCAACCGGTCAAGTGGAAATGAAGTGTGCGGACTTAGCGTTGAATGTCGGTCACGTCTTAATTCTAGCTGCGGCTTATGATGAATGTCACCAGCTCGGCAAACTCTCAACCGCGTTTCCCCGTCCGGCTCTCCAACTGCGACAAAGGCATACAAAATCGGTCAACCGCGGGCCACAATTTGTTTGAAAAAACGTCACCAGAAAGAAAGTGCCTGTAGGGAAACTTGAACCCCGGTGAAGTTATCTCGCCACTAAACAAACATATGTAAATTTTTTTTTCTTGTAAAACGAAGTGGTAAATCTATTCCCGCTTAATTGGGAGTGCTTTCTTTACACTTGCACGCGCGAACGAGAAGCAACCAGTTTCACCCGCCGGAGGAGTTGGTCCGTAAATTTGCATATCAACGTCATGGTGCCATTAACCCAAAGGGAAATGTTGTGCCGTAGAGTGGAAAATATTGTTTGCAGACACCACCACCACCACCACCACCGGAGCTAATAATCGAACCCCGTGTAAGGTGGGTGCGATCGTCATCGCAAAAGATGATCTCATTTCGAGCAACTTTCTGCTTCGTCGAAACCGCCCATTAAGAAAAGCAATTGCACGTTGGCCGGATTGAAACGGATCATCGGGTTTCTTCGTGGGCAACCGCGCTGGGAAGCGGGCAAAGATGGGACTTTTTGTCTTTGCTATCGCGCACAGTTTATGTGTGAAAATGCCACCAGATAAAGCTACCGTTTTTCTTCGTTTGCTCCCTGCGTTACGTCATGCTGTTTCCGGAGGAAGAATAGCACGCCCCAAAACCACAACAACGGTTTGACAACGCTTCTCCATTAGCCCGCTAGATCCGAGAGTGATGGAGTGGTCCAGTTTCCAGCTGATTATTTTTATCAACCCATATTCCCAAGAGCAGCTCCCGCGGGGAGCCATCATCCGAACCTGGGAAGGTGACAAGATTGGACGAACGAGATTCGGCAAAACAACAGTGGTCGGGTCTAATTTGTTTGCATTTGATAAGTTCTTCCAAAAGTTCTACCAACCGGATGAACCGTTGGCTTGATTAAATTCCTCACTATTCCTGTGAAGCAACGCGCGTAACCAAATGGAAACAACCAACGGTGGAAAAACAATCTCCCAAAAAAAAAAGCGTAGAACAAAACCGGCCGGGCCGGCTAAATATAGCGAGATTTTCACTTCATTGGACCCATTTTCGAGGACGCAAGGGCGCGGGGGAAATCCAATTAAATCTAACCGTAAATAGCTTTTGTCTCGTCTAACGCCGCGCTTTGTACTTTTAACTTCGCTGAGTGAATGGCCGACGGATCCACGCCCTCCCCCTTCCACTCGGCCTTTCAATCAGCTTCCCAAAGCCAAAGAAAGCAGGTGACAGTCGGGCAGAGGTTCTTCGCTTGATCGCGCGGTGCAGTCACTCGTAGCAAAGTGCGCCCGAAGCGGGTTCTGCTAGAACCATCGATGGGTACGGTGGGTTGCTGGGTTCGATTTTCCACGATCGAAAAATTCTCCCGCGAAACGTCATGCCCGAAGATCGCATGAGACGAAAAATGGTCGGCGTAAAGTCAAACTCAACCCTAAAAAACAAGACCCCTAGAAAAAGGAAGAACAAACTGCCGTTAGCTGGCGGTGATGAAACATTCGATCGTCATCGTTTAATGGCGTTCAGAGGAGCGGCTGGAACGACTTGGCCGTAAACAACCCCGGCTCCCTGCTTACCTTACCTCTCCCTGCGCAGCCTAGATTAATAGTGGAACGCAATCTGACATAAGTATATCGGCGTGTAAGCATCGCTCAGCCCCTAACACCTTTTTTTCCGACCATCAAAGATTTCGGCCCGGGAGGGTACGGTTTTGATTGAGCTTCAGCGTTCTCTCCGTTCTCTCCGTTCTCCGGCGTCCGGTAGCGGTGGAAAGTTTGGAAGTTGGAAGTGTTGGGTGAAAGGAAAATGGTATGATAGCGCCAGCGCCGGGAGCTCCGTAGAAGCCGGCGTGTCTAGACGGTGGATCGAATTGAGCCAAAAAGGGTGCCCCAAAGCCGCCGCCCCCTTGGCTGGTTATGATTGAAAAATCAAGCACTCACGTTATAATTAAACATTTTCATTACGTTATCAAGCCGAATCGGTCGGCGAACGGTGGCGGCGACGATGTAAGGGAGAGCGATGAGCGAGCATTAATTATCGACACCCACGGAAGGAACCCGTCGAAGGGTTTCGATTGGAAGCGCTCAGCATGATAAAATATTTTTCAGGGATCAAAAACAAAATAAAAATGTCCGTCTTGACCACGAATAGTTGCTACATAAATATAACTTGATTTTCCTAAGCATACCTTACGCACCTTAAAGTAACGGTCGTTGGATAAGTTTCCCGAGTATGTCAAGATAGTAATTCAGGTTAATATCGTCTCGTAATGGAGTATCATTATAAACAAATTTCGATGTTGCGGTTAAAAAAACCATTGAACGATCGTCGGCATCCGCGGCTCGAAAGAAACGAAAACGATCGAACATTAACGAATAGAAAAGCACACGGAATCGTTATTCCTTGCATCCATTAACGATGACTTACGACCAGCCAAGAGAGCGATCGTCGTCGTTGGCAGGAGGAAAAGATCATTCCAAACGTTACCCTGGAGCCCCGTTCGCTCCCGGCTACAGCGTGAAGGCCAATCCGATTGGCCTTGAAAAAGATGCCGATCATCACGTTCACCCTGAAATCGTGACAGAATCTCATCGAACCACGACGAGAGATGGAATAGAGATGTCACTGCCATTCCGTCACTTTCGTTGAAGAGGGAAGATACTTCGGATGGACCACGGCGCGTTCGGATTTTGATAGGATACTAAGCGAGCGATAAAACTACCCGCGATGATTAAATATGGTGGAGCGTTGCGAAACGAACTTTGAATTTTATTGCTCCCCCCAATAATTTGATTTGGCAGATTCCATATGCTTGTGTGTGGTGGTGATGGAAGCCACTTTTTTCCTGGTAGCATTAACAGCCTTTCCTAACCGACGTTTATTTGGATGTTCGTTATCGCCCGATCGCCATGGAGCCTCGGGGGGGGGGCAGGTGTTACCGGTCTTTGCGAGAGGTCATTCATCTTCATCACGAGGATTTGCTCAGTTTCCCCCGCCCGAGAGGGTCGCCGCCGAAGCCAACAATGGCTCGATTTCGAAACAGCTTAGCCAGCTTCCGGCAGATTTCGCTTTAACGTTCTCGTTAGAAACCGTTAGCGATCAACGTTTGCGATCAACGCAACAAGACTACGCAAGGCGCCGCGCAGATCGTGAAATGGAAAGTCGGAATCCATCGAGCGGGACTCACCCGTCCCGCGTGCGCGCAATTGCCAACGATTCGCCACCTGGTACGGTGTTTGGCCGCTTCCCGGTGGCGGAAATGCTCTTTTGTAGTAATGTTTCCCGATGCTGACGCATGGATTCAATCGGGAGGAAAAGTGCTCAGAATAGACCATTTCCTAGGTTCTCAACCAGCGATCACGATCGGACAGACTCCGGTGGAAGAGTAAGTGCTCACGTGAGGTTGATTAATGTTGGTTTAAGCAACAATTCCTTCGTTCGTCAGAGTTGAAACGAAACGAAATGAAATCGAAACATCGTATCTGTGGGAGCTTCTGGGAGGAGGGAAAACCTAACGCGCACCTTTAGTTCCTCTTCCCATACGCTCCCTAACAGTGGACGTCCGTTTCCTGCGCGGGGATGCTGAACCTTCTTAGGCAGGGCACTTCCAGACAGGGTGATTATCAGCCCGGCTACAGTTGTACGAATTCATTTTCAATCACGCGCACTGTAGGTGTGATTGGTCCGCCAGCGAACCGAACCGCCCGGAAAACTATCGAACAGCGTGTGTTACAGCAAAAACACACCACTATCGCCATCTTTCCCCGGAGGCGGATCACTGGAGCGTAACTAATTCCGCCTCAGCCACGGTGGCTCGCTTTTCCGTTGCCCACGGGGAGGTCTTCCAGGGGTCCAGATTTGCATTCCGAGCGGTCAATAGTGGCATGAATTTGCGGAGGATCCTGCGGCAACCCATTGCGCGCTATGTGCTGCATGCCGCCAGTCGGTACAGTGAACTTTTGTTTCTGGTTTTTTGCAGCTCAGAGTTCACGCGAGTGCGATGAACTGGCCGATGCCGCTGGCTGGCTTTTGGATGGTCGAGTTTTTCACGGTCGATTGGTGTATGTTGGCGAAGTTGAGAAACAGGTGTTACATCATTTGAAAGAGGTTACCGACGCCTTCGAGCATTGGTTCAGTGGAAAGAAATTAACCATCTTTGAAGAATTGTAATTTAAATAGATATTTTTTATTTTTCCAAACTTATGTTACTACTAGCTTGACACCCCGGCGTTGCTCGGTGATGAAGGGATTGAGCAAAGAACTATGGTTTTAACTGATACTTGAAAGATATGTTTGAATTTAATAGTTACAATAACGACATATTTAAAATTTTTGATAGTTCATCAATTTCCCCGTAATGTATAAACCTGAGGGTAGCTATGTTGGATACACCTTGACATTTGTTTTGTTTTGTCACATTCTGTGTTTTAGTGTACACAGAACTCCATACATAAAAAAGCTAGGATATGTAGTAGATAACGCTTTTAACCATTTTCCTGACTCAATTGCACCAGTTTCGAACAATTTTTTGACAAACAACTTTAAAAAAATAAAAGCCGAAAAAAATATATTCGACGTATCACAAAAAAGTATCACGCGAAGTAAAAATAATATCGAATACTTAGTAAAACAAAAAAGTATGACTAATAAGAATTGAAAAAACTGTTGGAGAAACTCCAAAAACGGTTGTAAAACAGTCTTTAAAGGGTAGCAAATCTTTGAGATTCTGCTTTTCTTGTCGAATCCTTATCATTTTTTCACTCCCAATAAAAACATGAACCAGTTAAAGTAGTAGAAGTATGTATGGTTTATAGAGGTTTTGAGCAGGGTGGCTTCTTTCACCTCATGAACCAGTTAAACTCAACAAAGAAATCCCTAAAGCGTTTCTAATTTGATGAGGCATTAAAATGCGCTCTGTTTATTATAACCTAAAGAAACCATGGTCCTGCTTGATTTCAATTGCCATACCACTTGAACTTACAAGTATAATCATTACGATCATCACTAGAAACGGACTGCAGAAAACCTTCTCGCCTCTGTTTTAAAAACAAGAGCACAAACACAACGACGACCGGAGGGCAGATCCTAAAGAACCGTTGCAATGAAATGTCAACCATAAATAAAGTCATTCGGAAAACGGAACCAATCATTCTTCTGCGCTCGAGGCTGCTAAGGGAAGCAAGCAAACAAGAACAATTGTGGCCGCATAACGTGGCTGCCGTTGACAATCGATTATTTCCCTGGCCCTCGGAACGCGGTGGAAAGCCAACACAAGGCCAAGCTAGTGGGTGAAATCGGCATAGAAGCGCAAGAAGTGTTCGAGGGCGAAATCTTGATCTTGCCCAGATGCCTTCGGGCGTCATTATCATCGTCAGCATATTAGCGTTACGCCCGGGACGGAGCCGGTACCGAGGCGTCGTGTCGTGTCATGTCGTGTGTGATCCGTAAGTGGACGCTTGATGATTTAATTATGGTCACACATTTTCTTTCCCACCGGGTTTCCTTTTTCCCCTCCCCGGTGCCGAAACGAGCCCGGCTGGTGGTGAGGCTGGATGAATGGAAGAGAACGAGAGACCGAAAAATCCCCTCCATTATTCCCGACTTTTCTTGCGTCGCAATGTCGAACGGTTGGGGTGGCGGGAAATGTTTTGCAAAAACTCGATCCCGATTGCTATTCGCTGGCTTGATGAATACAGCGTCCGCATTTCGCCGAATGTGGCTCAAACATCAATGCCTGATGACCGCTGGATGTGGTGTAAGTAAATGTTCCCCACGCGCGCTCGCGTCATGTTCGATACTTCCGGAGTCTAAGGACAATTTCGCTGTTTGGTTGTTTGTTGTCTGCGGTTGATCCCTTCGTTCGGGCTGCACGCACTTGAGGCGGCATGACAGAAGAAAACCATTACCCCGCGACAGTGAGTTCGTGTCGTTCACGTCGGTCATTCCCCCTTCGGTGTCATTATTGTTTCGCCTGAAGAGCCCCGGCTCCCATGGTCGGGATAATCACCCTCTCTCGGCGTGGTTTCGCGTGCGACGAAAGGGGACGCACCAGATTGCGTACGTTTTGGCGCGGGGGATGCGCGAGGGAGGGCAGGAAGCGATGCACTGGAGTGGACATTATCGTTGACAGATTTTATGATTTTGCTTCCGGTTTAGCTGCCATTTCCGGGCTCATCCCGGGTGCGTTACAGAACGTACCGAGTCGTGGGTGACTTCTGTTGACGCATTTGCAGACAGGCTTTGTTTAAGGGTTGTTCTTTTTATTGTGTCTTTGCTCGTTGTCGGTTTTAATGCTTCCTAAAGGGTGGTTTCAACGTTTTGGCGCCGTCGGGACCCAGATGAAACCTGGCAACACACACTTATACCAACGAGGGATTAATTGCCGGCGTAGTTCGAAACTGAAACCGTATCAACTGGAAACTGTTCCGAAATCGTGCGGCAGTAAAGTGACGAGACCGGGACCCGACCAATACCATCTGACACGGGCCACACTCGGTGTATTCCATGGCAATCGATGTCGTTGTTAGTCGCGTAAGCCGTTGATTGAAAATACCTCCGGGAAAAACACCCTCCAACGTCGAAAATGGCATCAAAACAAACAAAATCAATTTGGATTTAAGGGTCTAATCTGATTTTCGATGTACATTTCTTGCCCACCCGGCTGTTCCAGTTTTTTTTGCCCTTTTCTTCGTTCGCACTTATGTTTCGCAATTCCATACGGATTCCGGATTGCTTTTGGTGCGTTTTCCGAGTGGCGGATCAGTTGCGACCATCGCTAAAACAATCGCACGCCGCTGGGATAATGATGCAGTAAGGGAAACAAATAAAATACTCACCATCATTGGGAGATTCGTGATCTGCTGAACGAGTTCTCTCCGTTGTTTATTGCAAGTACCTGTTAATTTTAAATGACTTATTTATGGAGTTCAAAGCACTAAAAGCAGTCGTGTTTATGTGAATACATTTTAAAATCCTCCTTAAAAAAAACGCATATCGTTTGATTGGGTTCACATCGAGAGAAACATTTGAAATTGTTCAGATGATTCAGTCAATTCCTGGAAATGAAGAAAACATATTTGGCATTACTGTTGACATTATATTTTTTCGAATATTTGCGAATTGAAAAATAACATTAGAAATGAACAAAATTTATTTTATCATAACACCTACGTTAATCTAAAGTTATACTGACTTTAAGTTAATAATAGTTTACAGTATTTCAGTATTTCATAACAGATCTGTTGTTTTCATATCTTGACGAACCGAGTAATGGGTTATGTGAAAATATGGAGTATGGGAGGTTTCAGCAATGAATCTAATCTGCTGCTTTCCTCAAGCGGATTGCAATTGTATGTCGTGAGCCGCTCGGTGGGATACCATTTTTAATAACATACGATTCAATGGGACAGCATGCAATTTGATGAAAATCTTCTGAGAAGAACCGGAAGACAAAGACTCCAGAGATTTGTTTGTTTCCTCCATCCCCCCAAATGGAGTGCGGGAAAAGACATGCTGATGAATTTCCGTTTCATTTCAAACATGACGTGAAAGTAAGGAGGGTAACATCGGGCGCAATGTAAATGCACACCGAGGTGCAAGTGTATTCCTTTTCCAGAACGAACGATGATGCAACCGAGCGCCCGGGCTAGTAATTATACACCAGAGACGAACAGAGACATCTCACGGCTTAATACGAAAAATCTGTTTAAAAGCATGCCTCCCGTCGTCCCGAAATGCACCACCACCGACACCGGCCGGGGCAACAAACAGCCTGAGAATGTGTATTTACCTTTCTCATAATGGGAGAAAAAAGCGGTTTCCAGCTTCGGTGCAGCTTAACTTCGGTCCGTTTTGTTTGGCGTTCGAATTTTAGGTGAAGTCGCATCCGCGTTTGGTACTGTTTGTAGTTTGATTATTCACTTAACTCCCTCTTTACCTCCGACAGCGTTGTCCCGAGTCGGGATGCACCGTTAGAACATCACCCGCCAAAAGCCCCAAGGCTTAGTTCTGGAGAAAAAATTTCACATTTCCTAAAATAAAGTACGTTTAAAAACGTGCCACCCAGTCGACGCCATCGGGGAGGAAGTTTGCTCTTGTGTGGTTCTTTTTCTCCTACCCTCTATCGTTTGATGTTGTATGTTTGGACACTAGCTATATAACTGCATATTTATGGAGCCGACAACGAGCAACGGTATCAATAGGTATTGATATTTGGACCTTCTTGAATTTATTTTCTCCACTTTGTCGTTCCACGATTCCGTGAAGAAGTTGTAGAATATATTATGTCCATCGAGTGCAGCAAACAAGTTGCGACCACGTTGCTGGCTACATTCATCTTACCACTAATGAAGTATCTTCTCTGGTGGCATGTCGATTTGCGAAATCAATTAACGCATTCCGAGAAAAGCGTCCTGTGTCAATTGTGCCTTTCCAACCGTGCGTTGAGTAATAATTTCCGGGAACCTGGCTTCTCTCGGTTTCTGACGGAACACCTGGAGATTTTGATCTTTGGGCAAAAAAAACAACCACACCGATGGTAAGATTCTTTCACCCAAGCTCGAGCAGACTCGCTGGAGACTCCTTGCGCATGCACAAGCGCACTTAATTAACAGACTTTTTTGCAAAGCGAGCGAAAGTGCACCCCCGTTTTCCAGTTGCATCAGGCCTGTTCGTTGCTTTGTGCTGGTGTTCTTAAATTTCTTCTACAATTCTGTTTTAATAAATGCCTTCCGTTAGCATTGCACTGATTGCACAGAGAGCCCACAAATCGACCTGCATCGGCGTTCACCGGAACGGGAATAATTTCTCCCCATTTGCTAGTAGTTTGTCTGTTTAGAGATTTTTTTTTTCGGGAAAGGGAATTCGAGAACGTACCGGGAAGACTACGAATGACCGTAGGTAAAAAGCGTTCTCTCCCCCGACTCGGCCGGCCTACGACGATGTACTCGATGTCATGCTCGGCGTATCATGAGATTTGATGTAAATCATGTGAAATTGAATCTCGCACCCACTGGGTAGGGAAGGGCTGCGGTTTGCCATGGCTCGGAAGGACGGGGCGCTGGGTGGACGTGTAGCTATAATTAGAGCCCTCTGAGAAGCAACCACAGAAGGCAGCCGACGGGGTCCGTTAGCAGCGATCGTTCTGCACGCGAGCATTGGCCAAAGGAAGCCGTGCATCGGGATGGACTAGATGCGAGCACCGAATGTTCGCCACAGCAGGAACGCAAACGAATCGCGGCCAGCTTGCAGTTAATTATTATCTAATCTCGCTGCACTGTTTGCTACCTTTTGCCAGTTTTCTCCTATTTGCTCGAGGCGTTTCCCAACCGCTCATCCACTTCTTCGTCCTCCTGGAAAGATCGTGTGCAACGCTAATTTGTCGATCTGCGCCCAATTAAGCATGAACCACTAGGCTAGTGCAGTTACGGCCCGAGCCTTACGCGGCCAGTTGCTCGATCTAGATTTGAGAACGGTGAGGAATTTCTGAAAATTACTTATCGGAATGTACCGATCGCATGGGCGCGGTTTCAATGAGGGATAACGTATAACCGTTTAGAGAAACCAATTTTCTAATCGATTTGCATTCACAGTTAGTCTGTGCGAGTTCTATATGTAACAAACAAATTGCTGTCAATTACATGCCAATGTTTTGGTATTTTACTTGAAAATAAAATGGAAATTTGATTGTTGTAATGTTTTTCATTTACTCTGCTTGTTGCAACAAACATAAAAATGGCTTCATGTTTTAAAAACAACATTTTAACGCATACAAATTGCTAAACATCTAGCAAATTTTGTAAATCAGTAAAATATTCATAGTTGTATTTTCATTGTAAAATATGAAGTTGTTTAAAACGAGTATGATTGAAGGGAGGGATAGTAATATTTTTATTAACGCAAATGATAAGATTATCTGTACTCCACTGTCGGTAGCTCGGAGTGTTAAGCAGGATGTTCAGCGAGATATGTAGTGCGAAAAGTTATCTTTATTGGGATTCCGTTTCCGGTTGTACGGAATCCATTTGCAACTTCATCGTCCTAGGCTTATCTAAATGATTTGCTTCGCAAATGGTCGCTCGGTTGGACGGTTCTTTCCGGTGGACTAATCAGATGAAATGAGCTGTCACATAAGACCGGCCGCCTTAGCATCGACGGTAACAGGTTGGCAACAGGTTGACGAGGTGGTCGAGGAGGAGGTGTTACGCAAGAACGCCAATCGTAAAGATACCGTTTGGAAGAGTGGATCGTCCGCCACCATCGGACCAGAAGGGCAAACTCCGGTGGAATCGCAAACCTTTGACTGACCTATATTTAACTGTTTTTTCCCCGGCACAAACATACCTCTTCTCAGGGTGGGTTTGCTTTCACCGCTCTCTTCTCACTTCCTGCCACGGGAACAGCGACCGAAAAGGCCGACAGTGTGTCACGGTGACAAGGTTGACAGCAGCCCCGGACAGCTGGTGCGCCGGCCGTAGCGGATCGAATGAGGTGGACTTCCGATTCGGCGGTTGTTGTTTTAATTAACAAACGGTCGAGCGCCGTAGTTTTCCGGGTTTGACTTTGTACCGTTCCTACTCTCTCATATGGGAGAAGCTTCTTTCGTAACCTCCGATCGAATTCGATCCCCGTCAAGGTTACGTGGGGTTGCGAAATTTGGTACGCAAAGATTTTACCTTGAAGCTGAAATGTATGCATAACGTAACGAATGTTACATAGCTAACGAGGTACAACATACATCCCGGTTTCAGGGAAACAAATCAAACGGAGCCTGGGAAATGGTTTTCGTCATTTCCAACAGAGAACACTTAACACTCGATCTCTACCACTAATGGACACAATAAGAAGCGCATCAGTCAAGGGCTCGAGAGAGGAGAATTGAACACATTACGACAGGTGGGAAAAAACGATTTACAACGTGTACATACACCGGTCCGAATTTTGCTACGACCGGCGGACCACAGTTCTACCCGAAACGGTATTCCTTCCGTTAATTCGTCCATTCTGATGCCGATCGGTTCTTCGAGCTTCGCCAGCAGTCATTCGTGCCGCAACCACATCCGATGACATCGATTTTTACGCGACCGAAACACGCAGAAGGAAGTAAAACAAAGGCCACCCGAAGCCCGAACCGGGAATCTCGCACGCTGCGCCGGTGGAAAGAAAGACATCAACGGGCGCGCAGCAGACGAACCCCAATTCTCACGCAGCGTGACGCCGCGCGGTGCGGGTAAAAGTAGTGGGAAGCTGCCGGGGCGCCGCACGCGGAATCGGCAACGGTTTTCTTCAAATGATCGATATCCGGCAAATGGTTTTCCCCCTCTCCGCACTGGGTCGCCGTTTTGTTTCGTGGACGGAACTCGAAAACGAGGTCGAATGATGGGATCGCCGCCGTTCGGATGGCGTTTTCCCGAATGGTGGGATTTTCATAAATTGATTGTAAATGCTGTTACTTTGCGTTGGCTGTCAACCCGCCGACCGTGCCGCCGGCCTGATCTAGAACCGTACCATGGCGGCATGGAAGTGGCGAGAAATTGAATAACCGGCGCTAGTGGTATTATATCCGCGAACAAACCTGTTACGAAATTGATTCCGAGCGTTGGAAAGTCGTTAATTCTCTGATTTGCTTCAGTTTCTTGCGGATGAACTTTCATGGTTTCTTTTTCTTATCGACTACCATTTTAATCCACCAGTAGAACGAAACTCTCTTCTCATACGAGAACAGAACAAGAAAAATAAAACAAACATACACCCCGACTACCTTCCGCCGTTTCGGTTGGTTCCATGGCATTTGATCGTCCTTCCTCATTCCCTGGCGTCGGGGGCTGCATCAAATGTGGGTCATCGCTGACCTGTATAAGCCGATAATGCCAGTAATCATAATCATCGACAAGCGGAGCCGGTCGGGCCAAACATTGAGTCATTGGGTCCGGTTCCGATCGTATCACATGATCGGTCCGGAGATCAGGTTACCGGAAAACATTAAAGCTGCGCCGCGAGGCACCATCGGCCGTAGCCAAATGAAGCAGAGCATGCAGAGGCCGGTGCAGATAAAAATCATGCCATGAGCTATCAGTTTGTTACGGTCCCGATCGCCGATGAGCGTCCCAATGCGGCTCGCTTGTATGCTTTCCCGCTGAGGTTTGTGGGCGTCTGTTATGCGATCGATTTAAAGTAATTTGATGCTTACTTTAGCTGTCCATTTGTTACATGGGGTACGCCATATTTTTGTTTTGCAAGTAGTTATTTTTGTATTATGTTTTCTTTATTATTAAAGGAACCAACCATTCAATAAACTTCTGCATTGCGAGTTCGGAGCGACCGAAATAATGTTTGTTGTTTGGAACAGTTGCTTTGGTTACTTTTTTTATATTTACTTTTTTACTTTTTTATTAAAGTCCAAAATTTGAGGCAGAATTTGTTAAATAGCTGATTACATGGTAGTGATTGCCATATTTACTTATTCGCTCTGTCATCAATCACTTGTCTCCAGTTCGTTTAATTTCCGATAGCTTTTCCTCGATGCCGGGAATGCGAATGTGCACCCACTTTCCACCCGTTGGCGGCTAACATGAGACGTGATTGAAAAAAAACATACCCACCAATACCGTTAGCTTTATTACCGCGCACCTTCATTATTCCACCGTCCATCATTAGGCGAACAGTTGTTATTATAATTAATAAGATTCTATTACTTACTTACTTAGTTACTTACACACACGGTTGTGTAGCAGGTCGTTAAAATAATTTTCCAACTATCATGCTTTTCCTTCCAAGTCGCAAAGGGAAAAAACAGGATACCGAGTAATGCATTCACATAATTTACCTCGTTGCCTCCGCATTCTCCATTTATTTTTCGATATCACAATTTTTTTCAATATTACACACAAAAAATCATACTCATGTGCATTTATCTATCCTTCCGTAATTACAATTTTCTGGAATTTATGTACAGTAAACGAAAGGACAAAAAAGTACGTATTCAACGGTTAACAACAAACAGCTGGCAAACAATAACAAACAATCGGTAGCATGCGTCGGTGATATCATCTGACAGTTTGGCTTCGTAGCCGCGTCGAATCGGAATGATTTGATTAAAATGTTGTAAACATTCGCTCGGCTTCATCTTCCACCGATTGATGGTTGCCGATGGCAGGAAAAAACCGGATGAAAAAAATCGAAGCACGACTGTTTTTTTGCCCCTATTTGTTTCGGGTGGGAAATAAACGGAAACGGTCATTATGTAGTTCGCAGGCACGAAGTGAGAAGAGAAAGTAAAAAAAAAACGGAAAGATTGAAAGAAATAAACAGATAGGACTCAGATAGCTAATCACCGAGTGTGTAGGTTTCCCCCCTCCCCCTTCCCGATCGTGCTCCGGTTTTCCGAATCCTCTCGTGTGTCCGCATGTTTTGCGCTTAATTCATTTATTATTTTATGCTACAACTTGGCCGGCGCGCGCGGGTCGTTGACGGTGATTACGACCAGCCGGCGTCAAATGGGCTACCGAGCAGGTGTGTGTGTGTGTGTGCATGTGTGTTGTGCTGGTGAGCGCGCGCGCGCGCGAGGGAAAACCGGTGGACACGTGTAGATGATGTTGTATCGTTTTGTTACTTTTTATGTTTTTCCACCCGGTTTGTGTATGTGTCGCGGGTCGACGGATTGACGTGATCGAGTGGAGTCAGTGTGCAGCGTAGCGGAACCAGAAGGAAAATTTACCTCTGCTTTGAAAACTTCTTCTGGTGGTGAGATTTTGATGATTTTGATTAATTGTTTTTTGATTCTCATAGAACACGCAACGAAAACCGTCGTTTCCAGGGAAGAGGGCAATCAAGAATAAGTTAATGTGGAACGCATCGTTCGAAAGAACGATCAATTTAGATGATAACGTTCGATAACAGAATTGCAATCAATGTTGCGTTACCTTAGGATAACGGTAAAAGCACTGTTCGGTTGGGTTTACAATGTGTTTGTTCGATTAAGAATTCTATCGTTTCAATCATGATGGAATTTGTAAACGAATAAAGCATTTTTCCCACGGTCATGCATCGAAAGAGTTAAAAAATCTTAAAGATAGCAAAAAGAATAACTCCAAACATATTGCACGATTTTGATCAGGAAAATAGTGCTTTTTCCTTATGTGGTATCATTAGAAATACAAGACATGCCTAACATTGTTTTAAAAAGTTCGGCATGTTTATTGTACGTGATTTGATAATGTATTATGTTTGTGTTTGTACAAATAGCGTATAAAAGAACGACATTTTTTACACAACAATCTATTGATAGCTTGTGTCAAATAACTCTATCTACCAGAGAAAACTTTTCGTCTCATAATGCATCTCTATTACACTCGTCAAACCCAACCAATAGGAGGTAAAAGCATAATGCAGTCAAACAAAACGTATGATTATTTCACACACTTTCCACTCGATGATGCGTGGGTTGCAAAGTCGATGAACTTTTAACTTTAAAAGACCTACACGAAAACGCAATCGACGCACTTTCTCCCCAACCATTCTATTCCATTCCGGTGTACGAAACTCCGAAGTGACCGAAGTAAGAAATTTCTTCCATATTTCATGTGCGCCTAGTATGGGGAAATCTCACCCCCAGACCACAGCTTTCCAAAGCCGGTGGTGACCGCTGCAGCATGCGCAACATTAGGCGCGAAGTGTCCCATCGAATCGGCAATCTAGCACCAGCGGCCATGTTGCATGCCGGCGGCAACAATAGGTCATTATTAGCGCGCCTTCGTCCGGGTTGGCAGCAAAAGGGGAAACTGCGCCGAGGGTGGCCGGGGCGATTACCATCAAGCGACCCGTGGTCACAATGTGACGATGTCATCTACGGTTCGCTTCGCTTCCGGTGCGCGAACGGACCAGGTGCGAAATGCGATGAAAATGGTCAAAATTCCCACCACCCCGCGCCCGGACCGGCGAGAAGAAGCGACAAAAAAAAAGAACAAGAAATGCTAGCAAAGGTTCAAGACCCGACCAGGCGAAAGTTAGCGCTTGACCTTTTCCGCCCCGCTCCGGGTGTTTGGCAATTTTCAGCTTCCTGGCTTTCGACTTTTCGATTTTAATTTCGATTGTGTGGTCATCTGTCGCGTACATTCCTGCCCTGCGACACCCACGACACAAACGCCCAAATTGATTCCCCCCCTCGGATGACCACCACTTTCACTTGGGAGGCCAACACCTTTTTCCCGCCCCCATCCGTGTGATAGTGTGTGAGAAATGTGTAGTACCCGCTAGCGTGTGATTAAGCGCCAGACGTTTCCCTTTAAATTATAATTATTTTTTGATACGCAATTTCGGAAAGAATGGAGTTGAATGCAACCGAATGTGCTCGCTTGCGTTCACACCAGAGTGGTTCACGGTTTGTGAGGCGAAATCGGGCAGAAACATTTTCCGGAACAAAGTTGAACTTGGGAACCAACCAAGCTCGACAAGCAAGCAAGACATGACAATGCAGAAGAAAATGCACGCTTGTTGTATTTTTTACTGCAAGCATTTTTATCGACATTTACAGTCAATTGGGTATAATAAATGAAAAAAGGGAAAAGAAAAACTCTGGAAGAAAATTATTAAATTATTAAATTTCTACCATAACTAAATATGGGAAAAATTTTCCCTTCGAAAGGTTTCTACATTGTGGAAGCAAAAAGTCTTTCAATTGCTATGAGAGAGTGATCATCACCTTTGCACGAAACACCTGAAATCGAACGTACCGCTAACCGTGTGGTTACAAATTTACATCCCAATAAATTACTTTCAACACTCCGCGTGCGGGTGTTAAGGCAAATAGCGAACGCATATACACATATGGTACATCGCATCGGGAAGAAACGCACCAACGATCAGCGACGCGTGTTGGAATGCCTCAACGAGGTCAACAACGTGCAGCTCAAGCCGGGCCCAAGTAGTATATCGGAGAGGGGAAGACACTCGAAAACAACGCATGTTACTAGATCCGCTTCGCAACGGAACGGTCAGGTGTAAAAAATGTAGCAACTCCACCAAACGAGACCGGTCAGCGGACACGTGCGAGTGCGACATGGTACCGGTCCCTATGGCAAGGCACGGTCCGTAACGGTTCTGCGGGCGTAATCGATGGCCCTTCGGAACGAAGCGATCGATCGACTTCTTGAGGGAAACTCGGTTGTGGTGGAATTCCGCTCGCCTTTTCCAAATTTCGGCCGATTACTTTGCATGACAAACTCGTGGTCGTTACAAGTGGGTGCTCGAAGGTGTATGTGTGGAAGTAGGATTGAATATTCTCGGTCACTTATAGTCGCACCGGGAAATAAGTCACCATCATGTACCCAGAAGCCAGCCAGCCTGCCAGATCGGTGCATCGATGCGGTAGCGGCCAAGGCGGGTGTAACGGGATGCTACAAATTTCGAGGCTTCACTTCACAATGGATGAAATGAACCCGTTCTTTCACCCGTGGCGTCACAATGGAATGCGAAGCATCATCCCCTCGTGTGTGTCAGTGTCGTTTACATATTTTACAAATGCGGCTCGGTTACATGCGAGGCTTCAGGAGGTACCACTTAGGGCCTGATAAATGTTCAACTTAATCTGGGTCAAGCACCTGAAGTGAAGTGGTTTGTTGTAAATGATGGCTATTTACGTGAAGCGAAGGGCACAAATCTTGGCGTCCATTACATTCTAAATGCAGTGTTTGGCCTGGTTGAGACGCGGAATATATCTTAGGGAGTTTAGGAGGGACTACAAATGATATACCGTATGCGTGATAATGTTTGCACCATTTAGCAATAACAAAATTTTGAAATATCCTCACAAATTTTAGGATGACGTGTTGTTCATTTTTGTTAAACTTGTAAGTCTTCGATTGAGTTGCCATTTGTGGCCACTATAGTCTCCATGCGCTTGCGGAACGCACTGCAGGTCCTAAAAATGTAGGTTAGATCTAATTCACTCCAAAAACTGGTCAATGTTTTTCGGAGGCTTCTCATACTTGAGTGACGTTTAGAGTAAGCCTTTGCCTTCATAAAGCGCCATATTGAGTAATCCGGAATCCAGCATGGTGGCCCAATATCTTTCGACCAGAACATAAGCTGTAGTTTTGGGTGCGTTTCGAGCGATGGGACGGAGCTTCATGGATAGTTATCCAACCATATCCCTGTCCAAGACCTTTACCACGGTCCACCGGGATATTCCTAAGGCATCGACAATATGTTTTTGCGATAGTTGCGCATGAGACTAGACTAAGTAAAACGTGGTTTTTCGTTCACAACTGGATGCAAAGAAAGCCAAAGATTTGTATGCCCAGAGAAAATGGGAACTATATTAGTACGCTGGTGCAAACATTATCACGCATACGGTATATTACTTCTTTCACGTGAAAGCTGGACAGAAACCGACCGACACAAGTCATATTTTTCGCACGTAAATAAATTCTTCTCCTACTTGGAAACGTCGATCGCATGTCAGCCTGAAAACTGATCAAAATATTAATTAATTTACTTAAGTCAATCACTTCGGCGACTTTATCCGATCGGGTATCACACGAATGCCATCGGCTGATTGACATGGCTTTCGTTTCCACCTTTTCCAAGAGACAGCTCCGAGCGTAATCACGAATTAAATCGATACACTCCGATAGGGGCGAGAAATTTCAATCAAATAAATAAGACATCAACTCGATCGGCTTGACGCTACGCGGTGTGTTGGAATTCCCGCTACTAAAGGACCTTGTGGAGGAAGGGTGGAAAACTGTCACAACCACCTGAAGGGCTGAAAAAGGCGACACTGGCTAATCGAGTCTCTACCTACCCCTCCCAAGTCAGGGTGACCCTTGAGGCGATCGGCAGCCATGTCGCCGTTCATGTTCGTCGTCACTTCCTGGACGGGCTATCGATGGGGTTGGACTCTAATGAAGCAAAACCAACACGCCATTAAGAGTGAATGGTTCCAGTAAACCAGCCAAGCCAGCTCGGAGAGGGCTGCACACCGACAACCGGCTATCAAATTAGGTCAACCAGTGCTTGCACATTCCGCCGCGAGTGAGAGCTTCCTTGCGCGATGCTGCGAAATCGAGTGCGCTCCCGGTTTCAACCTCCAAGTCTAAGGAATGTCGGAGACCAAAGGGAGGGTTTAGAAAGAGGTGGAGCGGAACTGCCAAACGAAGGCGAAAACACCAGCCTAATGGCACCGATTCCACGATCGCCAAGAAGAAGTCCCGATGGCAATAGCGGGATCAACATTGTCGACAGGGGCCCGTGTTGACGTTAGTGCCCACAATCAGCTGCGTTTGGCATTCGCTCGAGGTTGCACCGGTTCCGTTTGACCTAAATCACTTTCTTCGCACCCAGAAGGGCACTCAACGCCGAATGGGAAGGGAAGCCACTCGCTAGGTTGGTGGTTCCATCCTGTTTTCCACCGTTTGGCCGAAGAGCACACAACGCGAACTGTGCCATTCCTGACGATGCACGGCCTAGAATCGGGCGAAACAGGTTCCGCCGGGAAAAGGGGAATCCGTGCTCGAATCCGAGCTGATCCTCCCGTGGGACCTCGGGTACTACCCGGAGGGTTAGCACTTTCGCACACTGTTTTTCCACCGATCGTGCCGCGCCGGTAAAGGTCTCCCGCCTGAAGAATGCGCCGAGCCCGCGGTGGAGCTCGTACTAGAGCCAGCGATTAAATCCATTACGAGCCCTGCATGTTTGATCACGATCCGGACACGTTTTCCGCTCCTCCGGCCACTTTCACCCGGCTTCCCCAGGAGGGGCACGGGATGATTTCGATTTTCATCATTCGGAAGTCTACCCCAAAGGTTCCCGATCGAGGAGGAAGGAACATAGATACAATCGCGGCATCCGCATGCATGTCCACACGTGTGCCTGTTAAGACGGTTAATCCCTAGTCTTAGGACCACGACAGGCTTGCATGTTCCTCTGTTGAAATGGAGGAGTTGGCATGTAGCCTACATTTCCGTACCAAACTCGACTTGGACCACCAAACAACAACATCAACACGATCACTAATGAAGGTCATGTGTTCCAGCTAACGCTAACAGGGTGGTGCGCTCGTGATGCACTCCTTCGACAGAAATTATCGATCATTTGTAGGATCGCATGAATGAACAGCCGCTATCGGATCCTAATTTGATTCATTAGCTCGTGGGATATACCGAGCCTCAGCGTCACGGTCGACCTTTCGCTAGCGTTTTCCTCCATCGTAGCCATTTCGCTCATCATCTCTCTTCCCTCTCGGCTCTTCTTCCTACTCCAGCTAATGATAGGCGTGACGATGGCGTACGGACTGCTGCTGGGCGACACCTGCCAGCACGATATGGACTGCTCGGACAGCGTCAAGGGCAGCTACTGCACCCTGGAGGGCGTCTGCGAGTGCAGCCCGTTCTACGTGCGGCTGAACGAGTCCACCTGCCTGCCGTGTAAGTATCGGAAGCGGTCTCCCCGCGGGCGGGATCATTTGAATGCCCGCCAAGTGGAGCCTGGGAAAATCCCGGCGCTCCTGGGCTGGACATTTGAATGATGCGAATCAAATGCCGCCTAGACCTACATCGACGTCGTTTAATTAATTTTCTTCCCATCTTCTATGTTTTCCCGATTTCTCTCTCTACCTTTCCCTCTCTAGCACAACTGCTCGAAAGTGAGTGTAGCCTGTCCGAGCAGTGCTCGATGCGTGTGGCGAACAGCAGCTGCATCGAAGGCCGCTGTCAGTGCGACGGTGGATTCCTGCAGTTCCGTAAACATACCTGTCTCTCGCGTAAGTCTCCCACCGGGCTAGTCCTCAACAGCAAAAAAAAAAAACATCCACACACCGGATTTAATGCCTCAGAGAGTTCCAGAAATCTCTCAAATTACCCATTTGTTTTTTAATTCCTTTAAATAAAACCTCACTCGATCACACGTGGTTTACAACGACCGTTAGCTCTTCAGGTTACGGTATTCGATTCGCTTCGAATTTGGTCTTCAGTTTTTAAAAACTGTCGGCACGATCGGCACGGAACGACGGCCAGAGCCAATGCAGTCAGTGTGTTGCTGCCGCCCGCTTTTCACTGACTTGGCCTCGTTCGTGGAAGGTGCTTTTTCCATACGCGACCTCAGATCGAGGTGAGGCGAATTTCTGCGCCGCACGATCACGTTTTGCGGACGAAGAGCATGGCGGAAAGCTGAGCGAAAGGATGAAAAGAGCTATCGAATTGCAAATGGAAACGCATCGTGCATGCAATCTGATGCGCTCCCTCATATTATTTTATTGCCCCGAGGCAATGAGAGTTAAGGTGAATCGAAACCTGTTGGTGGTAAATAGGACTCACTAATATGAGATTAAATTATGTTCTAGAACAGAAAACTACATGATGTCAATGTTCGTAGTGTATGAAACATGTTGTTTCCCACATCGGTACAATATATTAACATGCTACCAGTCTTGGTCAGCTGAAAACATACGCTTAACCTGTGACGGCTGTAAAACAGCATAAACTGTCCATCGCACGTCTATTAATAACAGTTAACGGTACTGGGACAAACCACGGATGCGTTTCGAAACTACCGTTTGGAATCGAATCTGATTGACAGCGAGCTAATGCCGACGCAAAATGGCCACCGAGGCACGTTAGCCGCGCTCCAAAATGGATAATCACGACACTCACGAGCGCCCATCTTTACCAGGAACGCTGCAATTGTTTCAGGTCGCACAGCACAGCGAGATTCAATTCCGCGAAAGGTTTGACGGATTGCTGGATGGCGAAAGGCAGCAGCACGTCGGGCCGGGACGGATGATCGTTCGCAAAACGTTTTGATAAGTATGACAAGGGGAGCTGACTGACAGAACAATCGCAACGTTTATGCCTACCGATATGTTCCCGCTGGAATCGTGCTAAGCAAAACGGGGATAGAATCATTCGATGGGAAGAACGAATGGAAGTAGTTGAAACCAAACGAATTGGCGAGTATTGATGGATGTCGTTAAATTCAATGGATTTACAGTTGTTAGGGTTTATGTTTCACTTACCGAGAACATTATCGTCAGACTCGGAGATGTTAAACTATCCCCTCTCAATTTTTCCCTTTTCTATGTAACGTGAGGAGATGGTTATTGCCCAAGGAAGACATCCTGATTAATGTCTCTTGAAGTACGGGTCGTGTTAGAATAATCACCTTTCCAATGTTAACGTTCAATTCATTTAAAACTAACACCTACATCGATCTTGTTTATGAAACGTGAGACGTTTTAACTCATTGCTTATACGTTTCATTTTGTTCCGGTTGACTAATACTATGAATGAAGCATCTAAGTTCTCTTACAGAGGATTGAAGTGCCTTGTAAATAGTATAAAACTCCCAGAACCATCATAGCTCCTCGCAACATGTCATCCCAACGACTCCCTCTTAAGATTCCGACCATCACAAAAGTCCTGAGTACTCGTTAATAGCTGGTCCGGTTAACGGCTTCGATTCGCTAATGACCTTTCCACCCAAGATTATCTCCCGGTGTGTTTGTGTCCGCCGTCCATCGATTGGTCTTTGGACAGCTAATGAGCTCGAATCCCGAACAATGGCTTTTATCGGCTAAGATATTGCCTCGCAAGTGTTCGAGGAAGACACCATCAAACGAGAAGGGATGTTTCCGGCATGCGGGAAAACTTCTATCCAATAAATATGTATATATCGGTCAGTCAATGCCAACCCAGGGAAGGGCGCTGTTGGAGTTTTCTGACCTGGAAAAACCACTCAAACGATGGTGACGGGAAGCTGACCTCCAGTTGGCACTAATAACGCTTGGATGCGTGATTAAGCCTTATCTGGTTATTTGAACACGCACATACACACAAAAACACACCCGCAATGATCTTCTCTCTAATTTTCCTCTTCGTCCAAGCCCCCAAGCGACCAAGGAAGACCAATTTAGCATATGAGTGCCCACCGGGGGCGATGCTGGCTGGCAGGAAACGTAAAGTCTGACCGACGATTTAGAGTTCACGGTGTGCCCACGGTGCGGTCTTCTGGTTGCGTGTTTTGGAGTTGAAAGTTTATATGAAACATTTGGAAAGATAAAAGGGCACCCACAAACCGAAACGCATGCAACACATGGCCTGCTATCTCGCCGTTGCTACCGATTTTGCGCCTGCCGAACGTTATGCGTAATTTAACAGCGCGCGCGCTCCGGATCTCTAAGCGAAACGCGGAAGGGAACGCGAGGAAAGATAAATAAAAATCACCACGCAAACGTCCATCAAGTGGTCTAATGGATGGCAATGCTCCCGACAGCCATTCGACGAGTGACAACAGAGCTTCTGCGCTCCGCCCGTATGCTCCGCTCTGACAGCTGACGTCGGTTCCGTACCTACTGGCCAGAAGTGCGTTGTAGTGAAGTTTTGCTCGCTGACCAGCCGGGTAACCGGGTAACAGATTGGTCCAATTTTCCTCACTGCGTCGACGGGGGGGTATGTTTTGTTTCACTCGAGGGTCCGGTGGGGTGCGGTCCACACCCTTCGGTGGAGAGAAACTTACGACGCGGTCCCAGCGACAGTAATGGTTGGACGATTAGTGCTATTTTACCGAAATAATAATGAACATCGTAGTCCCACACAGACACCACATGAGTTTGATGCTGAATCAGCCGCTTGGTTTATGTGTTCGTGGAAGATGACTCCTGGCTGCTGGTGGGACGGCTGGAAGATGCGATACCACCCCGTCGTTCGCGAGCTATTATCGATTGGCGAGGGTGAGAGGGGAGACGAATCTATGCCATTAGGTATTTGGAGCACCAACCTCCCCTCGGGTTGACAAATGCGATTGCTTTGCAAACGAACGATTTGCCAGCTTCCCGGCCGGCGTGGCGTGCCGATGATGTTGCTCCGTTTTCCCACCGGTTGAGGCTCACATTTCGCAATTATCATCATCAAACCCGGCGAGCGGAAGCATATTGATGCAGTGAAGCATTTCAAAAACGCACACATATCGCGGCTTCTCACGGATAAATAGAGAAGAAACGCACGGTTGACCAAGTGGCTGTTTGCTCGATTTCACTCATGCTAATTTTTCGACCAATTTAAAACGAATAATACTCCCCATCGCGCTCGAACGGGTCACGACGTATAGTTATAATCATACGGATCGCTCGTTTTCCAATGTGGTTAAAGGTGTAGCACACGTTGGTTAGCTTTTTGATGGGGCGTTAATTTTAAGCGCACCCGCGGAAGTCACAAAAGACTACTACATTAATGGAAACGATACAAGCCGCGATCGAAGCATCTTCCTTACACCGATTTTACGGCCTTTATTTTTGTCTTCCCTTTGCTTCGTTTCGGAAAATCCTCTCTCTCTCGAGCAGGAAGGCCCGCCACATAATCCCGAGCCTCCCGTTACGATCTCCCACAGCTGGTCCCGGGAGGGGGGGTAGGAGCTCAGTGAAAGTTTTCCTTTTTCAAACGAACGTTTTCATTTTTCACCTAAACACAAACAGGATACGCATTGCCTAACTCCTGTGATTAAGCAGCCACGAACCGGGATGGAAAGTGAACCCCATCACCGGATGGGAGCTTTTGTTTGGCCTTTCTGCACGGTGGAGAAATTTTGCAAACCACTTTCACGGCCACCGTACGCACCGAAATCGGAGAAATTCTTGATTCGATCTCGATTGCTCCATTCACGCGCGGGAAAATAACACCCGAGAAAAAAAAGCAGGTTGTACCGTGCGAAAGCGAACCTTCGAGGAAAATGTAGTGCAAAATTTTTATGAAACAATAATTGCCAAACTGCCAGGTGTGTCATGACCTGGAAAAAAACATCACTGACGTCGCTACAGTTGGTGCGATGCCAAGGTTCGTTTGGCTGACGTATGTTATGCTTATACCTTTATTGAATGTTTATCAATATTTACGAAATAAAGTATTTTTTGATATTGATAACCGATAAACCCTCTAATATATAAAAATAAGTAATGATCTGTCATTAGAATTGTGTGTAGTCTAATCTATTTGAAGATAGTTTAATAACTTATTAAAAACGTTGACATATTCATATATTAGCGTGGCTTAACTTTTGCAACCCAATTTGCCAGATCGTATTGAAATTGAGAATGAGCATTTTATTTTATTTTACCTTCAAATTTCCCATTTCAGCTGTTCTAGTCAATCTACATGCTCTACTTGTTGATAATGTAAAACGTTCTAACGTTCTAATTATGCTCAGCTTCGGGAATTTAATGTCCATCGTTAAATTTTCGGTATCATGCAGGCCCGTATTTTCATGTGTAAACACTATTTTTACATATTTTAGTCAACATAACGAGCATTGATTTGGGTGTGCCGGAACATGTTTTTTCCTCTCGTTTTCCATCAACCAAATACAACAGAATGATACAATCTAAAAACCGTAACAAAATATGATCATTCAAATCTTTTTAAAATAAAATGGTGGCATAATATTCTTTATGAAACGAATTAAATTGCTACTGGAGAATATTTACATAAAAATTTTACTTTGCTACTATATGATACATTCTAACCCCCGTTATTGGTTTGTACAGTTTGAAAACCAACCATCAAAACCTGCGTCCAATTGATGTTAAGCTATACATTCAGTTCACCTAAAATACTCGTTTTACTCGTTATCAAAGCTCGCTGCATAACCGACCGCCAAAGTCGGCAGGCACGTAATAATAGACTACTACCAATGTGCCTTATTTTATTACGTAGCACTCGAATTCAATTCCAACACACGTTTATGCAGCACGCTTTACTCACGAAAACCAATCCCTGGCACGTAAATTGTACAATAATCTCTATGCTAATGTAATCTCGGTTCAAACGGGTCAAGAATCTCTCCTCGGCTGCAGGGCGGCCTGCTCGTGAACTTGAACTTCATGCCCCCGAAGCCGTAGCGCTTTCCACCGAGTGCCCACTTCCTGGCGCGCTGACTCCCGGGAGTCTCCGCTTCCAGGTCCAGGTTCCTGCCCTAAGGAACTTCGGCCCGTGGTGGGGAGAAGGAAAAAGGAAGGCAGAACCACCTCCCAACCCCCCCGAAGTGCCTTCGAAATGGTGCCCTCGGTTCAGAACGGGGTAGAAAAATAATAATCAAAAAACATACCATCCCACCGGCGTGGTTTCCAATCAACCGCAGCGTTGCATTCCATCCCATCCCAGAAACGCCTCGCCTGCAACAATCCATCCCGTCGGCCCGCGGGGTCCCTAAAAAGAGAGAGAGAGAGGGAAAGAAAAGAAGATACCTAAACCAGAGGCATCGAGGCAAAAGTGCTCCATTATAAGGCGGTAATGATCACGAAAATTACATAATTCAACAAACGCCCATCAACAACAAATGCCACCGCCATTCCACCCGTCCTTTTTCTGGAAAAACAAACCCTTCTGCTGCGAACAATTTCAATCCCGGACCGGGGTGCTTGGATGCGGCGTGGCATTGTTTCCTACCGTCCGAACAAAACGGAGCGGATATTCGATTACGGAGCCCGTCTTCGGTTCAATTATGCAGCATCTTGTACTGTTTCTTGTGGCTCGGCGAAGGCAGAAGCGATGCATACTTCAAATTTCAAGGTGTTTTATAAGACGTCCAACGGAAGAGAGAAACTAAGATAGAAGGAGAGCAAGCAAGGGATAAATTTCAAAGCCATTTAACACCCTTTCCTTATCCAGCATAATCCGAACGAAGTAGCTCCGGCCCGCGGACACATTTAGGGCGCTGGCGAAGAAATTTACAAAAACGTAAAACGGCGAAAATTGACGAAAATCCGGTTCCAATTATCCAAACCCGGACACGGTCCCGTTGCGGCGGTTCACTTGCAGTCCACTTAGGGCCACCTCTTAGCTGCACCAATCAGCTGGACCAGGTGGACGCAGACTCCTGGGGGGAAAAGGCCACGTGCGGAAACCCATCCACACAAAATCAACAAAATCATTTTCCTCCCGCTTTGCCGTTTAGTCCGCCTCGCCTTAATGCGAACCGCCAGCCGGACTCGATAGTTATGGATTTGTTTCCTCCAAAAGTGACCCTCTTTAGCCGTTTTGATTATTTTTACACCGAGAGCCCTTTTGTGGAGCGTAGCGCGCGCCGGGATGGGATGTTAATTGGCCCCCAACGCCATATCCTGCGGTATCGGAATCCGTTCAACGCACAACCGAACTGAGAGCTACATCTTTAGCATATTTTCCTCCTGGGAATAACACTGGGCAGGATTTGCCCGAGCACGCAAGATACGCTCCGTTGGTAGCTAAATCACATAACTTTGGCCATTTTGATCCGGCCATTCCGGAATTCCACGCCGAAGCGGATGAGAATGTCGAACAAAAGAATATCATCGACGGTAACGAGCACCGTCGGCATCGGTTCGGATAATGAGCGGATTGTGACGACAGCCAATAAGAGTGTCATCGCGTTTGCCCCCCGATGACCACAACCAAATGTTAATGCAGTAAACATGGTTCCGGACGAGAAGTTTGATCTTCCGGCAAAAAGTTCGCAAATTCGCCCGGAATAATATTTCTGTAATAGTTTTCTGTTTTTGCTGCAGATTACAATTAGATTAGATAAGGGTGTATTGCTATACAAGTGACTTCAACGTAAGCAACAAACTCATTCAATCTGTAGTTTGAGCGAAGTGTAATCATTTGCCAAAATTTAATCTTGTCTAGTCCCTAGTCCTTCTTGCATAATTGAATTAAAATTTTATCATTTATTTCGAATAATACAAACCTACCCAGGTTATCATATTTAATTATTGAATGATTATAAAGTGGTTGGAAATGGTTTGCCTACATGATATGTGCCAAACATGGTCTGATTTATAATTTAAAAATAATAAAACTAGAACAAAAATGTACTTAAGTACATTTACTTAACAAGTTAGTGTATCTATTGTTTAATTTGTTAAAAAAGTAACAGTAATTTCTAGTGCTTTTTTTCAATTTGTGTTTTGATGATTTAATTTTCTACTTTTTCAACGTCCCTTTAGCTATTAAAAAGATATATACACATGTATAGTAAATTTGGCACACACTAACAAACTTTTTAGTCAGATTTGAGAAAACTTTATCATGCTTAGTTTTGTCTAGCTGTATATTAATTTTATTTTGACGTCTAGTTATTACTCTTTTAACTTAGAGATAAAATTGTTATCTTTTTCTATGTTTAGCTGTTTGTGTAAGATTGAGACAAAACTATTTGTCCTCTATTTTGTAAAATGCTGAAACAACTTTTAATTTATACACTCTTATTTAAAAATACAAGCTTAAAAGTCCTCCATCCAGATTTATCACATGGTTGTCTTTGTATAAATACACGGTACTTTTGAGGGTTAAAGGTAAATGTTTATTTTCTTTATAATTTGTCTTCTGGACTTCAGAGGCCAATCCCGGCAATAAACGCGTATCCCCATGCATTACGCGCATAAGTGTGTCAGAGTGTTATTAGCACAGCAACACCATTGCACCCGGTCGGACAACAAAAGGCCCAATCACTCGTTCCCCCCCTTTTCCCTCGCCGTAAGATTCGTAAGTAAAGAAAGGCTACAAACTCGTCAGAAAACGACAGTCACGGTCCGCGGTTCGCTCATTATGAAGGCGATTTGTTGCATCCAATCTAGCGGGATGGGGAGAAAATTTGTTCAACATTAAGTGCCCGTCGGCCCGTAGTACACCCGTACTGCGGCCGGGGACCAACCGACAAGAGATTGGTCGGACAATTGTCGCCACGCCGGGAGAAAGGGTCGAGCATAATGCGAAAAGAAAAGTGAAATGGGTCGGTAAAGGGTGGACAAATGTTTTAATAACAGCCCGCTAATAAAGTCTTCAAAATTTGCTTCGCGCTTTGTGGTGTGGCCGAGCGAACCGAACCAGCTCTTTAGGGACACCGCGGTGTGTGACCAATGGCGATAGGAAAACCGGCGCGAACACGTGCATTAACCACGGTTTAGCTCGACTCTGTTTGAGAAAGACGATTGAGGTACCTCAAGAGCTATCTTTTTATTTTCATTTCCCTACAAAAACGCCCGTGGTCATGCCTAGTGTACCTGCTTTTCATCGTTCTTGCCGTTTATTTCCTCCCGCTCGAGTAGTTTTAGTCTAGTCTTTCTTCAAACAAAGATGCCGCACCGATTCTTTCCATTCCTGAAGGCCTAAAATTGTGCCATAATTTCCATCGTCCGTTTCTGAGCGTAAAAAACAAAAACCCAAACGCGAACCCACTTATGTGTGTGAAATGGAAAACCATCGTTCGCATTAAGACAAAAAAAAGCCACGCCAGGAAAGAAATACAAAAGGCCGCCCGCGATGTGCGATAGTTCTCATCTGCTCCTCCGCTCTTTGCTGTCCTCGATTATTTTCTTTTTGTTTTGCCACGATTTTTCATCCCGCGGTCTCCACAATCGCATTCAGCATAAAGCATGCATGAATAAAAGTGCGAACTGCCATCGCAACAAACAAACCCAAATCTGGGTTAATTTTTATCTTTCCCCGACCAGACCTTCCCAGCGACACGTTCACAAAATGGGAAGGCAGATGGCTCGCTGTTGTCTCCCCTCCCCCCTCCGTCAGGGAAAGAGGCTTTTCGCACCCACGTGGGCCCCGGTGGCGGGTTCCGATTTTCGCGTGCACAGAAGACGCACGGCCTTTCCGCGCCAATTTGCATAACAAACACGAATTATGCTCCTTGTTTGGGGGGACGAATGGGACGATTTAGCTGCCATTTATCAACGCCCGTCCGTCCTGTGAAGGAAGCCTGCGGGCGTAACCCGTGGAAAGCGGGCTGCTGGCCTATGCTGGCGAAGGTGCCTTTCTTTGCGCGCCAGATCAGCCACCAGGAATCAAGGTCAGGCCGCAAGTGCATCCCGCGTGGCTTGGTTTGGTTTTGCTGGCGATATTCCTTATTTGACCGGTTCGCATCGTTTTCCGCCGCCGCCGATTGCAGCAGCCGTGATCGTTTGACTTTACGATTATGCCCGCTCGTTAGCGATGACACTGGGAGTAATTGTGTGCGACGCGGATGCGTTAGATGCGTATCGAAATTGGATCAGATCGTGCCAAGAGACCATTGGCGGTGGCCATAGTGTGGGATCTACACTGAATGTACTGTCGCGCCACTTTTCCCCAACGTCTGTGGCGATATTTCCAAAACGCAGGCGTTGTTTGTCCAGGTCGTACTGTTCTTGTTTTATCGGATTTTAAATCACCTATCGATGAGATTTAGACAGAATATGCCCAATTTTACTGTAAGGGTAAATTTGTCGCATCTATTTGATGACATTGATGACGTTTTCGTAATGAAGATGTTTATAGTTTTCAAATGGCGATGAATCGTACACTATTGCTTTCAAAGTCTGTATTATTTTTTAATTATTCAATGTTACTATAAATCTTTAAAAAGATGTTCAAAATTACATATTTTTTAAGGAATATTTCAGGATACTTAATGTTCGAAAACTTGTGGTGAAAAAGTTTTAAATTAGCAAGATGAGATCAATTTTTGACACCATATTTTATCTTCAAAACGGGTTTGAAGAGCGCTGGTTTGAAACTTCGAAATCGTGAAGGAGAAGAAACAATTTTAATACAATAAAAAAACGTGATGAACGACTTTTCAAATACTGTTTAAAGATTGAAAATATTTTCAAGGGTCAAGTTGACGCACTAAGGTAAACGCCTTTGCTTCGTATGTTGTAGTGTAAACCAGGCTCTTTTTCACGATCGACGGTCACGCATGATTTTTCCGTATGAAAGTATGAAAGGAGCCACCCGATCGTGATATGGTAATTAACGCCTTAAGCACCCTGCCAGCCTGGTGGTTCGTTTGGAGGGAAGAAAAATGACCCTCATCTCATATGCCAAATGGGAGCTGACAACGGTGGTAATCGTGGCGTGTCGAACGTCAATAAGTGCATCGGAAAGCCGACGGTACGAAGTCGATACGCTGGACTAGGCCTATTTATCACCGATCGTTGGTGTGGGTTTTTTTCTCGGCGGGATCCAATATTATTTTCCTTTGCCCGACTCGGTAAGAGTCTGTTTGCTTGAAAAAATGATGTTAAAGATCGCGGTGATTCATTTTTTGGATGAAACACATGTCGACGAAATATGATCCGTGAGGGTATAAACATGTCGGTCATTGCAGAATGAGGTAGAAAACATGTTGGTTTTAATAAAGAGCTCGCTAATTTATGACATGCCACTGGTGTCAGTGCACTTCCTTTCCCGCGATTACAATGTAAACGGTGCCAAATGACCACTTACCCCCTGGGGATGGGGAGAAAGATACCGTGGTGAATGCGGTTATGGAAACTTATCTGCCCTAATCTCAGCAATCTCTGCGTGGCTCACGTTGCACGCTGCATGTTCCTTCGCTGAATGAATGCAATTTCTCAATGACTCCCGCGTGCCAACATGCAGCGGATTTCCGGCCCGGTGCAGAGGGAAAGGAGTTCGTACCACAAGAAGAACTTGCACGGTTGTAAATAAGAGAAGAGTGACGGGTGCTTACACCGCACGTCCGGGGTAGATGGTACGTAAAGCGTTTCCGGGTCCCCGAGGTTTTGCAGCACTCGATTTATGTCAGTGGAATAAACACCGGCCGACGAGTGACATAATTTCACCGCAACGGGCCTGGGAGTCGTCGAGTGGTGTCTGCAATTGGGATTGCGTACGACTTCGGACCATCGGCTTCATCGTTATGTGGCGTGCGAATTGTGTGTGTTTTCAACCCATAAGAACGGTAGACCTCCTGGGAATGGTACCGATTATGTAGGTCAACAGGCAAGGTTAGCTCCCCCGGGGGGACGAGTGTGCTGTCAGGGAGCTAACGATGTGATGTCATCTTGGAGCATTATATGCTGCGCTTGTAGTGGACGGTCATCGACAATTGTTTTGTGTTCCGATGGGGAATTTTGAATGCGATCTCTGATAAAACACTTGTCAGTCGGAAGCCAAGAGAAAGCGCATTATCCCGTTGGATAAATATTACTTGCAATGAATATTTTCTTTCGAGGAGAACATGACAGAGATTGTGGAGATTCTGAAGCTTTGAATCTTAAATATCAAACCTTTAAAAATGTATCTTATATAGCGTAAAATTACAACCAAGATATTTATATAGGCTGAAACCTCGTCATATTTTTTATTCTAATATATAAACATTTTATGTAGTTGTGTTAAGACATTGCTTTCTCTTGAAATTTGACTTTATTTTTACACTTCTGCAGCGTAGTTCTATAGATATTTTTATTGGGCAATTTTCTTGTTCATTTATCAACTTGTACTTTTTTCATCTGTATGAGGTGAAAATTTGGGAAAGATAAAAATTTCGAGTTTTACTAAATGTTTAACATGAAATTGTTGGTAAGCTCGAACTTTTTTGCATGAAATTAATTCGCCCTGACTTATTCGAAAATGTGACTTCATCATCATAAAAGTGAAGTGATGTTTTATTGACAATTTAAATTCAATTAATAGATGTTTTATTTAGACTTTAGAACCATTTCTTTTTAACCTAAGTGAGTATAAATCTAACAATTGTATGTACAATCAGTTTGCCTTTAAATTTTCACTACCTTTAATTTTATCTCGTATGATAAACCTATTATCAAACACTTTAAAGTTTAATCTCCCCATTGAAAGTAATCTATCAAGCTACTTTTGATTTTCAATTGACGGGAATAGTCTAATCGATGGAATTAGCTTCCGCTTTCAATTTCCGCCGACCGCGAATGAATAAAATCCACGGCAAACCAAAAAACCAAAAACCCGGCGATGGCGTCATGGCCCAGCACACTTTCATTCCCCTCGTTCGTCCCTTGCTGGGCCCTACCACAGTCCTAGATCGTTTCGCACCGCCATAAAAATGCATCCATTTATTAGCACGCCAACTCAACCGTGGCTGGGTTCTAATATTTTAATCGAAAATGCTTGTCGCTGCACCGACCGGCCCGTGGGTATCGGTTTCCCGGCGTTCGGGAGACCTCTGCCGCACCGGTGCGCAAGCCGGAAATCGAAAATCGCGTCGATGTACATAAATTAAACCGGTGCCCGATGACAAATGCGAACCCTTCCTACCCCATTCGACCGTTGATGTGAACTGTTTTTTCTCTCTCGATGTTTTCATAGCGGCCCAACCCGGCACGGTGTGCTACAGCCACGCGCACTGCCGTATGTGGGACAGGGAAAGTCACTGCGACTTCCTAATCCCGAACCTGTTCGGTCGCTGCCAGTGCACGTCTCCGGCGCGCCAGAACGGACCGACCTGTGTGACGGAGAGTGTGACGGAGCCGGAGCTGCCCGGGTTCGCCAAGCCTCAGCAGCAGAGTCCGGCGGAGGAGGAGAAGGAGCAGCAGGAGGGCTCGATCGACCGCATGTCGACCACCACCGAGGACGACGTGATTGTGGTGGAGAACTTGGTGCTTCGGGATGGCGCGATGGCCGACGAGCAGATGAGTGCGGCCGAGGGTCACATTACGACCGAGTACCAACCGTCGGCGTCGGACGAGGACGGTATCAGCACGACGGACTTCATTGAAATCACCTCACCCGGATACTCCACGGAGCGGGACCAGGAAGCGGCGACCGACGGGACGACACGGAACGGTATGGAGCAGTACGAAAACACCGAACAGTACGTGAACCTGGAGAAGGACGTCGAGGAGCAGTTCAAGCAGCAGGAGCTGGAGGATGCCCTCTCGACGACGACGGCGGCCGCATGGGCCGGAGAGATTGCCGAGGCCATCACCACACAGGAGCACGAGCTCGACCCATTCGGCAAGGACGCCACCACTCTGACGTCGATCGAGGTGACTTCGGACAGCGATGGGACAACGGTGCGTGGTGAGCCGGAAGCAATGGCCTCAAATGACTCACCCACAACTACCGAGTTCGAATCGGACCACTCGGAGCCAAACGAGACGGAAAACGAGGTAGAAATTGTGGAGTACGACCGTACCACCGCTTCGGAGGGTAATACACAGCAGGCCGCCTCGTTGCTACAGGAAACAACCACCGAGCTCGGATCGGAGCGTCCCGAACGGTACGACGACACAACGACCGCTTCCTCCGCCGAGCAATCGGAAGAGCAGGAGGAAGAATTGGCGAACGATGGCAAGGAGATGACCACGACCGAGTTCCTACAGCAGTACCACGACGTGCAGCTGCGCCGCCAGGACTCGAAGCTGTTCGACGAGGACGAGCTGATAGTGGAGGAGGACGAAGTGCGGGCGGAACCGCGCGAGAATGAAATCGCAGACTCCGGACCGCTCCGCACCACCACCGAAACGTTGGTCCGACTGGCAAGCCGTACGACGGCCATGGAACCGGAAGCTCCACTCTCGACGACGGTGGCATCGGTGCTCGCGGCTGAAGCTACCACCACGGCAACAACACGTGGTATGCAGTGTACTCACGAAATTAAATCCTTCGGAACTAAATGTCCGTTATTTTTTCAAACGTAGGTATCGAGTTCACCACAACGACGTCAGCGCCACCAAGCACCACGCGGCGAACGAGACGAACTACGATCAATCCCTTTTCAACGGCCACGACGAGTGCGGCAGATACACGAACTAAGCATCAAGGTACGTACAACAAAGCTGTTTACTTTACCCAAGGTGGTTGGAGTTTAAAATTTCCGTTGAATACACGTATAAAATTAAAAAAAAAAAAGTAAAAAAGAACACTCCCAACAACATTTTAAAATTAAAAAGAGCAGACGTAAGCCCGTTTTGTTTGTCCAAACTGCTTTAGCTTCCTTTTTTTAAACCGATTGAATTAATATCTCCACATATTGGTAGGAATTCGCACACGCGTCGACTTGGGAGATGGACCCGTTTCGCTCGGACTTGCTTGTGCAACCAGTGAACAGTGCCAGCTGGCCGATCCCTACAGCTATTGCAGTGACGAGGGACGGTGCGATTGTTCCTTCCGCCAGCCGGACGACTCCTGCCGGGCTACCAACACCGGATGCTCGCGAGGAACGTTCCAGGTAGGTGTCTAGCCTTTATATGGCCCTGTCTTGCCCATCAATAAAATCAAACTACTTCCCCTTGGCCTCTTCCAACAGTGTCGCTCGAGTGGAATCTGCATCAGCTGGTTCTTCGTGTGCGACGGCCGACCGGACTGCAGCGACGCATCGGACGAGGAGTGCAACTTCGCGGTGAAATCGAACGGCACGCTGCTGGGATCGACCACCAGCTGCCCGGAGCTGTCGTTCCGGTGCGAAACGAGCGGCCGGTGCATTTCACGGGCCGGAATCTGCGACGGCAAGGCACAGTGTCCGCACGGCGAGGATGAGGTTGGTTGCGATTTCCGCAAGTCGCGCAAATGTCCGGAGCACACGTTCATGTGCCGCAGCGGCGAGTGTCTGCCGGAGTATGAGTTCTGCAACGCCATCGTGTCGTGCCGGGATGGCAGCGACGAACCGCCGCACCTCTGCGGATCCCGGGCCGTGCCGAACTTCTTCGTGAAGCTGCTGAGCGGTCCGACGGCACGTGGACGCAACTACTGCCCGATGAGGTGTGGAAATGGACGGTGCCGCTCGACCGCCATAGTTTGCTCCGGACGGGACGGTTGCGGAGATGGTAGCGATGAGGATCGGTGTTCCGTTTGCCGTAAGTATGCAGCTGAATTAAACTATTAATGAATCTAATTTTGTGTTTGAAAATAGTTCTAAAGTGTGCTAAAAACTTAGATATGAGTCCACAAATAATCTTTTAAGTATAACGGTCTAGTGCGTCAAAGACAAAGCATGTCGATATGACCGTTGAAGAACTATGAACATTTTAACCAGATTTACATCAGAACTTCAAAAATGTATCGATTTAAAGAGAGACAGTAAGGTTCGATGAAACAATAAGGTTGTATTTCCATTTTTTCTTAAATTCAACTAAATAATGGTATTGATGTATTCCCATTTTATGGTGGTTCGAGAATAATACGATCGAATCAAGAATTATTTGTTTTGTCACCGTTTAATTACCGGTGATATTTAAAAAAACAATGTTTATTTTCATCGTCAACAGATAGGTTTTGCATAATATTTTCGTTTTAATTATCCAACTCAACTCTGGTAGTACAAACGACCACCGGGAGGAAGCACACAAACGCAACCTAAATTAACGCCAACAGCGCGAAACAACATAACAAGCAAATAACCTCGGCGTCAATCAAATCGATTTTATTTCATCAGTGCATATTAGTTCTCGTTCATATGCTACCATCGATACCGGTTGTTGACGAACGAAAATAGCTTTTAAAACGTTAAACAAAAAACTCCACCTACGCGGTGGAAAATCGTTCCACCCGCACCAAAGGGGTTGAATAATTTATCCGGCTAGGCCACTTACTTCCCCCTTTAGTGGTGGGTGTTCATAATTTTGTTCTTCTAAATGCCATTCTCGATGGCGCGTTCGATAGCGGTCATTTATTTATGTCCTCCGAGCGGAACCACTTTGAAGCACGACACGGCACGAAAACACTGGAAATGGAAACACTTTCCAGCACTATTGGCAGCGCTGTTTGTAATGTGAGTTTCTTCCTCCCCCCCCTCCCCCAACAGGATGCCCGGCGCCAGCCTACAACCACGTCCTGTCGGTTGCACCCGTCGTCGCCGCCGTCGCCCCCGCCCCAGCCGCCATCGTCGTCCCGAAGCAACGGAGTAGGACGAGCCGCATCACCGGTGGACACTGGTCGCGGACATAGAAGTTCGAAGGTCGCCGAAGCGTCGAATAAACCCGACATCACCCGGCATCCGGAAATGGCCGCCGTGGCAGGGGGAAAGAGGATAAGAAGCGTCCGTCAAGGGTAGCCGCGTTCCGCCCACGACCCGAATCGACTAGTTTGTGCGGAAGGTGCGCTCTTATTAGTTTGTAAATAAAGGTCCTACTCTGATGCGCCACCAAACCGACACTAACGGGAGGGAGGAGTCGTTTAGGAACCGGGACGTAGTAGATGCACGCGTTTTATATTCCATTATTTTTCTATGCTGCACACCTCTCGACACTGCGACAGGTCGAGTCGATGGCAAATACTACAAACTGTTTCATACATTCCGCGTCGGGGGTTGAGTAAGCGAAATCACTTTTCAAACCCCCAGTTTATATTTAACGTCCATTAGCAAACTAACGTATACGGTTACAGTAGACAGGCGTGCGGTGAAAAATGTAGCACTAGCAAGATTGTAGTGTCCGTAGCGCGAAGGTAGGAAGGACCTAAGAAACCTATGGAAAGGAGCAAAATACTCTCGAGTAGCACGAAACGTCGTCGCCAGTCAAACGATAAAATAGTAGCGAAAGTGGAAGTGAACAGAAAACAGGTCAAAGGTTCGGGGTTAGGGGCGCTCTGAGGAAAGCTTTCCGGCATCCGGTTCCGCGGACCGTGGGGAGGGTGGAGTAAACACTTCACTTCCCTTCGACCCTTGGCAGCACGCATGTGTCTGCGTGTTTGTGTATTTGCACCGAGGAGTGCCAAATACGGAACGATAAAGAAAAACAAACGCAAGGAACCTTATGCCAAGGGTGCGTGTAAGGTCAGCCGCGCCAGACCACGAATGAAGGGTGGGGTTGTGGTCGATAGATTAGAGTTTGTTTTACATTTGGCCAACCGGCCGGACCTCGGCCAGCTCGCCGGCCGGGTTTCGGTGGAGACGAAATTTATTTATTTTAGCAGATAGGCAAGCCGAGTAGAGGAGGAGACGCTTTTAGAACAGGGTTTTTACGCTATTGGAAGCCTGGTTCAACGACGGAACCCGCGCTAGAAAGTGATCGAATGTCGTTGAATGATGCACATCAATAGATTTGCGGAGCCAGTGTTGCACGATTGATGTTGGAATAATTTTATTAATTTATACTTTCTAATGACACTGACGTTTCGGCCCGACGGATGCGTGTGTAATGTCTCCGAAGCCCTACTGGCCATGTTTTTACACCGCCGAGGGGGGAAACAAAAGTAAACCCGTATAGCCAGTCGAAAGAACAACTAAGTTTAGTTGAGACGGGATGATAACTTAACACTATTTAGCCCGCTAGCGGTACGCCATCAGCGTTAGATGACACTTAGAACGTACGTAAACTGTATCGTCGACTATGTAAAATAGAAATTTTAATCATAACTAACAACCGGGTGTGTTTTATGTGTGCTTGGTTCGTCAACTGCGCCACTGGTAAGTATAAGTTCAGCTCGCTTCATATCGCTCCGTGGTTCTTTTTCTGTTTTTTTGCACATGTCTGAGCAGACCACATCGTCTACGGTTCTGTTTGTTTAAAGCCGGCTAGAGTCGTCTTCAGAACCGCAACGACGGCGATCGTAGTTATCAGAAGTCTGTGGGTGGACGGATATGCGTGATAAGTTGTTCAGCAAACGCTGGCGAGCGCAAGAAGCTGCCATTTGCGTTCTGCCACTGATCTGAAGCAGATGAAGTCGCCGGCCAAGAGGGGCGAAAGGGGCCAGTGGTGGTGGAATTTAAACCAGATGATATGAAATAAATTGACCGGTGGCCGATATTTCTCGCGCTCCTTGTTGCTCCATTCGTCACGGAGTTCTAGATCGCGAAGGTCATACCCGGCCGGTTGCGTACACTCGGAGTTTGCAACCGGAGTGAACGATTCCTCGTTTCCCTTGACCAACTACGACAGACAGTATTTGAAGCGAGGCTTGACCACGATCGTGGCATCACGCAACGAAACATCCTTCCAATCGATGATGCACAGTTTCGCACGTTTGCTTCCGCGTCACCGGTGCGGAAGGAGATGAGGCTCCAGGGAGCCTGGGATGATGTCGTCATTTTATATCCATTTTTAAACATCATCCACTTGTATGTCTGCCTGTCGTACGCGCTTGATTGCACAACGAGCATCCTATCCAAGGCGAAGATGATGTATTGTGGCGTTGTGGCTGCGCCTCAATAAAGCACATGCTGTTTGCACGAAGAGCGTTTATGACGCCATTTGGACTTTTAATTAGACGTACTGAATTGGATTTTAACATGACATTTTATTACTTTTTTTTGTAATTTATTCGAGTAATTAAGAACCTTGGGATTAACAGCCGGCTGTTAGTCTGCTGCTCTGATAGGTTCAATGGCGATAAAAATTTGTTCTCTCCAACGTCGGTCTAATACTATTCGGAAAAAAATTAACCAATTTGAATAACACGCATTCCCTAAGGCTTTTTAAGAGCCAGTGACCATTCTAGTTCGACGACCTCTCGCAGGACCTTGGTTTCAGAGCGTGTCAGAAAGGAATAAACCATTCAAGCAATGAGGCATTAGTGGAACTGTGAAAGTCAACTGTATGGCTTATACTACCATTTTATGATATCGGTTCAAAGTGTTCAAACAGTCACCTACTTCATTCTGAAGGTAACGATTTTTTTATTTTATTTTATAATTATTTTGGATTGTGGTTTTTTAGCGTATATGAAATTATCAGCACATCAGACAATTGACCACTTTTGACAGTATTGTAGTTTTGGAATCGTAGTTCGTATGATTTTGTGAAAGTATTTTTGCAGACAAAGCTGTTCTAGAGAAGAAGCAAAGTGAATCTGAAGCGCTGCTCGAGCAACTTTTAACCACAATTTGGTAAAAGGTGTTGATATAGTTTTCCTCTCAGTTAGTTACGATAAGTTGACGAATTGCAATGCGTCACATTGTGTTAATAGAAAATTTAATTGGAAAGGAAAGGCTTGCTGCGTTTACTTAACACCTTGTTGACGGGAGACGAAGATCTTCGTCTGTTTTTGACTCAACGTTGAGGACGGAAAGACGGACATGTACGTTGCACGCATACCATTGCATAGTCGAGCGTTCGGGTATTTCGTTCGTTTCGTCGTATCCGTTTCGATCGGTCGTTCGTTACCGGAGCGGCTGGCCCCGGTGACAGCAGCTAGTTTTGGGAAAAAAACGCCCGTCAACAAAGTATTAAAATTCAAACTGCATTGTTTATTTTGAATTCATACATTTCACACAATGGACACAAACCATACAAACACAAACTACGCACGTTGATGGTATGCCGTGTGTTGTGCGCAGAAGCAGCCGCCGAAGCCGTTGTTCTCCCTGGTCCGCCGTAGTATCCGGAGTGAATTGGCGAACCCGGTCAGTATTAGTCGGTCACTGCTCGCAGCGTCGTGTCGTAACTATTCCCGCGGTGTGCAATGTGTGTGATTTTAATCCTGTATCAGTCCAGTCATGCGGTTGCAGGCTGCGATTCGCCAACCAAATCGACACCGAATTCTACTGAGTGAAGTAAATCTGTTCACAAAATGTGCTGCTATAGCACATTCTTCGCCATACGATTGACAGATTGTGCGATGGCTCTAGATGTGTTTGTGTGCGTGAAAATCTAGTGCAATGCAGTGACTGCTTAAGGAATAGCTGCTTCCTTTTTTCCAAGGCTCCCGCAAGGCTGCAGTGGAAACGACACTGGAACCTCCGGAGAAGGCATCGCAAAAAAAAGCTGACGCACGACGCGCAAAACCGACCGAAGTCGTCGTCCCGGGGTGGCGCGTTTGTGTATGCCGATTTGAGAGCTCCAACCGTAGCTTAGCTCCGTTTTATAAAGTAACGTAGGGCAAGAGTGCGCTTCCCATACATTTCAAAAAAAAAAAAACCCGCAAAAATTACTCATAGACCAATGCCTTTTCGAATGATTTCAAGCCTTAAGAAATCATGACATCCTTTATAAATTCTATAAGAATCCAGCATAATAGTATAACCTGTTTAGAAAATATGAATTTTGGAGCCTTTTTTTTGCGGACTGGAAAGATTGATCTGTCGAACACTCCGAAAAGATCTAAGAGCATTTCATACTTTGATAAATACCGTTATTGTATTTATTTCTATATAGGAACGGAAAATGGGACATGGTTCAAAAGATCGGTTATATTCTTGTTATACAAATGATATGATATCATGTTGGTATTTATTTTAAATTTATTATAAAAAATTATAAAAAAAATTTAAACTTATTATGTGATTTTTTGTCATTTATCACTTTTTCCTGAAAACTTAAGTTTCCTGTTTTGCACAACGTTAGCATCATAGTTGTCACGTACATTTTTCTTTTCTTTCTCGACTATTTTTTTGCACTCTTCTCACCAGACCAATCAATTACGATTACAATTTCTAAACAAATTCAAAGAAATTTTAAAGGGTCACCGAATCCGAAGTAGTAAACAATAATTTGTTCGTCTATAACGATGATCACTTTAACCCCACCATACGTTACGTTGCTTCGCGTGAGCGGAAAGATTTCGCGCTTATAGCACAATCTCTCCCCGGCCACTATGTAAAAACATCTGGAAATTGTTTCGAGTTCGCGGCAGTTTCTAACGATCCGCAGTTCGCATCTGGAAACCGAGGAGGCTGTGCATCGTGCCGTGGTGTCCAATTCCACATCCGCGTGATCGAACTGCGATGCTTCTTTAGTGTTCAATCTTGTCGCAATTGCGTAGGAAAAAGTGTGCTGGTTTTGCATAAGTGACCAAGTGGTAAGATTTATCTCACCAAGCACAAACACACCAGTGGTAAATAGAGCTCAAATTCCCATCCATCATCTCCCGGCCCGGGGGAGCCCAGCACAAGCCTGTGGACCTACGGCAAAGGCGGAAGCGTTTTATGAAGTGAATTATTTTTAAACCCATCGCATGCTAAAAAGTGCTCGTCAGGCTTGCCCTCGCTGGTAGTGGCACTAGTTTTTCCTCGTGTGGAATTGTAAATTTTCTTTGCCTTTTTTTGTTTTTGCTGGCGTTTCTTAGCAGTAGTGTATCAGAATAGACCGCAGACCACGAGGATGCTGCAAAAGTGGAGAATTTATCCACACCACGCTGAGAAGATCACTCTCTCCTGCTCGTAAGAGTCTCATCGTGCGTTCCTCTTGGTGAGCTCGCCAGTGAAAGACGCCGTTCGTGCGTGCGAAGAGAAATTTTGCGTGAGATGTTCCGCGTGTGAGTTGAACGTGTGAGCGTGAAAATTCCTGCCCCACCGGCCGCCTGGCCACCAAGGATACCAAGTGTCTACCTCGCGTCAAGCATCGTGTGAAGCGAAACATCCCAAACAACAACACAAAAACGCTCCCGTAAAAGAGCACCGGACAAAACCGGTGAAATACGCGACTAATCCGGTTGGCGTATGTTGCGAGATCCACGCGCCGTTCTACCTCAACATCTCCTATGGAAGCGTGGCATCATTGACTGCTCCATCCTAATCCGGGCAGGTCAAAGTTGTTGTGCAAAAGGTCAGTAGTCAGTTAGCAGAAAATCGGTTCGGGGGATGCTGAGGCCACGATTGTCTTATCGCCTCCGTCTGCATGGGGGGTGATCGGATTTCCCGTAAATACTTCGCTTGTGCTCCGATTCTTATCATATGTTTAGTAAAGAAAAAACCAAACAGCAATCGCTGACTTTCTACATCGTCTGGAAAGGTCACAGATCACCAATTCATACACCACAATGTCAAAAAAATGATCCCGAATGTTAGAATTGATAGGCCGTGCGGCTCATGGTTTCGCCGTCTCAGCGCTCGTTCACACCGTGCGTGGCCAGAGTAAACATTCATTAGTATTCACATGCGAATGATGATTTCCGAGGTCCGGCAGCGAAACCGTACCGACGCCCGGATGTTTCCCGACCGTCTCCGGACGTGCCAATCGCGTCACCGATTGGCAAAATTTGCGCCTTCAGTCTGGGCCTAAATCGGGAGGACGTGCCGGTACGGGCCGATTGATTTGTATATGAGCGTTCGGGAAAAAAAGTGTGTCACAAAAGTTAAACAACGAACAAATATTCCGTCCCCACTTCGCTTCGCCACGGTTAGGTGGAATAATTACTGATAATTGTTGACTTCTAGCTCGCAAAAAAAACCCCCGTAATTCCCAAGCTATTAAGCAATTAAAAGCACATCAAAAGCAGATAGCCTTTTTTACTGGATTGTTTGATAATTTAAACGGTTGGTAACTGCACAAAAATTGCGGAACTCTGTTTGGATTTCCAAAGAAGTTGTCGTAGATCGCAGCAATTGTTACCACAATTAAAATTGTTAATTACTTTAATGATTATTCCACATGTAGTTAAACCTAAGTTTTTATGTTCTGATTAGAAAACAAATGTGCACGATTTATAAATAAATTTACTTTAGCTGTAATTGGCATACTTTTTCAAACCGGTAGCTGAGGTCACTTTTCCCTTTCGTTTGGCCCAAAGCCAAGGCTTGCCCCGAGAAACAGGGTTGGTCCATTATCGTGGACGTCATAATTTTATACCAAACCCGGGCCAACGGTCACCAAGAGTGAACGATCATACATGATACAGACATACACATGACTCCCAACGGCTCCATTTCCAAACGGGCCTTTGCGCACCAAGGGAGGTCCATGAACAACCGTAGGGAAAACATGGCCATGCCATGTTACGTGTGCGTCAGTCAAACAATACAAACACACACACTCACACACACAGTGCCCAACAACGAGCTGCCTTTACCACGCGGGCATCCTTTTGCCAGGAGTTCGATTTTTGCCAACGTCAAACTTTCCCGTTCAATGGGGAGGCCAGCAATTACTCAGCCTATGGGGAAAATTGCACCCGTTTTCCGGGCCTGGTCCGTGGTTCGGGGTTGTCTGCTGCTGACGAAGGACCGAAGCAGGTCGAGCACAATCCCCAACGACTCACTTCCGTAGCCCGCCGCTGGCAGTGTGGTAAGAAGTTCGTAATAGGTCACAGAATTATTGATGCATTGTGCCACCTCGTTAGGTCCTTGAATAGATCCTGCCAACCGGGTTCGGTGGGATGGGGCGGCGGTGGTTGTAACCGAGGGCAGCCAGGAGTAGGGCATGGAAATGTAGTCGTTTTATTTCTTTGCCTCTCTTGGATGAACCTACCAACGACGACGGTTTTGTTCGCCATGGAGTGCAATTGCACACCCGGTATGCTCCTGCCACTGGGAAGCTGTTCAGCCTGCCGTTGATACGTCCGCGGGTTCGAAGTTCGTTCCGGAAGGATTACCGAACCGGGCCGTGCCGTTAAGAGAAGGATTTTATAGGTTCCACTTCAGCTGCAAAGTTCACTTCGCTGAGTTGAGTGAATTGACGATGCAACTAGGAGTAGAGTAGAGGAATCAAGATTTTACTTGGAACAGCTTAATGCTGGTAGTAAAAATAAAACAATTTGGATGACGTGGAAGAAGGATATTCTTAATGCTGTAGTTTCATATTGTATCTACATATCGTTCTAACGCTAGCGATAATGGATTTTATTTTCTTTTCTTATAAAACATAGCTATAAAACTAACGATAAGTTTTTCTTCCATTTTTTATGAGTTATTATTTATTCAAAATATTTACTTATTTCCTTTAGTAAATTTATCACAACTATAAACTGTTAGCTATCAAATGTTATAGTATTTAGCTCTACGATAACCTTTACGTTTGCTGAACGTAGAAATCATTTAAGCTATCGAATTGCACATAAAGCGAATTTGAAACTTTTTCGAAATTCCCAAATGTTTTAATCACGATTCGTTTTCTTATCATCTTCTTATTTCGTTATTGCAATCAAATTGTTTCATTTTTGTTCATACGACCCAACATTTGTTATAGCTAGGTATTGTTTGTCTTAATTTGTGTATGAAATTTAGTTTAATGAAAGGTTAAAAATTACGTATCAGACCATTTACTGAAAACTTTACTGTTTTATGTTTGTGCTATTAAAAATTGGATCTATTTTATTAGACAAATCAGTCTAACATTAGTTAGACAGTCCATTGTGTCGTTCTATAGTTTGTTGTAAAACAGTTTTAAAATTTAAAATTTAGAATTTAAATATCTGAAATTCATAGTTTTGGTCACAATTAAAAAACGCATTCTTCTTGAATGGGAAAAACGATTGCATCGTGAAATAAATTCTTCCCGTACGCGAATAGCACGGAAGTGACCGAAGGGCGCTGCTGGGAAGCTGCCCAGAATAGACGCACGATTGTGTTCAATTACGCTCTGTTGTAACTCAACTCATGTTGTAATGCTACTGCGATGCAACGCCGTTCGTGACCGTCGCTCAGGCCCACGAGAAATTGCATCGAATCGGACTAGATGTGCGGCGATCGGTGCGCCGGGCCTTATACTAGTCGACTGCGCGAAAATCTTATTCTACTAAGGGTCCATTGTGCAACGATTTGCCGTCCAGCGGATCAGCACGAAACCGGCAGTAATTATCGAATCTTCCCACCGATCCGAATTCTATGCGAGCTCGTTCCTTTTCTTTTTTCTACGCTTGGCAAACACTCGGAACTGGATTTTAAGAATTCACCCTGACGACCTCCCAATGCCGGCATGTTTAAAAAAAAACGACACACATCAAATGTTCGTCCCAATAAAATTCGGTTGACCTCCAGCTTACGGAATACCCAATTCCCAAACGGGTTTCGTGTCTCGGTGTTAAAAATGTGAAGCAGCACACTCGTATGTGCAAAATCCATTCGCTTCGTAGTCTCCATGGATGAAGGAACTATGCGTCCTACGTTCGATAAAAAACCCCCCTGGCGCATGAGATCATTAGCCTTGGCTTTTGAGACATGTCCAAGCTAAAATTTAACAATGATTTAAAAAAAGGAAGTTCTCAAGACGCTATCGTTTGTCTGAAGGTGATGGACGAACATTTGGAAAATGTGAAGATGATTACACTCTTCATTCTTCACTCAACCGTCGGAAAAGAAGTAAGTGGCTCATGAATCTAAAAAGCACAAACAGCATAAGCATAGAAATATTCTTCAAGGTTATGGCCATTGCCACACGATTCCGACCGGGTCCATAAATTCCGGATTTTTTGCAACGTTCTTGGCAAATCAATTATAAAACGCTTTAGGATTTGGCGCTTCCATGATTTGTTGTATTCTTTCCTGTTTCAGCAATGAGCATACAACATGAAACAATCGGTGTTACAAACACTGCTCGAGCCTGCCACAGCGACCACAGTGCACGGTAAGAGGCAGCAGAAAGCACGGCCAACATGCACCAACAACCGGCGCGACGGACGGGCCCTGCTGGCACAGGAGAAGTGCGGCCGGATGCCGGTGCTGGTCGGGGCCCTCGTGTTCTGCGTCACCGTGTACCTCTACTTCACGACCACCACGTGGAACGACACGACGCAGATGATCGTCACCATCCCGGCGGACGATGTCGATCTTCCCGGCCCGAAAGGTAGGCGCACCGTCGTACTTCGCCCTCGTTAGTTGACCGGACATTCGCAGGACGAGGTTGCCACGCGAGCATGATTATCGCATGGGTGTTCTTGATGTGTGTGTATTGTGTAAAGCATGCTGTTTTCTGTTATTGTGATTATTTATATCGACCATTTGCACTCTTAGTTACCTTATTTTCCTTTGGAATTATTTTTGTGTTCCCCGGACCACCTTTTATAGTAAATATGAACTGTTAACACTATGACATTCCAAACAAAACATATTTTATGTGAACACTAAATAGTTGTTCGGCGAACACTAAAGTGTTGTTCTCCAAAACAAAATCTCAGGGATCAGCAATTTTCTATTTTATTCAAATAGAAAAGAACGTTTTTGATTGGGATATATCAATAGAATGAGAGAATTCTCGTCCAATTCAAGTCCCATAAAATTTTCTCATTATTTACATGATAAATTTGTTAATTTGTTATTTTATATTAAATTCAACGGACCATGTTTGGCCCCCTTGAAGCGAAATGAAACAAGAGGAATCAAAAAAGTTTAACTTAACGCTATAATAAATTCCAAATTCGTTCCTATGACTTTCGATTAAAATATTGTAAGCGGAAATATTATTGGCCATTCCTTGTTTGAAAATTACCCGACCCCTGTCTATTGTATGGAAAAACCCCAAAATAGTAGTGTGTATTCTTTTATACAAATTAACTCCTGTTTGTCGATTGTTTGCACGCATGCATTAAGCGGTTCGACTAACTATTATTTAATATTATTTGACTGCCACAATTAAAACTACCTTTTGACACATGCTATTTCCTTATTTTGCCACGTTGGAACAAATTTGAGTGTGGAAGTAACATAAAACGAATTTTCATTTGAAATACCCCATGAACCACCATGTTTCATTCGGTTTGCTTTTCCTTAGAGATACCCATTTGAAGATATTTCTGCCTGATAGAATTGCGATGGACTTCCTTTTTCCCATTTTTTCGTTATTTTTTCTTCTTCTTATGAGCAGTTTTCAATCTGCGCCTTCTTTATATATATACACAAATACACACAATCTCTCATCCGCATTGTCCAGTTATAGAGCACCCTGTCAGCGAGCCTTCAGTTGGGCTTTAACTCGTCTTTCTTATCTCCTGAATTTTCCCTTCTTTCTTTTTTTTCATTTCACTGTTTTCTTCCGTATCCGCTGGCGTGTCGTGGCGCAATAAAAATAAACACACAAACCCGCGCCCCAAAATGTTGAACTCATGTACAAATGTAAATGAAATGATGGGTCCTTTTCGTTTCTCGTGGCAACATAAAAATCACGCCCCCGCCCACGCAATGTTCACGTCCCCGCGCGTCACCACCGTAAAACACTTTCGTTTTTATTCTAATGCACTCACAATTTCACGTTCCCTTTTTCGATGTGTCTGATAACGTAATGTATCGTTGAACGAACGAAAACAAAAAAAAAACTAAAAACCTACACCGCTTTTTATTTGCAATTTGTTGAAATTAAAAACAATCCTCTACTAAAAAATAACGTACTAAAATCCAATAACGTACCCGAATGTAATGTGGCGGTTGAATCGAAAGATCAAATTGCAACAAAATGCACTACCAAGCAGCAAATGCAACATCCCGCCGCGCGTCCGAGCGCAACCGAACCGCAACTCACCCAAACCAATACCAATCAAATCATTCCAATCGTTCCCCAAACCAACGCCACCCGAACCGATGTCACCGCCATCCCCACCAACACCACCAACACCGTCGTCGTCGTCGCTTGTCCCGACGATCACGGATCGGACCATTACGGGCCCTGCTCCGCGAACCTCTCGCACCCCGTTACCACCGCACATCCGAACGCACCAGTTCCGAAGGGTTTCCTCGTGTGGGGACCGGGCTGCCAGATCATGGATCTGGACCCGCTGGCCAACGATGTGATGCGGCTGTTCAGCAAGGAGCGGTTCGAGCCATGCAGCCCGAAGCAGCCGCTCACCACGATCGAGCAGAACTTCGACAACGACACGGTGCTGGTGCGGTTCCACCGCGAGCTGGTTGAGTCGTACATGCCGCACTACATGCGCTACTTCCGCTGCTGCTATCAGAGCATCGAGCGCTCCGGGACGAAGGATAAGGCGGACAAAAACTTCTGGTACGTGCTTCCGTACGACCGACGTTTGAAGCGCGGCTTCCACAACGTTGACATTCGTTTCCTTTTTCCTTCCAACACACAGGGTTGGGGAGTGCATCGCGTTCAACCAATCGTTCCTACTGCCACCGTCCGTGCGCACCGGCATTCTGATACGCTGCAAGGCGGGCGTATCGGAGGCAAGCAAGACGAAGAAGGCCATCTACACCAACACCCACGCCCTGGTGCGCCCCCTGGCGGAGGTGCAGGAGCGAATGGACAAGTTTAAGGGCCGCACGGAAAAGCGACCGCTCAGCGTGCTCATGATCGGTATCGATAGTATTTCAAGACTGAATCTCATCCGCGCGATGCCCCACACGGCACAGCATCTCTACGATACCGGGTGGTTCGAGCTCAAGGGATACAATAAGGTAAGGGGACAGCGCGAGGGTTAAGAGTCAGTCAATTGACGGTAGCTTCCATCTGCCATGACATTCCATTCCAGATCGACGATAACACCTACCCGAATCTGATGGCCATCCTGACCGGGTACAACAATTCGCTCGCCTACTCGATATGCAACCCGAAGAAGGTGGGCCAGCTGGAAGAGTGCCCGTTCATGTGGAAGTACTTCGCCGACAATGGGTACGCGACGGCGTACGCGGAGGACGAGGCTAGCATCAACACGTTCAACTACCACAAGTACGGCTTCGTGGCTCAACCGACCGACCACTACTTCCGTCCGGTGGCGCTGGCGGCCGAGAAAAACCTCTCGAAGAAGATGAAAAACTCGCTGACGTTCTGCCTCGGCTATCAGCACTACGCCGACCACATCTACCAGTACGCGCTCGACTTTGCGTCCCAGTACCGGAACGAGCCGTACTTCGGGCTGTTCTGGACGAACACGTTCAGCCACAACGACATCAGCGACCCGTCGTCGATGGACCAGCGCATGAAGTACTACCTCGACCAGCTGGACGAGCGGGGCATCCTGAACAGCAGCATGGTGGTGTTCTTCAGCGACCACGGGCTTCGCTTCGGCCCGGTCCGGATGCTGCTGACGGGTTGGCTCGAGGAGCGACTACCGTTCAACTTCCTCTGGCTACCGGAGTGGTTCCGCGAGGAGCACCCGGAGATTGTGCAAGCGCTGAAGATCAACCGCAACCGGCTGACGAATCCGTACGATCTGCACGCCACGCTCAAGCACGTCCTGGAGCTGTCCGGCCGCATCGAAACCCTTCCGGGTCCGCTGAGCTGCCCCAACTGTCAGAGCATATTCACCGAGGTGCCCTGGAACCGGTCGTGCGAGGAGACGGCGATCGAGTCGCACTGGTGCACCTGCTCCAACTTTCAACCGATCGACAAACGATCGGTCATGGTGCGGCGGGCGGTTGCCTTCGTGTTCGATTACGTCAACCGTGACCTGCAGGAGCATCGGAACAGCACCACGAGCGGCTACGTGTGCGCCAAGCTGACGCTCGGTTCGATCACGCTCGCCAAGATGGCCCGAGAGCCGAAGGGCAAGCTGCCGTACAACGACTATCTGCTCATATTCGAGGGCAAACCGGGCGGCGGGAAGTTTGAGTCGACCGTGCGCCACTATCAGCACCGGGATGCGTTCGAGATTACGGGATCCATCAGCCGGCTGAACGAGTACGCCAGCCAGAGCGAGTGTATGCACATCGATTACCTGCGCAAGTACTGCTACTGCCAGCGATCGTAGATCCACCGTAACGCAAATGTCCTTTTTCACCGATTCCATTCGGCCACCTGCAATCCAACCAAAGGGACAATAATAGGAGCACAGTTATGACTTTGCCACGGTTAGCTAAAGCTTAAGTAAAAACAAAAGAGCGACAACGACAAAAAAGGGCGGAGTGAACTGAGGGATTGTCCTCCGATACGGCCTTGCATTTGTTTTCGTACAACTCATAGCGCGGCCTAAGCTGTAGGATGTTTTACACCGTACATCCTGCAGAGTTTTTTTTTACTTGCTTCCGAAGCTTTCCTACATCATTCCAAATCTCCTAGACAACCAACATCCAATTCGTTCTTATTGCTAATTCAATTCTTAAGAAAATCAACTTCTTCGACGTTCTTATTTCTAGTTATACCATCATTTTTTCTCCAATCAAACGAAATCGTAACTTTTCTTCACAAGGGTGCTCTAAGACCATGTCATTTTAATTAAGATTACCACAAGTAAATATGCCTATTCGCTTGTACGTTAAGAGTGTATTCCTTACATGAAGACAAACCAGTGCCAATGAGGGCGGGAGACAATAGGAGGGTAGGAAATGTGTGACGTAGAATCGTGATTAGATTAGATTAGCTTGATACAAAAACAAAGCATGAGTTAGAAAATCAAACCCCATCGCAAACGAATGATTGCTGTGGCATCGATAGTTCAGAAGAAGGTTAGCGTAGAGTAAAATAATGTATTATTGGGGAAGATGAGAAGCGAATTCTCAGGATGTTCCTGACGTAGACATATTAAACAGCACAGCTGGTTGCTGATTGAAGGTTCTGAATCTTCTTCCGCGACCCAGTGTGGAACATGAGTGCATATGATATTACTACTAGTTTGCCTGATACGGCGTGGACCAACGTGCTTGTGTGGAGTGTGATGTTTATTCGGATAGGTCTAGACCGCCTTTTAAAGGCGATATCTGGATACGATCTCACCAGTATTCCCGACACCCGTCTGGTCTGGAGGCATTGCTTTAGAACGACGGTGGAAACACTGCGCTGCGGGCAGGAGAGTTTCCTTCTCAACCACTCGGTACAATGACACCTACAATCGATGAATTAACGAACGAAACACAAGCATACAACGCAACAAACAAAACTACACACCATGCAACAATGAATATAAGCTAGTGATTAGTCTTAGGAAACCAAGTAGCGTACCCTTTAAGGCATTTTCAATTTACGCTCCCGCTTTACGCCACCGGACCGGTAGTGGTGGCCAGCGGGCGAATGGGCCACTACGAGGCAGGGGGCAGGTTAGAGACAATTTACATGCGCAAACAAAGAAACCGAACATCAAACGAAGTGAGCGGTGGGCTGAACAGATGAACACTATTTTACATTTTTGTTATTTATGAAATAGTTGAATTAGGCATGATAAATAGCGGAGATTCAATAAATTGTTTGAAACACTAAAAATTCAAAACATCGGGTTACTTACTGCATAAAGTTGATCAAATATCACAGCATTTTGATATCTATTCAAACTATTACCGTTTATCACAATTTTACTCGTTTTAATTCTTTTTCCCCTCCCTGATCGCATAACTTCCAACTACAGTCTGTTCTCGAGATACGCGGTTCTCGACTTACGCGGATTCGGAGATACGCGGTTTTCAAAATTTGACAGTAGACTGGGTTTATTACATCGATTTAAATTCCTGAGATGTACAACCACACGAAAAAATGTGTAAATTACACATTTGCATAACTTACGCTTTTAATTTCGTTTGTTGCAATTTATGTAGTTTGAATACGCTTGCATTGCATTCATATTAATGGACAAAGAAAAATTTTGAATATTCGATGATACATGTACACAATAGCTCGATCTCTTAACTCCTAATATAAACTATGTGTCAAGCAATATTCGAGGTACGCGGAAATTCGAGATACGCGGATTTCTGTGGAACGCAAAAACCGCGTAACTCGGGAACAGACTGTAACCGATGTGGTGAATTAAATTTAAATGTCAAACCAACGTGGTGAATTTGACATATTCGACAACTAGGTGGCGCTGCAGTAGGGTAGGCATTAGAAAATTTAAAGCAACCGTTTGAATCCCTATCGCATGTTTTCAAACGTTCGCGTACAATTGGCATTGCACATACCTGTATAACAACATAAAGTGATTTAATAATACGCTTGTCTATTATTTTTAATCTAAAACATTATTACCAGCGGTAATCAACACATGTCAAAATGTTCTCAAAATGCCTTTTCTTTAACACGCAATGGTTCATTTGAATATAGTGATATATTTTATTGCTATTCATTTCCCGCTTGCTGGCTTATATAATCTCTGTCACTTCAGTAAAACATCATAACACGTAGGTTCACTCCAGACTGCTAAATATACTTGTGCCGTCCCAGCGACGCCGTCTGCATTGGCGCACTGTTCTCGATGTACTGTGCATTGACCGGTGCACCCGGATCGACCGCTTTGGTTCCGCTCTTGTGAGATCGCTTCATGGCCCGCTTCCGATCGTGGCCGTTGCTGGCGCCCATCGCTTCCAGCACAATCCCATCAACCGTCTGCAGGCTCTGCGCCCGCTGCAACGATAGACGCAGCGGTTTCTTTGGAGGCGCCGGCCGTCCGCCAGTGCCCAGTTTAGGACCGGACGGTTCCGACGCGTATTGCTCGTTGGTGTCCGACTCGAAGTCCAAGCTTTTCACCGTCCGATGCGCGTCCCCTCGACGGCCCGTCGTGGCCGCGGAATCGAGCACCCCCGGTACCGTTACCAGCCGCTTCCGTTCCCCGTTCAGATACTCGACGCTGCGCGCGTGACTACGACTGTGGCTGTGCTGCAACCGACCGCGTTCGGAGTCGCTCTCGAGGTCGGTGGTGCTGCGCTGCAGCTTCGCCCCGAACTGCTGCAGGTAGCGCTCGCGATCCTGCCGGCGATTTTCGCGCTCCCGCTTGTCTCGCTCCTTGCGACTGTAGTACTGGGCGGCCAGTGACTCGCCTGCATTGCCGTTGATGCTGATTTTGGATGACGAAAGAGAATTCCGAAGGTTGTACTTCATCACGTCAGCTCCGCCGTTCGTCAGTTCGCCGTTGATGCGATCGCACTCCTTGATGATGGTGGTCGTGGTCACGTGAGCCGGGCTTCCGTTGCGCGAGGAGCCTCTCTCGTCGATGTAGTTGTAGATATGCTGGGCCGAAGGTGGCTGCGGAGTCTTCCCTTCCGGTGGAGTCGACGGTGGCGACGTGATGCTAATGGACGTTATATGCGCACCACCGGTACCGTTAACTGCGACGCCAGAACGAGCGACGGAAGCGTGCAGTTCCTTCGAACCGAGCAGCTCCTTCACCTGGTCCTCGAGGTACGAGATCCGGTGCTGCAGACGTACGTTATCCGCCTGGGACTGCTGTAGCTGACTCTGTGGCAAGACCGACAGCCCGTTGGTAGGCTTCTTCATCCGGGCTATCACGATCTCCGACTTCGAGTGTGACCCGATGGCTCGCACCATCTCCTCCCGGTTCCTTCCGCCTATCGCCTTCCCGTTGATCTCGATGATCCGATCACCCCGCTGCAGACCCTCGCCCTCGAGCACCCAGTCGACCCAGAAGCCGGGCTGCTCGTTGCGCGTGCTCGCGTTCCAGCGACCGGTCGATGCGCGCACGCCCAGCAGCATCAGGTTCGCGCCCGACTGCAGCAGTCCGTACAGTGTGTTTGGTTCTTGCTTTGGTTTATCTAGCCGTCCCTGCAGCGCCCGAGCCTCCTCGACCAGCGAAAGCAGCTGCAGCTCCTCCCGCCCGAGGGCATACTCCAGCTCGGCCTGGCGTATCCGCACATCGATGTTGCTGCAAAGCGAATCGTCCATATATTAACAAGCATTTCCAAATGCATTCAGCACACGCTTTCCACGAAACTTACTCCGTAACGTCCAGTTTCTCGAGGGCCGTTTTTAGGTTTCTTATCACTTGCCGTTTCGTTTCGGCGTCGGATTTCAACTTCGCCAGCCGCTGCTCGGCCACCGGACGTTCCGTATCGTCAAGCGGCGGCCCGGTCGGTCGGGGCAATTTTCCCAGCCCGAGCTGTAATCTCAAGCTGCACAAAAAGAAAAAAAAACCCGGTTATTCGGCTATGTCGAGCATTATCATGTTATCGGTTTTCCCCCTCACCTTTGTATGACCGCTTCCCGGTCCTGAAGTGCAGTTCGCAGTTCCCGTGCCGGAGCCGAATCCGGTCGGGGTGAGGAGCGAGCGGACAGTGAGCCTCCAAGGGATGTTCCTTTCCGGCGCCTCGGCGTGCCGGAACACAGTGAAACCTCGATATTAGCCATCTGAAAAATCAATTGCACATTAAGCGAACGGTAAGCGAAAGCTAAATAACGATCCTTACCTTTGCTTCTAGAGTTTCCAGTTGTGACATTCTGGGAGGATTTTGATGCGACTTTCCTTGCGACGGAAGAATTGTCTGAAAGTAAGCAAAAGATTTAATATTTATAAGTACGATAAGTATGAAATGAGTATGAAATGGGTTAATATGCATGCCACTATTTGAAACATTTTCAGAGAGCAGATTTTCTAAAAATTTGACAGAATTTATTTTTAAATATTTTTTAACCGGCGGTAAATCAAATAAAAAATAGAGAAGATATTTATCATTTTAGATGAACAACTTCGAATTGTATGCTTATCAAATACCTTGACTGATTTACTATTGGTTTTTAACTGACTTTCTCCTTATTACCTTCGCCTGCCATAAAATTTAAAAAATTGTTCTACATATATTTACGACTCATTTTTACATCGTTTGTAGCTTTACCATTTTTGTTGGTCCGCATTCCCAGATTTAGTATTCTATGCTCATTTATTCTTCTTTCTTTCTTTACATATTCCACAATCTTTTTTTGATTTTATTGAATACTTTCAGCGTAACATATGGGAGTCATATTGTAAGCCTTTAAACTCGGTACAATGAGTTTTAAGGATCCAAATAAAAGCATTGCAGAATTTGCATAAAGTTGTTAAATGGTGTAAATTAAAATTAAATTATTTTTGCCACAAGTCGGACGCGCTGTTCGTGATTGGATGGTCTTGCGCGATATGTATTAAAAGCTTCTCTCCGAATAGTTTCACCTCCGGCCAGAGACACATCAAACGTGATTGATCTGTAAATATTCGCTAAAACGCAAGCTAATCTAATCACATCGACACAGAAACGACGCATTAGGATTCATCGTTCGTGCACGTGGAATAGCAAACTGGTGCGCAACACGAAGGCGAACATCACTAACTAATGCATTACTACTGTCATTGCGCAACGCCGACCGGTCGGTGTGCGTGCGTTTGAGTGTTGTTAAGTGCCGCCCTTTTTTATCATTCAAAACCACCCGATCTTCCTTGCAGTGGCATAATGCAGATGCCGAGCGCGGAATATCAATAGGGTAGCACTTTTTCTCAAGATTTGCGGCTCGGCTCTATTAGCGCTCGCTTGTTCGGTTTTCGAATCGCTGTAGCCCCTGGCGGGAATTATTATATGTATTCAACCACGCTGAGGCCAATTTAAATAATTTAAATCCCACCCGTCCATACGAGACCCGAAGTGCGAGCAATTATATTGATTTTGAATAAAATTCATAAAACAACACCAACGAAACTTCATCAAGGGATTTAATAATGGAAACAAAATCAACCGACAGCGGTTTCGAACGCCCAACGATTCGCTCGATTTGATCGCATCTTTTGCCAAATCTGTGACGGAGAATGCCGTCAATAAATTTATCACGTATCCTACCCGGGCCAGCAAAAGCCATAAATCACATCCCGCAACAAATGGTAAGTCAGCATCACTTTCGAATTCACGAATGATCACATTTTCACCAGCATCTGATGAGTTTAGCCACACTAACCGCCAACTTCTTCCCCATCCGCTGCCATACCGTTGTGGTTTTACACCCTTCTTTTTAGTATCGATGAGGGTAGTTTTTTTTTCTTTTCTTTATTTTTTATCTTGACGCGATCGCGGAACAGAATGTGTCAACCGCTCACTTTCCCCTCGGATCGAACGGATGGGAATGATGGAAGCACCGTTTTATCATTTATCATCCCTTGCGGCAACGCACACAATCAATCACCCGACAGACCACACCAGGTCCGGAACAACCGCCAGCTCGGACTGAACTTGTTGGCACAGCGGAAAACTGAACGATCAGGGTACGTCCCCCGTGTTTGGTGTCTCTCTGGTGACGACTTCGGGCCAGATGAATATGAATTTAATTGTAGCCCTGGCGAAACACTCAACTTCAACTTTTTTCCTATCTCCTATCGTGCTAAGTATCGAAGCGAAGCTTAAATGCACGACAAGTGACGGGAACCGTACCAGATGTCAAATGCATTTTAATGCACTCTCCCTCTGCTGCATGCTTCATGGTTACGAGTTTTCCAACCAGCAAGTGAGGAAAATTAGTGTAGCACATGTTTTGATTTGTGGGAGCTCTGCGAGCATTCGGTTAGTCGATCGCACTTCGTTTGTCACTGTTCCACTTGTCTTGCTTACCATCGAGGAAGAACGTTCATTAAGAAATGCTCTCGGTACGGTGGCGACGGCGGCGGGCGATTGGCGGACGACGATGGTTCCGGATTCCATCACGACACTCTCATGATGGGCGAACGGGAAGCCTGCTCAGTGCGGTGTGTCAGCGTCACCCGGACGAATCTAAAATAGAAATTATAAAGAGTTTATATAGAGAGATCCTTATAGAAGAATTAAGTCCAAAATGGATAAGGTTCAGGATCAATACTATGAGGAGCTTGATACTAAAGATTCACTACCGAAACGAGGTTCTATACATTGATATACAATTTTCTTCTGGAGATCACTCGTGTATAGGATTTTTATTTTTATTTTTTTGTCTTCTAACAAGAAGACCAAAAGAAAAGCTTAAAGTTAACTTATTGCTAGGTTTAGTTGAAACAGTTAAATTGAAGATAACGTAAAGATAAATTCGTTTAATATTAGTGACTTCAAAACAAAACCTCAATTTTTGTCCGTCGCGTTTAAAAAATCCAATAAATTAAGGTCAAATATGTCTCCGAACGAAATGACTTTAGCATATCTAGGGAATGTAAATTCCATGGACATTCGGTCAAGTGACCATTTAACCTCTGATTGACGAGTGATTGAAGCAAGATGTAAGTGTGAGTCAATTTTTGTTTGTCTTCCTTTTTTTCTAAATCCAACAAAGAGTAACAGAATTTAACGTGAAGATATGCTAAATCCAAAAGAAAACATGTGAGAATGAGCTGAGATGGTGTGACAAATGACACTGATAAAAACCTTGACGCCAAAATAAGGTTGATGTCTCAATAAAAAAGAATTTCGATCTGAACATCTTTCTTTGAAAGGAAAATCATTTAGCGCCCAGCGAAGCAGTCGGTAATCAACTCTCATCCACGGTTGAAGGGCTTTAACTGTAGCATAATTTCCCTCGTTTATCGTCTATCCACATATTGTATAATGAGCTTTGCAAAAGTTCTACAGCAATAAGAGAGCCGGCCCCCACCTCACCCCGCCTTACCATTTCCCCGCGGTGGCGAGATGAGACAATGCTAATGGGTTTGTGGTTCACTTTCGGCTCTGGCGCGCCCGGCTGATCCTCGCCACTTTTGCGCGATGCGCTCCAGTTTGCTCATAATTCTTCCAATTCGCCTTCTTCCCAAAGGCAGCCGCCTCGCCTTCAGCGCCCCGATGATATAATGTAGCCTGAAATTGCTGCTCTTCTTTTAAAACCGTGCGCGCGCGTCGGCGTTTCGTCATCGCGCGCCTTTTTGCTTGCGGCGCGGGCCTCTGCGAGCATCGGGCGGTCCAAGAGGAAGACATAACCGTCAGGGGCAAAGCCCAAACGACACGCAACACACTATCGGCGCACTGGGGCGATGCCGGGGTGTAGAACAGCAGAAGCACGCGGCCACAGCGCAAGAGTACGTGATCGGGGAGCGGGTTTGCGATTAGCGAAAAATAAACATGAAACACACAAACTCCAAAAACTGCACCCCGCAGCCCTGCGTGCCGGTGGGCAGAAAATTAATTGACCGCAAGAAGGGAAACCGACCTTCGCAAGAGGGCTCAAGCGAGACTTATTGACTTACTGAGGCGGTAGCCAAGTTGGTGCTGAAACGCCTGGGAGTGGATGATCTTCGTTAGGGTTCTTAACTACACGCAAGGCAGCCTGCGCGATAGACAACGGTTGTTTCCCTTTAATAATGAGACAATTATTGAGAACTCAAGCTAATTTTTTAAAAGAAACTATTTCCCTCTTTCACAATTGTAGTAAATGTAATGTAAGGTTTAAAGGTGTAGCTTCTTTATTCTATAAACCTCTTCCTTTAAACTCTGACTTAAAACTCTGCTCTACTACTGCTCGTTGCTCCTTTTATATCCTACCATTTCTATTTCCATGTCTACTCGATTACTTTTTTCGCCCCACTCACACGGCCTTTCCTGACATTTCTTCCGCCCCGGAAGACCTATACTTTTCCTATACAATATTGATAACATTAGCCTACCCGCACGGCCTTTCCTGACTTATCTCTTCCGACCCGGAAGACTTGCATTTGCTTCCTTGCTTTGCTTACTTTACCATTTACTTTCTCAACTTCTAATCGGTTATAAGATTTTTGCCTACAGTGATCTGGGTTCTTTGAATCACTCCTGTATCTCCTAGTTTGTACTTAGTCGGTGGAGGCCACGGCTCCTTTTGTCCTGCCGGTGCATCCTTTTCACTCGTGTTCTTGTGACTACTCGCAATTTCCGAAACAATATCCTCCTCGGAACCATATTCGTTCGACTCCTTCTCACTATCATAGCCCTCATCATCTTCGTCTTCTTCCTCCTCATCCTCATCATCTTCAGCATTCTCCAAGCTCCTTGGTGTAACTATTACTTCCCGTCCTCCAATGTTTGTCTTAAATACTTCGTTATCCTGCTCAGTACGGCGCTTTCGGAGAACTTCCATCTGCGCAGCGTACTTCATGTTGCGTTTTGATTCTTTCTCGAGGAAATCCATCTCAATTAGCTGAGCTCTCGTTATGTTGCAGGCTCCCTTCAACAAATTAAAATTTTTGGTAACACCGACCAATTGTTGTTCACGATCATCGCTTGCTTCTTTCGCTTTCGCCAACTTATCAAAAGCTTCGTGCAATTCTCTCTCCAGTCGTCCATTCTCTGACGATAGTACTCGTACGCGATCATTCAACTGACACTGCTTCTGCTGACTGTCCTTCAACTTTTCTTCCAAAAACTGTATTTTCGCTACACACTCGATCAGCTTCGTTTTCTCCGCCAGCCGATCCTTTTCCGAGCTTGTCAATAGATCACGCTCCTTCTTCAATTTATGTTCCAATCCGGTCAGATCCGATCGTAGGTCCTCTATCTGCTTATCTCGATTTGCAATGATTTCACCCTGTTGTTTCATCTTAAACTCGAGTTGTTCCTTCTCGTTCTCGTCTATAACGATGTTGAAGATATGTTCTTTAATGTCGAGCTTCTTTTCTCGCGGGGTCATCTTAATTCCTTCGGACGATATTTTTGCTTCAAACAAGCTTAAACATGATCGACCAAGAATAGCTTCGCACAACATACAATCATTAGACACAACGTAGAATTGTATGTCTTCGTAGTCTACTCCGTCTATATAGATATTTGTTATAAACGTTCCGATGGAGTTTACTTTGTTAGCTCCAAATCCTCTGAAGTTTGTAGTAGTATACTTTAGTGCTGGTTTTCCAATTTTGCAGTGTGATTCCATAGAAAGGATGTTGTAAAAACTTCCACTATCGAAAATGGTATTCAATTTTACATCCTTTATCTTCATCGAAATCCACGTATCATTCATTGTCTCAATTGTTTGTATTTCTTTCTTTTGACACTGATTCGACCGGTGTCCAAGTTCACCACAACTGAAACACTTGGGACTTCTTTCACCACGCCTCATACAATGAGTTGCTACATGTCCAATCATTCCACAGTTGAAGCATCGACGTATTCGCTCATCATTCCTCACAATCCGCTTATTCATTGGTTTTCTCAAATCTTGGTCAAACTGTTTACTCTGTTCTATTGGCTTATGCTGTACTCTTTCTGTTTTCTTCTGTGTTGCACGTTCCATCAAGAGAAGTTTCTTCTTCAATTCTTGAACAGTTTGAGCGTCATAAAGAATAGCTCGTACATGTGGGTCAGTAGTGACACCATCCGCGATATATTCGCACAAGCTGGTCTCATCCAAGCTAATTGTTCTCGCCAACTGTTGCATAGCATACACAAATTCCAATACTCCTTCGTTACTCTTAATCCGTCGAGATTCAAGTTCTCTATGTACGTCCCGCGGTCGCACCAACACGCCAAATTCGCTTAACAATTCTTTTTTTAATTTGGAGAACGTTGTAACTCCCGATAATGTTCTTAGAAAACTTCGTGCTGTTCCCACGAGTTTTTTTCGGCACATGATAAACAGTTGTTGGTTGTTCCATCCTGCCATACGGCCGACATCTTCTAAATCATTCAACCAAATCGCGATATTCTGCGTTCGTTCTCCAGCGAACTCTTCGACGCTATCTTCACTATCACGTATGGAGAATGAGTTAACGTACGTTGTATGATGCACGATATTTTCATCCTCCATGTCCGGTTCCTCATTTTCATTGACTGATCGATTCGGGTTGCTTCCCACCTCATCCATACCAGCCTCGACTAAGCGGGATGCTAAGTCTTGCTTACTTCCGGTCGTTGCTAGTCTTGCCGCTTGACATTTTCGCACTAATTCGGAACGAGAGTATTCTTCCATCAACCGTAAAGATTCCATATTGACGATTCACACCAGCAGATTCCAGCGCACAGAGCGTAACCTTCAGCACACACAGTGCAATCTACAGCGCACACAGCGCAAATCACAGCACACACAGTGCAAACTTACTAAACTCCGACGAAAAACTTCTGTGCACACACTGGACCACTTCTGCTGTATGACCTCCGTCTATATCCTGACTGCGGAAGATTCCTTACTCCAATCTCCGAAGACTATTCAAGAACTACGCGGATGACTTCAGACCCGGTATGCTTCTTACTCTCCTGACCAACTATTCACGGACGACTTCTGACGACTATCTTTCACGAATGTATGAATAATTCTTATTCCAAACCGAAGACTTCTTCTTGGTTGAGCCCGTTAATTTCTATTAAGATCCGATGACCTCTTCTTTGGTTGAGCCCCCATGTAAGGTTTAAAGGTGTAGCTTCTTTATTCTATAAACCTCTTCCTTTAAACTCTGACTTAAAACTCTGCTCTACTACTGCTCGTTGCTCCTTTTATATCCTACCATTTCTATTTCCATGTCTACTCGATTACTTTTTTCGCCCCACTCACATGTAATATGTTTTGCTTACTTCATGTCAACTTATACATCAAAAGATGAATTAGTTAAGAAATAAATTTACTTTGATTAACATCATATAGCGTACATTTGAATAATCTTCCATATAACAAACGACATCCAGACAGTAGTTAAGTGATATTTTATATAATTTATCATCTTTTTATGGAATGTCGATCAATAGCCATAAATATCATTAAAGAATACATCCTGTTCAACAGAAACAAAACTCGACAAATTTAAAAATTTCAGCTTAAGATTAGCTTTGCCACGAAAACAACTACTACTTTTGCCAAATTTACCTTTGATGCTACTTCTTTTGCATGTTTTCTCATTATTATTATTATGCTGGACGTGATGAAACTACCATTCAATATCTCTCTTCCATTACAAATAAAGCACGAGGAATTTAAATTGCGAAATGTAGCTTGCAAACCAAATCATTACCAGTCATAAACAACAACAAAAAAAAGTTCACCACCAGCTTTCTGCGCGATCTTTGAAGCATCCAAGTTGGTTATCGCACACTTTCGCGACTCCCAACGGCCAACAAGGAACAACAACAACAAACCACGACCGGCCGCCAGCCACTAACTAACTCAATCTGACCGCGCGCGCACACAGGGGTTGTGTGCCTAATTGACCTTTACTTTCGGCCGGAAAGCCGGGCTCAGTTTTCCCATTTTCACTCCTACACCAACCGTCGACTGCGTACGGTTAAATTTTTATTATTTCGTATTTTTACTCGGTACGGTTTAAAGCGTCTTCGCGCATCGCGAACCATTTTCCCGGCCGAATCACCAGCGATGCGGCGTTGGAAGGGAGGACAAAACAGAAAAAAATGGCGCGATTTTAGTGCCGTAGTGAAAACTTAGATGAAAGAGAAATTTTGTCTTAAGCAGCTCGAATCGAAAGTATTGCCAGGCGCCTCTTTAATTTTGCCGCCGCTACCCCTTGCCGACCGGCGCGGGAACCATCTGGTCGGAAAAATTCGGACCCCATGCTAATGACCGGTAGTGTGCTGGCGAAAAGGTGATAATTTCTTTATGAACGTTTGCTTTATTGCACCGATCGGGTCGCGCACTCGGTGAGAATTACTTTGCGAGCAATAATCTTTATGTTCATACATTTGATCCTCGCTGGAAAAGGTTGGTAATAAATAAAGTTAAACTAGTTTCTTCCTTCTTATCGAGGGACTGCATCTGCGACTGCTAGGAAAATGCCCTGGGAACGCGGTCAGCTAGGGACGGTACACTGGTCCCATATTGATGCCAATTAAATACACCCGGTCGAGTCAGTTTGAGAATGGGCTTCGTCCTTGCTCAGTTTTTAAAATTGTCTTGATCCTCTAGTCTTACGCGTCCTGGCTGGTGGCCATAAAAGTTTTTTTTTGTGTTTCCACGAACAAACTCCGTCCATCTTATCATGGGTCGATCTTCACTCGACCAAACCGTCTTCCGGTAAGCGCTGCAGAGAGGACAAGAGGTGTTCGAAAAGTCACCATCGACTTTCAAAAACAAAAAAAAACTTCAACCAAAAGGGGTTGTTTTCCCTCCGCCATCCCTTACGATGATGGCCTGTTGCGTTGCGCTTCTCGTCCCTTTTCCAGCTGGCTTCTTCTGAGGACTTCTTTCTGGTAGAACGATCTTTTTACCACACCATCCGGATCCCTCGTCCCTTCCTTGCGCGAGTTTGCGCGCACACTAACACACCACCTTGGAAATTACATTTTAAAAAACAACGAAACTGTATGCCTGAATGTTGTTCTTGTCTCTGCTCAGGGAACCGTGTCGCCGGTAACGATGTGGGTTTCCTATGTATTATGAATGATTCTTTGTTTCTCCAGTTATGTGTTAGTGTGTGTATTTTTTCTTCTTTATGTTTCCTCCACTTCTCGCTGCCTTTATGCTATCCATGATGGACTTTTCCACAACGTTTTTCCGTCATTCAGCGAGAACCAACTCCTGTGTCTCCCTTCCGAGGCGAGGGCTTTCATTCACACAGAATTTATTCACCGCGAACCGCGGAAAGGACCGATTGTCGGTGGTGTGCGGGCACGCAATTCTTCGATCAACCAAGCGAGGAACTTTGCTTTGCGGTTGGTTTGACACAAGAGCCGACCCACCCAACGGCTGTGAGAACCTTCGCCGACCGTAAGATTCTACTACGTGTTACCCGAAAAAAAGGTTATTAGTTCTTCGGCCCCGCGTTGGATTACTCACCCTAAGATTGACCGCGCGCGCGGGGACAAGAAAGGAAGAAAAGGGTCTCAACTTGGGCACAATGGCTTCGAGGTTGTGAGCATAATTGTGTGAACTTTTGCTGAACCCATAATCCACCCTCCGGGTGTTCAACACTTAGCACGAGGGAGGCGTTCAGTTTGTGGCGAGTTATGGGCCGATACTTCCGGTCCGGCAAAGAACCATGGCGGTTCAAAAAGCCCGTTAGCGTTGACGACGCCCAAAGAAACAACACTTTACAGGAACAGAACACGCACTGGTGCGAGTGTTGTTTCTTCATACCGAAACACAGTCGTAACCTAATTCCTTCCCTACACGTCCACGAGTATTTTTATCCCATTCGTCAACTCGAAGCATAATTAAGCTGACATTTCGGTTCCAGCGAGGTCAAATTCATTATACAAATCATCATATTTCGGTAGCACAAATATCGAGCGTACAGCGAAAGTGGTAATAATTGCAGCAAGTCGTAAAATAAATTAATATTATGAAATACTTCTCACATCGATAAAGCGGACATTAATGACTTGGGGGACATTTTACCCGAGTTACATTTGGAGAAACTATTTTATTAAAGCAAGAAGAAAAGGTCTGAAGCTATTATTAATAGCATATTATCGATTTACTTTAGAATGGACACTAATGATAATGGTTAAAATAACAAATAGTCTTATAAGTATTTATATCAGGAGTTGATGAAAATAAACAACTAAAAAGAATTCTGATTCTATAAAATCTTTCAAAACACAAACCTCTCAAACATTTGGTGTGTGTATAGGAATTCTTCTAACACTCTAGAATCTAGATTTTGGTTTCCCTTCAAACACCCTGTGACTCACATTGAAGTGTTTTTTTTTTTCATCTGTCCATGATCATGATTCCCCTTCAGGCTTCACGGTGCAGAACACCCAGATTAACATTCTTGTGGTGCTTAAAAGCAGAAGGATAAAGCAGTGTATCATTCCATTTCCGCACGGTATAATAAAATCTTCCATTTGCGCAAGGCTAGCAAACACCGGCAACAACAACAAAAACACCAAGAAACAGCATGATCATATCAAACTGGTTCTAGCAAAATGACCAACGCGCAGTTTAAGGCTTCACGGCTCGCTGAAACCGAAGGCTTGTTAAAGTTCTTAGTTTCGTTCTAAACCAGAACCGAACAATGCCGGCCGTCTGGCTGTTAGAAGGGCAATTTTTGAATAATTCATCAAACAGCAAATAGCGGAGAGGAACTATCGATGAGCAATTAGTGTTTTCCCACTCGCCCGGGGAAAAATTATCGTTGTCGTTGTTCACCCTTCCCCTCTTCTTTTCACTGCGTTTGGGAGTTTGACAAGGGATGAGGGACGAACTGGCCCGGGCAGTCGCCGGTGGCCCCTGTCTATTTGCTAAAACCCAGCTGCCTACGAGGAGTGGCATTCACTTTCGCAACTTCCATCCCATTCAATTTTCACCGGGCACAAGGTCGAAACGTGTCCGTCTTTCACTCGCCAAACGAGTGAGGCTCCTCTGTCCCTACGGGGCGAGAGACAATCCGAGACTCGATGGACGCTAATGGATGATAAATCACGAGTTATGCCGGCACCCGACCCTCCCCCCGGGAGGGCGGCACCAACGTTCGCGAAGGTGACCAACGGACCAACGACCATCCGAGTCGAGTTGCGCTGATGCATGAACTTGACCACAACTTGTCCGCTCGGTTCGCCGCGCGGAACAAAACAAAGCACCTCGGAAAATGTTACGCATGATTTCGCTCCTTTCTCGGATGGCAGCGATCCGAGAGTCCGAGTCGGGGGGAGGTTGGCTTTTCCGCCGGCCGCAAGTGCGCCTTTCGGAGGCACGTGCCTCCGAAGTCGAGGTCGATAAACGTATCCGGACGCGCGAAAGATCCCTCAGCGCGATCCGCGCACCGTTCGGTCAACCCTCGTTGTGGTTTTTCGTGGCACTCAATCGCACGCAACGTGTTTTCCATGCCGAACGAGAAGGACTGGATGGGGTCTTCTTCCCTAGGCCCCTAGGCGGTGGCATAAAACAGAATTCGAAAAACCTGCAGGGTTTCCACGCGCACCACCGGGAGAGTAGGGTGCGAAGGAGCGGAACACCGACCGATACGCACCGGTGCGCTCGCAACTGCACAACAATGCACCCGGTGGGAATTGCAACGAGTGACACAAACTGCATGCAAGGGTGAGGAAGACCGCAGTCCGGATGACAGCGCAGGGATGGCGAATGGCAGCATTAATCAAAGGTCAAACGCACCCTTGTTTCGGTTAAGATATGCAACGGAAAATGATAAACGATATCCGGAAGTATGAGGTTTTTATGTATTATTCAATTTACTGAATTTACAACCGTTTTGTTTCGTCTTGCGGATGACACATGTAGGATATTTTTCGTTACGAGCACAAATACTTGTATACCGTAAGTCTTGATCAAAAATCATCGAGAGCCTAAAATATCACTGTCTGTAAATAACGTTAATAACCCGTGAAGAATCAAGTAAAGCCCACGCTTAACAAAATTCCATATTTGAACTATTAAATATCAAATTAGCAAGCCTTCATTATCCTTTCTATCTGAGATTTTTTTTTCTAAATGGCCTTTGGTTATAAAGATTTTAGAGCGTTTAACGGCGTTAATCGTCTCTAAAAGTTGATTCCCCTTATTTGTAAACTATAATTGACAATAAAAGACACAATATATTTCGAACTTGATTGGGTGTGATTTTTTGAAGTTCACCACTTAACCGAAATGGGATGAATGCGTTCCACTTTTATGTCTGACTCTATTTGATCAAAAGGAAATTCTTAAAATTGAATGTTGTATTAAGTATAAAAATTAATTCCAACTAGTTGATCAAATATTCTCTGAAGAATAAAGTATTCAAAATCGGCATGACCGTTGGAAACCTGTTTCCAGCCATGCTTTAATTCCAATTCCACTTCTGCGACGCGGATTAAAAACAAACTCTAGCCGAGCGCTTTTTCATTCATTTATTTTATATGGTTGCATTTGTTTCCCTCCCCCTTGCCATCTAACTAGCTAACATTTTATTCACGCCTGCGTATCCGACTAGAGCTCGCCAATCCAACGCAACTGACAGCTTCTCGTACAGTTGTCATCCACGAGACGGTTGCACACGCGGTCGCAAAATAAAAAAAAACGGCTAAAGCGACGTGCACGTGGATTAAAACAAAGCAGTTCCATCTAAGGATTTCATTACGGCTCGCCAAGACCACGCCGTCGGAGGGCAGCGAAGCTGGAGCCGTAGAATAAGTAAGAAACCAAAACACAACAAGTCAAGCATAACCGAAACCTTAAAAGGTTGATCAAAACCGGAAGACCATTTGGGCGGTACGGCGCAAGGAGGGGAAGGGCGTTTGTTCTGGACATTTGTCAACCGAGTTTGATGGCTTAATTTATCGTAACCTTCAAAATGTGCGTCCGGCCCGATCCTGCCCTCTCGCGATCCTGACGCACACGAACGTGATGTGGGAGAACAAGCATGACACACAAAATGCAGACTACTCCTTCGAGGCGGACACGAATGAAAATTTGTTTTCGCCAAATCATGACAACAGAATGCAGCGTATCTTCCCGATACCGAAAAAAAGCCAACAATACGAAACGGCCCAACATGGGAACCCCGCTCCGAACATGCGTGCAGTAAACACATAAATCAGGCCCGAACCGATCCAGCTCGGCACCATACACCATACGACGCACGGCCGTACCCATTTCTTAAGCGATTTTAATGATCTGTGAGATGTACACAACCACTTCGTGTAAACAATTGCAACAAATCAAAACACAGGCCACCACCACCAGCGTCGACGGGTTTATGCAAACAGTGGAATGCGCATAGCCAACACCGACGCACACACACGACACCATCGAGTGGGGGGTAGGTAAACAGTGAGGGGAGAGGTACATTACCACTGGCATGGTCTCTTCACACCACAATGGGGCTGGATGGTAACACGAGAGGAGCGAAAACATGCTCCACATAACAATGGAAGAAAAAGGAATGAAATGTAAACTAATCCAAATATGTGGCAGGAGTTGGACGGACCAGGGGGCGGCTCGGCAGCTCCACCTGGACTGGAGATGACTTGGCATCCGCCCCGCCTACCTCGGAGTGGGTGTGGAACGGCGAACACCCTTCGTCGTCGTGGGCTCTTATGTGTCCCGGGCTACATCAATCTTCGAATTCCCCCACGCAACAATCGCTATAATTATAAATGCAATTTACCGTGCACACCGTGAACGTTTGACGCTAATGTGCATTAGTAGCTAGCGAGCAGCACCGGCGTTGCCTGGTGTTGAGGTGAGCTGATGTGTGGAGGACGCCTTCACTCCGGAAAGGGGGCTTGCAAACGTCACACTCTCTCATCGGACCAACAAAGATGTGAAAAAAGGGTCATTACTTCGCGTCCGACGTCGCAGAGACATCTCCCCAAGTTCGCTGGAGGTCGGTAAAGGCCAGACTGTTGACTCGCTCCCGAACATCCGATACTGCCGTTTACGGCGGAGTGTCTCCTACCGACATCCAGCGGTGCACTTAACTTATGAGCTCCGGGTTATCTGGTTCAATCGATCTGGCCTAATTTGTGGAACGATTAGTTTTCCCCGCCACGACTGTCTGGAGCGTCTGGAGATTTAATAAAGGAAACTCGACAAAGCAGCAAGTACGTGAAGCAGACCCTGAAAATTAGACACCGCTGCAGCCTGGAACAACATCCGGACCAAGCTTTCACTCGACTTATTTCCTCCGCAAAGGCACCGGAGCTGAAGCTCAAGGTTAACTATCCGATGGCATCCGCCGATTAGGCTTCACCACTGATGTCCTTCATTCGCCAAGTGCCACTTCATCCATGTCATCGCCCATGGTGGTGCTGCGACCCTCCTGTGCCCTCGCTGGAGCATTAGTGTGTCAATGCATATTTATTAGCCTCGTATAAGACGACCCAAGACCGGTTCGCCAGGCCGCGCCGATCGATTGGTGTCATTATACGAACGATCGAGCATACCATTTGCAATGCGTCACACACGGGTCCGTCGTTTCGCTCCCACTCCCCTGGCAATACGAGCCGGAAATCGATGATTTCCAGTATCGCTAGGTGTTGACGCATTTATTCTAATCATCACGTCTTATAAGATCACCTGTTGTTGTGGTGGGTTTTTTAAAAGGATTTTTCCCTCGGACAGAAATAATACGGAGTGAGGTTTCTTTCACCTTCAACGAAGTATTTCTTAAATTCGTACGTACTTAAAACAAAGTTGTTTACACCAGCTGTCAATTCGGCCAAAAAACAGTGCCCGGTGAAAGTGATAAGCCAAAAAGGGAACTTTATCGATCTGACGGATCAGCTGATCGAGAGGATCGATGACCCTTGCCGTCGGCTTCCCCGGGGAAGGTTTTAAATAAGGCTCGTTTGGGCGCGATGAGGCATGGTGCAAACATCAGCGTTAAATAAAAGACTAATTTTTTGGTTCCGCACAACAGCGGTTCATAATAAAATTTCTTGTTTTCTTTGCCCTTTGCACAGAGTTGGAACAGTTTCCAACACAAAGTATTTGCTAACGCACAAAAAAGGTCATTGAGTGAATAAAAACAAATATTCCAAATTATCCTAAATTTGCAGTAGTATGATGCCTTCTGGGCAGCAGAAAATCTGTGTATTGGCAGACAAACATTTGCCAACCCCTGGAACATAAAGCGTCATCCAACACTATAGCTATGCCATCTAATGGAATTTCCATAGAAAAATACGAGAAGCACTAAGTATGAGTCAGTGAAATTGGTAGATTCCACTCCATAACAACGGAAAGTTGCTTCGTGATAAAGAAGAATGAACCTTCATTGTAATATGACAACACTTCGCAGTAACAACAAATTGTTCCACAGAACCCGGCCTGGCGTAAATAAGTAGAACCAAAGATGTTTTCATAGCAACAGAATCACGACTCGCCAAGGATGAAGTGAGCTGTAGCTGTCTATCAGATTCATGATTCAAACCCCTACGCTTTTGAATTTATTTCAAAGAAATATATCAGCCCTCTGACTGTAAGAGCCCCGCTACACGACCCGAAAACTCAAAAACTTCTCGGCGAGAAGAGGGGAACAACCGAGAAGTTTACGTCAAAAACTTTTCAGCTCCGTGAGCTGAAAACTGCACCCGAGAAGTTTTTGGCAGCTAACCGAAAACTCAAATGCGTCAGAAGAAGAAGACGAAAAAGAAATAAATGTAAACATAACAAATCTCAAAAACAAAATAAACGAACATATGGTGATAAATTTACGTGTTTCTTTTGTAGTTACGGTTAGTTAATATTTTGTTATTTTATAGCTAGAATATCAATTATAAATTCACTATAGATCAGGGGTTCGCAAAGTCCGGCCCACCAACTGATTCCAAAATCTAAAAGTTTCAAAAAGTTTAATGATAAAGATTAAAATATGTTATTCTACCACTTTTTATGTAACTTGAGAACATCAAAATCTTCCTTCTTCATGCGAAGAAAGTTGATTATAGTTTCATTTGCTTGCTCTGATACAGTATTGTCCAGCAAACGGTTGCCATCTTCTTGCCTCCGCACAATACGCCTGTTGCGTTGTTGCAAGTTTTGGGTACTCAACTCGATGACCCGCGATAGGGTAGTTAACCACACTTCAACAGATTATCCATCTTTTACTTTTTGTGTGAATTGAAATAAGATCTTGTTTGCTTTGAAGGAAGATTTTTGAGCTAACTGAAAAATCAAAAACAAAAACCTCGTTGCGCCGCAAAGTTTTGAGTTTGCGGCTCGTGTAGCGTGGCTCACAGAATTGGTACCACAAAACGCGGCTACACGAACCGAGAAGATTTTGACGTAAACTTATACGGTTTTTGAGTTCTCGGTTGGAGTTTTCGGTTCGTGTAGCGGCCCGGTAACATTATTCTTATTTCTGATTCGTTCTGAAAAGGATCCCATCTTCTGTCCTGCAGGTAAATAAAATTTACATGAAAATTACATTCCACACCATTTCCCAATCAGTTCTACATAATTTCATAAATTTCGCATGGTACACGCTCCGTTTGGAATTAACTTAAGACGTTTTTCCGTACATCATACAATTTGCCACAAAGTGAATCGCGACCCAATCGCCAACTCGTGCGTTGCATACACAAGCGCAACGATCATGATCATCAACGCACCGTTTTCGCATGATTTAGCACCCATATTGCTTACGGAGAGGATGGCCCCGGTAGGCAGGCGAATAAAAACATCCGCCTATCAATCCTCAAGCCAACCTCCCGCTCGACATTCCGATACATTTTACTCCGGGGCGAACGCTCTAAGGTATGTAGCTCGCTGGTGGGGAATGTTTTTTTCTTCAGTGTTTTTTTCGTCCGTGTCTTATCTTTTCCAAACCTCCCCGGTGAGGCGAAGACGCAAGATAGTTGCATGGTTTTTACACGAAAAGCTGATAGGATATGCGGGAATGTCCAGGGTCTGGGAGGGGGGTTCGGGGCGAATCGATGTGATTCCATCGAACCGGGTTTGATAGAAACAAACATATTTCCCCCGGGAATCCAGATCGACGCCGTGTGTTGGTAATAATTGTGGAGGTGACCCAATTGTTCGATGATCAAATTACACCCAAAGCCTCCACCGAACCCCACCGGTAGCTTCACTATAGATGAATCAATACACTCTATCTTTTTTTTTTTTTTGTTTGGAATTCATCCATCCGTTTCCAGTTTTGCACTGGACGCGTACGGAAATGCGTATTTCTATCGTCAGCAGATGTTTTTTGTTGTTGTCTTTCTTTAGCTTGCTTCCATGCTTTTTATCTTACAACAACGATTCCCAGCTCGGAAAGAAAAAAAAGATGCTCTCGTTCACGCGATCGAACCGATTCGGAAAAGAAAGCACTCTTGGCGTTCGAAATCTGCCTGCTAATCGAGTGCTGAACGAGTAAAATTGCGGCCTGTGGCTAAGATTTTTTTTTTCGTTTGTTACCCTCGAAACGCAACATAACGTTACATATCGTCGGGTCAGTTGTGTTTCTTGGCGATGCTCGGCGGGGAGGCTTTTGTTTGGCTAGCCTGAATAGATACAATTTTTCCCTTTGCTGGGCCGTGCTTTGCTTTTGTTTTCCTTCATTGGGAGGAACATTTTCCCAGTTCCAGATGTGTACCATCATCATCAGCTTCAGCTCAACGATGGTGCGTTTCCCTCTTTTTCACCCCGGAATACCCCCAAGAGTTTGCGCACACACACGTCGCAGGGGCTTCGGCTTTAATCTGCACCTTCCGATCTTCACGCGCAATTTTCATTCGTCGATTAAAGTCTGATTTTCACATTCTTGGCATCGGCGGCCGCGTTTTCCGCGTGAAGATTTTTAAAATCCAGATCATAACCCTCGGGTGGCGAGGAGCGAACGAAACAAACCCCCAGTCTGGACACCCTTTGCCGGTGGTGTGTGTTTCTTGAATTTCGTAAGACCAAACTGACGCGAGTTATATCAAGTTTTGCTCGAGCATTTCCCGGCAAAAGAGCCAGTGGTAGCCGCCAACGCGGAAAAGCTTGCTCGAGAAAATCCGTCTTTGTGCGACGACAACGCAGCTCAGAGCCTGCGGAGTCTCCGGGCCGGCGGGATTGCGCAACCTCGGCGGCATGCGGCTCCATTCGCCGTAAAATTTGCAGCCACTTCCATTACACCACGCCCCCCACCCGACCTCGACGCCTTCTCACCAAACCCGTTGGCCACACATTTTCACGAGATCAGATGCAGATCTACCGGAATTCGTCAAGACTTGCGCACCTGCTTCCGAACCCTTCCTAGATCTCGTGTGACGTGCCGCATTGTTCGTTGGGTGGCGGGTGACGCGGGATTGTGGCATTTCTTAACCCCCTTCCCTTGCCGGCGCAGGTTCACACCTTCAAAGCGGCCACGGACGGCCGTAAAGAAACACAAAGCCGCATTCAAACCATCTCAACTAATCGGCGATGACACTTTTAAGTTATGCGAAAACATAACGATCCATTCGGTCTGCTCGAGCACGTGCCAAAGGCGCTCGGCCTTGGGTCGTTTTGCTACGACATGCCACCGGAGGCTTTGGTGAAGCAACCGTTTACGGGGATCCGGCGTCCGCTAAACGTTACAATTCATTGTGTGTTCTCCCTTCCTTCCTGGATTGTGCTTCTCGATTCATTCGTTTGCGTTGCAACGTTTTAGATGGCGGTACATTAAACGGTGTATAATTGAAATTTATAAACGAATGCAAATTTTAGTAAGAAGTATGTTTATGCAAATGAGACGGGGAAGGGAAAATACATTTGACAAAACAAAAACAGGGAGCTTGAACATTATGAAACAGGTTGGTAAAGAGGAAAACTAATCATGGTGTTTTCTTATTGATTGAAGATTTTGATAGGAGAATTTTAATTGTCATTCTTCAATACCTTGATATCTTTTAAAAGAAAAAAATGAAATGATTAAAACTTACTTTAAACATATGGGAAAACATTTAACTGCATTACTTGGTAGACGAAACAGAAATACGATTCAAAAAGCAAACTATATGTATAATTTTGTTTATGCATATCGCTCAAAGAATGTATGTAAATTATAAAACAACCACTTGACCCTTTTCTATGGTGAACACACATAAATCTTCCTCAAGAGTACGACGTCTTGGCCGGCGTGCGCCGTGCACTTTTGAGGGGAAACGGACTGTTTACATCAACAACCCCTAAAGGAGGAAGAAAGAAAACAACTGCAATGCTTCGGAGCAGAAAATGTTGGGAATTGTTCTTGGCAAACCCCTCTTCGGACGGGAAAATGTGTTTGTCCTTCTTCTGTCTTCCGTCCCTTCGGCACGGCAATGCACAAGTGCCGCGAACGGCGATCATTTTTCGCACAGGAAGTACGGAAGGAAGAAAAAGCGTAAGGAAATACCGCAGACCCCACAGTTCTGAAACGCGCCCAGGTGCAGGGGATCGTAACTGAAGGCTGTTTCCACCTAGCAACACCATCGTCATTGTCGTTGATCGTTTCATGGCGTGAGAGAATGCAATCGCGAAGTAAAGCGGGAAAACATAACAATTTAAGCTACCCTTAGCCCTTACGTGTAGTGTCGTTCGCCTGCGTATCGCTTTACGTATCGGAACTTGGCAGACCACCCTCATCCAATGTAGCAAACAGTCTGCCTGATCCTGCCAAACCGTACAAAACTTAAGGAAAGCAGCACAGGAAACACTTTCCCATTCCTGCTGTCTTTCTACTGGCAAGAACGATGGAATTAAGAAAACAACGATAAAGTGGAAGGAAGTTGTGTGTGGAGAATGTACAAAAGTGAAAAGGAACTAAATTACATTCGATCCGCCAGCCTGGACGATCGATCCAACGTTTTTCTTCAAAACATCATTCACCAATGATCCTGTTGCTCCGAATACAAGGACAAGTTGTACATAACGCTCTTACCTTCTAAAGATGCTTCACTTTCAATTGTCTGCGGAAATTGGCTGAATTTTTCGGATGACTCAAATTTCACAACATTACTTCCACGTGCAACGGCTTTACTGACTCACATTAAAATATCACTTGACTGGAACGAACGAACGGTCACTAGGATATCAAGCAAACATGAATTTCACAAACATGTTTTTGTAGCACAACTTGATTTATTTTCTTATCTGTTTTATCCACACCCAGCACACACATTCACGTAGTCTTCTCATAAAAATCTTCCACTCCGTTGTACGTCAAACACTTTCGAAGAACATTTATTTCCAACATTAGAGGAAACCTTTTCTCAGCTCAACTATCCGCCGGTTTCAGCTCATCACAATAAAATCAAGCTACCGACAAAAACTCCAAGCCAACCAGCACCAAACACCGACGGAACGCGCGTTACAAACCGCTCGCTTCAACGGCTGAAATAAAACTGAATCGTGAAGGGGGAAGGATAGATAGTTTATGAAATTCAGAGGCGTAGGTACTGTACCTGTGTAAACCTTGGTTGGTATTTTCTGCTGAAATAACAAATTTGTTAATAACTTTACAACTGCTGAACCGATTTGTACATGTGACCCCTTAAATGAAAGGTCTGCTCAAGACACACAACTTTGTGTAACAATAGATCATTCTATATTTTCTAGTTTTTGAGAAAGCTAATTGTGTGGAAAAGAGACAGCAATCCACCGGGAAAGAGGTGAATAAACTTCGATTTCTAAAAAGCGAAAATCTGCCTATTTGTTAATGAGTATTGATTCTTTCAACCGATTTTCACGATTGACCCCTTAAATGAAAGGTCTTTTCAAGACGCGCATCGAAAGATTCGAATCCCTGTAGAGATTCAGTTTCCCCATCACTAGTAGGGAATCATAGTGATGTTTCAGCGCTTCAACAAAAGTAGCTAGGTTCTCAAAATGTAAAGTAGTAGGTACCAGTGCAGTTACTTTTAAAAATAATCAGATTTAAACGCATTTTGCGAGATTTAATATACGTTTCGAACGCTGTTGTTATCTCTCCTACGTAGCTGGTCTTTTTACAATAATTGTAATTCGTATCATATTTTAAGTTCGAAATTAATTACAATTAGCTAACTAATATCAGGCCGCGTCCACACGGCATCGTAGCGTAGCGATTTTGACACTCCGTCGTAGTGTCAACTATTTTTTATGGCCGTGGCTAAGGCCTCTCGACCAACATTTACACTACGACGGAGTGTCAAAATCCCTACGCTACTATGCCGTGTGGACGCGGGGTCATGTTCCTGCAATTAAATGTAGTTTAAAAAAAAACGTTACAGATGAGATTTCGAACATTCGCTTTACGAAACAAAACAAGTAAAACTCTCTAGTTTTAGCTTATAGATTATATTATCGAATCTGCGTTGGACAAGAGATAAAGTGTCGATATAGCAATTTTAGAATTCATTATTAGAATTCAGCATAGTTTGATCGTACGATAAATACATTTCAGCGAATTCAAGTCCACTGAACATTTTACAGGTTACCTTGCAATAAATAATATTTTATTTTTATTAAGTTTCCAAAAAGTTATAGATCAAGACCGTCGGCTCTTTGGTTACAATTTATTATAGTTTATAGAATTAAAATTTATTAGAAAAATTGACATACTTTCTTGAAGCAGGATAGGTTGTTTTTACATTTAGCACAAAGCTCATTTTGACCGATTAAACTTCTTATCCATCCGTTATGTTTTTTACACGTTTTCAAACCTCACCGAAATGCAAGAACAGTTTGATGATTTGCGGGCAACCCTTAAAAAATGGGATCAATCATTTGCGCTCCCTTTCGGCCATTCACGCGCATCGGAAGTCACTGTGACATGTGGTATGAAAGGGGCTGTAAAAGGGATTGTGCCTCCGTTTTTTTGTTTCGATGCATAATAATCGAAAGTACGCATATTGTTGCACCGCAGGAGTGCACTTATCAACGATTATTATATTTTTTCTTCTTGTTCAGGAACAATACCATTTTTTGGGCTACCCTCTTCTAATTCCCTAACTAACTTACCCTATATTCTCAGTCAGCAGCAGCTCGATGAATTTTGGGTGTTTTTCGTTCCGTTGAACCCCTTTTTGCTTTGCCGATCATCACTACGTACTGTGGAAATGCCCTGGTTCGCTATGTGGGCTTTGAGTTTTGTGGTCGCTTCGATCGAGTTTCAAAACAAACATCCCGTGTTAAACGATGGGAATCTGCTATCAACAAATATCTGAATGATTGTATTTTCTACTCGTCCTTCTACAAACGGACAACACTTTCAACAGAGTATCAAATCACTAAAAATCCATTCGATAACTTTATAGATCAATACACAATAGCACTGTTAAGTTAAACTCTTATCTTACGTATGCAGTGCATAAAACCCGTTTAAAAATTTGTTTTCGTTGTTAACTGAGCGTACGATGTGAAATGTTAAAATAACTCCAAATGGTCATTATAAACAACTGCCCAATATTAGGCAACTATAGCTTTTTACGAGAGCAAGTTTGCAAGTTTCATTCGTCCCGGGTTCCTGAACATCGGTTCAAAACTAGTTCGTCACAGAGACAAGCAGAGGTGAAATTAATCTACCAAATCAGCTTAACCTACGCAAAGCATTTAAAGAACTATAAATTTCAACCAAGCACGTATGCATCATCATTTGCGCTACAAAGGGGTGAGTAGAAAATAAAACCGGTTCAATGGAGCAGATTATTCGTTGCAACAACTTAAATCTACTCTAGCTCTAGAATGAACACGTGGTCCGGGGTTTACAGTAAACAAATAAACAAACAAGTACCTCTGATTGCGTGCATCCTGATGATTTTCATGCAAATTTATGCATGATTTTTCTGCCTCCGTACCTCAGAGTATTCACAAATTTTGGTTACATTACGAAAACACAGCAAGGGGAGATTGTACTGAAGAACCAAATGTATCAGCTCTTCGTTACAAGCGACATAAATTTGAAAATATTTCAATCATCATGTCTTTTATTCTCTCATAACTCATAAAAAGTAGGTAAATAATAACAAGATCAACACTGAAAACTACTTGTTTTTAGTAATAAGAAATAGAATCAAATTTTCACAAACAGACAAACGGGAAAATAGAAATTGATAAATCAGAACATTTCTTAACTGGATTGAGCCAAAAGTAAAAACATTTTACATCATAAGCTTAAATTGCATTAGACTAAAAGATATGACACAAATTGTACAACGTGTTAACGACAATTTGGAAAAAATATTCATGAAAAAACTTAAAAAGGCTTAAATTACCTCTGTTAGGTGTCGCCAGAGATCCTCCAACGCAGCGATCAGCACTGGTGCGGTACACCAAGCTGGCTAGTCCGCTTCCAATTGCGCTCTCCGAAACGGAAGAACCCACCCTTCGGTCCGAACTTGCGCGTGGAGGCAACATGTTCGCGACGGCCTTATTTGCTGGCATGTAGCAAACATTCAGTATTTGTAACGGATAACAAACTGAACATGAGCATCACTAGGTAGAGTTTCTTAAATTCTGTATTTGCGTGCAAAACGTCAAAATCTAAATGAACGAAAATTCACGACGAGATACACCTAACCATATTCTACCATATCCTATCCATATGGGCGGAAGGGTTTCAATAAACATAGATAAAACCCTGTTTGTACTGCTCTCCACGCGGGAAACTAACAGAATGCAAAGCAAAAAGAAAAAACACACAAGCACTTTCTTTGGGCTGTAAATGTACGAAGCCTCAGGCCCACATTCGAACGAAAGGAACCTTATCTGACGCGCCTAGAGCCGTTATCAATACGCACGCCGAGAGACGAAGTAACGGAAATCGTCACACCTCTTCCACCCTTCAACACCTTATGGGTTCAACATCGATAACCAACTGGTCAGGTTAGCTTTAGGCTCTCATCGTATCGGTTTGACTTCATATTTTCGATTTGTCAGACATAGCTGACGCATCGTCATTCATTTCAGAGCATGTGCGCGATGTGATAATGTAATTGCATTGTAATCTAGAGGCTATTTTGGCTGGACATAGTGGCCGGTATTAGGCAAGAGTGATATCATCTAGCTGGATAGCGATAGTTTTTATATAAATTTTCATTCAAGTGTAGACTAGTCAGTATGGTAGGATTCCCCACATTATCATCAATGTGTTATACATTACAAAAGATGCGTCCGTATTACAAACTTTTTATGATGTTTACTGCATTGTTGGTGACCATCATATTTATCCGGTTCGTGGTGTATGATCAGTGCATAAAACAAGCCGTGAACAGTTACCAAGTACTTGCTGACCACAATCGCGCTCGACTTCAGGATGGAAGCACGGTGCACCGAACACGGTACGTGCTGCTCTACACAAGTTTCTTCTCTGAGAGCTATTGGGGATTACCGGCAGAAACGCTCGGTCCGGATTACTTTGCGTTGAAACACTGCCCGGTAACAAACTGCGTCTTGACGAGCAACCACGGGCTCCTTTCTTCGGTGGCGGAGTATGATGCAGTTGTATTTCACGTCGCCACCCCGCTGGACGTGTCGCTGCCAAAAGTTCGCGCCCCCAAACAAATCTATGTGGCCGCCATTATGGAGTCACCAGCGCACACAAAGCACCTTCTGGCGTTGGACACGGACTACTTCAACTGGACCATGACCTATCGCTTGGATTCGGATGTGCTCTTTAACTACTTAAACATTGTGGATATAGAAAGCGGTGAAGTGATCAGTCCAGGTTTAAGTCCCACGTGGCGCAATGGGCACCGTGAGTACGTCAATGAGTCACTTATCGCAACCGTGAGCCAAAAGCGGAAGATGGCTGCGCAGTTTGTCTCGCATTGCGGCGCATTATCCGAACGCGATCGTCTGGTTCAGCATATGCAATCAGCAGGACTGGAGGTAGACGTTTACGGCTCCTGTGGTCCTTTAAAGTGAGTCAGATATTTAATTCTTCGATTAAACAGAGGGCTATTAATGGAGACAATCAAACTAATGCCACCCCTGCCTAAATCGCGTCCGCTTTTTTCCTGCAGATGTCCTCGAGGAAACCCTGAATGCGACACCATGCTTGACACAACGTATTGGTTTTATCTATCGTTTGAAAACTCGCTCTGCGTTGACTACGTGACGGAAAAGCTGTACAACGCACTGAAACATACGATCGTTCCGGTTGTCTTTGGAGGCGCAGACTACGAGCGCTTTGTCCCTCCAGGATCTTACATCAACGCACAGGACTATGCGACGGTGAACGAGCTGGTCGATTATCTCTTCTACCTGATGGATAACCCGAAGGAGTATGCAAAGTACTTCTGGTGGAAGGAACACTACGCACTGGACCACACGAATTCGTACTGCGAGTTATGTCAGAAGCTACACAGTGTAGGTACGAGGGAAAAGGTTCAGTATTACCAGGATATTAAAGCCTGGTGGTACGATGATGCTTGTGTAGAAAAATCGAAGATTAAATTTTGATTATGAACTGACATGTGTAAAAACCAGTAGCATAAAATTTAAAGTCTCCGTCCTAGATATACTCCATATGTATATGTTGATTGAGTTCTGTAAAACATTTCTAAATGGTTATAGTTGCCTAGTAACACATTTCTAAATGGTTGTCTACCCAGTAAGTAGACAACGAATTTATCGATTAACATCTCTTAATACTTCTCTTTTCCTATTGGTGTTTCCATCTTCTTCCACATTGAATAGTTCTACCGTATATGCATTATTTATTTTTGATTGGAGACTGATTTTGAGCCTTTGTTTCTCGCCACCGAGAGCTAAAAGTTTAGTAAAGAATCATGTTTAAAAACCATGCAGTAGGTTTTAGGACATAAGAAATACATTCTTCTTGTACTTAATGCTTCAAAATATTTGAAATTTATATCTAATGTTGGATCACACCCGATGGAAGTTCGAACTTTTGTTAAGATCATGTCTACTACTTAATACCGAGCTTACCACTTACTTTTCAAAAGTCGAATAGTTAGGAAACAACGGATACTGATTAACAGGTTTCGCGAAACGACTATGATCATAAAAAAACGAAGAGATGAGCTTGAACCCAGCATGGGCTGAAGCAAGAGTTGTCTAAATCGGTCTACGAAAACGAATATACTTATAAATTTTGTGAATTTACCAGTGGCAATGAAAACGAAAATACCCATAAAATTAACAAATTTAATTGAAATATCATCAGACTATGATCATAAAAAAACGAAGAGATGAGCTTGAACCCAGCATGGGCTGAAGCAAGAGTTGTCTAAATCGGTTCACGAACACGAATATACTTATAAAACTTTGTGAATTTACCAGTGGCAATGAAAACGAACATATCCATAAAATTAACAGATTTAATTGAAATATGATAAAATGCGTAATATTCAACAGTTGAACCAAAAGCGCAGATGCAAAGTGATAGCGTTTCTATGCTTTAACGATAAATTTTGCACACACCCTACCATACAGGGAACCGTGAAGAGGTCGTAAAATGTTTCGAATCCAAATAAAGAAATTAACGCACCTATTTCTGCAACTAGCAGTTTTATTGCGTCAAACGACAATGCGTGTCAATGAAGCGAAGTGCGTCCAGAATGCTAACACAGTCCGATGTCTCATCGTTCACTGGAAAACCCTGCACAGTGCAGCTCCTGGCGACCCCTCAAATACCGTTAAGGATATCTGATTGATGACTACGTCCTCTGCCAACTGGTTGTCCGTCTCGGATTGATTCGTAGAAGATGACTTCTCGATGCTGATGGGTGTTTGCCTTTTTTTGCGATGAAAATTGCAAATCCCAAATTGACAACATATCGCCAGACGAAATCAACCCAACTTCGGTCCCTTCAAATGCCGAAACGGGCAATGCAGCTGCGGTAAGGGTGTTTTGATTTTCATTTGTATCCCTTCCCTCAATCAACAGTATGTGGAATAAAACCAGTAAGTTTCAACATCCTTATGGAACCCTCACCCTACTTCTGGCGTAACGTTTTACGCGTTCATGCCACATGCGCCTCAATCAAACTGCGCACTAGCATGATGCGTATGCGCAACATGGACCGTATGTTAGGGAAAGACTTGCGTAAAGTCGAACGACCCCGACAAATCGAGTCCTTTAGTATATGCTCACTGTTTTTCCATGCTTCGTTTACTCACCGTGGTCGGTGATGGTGGGCATATGGTGTATTTGCATAAAAATCATCAAGATGCAATTAAAGGTACTTGTTTGTTTATTTTGAACACCTGGATTTGTTTTCATACGCATGCTGCCTTAACTGAACAACAGAAAAAGTTGTTAAACTATGTAGCGCCGTTTTTAGCTACGGATAAAAACAGTATTGTTCATAAAAATAGATTAATAAAGTACCGAAAAGCTATGCTGTTTACCAACAGCCTACGCTTTTCTTTCTAAAAGGGGGAGATGTAGCGCCCAAAGCAAGACTAGGTAAGGTTTTATAGATTTATTATAAGATAACGATAGGTTAGGTACAGTTAGAGTGAGAAGTAGTAGTAGGGTAGCGTAGCTAAACATGTAAAATAAACACCGCAGTTTAAGGCCGGTCTCTTTTCATACGATCGTCGAGACGAAACGATGCAATTGCAACCGCGTGAGTTTTCTTACATTCGTTCGGGTTTAGGAATCCGAAATCTCCACCAGTCAATGGCTACAGCACAACTACATAAATCTGTTAATTATGTACGTTAACATTGTTAAACATATGAGTTTCTTCTCGTAAGGTTTTATTTCTTGTTTCAAGTTGAGAACATATAACGGAAGGACAACGAAAAAAGGAAGAGACGTTTAAGTTCAATTTCAATTAATTTCAGGGTCAATTAATTTCACATATTATTTCACACATTAAGGGTCAATTAATTTCACATATCATTTCCTCAATCACGCATAACCGCTTATTGATCAATTTCCAATATGCAAGGATGGATATAGAATTATACTTCAATGGTATAACTTTGTATTCCTAGCCTTTTTAATTCAAACATTTCGTGTTCCACTCTAGGAAATTATTTGGAGTTATGATAATTATTAGTAGCTTTGCACTTTTCTTGCATACTACTTATCTATTTTTTAAACGCTTGTAGCATGGGTTTAAATATCCCTTTTGAGTTTAATGGAATTCTGAACAGCACGATCGTCATATAAAGAATATTCTACTGATAATAAGGATCGAACCGAGAATCGGTGGATGCCTGTTTATGTAATTACCGGCATTAGATTTCACAATGCTATCTTGGATTTTTCCACACAAGCATCATCGTACCACCAGGCTTTAATATCCTGGTAATACTGAACCTTTTCCCTCGTACCTACACTGTGCAGCTTCTGACATAACTCGCAGTACGAATTCGTGTGGTCCAGCGCGTAGTGTTCCTTCCACCAGAAGTACTTTACATACTCCTTCGGGTTATCCATCAGGTAGAAGAGATAATCGACCAGCTCGTTCACCGTCGCATAGTCCTGTGCGTTGATGTAAGATCCTGGAGGGACAAAGCGCTCGTAGTCTGCGCCTCCAAAGACAATCGGAACGATCGTGTGTCTTAGTGCCATGTACAGCTTTTCCGTCACGTAGTCAACGCAGAGCGAGTTTTCAAACGATAGATAAAACCAATACGTTGTGTCAAGCATGGTGTCGCATTCAGGGTTTCCTCGAGGACATCTGCAAGAAAAAAGTAAGATTTAAAATGATGTGAACATTAGCGGATGAAGGTAATAAAATACTATTTTTTTATTCAATACTACTAAGAAAAATAACTCACTTCAAATGACCACAGGAGCCGTAAACGTCTACTTTCAGACCAACTGATTGCATCGAGCGACCATTGTGTGCGCTGGTGACTCCATAATGGCGGCCACATAGATTTGTTTGGGGGCGCGAACTTTTGGCAGCGACACGTCCAGCGGGGTGGCGACGTGAAATACAACTGCATCATACTCCGCCACCGAAGAAAGGAGCCCGTGGTTGCTCGTCAAGACGCAGTTTGTTACCGGGCAGTGTTTCAACGCAAAGTAATCCGGACCGAGCGTTTCTGCCGGTAATCCCCAATAGCTCTCGGAGAAGAAACTTGTGTAGAGCAGCACGTACCGTGTTCGGTGCACCGTGCTTCCATCCTGAAGTCGAGCGCGATTGTGGTCAGCAAGTACTTGGTAACTGTTCACGGCTTGCTTTAAGCATCGATCATATACCACACAACGGAGAAATATAATGGCCACCAGCAATGGCACAAACAAATAGATTTTGTTTTGGAAACGCATCTCATATAGCTTGAGGTCATTCGCCGATGAGAAAGGCCATGAAAGGACTCGAATATCAAATGGCCATACACCTTATATTCACTTAGTAGGGACAATCTTCTCTACTTTACTCTACTTTAGCTATCCCGATATCTATTACACACCCAAGTGGCCGGGCTGATATCATACCGCTCGTATGTTAAAACTGATTTGAACAAGAATGCGTGATTGTGTTGGTGTCAGATATGCAAAAAAGTATGTATTTGTTGTTTTTTACATTTGTACATACTGATAAAACTAATTTATTTCTGGGTAAATCTTCTATTATTTTTATAAACAGTGGTTAGAGGCTTTTTCCCAATAATATACAAATATTATATTACCCTTGACGTGGTGTATAAAGCAGTCGGAAATAACCATAAACGTGGTTTAGGATGATACCTAATAAACTGTAGGCAAGTAAATTTGAGAACGAATAAGAGTACAGTCGATATCCGACTTACGCGGATAATGGGGACCAGAGAAATCCGCGTATCTCGAATATTGCTTGACACATAGCTTATACAGGAGTTAAGAGATCGAGTTCTTGTGTGCATGTTTCACCGCGTGACCACATTAGGCGTACCATACCAAAAACTTGGTATTTATTGGGTTTATATAAACCCAATCTTCTGTCAAATTTTGAAAACCGCGTATCTCCGAATCCGCGTATGTCGATTACCGCGTATGTCGGATATCTACTGTATTTATTTGATATTTTGCTACATAAATTATCATTTTACACGGGTCTGAAAGGACTTTTTCGTTAGTATGTTCGAGATCGACTTGCTGGCCAATGCTTGCTGATGTCCACAGAAATATGCTCAATGGCGATTGAAGTAAAGGTGAATAAATACAGCTAATTTAAATTATGTTATGCTCATAAAATTTATTAACATCGGAGTTGACACATTTCGATACTGGTACAAGACGTAATCACACTACTGGCCCTGTAGCTTAATCCCGCTACCATAATACTACAAAATCGGATTTTCTGATACCAGCGGAGAATAGCGTGGTCCACTAGAAGGCGTCTTCTGCTTCGGATATATCACATAAAGTGTCAACTGAATACCTGCTAATATACCACCTAAAAGATTTGGAACCTACAATACGAAAAACGAAGTTAGTTGTGATGCTTGTTATGGTGTTGAGTGTAAATGACCGGGACATACTTACTTGAATAAACCGATCACCAATAAGTACCCCGTAACCAGTCCATAGAAGACATACAAAAAAGGAAGCTACAATAATCGGAAAAGGAAGACTGTCGGTATTTTGCGTTCGAATAACGTGAGCCAGCGTGGATAACGGTGATGCAAAAAACAGGACCGCTAGGCAGCAGCAGAGCAAACCTGTAGCAATTATAGATAAAATGATGGTGAAATCAAACAGCATTCAATGCGTCACAAGTTACTCATTATATGTACCTATGATGCGGACTGATTTTTCCGTATCAACCTCAAAGGAGGTATAAATCGTAGCGCTTAATATTATGCACAATATGAGCATCATTTGACGAACAACTTCTCGTTTGTTCACCGAGAATACAAAGAATACCACGGTGTACGAAAAGAACAATGCAGAGCCGATGAAATTCACAAGAATTAATGTGCTCTCTTCGGTCAAAACTCCATACTTTAGCCACATGAAACAACTAAAACAAAAACATGCATTAAAAGTACACAAAGGGGAAATGTTTAAACATTAGCTTACGATAGAAATCCGGAAATGAAGGGAAATGCGGATGTATCTCCAGTAGATTTCTTCCTTATGTACCGGTTGCAAATCACGCTGAAATCGATCAAAAATGATTAAATTAACAGTTTGAGTTTCTGAACATCTTCATTTACACTTACGTGCCGGTTAAAAACTGCAACACCGTGGCAACCGTGGCCAACGTTGCAAGACTTCCTTTGGATAGTATTCCGTCCATCGTGGATTTGGTCAATAAAGCCCGATGGGTAAATTTGCTCGAAACTGAAACCGTCTATACAGTCAGTCTACACTCCATTGGAAGAAATAATTTTTCGCAGCACGCAAGCAATCATTTCTATCCCTGAAACCAAATAATTTCAAGCACTACGCGGCTCACACATTTGCTCACGTACTTTGTTTATTATCTTCTCGGTCAAAACATACGTGTATCGTGACGAATGATGGGAAAAGAGTCCCCCTTGTGGGAGTCGGATTGATTCAATTCTAGTGCACTGCAGAGTCGGATCCCGAGTTATCAGAGGTCACCATTATGGCCTTATCACACTGGTCACCAATGGTGGCATGGAAAAAGCACTGGATTGTCAAACGACCATCGAAAACGAATGACATTGGAGTGGCTGGGGGTCCGTTGGTGAATGAGCTTGCCCGTATCACCGAGCTGTCATTGTGTGGAGTTTGGTGTATCTGGCATGTTAAGCTTGATTTGAAAGTGAGTCATGTTTATTAATTTTATTAATAATCAATTATAAGCATAATAAGATTATAAAATTTCGGTATTTTAATCTTAAATTGCCGAAAACCGCATGAACCGAAAGTGAATTATATGAACTCCCACTCCCAGGTGGCCTGCCTTATCACACTACCAAGACGCACCAGTATGTCAAACTGGATGCCAAAACCAAATTTTGACAGTTCGGTGGCTTTGCAAAGCCACCTATCTGTCAAAATTTAGTTTTGGCATCCAGTTTGACACAATGGTGCCTCTTGGTAGTGTGATAAGGCAGGCCACCTGGGAGTGGGAGTTTATTTAATTCACTTTCGGTTCATGCGGTTTTCGGCAGTTTAAGATTAAAATACCGAAATTTTATAATCTTATTATGCTTATAATTGATTATTAATAAAATTAAAAAACATGAATCACTTTCAAATCAAGCTTAGCATGCCAGATAAGCAAAATCCACACAATGACAGCTCGGTGATACGGGTAAGCCCATTCACCAACGGACCCCCAGCCACTCCAACGTCATTCGTTTTCGATGGTCGTTTGACAAACCAGTGCTTTTTCCATGCCACCATTGGTGACCAGTGTGATAAGGCCATTAGAGACATGGTGAAGCTGCTGGGCTGTAAAATGTGAATGATGTTCGAGTGAAAGCTGGTCCGTTGGTGAAATGAATTTGCTCATATGCACAATTGCACTGCAGTGAACTATCATTGTGTGGAACTTCCTGTCTATGCATATTTAACTTGATTTTAAAGTTCTTTGCTACCGCCGAGTGATCGGAGTTGGATTGTAGGAACTTTCTGGGGTTTGCACCACTAGTATTCTGACAGAACGCATCTGATCGATGTGGCCAAAGTGTATTTAAAGCAGGTAAACTTCCCGCAATTTTCATTTATTTGTAATTAATAAACGATTTATGTTTACCTAAAACATGAACTTGCCAAATAAGCATCTCAAAAAGTGGACTAATTTTCCAAGAAATATACTTCTCATCATAATTACATTCTTGTAACTCCTTAATATAACGTTTGCGTTTTCCTTTGAGGAAATATGTTATTTTTATAAAGGAAAGTTGTTGTTATAAAGTCCGTAATTTAATCAATTAATTTCCCACAAATATGTTGTAAATAACATAATCTGGAACCGACGAAACAACAAATGAATTGAGCGATGTTGTCAAAAGTTCGTTTATTTTTCTACAACGCGATTTGTTCTGGATGCACTCACCTCCCTTTCAAAGCACCTTGGCTACACCAACTACGGCGGTTCATATCAGCGATATGGTGTTGTAGTTCGTTGCTTTGATTAAGGGATTCGACAAATTCTACCTCATTTACATGTAGACAGCATAAGCAGATCACATGAGTAATGAGCTCGTCGGGAACAGGCCGCTGTGACTGGTGGTGCTTGCCGCGAAACGTCTTGCTAAATGCCGAAGGTTGTGCGAATAGTTTATGCTAGTAGTGAAAGTACTTCTTTGGAGCAGTGTTGTGCTATTTGATCGACGCGCTAAGCAGGTGGTGCAAGTACGGTGTAAATAATTGTTTGCTGAAGATTTCCTAGTACCTCAGTAGCATGGATCCTGGTGAACATGAGGAGGGCCGTGTCCTGTACAGCCCCGAAAAGGGTTCGAAAATCGTGCAGAATGTAAACGCCATAAACGTTCGCAAGGTAGGACTTAAAAGCCTTTACTTTTTCTCTAGCTCCCCACATAAGTCGCCCTTCTTTATCTATCGCGGCGTTAATCCCTTGGTTTCATAACGAAGCAGCGGCACGCTGTGAGTCGGGGGAAAAGGCATGCTTCACGATCACTAGCGTCGAATAAAAATAGTGAAATCGCGAAATGTTCCCTCATCGAGGCAGGCCAGACTGGGAAAACATCGGCGCTGCCGACAGAGTCAAGTGTAGTGCACCATGTGCGAAAAGGAGGCCGTGGTGCGCTGGTGCCTGCTACCGTCTGTGGTGAAAAATGATGAATGCGGCAGAAACAGCTGACGACATCGCTGTGCGAAAACATGCACGCTGCGTCACGCCTCAAATGTGTACGTCATAAATGCAGCGGCTAGACGCGGGAAGCATAACGTCCGTCTGGTGGTGTGTTGTAATATTTCATTTAATCTCTTGTTTATTTCCTACTTTTCTCAGCCCCCTTTAAATATTTGTTCAGCAAATGAAAACTTGTGCACCAGGCATCGCCAGGGGCGGCTTCATAGTGGATGAAATGAAAACGCGCGAAAAGTAAACACGCCCGTAGTAGGCCGGCGTGGTTGATTCAAGTTCACGGTTTGTTTGGTATTTTGATTATGAACCTCCTCACCGCACAGATTCAACAATCCAGATCTGAGAGCCGCACAGATTGGATCACAATTGGACGATGTGCCGTGCCCCTGTACCGGCAATCGATAGCGGATTATCGCCCCATTTAGGAACTCATTTACTGCAGACGATAATGTGGGATCGTGCCAGGCGAACCCGATCCCAATTAGCTGGGAATGAAGTCGTTAAGATTAGTTGCCGGACGCCTTAGCTCGCGTACGGTTGAGTGAAAAAAAATGTGGTAAAGCAAAACGCCGAAACTTAATTGGTGGCAAAAGATCCTTGAAAAACTAGCACAGGATGACGGTAATACCGACATCTCAAGAGAACCGTGAAGTGAGTGATAAGAAACTGATCGCACAACAACGTGCACTAAGTCATCTTCTTGCGGGGATAATACGTATATAGCTGGCCGTTATCGCTAACTGTGAAGAATGGCCGCCAGAACTTTAACGATTTCTGGTAGAGCAATCATTACAAGATTACAAAATACTCGCCTTTTACAGATTCAGCCTCCGTCAAATAGTTTTTTACTAAAACTGAAGAAATCTAACTTTTCACAACCGAAAACGGGCACATGATAAGACATACTGCACACGTTAAATCCAGGATCTACCTAAATATCTCCAAATGCTTATCAACTACGATTTGTCGATAACGACACAATGCTCTCCAATAGATTTTTTACCATCCCCCCCGGGGGGGATGTAACGATTATATTCCACTGGATACCCCTCTTTCCCTGCACAGTTCTGTTAAACGTTACCTTTGGCATATAACTAAAGAAAACATAATCCCTTTCTAATTTATTTCACTTTCCATTTACACTTCCAACAGGACAGCCGATGGACGTTTTGGTTGATCACAGCCGGTATTGCAACCACCTTCGGCGCCGCCGTTCCGACCGGGTACAATATAGGCGTTATCAATGCGCCGGCTAACGTAAGTTTACGATAAAAAACGATTTCCCATTTGCGGATTTTCCACACTGCACCTGCATCATCCGGGCTCACATATAATTAAAATCCATCCCAGCTTTCTCTATACCCACGCGACAGCGGAACCGAAAAAAAGGATTGCCGTGAATTACGCATCGTCGAATGTGCTTACATAAAGTAAGCTTTCCGTTCTCAATGTTCAATGTGTCGTAGAAGTAGTACGCTTTAAAAGTATGCAACATTAGATACTGATCGAACGTTTCTCGTTTATTTTCTTTTTTAGTTTATCAAAAGCTGGTGCAATGAGACGATATACGAAACGTACGGAACCGTCTTCACCGAGGGAAACCTTGAGACGTTCTGGTCCGCCGTGGTATCCATTTTTCTGATCGGTGGCGTGATAGGTTCATTGGGTGGAGCGTGGGTGGCGGACAGGTTGGGAAGGTAGGTATAGTTTAAACCCACACAGGGATGTGTTCTCGCATTGACGTATTTATATTTTTATAGGAAACGTTCATTTCTCCTGTGTGGATTCCTCCTGGTGTTGGGCGGACTGTGCTTCCAGTTCTGCAAAGCCATCGGTTCCGTCGAGCTGCTCATGATTGGACGCATAGTGGTTGGTCTGGCGGCCGGCTTAACGACGAGCACGGTTCCAATGTACCTCACCGAACTGGCCCCGCTGGGACTGCGCGGTGCGCTCGGTGTGTTCTGCTCCATGGGCGTCACAGGGGGCGTCGTGGTCGGGCAGGTGATGAGCCTTGAGGAAGTGTTCGGTACCGATGACCACTGGCAGTTTGCGCTTAGCTTCTACGTCATTCTGGTGGTGATGTTCTTCGTGCCGTACCACTGGTTACCGGAAAGCCCGAAGTATCTCTTCGTCATCCGGCGGCGGCATGATGAGGCCGTGAATGAACTGAAGCGTGTGGCGGGCCGGAAGGTACGCGACGAGTACGTCCGGCAGCAGATCGATGCAATGCGGAGGGAGTGCACACCGGAGAACGAAGAGGAAAGCGTAGGAGACGGCGAAAGGCGAGAAGAGAAGGCAAAAGAGCGATCAATCATTTCGGTTCTGAAGGACCGCACACTGCTGCTTCCTCTTGTGCTCGTGTGCGCTCTACAAGGTGGCCAACAATTGTCCGGTATCAATGCTGTATGTTTCTCGTTCGTAAAACTCGCTTTAGTGAAAACCATTTAGTTACTTCCAAAATTCACAATTGGTTTTTCTTTTGCTCCTGCAGGTATTTTTCTACTCCGTCTCAATTTTCGAATCCGTTGGGCTCAGCTCAACGGATGCAAAGTTTGCGAACCTGGGTGCCGGTTGCCTCAACCTCTTCGTTGCCTTCTTCAGCCCCGTCCTGATGGCGAAGTTCACGCGTCGTTTCCTGGCACTGCTCTCCTGCTCAATGTGTGCAATATTTCTGTTCTGTTTAACTTTCATCGTATATTTTATTGTAAGTGATGGATCTAATTGAAACGAAATTACCAATTGTTAACGCATCATTCCCCTTTCAGGACGACGTAGAATGGTTCTCCTACGCCAGCATTGTCGCTATTTTACTCTACATACTCTTTTACCAGATTGGGCTTGGGCCGATTCCATACTTCATTGGTTCTGGTAGGTATAAATTATGGTGTTACATTACATTACATTACATTACTTTGGGGTGTTGTGACATATTTCGGGCGACTTTGTGGTGATCACACACTTAGTAGCTTATATCAATTTTTCCACTATTTCTTTACAGAACTATTCGAAGTTGGACCACGACCGGCGGCAATGGCCCTGGGCAGCTTAGCTTCGTGGGGATGCAATTTTATTGTGGCGATGCTTTTTACCACGCTCCAGAGTGCCTGGGGTGCGTTCGTGTTTCTCCCGTTTACCGTCACGTGCGTCGCGCTTACATTACTACTGAGAACCTACCTGCCCGAAACCCGGGGCAAAAACATCTCTCAAATCGTACCTCTCGTCGCTAAAGGATTTAGCTCGAAACCGCTTGTGCCTTAGCAGTAGTGGCAAACCGCAACAGCAGCAACAGCAATGACAAACAAGCAACGAAGGCTACTCGGGAAAATCTTGTGATTCATTTGAAATTGCTCAAAATGTCTTGTTAGTGAGGGAGAAAAATGCTAGAGAAGAAGAAAAAAACCAGAAACACAAAACAAAGTGGCTTAAACGTAAACTTAATTTTAGCCTATGTTAAAAGTACTTAGATTTAAGGTGAATTGTATTTTCAATAAGGAAGATATGCAACCGGATTGTGCGCAAATTAAAAACGAATAAATTGCAGACGGATTTACAATTTACGCTTTCACATGCACCGACTCGTGTACCTTTGGTTGAAGACATCCCCCATGAGGGGCCATAGTGGAAGCGAGCTTCTGTGTTCCGTTATGCGTTCGACAAAGCTTTTCTTCGTCTTATCGCATAGGGGAGCTTTACAGGAGTATTTCAGTACCCCGTAGAACAACCGGTTTGTTGGACAAGTCATAAATTTTCACCGAATCCCTCAAGATAACAAGCACAAGCAAACGTGAGGCCCTGATCCCTTGGCAAGAAGGTACGGATCGCCTGGTACACACACTCCTTCCTGGTCATCGTTTGGTTCGGATTTACAAAGAAAATGTTAAGATGAGATTCACGTAACCGGACAGTCCGTGCGCACACTCGATCCGGGGAAACCAACAGTGGCGGAATGGACCTTACGCTCCCGGTAAGTTCTTTGTGGCATCAAACCAATAGACAGATTGTACTTTCGAGGTTCTTCAGTGCTCCTGTTCGATTTCTCGGTCAACCACTAGGAAAGCGGCTGGACGATTCGTTTGGTAGCGCTGGGCATCATCACGACTTTGGGCGCCTCGGTTCCGGTTGGTTTTAGCATTGGCGTCATAAATGCACCCTCCGAGTATATCAAACAGTGGAGCAACGGCACCATTGTTCGAAAGTATGATGTACAGCTATCCGATGGTGCCCTGAGCGCATTGATCGCAGCGATCGTGTCGATTGCACTGATCGGTGGTGTAATAGGATCACTTGGAGGGGCTTATTTGGCCGATAAGTACGGAAGGTACGTAGGAAATTTGTAGCGTTTCATCACATTAAAAATTTAAATTTACTTAAAATTTAAATCTGACTTTCATCAATGCACCGGCAAATGTGTGAAGCCATTCTATTATTGAAGTGAACTGTCTGACCAGTTGGTTCAACGTTAATTTTTATTTTCAAGATTTGTTTTAAAGCCTAACTAGTTCGTTAAGCTATGGATATGTTACGTCGTGGGGAATCGTTACTTTACGCACATTTTGCTAGACACGTTGCGAATTTTTAGGCCAACGATCGTGTCGGTGATGTTGATCTGGGGAATGTTCACATCTCATTTCAGTTGCTACGTTTGTACTAAATATGGCAGGTTACAATTACTTGACACTCTACTCTGATGGAGCTTTATTTCTTAAACCCTATCCTTTTGCATTTCAATTTTAGGAAAAAATCATTCCTGATCTGCGCACTTCTACTGACGGCCGGCTCCGTGTGCTTCGTGTCCTGCCGGATCGCTGAATCGGTAGAACTGTTGCTTCTAGGAAGGCTTCTTGTAGGACTGGCCGCGGGGTTGACCACGAGCGTCATTCCGATGTACCTGGCCGAAGCCTCTCCGATGAAACTCCGCGGAGCCATGGGTGTACTCTGCCCGCTAGGCCTAACGGTCGGGGTGGTCATTGGCCAGGCGGCAAGCTTGGAGCAGGTGCTGGGTACTGAAGCCCACTGGCACTACGCGCTCAGTTGCGTGGCGGTTTTGAATTTTACCGCCTACGGATCTTACTTCTGGATACCGGAAAGTCCAAAGTATTTGTACAGCGTCAAGGGTGACCAGATCGGATCGTTGCGGGCCATACGGAAGCTTTTCGGACGTCACGCCATCGGTGACGATTACATCAAGCTGCAGGTGGAGTGTGCAAATGGTGGTTCTCCGGTGGATGACGGTCAGCCCCAAGCAGCCCGTTCGCTTTGGTCCGTACTGCGCGATCCAGCACTCACGCTACCACTGATTCTCGTGTGCGCACTTCAAGGTGGCCAACAGCTTTCGGGAATTAATGCGGTACGTTGAACAAAACGGATTCACTGCCGGTAACTACAAATAATCAACCTGTTTGCTCATCTTTTTTTGTAGATTTTCTTTTACTCGGTATCCATCTTCGAGTCCGTGGGATTCAGTTCGACGGAGGCCAAGTTCGCCAACTTGGGTCTCGGTTGTATCAACTTAGTTGCCTCGTTACCCTTACCGCTCCTGATGGCCCGCTGTAATCGTCGCTTTCTTGCGCTGTTGTCCTGCTCGTCATGTGCCGTCACATTGCTCATTCTCACCATGTCCATATACTTTATTGTGAGTCACATCGGATTCCTTCAGCACCATGAATGGTTCTGTTTAGAATAGTTTGTTCTTTTTTCAGGACTCCATCTCTTGGTTTTCTCACCTCTGCATTGGATCGATGCTGCTGTACATTATTTTCTTTCAGATCGGCCTCGGGCCCATTCCATTCTTCATAGGAACCGGTGAGCTCCAAATAGGATTCAACTATGAATAATGCTGAATATTACTTCTTTTTTATTCAATATATGATTTCAGAACTTTTCGAACTTGGTCCCCGACCGACTGCTATGGCCATGGGTAGTCTTTCCTCGTGGGGATGCAACTTCATCGTCGGAATGGCATTTCCAAGCCTTCAACACGCCTGGGGTGCTCTCGTGTTCGTGCCATTCTCGATCACGTGTGCTGTACTGACTGTGCTGGTTCGGTGCTATCTTCCGGAAACAAGAGGAAAAGCAGTAAGCGATGTTGCCGAGAAAGTATCCCATGGTTTACGCTCCACTGTTAATTAAAGATCAAACAAAAGAATCTTCTTTATTAATTGTCCCCGTTGCGTACGTTGATAGTCAGTCCTCTTTTATAGGATATGCTCCGGACCCGGTTGTAATTCAAACCCACACCGGCATAACCATTGTCACTGACCCCCAAACAAATGTATATCGTCAATAAAAAGAAAACCCATGCCTTATTTTACAAAAGTAAGTAGTTAACGACATTACTATATTCCTCCGCTTTAGTCGAATTCAATGAAAGATTATGACAAGTAGCTTAATTTTACAGCTTTCTCAGTATGATGAAATTGAATAATGAATTAAATTAAATTAACTTAAGAACTTTTACACTCATTCCAAAATTTAACGATCGTTTATCGAATTGGCGATAATCGATGCTTACGCTTGTAGAACACTACTATCGAACTCGACACCAAACAGTGTTTTGCAAGCATCGATAGCGGCTGCTTTTCGGGCAAGCTTTTTTGAGCGACCCCGACCGATGAACTCCTTTCCTTCGACAGAAATGCTAGCGGTAAACTCTCGGTTCAGTGGATCGTCGTTCGATCCGAGATCCTGGTATGCGACCTGCGGGCGCATATATGCAAACAGTTCAGTAGGATGACGGGTGGCGGCATCAGCCGGTAAATCAGCTACCGTTTTTGTAACCTTGGGCATTGACGGTTGGCCAACTATGCCCGTCTCAACCGGTGGCGCCACCAGTTTGGGTTTCTGTGGCTTTAGTGTCGGCACCTCGAACCCTTCGTTTTCCCATTCGGAGAACAATTTGTGCAGCGCGAACGCGGCCAAATGCTCCATGGGTAAGTCGTCCGTTTCGCCACTATCGTCGACGTCCATTTCCGAGTCATGCAAGCTCGATTCGCCGTCAGGTTCGGTTTCACTCATCGTTGGAGCAGGCGGGGCAATGGGCGGCACTGCTTTGCTCGCCGCCTTCGCCTCCTGCTGCTGCTTCAGGCGGTTCATCTGCGATATCGCTAGATCGCGCAGAGCCTTCTCGGATGCTTTTGCCTTCGCTTGATTCTTGCTGGATCCCACCGCCTCGTACTTTACATTGTTTATGACTATTTCCGCCTTCGTTAGGTGACCGACAGTGTTGATCACGAACTCCGTCATGCCTGGTCCCTGCAGCTCATGCAGAGCGACAATTGCGTTCTTAGGGATAAGCCATTTGCGTAGACGGCGCATTTGGCGCGCCTTGCGCTCCTTTTCGTTTTTTTTGCGTTCCGCCGATGTGCCTGGCTTTTTCAACAAGTGCTTCCTAAACTTGGAAAATGTAGCTTCGCTGCTCGTGATGTCCTGTGGCACGTTCGCCATATCGGTATCTTCCTGTTTTATAGGAATATTAAACTTCGACAGCTCTTGTTCTGATTGCTGCTGCACCGGAAACAGTGGCACTGACATTTCCTCTTTCTTTTCGCGGTTATTTGGCGAGCCCGATTGCTGTTGTTCTTGCTCCATGTTGCCTCCTGCTGGAACAAATCTTTTGTACTCTCGTTCGATTTGCTGCTTAGATTTTCCACGCGACATAAACCACTGATTTTCGACGCTTTAAAGATGGAAGTTATTTTCACATTTGCAGCAATCGAAGCGCACACCAAATCCGAATTGATCCGACGAATTGATTTGTAGTATTCGGATACAGAGGTTAGAGAATGCGTTTTCGAGAAATAAAGTTTAACAATAACCCTGGGGTAGAGTTTTGTATTTTCTGGTTCAGAGCAAGGTTACTCCCAAGGTTGGTTTATGTGGAGCGATTTGACAGGTAAACATAGCGCCATTTGGAATTTATGATAACCAAAACAAGCATTCGTAATGAACGTTTGAATTCAATTCTGTAACAAAAAACAGGTAATCCAGGTTGTAAAAAACATTTATATTGATCATCTGCTACCGACCATATGCTTCCTGCGTCAGAAAATCTATTTAATTGAAATTTGAATCTTGAGTATTCGGATACAGAGGCTAGAGAATGCGTTTACGAGAAATAAAGTTTAACAATAACCCTGGGGTAGAGTTTTATATTTTCTGGTTCAGAGATTGATCGCATACCCCCAAGGCAAACGACAACTAAGACAAAACTACTGTTCGAAAGGTGACAACTTCAAATCATAAAATCTTCGAAGCATAGTACTTTGTACGTAATAATTTCAGTTCGTCGAAAAATAAGAGCACTAATGTTGCGTGTGGCCCGATGCGCATGTAGTGGGGCCAAAAACCTTTGTAGAGACCCCCGATACCTTCCGTTTTCAAAATTTTAATACAACAGTCCACCACGCCCTTATAGTAGATTCCTTTCCCCTTTGCATCTATGCCTTGGTTGTACAGTCTCGTTGCTATCACATCCGGTGGAGTCATTGTGATGGCCATGACCGTACCACCGACGGCACCGGCCACCGTGGACACGAACGTTTCGCTTTGGTGTTGCATAATCGGACGTCGTGTTAGAAAATCTTTCGTGTACCCAAACGCCGCTAGCTGACCGCCGCTTCCGAGCAGAGCACGTGGCATGGTAACGGACACTCCCCGGTACAGCCCCTGGACACCGTGCTTTTGAAAGATTTCCTTCAATGCGCTCATCATCCCGGTGTGCTGGTGCTGATAGCCTACTGCAATTACAGCTTTCGCTTGGGATTGGAGGTGAGTACGGAGCTGGAAATAAAAACACCAGACTTGAGGAGGCTATTTCTTTTTCTTGTGCAATCCCTTGCCCCCCAAAACGTACCATGAAGAATGGGCTGGCCAGGGCAGACCCGACGAAACCACCTGTTGCGCCCCAGAAGGCACTCTTCAGCACCGATTGCTTGCCATTGGCTTGCTTTGTCCATCCGTGTTCATTGGCCGTGTTGTATATGCCTAATCTAATCTGAACGATAAACGTTCTTTTTGATTTCTGGTGATCATTGGTAAGGTTTTGACACTGGTTAAAATTACCTGCAGGAATTTAGGATGAACTGGAAGCACAGCGAAGGTGCAAGTCCTTTCTGTAGTGCCATGTAGCCATCGTTCTTGGCAATTGTGACGAACGCGTCCACGACACCTCGGTATGGTTTGTGATAGGTTCCCTTCGCGGCTAGTTCGCCCTGCAGTTGCATTCTTGTTTTCACAACCTTAGCCAAGCAGTGCAAAACATTACAACACAGGGTGATGACCGAAATTGGACCCGATCATGTATGGTTCTAATTTTCTCACCTCGAGAGGATTCGTTATCAGCGTGGCTCCCATCGATCCTAAGCCGCCAAGTAAAAAATCTGTTCCGTCCATCCTCGCACGTCGTACAACGTAGACTTGTTTCGCGCGATCGCGAAACAGACCTGCTATTTATTTACATTTTTTTCGTTCCGCATCCCATCGGCTAGTGGATGTTGATGGTTATCCCCATTGGATAGTAGCAACTTTAATCCAGTTTCAATTTTTAGCGAATTTATGCTGATTTTATTTATATAAATTACTAAAATAGATTTTCTAAGTGTAATAATAGATGCACTTCTTTTCATTTCATCTAAGCGTATGCATAAAATAGGAAATTACTACATTGAATGTCGACATTAGTTTTGAGCAAAGTGAAGAATTGAAGCGCATAGCGCATACGCTACGATGAGTAAACACCTTTGCAGTAGCAACCTTGTATAGTTGTCAAAAATAAAAAAATTCTAAATAAAATCACCACAAAGTCGCACAAAGTGTCGTCGGGTTGAGAAATGGTTCTAATTTAGTTACAAGCAGCTATTTACATGGCATTTAGCAGCCTCAAATCCACGTAAAAATGGTGCAATATAATTTGATCGTTCTATTCGCGGCATTCTGCGGTGCTTACGGTGCAGGATACGACTTTCGTAAGTACGCAGGGAAATGCCCAGAGTCAGAGTTGACGCATCCCAACGCTGATGCGTAATGGAGTGGGGGCTGTTTTGTTATTTCCTGCAATCTCCTGCAATCAAACTCAAGGTGAACTGATGCTAATTTGCTGCCATTACTCTCCCCTGCTTGCAGATGACTTCGTTAGCACCGGCATCTGTCCAACGCGAAAGAACGTGCTGTTGGAGGCGTTTTCGTTCCAGCCGAAGGAAATCCGAATTCTATCCGACCCGCAAAGGGGCATCATATACAACCAAAGCTGGAACTCATCTTCCTTCAAGCGCTACGATGAGTGTAAATTTACGCTGCAGACACCCCCCGGAGCAGGACTGTATCTGATCGTTCGAAAGCTGATTTTTCGCCGTGATTCGAAGGGGAACTGCATCGACACGATCACGGTGAAGCAGAGCAACAAAAAGAAAACGACCTTCTGCTACACGCCAGCGGATGTGCCAAGAAGTTTCTCCGATAATTCGCACCTGAAGATCACCATCAAGTTGGACAATTTCGTACCAATGCCGACGGTGGAAGGTATGCTGCATGTTCAGCTGATAGCGACACCAAAAGTGACCTGCCTGCCCGTGGCTAACATATTGAGATGCGAGCCGTTTGACTCAGAGTCGTGCATCGACGTATCGTTCAGTCGGGACGGAACGATCAATTGTCCCAGCTGTGTCGACGAGGGTGCCTGCTCGACGGACTTGGAGACGGTATACGTGGCGGACAAGCAAAGCATTGCTGTGACGGCATTCGTATCGCTCGTGATCACGATGGGGGTGTGCTGCTGCTGTATCTATTGCCTGTACAAAAACAGACGGTGTATCACAACGTGCAGCAACCATGGGGGAGGAGCTGCAACGGACAATGACGTGACACACATTCGCTTCAGAGGTCGGAGAACGGCTCAGTCCTCCGGTATCCTTTCGGTTGAACTACCTGGCGCTTCGCACGACTTTCGACCGTCTGCTCCCAAGCTGGACGAAAAGGACCTTCCGCCAAGCTACGAAGCACTCTTTCCTACTGCCGCTGATGCCTCTACCGCATCCGGGCCCACAACGGTATCCACGGCCACATCGCCAACAATTCCGTCAACCGAGGTGGGCCGGGAACTGGATTCGACGAAATAACGTTCTACCGCGATCGGACTAGCAATCGCATTTCGTTACTCTGTTGATGTACATAAGCTTTAACGTATGTTCAGGTAGGATAACTTTATCGGTAAGAAAAGGTCGAGTAAATTAACGAAAGAGTAAGGACAACGACGTCTTCAACGACGATAGAAAGGGCAGGAGTGTTCTACGCTCTGCCAGTATTAAACCAAAATACGCGCAAATGTTAGGTTCGATTGTTTTTTTTCGTAGATTCGGTATTATATTCAAATCTCACGCTGCGTGCATTTACTGAACAGCATTACTTAATGTTACATCCTAGCGATGGTTCTGATTGAAATCTCGAACGTACGTAAATGCAACAAAGATGGTGCCTCGAATGGTGTGCCAACGCTAATAACTAAGAGGAGAGATCGAACTGCATTACTTAAAAATGAACTATGGAACTATTTATTTTTGACTAAATGCAGCCGCCCGTACTGGTCTACAACTTGGGCCACATTCGGGATTCTTCTTCTACCAACTCATAATAGTCTTAACGAACGATTTAGAGCGATGCCTAGAAATGAGAGAAATAAAGTATATAGTTAAGCGTTCCCGTGCAAACGATTTGGTGGAGTGTTATTTTGAAAATAAAACTATTCACTTGGAAACTGAATTCAACGGTTGAGCCTTATTTGGACCTACTTTACCATGCACCTGTAGACAAACATCCTGCACTTCTGTCCGAAATTCTTATCGTCCCATCATTCCGAAATGGGCTCTAATATGACAGGGATCTTTTTGTCCCGGGCTCATTGAAGATGGTATCTACCCACTCATTCGTCAGCGAATGGCACGCGCTCGATTCGATTGTGCCCCAATCTAGTCTTGGCCATTTTACTGTCATCGGGGTATGTCGCGGCCAATTAAGATAGCGCCCTTGTTTGGCATCTCCATAAACCCGGTACTCTGGTCGGTGGCGTAACAGAAAATGCTCTTCCTCGCCAACACCTCTACCCATAAAACGGCACCTTCCCGATAAGCGGTTATGGCGTTATTTTTGTTTCTATGGCTACACAAAGGAGAAGGGGTCTTTGTGTCGTCAGCATTACGACAATTGTTTTGTTTTTGCACAAGACGCTCCCTTTAAGAAAATAATATGTGTGTCAGTAAAGGGTATGATAACGCGCTTTGATATTCCACGTTGTTTATCAACAGGTATGCAAAGGAAGATGTCGGGAAACCATTTACAATCCGGCAACTGAACCTGGAAACGGATGCATGGGAGCTGCTGGACTATACCGCCCTTTTCTTGATTTTAAGAGATTTGGCATTGGCGTTCGGTTATCAGATTCTGCGCATTTTTTGGGCTATGATATGGTACCTTCGCGAAAGTACGATGCCGGTTACAGGATTGTGTGCGTCGACCCACTCTGGGATGCCCCGTTATCAAGGGTGGGAGGGGCGTTGATAACATGGAGATAGCGCGACTGGAGACGTATGGTGTGTGTTATTGTTACGATAGCCGGCAACCAGATCACCCACTTGGTGGCGCGAATCGTCTACGCCATCGTTGTCGTATTATCTGAATCTTGATGCCGCGTCTCAGCGGGTATAAAAAGATGCTCTTCGCCGATGGGAAATCTTTGGCTGCGTAGTGCTTGACCGTACATGGTGCATCCATCGCCACGTTCTATTGCTTTAAAGGACTGAAAGAAAAGTGAAACTGCAAACGATTAGCCTTCTCGGGTTTCCTTTGATAACTACCATCTCGCAGAAGTTAAAAAATATCAACGGGTTGCTGTGATACAAACTAGCATCTCTCCAGGACATGGATCTCTTTTACTTGTGATTGTTATTGACGCTGGTGTCAATGTTTTCCAAAGCGAACCACATCCCAATTTCGACGGAGTTGATTGTTGTGCTAAGAAAGAGTAGGAAAATAGAAATTAGAATTTCATCCGATTTTGTCGTTTGAACATAGAAATCCCAAGATGCTAAACTATCTACAATGGTTCATTATGGTCGGTAAGTAACTTAACTCTAACTATTAAGTATCCTTTCCCAGATATCCTTTTACTGGATGTTTGGGCGCGTCAAGATGACTCATGTTATGTTTAGTATCTATTTATCCTAGGGAATTCTATTGTATTCAATTGGTCTTAACGAAACAATGGGACTTCCCGTATGCCAAAAAAGTAGAGTCATTTTTAGCTAGACATTCTGTAGAGCTTATCGCGCACGATTATCTCATGCTACGCTCGAAACATACTTCGTCAGCAGACGTCAGTGTGTTGATTATCAGATCAGGAAACCCAGTCGATTGAGACTGCAGCTCAACATGCCTGCAATAAAATCGCTTCTTCTATGACGACACGTTGGTTAAAGTAGGATACCACCCTACAGTGCAAAGCCCTCCATGGGTCTGCGAATTTCTATATTTTGATCCACCATTGCGGGACTTTGCCATTGATTTATTGAACTTTTATCCAACTAAGGCGTTGTTTATCGGCCTTATCAACTGGTTGCATGGCAAGAGGCTTCCTATTTGCTAATCATAGTATTAAGTAGCATAAGATAAGGGTTGCGTCGTGTTCAAAACCAACCCACGATTACATTTCTGCGAACTGACAAACGTTTTCATTCCGATTTCAGTACTCTCTGCGTCCGCGACGGTACAAGGCTCACACGAGAAACTGCCGGTGGCCGCAAACCTGCACCGTGCCGATGGATCACACGAATCCTACGACCAGAACTTGGCTACTGTAACCGCAGACGAGGGTTTTGTCGGTAGGTACATGCGGCCAGTACGCGAACTACGTATTTCGAAACTAATCTTTCTAATGTTTAATACCGACTGTTGTAGATTCAACGACTCCAGGCACCGGGACGACACATGATCGTGCGTTGTTCAAGGAGACACCTATCATGGATGCGATCACTATCGTATGGTACCTAGCCACATTAATCGCACTCGTAGCGTTCTTCCTGGTGATGGCCTGTGCGGACCGCAACCGGTGTCGATCTCGTAAGCCCGCCCAGGAAGAGTTGACGCCACCGCCAACGCCGGCACCCTCCTACCGCCAGTTCGCGCCTCCCAACTACGATACGCTAGTGTTCGAGAAAGATAACGACAGTATTTTCATCATTCCATACGACGCTCGGATCGAGAGTGAACATCAGCGGTACGCCGAAAGTCTGGCGAATGATCTGGAAGAGATTATAGTCCAGCCAAATGTGTCTAACGACCACGTGCCAACCAGTGATATTAGGAATGAAGAGGATGGTGATGCAGGCAGTGATGCTACCGCTGTTCCCGAAGTATGTAGTAGTGAACCAGTGCGCGCTAATTAGGTGATAAGGTACACGCTGACGTCGGGGGTAAACTGCGCAAAATTGCATTGCAAACGTGTGAATTCGCATTGCACTGCATTCGATCGGCCGTTGAGTGGTTTTGCTTCGATAGTGTGTTTTTACCGCGAAGTAATGCGTCATTGAAAAAACCGGTAATCTTTGTCATAACGATGACGATAAACAGCTTAAAAATGCTGCACAGCAGAGCCGTCTGATCTTCGACTGATACCATTTTTGGGGGAAAATGGAAACCGATAAGCCGGCAGTAATGCGGGAATACTTACGATTACCGTGCGCAACAAACACACGTGTTCCTGTACTCATGACAGTGCGGTTCTAACGCAACGTTTCAAACATTACCATACGAAATGGTTTAATAATGTAATCTAATCGATCGTGATTCTGCAGCGATGATCAAGCCCGCTGCCTTTGGCCTGTGCCAGTGTACATATTTGTTTCGATAGGAGCTAAGCTAGTTAGTTATACGACAAATTATACAACAAATGAAATACAGATGATTTTGAGTACAAAAATTAATGGTGGTGATTATTCATTCTTCAACGTCCAACGAAACCCGAAGTGTCCTATCTTTGTTTTATGTATTTTGCAAAAATTCTGGAAGCTGATAAGCAAGTGATAAACCATTTTTTCGTCTGCATAAGTTGATGTGGTTGGTGATAAAAAACGCCATGTTTAGACGCGTGCCTGAATCACAACCCAACAGATAAGCGGCCCATGGGAAGGTATATCTACCGATGACTTCCGATGAAATATTTGTTTGCTGGAAAAAAAATTGTGTACATGTGATAAAACACGCCAAGAGGCTTCCAATAAGGTTGGCTGGGGATTTATTATGTTTAAAGTGCTTTTTGTTGTCTTTCTATACTTCGAATTGTGTCCGGTGTGCTCACTGATGGCAATCTCGAATATCTTCACGTTTAAAGAATATTCTAAAATGCAGTTATGTCATGGTTTAAAGAAATCGTTTTGTAAATGAAAAGTTAAAAAATACGACGTTTTCCGACATTGTTGTTTTCATGGAAGCACATGTCGCGACACGCGTACTGACAGAGCGTGGTCTGTATGCACAAGAAAAGTCGCGTGTGTGCGTTCGCATCCCATCATGCGGATGGAGTAGAGATGGATCTGAGGGTTGGTCGTCAGTTCAGTCAGACAATCGCAACGAGCAACAACAAGCTTGCTACGGAACGGCCTGTCCGGCGTCGTTTTAAGATCCGTGCGTGAACCTTCCCTTGCTTCCGTTAATCTTCTTTCGGTGGTGCTAGATTGAAATTCCAGCTGCTTTGACCCGTCCAGCGCTTGCCGTTGTGGTGTGCCTTCGAGATCGCTCGATCGTTTGTGCCGTATTTTAGTTCTTGGGTGCGATTCTTTGCTACTGAAAGGTTCCAAACCGCTGCCATCGCCGATACACAGGGCATTCGACGTGCGGATGTTGAAGTGTTCAGTATGACCATCAACTGTGACCGACGAAAGCTGCTGCCGAGTGGAACGCTGGTGGCAATTGTGGATAATCCAGCAGAAGAAGTGCTGTAACAAAGTGGTATTCTAGGAAGCATAAAAAAACAACGAAATCCCGTAACGTCTAAGCACCCCGAGTGTCTCGTTCGACCATCGAAGGAGGCGAGAAGAAACTGTGCGTTTCTTGACGCGCGGCGAGTTGTGTGTGTGTTTCGTTTTTTTTTCCATTGCCGTCCGCGATAAATGCGCGGCGTGTGGCAAAACAACAACAACAGCAGCAGGCGCAACAGCTGGAGCTCGGGGATAAAAATATCAAAATGATGATCTTCTATAAAATAATATCCGTGCAGTGGTGGTGTATTTTTATACTCTATTCCCAACGCGCCGAATGTGCATCGTTCTTCTCGAGTAAGTCGTAGTTCTAAGCATCCGTTTTTGGGAAGCATCCGTTGGATGCGTTGTAACTAATGCGATGTGGTTCGTCTTTTTCTTCTTCTTATTTTGCCGCGGTCGCATATGTGTGCGCTTGTTTTTCCAAAAGCATTTTTCCTTCACTGTCCCGCGACGTTACAACTACCATTTTAGTTCTGCGAACCAGCAATCGTCGGACGGATAGAAACGGTACCATCCTCCTTTGGTGTTTGCTTCCTACATCTCAATCTTGCTTTTATTATATTTTCTCAACGTCCCTCCATTCTCCATACAGTAACTCTAAAAGTATCCGCACGGTCACCATTTTTAACTTTTTTCCTCGTTATCGCTATGACTGCTTGACCTAGGGCAAGTCTGTTGAACACAAACCTATGCTTGACCCTATGGGCTCTGTACAGTTCAATGAAATTTCATTTTGCGGTGTTACTCTACGACCACTTTGTCACTCGATTATCGGAAAATAGGATGAAGTAAAGGATGCTTTTCAATACGTTTCTCTTAGGTCACTTATTCACTGTGCCTCCAAGGCTTAAAGTTAAAAATGGTGACTGTACGTATTCAATAACTGTATAAACACGCACAAACACACTCGCTACGGCCATCATACGGTTAGAACAAACTGGAACACTCCGGTTTACATCGTTAGATGTTGGATGAAAAAGAAAGAAGGTGGCCTATTGTACGGTCCGAGCGGAAGAACCGGTAGAAAAAACGACGGGCAACGTCTTGAATTAATGAAAGTTTTCCTTCGCTGCTGGGGTGATTCACGATCGTCTTGTGATCCGCAGAAATTTCGCGAAAAAAAAATGTAGGACACATTTGCTGCGAGCGCAAGCATCTTCGGTTCGTGGGGTCGCCCAGATGACCGACGAAGTTCACAAAGCAGTGGAGCCAACGACGGGCCTGAGATCACGTAGCCTGTGCGGTTAACCTCGCCAAAAGCCTTCTTTGATGTGATCGAAGTAAACGGATCGATCGAAAACCCCCCACCAACCAACGTAATCGTTCGCCGGCTCTAGGAACGCCGTTCGTTCAAGTCTTTCGAGAAGATGATTGAAACGTCATTCTGTTTATCTCACGGCGTATTTATAATATGCAAACATCGACTACACACCCTTCATTGACTCATTTTCTATGCGGTACTGCGCCTCACTGTAATAAGGCGACTTTTGTTTTTGTTAGTTACGGAAGAAGTTTCTCTTTCATTACCGCCAGCTGTAGACTAAGTGGCACACGGAATAAGTCTTGCGGATCCATTAGTTTCACCTTACGCAGTAAATTGTTGGTCATATTTGAATTGAGGTTTCATCGGGCAAATTGAAATGAGTCAGGTTATAAACGTCGGCAACCCTCTGTTGCTGCAAAGGTAAGAAATAATTCGTTTCCAAATGAGGTGCCAGTAGTACGGCTGTTATTCCAATTTTTTCCTTCAGATCTCAAACACCTACTTTGCGGAATTGCGAACCAAAACCTCCAAAACCCCGGAAGCGCTCCGTCCGAGCGTTGACCGTTTGTTCGGCGTTTTCCGCTTGGTGCCACATTTCATCTTTCGTCGTGTGCGCAGGGGGCGTTTCGTTACATTGGTGTGTCCAATATAAATTCATGTCAAAATTCCGCCCAATCCGTTCGTTTAAGTCGCTCGACCATTGCCATGGACCTCAAAACACGCCACTCGATCCGTTGCACTTGATCGGTTTCGTTTGACCAACAGATCGACCGTTCAGTGCGGCCGGCTCGTGATGAAATCGGAAGATAAATACAACAGAAAACACTCTATTTTGTCCCATTTTGTGTTGGCATCATTCGGCGAAATGCGAATGCCGGCTGGGCCAACGATCTTCCGGTGTATGCTTGGTTGGTTAATGCCAACTGAATGCAAATTCAGTGGATTGATTTCACACATTTTATTCACGACTTTTGTACCATGCGCACCGGAGGATTTGGAAATACATAACGAAACACCCGTGTCGCTTCAACTAAGTTGATTTCGATTATGTATTGACGGTCTAAACCTCACAAATTGTCATTTAATTCAAGAATAAAATAAAACTATCGCTAATTTCTTATGGGGAGAGGCTAGGGATAATCGATGTTTTCTTCAGGCAGAATAGTCAGTATTTGTAATAAAAATCACATTGTGATGATGTCTGACTCCTTATGTAAAATGCCGTTTATTGCGTATCCTTTTCTAGTAGTTATCAGATGAACTAATAAATGACTACCAAGTACAACCACTTCGGAATGTTGACCCACTTGTTTGATTGAAACGTTTATTACTGTAAAACATAGCGTAAACAATTGAATAACAAGACTGTATCGTAACCAACTCAAGCACCGCAGGCATTGCACTTCCTTTCAAACATTTGCTTAGTCACTCAGGAAGCAGCCAGATTTAAGTTTGGCTTCAAGCGGGAACCCCGGGAGCAGGTCCCACGAGCCACTTGAAAAGCCATTGCGTTGAAAAAAAATCCTAAAAAATCACCGGCGTCTGCCCAATACCTCGCGATTGCATCAGCCGGTCAAACATGACATGACCACTTGGCCGGCTGGGCGGAACTAACAGCGGCAAATACAATCCGCCCCGCAGCACCAACCGCAGTCGACAAACATCTTCAAGATCAATCGGGTGTCACGGAAGACGCGCCGGCGAATGCGTGTTCGTGCTGACTGGGCCCACCTCGTGCTTGTGTGGGTCTTTGGTAAAACGAACGGGTCGATGTTTCTTCGCGCAAACATTCCCAATCGTTCCGCTGGTCTCGTTCGCGCATAGCCGGACACGTGAACATAGACGAACTTCCAAAGCAGGTGTGTCGAACTAACGAGGTTGTTTTAACATTACACTTTTACAGCGTTTGTCAACGCATTTTTTCTCAAGCAAATTTCTCCAAGTTATGTTAAAACTATCACCCAATAGTTTAATCATGCCTTAAATATGCCAAGAAGATATGCAAACATCGCTGTCTTGTGATTTGAATTCAGAAAATATATTCGTGCATCATCATCAGCATTAAGAATAGTTTTCTTTTGCGCATAGTTTATTCTGCATCTCATATCTGCCTAAGCAAATGTTTTTTGAACCATGTTCGACTTGGCTGTCCGAATCTTACGAGGGCTCTGATGAGCCAATCCATCCAGTATCGGCCAGGCGGAGCGGAAAACGACGATCGCTATGTGTAGGTATCAATTTAATGCAGGTCATTTTCGGTAACCTTCGCATAATTGATGGCACTACTTTGAAACATTGAGGACAATCAGCAACACCTACCAGTTTGTTTTTGATCTTGTTTCTATTTTTTCTCTTCTATTTCTATTTTTGCCCTGGAATTTTTGTGCGCTTCTCGTGTGTGAAGCCAAAAATAAAAATAAATTGTTCATGAAAATTTTACTGCACCAACTATGGAACATGTTTAAAACGTTGCTATTGAGTAAACAAATTTGGTTGTACAATACCTACCCATCTTACAGGAAAAAATACAAATACAAACTATATATTGAGGTAAAGATCAACAACACTCTTTGTCGAAGCCTTTACTCCATCTGAGGCCAACAGTGATCAGCATTTTTTTTTTTAATTTCTCGTACATTCGTCCATGATCCCAAATAAAGCATGAACGCGATCTGCTGTAGTTACGAACGCTTAATTCACTTTCAGAATCTGGGATCATATTTGTCATGCCTTTACCGCAAGTAAAAAAAGTCACTGTTTCTTTTCTTCCGCACTTAAAGCCCTTGAACGTAACCGGCCAAATGACCGTACATGGTTGACTAACCGCTTCCATTATCCCGTTTTTAACTCGTCGCGATTTCACCTGGGGATTTCATCCCGAGCGGTGGAAAAAACTGAAGATATTGTGAAATGGAAATTCGGAGTTTGGGAGATTTTGCATCAAAGACGCATGATTCATAGATGATCCCAAGCTATATTCTGGAGATTTTGCATCAAAGACTTATGATTCATAGATGATCCCAAGCTATATTTGGGAGATTTTGCATCAAAGACGCATGATTCACAGATCATCGCCTGCCCTTATTTCTTCGTTATTTATTTCATCAGAAACGAAACCTTACCAGTAGAAGAACTAATTATTGAATTGAAATAAATTTTAAAATGTATGCCTTACAAAATAATAGGGACCTATAACAAATTTATGGCCCGAAATATCATACCATTAAACGTTGAATACATGTATGATGGACGAACTCTAAGAAACTGAATTTTTAATAATCAACACCTGCACCCAAGCGTAAACGAACTTTTCCGGCTGCGATTGAATTTTTCTTCTTTTAATAAATATCCTGCCTTGGATCGTAAAAATCCCGATTCGTTTAAAAATTACGTACCTAAATAATAAAACTGTATCGCGGGCAATTTCAATTTCTTGTGGAATAACTCTTGTGTTCTTTCTTTTTTCCCTTTCGCAGCTGCCGATTCGAGTTCCGGCAGTACATCCACCGCCGTTCCTTCGCTTTGTGGTGAAAATGGGGAATCCAGCGAGCAGTACGTGAGCGACAAGGGCCCATCGTCCAGCGTGTTGCTGGCGCTGAGGTCGGAAAATGGCAAACCATCCGCGTCGGTGGCCGCTTCCTGCAAGCGCCAGTTCCGTGCGCCCGACGCGTACAATTTCTTCGTCCGGCTGCAACGGGCCCCCACCGCACCGGGACCCCGGAGTTCGGCGGGCAAGAAGTACGCCAGCAGTAAAACCAGCAACAGCACGCACAGCTGCCCGCTGACGATCGTAAGTATGCGGGATGGGAAATTCTTGTTCTCCGTTCACCGTGCGCGTGTGGAGCTAAATAAAAACTGGAGTGAATTTACATGGCCACGTTGTTGCGCAATGATGATCCTCCTCGACTTTTAAGCAATGGCCAGTTTTTGCCACCTGAAGTAAATGTTGCCCATTCTGACGCGGTTCGGCCAAACCAGCTCAACCAAGACGCACTACATGGGCAGGTTGGCACGGGCGAGTGTGCGCACAACTGGCCAAGCGTAACGACGGGGCACACGAACTGGCTCCCGCTCGCGCCCCCCCCGCGATGAACGGATTCACCCCGCGGGGTGGCACGGGGGTGCTAATTGGCGCAACTGAGTTGGTGTAAAATTTAATTGATCTAACTGAACTCTGCCTCTCGCTCTCCTTCCCGCGACCAGTCACAATCGGCCAACGGGGAGCTGCTGCCTGCGTGGCGCCTGGATCCGTGTCTGCTCGAGACGAGCGGCCTGCCGGACGAGCCGATGCGTTTGCTGCAGGGCAAGCTGAACATCGTCTGGAACCACGACGGCAACGCACCGAACTACCGGCTTCATCTCACGGTCGTCGGGCAGGGGACGGTGTGCGTGGAGCGGGAGAAGCACTCCTGCCTGGACTACGCCGGCACGCCGCTGCTGTGCATTGCCCGCGAGCTCATCTGCGACGGCCAGCCAAACTGCCCGCCGGTCGGGAACGACGTTCTCGACGAGAATGAAGTCATGTGCGCCAAACATCTCCGGGAGGAGTATTCGGTAAGTCCTGCAAGAAGGTGGAGGAGAAGTCCGACACCTAGAAAGTTCCTCTTCGAACGGTTTATTAAACGTCGTTTTCGGCTCCATCCATCCTTTATTACTTTTGTTTTTATCTTCGTTTTCAATTGCATTGCCGAATGTTGTGCAAACACTAACTTGGGTAACGTCCTGCGTAACTGGAAGTAAACTCTAAACCCCCAAAGTGTCTTTCCGACAGCGAAGTTGGATTTTTTTTTTGTGGCATCCCATCACGATCGTGTCCGCTAAGACACTTAGTTGCGTAAGCTGATTATAGAAAAAACATTTCGACGCCTCTATCTGTCGCAGGTTATCCTGGGTTTTATGTTACCTTTCCCTTGTTCTATAAAACTGCCAATGGTATTTTTACACTTAATGTTGCATAATGTTAAAAGGGTGATGATATTATTCCGGGACTCATAACGAATCGTTTACGAAAACCATCCATGGGCATATGGGCTACATGGAGTAATCAGCCATGGCCATTTACGATCCATACAGATCCACCCACACTCTGTACATGTTGTTGAAACGTTCACAATTTACACGAATAAAACTTAAACGAATGATTATCTCAAAATGGCAAAGGTGTTGAGCAAATTGTCTTTAAAATGACAAAAATCATGTGCTAAATAGAATAGGGTTTGTGATTCCAGAAAGTTTAATAGTGTGCAAGGAAATAGAAAGATGCTCTCCTCTTACCAATCGAGGATCAAAGATGCTTAGTTGTCAAATGTAATCTAAACTGGTATATTCAAACTTTAGTCTCTGCAAATGAATTTGCCATTTAATGCGGTTATAGAATACAGGCCAAGAAAAAATGAGTCTTAACTCCGATTAACAAGCATTATTTTGTAAGTTTTCATTCCGAAGCCATGTTTCTCGATAACCTACAACGATTTCGTGCCGTGTTGGTTTGATTTTGTTTTTAATTCCTTCGACATAGAACCAGAACCAATGCACAGTCTCGATATTGGGACCTGCGCAACAACAAACACGATGCAGCGAGGGATCCTTTCGTAGAGCTTCAAGCTTGGTCTGGACGATGTGACCTGTGTGAGAAATTGTCGCTTGTTGATGGGATTACGTGACAAGCGTGGGTAAAACTGGGGTGGGCGAACCGGTTTTATTCTTTACCAAAAAGGGTTAAAGATCCAGACAGAAAAATAACTCTTCTCGAAACATGCAAGCAATTAGAAAAAAAGGCTGAACTGGTGGTTTGTAGATTGGCATTTGAGATGATTGAATAAGAAAACATAAGCTGGTAAGAGCTAGCTTATCATCGGTTCTAGGTTCATCAATTCTTGTAAAACGTTGCAAGAGTACTATGATAAGAAATAAATAAATAGATTTTATTTCGTATCGTCATTTTTACCACATCGAACAACGGCCACTTCGCGGCCGGACACCCTCAACATTCCGATCCCATGTTCGTAAAACGTAAACAACCGAAAAAAACCTCCGATGATGGATTGTTAAATTTCACCTACTTACGCGGGGCCTTTGTGTGGTGGCAGACACAAAACCGGACATGGCGATATTTTCAAGACCGAGAACCGCAAACGCAGTCTGCCCGGTAGTTTTGGTGTTCTTTTTCCCCCGCCCCGGATCTGTGACAGATAACATTACTTCCGTTTCGACGGGACGCGCTTAAAAAATGCACTGTTTCAACGGGTGAAAATGGGGAATTTTGGCTTTCCATTTTGAACACGAAGCCGGGCGGTGAAACAGAAACAGCGAAGTAACGGATGGAAATGAAACGAATTTATTGCAAGGTTGCCGGTTGAGGCTTTTTTGTGTTTGCCCTGCGAACCCGGTGCTGTGGTTAACCTTTTTTGTTTTGTTTCACATTCTTGAGCCCGCAATTCTCTCGAATGGTGGTTATGTGCTTTTCCATCCGCGAAGGTTGACCTCGTTTTGGGAATAAAGCAACTCAAAACGGTAGGTTTGAGTTAAGACAATGTTGAATTTTGGATGGGAAAACAGCGTTAACTGATTAGAGATTCTAGTACTAAACAAGCTAGAAATGACATTTAATCATAACAAACGTTGAACCTCTTAATAGAAATTAACAATTCCATTTAGTCGTCATCTAAAAAAAATGTACAATGTGATATTCATCGTCCTGTTTCTGTTTGCAGGAAAATCCGGTCCAGTCGGTCTTCCGCAAGTACATTCAAAGCACAATCAAGTCATTCTTCGGTGGCGAACCGGATCACGTGCTGCCTCCGGGCACCGCACAAGCGGACGGCACAGTCGACATAGGCTTGGAGCCAAAGTTTGGCAGTTTGGCAGTGAACTCGCCAACCGGATTGCCCACTCCTGCACCTCCGGCCGTTCCCGCCACAGAGCCCTCGGTGCCGGCAAAGAAGCAGCGCAGTTCGCTGACGGGCCTCTCGAAGTACGGCCCCTGGGGCTACCTGTTTCTCGGCATGCTGATCTGCGGTAGCGCATTGCTGATTTGCGGTTTGTGGGGTTAGTTCCGGCACCACCGGTCGACCGTGCGTACGTGTTTCTAACATCTACTTTCTTTCGTCCCCCTCCCCGTCCCACAGAATGCTGCTGCCGGTCGCACAAACCCGAACAAAGCCCGGACGATTCGCTGCCCGATCCGGTGCCATCGTTTCTACAGACTTCCCCGGGCGGTGGCGATGGGGGACGGCTTGGGGCTGGACCATCGCCCGGTCTCACCGCGCCCCCGTACGGGGAGCTTGATCCGCCACCCGCCTACTCGGTGCTGTTTCCGAACCAAAAACCCTCCGACGTTAACCCCGACGACGCAAGCCCCGACACTGTCGATAGCCAAGAGTCGACCTCCCGGCTAGCTGATTCACCGCCACCGGACGGTTCCGGCGTGATAATGGATGCGGAAACCGGCAGCCAATCGCAGGAAGGTGATGAAGTTGCCGATCAGTCCGTTTCGTCGACCGCTTCATTATCCGTCTCGCTCTAGCATTGGAGGCTGAAAAGCGGTGGTCCTCAAGCCTATGCTGTTGAGGTAGGTTAGGATAGTTAGGATATGATATTATATTTCCCTTTCTTTACGACCGTCTTACAACACTAGTTTTGCCGCGTGCTACACCTATAGACGCGGAACACTCGTCGATGAAAGTCTGAGAAAACAACGAACTTTTCTTCTTTTTATATTCTTTTCTAAACCTTTTTTTTAACTACTAAAACGAAATATTCGAAGAATTAATTTAAACTCTCTGCGAAACACCCCCTCCCAGCAACATTCCACTAAGACAATACACGTTTATCATCTCGATCGAAAGGCAACAGGTGCGCCGTGAAGTTATAGTAGGAGGGTGCTGTTATAGGCTGAGAACCACAAACGCACAGACCGAGGGACCAAATGATAGTGAACGCGAGGCACGAAAAACCCGACTACGAACAAACCAAATACCAACGACGCATTTCACCATGACACGAGAGGTTTTTAGCACGGTAGCGTTTTAGCAGACACATTGATCAAATTGTAGGAAACTCAAGAAGAGGGGGAAGCATGGAGATAACGAGAACAGTATGGTTGTTAGTACATGCCAAAAAGAATGAACAAAAAGGTAAATAAATAAATAAAGCGTTTAAGAACATATGTTTTAGAAGGTAGCGGTTAGTTAGTCATTGAGGATTATTGTTCAGGTTCTTTGTTCAGATTTGCTTGTGTCCCTTTAAGGATTTAGCCGATGAGGAGGTTTTGAAATACGGCGTTCATTTACTTGTAGTAGATAAGGGTTTCTTTCGTAGTAGTTTAAGGAAGCGAGGACATGCCGCATATGGACACCACAACATTACAAAAAAAGGAAACAAATATTTACCCAGACATACACTTCACAGACCAATCATAGATCCGTAGCGGAAATAGTTAGGAAAGCCAATCCACGCCAATCAGGAGGTACCGATATAAAAATTCTCACTTAACGTTTAAGGGACGCATTTAAGGAACCACGTAGGATTTCGGCCTTGGTGGCTACACGCGTGCGCTGATAAGAAACTACTAAACAACAATACGTAATGTGATATTAATTTATTGATCAAAAACGAAATAAACGCATCGAATTCTTTCACATGGAAATCAGTGTCAGTGTTGTTTCAATTACCAGACGCGCCAGCTGGCTCGGCGTCCCGCCAATGAAACAGACAACTGGCAGTCAGTTAACAGCTTACGTTTATTTTTACCAAAAAATTTAATAAAACGATAGTCCTTAAACAATGTTATCATATACGTTGTTTGCATGACTTCTCGTGTTTTGTTTCGTCCATAGAATTATATTAATTTATTGTTTTTAGCAACGCTTTATAACATTTGTTTGATTCCATTTCATCGTACATACAGCGTTCATTGGTTTACATCAATGGTTTATGAATTTGATTTTTTGTTCTGTAGTTTATGGAAACGGGTGGCTGTTACCTTTTGTTACAAAATATAATGTCGGAAAACTTACCCTCCTCGCTAGTTCGGCTTTTTGTGTGATGATAAACTGTTCGATTACGTTAGTATTATAGAAATACACTACCGAAGGCTAGGTATAAGAGGAGATTTGAATTGTTACTGTTTGTTTTTTTTTTAAATAAGCTACTCTACTAGCTAGCTTGGTTTCACCCAACCATTGCGCTAGTTCCGTTCGTCAAACGGGAAAGGACTGACTGGACGTGTTCGAGGGTTCCCGTGTTGAGGATATGGTGAGGAAGGAAAACCGTACCGAGCTACAAATTCTTTTCCCCTCGCGCTGTGAGGGCAAACCGGCAAATGGACTAAATTTGCTGAACCATTTAACACTATTATTATCTTTGGGCCCACAGTTAACAATTTATCAACTTTGCTTTTCCATTTGTTGTACAATTATATGTAGCGCATTCCGTTTTGGGTTGCTTTTCGCTCGTTATGTATAACTATTGTGTCGCATTACACGCTTTTTGCTGACTTTACATCAGTCCTGAATACCTACGTCTCGGTTTCGGTTTCAGTGTAGTTTTATTGCTCCATTTTTAGCCTATTAGTGTACTCGATACCACACGACGTTATGAGTACACGATAACCACGCAATATAGATTTTTTATTAGCTTTCAATAGCTGACACCAAAACGAGGTGATTCATAACAAAGTTTTCAACATCACAAAATCCCACACTAGAACTACTACGTTTTATTCGAACATATTTGTTTGGCAACATTTAAAAGTTGATGCGTTCCAGTGACGACGAAAGGGAATGCAATGTAAAGGGAGACTCTACAAAAACAAGGCATTCACGAGTGGGAAAGTTCATTGGAAGCATGCTAGGGATGTAGAAAACAGAATATTTAAATGTATCTAATTGGTTTTGTTGGCTGGCTCAGCTATAACTGAACAAGATTCTTTTGTATGTAATAACTTATTCTGGCATCAGCCACGAGTTGTTCTGTTAAAGGAAAGAAAAAACTTATAATTTAACCAGCGTTTGTAAACAAAGAAATTAAAAAAGTATGTGCCAAATAATAAAAACCTATTGGATTGCTATCAACAGGTAGCATGAAGAAAAACTAATGAATCAAATGAAAAAAAAAAAATTGTCGATATACAAAACAAATAAATTTCAAAAGAAATTAAAAGATATCAATAATACCTATTAATAGAAATATAGTTTTAAAGTAACTTGAAAACTAGCAAACGGATAAAAATAAAACATGGATATGTTGTGGGTGAGGTTATGTTTGAAAAAGTCAGTCAAACCAATATAGAATTTAAATCAAATTGAGGTTTTTTGTTTTGAAGAATTCTGATAATAGTTGGAAAAGATAGTCCGTATAGCGTTACCATCGGTTCTGTTATGTCCCCTAGTTATGCATGTGATTGTATATTATATGCATGAATATATTAACGTACAACATCGTCAACCAGTAAATTGTTATTTTTTGTGGAGTGCGTTTTAAAGTTTGTTTTTAATATTGACTCGTCCGCAGTTGTAATTGTTTAATCAAAATGTACACTCTTCTAACGGGTCCACCGACTTTGCCGCCGACGTTATGCATTGCTTCATGATTTACTGCTCTCACGGACAACATTGACCTAGTACGAGTAACGATAGTATAAACATTTGTTTTATTTTATTTTCTCTTCTATTATCACCTTCATCAAAACCATCATCATCGGGTACAGCCGTTGATTTGAAAATATGTTTACGTTCTTATAGTAACCGTGTGTATGTGTGTTTTTAATGTTGCACGTATGACGCTCGTCCCCCTTTTTTTGCCCTAATCATTTTGACTGTGAGCACGGCTGTATATGTGTACGACACAATGGTGTTAATCTTTGTAATTCTAGCTTTACGGATACGAATAAACGGTTAGAATATTCGATCAAGGTTGCTTAAGCACTAAGAAGTATTACATTTGCGCATGGTTATTGTTTCGAAGTAAAGTTTGCCATAAACTTGCATAAAGGAGTGTATAATTGTATTTCTTTTTTTTCTTGTCTTATGAACTAGTACACTTCTATGTTCTTCTTTACTTTTCGCACCTAACCGATACTTCTGTCCCTTTCACTTCTTGCTACGTGCTTCCATTCATGCTACTGTAAAGATTGTTCTCTTATGATTTATATTTTCATATTGTTCAGAAAGTCATTTTCTACTTTAAAAAAATCTATAGATGATGTACGTAGAAAAAGATGCATTCGTTAATATTTATATGTTGCAAGATTTCTGAATAGCAATTTTCTTAGAAAATAGATTGGAAAACGAAGTGAGCTCTTAAGTAGCTTAGATTGGGCTAACAAACTGCTTCATGGCACAATGTAATGATACATTTATCATCCTGGATTCCGATTTACCTCCAGTTATCAACTGTTGGTGCGTCTGTGGTTTGCTACTGCCTAATTTTATTCTTTTCATCTATTGCTGTCACATTTTCTCTGTTTTCTTTCGTCCCCTGTCGACTTTTTACTTATTTTTCAACTTTTTATCTCGTTCGGTGCGTAATTTCGCCTTTTCATGTCTCCTGCTCCTTTCATTTCTTTTAACATATCTACCCAATTTCAGATACGCGCTGACGAAGGCACTTTTTTAGCAAGATGTATAACGATATTGTTACGGTTTGATGTTGTTGCTTAACTTTTGCTTAAGTTTCGTTTTTTATTTCTCTCTAAACTTTGTTTACGGTTCCTCCTGCTTGCCTCTGTCTCTGTTTGTTCACTTTGCGTGTGGTATGTTGATATATGCTTGGTTATGTTCCACAGCTAGCACCCCTAACGTAGACGTGTTAGGTATTAGCATCACTGCCTATGATTGATTGATCCTCTTGTTTGAACGTGCCTGCCATCGCGAAAGCTTCTGGAGTTTCTGTCGGTATGGACTCTTCTCTGGCGGGGCACCACGGATGGATGATTATGTACACAAGTGAAAAACTGTGAACCGTCATCATCATATGTTCTAACCCCACTCCAACCATAAGCGGCACAATGATTGGCCAATTTCTGGTCTCTAGTTTGGCAGCTGAAATTTTTCACGTCCTCCGCTCTTACAGCACTTGAAGGTTTTCGCAGTTCTTGAACTTGGAGTCCTCCTTCCCGAATATCCACGTGATCATCTGACGCGCCTTCATGGAGGCCCGGACGACGCTGCGATTTTTGTACCAATGCGCTGACGACGACGACGAGGACGACGACGATGGCTCCCGAGTGCCCTGGAGGAGAAAGAATCGCGGGCAGTTAGTCTTGTCAAAATGTCGCAAAGCGTGACCCCGACTGGACCCTTTCCATTTCCTCACCTGCAAGGCGGACTGTTCCCTCTTGAGGCGAATCTGCGACAGGATGCCGGCCAGCAGCTCGTCCACGTTGTGGTTGATGGCGACGGAAACCTCGATGAACTTGATTTTGTGCGTACAGGCGAGACATTTTCCATCTAGAAGGACAGACGTGCAAATGAAAAGTGCGTCGATTTCGTACCACCCTGCCAGGCCTTTACCGCACCTTGCGTCGACACGGCCCGCGAACGGGCCAGATCGATCTTGTTCGCGACCAGAATCGTCGGCCGGGACCGGCTAACGTCCATGTCGTGCAGCATGTTGAGCAGCTGGTCGGCCCGGCTGAACGTGGCCTTGTCGACCACGGAAAACACCACCAAGAACGCGTCCGCCCTCAGCATCTCGTCCTGCGGGTGAGAAAGAGCGAACCGTTAGGAAAAGCTTGTCGAAAACGTGCCCGTGGAAAAGGAAATGTAGAAAAGGAATGAAAGAAATGCTTCACTCTGCGCGAAAATCTCTTCTTCACCACGATTAGCTTGATTATGTCAACCCCGGGTTCGCATTAGTATTCCGTCCGGCGACCGGTTCATTTCCGGCCGGTCTCCCATTCCTTTCACCGCCCTCGAACCATCGCCTCTAATCACCCGACCTGTCACTGGAGTCACGACGTTTATCTACCGGGGAGTGGCATTCCCACTCCCTTATTCCGCAGTCTGTCGGCGGTCGCATTTGCGATTCAAATGGTCGTGCGTGAATCTGCGCCGTGAGCTTCAATCGGATCAATTTGGCGCTCCCCCAAAATCTTGGATAACGATGGGGACGTGGGATTTGAAACTTTATTTTAATTTCCTCGCTTGCATCGGGAGCATTTTTCTTTGATTAAAACATTTGGGTTGAATTTAATTCCCTTACCGGCAAACAGTCCATTTAACCCCTTTTTGGCCTGCTTGATTTATAAAGGGTTGCTCACTGTTTTCGAATCAGTTGAAAGTTAAACATCAACTGTACAATTAACTTGATGATTTTATATTTTCTTGATGAACCAATTGTCGAGCAATCATAAAATCGTATTAAACTAAACATAAACAAGTTTGATGGAACAGATTTGATATTATTGTTAAACAATCTTGACAAATGAAATAAATGTATCAACCTTAAACTATTGATAATGATATAAAATAAACTTTAAACTATTGATAATGATATAAAATTAAAAATATGAAGTAACAGTCTGAAACATGTGAAATTGTGCTGAGAAGAATAACTGGTTATAATTTCTGTACAAAAGAAATATGAAAAGTACTACATTTTTTTAATACAGTCTGTTCCCGAGTTACGCGGATAATGGGGACCAGAGAAATCCGCGTATCTCGAATATTGCTTGACACATAGCTTATACAGGAGTTAAGAAATCGAGCTCTTGTGTGCATGTATCATAGAATATTCAAAAAATTTCTTTGTCCATTAATATGAATGCAATGCAAGCGTATTTAAACAACATAAATTGCAACAAACGAAATAAAAAGCGTAAGTTATGCAAATGTGTAATTTACATATTTATTCGTGTGGTTGTACATCTCAGGAATTTAAATCGATGTAATAAACCCAATCTACTGTCAAATTTTGAAAACCGCGTATTTCCGAATCCGCGTAAGTCGAGAACCGCGTAACTCGAGAACAGACTGTACTTTCAAAAATAAAATATTTTGCGTAATAATAAACTTCTGAGCATGTGATTTTGCGGCAAAATTTTCATCTTGTACTATATTTCTATCAACTTATCGAGAAAAAACACTTACAAATATTGTTACTATTACGGGTATAAGACACAAGACTGTTTATATCGCTTAAATATCTCATCCATCAGCGTTCCACGGATCTGCAGTTATGATTATGCAGCATTGCATCGTTCAGATTAAATGAATAATGCCAGACCCTAGAACTGCCATCACATGGTATCTAGCATTTCTCTTCAGCTACATGTAAATCATTTGTTTTATTACAGCATACCGGGGAAGAAATCTACATATTCCACCCTCGACCTGACTCACAAGGTAGAACACGGTCGACGAGCGCCCTGTTATCGACCCCGGAAAGGTGAACCTCATCGCATCTCATCTTGGCTTCCCTGATGGCTTGTGAATTTCAAATTCATAAAAATATACTTCCACCAGAAGCGACCTCCCGACCGGAAGGACGCCTTCGGCACGTGGGGCGTACCGAGACGGTTTAATTTTGCTGATTAAACACGTCTTCCGTACCGGTTCCGTCCCGTCCGTGGCAGCTTTCTCGAGACGACCGAAAATAAATGTTGCATGCCCGGAGGACCCACGGTATCGAGTTCACTCCCGTTTTCAACACCCAATTTGGAGTCACATGTGCCTTTGGTGCTGTTCAAAATTCATAAACGATTCCATTTGCTGTGCACCGATTAGGACGTAATGCGATAGTCCCAAGCTGACCTTCTCCGTAGGATGACTTTTAGGCGAACGGCACGAACCGTAGATCTAGAACGGCTCGTGAGGTAGTCGAGCGAGTCGATTGCTTTTTGGGGTGAGTGGTTGGCTTTCCATAGCATGGTTTGAAAATTCATCCTAACCCTTCAGTGCGATCAATTATGCTGCAGTGGTATTGAATTATTATGGTGCGCGATTAATTGGCATTTTCTAATCGTGCGGGACAATCTTAACGATTCGTATTGTTTATTTATATAAATAATATGCTTGAAAAATGAATTAATTAGAACTGCGATTGTCCACCCCACAAAAGTAAGTGAGCAACCTTCCATGTTGTTCGTCACAAAATACGCCAAAAATATTCTAGAATAGCTTGACTGCAGCTTTCAATATAAATTTCACAACTCTTTTACAATAGTGCTTTTATGAAAGGTACACATTTCTTAATTTCATATTTATTTAATCGGATGTGGTCAACATTCAAACTTTTTAATCAAATCTTGACAAGTTCTAACAGGCTATCGATTTCGAATTCAAAGCCGTAGTTAAAAATGTACCTCCAAACATCCAAACGTAAAAAAGAAAATAATCATCGATTATTTTTCTTTTTGCAAATGAACGGATAGCTCTTAAAAATTGGTTCGTTTGGTAGTTTTAAGCATTTTCATCAAAATGATTGACAGAAAAATTAAATTACATGTTAGAGTAATATCAATACATGAACTTCAACTTTCACGATGAAAATTGGTTTGTGTTATCGAGGTATTCTTAACGTCATGTTCTGGTTGTGAAGGACAGGTTCATTGAAGGGTTTATGTCACGTGTGTCTTTCAGAGCGTCTTGTATATATTTTAGAAAAAAAAGTATCAATACCGCTCGGCTGGAAAAACCGAGCAAACCAAGCCAAACTGGCTGGAAAAATGCTTGTCAAGTATCTTTGAAGGCTGCCCAAAGGGGAGCCTTTGGAATGCCAGCGGTCGCTCAAAAAGTTCGCACGACCAGATGGGCAGATCAGCGACGTAAGCTTCCAGGAAGGCACGGAAGCGACAGCTTTCACTCGAATCCTTCAACTTTCTAGCCCACGGTGGGTTGACGCAAATAATAAAACGGTCCGTCACCAATCGAGATGACAGTTGAAGAGGCGCGCCGTTTTTCCTCCGCTAGCGTACGCCGGATAAGCCGAGACAGCGTACAACGGCAAATGCTGACCTTCGAGATTGATAAAATAATTATCATGCATACTGCTTGCCCCGCCCAGTCCACCCAAGTCCTTGGCGATGCGAGAAAAGCCGGTGCAAAAAGGAATTGAATCTCAGCTCGGCGGGGGGCTCGGAAGGAAAACCAGTACCAGCGGGAGTGATGATTCCGCAATAAACGCCAATGAATTCGTAATTAGTGTCGGAGGCGTGATCCGTTTCGTTCTTTCGATGCCTCGCTCAATGTTTTGTTCTCGCGTGCCAGCCGGTTGGATTTCGTTCTACTGTTTGCGCATTTCGTTTGTCTGGGCGTGATTTGATTTGCACGTCTGAACTGCTGTCCACCGGACCGGATTGCCCCCCGAGCGAAGGATAATTTCATTTGAATGGGCTGATTATTTTTTCCCCCATTCAATTGCACGCCTATTACATGGCCCACAGTAACCGGGCTGTGAGGGAAAATTTAATTTTCCTCTCCGACAATGACTTCTCACTTCGCAAAATAAAACCAAAAAGCAAAAAGCACAGAAGTGGGGATGATTTTAGAACGGAGAACGCCACATGTTTTATGGGGTAGTTGTGATTCTGGAAGGGATGTGGTCATATTGATTGGATTGTTGTGCGAGTGTTTGCGTATAGTGTGATTAAAATTTAGAATGGGAATGGAAGTGATATGAAAATGAATTAAGTTTACGCCTTTTTGACATTTGTACAATGTAGATGATGCATACTTTACGCTTTTTCCTATTGTAGTTTCGGTCATTGCATTTATTATAGCACAATATCTTGATCAACTCACATCCCTATACAGTTTAAAATATTGAACGGACATAATATGAACACTCCATTTAAATGTTTTAAACATGTTCACATATGCACGTTTTATAAGTTGCCCGAAACATAACAACTTTGAATTCCTTTTTACAAGTGCGTTTAAGGAGCTTGATCAGATAGAGAACTAAAAGAAATTTAATCAAACAATTAATCGTACTAATAAAATCTGTGAACTTTAATTTAGATAGTATTAACTATATAGATTTAAGTATGGATCATAAAATAGTACTTTTAGCTTTAAGCATTTCATTCTGGTTAACCTTAAGTAATCACACTCAACAAGACAAAATACTGGATTATTTTACAAATGGGTTATTGGGCTATTGAATCAATATGGAAACAATGTTTCATTAACATTTCAAATCACAAACTTATCGCAAGTTAAAGGTCGCTTAAGATTTATCATCCCAATGACATTTCCATTGAAAGTGCTTCATCTAGTTAAGCAAGAGTGTACATTTAATGTATTTATTAATATTGCCTGAGCACATAAATCACAAAACAAAGCCCACTTGAAAGGGGGAAGTGATGCTCATAAATCAAAAAGGTTCCTATTGATTAGAGAGTTCCGTGCCAAAATAATCACCAATTACACCGAGGTTCCATTGGCTCCCAGAGGGGGTATTTCAATAAAGACGAAGAACACCCCGTCCTAACCCTGTAAAAAATCCCCCTTGTCCCCGGTCCGGTCACGGAATGTATTGACCTGTTGGGAAATAATTGTTCATCAGCACAGAACCCGAATAAATCACTGAACTGGAGAACAAATAACCGCTCGGTGCTGGAACATGAACTCTGCTTACCTTGTTTCCTATGCTATCGGTGACAAACTTGAGCTCCGACTCCTCGCCGTTCAGAATGATGGATATGTTCTGCTCTCCCGGGGACTCTGTGGTGAACGCAAGGGGAAGAGAACGAGAGATTGTGTGGGGTTGGTAAGCATCAAGGTGCGGTGAGGAAATGTTGTCGACCATCGGTTACCTCGTGTGTCGTACGCGTTGATACACTCCGACGACCGGAACTGCGACAGCAGCGCCCCCTTGCCGACGCCCGGTGCGCCAATCATCATCACGCGGAACGAATCGATCGGAGCGGTCGGGGGCGTCAGGACCTCGTCCACCACCCGCACCGGGCTGACCGGGGCCAAGCTGTTGCTTCTCGAGCGCCGCCTGCGGAACGAGTCGCCCCGGTTCACGACGCCTGCAAGGGCAAAAGCACACCCACGATCCCGGAAAAGAGAACACCCAGATAACATCAAGTGGAAAACTTCGACAACAGTCGCTCAAAACAATGCCTGCCGCATTCTTCCTGAGCCAGTGAGATTGATCGTTAGTGGATTGTACCCTAGAGGTCTGTTTTGAACCGCCGATTCCGAGAGCCATTTCCATGATTTTCAACGTGACCTACAATGAACGGTGAGCAAACTGAATGGCGGCTTGTGCCGTTTTGTTTCCGAATTTAGGGTACTAAAAATGGGATTTTTGCCCATCTATTCTGCTATGCTCGGGTCGTATAAACGAAACAAGATAAATGTGTCCCACAAGGGTCTTTATTGTAGCTGAGATTGCGCATCCTACAATAGATTGACCCACGGAATAAATGTCCCTTTTTCCTCGTCTACGGTGGGATGTTTTAAACTGATTGAAATAACAAAATATTGTCTTAAAATGTAATACTGAAAGAGTTACACTCGAAATTTCAACAATAAAAGTAATAGAAGTAGCATATCTGATGGCAATCAGTGGAGAAATAAAATTAATACTTTTGTGTTCTTTCACGCAAACATCACGCAAACAAAACCATTAAGCCACTTCAGCAGAAATTCAACTTGAATCGAAAGTATTTACTGAGTTTTGTATATTTTCAATAAAGAGTTCAAGTGAACGAATACAAGATAAACTAGGTTAAATAAAAGCTAAAATACCCATAACCTACTTTGACAATCGAAAACATTTTCGCCGTAAAATCACTTCGTTTTCGATTTTCAAAAGTAGAGATGAACCTTACTCTATTTGATTTCCATCGGAAGCTTTCAGTTATTTCCTTTATATTTATATAACAAAAAAACCACACCAAAGTGCCGACATGCGTCATGGTTCGGAGATGAAAAGCATGAACGGCATTCCGGGAATGGCAAAAGGGTCACCGGACCGGAACCGGTCGTGAATTCACAAACACAATTCCGGACGCGGGTGGCCGGCATTGAAAAAGTAAAACAGAAAACGGGCAAAACCCCGCGGAAATATTCAAACACCCGGAACCGGCGGTTAATGGAGCATAAAAGATGGCGAATCTACCGCGCCTGACCGCAACGTTCCCAGCGTCCTACCTTGCTTCGATGAGCTGAACGTTCTCAGTCTGATATTGTCGTCGTCCTCCTGGTCGTCGAGCTGCAGGTGCTGTAGGTTGATCTGTGGCACGTCCAGAAATGCATTCGATTTTCTTGGCGTAGCTGAAAAATCGCGTCGGAGTGGAGTAGAAAGAAAACGAAAACCCATTTGAGCGATTACTAACGGGCGCAGCTAAGTGGCAAGTTCCGGGAAGTGTCTCCGGTTGGCGCTGGAACGAGGAGCTACTGGCGGGAGCGGGGAGCCGAACGAGCAAATCAAACATGCATCCCGGCTGCTTATCGCCGCAGCCAACGAAGGAACCTAAACTCTGAAGGATCGGAATTTACTACAATAGTTTAGAATCTAAGAGGAATGCTTTTGATTTACACTTCCGGAAGGCCTGGTTTGTGGGACATATTTCCAACGAAGGCCGAACGGAACGGCGGAATCCTTTGAGGCAAAGCCTCGATAGAGACATTGAGTAGAATGTCCTTCGAGAACATGCAGAACCGGCGGTCGGTACTGACGCAAACTATCATGCACAGACTCAACGGGGGGAGGTGCGTGGGAAGGTGGGTGAAACAAGAAATAATCAGGCCATATCATTAACGATTACGTACGATGTAAATGAAAAACACTTTGACGAGAAAGTTATGGTTGCTTTTTTTTTCTCGACACCCTTTGCCTTCCGTTTCCTTTTTACATCGGCTCGGTGGATGTTTCTGGTTCTACGGTTTTTTTTTCCTCTGTTCGAACAAAACGCCCGTCGATCGATGAGGAGTACTTTCAGGGACTGGTTCGACCAACGAAACGTTTCGAAACACCTTCTCGTAACGAGTCTGGTAACATTTCTTCGTCCGTCGTTCGGTTACAAAACCGGTGCTTGGTGCAAGATGGAAGAACCGACCCGATGGGTGCCGGAATCAACAAACAAACCCACACACGCATAACAAGGGGTTTTGTGCTGGGAAACATCCACCTCGGTGCTGCGATGGGCGTAGCACATTCAAAGCTGTCCCACAACCCATGGTGACATGGACTGAAATTGGAAAATTTTGCATCCGGGAGTTGTCGAGAGTGCATCACGTGAAAAACGGGGGGAAAAAGCAAACGGAAGACAGAACTACGAACGAACACTACCATCACAACACAAACCAGACGACGGCTTTTAACATTTTTTGTTTGTTTTGTAAAACGCCACAAATGAAGTTGTCGTTTGAAAATTTAGATATTAGGAGCAACACGAACGATTTGAAAGGAACCAACAAATATAAATTCTGAAGGAAGTATATAACACAGTAAAGGATGACAAACAGACACGTACAGAAAGAGTAGTAGAGAAATAGCAAGTGTCAGAGAGACAAAGAGAGAAAGAGAGTGAAGTGCTTAGTGGAAAACTAAGGACAGAACAACTGGAACACATTTACGAGAAAAATCCCCTACAGCGGGACGCAACCAATTTTGTTTTCGGGACGCGTGTAACACCGGAATCGGAATGGAGAAGGAAGACGAACACGCACAGGAAAACGGGGACACAGTGTGCACTACAAATACAGTACAACCTAGGGCTGAACTCGATTAAAAGTGGGCTTTCACGCGATTTCACCATACCTAACTTGATCCTTACATTTTGGTGACGCCGCTCTGCAATGAGGAAAGTTTCGGAAAATACGTTTTTGAACTCGTTTTTCGGGGGAAAGTAATTGGTTTGAAGGTAACTAAATTAATTGCACGGACATGGCCAAAGTTTAACTGCTGACCTTTGAAGGGAACAAAAAAGGCTACCGGCGCATAACATTCGCATAAACAACAGAAGACTGTTAAAATGAACCATCGATAAAATAATGCTTAAATATAGACTGAAAATTGTTATTTAAGCATTGGAAGAACGAAAATATTGAGAAAACAACCAAAAATACTTGATGTAAAGTAGGAAAACACACTGCTCTGTACCTGAATTGTGCATCGGGCGCCTCTGCGAGCCGCGTCGTTTCTGTGGCGGAGGAGTTTCGGAGTCGTTCAACCGGGGCTCGCTGGTACAGTGGCCCCGCGAGTCTTGTAGTGTTTGTGGCGAAGGCTGCGGCTTACGGCGCACCTATCGTGGGGGCAAGTTGGTCCGATGGTGGGAAGAAAGAAAGAAGGAAGCAAAACATTGTAAAGCTGGGAATTTAGAATAATAAACTACAAGCTACAAGAAATGGTAATCTGAAGCCGAATGGTTCTAGGCGCCCTAGAGCCGCCGTCCTAAATAAATATGTGAAAATAGCACGAGTAGGAAATGAGCGAGGTAAAAAATACCCCGATCCTTGGTGAATCGTTTATGATGGATCGCTAAAGCTGGTACGATCATGTGTAGCACCTACAAAAAAGCAAAAGTTCAGCACCGACACATGAGGAACCTAAATAAATAGGCGTTTAAGCAAAGTATGATGTCCTGAAAGTGAGATGTTTAACAGGATAAAGATCATAAACCACCATACATACGACACACGTCGATGAGTTCTACATGACTAGCGATCATCAAACAAAGTGGAGCTATTGAGTAAAGTCGTAGACTCTCTGCGTCTTTGGCGTGACAACAAACTTCTCGCAGACATAACATATTTTTTACTTTTTTGATTTTCAAAGGTGAGGTATGGAATAACGCAGAGTCTTTTTACGAACCCATAATTGCTTCCATAATGGCGATGTTACTATTAATTGCGAAACGAAACTATCCAACACCATCTAATTCAAGAGGTTTTTGAAAATAAATTCATAAATTCAATTGTATTTGTGTACCATGCAATGCAGAAAAGGTTGTGGCCTCTAACACGTTCTAGAAATAAGAAAAACTTGCCTTTCACTGTGTTCACCTAATATCTTAGCAAACACATTTCAAGCAAATGACAAATGATGAATGATACACAAAATATTCAAATCTTATTATACCTCTTTCAGGAATGGTTTGTTTTCCAAATTTTATCATTTAGAACTTTACACATCGTAAACAATGTTATGGTTGTTGCTACTTTTCTTTTATAACACATTTCTGAAGGAGCAATAAGTAATAAGTTTGATGGTGCAATAAGCAATAAACTTTTAATGTCCAAACGTCATGTCCAACGATTTCGTCTGTCAAACTCAGGGACTACGGTGTAATGTCTAGCTTCTTACGGTGTAGCGTTCTGTGAGAGAATTTACAATAAAAAGGATTTTCAACCAAGCCGCTTTTCTAGGGGATCGAAATGACGAACAAAAAAGGGCATATTTACTTGCTGCACATTTCTTGGGTCGTCGCTCATTCTTCGTGGAGATGGAGATGGGACTAGTTTCGCGCCATCCTCGGTTGCCTTTCCGTGCGCAACAATCGACCAATTACTATGCTATGTAAAGAAATACTCAACAGCATCGAGCATCGCAACACTCACCGATCGTGGCCCCGTCATCCGCGCACTCTGGGAGCGCGTAGCCGGCTTCCGCCTCCGGTAGCCGGGCGTGCCGCCCTCCGGTGTGTCGCCCTCCGACGGCGGGCTGATGATCGTCTCGAGGCTGGCGCAGGCCGGGGCCGAAATCGACGAGCTGCGCTTTTTGTACGCGGGACGCGCCGACGAGCCGATCTCATCCGCCATGGTCATCGGTGTGCTCTTACGCTACGGTGGTAGACGCTACGTGCTAAACCGTCTGCTTCAACGACAAGTTCCCAAAAGCTCAACGCAACTTAGCTCGTACCCTGTGTACTCTTATGCTCTACGTGGTTGGTGTATGAAGGTTTGTTACGTTCTCCTCTAATTGCTTCCAAAGTTATTGCTTCTACGTCTTGCTTGTGCTTAATCACCGTGGTTGAATGTGCTCACTATTGCTGCTGCTGCTGCTTGGTGCATGGTTTCCTAGGGCACTGAAAATGAAACGACACAGAAATAGGAAAAAAATATTAGAAACTGGTAGTCGGCAAAGTTTGTTTCCTAAATTCCATACTTTCGATGCAGTGAAACTATGTTTTTTCTTCAAGGCAATAAATGTCACTTTCCCATAAAAGTAAATATTTTAAATCTTTCAAAATAGAGGTTTTTAGGAAAAACCAGTTTCACAACATTCACCCAACTATAAGATCAAACTAAACAATTAAACTTCGGTAAAACGAACAGAATTATTTACATGATGGGCATTTATGGTAAAGAGAACGAATATTTTACATAGTTTATTGTTAAAGTAATAAAGTTTAGTGAGAAAACTAATCTAAACCAAAGTACATCCGAGAAAACAGATTCAAATACTCAGTGTTAGTTCATTCATATGAATCTTTACCCTTAGATTCATTCAGATGGATTCATGAATCTTGTGGGATTTTTATTTTCAAAGGTTGATGATTTTTTCAAAACCTTAATGAATCTTCATGAATCTTTCATAGATCTTTCACGAACCTCCCAGATTCTTCAATTGGCGTGGATCATGCGACAAAAAAAGGGTCTCCCATTTTTGTTCAAAAATTTTCATCGTTTGAGGCATCTTTCGGATCCATGAATCTCTCATTGAAAGATTCATTAATCTCTAAAACGCAAAGAATCATTCAGATTCAAGAATCTTAATCTGAATTACACAACTCTACTCAGTGTGTGTAGTTCAATTCGGCATTCTGGTTCACTTTAGTTCAAAATATAAAAATCCAGCAAAACTTTGACGACCCCTGTAGTAAACCATTCCTACCGTTTGCAAACTCCTTCTCTTCTGACGTGGTCTCTGAACCTGTTTGTGCATTAAAACTCGGGCTGCGTCCATTATTCCCTTCCGATCCGAGCATATAAGCCGCGAAATGCAAAAGTTCCTGCACCGAACAGGCCGCACGAACGAGACCTTTGAAATCGGAGCACGATGTGTTTCGGCACGATTTCCGAAAAGGTTTTCCCGCCATACGGGCACTAAACAGGGCTGGTCCCGGTATTACAGGACACTGGACTACTTGTTACGAACCCCTTCCCCACTTTCTCCCCTCCCGCCCGTTACGACATGACAGCAGTCCCCCACAAGGGACATAAAATCCCGACACAAAATCGCGTCCCACACAGCCATGGTGCTCCATGAATAAACATCCGACGCCTGAGCCCCGGCGTTTGACGCACGTACACCCATGGGAAAACACACACACACACGCGCGTACACACTCGTACACAAACGGATAGGACACTGTTTTTTCCTGCCGCTCGGCAAACAACCCCTTTGACGGTTGACTTTTGCGTCGGAAAACTCCGTCTCCTTACGAAGGGACGTGTGCGCCCGCGACCGGTCGGCGTTCCTGTTGGAACTTCCGCAAATTCAATTAGTTAAAAGTTGCACCAAAACCCTCCCTCCCTTCCGCAGTGCACCGTCGATATCAGTGCAAACGGGGACACGGGAACACACGTACACGAGCCGGCCGTATCTGATAAGGCGATGGCACACATTTTCTTCCACCATACGGCGTGGAAAGCGTCACGGGCGATGTAAGTTTTCCCTCCCGGTGCGGGCTCTAAGATGGGTACAAGGAATGCCCTAGTCCGGGAAACGCGGCGTCCTTTCGACGTGGAAATCGAACGGAACATCGCGGCCCCAGGGCACCCGGGCACGGGGGAGGGGGAGGGTATGGTGTGGAAGAATCCTCCCCGAAGAATTCAATATTTCAACGTCGGAGCTGAAATGTAGAACGTCTCCGTCTCGCATATCATTCAGCCCCCGAGGGTGGCTTTCGAGAACATTCCCCCGGAATGGCAACGGAGGAAACGTTGTTTGCTAATGTTTTCGCACATACACCGACCACAAAGCACACCGCCGTGCGTAGTTGTAAGTACACCGCATCCTACAACCCGCATCGTGGCACGAGCAGAAGGTGCTACTTCGCTCGAACCGGGCCTTGGCGTCACTTTGAAGTTTCGTTTCTTGAATGAATTCAATTAGTTGTTGCTCGGTAAAAGGGGGTTTTGTTTTTTGCCGCCGGGCGATTTAATTTACCGAAAGTTAATCGGAACGAAAACACTTACGTCCGATTTCGTCCCAGTTGTGTAAGGCGCGAAATGTCAATACATTCATCTTCACGAGAGGAACTTTCTCGGTTGCTTTGATGTTTCGCGTTCCGCGTGAAGCTCTCAGCAAGTGATCACTAGAAATGACTTAACGGAATGACACGGGATCATTTGTAGTATTAACGCGAAAGAATTAATTACTTTCCATTAACATCCACTGCCTCCAGCGAATGTAGAAATGATAGAGGTTCTGTTGAGTAAGCATCCATTAAAATATGCAAACTTTTGTAAAATTAAACAGTGTGTCATGTTTTATGCAACTCGTTAAATCACGCACGACTTCATGCAGAAAACCCACATTTTAAAAAGAAATACTTTTTTGTTTATTCTTTCTGTGTATTTTAAGTTGCCATTGGTTACTGTCGGTCAACGGTAAACCTGTAAAGTATTGTAAAGATCAATATAATGCCCTAAAGTTACTCATGGCCACCCTGTGCCCAACGGAATCTCAGGGAAAACTTCGGCCAAGAAGCGTTCCCCCCCCAACGACCCATAGCATTGCATTGCACATTCATGCCCTACTTCCCAGATGGCTAGAAGAACCGTTGAGGGATTTCTTTGCCCGCTTTGCGAAAACTTTCTCACACCACACCGCATTAGAGGAAGCAACAAAAAAAAACAAAAAGAAAATAAAAATCCTGCCTTTGAAAAACAAAATCCCAAGCCGTCTGTAACGTTGTGCCACGTGAACCGTCTACCTTCGCCGTGATGGAAGGTATCGAGTCGGTCCCGGCCGTGGGGTCAAGGAAAACCGACGCCCTTACAACAGTTATCCAAGCGAAATATTTTGTTTAAGTTAGTTCACCGTTCTTCTTTTTGCCCTTTCCCTTCCCTGTACACTGGCTTTTCTCGGCAGAAAGTTATTCAAAAGAATAACTTCGGTAAAGTGAAGTTGCTGCTCACTACTTGCTACCGTTTGGATACCGAAAGGCTCTGTAACGATAAATTTCTCCTAAGTACCAACCTTTTGTAGTGTGTTTGATTACAAATATCTTTATGTATCGCTCTGTAACACAAATTTATTGCTTCCGATTTCTGATTGCATCAATGAGAAAAACGAATCAAGAGTGGATGTAATGGATCAAATTGACTACAACACTTGTTGTGTAGGTGAAATCTCTGGAGAAAAGCACGCTGAATAAGAAATTTACTTAACAAATACAAAGTATAATAATATGTCAAGTATAACTATAAATAAAGGAAATATAGTATAATGTCCAGCTGAAGCGCATTAAAACGGGATCTTTCAAACTTTCTAGTTTTTTTATCAAAGAAAATTCCAACAACTTTTTTTCCGTTTTGAAGAATCCTTCCTCCTTAAGACCGCGCTTCAAAGCCTACGACGCAGCGAAGATAAAAACAGGCACACCTTCTATCCACCTCCACATGAAGCGACGTTTTTTGGAAGCTTCTTGAACGTTCCTGAATGTAAGATCTAAGATTTCCTAACAGCTGATAGGACCACTTTGGTAGACAGTTTGAGTGGAATGTTTGGATGTGAGAAAAAACCCCAGACAGTGGAGCTCCTTGAGGGCGTAGCATGTTGGACTGCGGTTAAAATGTGGCCCCCTTTGAAGGCACTTGAACAACAAACGGAACGGTCCTTTCGCTGTACGGCACAAACTTAATCCTCATTACTGCGAACGAAAGCTCCGAATGCGTACCACAAACAAGGCAAGCGAACGAACGCACAGCGCAAACCGTCCCGACGACTAAATACCCGAATAAACTGACGCGTACCACGAAGAATGTGTCATCCGTTTCCGTTAAGTAATTTCCCTTCTTAATGTCCCTCCGGAGCTCAAGCAGAAAAAAGGTTCCACAGGCCCCAAAAGACAAAACCAAAAAAAAACCTAAACCAAAGATTATGTTGTAAAGGCACAAAACCATTAACCATACCGGTGGGGGAGGGGGAACCGTCCACGGCGGAGGGCAGCAGAAACACAAAGAAAGGATAACGCTCGGTGAACCTTTGAAGCCCACTGTACCGAGCTTTAGCTAAGTGCGTAGTACAACAAAAAAAAGGGTTAATTCTCATCCACCCCATCACCCCTCACTCCACGACGCCCTCCGACGCGAGGGCGATGGGAAGCATAAAAGAAAATAAAACAGAAAAAAGGTCCTGTCCCGTTCGTTGACAGTCGTACCCCAATCCCATAAGCCGTTTATTTGCAAAATGAATTATCAGCAAGCAACGATCGGAGATTAGTAGTCGCTTTCTTGCGCCCTGCGTCGTTTTGCGCCGAAGAAAAGGGCGGTATGAAGCCGTGGCATGGAGGCGCGACGGGCGGACGCACTCTTTATTGCCCCCGAGCATAAACGAGATATGCTCATTAGTCCGTTTTTGTGACTCCTGTTCAGCTTCACCTACGTGTTTAATATGGCTAGCGCTGCTGGCCTGCATGCAGGAAGTGAAATATTAATAAAATGCTTGCTTGTTTTGAAGGGAAAGCTAACGAGTGGAAGGAAGTTGATTTGATTAATTGGGGTGGCTGCGATAAGCGCACCACACGAAGCTTACCAGCATTGCTTATTTGCCCTGAACGCTAGCTGCTAAACGATTTGAATAATAAAAACATTTTTCACAAAAACATTTGTAGCTAAAAACCATGGAATTCGCGATAAATGATGTCAACAGATGAGTTTTAGGGACAACTTTCCTCTTATAGTTATTACTCCAGAAAGAAACTAATAAAATAAAAAGTAAATTGTGAAGTTACACACGAATTAAACCACTGTCGGATTTATCTGTCAACAGATGGGAATCTCTCGAGGAAAAGAAATAAATTATTCTGATTGCATAATATCAGTTTAAAAATGTTAATGAAAGTTAAATATAAAAGTGAACTATTTTCTAGTGTTGTGCTTAATGAATTTTTTTGCGAGATTCATTCATATGAATCTTTCACGTAAGATTCATTCCGATGGATTTATGAATCTTTGCGGATTCAAATCTTCAAAGCTTACAGGGTTTTACATCTCACCTAGCAATCGGGGCAGTGTATGTAGAACATCAAGAATGATAGCCTACTGCAGAGTATTTGATGTAGAATAGCAAAACCCACAAGTGGCAACACAAACCAGTAAGTAGAATATCCAACACTTTCTAGGATCTACCAGAATGAAAGTTGTCGCGTGGATGTTCGAAGTAGGCACGACCAGTCGAGGGGTGCAGGTAAAAGTAGGGGAAATCGCTTTTTCGCATCAGAAAACGAGCGCGAATCACAACAATCCTCGCAAAAGTATTTTTTCGACCGGAAAGCGATTTTCCCCTACTTTTACCCGCACCCCTCGACTGGCCGTGCCTACTTCGAACATCCACGCGACAACTTTCATTCTGGTAGATCCTAGAAAGTGATGGATATTCTACTTACTGGTTTGTGTTGCCACTTGTGGGTTTTGCTATTCTACATCAAATACTCTGCAGTAGGCTATCATTCTTGATGTTCTACATACACTGCCCCGGTTGCTAGGTGAACTGTAAAACGCTGTAATGAATCTTTCGAAACCTTAATGAATCTTCATGAATCTTTCATGGATCTGTCACGAATCTCCCCGATTCTTTCATAGGCGTAGAGAATGCGACTAAAAAAAAACAGGGGCCTCCAACCCATTTTTGGCTAGTTCATCAGTTGGATCAGGAATCTCTCGACGCAATATTCATGAATCCCTTATAAGGCAGAGATTCATTCAGATTCATTAATCTGAATCAGATTTACACAACTCTACTATTTTCACATTGCGTTGACTACAGATGAATGCATTGATTTTGAATGTCGGTCACAGTTTCGTGTTTACTTTTAACTTTATTTCATTAAACTATGTTACTCTAAAAAGTATCGCAAACAAAACATAGCCTTTAAACAGATGATAATTTATCCTTAATCAAATACCGATTATGAACGACCATTATTTCATTCCTAGTCACAGTTTCAGGTAGACAAATATCAACTCTATAATTATCCGGTTCATACAAACGCACACCGCAAATTCATTGTTAAAATTCGCAGACCGGTAAATCGGTAATATATTAAATGCAAAAATTCTCTGGTTAGAAATCAATTCCTTTCATCCGTCCCGGACCACGTTTCTGCGGGTGTTTCTTTAATGGAATTTTTAATTAAACTACACAGCGCCCGTTGGCTGCGCCGGAAACCACTCTGGTCCCGGTGATAAATGATTCACGGCCAAGCTGCTCTAATCCTTTCCCCTTTCCCCTGGGCCGCTTTGGAAGTTGGGGCACATTCGGAAAGGGATTTTTTGTCAATCATAATTTCCAGTTTCATCGCCGCATGGCAAACGGTAACTAGGATGATAATTGGCTGAAGCAGCAAGCGCTTGCAGTGGACGAATGGAGCAGCAGCAGCCCGGGTTTGGACTTGTGGAAAATGCACGTGTACACACGCACATGGTGTTCATCTTTCGACGGCTACTAATCAGTTTAGGTGCAACTTTATTTCAACCGCCAACAGCGCCGAGCAAGCAGTGCAACATAATTGAATGCAACTCAACACCCGGCGATGGTTGCCCTGCCAAGGCATACCCTCACTCCCCCCACTCGGCCTCCCTGGACCCCGGCTCGGTGGACACGGACACGGGCCGACCAGGGAAGTCGGGTTTTATTTGTAGCTGGACACAAATTTTCACGACCGTCCATGGATGCTCGTCATAACGGCGACACCGTTGTTGGACTATTGTTTCACTTCACGTTTACTCCCGGCCAACGTATCGGGGCACCGTGCAGTGGGGTGACAGTTTTCCAGCCCAGCGCCATCATGCCCGGGACGGTTCGGTGCACAACACAGTTGTCTCCGTTATTCACCGTGTCACAACTGCAAACTTTTAACCCGATTACCGCGTCAACCCGGGGCATGTAACAAACAGCGGAACTGGCAGGACGACGTACAAACACACCAATACACACACACACACACACACACACACACAAACAGTATGCACCTAATAACAACGATCTGCTCGGGAACGGACCGTGAGCTTTCGCTAGCGGTTTTAAAGGACTCATGTACCACAGGTGCGCCTTGTGTATGTGTGTCTGTATGTGTGTGCCTGCATGGTGGTTGGATGATAAGTGGGGATGGGAGTGCGCGTTAAGTACTACAAGCTGACATAGACGGTCGGAGGAAAATATGCTTGTAACCGTGTCAAAAACGATGCTCCAAGGGTGTGGATATCAACAGAGCTTCAACGGAATAATGGTAACTCATGGTTGTCAGCTAACATATTGTGTGCCGGGAATGCTTAAACCACGGGCAAAGGGTATCGGCGCTTGTGCCACGGACCAAATGCATGATGTGCTAAGACCAACATGATAAATTACCAAAACAATTCCACCAAAAGCCTTAGTAAATAATGTACATATAGGTTGTGCATCAAACACATCAGTAGTTTAGTATATTCGGGGAAGTTTGTTCGACAACTATAATTGTTTGACTTTTTTCTACCTTATATTCTTACCATTATAATATAGTCTGCGTGAAGCATATGATACTACATTTAGAATCAACAAAGAAGAAATAAATCTAAACAGTTTATGTCAGAAATCGAGGTTAGCTATAATAGCTTTCCGCAATGTTCTTAAAAGGCATCTGTATGTAGTAAAAATGTAATCTGTCTCGATTAGGAAACAATGATTTATTTTTAACGATAACAAATTGCGAATTTCAAACATAGCCAAAAAAATGATCTTCATGTTGTTGGGGACTAATTTTCCTTATTAAGTTTGTCATTCTCGTTTTTCATATTATACAAATTTAAGTTGAAAATTTTAGATTGGTTTAAGTTTTTTCGGTGACTTGCTATAATTCTCTTATTTGTCCTTAAAAAGTCTATTCTGGAATCTGTTCAAGCAACGAATTAAATTGCAATTTAATCGTTGTAGACATAAACTCGCCAATACCATTCATTTTCCGACACGTTGAGGTTTGCTAAAGTAAAATCGCGGAAAACATGGTAGGTCATTCAATGTGGTCTTAGTGATAAGCACGACGCACGGTACCAAGGAAGGTGAAGTAAACGCCGGACTCCGGCAAACACTGCGAAGAAATCCCTGGAGAGAAGGAAAGGAACTGTCGCACCGGACGTTCTTCTTTTACTTCTTGCTTCATGCTTTCTCGGCCGCGGCTGGGAAATCGTGACGGTAGCGTGTCATATTGCGACCACCACCAACACCTGCACCAACCACTTTCCATCCGGTGCGCATCGGTGGTGGTGGTGGTGGTGGTTGTGCAACGGTTTTCCCTCGGTTTCCGGTTTCCGGCTCGAAATAGACCGCACCGCGGGCTCGAGCGCAAAGCGCGCCCGAATCGTTGGATGGATGAATAATGGTTCTAATGATTGAAATGGGCAAGTGTGTTTTAAGACCAAGAGCGTGCGAGCACTCGTTCCACTCCCCTCTAACGCCGTGATAAAATGTCCGGCCTGAACCGCTTCCCCCACTTGCCATCCTGCGGGACCGAAATAGAGCTGGCGACTTCAGATTGGCCACTTACGGGGCGCGGTTTTTGCTCGTCGCTGGCTGCTTGTCCTGTCGGCAGCGAAACGTTCGTATTTCCGATTCCTAGCACGTGCATTTTCCGCGCACCACGCAGCAACAGATTGTGGACGAAAGAATTTTCTTCTCATTATCCTTTAATTTCTTTTGGTTGCGAGATTTTCCATTTATTTCTATCGTACTATTTTTGAGTAGGATTTATTTGGGAAAAAGTTAGAATTTTTATTGCCTGAAACCAACACGGGATGATATTTTATTATTGCGCGTTTATAAAGTCGAAATGTTGTGTTTCAACATGGTTTGGAAGGACGCATTAGTTTTTTAAAATTCTGTTGCATTATGAAAAGATCGTAAAAGTGGATAGAAATGGCTTATCTAATGTATTTTTTTCATTGTATAAAACTGGGTGGTATGTTGATGCATGGAATAAGATTAGTCTTCTATCAGTTTAAAAATATAACTTGGCACATATTCGATTTTTACTAAAAAAAACCAGAATCAAACATGGAGCGAAATTAATAACGGAAAGAAAAATAACCTGTTCATAAAACAAAATTGAAAAGATAGGGTACAACTGGGCCAAAAACCTCTATTGAAAATAAATGATGACTGGCTTACCCAGTCGCAAAACATTTTTGCGAATATTTCGCCGTTTATTGTATGTTGAAATTCAATAATTCATGTTTTTCCTGTCGTTTTCGTACTTTTCCTCACATGATAAATGTATAAGTCACGGAAATGGGTAGAAGCAATGGGCCGTATTTCAAAAAGCTGCCAGGCGGCTCGAATTCGTCATGCAAAAGTTTCGCGCGACATTCCCAAAAAACACAACATAAACCCCAAACAATAACTGCAGAAGGAGGTGGTGGTGGAAAAATCCTTTCATCCTGTTTTGCTCAAGTGCCATTTGGTCGGCAAAGGAGGGTGTTCGTTGTTAAGAGCAATGCTTTGTTGGTTCGAGCCGTTATGAGAATGTCGTAAGTGGTCCCCCATCCATATGCACCGCCTTGTCGGTTCCCGGAAAATCTTCCCCTTGTCTCCTCGTCAAAGTCAAGTCAACAATCTACGACCTTTTCGGATGGCGCGGTCTTTCCCGCAACGCGCTTTTCTGGCCCCGATCGGGCCCGTTATAAATAGCGTAATGTTTTTATAATCTTCAAACAACTTCACACCACGACCGGCAGCAGCAGCCACTTCATCGTCACCGCTGTATCTTTGCCGGTTTTCTTGAGCCATTTCTTTGCCGAAGAGGACACTAGAACCCGTGCTCAGAACGTTGGAAGCGAGTTTTCTCCGCTTGGTACGGCGATCGCACACATGATTGCACATTAAAACATCTTCGACCTGTTTTTCCTACCGTTTATGATGGGTTCGATATTTATACTCGCCACTGATGGTGAGGAATCTCAGGAAAAATAATCAATAAACAGCTGCATGCAGGGGTTCCACACATCCTCTCACCGACGGAAAAACCGTACACAATGTTTTCTCACGGAAACCGCAAACACAATGTTTATAGATAATAAAATTTTGCTTTAAATCGCTCGATAGCGCCCGTGGTTGGTCGAGCACATGCAATAAAAATGGACCCGCACACTTGCCACCGAGTGTTGGGACCGATATCCGATAGAATTTTCCCGCTACACAGCTCGAAAGCGCCACACCGACCGGGCCGTAAGATCGAAGCTAGTTTCGTACCGTCTGCGCCACATCGCAAGACATTTTGGCTGGCGTTTTATTTATGTTTCACTCACCGGCGAAGAGGCAAAAGACGGCCGTAATGGTGTGGCCGTTAGGTTTCATCGAGCCGAACCGGCCTCGTGATCGTCGGCACGTACTAAGAGCTGGCGAAGAGCTCTGGTGAGCCGATGAGACGCTGAGACAAAATGCCATCGGTCGTGTTGGCCGTCAGGCAAGCGTTGGATGCGCAAATGATAGTCAAATTATTGTTTTTCAACCAAGTGTAATTAGTCAAGCTTAATAATAATATCTCACGAAAATCGTCACCTTTCTTGGTGTTCGTAAGTGCCTTAGTACGTAGGTTGGAAGGTGTTGGTCAAACTAAACTAAAATTTAAGTCCGAAGTGTTTTTATAACGAACGTTTTTCTCTTTTTTTGTAAACGGCGTAACGAAAACAGAAATGGTCAATAAAATCTAAATGTTCATGAGAAGCTACGTTTAGGGGAAAGTGTCCCAATACGAACCTTTTACAAGAGAAAATAGCTTACACTAATAAGCACACCAAACCTTTTAACTATGCATAAGAAAAGTAAAGATACATAATTTAGTTAGTTGACAAGGTTTTGCGTAAACAAAATAAATAGATGTATACAACAATAAATTGATGTATAGATGAAAATAAACAAAGTAAATAGATAGAAAACAACCATAAAATCTGTTGTTTCTAAGGAAAAAAACTTAAACTACACGAACATATTTCAATGATTTTCCAAAATAGATAGATTTTAGAGCGAATGTTTATTTAAGACAGCTTCAAGTCAATCTTATTTATTTACGTGTTAATGGTAAGTGTTTTTATCTCCTGGTTGCTTACGTGGTGTCTTCCTTATTAATTAATATTGAAAAGGTTGCAAAAACCACATTTTTCATTATTTATTTAAACCATTACTGAAATAGTTGACAACTCCTCACATTTATTAAAATATGTGAAATACAAAACTAGAATACGGAAGAAAATAAGGTCGTGGGTCAGTTTGGGTTCACTAAAAATGTTCATTAGAAACACTTAGGCACTACAAACAATCTATTGCTGGTTCATGCTGGAACATTTTTCCTTACCCAACATTCACCAACAACCCAATAGAGCGTTAAGGTTTGCGTGCTCGAAATGGTTTTCCGTAGTCACTTTTCCATATCAATTCGAACTGGATGAGCATGTTCGCATAGTAAAGTCATAAAAGTGCTGCTTTTTATGACGTTTTCACAAATAAGACAAACAAGAAAATGGTTTTAACTGTCTTCAGTAGAAAATGAACTGCGTAGAAACAAATACATAGCGGAAAGATGCACACTTCCACCCGGTAATCGATTGCAACAAGCGGAGCACCGTATTTTTCGATCAAATCCGATACAATTCCGCCGATTGAATACATTTCACTCAACGCAATAAAGCTTGCATCGGAACGACCTCAAGCCAAGTGATACAAAATAACGATCTCCCATTTAAATGTATTCCGTTCGAGACCCCGTTTGTTGCATTAATAAATCGCCCCCGTCTGTAAAGTGATACCGTGCGGAGCGTGGTGGATGCGAAATGGATGATCATTTTCCGAGCTACATCTTCTCGATTGCTTTCCATTAGTGTATAAACAACCTCCTTAGGACCCCGCCGGCCGGGCAGGTTGAAAGATGCAAGCGAAAACAACACGTTCCTTCGCCGCCCGGGAAAACAGTCGTCCGCGCGGCGTTCGACCCGGATCTCGGACTGCGGCGCTTCCGCACAAAGGAACGCTCGGACGGAGACAGTGGAAACAAATTCATGTTTTCCGTGCCGTTATTATCGTTGTTCATCATCATTACCGGTGGGGCTCCGATTTTTCCTCCCGCCGCCTTGCGAAACGTAGCGTGGAAAACGGGAGGACGGCTTTGGCTACGACCGCACTCTTCCCACGGGAAAAACACAGCCACTGCTCCTTCCCCCTTTCCCGCGCGAGCCGAGCCGGCTGCGGTTGGGAATGGTTTTAAATTAATTGGCATCGTTTGGACCGCCGTGACATGCGAGCATAATACCAACCACTAATCTTGCATTGCATCATTATCCGCCAGATTTACCGGCAAACCGGGAGCCCGGTACCCCTTTACGCGACCGGACGTCGGTTCTCTGGCCGGTGGCCAGAAATGGACTTTATCGTTATTTCACTTTTCGCCGGTTGGTCACCGAGGACAGAAATGTATCTGCCTGCCGAAAATTAAACCTTCCGTTTGTGTAAGCGCACATTAGGAAATTAATTTTTCATTGCTTTGATGTTAATTCCTCACTTTGAAGTTGTCAGATGGACATGTGTTTATAAAAGCGGTACACCAGCGGTCCAGCCCTTCATCAGGAGATTTTAAACATAAAACAAAATTACTTCAAAACGAAAAACAAATCACTGTTTGGGGCAAACTTTTCAAAGGGCAGATGTTTACACAACAAAAATTTGGTACAAAATGTCATCCCATTAGAGACTTTTACCAAAGCACTTAAGGATGTTATTTGTTATTTTATTAATTTACATTGTCTACCTTAAAAGTTTGAGAATCTTCACGATTTATTAACAAAACCTTAACCTAATACAGGAACTTAAGAAAACTTATAGAGAGAAGAGACAGAGGAAGAGAATGACGATGGGGTAAAAAGAAACACTAGGACGAAGAGGAACATATATGGGATCATAAGGGATGATAGGGAGCACACATTCGAACCACTCATGTGCTACTCTAGGAGTGGTTTACTTTCGTCAAATTCACAGAAAAAGAAATGCAAAAGAAGAAAAGAAAGTCTAAATAAATTACCAGCAAATACCCAAACCACGTGCTGGCATGAAAAGACGACCAGCGAATCGCCAGCTTCTATTTGTCTCATTAAAAGTTTACCCATTTCGTTGAACCGATGTTGTGAGCCAATCTTTTAATTAATTCCACCCATTGTCTACCGCAACTATTTGCTCAAACCAAAAAACAAAAAAACAAAACACAAAACAAACTAACAGAACTTTTAACACCAATCAAGTCAACTGTCAAAATCAAGTGCAAACGATTCTGATCAATTCGTTTCGAAACAGGCGAACAGGGTCCGGGGCCGGCGGGCGCTTGTTTGTGTGCGTTCGCCCGATTCCGATGAAACCACTCGTCGATTAAACTTTCTTCATCAAATTTGAATTTAAATGAGTTTTGCCCAATAAACGACTCCTCCCACCGTTCCTCGATTCCCCGGCGTGGCGGGGGTGTTTGTAGAGTTTTCCATCGGAAACATTGGGTGGAGCTGCGCCACTGGACTCCCTCCCGACCATCGTTTCCCCTCCCGCTTGCTTGAGCACATTGCCTGCAGACCGGTTTACTCCCCAGCGACACCACAAACCGCCACCATTCGAGAAGCTGTTAATGGCTCACTTACCTCCTCAGACGCCGCCAGTGTTTGCGGGTATTGTTCCATTTATTGTCATTCAGTCATCCAGCGTCCGTGTGGTGCGAGTTCCGTTTTGGGGGTGGAAACGTTTCGCTTGCCCGATTCGCTGCAAACACTTTGTGACGCGGGCGTTACACTGACATTTCAGGCACGAAACAACTAACTGCACCCGTTGGGAAGTTAACTACGCGCGTGTTTCCGAACCTTTTTAGTTTCACGCACTCGAGCTGAGGAATCACTTTTAGCAATTTCTTCTGTAAATAATCAGTGGAAGTGACATACCACTTGAGTTAGATAAATTGATTTTTTGACTTTTGCCGTTTTTTTGTGTTCGTTTCAACAATTACTAGCGGATTTGACGAATCAAACATGTAGTAAAAAGCTAGCTTTTCTTTAAGACAAAATTGTGCAAAATATTTCAAAACAAATAGAAGTTTTTTCACCAATCTTCAATTGGTTTCCTTGGTACACCATATATTTTTCAATAAACAAGCGAACAAAACGAAGTATCCTTTGCAAAATTGTACGAAGAATTGCAAATAGTCAAGAAAAGGTTCTACTTATTCAAGTATGTAAACAGCTCAGTAAGTGTAAACCAAAAATATAAAAACTTTTGAAATAAAATAAGATTAAAGAAATGGGTGAGCAAAATATTTAAGATACTCGATAGTTCAATCCATTGTTTGTACACAAAAACCGGTTCGAAATACAAACTGAGTTCCGTAGACAAACATAAAGATAGATATAGAAACCCTCTGTCCTAGCGTAATCCGAACCGTGAGGTTTGTTCTTAAAACGGAAACGAACAACCAGCGAAAAGAAAGCCCCCCAATCATCGCGAGAAATTCAATCATATCCATATCCGGTCGGTTTTAATTCACTCAATTTTCCGAGCGCCTCCCGGTGACCATGTGGTGGGTTTTATTTCCGCTCGGTTCGGGACGGTGGCGTTGTTTTTTTTTTCGCCTCTTCTGAGACACGGAAAATTGTCACTTTCACACACGTACACGCACACACACGACGGTTCGAGGCAGGGAAAAGTTAGCTCCTGCTTGCCCTTTAATGCCGGCTCGGCCTTATCGCACTCGTGGCGGACGTTTATGGTCGCTGCTGACATGGCAGACGCAATATTTCGCACGTTATCACTTATCAGTAATAGACTATTCCCCCCCCCCCTCCCCCCCCGCCGCTACTCCTCGTGCTCCACCCGATGTTCGCTGGATCTGAGATTAGTCACAGCCAATTATTTCGACCTGAGGGGCCACACACGCCGAGGTTCCATTTTCCCAAAACACTTGCACACTGAAAGGTTTTGAAGAGTTTCCCTGTTTTTCCGCACGTCAGCCATTTGGAAAGCGCATTTGTCAACCGTGGTCGTCGGGTACGCCTTTCGCCCGCCCGCTTAAGTCAGTTAGAGTTCAGTAGTCGGTTGTTGTGTCAAGGCAACACGACAAAACGCGTTCGAGTTTTTCTTCTTTTCCGTATTGACTCTTCCTTTACTCGCCTTCACTTACGTTTCGTCCTTTCGTGCGTTCGTTCACCACCTTAAGGGGTGGGGGACCGGGGTTTCTTACACACAAAACACACTTTCCCACCCGGTACCTCGTGAACCTCCTTCAACTCGGTCATTTTCTTCCCCAGCGCGACCCGTGTCGCATCAGATTTCGATGAAAAATTCTTCACATCCCAAACCTTCGACCGGAGGGGGTAGTGGAAAGTGGAGACAAACCGGTGGCGGGAGGAATTTGAATTGAAGCATCTCGTTCACCGGACAGGGTTGAATGGGCTGAATGTGGGGCACCGGGGAAGCCCCGATTCGATGGTCGTTAGGATTTTCACTTTTCACCTAGATCGACCGCACGCTCGCCCGAACGGATGCTGACACTCTCCGATGGGGGGAATCCAAGGAGTGTGAGAGAGAGAGAAGAAGAGAGAAAGAGTGAGAGAGAGAGAGAGAGATCACGGGCGGGTGGGGACGTTGACGGTGGGCAACTCATGAACATTGAACACGACGTTTATTTTTAGCCCCATCGGTGAAGATATTTTCGTCCACTGGCACTTTTCGCTGTTCTGTTTTTGTGCTTCGCTTTCCCGAGACGACGTCACTTGCTTGGTGAGGGTTCGTTTCCCGTTCACCTTGGGGTGGGAAAATCACGCGCACAGACAACGGGGTGGTCCGGACCCGGTGGACGTATGTGAATTTTATACTATTCGTTTGCATTTCTCGCTTTCATTTCTCGCAAGGTCCATCCATCCGATCTTCCGGTTCGGGCTTTTTTTCCCATCCCATTCTGGTTGATACTTGATCGGCCACCCGTGGGTTTAGCTCTTATGTTTCGTGGTACTAAGAACAGATGAATTTTACATGGATGTAGCTTAGTTTACCCAACGCTTGTGACAAATTACGTTTCAATTTTGCTTGGTTCGATTTTTCACTATATTTCTGGCTTAAACATGGTGCTACAAGCCTCACAACAGGTCCTCGACATAGATTCGTCTGCACTTGAGCTTGCATTGCAAAATCAATCAGTTCCAGTTTTCCCATTTCCACTTTTCACTGGAGCATCACCCTTCCCCCACCCCACTCTCGAACTCGCACTTCTGCAACGGAACTGATTAGACACACACGGGGGCAATTCACAAAACTTAAGGTGAACTCAAAGCAAACGGCGTCCCGCTCGAAGCCCGCGTGCGAAGTCCTCGTTTGGCTGGCGGGTGAATTTTCCCTCGGTCACGCCAAAGCCACGCCAGACGGTGGTTGCGGTTGCTCTGCCGGGGGGAAAATTGTGCCCCGGAATGGTCTGTTTCGTGTAAGCGGAAGCGAACGCACCTACCGCACCAACGATCGACACTGAACTGATGAGCGGTCGTCGTGTGGACCTTTCGCCGAGCGTTTTTCCGGACGGTCCGAGAAAACTGGTCCCACGTTGAAGGCCGAACCGAACATGTTGGCCGTCCTTTCGGGTCGGGGTCTCTCTCACTCTCTGGCTGCTCATTCGCGCCTTTTTCCGCCCGCTCGACGGACCACTTGGAGGCACGACGGTACGCACTGTGGGTACTTGAAGGGCGATTTCGTAAAGGGTCAACTGTGTCCACAATATTTAATAATTTCACGGTTTCTTTGTTTCTTATTATCTGACAAATTAATGGGAAACGGGAAAGTTATTTAGTGATTACTTTCAAAATTCATTGCGATGCGATATCTTTATTTTTGACATAATGTTTTAGAGTTAGTTTATTTGCTTCATTCAATATTTCATTCCATTCGTTTCCACTCCACAATTGCTTATTAACGAAATTCATGAAATTCAAGCTTTCGACTACGAAGGAATGGATGGACTTAACTATTTAATGTGCAGTGTTTCTATTTTCGACATTTTTTAAAATTTAATTCATGCCAAACGAAACTAACTTTGGCAAAAGAAGAGTAAATCATTTCGTTTTCAGAAAATGTCAACTGAAACCAAATTTATAACATATTAGCACATCAATTAAAATGTCTTTCTCCCTTTCGGTCAGCTTCGTACCACCGTGCTGTGAGGACGACGCGCGCGTTTGCGCTTCACCGACGTTCGCTCGAGTGCCTTCCGGCATCCGGCGCGGGGCAGTTCCTCGAGAACCGACCAGCACCGAGCGATTTTCCACGTTTGTGAGCACGCAATGAACACACAAAACACATCGTGCCGAACCGAGAGCGAGGATTTTCCCTCTCACAATGCGAGCATAGGGGAGGAAAGATTGCTAATTCCACTATCGTACGTAAAAAGTAGTCAGCATCGTACACTAGAAAAAAAAAAACCATAAACACTCACACACACAAACACGTCCACACACGATGCTCAACGCTAAAGTGTACCCTTTTTCTCGATTAATTCGTCCCGTCAGCCCGTTCACTTTCACACGTCCTCACTTCCGTCGGGGGTCGGGAGGGAAGGTGTATGGGCGGATGAAATGGAAAGCAAAAAGGGGAAAAACAAAGCAGGCACATGAGCGATGAGCCTGCTTTGTCACGTTGATGACGATGACGAGAAGCCGACGGTGAGATTGCCTTCGTTTGTATTCATTGTGCTTCCGCCGAGTGACGTTAAGAAGTCACTACCACTAAATCAAGCCGAGGACATAAAACGACACAAACTTCTTTTGTTGTTTTCTTTCCTCGTCACACACCAGGCGCCTCCATCGGTTGGAGCGCATACAAATTAACTCTTTTCTCATCACTCACGGTGAAGAAATGCTTAGCGTTTCCCTTGTCCGACCATTATTCTTTTTACTCTTTTTTTGTTACACGGTGACGTCACGGAGCGTCAGAGGAACGGAGAATGCATCGGAGTGGCCTCACGTGCCTGCGTGCATTTTCTTACGCCAGCACACTTGTTCGGGGGGAGCGGGAAGATTGTCGCTGTTTAAAATGAGAAAATGCAACTCACTTCAGGGCACCGTACGCATAGTGGAGAGAGGGGAAAAGAGAAAAGTTTAAAAAAAAAATGCAGAGAGTAATAGAGAAGAGATGACTTCGAATCATGGCACTAGTAGTAGAAATAGTAAACGACTACAAGTCGTCAACATTTCCGAGAACACTTTCGTACACACAGCCGGCATTCCATGAGACCAATCTGCTGACGAGTTCTCGGAAGAAAGAGGTCTGGAGAAGCAGTGCGTCGATGGAGAAGGGAAGTTTACAAGTATGTCCAAAGGGCGAACACGACGACGACAACGGCGATGATACCGACGCTGTGGTGAAAACGCAGACGAGACAAAGTGGTCCGGAAAACGAAGCTAAAACTAGCACAGAAAATAGGCCAGCATCGTTGGAGCACTCCGAAAATGTCCGCCAGTGGGAAGTGGGAGGGAGTTTTTTTGATAAATCCTCTGAAGTAACTCGCTCTCGAGTTTTTATATTCATTTTTTTCAATCTTGCTGCTGGCTCTCACTAAATGGTATCGTTTTCCACGTTTTTCGGTATCATCATGAACTTTTTTGTGAAGTTCGTTTTTTTTCGTTCCAATGGTGGTGGTTTTTCTCTTCTGTTATCATCATTTATTATTCGGTCGGAATTTGAAGCTTAGGGTTTGTGGGGGTAAACGTACCGCTCGACAGGACAACAAACGATTACGAAAACCACCTGCCGGATTAAATGCACGCAAAGAAACGCTTGTCTTTGTTTGAAATAAACCCTCTTAGCTTGAGCCTACATTATGGACATTTTATCTGGAATGATTTTATTAGAAGGATTATTTTACTGGTCGTGTAGTTTATTGAACATGATCAGTACCACTTCAGGAGAGTATTTATGTACAGCTTTATTATGTTGTTTCTACTAGAAATGCTTTGTTTGTAGGAAACGAAAACAATATTTACCATAACTTTTATTCGTTTATTGCTGATAGTTTAGCTACTTTTTGAGGATTTTCTTTTTGTGAACTGTCTGCAGCTATTTTTATCCTTATCTTAATAAGCTCTTTCAAATAGTGAAAACTCTATCATTTTAAATCATGGTAAATTTGTAGATAAATAATATAAACACATTTTATTTTAGAAATTCTTTACAATGTATTCGCAGCACAGCTTCGGGTTAGAAAATGTTCCAAATCCAAACAGGAAGAGATTTATTTTCCATTTCTCAACTTCCAAATTAGGGCGACATTTTCTGAAAAAGTTGAGTATTTTCAAGCAAGGAAAATGTTAACCATATAATCAGCAAAAGCGTATTGTATGGACATGTGAGACCCGTTAGGTTCTTTTTAATAATGCAGATTCGAACCCATGACAGTTGGCCACTGCCTCACAGACACGATTAGAAACATTTGTTTGTTTTATTAATATTTCTCTTAACGCAAGACATAGGACACGAGCGCAAGCAAGAAGCACACGCGCAAACGAAAACGCTTGCTGTATAAACAATCAACCTTTAGCGAACGGAAGACACTGACCAGATCTGGCCAAGGTTTCCATGCGTATTCCGGCATGTGACTTCGGCTTGGATTGCCATGTAAATGTTGTATGATAGTGCATGTGTGTGTGTGTGTGTGTGTGTGGGGAAGGCGGGGGCCATTGTTGTTTCCCCCTTTCCCCCGGCGAGCTCAACGATGTCTTTCACCGTCCCGTCTCGATCGAGCGGGAATGCCGGACGCGGCTCAAAGCCCCCAGACTAGGTCAAGGAAGGGTTTCGCCGAGATGAAGGCGTCGTAAAAATTTATACATTTCCCTCATTCACGGCCATGCGGAATTGTTTTGTTGCTTCGGTTGAAATATTATCCCCGGGTGCTGCGCTTTCGTGCCGAGATCCGTGGAACCGTCAGGGTTGCCTGCTTTTCGCTGGAAGGACATCGGTGTGCTCGTTGGGTGTAGTTACAGACATCTTGTACGAGCGACGTACGCTTCATCAAGCGATTGTAGTGACTTATTTCCTCCCGGTTCACCAAGCGGAACCCGCTTGGCGTTTTAGAAACCGCGTCGGTAGTCTAAACATCAATTAACCCTTGATTGCCGACCAAAACGATGTACATTAGCATAATGTTGTAACCGTCCCCGTTGATGTTAATTTCTCGATGCCTTTTAATTACTATGCGCTACCAAGATCTTCCTTCTGGCTTTTATCTCCCAATACACTAATGTTCCGCAAGGGTAGGAAAGAGTATTATTCAAGAACGGCGTGATCAGGGGCCACTGTAGATGATTGTGTAAATAAATAAATTTGCCACCACGATATCAGTCTGCTGCGGAGGGATGCTGTACGTGGGAAAATTTCACACTAACAAAACATATGTTCATTTCTATATGGCGCAACGCGTGGACTTGAAAGGCTTCAAACAACCAGGCGCCTCCATCACTTGAACTTTTCAGTGGTTTCCGTAGTAAAGCAAAATAAACTCACGATCGTGATACCTAGATGTTTGGAGCAACTCTTCACTAGCTTAAACATTGTACGTTCTTTATATAAATTGGCTTTGTTTTCATACAAATAATTTGTAACTTTTGAATAAACTCGCAAACGATCTCAAATAATCGCTCTTAGTAAGCATGTGTTTACATTTCAGTCAAACAAAAAAGGGGCAAAATATGGAATCATCATCATCATCTTTATCATTATCAGAAGAGAAACATTTTACCTGAACGCTAAGATTTCAAATAACAAACGATGAATAGTTTCATATGTGTAGTTTAATTTAAAATCAAAGGAGGCAACGGGAAAATTATGATATTTTCAGACAGTTATAAATAATAAAACAATACAATTCTCACAGCTCCGAATCAAACAATCAAGGGTTTAATATACAAACACATTTGCTGAAAGCATCTAGACTCTGACCCGAAAAACGATTATCTTACGTGTGCTCCATTTAAGTTTCACACAGATTGTTTCGTTTTATTTCCATTTCCACCCTCGCGATGATCGAATTTCTCACTCGCTACTGGTTTTGCCACATTTGCCATAAAACACGATACAAACCTCCCGCGTTGGCAATTTGGGCCTCACCACCCCGAAACCGGCCACCCGTTCCTCCCACCCTCGAACGGCTTTAGCGTAAACAACTAGTTCGAATGCGTCAATCTCTAAAACCAGCCACCATCGAAGGCGAAGCTTGGCGCGTTCGATTGCGGTTTGTAATTCAATTCCAAAAATCACCATCTTTTGCAGCTCATCAGTGCCGAATGGAGGCAAGGCGACTCGGAAGAAATTTTGCAGCTCCCAAATGTAACACCCGCTCGAGTGTGCCAAAGATTGAACATGTTTCGTCCGAGCTTCTTCACACTTACCGCACGGCGCCGGAAACGGTTTGCCTTTGAACGCATTTTGAAGTGGTTACGTTGGTCTGGTAAAGGTAAAGATTTCGCTTCCACAATCTCGCCCCTCGAATGCACTTCACCAAATAAAAATGTTTCGCTCAAGATTCGTTCACGATATTTATTTTATTCTTTTCGCACCGCCCCGAAATGGAGTGTGAAAAGAACGCTACTCTGCTGCAGGGTTCGGGTAAACCTTCTCGAAAGGCAAAGCGAAACCAAAAAATGAGCAGATCAAGATGCTCTACACTTGAGCGAATGGTATGATTTGGCGAACACTCCATTCGAACGCGGTCGTTAAAGTTTTTATCGTTTGTGCTAATTGATTTGCCAAATTGGACCTTGAAGGCGTCCGGATTGGAATATTAATTAAGCTATTTGCTGTACTGCTTTGCAACTTCTTACTCCCGCAATAGACTACACAGCTAATACATATGCAAACGCATTACTTTAGATTAAAACTCAAATCAACACTCTATGGTGCACTTTCTTATTGCACATTCCACCAGGCGCCTCCACCGGTTGAAACCAACTGCTTGAATTGCTTTCTTAAACGTAACAAAACAAAACAAAACAAATCCAACAATTTGTTTAAATTTGTGTTGTTGTGTAAACAGCATTTTACACTAAACTTTAACTTAATTGTTCTTCAAGTAAACAAGTAAACCATCAAATAAATAAAGTGACACAGGTGAAAACACAGTAATAAGTATGCATTTGCATTAATAAACTTATTAAAATCATCAACACACTGCCTACAATTATCTGTTGGAAAAACAGAATCACATTTCTAAATGAAAAAGCAAACGAAGCTGCGTCCGAATGCTAACCTCGTTCTTTTGCTACATCCGGTGAGGACAGAAGTCTCCATTCACTGGGGGAAAAACTCGGATTATAAATTAAATGCGACTGCACGCCAGCTGATAGGTGCGCCGCGACCATCGGGACCAGTTAAGCCAGGTATGATGCAACCGTGCACATTCCAATGCGTTACGACGTGTCGGTAAATATAGCTGGCTGGGTCATCGAACTACTTCCACCAATATGAGCTATGGCAAAATGTGTTTTTATTACCGCGTAGATATGCTGTATACGCTGCGATGTTTTTTCTTATTTCATAATGTCAGTCTTACTTTTAAAGTTTCTGTTATTTAAATTACCTCTAAGGTTCACAGAACAACCTTCCAAACATTCTTTTCTCCCGAATTGTTTAGTCACATTAGTTTCGAAATTTGGTAGGGCAAATGTATTTGACGTCATCGTTTACATGCTTCGTGAGGTGTCGACAACTTGACGAAAGATTGCAACAAACCACCGAAACATCTCGCTCTTCGCTTCTAGCCAAGACTCGCACCTGCGATGTGCAATGTAAATCTTGCATGCAAAATTTGTCTTGTGAGCTTCTACTGTGGTAGAAAATTTGGAAAATTGTGAAAATATTTATTGCACGTGTTCTGTGTAGTCATTTAAACCTGTCTGTTCTCCATGTTAGGAGCGGTTCGAACCAACGTATGTTCCCTTGAATCTTTGGGATTCATGATTCTCAGCTTGAATCTTTGGGATTCATGATTCTCAAAAACGGAGCAAAGAGTAAAAATTACATAACTTTAATATATATGGAAGCTGAAGTATTAAAAGTCCTGAAAGTTAACGGCAAACTGGATAACAAAATGTTATTATACTGAAATGTGATTTGAGAATTAAAACAGTATAACGTATTAAAAAGAAAAACTTGGAAAAAGGGAAATCATGCGAATAAGGAAAACCCTAAATTACTGCTCAAAACCAACGTAAGCCATTAATATCACCCATGAAACCCACCATAATGAAGTGATTTTTCTTTCGTCACACACAATCGTTCAATGAAACTCTTCAATGCCATTTAAAATATTCGTCATTTTTTGTCGTTTCTGTTTTTTTTTATCGCCACATATATATAAGTATATATGTATGTATTTATGTATATATATATAATATAGTGATTTTGCATGTATATATTCCTTTTTTAATCTTGGTTTTACAGTTTGTACACATATCAGTTGTATTTTCTGTCCCGCGTTCGGCCCTAGTTGCTGCATTTCGTTTGGATATTGTTGCACTTGCTGTCTTGCCGTAACCGCTTAGAAGGAAGGTTTTATTTCATTTGGATTTATCTTTTAGATTATTTCTCTACTCCTCTAAACAGCTCGCGATTAGTTGCTTGCGTCGTTAAGGTATATGTAATCTTTTTGATCGTTTCTAGTGTTGCTATCATTCAGCGACTATTCATATTTTGCATGGTGATTTATTTTCCCACGTACGATACTATCCATATATCGCATCGTCCGATAGATTAACGTCCCTATTTCCAGTGCGTTTTTTGATTTCTATCTCCGTACCTTTGATACTATAAATGCTTGTCTGCCACCGCTCGCGTATTTTTGGCATTCAATGTTTGTCGAATGTGTGTTACGTTATTACCGCTCGTGTTTTCTGTAGTATGGTTGTTTCTAATTACATAATCCTACTATGATTTGAATAGATACAACGAGCAGCACACTCAGTTGTTACGTTTTCTAGGCGGATGAATACATTGTTGTTACAAATCAGTTTATGTGTTATCTTAAAAAAAATATTGAAAAAACAATTACATTAAACAAGCAATAGTTATTCAGTTTGTTAATGGTAAAGGAAACAACAGTAGTATGTTAAATATAACTAACGTGCACTCCTACAACGATCGAATAAAAGACATATTGTAAAACGAGTAATGCTTACAAACAACAAGATAAGACAACAGAAATGAATATCGATTGAACACAGGACATCAAGTCGTTTCGATTGGGAATGAAACCAAAACCATTGTTTTTTACTGCTTTCTATGCCAAACGTGAGATTCGTTTCTGGTCGTTTAACGGTGTTCTAATATCATTAGATATGAAGCACTTAATTTTCGCTATCATTTTCTCTTCTATTGCATCTACATGCACACATTAATTTACAAGTTGATCGTACTTTTAGTCGAACCAGTGAATGTGAGGTGCGCTCGACGCGATGGAACAGGATTTCGTTGAACTGTTTAAGTTGGGTGTCTTGTGAACTGTCAATTGAGTACGAGGCCGAACTAACCCGCTGCAACGCCAACGATTACAAAATGAACAAAAACCAATAACAATCAATCGAGCTGGTTATGCGTGTGTCAATTGTGTTGGAAGTATCCGTTACCTTGTGTTTGCTGTGTTTTCTTGTGTTTGATTCAATTCGGAACCACCGTTGAATCGGAACGCTCTCGATATTTCCGTCCAATTCCTACACTGCTCTGGTAGACATTAGATTCACTTACGATTCTGCGAAATGCTGTTTGATTTTCTCGCCTGCTATGTTATGCCATTTATTGATTGATTTTCTATTTTGCCTTTATACAACATACCACTTACTTGTCGGCAAACCGCATTCCGCAACCGTTCTCAATTTCGTTCATGGTAATTTATGTCATCGCGACGGAAATATTTAACTTTCAAATGATTTATTGTGTTGCTTACTCTATGTATAGTACAATCTCCCCCATCTTACCTACCGCCTTATTCTTCAAGATTATCATCTTTGTTTGCCTAAAGGACGAATTATTTCTCTTTTGCCGCTCTACGTGGTTCTACAGCGTAAATCGTCTAAAGGTGCATTTCATCGGATAGATCTGTTGCTGTTTTGTTTTATTTATAAATGCAGATTATTTCGACTATTCAGAAGGGACCAACGTGCTCGCGTGAGTGTAGAGCCCTAGCCCTTTTTTAGGTTCGTTCTATCGATGATGTTCGTCACACGATGTACTCTGGAGTGGACTGACATGTCTTCCACGCTTCAACCCAAGTGTGGCCAATAAGGTAGGCATTGTTCTTTTGTTTTTACATATATAATCATTCGAATATCCCTGTATGTTTTACCTATATTAGTCCCTCTGGAAGGACGTTCCGAAGTATCTTTTGCAATCTCACGCTACGTGGATTATTTGTCCGCATGCAATTTTAAATCATCATTCCGCGCCCAACATTCCTCATCATGGGCCCAATTGGTTAGAGAAGCTTTACTTTATCCGAAACCCGCAGCACGGAGCTGTCTGACTGGAAGAAAGGCGGAAGAACCATTCTCAAACGAATTGAACGCAACGAAGGCATGAATATGGATAATTGTGGGAAATAGGAATCTCCCATTCTCACATTTTTTGAAGCCCACTGCACAATTTATGAGACCCTCTCTTTGATCGCCACAAAATCGCTTGGCATAAATAATGTCGAATTAAATAAGAAACTCCAAAGGCATAAGGAATTCATTTGAAAACGGTTCAAAAATGGGATTATTTTCCCATCCGTCCACTATATTTTCCAATAATACTTTACGTGATGTTATCGTGATTAAACTTCCGCAGGTTCGTTACCCAGCTTGGGAGTTTTTGAAATCTTTCCACTTAATAAGTGTCCTGTCCTCCTAAATACACGGCTTGGAAGTATTACTATTACACATGAAAGCTTGGCTAGAGCTTGCCGCGCGTTCCTATCCACTATCCCTGCACAATCTGTCGCTCTTACTGTGTAATTAACAGAACACGTTCTAAACGCTCAGTAAGTTGGGCGAACTGGAAGCTCTCCTACTCCTCCTCCCCCGGGTTGGAAGCAGTTTTTGATGAAATTGAGACGCCGTGAAAACGATCTCTCTTTTTAGATTTTCCTCCAATGTAACTCGATTAGGTGATTCTTTTTCTTTTATTGTTCGTTCAAAAAGGTTGCAAACATGAAGCCTTTAAAAAAAATATATAAACTAAAAAAATAGCAATAATTGCAGTTACTGAATAATAATAATAGTTATTATGACAAAAGTGTATCCAATTAATTCAATTTAAATTATAGTTATTGTAGGTATTAAAGAATATTTTAAAGGATAACCATAGATATATCGATCAGCACTCATCGCTGGTGCTTCGCATCCTACGTGATCAAAATATGTTCAGGTATAAAATTTACCCGACAACACAGAAATTGGAGTTTCCTTGACCTAGCAAAAAGTAGTGTGTTAACAAGAAAGAGAAAAAAAAAACATACTGTTCATCGCCAAGCTGGTGCAAGCAATGGAATACAAAACAACCAAATTGATCCCCGTTTTCCTGTTGCTCTTCCTTTGTGTCGATATTCAATGATAGTGTAGTACCTTCCGGTCCGTATTCACACACACATTTCTCAACTAAATAAACCTAACACCTTGAGTTGTTGATTAATGAGATTGTTTTCTTTTTGACATGTTTTCAACATAACTAATAGCTAAAATAATCATCATTGTAATTCAGTCGGGCATTTACTGCTGTTATCGTCTCTCGCGCACTACATTTTCTACCAATGTGATCTTTTCTACTTGCTGGGGCGTTTCGCTCGCAGACAATAATCTCGTACGTAACGAAGCAGGAAATACATCGCTGTAAATTGAAACATCGTGCCGCACAAGAAGTGTGACTGTTGGCGTTGTTTAGTCCAACGGAATGCACACAGTCCTGAGAGGGCGTCGTAAGTAAGTAGTATATATCGGTGTGCCCTCAGATGGGTCGTTGGACACGAGTAAAGAAACACTTTCCAAACCAGCAGCCTTTTCTCGCCATTTGTTCCTCGTTTGACGTAGCGCGCTTTTTTTAAGGTTAAAAAATAACATTGTTTAAACGTGTTTATGTGAACAAAAAATAAAGAAAAAGTGTAATCGCTCTCATTTTTTCCACTAACGTATCCACTATCGATTGAAGGTAATTATTGGAAGGAAAATCTGGCGCTCTCATTTGATCGACACCCGTTAAAAAACAGAATTTACCTTCTTCATCTAGTAACAAACAATACATTGTGATTGGATTTCGACGCACCTGTTAACCTTCCTTTCTCTCTCGTATCCACAAATGATCGTATCCATTTCGGGAGAGAATTGTTGCACCATTACTATTTGAAAACTTATTCCTGTTACGACGCGGTTGTATTTTGATTGTGTTTCAAGCATTCTCTACCCTCTACCTGTTTCGATACTTCCTAAAGAGAGGCAAGCTTTTCCTACCAGTAGCATATTCACCTTTGATGACATAGTGCGAAAACTTTTTCACTGGAAAGTAACGTAAGTACCTTCGGAAAAAACCTTTTGAATTTCTGTTTATATTCTTTACTGTTGCACTTGAATGTTTGCGCACAAACATTTTCTAATGTTGCCAAACATCCTTTACTACTCCACGACGACGACGACGACTCCATTCCATTTTTGCACTCCACTGTCCATTTTTGCGTAAGGCAAATTACCGCTCATTAACAATGCGTTCGTACACATCAACAGTTAAGCGCACCCAACATGATGTATTCCTCCTAAATCTCTCGCCAGTTATGTTCTACACGATATTGGAGCGAGTGACTCCTTGTTTGCTGTTATTTCATGTGGTTGTGGTTTTTATTGTTTTCTTCCTTTTTTCCCCCTAATATAGTATCAACGCACCAGCATAGAGGGAGAGGGAAAACGGAGAGTGAGGGATATTACATTATCCTATCGTTGCGGTTGGGTTGATTAATCAATGTGGGTCTGTTTTGATGTAACGTCTGTTTTGATAAAATTGATACTCACTCTCTCTTTCTCTCCATCTCTCTCTATATCTATCTGTCTGTCGTTTTTACCTACACTACATATCGACGAACATTCTACGGACAAAGGAGGGAAGGCTCACCTATGGACGTATAATGCGGATTCCCATACGGGGCCTCGTGATGCGCCAACACACACACCCAACACGCACATCCCTATCCCTGCGCACCACAACAGCTTTTCTGACGATTGGCATAAAACTTTACAACTTTTGCGTTGGATTCGATACCGCAAGGATAATGATTACCTCCGATAGGTTGTTGGATCCAAGGAGCCATCTTTTGTTTGTCATTCTTTCAAACAGGAAGAATGGAGACTGTGCCAGTATGAATTGTGTAGTTCCATCACATGTCCACCTCTTGATACAATGTCCCCGTAATCTCAGTGTGTTGCTTTTCGCATCATGCTCCTTCCTCGTAATGCCGCTGTTGTTGCTGCTGCTGATGGTGATGATGGTGCTGCATCTGTTGATGCTGCTGATGTTGAAGGAGATCAAGATCATGCAGCTGTTGCTGCTGCTGCTGATGATGATGCTGATGGTGTTGTTGCTGCTGCTGGTGTTGGCCAAACCGCTGCTGCTGGCGAGGGCGTCGATGCTTTCAACTTCTATCGTTCTCTTGCTTGATGATGTGGTACATTGGATGGTACTGGGGTTGCTGCTGGATCGGCTGCAGCGGCTGCTGATAGATGATGTGATGCTGCTGCGGAATGATGTGATGCTGTATTAGCTGCGGCTGATGGTGCAGGTGATGGTGCTGCTGCTGCTGCTGTTGCTGCTGGTGTATCACCACCATCTGCTGTTGCTGCTGCTGCTGATGGAGCTGCTGATGAGTGTGCGCCAGATGGTGATGGGTGGCATCGTTGATGTGAATGCTGACTGGTGCCGGTGATTGTTGGACTAAATGGTGGGTGAGCTGCTGTTGCTGTTGTTGCTGCTGTTGCTGCTGTTGTTGTTGCTGCTGCTGCTGCTGCTGCTGCGTTGGAGTATTGCTCGTAGGCGTCGAGGACGTCGATAGTGCAGGATTGTAATGTTGCTGGAATATCGGGTGGGGGGAGGGTTTATGGATTCATGTTTCATCATTCACGTTCCGACCAGTTTTATTTGATTTTTTTTTGTTTGTACAGACTAGACTAGCTAAGTATATGGATGTATAGTATATATGGTATATGCGTCGTGGTTTTTGGGACGATGTGGGCTACGGATGATGCGGATAGGTTTCACTGCTGTGCAATCATTAGGGTGTAGTAGGGAGGGTTCGTACATTCCAGATGCAAATGTCTACCGAGCTGAACTATGTTTACCAACCAGTAACCAACCACTTCCGATAAACAACACAAATAATACCCGAGAGGAGGGGATAGAAACGACCAAACTACACGACACCTGACCGAAGCGCCGACACCCGAACTCTTCTAGGTTCAGCGCTTTTTGTTTCACAATTTGCTGAATTAAATTGTATCTTTATATGGCCTTCCAACCCCTACAACTGATATCCATATGTACATGTTCAAATAACTAATTTCGTTAAAGCACATTGAAACAAAAATAGACCACTCGAAGAACGGATCTCTGAATTATTAAATGCAATGTGTTAATAATAATAAAAAAACAAGAAGAAACTAGAACCGACAGCACCTTGGCGAGAACTCAAATTAGCGGTGAACAAATATTTAATTGGGTTATAAAAAGCGAGACGAAAGAAATTTTTCTAACAATTTCCTCGCGATCATGACGACTATCCAGGGATAGAAGATTCAACGGATCAGCTACGGGGTAGGATTATGAAAAAGTCAACAGCTTTATCGATTCCTTGAACGTCCTTTATAATACACATTTTATGGGAAAAGGTAAGTAACAGGGGGACCACCGAAAAATGTATCCACCAGGCAAGCGGGTGTTCCAAATATTACGCGGCCGAAATTGTACGAAACATGAATCGAAGTAAAAGGGTAACGACGTAATGAACAGTTTGACGATAAAATACAAAACCAATATGATGATAATATACAATGTTGTTAAAAATGGTCTTCGCTAATAACGGAAAATGAAATGTACACAACCATGAAGAAGAGAAAATCATATAACGCATTCACTAAAAAAGGGGTCCAAATAACGCTATCGGTATAGGCCCGCCTTTTTGTGCAGTAATGTTGCCGATTTCTTCCAATTACACCACATACTCCCCCCGAATTGGTTAATACTTTCTTTACACTAATTTGTGACTAGTTAGTATAGGCAAATGTAGGAGTAGTATTAGTTACATACTAAATACAATGTACGTCTCCGATAATACTAGATCAATGCTGTAACTCCACTATCTCTCTCCTTCATCCAGTAGAGCATGATGGTTGGGAAGTTTAGGGATTGTTTTCGTCGCTACTCTAATTCTTTCTTGACTCTTTTTCGTTCGATCTAGCTTCCGAGCCTAACACCTCGTTGTGAGTGAGAAATTACTTAGCTACTACTATAGTGGGGACAGTTTGACGAGTCGCTTGATTTGAGATTTTAATAATAACTGTAATTTACCGTGTTCTCTGGACTATGATCGTTTTGCTGAGGTTCTACCTTAAACTCCATCTGGGGACTACCGCCAACATTAGCGCTTGCTCCGCCAGCGCCTCCACCGCCACCGCCACCACCGCCTCCACCACCACCACCACCGCCACCGCCGGTAGCAGCAGCAGCAGCAGCACTTGTCGAACTGCCACCACCGCCGCCGCCCGAGCTGGGCGTATCGTATTTGCCCCGCTTGAACCGGCCATACAGTGAGCTGTACGGTAGGTTGTAGTGGATGGCGGCTTGATTGATCGACATGTGTCCCTGTCTGCATATGGAGGAAGAAGGAAAAACAAACAAAAGGCGAAGGAATTAGTGAACGGGGTTCCAACTGTGGGACGCACGATGGCACTTACTTAACGGACTCTAAGGCTTCCATCATCGCGTCCTCGGACCAGGGTGTGGGGTTCGAGCGTGACAACTCGATGCCCTCGCGCTTGCAACGCCCGTAGAGCGTGCCGGTCGGGATGCCAAACTCGGTGCTGGCCTTCTGCACCGACGTTTGCCCGGCGCGGATCGCCTCCAAGGCACGATCCAGATCCTCCGCCGACCAGGTGGTTGGCGCCGCGTTGAACGGGGCCGCCAGGCGAATGCCCTCTCGGCGCGCGATCTTGTACAGCGTGGAAGACGGTATGCCGAACGCTTTCGAGGCCTTGTTGGCGGAGATCGTACCGGTGCGCAGCGCCTCCAGCGCACTGTTGAGTGAATCTTCGTTCCACGTTTTCGACGGTCCCTCCTTCTTCGGTGTGTCGATGCCGAGCCGGTGGGCTCGCTGCCACAGGGTCGTCGATGGAATACCGTAAGTTGCCGATGCCTGGGAAAATCGAAATGGATTTTATTCAGTTCAATGTTTATCAATTTCAAAGTTAAATTAAGGCTTTACATACCTTCGTCAGACTCATGTTATGTGTACGCAGGGCCTCTAGTGCCGATTCCATATCCTCGGCGGTCCACGTCTTAGGCCCCGTTGGGGTTTTCGCTTCGTTCGGGCTGGTCAGATTGGTGTACTGCATAGACGACCCATCCAAAATACCCGCCTTCGAGTCTTCGCTGGCATCTGATTGATACATATCTACAGTAAAATTTGAAATAGGTAGAAAATGGGACATATTAAGCCAACATATCACAAGCACAAGAAGAAGTTATGATGAAAAACTTACCGCTCATTTGGCTCTGGTTCATAATGCCAGATATTTCCGGCGTCACGACCATGCCATGCATCGACGATTGATCCTGCTCGACCTCCATCGTCTGCTGCTGGTCGGCGGCGTCGGTAATGATTTCCTGTTTCAGGTTCAGTCTCGATTTCATCTCGTCACCACCGCCGGTCCCATTCGGGCCACCACCGTTGCTGTTGCCATTGTTTGGGGTAGGACCGGGCGTAACTGATCCACCGCCACCACCACCACCACCGGCGCCACCGCTACCGGTAACCAGATTCTCCGGATGTTGGCTGGAAGAGGACGACGACACGCTCGAGGCCGGGCTGTGCGTTGTCGGGTGGTGTTGCTGCTGCTGCTGCGGATCAACCATCATGATGTGTTGCTGCTGTTGGGCCGACTGCTGCTGCTGAATGTGGGGTGGCGAGTTTCGCTGGTGATCATTTGGTGGCACCGACGCCCCTGCTGGCTGCGGAGTTTGCCGGTGCTGTTGCTGCTGCTGTTGCTGCTGCTGCTGCTGCTGGAGTAAATGCTGTTGCTGCTGCTGGTGTAGCAGTTGCTGCTGCGCCTGCTGCTGCTGGTGATGCAATTGCTGCTGGTGCTGCTGCTGATGGGCCACGGCCTGATTGTCCAGTTGCACCGAATTGGGAGGATCTAGCGAACGTAACGTTTCGAATTTCACTCGTAAGTCACCATCGTTTGGCACAGAATCTATCCGGAAGTAAGGAATAAACTTGGCGTTAGTTTATTCACCTATTTTCCTTACATTCGTTGTCTGTCGCTTGGGTGGGTGGTTTACTACGGGATTGGTGGCTACCTCTATTTGTGCATCACAACGTCGCGATCGATTACATTTTACACGTGAAAAGAAGCCCATTAATTCTTGAACAATTGAGAGTTCTTTGCTATGGAAAGCAAGCTGTTTGCATTACTACGTTCAACATTGCAATTGCTTTCGATGAATTTAATAAGCAAACACACTCTTAGTCGTAGCATTGCAACGACTTAATCAGTTCATTTAAATCAAAGTAAAACGTGGCCAGAGACCGTAACCAATTTAAACATCATGAAAATCCATATTTATTCAAAAAAGGACATTTATAATTCTGTAGAACTCGAAGAGAAAATACGTTCAAAACAAGCAAAAAATGTAAGAAAAAAGCATCCTTTTGAAAATAATAAAAGTAGCTGTTTGAACTCTATTCGATAAGTTTCTAACTAGAAAATGATTAATTTTTTATTTAATTTTTTTTTAAACCTTATATCTTATACGTCAAACAGAAATAAACTTTCAAGTCTTCAAAAGACAAAACAACAAACTTATATCAAACTCAAATTATTAATTGCACATTAAGATTTTTTAAACCAAATTTTGAAATTAAATAAATTTATTCGTAAAGACCTAATTATTAAAAATTATCTATCTGTTGAGTGTCCCTCAACCTTTCTTTGCGATTGCTTTTGAACTTTAACTTTTAGATTTTATAAGAAAACCCTCAACAACGACCGCCGACGCTATTGCACAAGTCAACGAAAACTACCTTTACTTAAAAGGATGGCGCACGATCGGAAAATGAAGAAAATAAAACAGAAAAATGTTACTAACACTTACTGGACAGATCACGCGTATCGTGACTGCTTGGCGCACAGTTGATGTCCACATGCTCCGTCACCGGGGTCGCGGTCGGGGCGGGCGGCTCGGGTGCAAAATCCAAATAGCCCATCGGTACTACACCCATCACGGAGCCATTCTGGAAGCGCAGTGGAAATGGAGAACAAATTTGGTCAGTGACAAGTGTGGAAGCTGGTGTGTGCGGTAAAATGCACCATGCCAAATCCAAACAAACGCCCTCTTTCACATTCGCCCTCGGCCGATTCGGCCGGTAGCTTTCGGGCTGATCCGGAAAGGGAGGTTTGGTACGCATTGTTTTTTTTTTTTGGTTTTGGCACATATTTCGGGGGTCAGGCGTTTGATATTTTACTCACTATTCCAACGCCCATTCCTAGGCTGGCCATTTTGCCTCCAATTTGCTGAGATGACGGTGGGTGATGATGATGATGGTGCTGCGGATGCGTTTGGTGGTGGTGGTGCTGTTGCTGCTGTAGGTGGTAAAGCTTATCCTTTGTCGCGGAGCTGGCCGACGGCCCGGTCGTGGTCAAATCGTGCGTTTCTACCACTACGACCGAGGACGGCGATCCATCGTCCTCGTCTCCGGCAAGATGATGCAGATGGTGGTGCGGATGATGCGGATGGTGCAGGTGCGGGTGGTGATGGTGCAGGCTGTGGTGCTGCTGCTGGGAAGGGTGGTAATGGCTACGGCCACCGCCGCCTCCTCCTCCTCCTCCTCCTCCTCCTCCTCCTCCTCCTCCTCCTCCTCCGCCGCCTCCGACTACTGTTCCTCCGGCCGACGATCGTTCTTTGGCGCCCTTGCCGTTTTCACTGTAGCCCGTCGACTGGGAGGAAGAAGACGAGCCGCTGGTGTTGGTGTTGTTGCCGTGTGGGCCTGCACCTCCCGAGCCGGTACGACCCCCGCCGCCGGTAGACGCCGATCCCGCCGAACCGGACGAGGGTGGGGGCGGTGGCGGTGGCTGCTGGTGGTGGTGGTGCTGATGCCGGTTGTCCGGGGGCGATCGCGATCGGTACGGCTTGTAGCGCTTGACCGCGGGTGAGTAGTCCTGCTCGTACTGCGGTTCGCCCACCTCGCAAAGGCCTTTGATTTTCAGCTGCTCCGCCGTCCGTAGTAAACTCTGTGGAACAGACGATGGAAGAATAACACAGCATTAGTTGTCAAAGTCCATCAAAGACACTCTTTCTATTTATTACATATTCATTTGTTGATAGAAGCACACGCAAATAAATATAGAGCTTGGGGGGTCTCTTCGATAATAAATAGTTTGTGTTCTCTCAATCCGAAAATTTCTTCTCGCCCTTGGACTCAAACGTAAAATCCAAAAACTAGTTCAGTGTATTTTTCATTTCACAGTACTTTTGCCAGTGAAAAAATAGTAACAATAACTAGGGCTAGTACACATTTTTTATAAATTTATCTTCACTTTGGTGTTAGTTTGGTTTTAGTTTTCGAAACGATTTGCAGCTCAGCATAATATAAAATGCCGTCCACGCATAAATTATTTATGCAATTAGTAGAACGATGTTTTCCAACAGATGGTTTGGCAAAGAACTAACTGTAGGACTTAATGATATTTATAGATTTAAAAAATAAACCAAATCCACAAACAATTTACACAGCTAAATTTCCGACAAGGATAGGAGCAGCGAAAACAACCTCTGAATTACAGGAGTAGAAAACAACAACAGAAGCAGAAAAGCAGCACTAGAGAGCAACGTGAACACAACAAAGCAAATCTCTCCATTTGTTTATAGTCCATAGTTTCTTGTTGCTGCTGTTGCTGTTTTTTTGTTTGCTTTTCCCTATCTCTTTCCCTTCACACCAGATGTGACCTTGTCCGCCGGTAACCTTAAACACTCAATATTTACACACACGCGCTTCCTTCCGCGGATCAAACCCAAAACCAGACCAGGGAGGACTGGGGATGGTGAACCAAGGGGAACGGGGAAAAGATTGTAGTAAACAAAAAAAAGGCAAACGAACGCATGAAGAACGCACCCAACATGAAGGAAGAATGGAAAGCGATGGTGGATTGGTGTGGGGGAAGCAAAACGATAACTGTGTGCATACACAACAAGGAAACAGAAACACAACATACTCCACCACACGTGCTTTGCACTTCGTTCACGCGGTCTTTTCTCCGCACACATCTTCTCTCTCTCCTACTCTCTCGGTGGTTTGGTTTAACAACATTTATGCCCCATATTATGGTTTTTTTTTTCTACGCTATTCATTTTCATCTTCATTTCCAAACGCGACGCTATCGAGAGGCGCGTCCTTGCCGTTTCCTCTCGCCACGCCAACTTCCCCCCCTCATCCTCCCCTTCACTCTTCGTCAACACGTTAGCCCCTATCCCCGTTTTCTCCTCCATCATCGCAATCTTTCCCATTTCTCTTTCTAAACACGACCCCTTGGATTCCCATTTCTCCCCCCGGTGTCGACGACCCTGCGCAAAAGGCAAAGCGCCACCAACAACAAGCCCCCGCCGCCGCTTCCTGCTGCTCTCCTCCACTTAACCACCACCACACCACTTGTGTATTTTATATTTATTTCTTGCCACTTTTATCGGTCGCCACCTATTGCCTCGGTTTTGTTTTGATTCTTCCCGCTTCATACACATATCTCGCTGAGTCGGGTGGTGATGGAGTCTGGGGCTTTTTTTTATTTTTCGTAGAACGGTTTGTTGCCATCGTCTGCACATTGCACTGCTGGCCCGGGATGGCCATGATGATGGTGTCGTCCGTGGAAGTAATCTCCTGGGTTATGCTGTACCGTCCGTCGGTCCGTTTCTCGGTAGGCTTTCTCTCACTACACGGCGTTCCGACATGTTGAAACGACGACGTATCGGCATTAGGGGTGTGTTTTAATGCTTTTCCTAACCACTTTGCAACACCAGGTGTGGGTGTTTTCCGTTCTTTCGTCTTTTCAATTGTTGCCCGATTGTTATCGTTTAGGTAACTAAAAATGCCTTATTTATATTACAAGCCAAAAGAGCTTCTTGATTTCTGTTTAAATTTAATTTTTTTTATTAAATTTGGTCCCACATCATGCACATAAGCCTTCGCTTTCCCCTTGATTCACAGAATCTCCACAACAAGTAAGTAACCGAAATACATTCCCTATTGAACCAAACACAGCCAATGACCGGGAATCAGATCAGTCGACGTTTGAGCCCGAAATTCCGAGCGCAAAATTGCTCCCTGATAATTGGCTCCATTCGCCCGACAGTGTTTTGACAGGCGGTGGTGGCCTGGACGGGATGCTGCCAGCATCGGAACGCGCGCGTATCGTACGACCCGGCTGATAATCCAACGGTTTTTCGTGGTGAAATGGCACACTGATAGTGTCACATCCGTCGTGATGCACATTATATTTGTGTTTTGTTTGCTTGTTTGCTCTCAGTCCGGTGCGCAATTTTTTGTTTGATTCGATTAAGCTTTCCCCGAAAACAAAATCGAATCATCACAGCAAACAATTCTGCAAGTTTCATGTATTGCCTATGTTCGTTCGTTCGAATCCATCGTAATGTGTTCATAAAATGCTTATCAAAACTGCAAATGTTCCTTTTGGAATTTCAAATTGCACCAATTTGCAGGTTGTTTTTTTTTGGCGATTTTTAGGTAAGCAAAGAATTCAACACACACTGGCGAATAAACATCACATTTTACTTTAACAGTAAACGCCAAAATATAGTAACAAAAATATAGTGTCCAGATGAACAACTAATTTCTAAGTTGGGAATTCTGTCTAATTTGTATCGAACATTCAACTTTCTATTGCATAACACCATAACTATTGAATTTGTGTCCCGAATAGAAAAATCGAATTATTTTATTGATTCCAGATTCCAATGCAATCGCCGATAATCAATACCAATAATCAATTGGAGTTTCTTGCCCACAGCACGTCCAACAACAACACAAAACAAATCATGCTACACACCATACAAATATAAACACTACATTTCCCCAGCAAATACAATAAAACCAAAGTACGTGGCCCCAAATTGTTGGAATAGAAGGAGATCCTTCGAAGATATCCGTGGCTTCGCGATCGGTTTTTTACATACCCCAAAAAAAAACTTAAACAACCACCCAAGAACCCACACACAACACACAACACACAACTCCCCACTAACTAGTGGTTGGCCCAGAAAACGTCTTCGAAATGCGCGACCAAATCGAATAACGACAGACAAGAAACGACGACGGCGACGACGGCGACCATCACACCAGCCCATAACCGACGGAAGTCGCAAGCTATGCTGAACATAAGAAAAGCTTCAATCGAAGAAACAGAAACCACTACAGATGCACCAGAGGAGTTGAGACGCACCACACACCTCCTTCCAAGGAGGGCAAGGAAAAAAAGCCGCACGGGGATGAACGAAAAAAAAAACCCACACACAGCACCACACTTGATGTATGTCCGTCCAGAGCGCGTCCATCCAACTTGTTAGTGTGCGCAGAACCTTCATGTGTGGAGGATATCTCGTAGACGCTGCTGCGTGCGTATAGGATAGGAGTTTTTATTCCTCTCATTCACACTTCCTCCTCCTTCCTCCATACCCTAATACACTCTTCCTTCGAACAACTACTTGCCATTCGCATCTTGCGAAACAGGGGTCGGCAACTTCGCAAGGACGTTATGAAATCAGCACAGTACAACAGCCCCTTTCTTATCAAAACAACAAGAGGGTGATGAACGCACCATTGAAAAATTGTATTTTAATTACAAAAATAATTACAGGCACAGATTTGGGACAACAGCCAAAACGATTTGGAAATACATTGTAAATTATAATGCCCATACTCGCATATGAGTCCCATTTGCAAAATCACCATTTTGAGAAAATAACGATTGAACATTTTACATTAGATATTGTTTTGCTGTTATTAGTGATACAAAATTCATGATTCGTTGATCACAACTATTGGATTGTAACATAAGCATTTCGCTGAGAATGACATTTTATATAAAATACACGTTTTTAATATTAAAATGGTGAAAATAAACTAGATGAGACCCGATATGCTGGTACTTTTGAAGGCGAAAGCAAAAGTATTCGCATATCAGTCTATCCCATCCTATAGCATACTTTGTTTACCTTGCACTAAATGGCAACTTTCAGATTTTTTTTGGAAAACAAATTGAAAATGAACATTAGTGATGAGGCTAACTCAAAAGTGATGAAAAGTCAAATGGGACTGATATGCGAGTATGGGCAGCATAAACAACACTAAAAATCTCCTAAAAAATTAATTGGACCCAAGTTTAATTACAACCTAATAGCATAGCAAAAAGGAAAAATTCATCCACGCCGAAGGAAATCTGTCATCGCCATTTGCCCACCCCTGGAGAAGCATCTTGCTGCCGCAAATAAGAAAAGTGTATCATCAAGTGTATGGGAGAGGGGAAAAAAGTTAGCCAACCTTAGAGTAAGAGCAGGACGGCGCCGAACGAGCAAAAATAAAAATATATACCGGGTCTATAAGAGGACATGGACGGGGTGTGTGTGTAAGCGGCAAGGAACAAGAAAAATTCCTTGCAAAAAGCGGCAAAGTTTGATGAAGCGCGTACACTTCATCCCAGTCTCAGTAGGGGTATGTGTATGTGTGTGTTTATGCTTCAAGTTGGTTGCCTTCTGTTCTTCTTCCTGCGTTTTCCCCGTTAATTTTCCCAGCGCTAATTCCGATGCACAGAATCTCGCCAGATCGCTACGAGCCAGCACTCGTTTCAGCGGGCCTCCGCCCCCGTCCCTCTCCTTGCAAGCCGGGAGATTTCCACGTCCGAATCACGGCTCGCCTGCTAGGATTGTTCTCATGATGATGGTACGCGTAATCTCCCACTCCTGGCACACACCTCTTGGGAAATAGTGGCCGCACTTGTGGTAACGACGAAAGGCAAGGGGAATCCACCAAAAAGGATGCTCCTTGCGATTCGCAGGGTTGAGAAGACGAAAGCCGCGCGCGTCTGTGGACAAAAAAAGTGAGACAATTTTTTCCTCCCCTTCCATACTCCTTTTGCCCACATCCGTAGGGATACGGGATACACACACGCACACACATAAGGACCCGATCGACTCGCTCTCTTTCGCACCACGGTTTAAAAAAAACGGTTCCACACGACGACGGCAATAACACATAGCAAGCAAGCAAGCGCCGATTTCTGCTGACGTCCTTCTGCATTCACAATCCGCCCTTTCTCCTTCCCTATCACTCCTCCTTCAGAGGTGGTCTCTTGCTTTCTCACCGACTACTTGATGTTCATCACAGATTTTTTTTCTCTTCATCTTAAAAACGCTCCGCTGCATACATACACCGCAAGCACCATCCACCCCCCTCCACCTTCCCCGGACCCACACACATACACAGACACACCCCGCACAGGCTGAAGGAAGCAAGGACCAATTTTCCATCGAAGGAGACGAGAGGAGCATGACGGGAAAAAAAGAAAAAAAAAAAGAAAAAAAATCTTTCCTTTCATGCCCCGCCGCGCCACTTACACTCGAACTGGATTATTCTTTCTTTTTTTTCCCCTCTTTCCCCGCTGCATGCTTCCTCCATACGAACCACAAACGTCGACGACATTTCGCCGTCCTGCCTGCCTGCGGCTACCTGACCTGCTAGCGTCGCAACCCCCGCTGGGTTCGTCCTACCCCTTAACCTCGACCGGCGGGACACTCTACCTCTCGCTGTGCTCCTTTTGCCTTATCCTTTCCTGTTACCGCTCACACATTCAAACGAACACAGCACTAGCTCTCTCTCTCTTTCTCGCTCTCTTTTCCCGTTTGGGATTTCGATTTTTTATTCGCGCCTTTCTCGTGTGTCTTTCGGAGAAGGAAAAGATTCGCGGGAGGGAAAAAAATCCTCGACCTCTTCACTTCCCAGCTCTACTGCATAACCCCCCTGGGCCCAACCCGACCAAAGCGGACACACAATTTTCTTCCACGAAGGAGGAAGAAAAAAACGATCCAGTCGTGCTCGTGGTGTATTGATTAGTGCCACCCCTTAATTTTTATTTCAACTTTTCTTTACATAACTCCCCCCCCCCCCCCCCCTCCTCTCTGCCCCAACCAGCTGCACAAACGCGTCCTAGCCATTTGCACTTCAACGTGTTTTTTAATGTTTTGCCACCCGCAAGACGGGAAGGGACACAGGGAGTGCGAAAGGGAGAAGCCCACTATGTACCTAAGGACCACCGTAACTGTGCGCCAGCCACCGGTTTCCACCAACAACAAGGCAGGGAAAATGGAGGTCGTCGATGAGGAGGGAAAAAAGGAGACTTAAGCAACAACAAAAACAGTCAAGGGAAATAAAAACCTGCTCCAGAAAGTGAGTGGAGCACGGTGACAAACAGCAGAAAAAACCCAACCAACGGCACACGAATCAACCAATCCAAGAAACCCTGTGGCACACCAAAAAGGATATACACATAACGCCCGTGCGCCCACCTTCCCCCACCCACCGACACGTAACGGCTTGGTATACGTAACTGGTGTGCACGTAACGGGAGTAACGTTCAAGAGTAACGGGAATGACAGATCGGTGGTTTAACTTGATTTTCGTTTCAATTTTCACATTTATTATATTGTGCTTTTCCTACGATCTTTCGTGGGATCTTTGCTCCATGCGGACGGTTTATTCGATCGCTCGCATTTAAACACGATGCTGCAAAAGTATATGCAAAAGTATAAATGTTTCAGAATGACTGAAAAATGTTGATTTGACCGAATTTCTACCAATAATAAATTTCATAAAAATGGAGTACAACACTGAAACGGCACGCCTTCGAATATCGGGACAGAGGTTGATAAAACAATTTCTGATAACTGTACTTTAAAAGTATCTGTTTCTAAATTGAATATCTTTCGAACTTACGCTTCAGCGCTATGTTTCATACCACATCAATAAACAAATTAGCGATATGCGATACAATGGCCTTGACCATGGGCGGCGGGGTGCATTGTTTGGTACGGTTCCTCTCGCATTCGAGGAAATCATTTCGTTTGCTTTGAACCTTGTTCGGGCTGTCCATGAAAAGAATTGTAGAATTGGACCTAGCCAGCAATTCACTGGGCAACGTATTCCACACATTTTCTACTACAGACAGGTGCAGCTGTGGTGTTAGGATTCACCATTGTTGATTGCACTTCGAATTGCGTTCGAATTAAATTGAATTAATTACTCATCATTCTTGTCAAAACTTGGATAATGATAATGCGTAAACGGTGAGACACAAAACGAAAAAAAGTTTGCCAACTTAAACTGCTTGATGTGCGTTGGGCACAGGGGTGCGTTGGGTTAAGGCGAATAATTTTTGCATATCGCCGGAAGTGGACGTGCCTCTTCTACCCAATCTACATTCCACGCCCCGTTATGCTTCCCTCTCCAGTAGCACCAAACCTTTGCATTGCTGGGCGCCAACGCTATTTGATGCGCATTTAAATACAAAAGCCATCCACCACAAGGCACTCACATCCGGCGGCAAGACACGAACCAGGGACCGGATGTAGTAAAAATGAAGTTAGCTTGTACAACCATCGCTGCCCAGACCGCCGCCAGACCCCAAACTCCACACCGACAGAGGGAGCCATTGTTGGGTGATCACTGCAAGGAAACACGCAGTTAAAAAGCAGTATAGGAGTCCCGTGTGCAGGGATAAAACAAAAAAAAAGGCAGAAAAAACCTGTTTTTGTCGATTTTCTTCACCACTCCACGATTTTCAATTTGTTCGTCCAAAAATCTTACAGCGTCCAGCGTCTTACAGCAGCACAAAAGGGACACAAGGAACCAGCATCAATGCATATACCCTCCCGCTCACTCCCAACCTGGCCAATCCAAGAACCGAAATAAGAACAGACTGCAGCCAGTGGGAAGAAAATCAGGTAAAGGTTATATCGAGTCGTGAGAAAGTGGACATGTACAGTTCCCCAAAAAAATAAATGAACACATTTGCTCTTGGGGCACGCACACAACAATCGGTGAAAAGAATGTTCGGGTAAGGAAGATGTTTCGGAACATGATTAAAAAAAAAACAAAGAAAATATACTACTATTTACTGAACCATCCTAGACGAAGAAGGTTATATAAGTTCAAACAAAAAACAAACTCATACTTAATAGAATTGTTTTTGATTCATGGAGAAATATTTAGCATCGAATATAAATTGGACGAAGCCAGCTACAAGATGACTAACCACTTCGTTTCGACACATAAAAGGACAAATCTAGTTGTCCTTGAAGGCAATGTGAAGGCAGCTTTCTTTCCGATATTTCTATTTTGCGTAAAACGCAAATGATCTTTCGGTTCAAACTAACAAATTCATGGGAAATTAATATCGAAAAGCTTCACCAAAAACTCAAAATTTCGACTGGCCATCCATTAAAATGAAACCAAAACTACCACCACCATTACACCACGCTACGGCGCTCTGTCATCAAAGATGCCAATGGTCCATCGTCATTCCTACGAGAAGGAGCTGCATTTTGTTCTTCCCACACCGAAATGGTCACTCCTTTCGATGGTTCAAACTTCTAGCGGCACATACACGCACACGCGCGAATGGACGCGCCCGCGGGCAGCATACTCTTAAGAATCCACAAGAAACTGACCACCGTCGATCGCGGGGCAGAGAGATCGCGGACCGTTTCCTTACGCACACTACGATTGGCGGAAGCGAAGCGTTCCCAGTGCTGTGTGGGAAGCGATGCTGCTGGTTGGGGGGGAGGGGTGCAGAGGGAAGATCAGCCGACGATCGGACGGAAACGGACGAACGCGTACCAAAGCACACACAAATCAAAGCGCAGCACATACATTTTTTTTTGGTGGACATTCTTAACATTACGCCTACACATCTTACGAAACTAAAAGATGAAGTGGCATTCTTTAGTCCGGCGCAATCCGTCGTATGCGTGGCATTTTCCCTTCCAGCAAACAACTTTTGAATGAAAACGTTTCTAGTTTCCTTTTCGTCGAATATTCTATACAAATCAACTTCGAGTCGTTCCAGTTTTTGAATTTCACCACAAAAGAAACAAAGCCACTGACAGGGTGCGTTCACAAGCATCATAAAGGAGAAGAGTCCAGTCTTCACAGATACTATCGGGACGGGTAGATCCTGTTTTCATCTCGATCGTACACACAAACACAAAAACAGCACGAAGGACATGTTCACACCGCGTTTACTTCTACCATGAGGGTATAAGATGTCCTTCTCGAAGCACTGTCTGCCCGACAGAAATCCTGCTATTTCGGATTTTGATGGGATGCCTGCTGCGATGGAAAAACACGTACACCTGCTGCTTCGCCTTGAAGGGCGGGTGTGCGTTGTAGTGCAGGACTGTGTTTGATCGACTTGACACTGGTCCTTACTGCGTAAATACTCCTCGCACTGTGGTGCATCGTGGACGATCTTCATGTATCGATTTTGAAAATCATGCACTAGCACTCTTATGTTACAACACACGAACAGGAATGATTTACGACACACTTTTTTTTATACATTCGAATTTTTAATTGTACCATGAAAAAAAGTTTTGAACTAATATTATATTATGAAAGGAAATTTCAACAGTTTTCTACACTGTCCAGGAAATAAATTGAACACTCTTGCATCGTTCCCAAATCGATCGATGCGCTAACCTTGATCGCTTTCCCCCACAATTGACACTTTCTCGCTTTCTTTTCAACCACCGAGCAACTCCACATACGAACAATCTTCCGACTAACGCAAACCGTTCGCGAAGAAGTACAGAGTGCGATTCACCAAAAATTTAATTTCAAACCAAAATAAAACAAAGTGACGGATGCCGCCGGGAACCGAGAAAACCCGCTAAATGGTCGTTCGGAAAAAAATCGATTTTAAAAGCGTGACTAGAGAGAGTTTGATCGACTTTTCCCCGTAACGGATAGTGATGGAATTTGTTGCATTGTGCACCCCAGTACGCTACCAGTTCCGTTAAAATAAAACACATACACAATAAACACCTCCTTTTTTGGAAAGTGCGCATCATAAGAAACGCCGGCAGAATGACTGAAACCTGCTGATGCGCACTTTGTCCAGCGACGAATAAATCATATCATTTTCCCGACATAACTGCATCACTCTTGTCGTTTCCTTGCAACGGGATCGTCCATATTTTAACTTTTTTTTTCATACACACACGTACACGAACATCAACTGTGAAATTTTTCCGTTTCTTCGCTGAGCCACCCGTGGGTGGGTGATCTCGAACGATAGCACATTTTTAAATTTATTTTTGAGGAAACAATCCACGATCGTTCCACTCCAACGCGGTTACTGTAAACTACACTTAGCCGGCTTTGCTTTGGCTGCTTACCGTTTGAACGACGAGTTGTCGATTTCTTAACCCAGCGTTTGAGATCTAGTTTGCAGCGACGGGTTCGCTGGTTCCTCACAGGTAGGTGCAGCAACAACAAATCGCCAGGACGAGCGTAATCACGAAAAATAATCTAAGCTCTCGTCCACCTTGACTGCTTGGTTAAGCCTTTTTTTCTTGATTTTCTTCTCTTTTTCGATGCGATATCCTTTTCTCTGCTACCCGCCACTTAAAGGGTGGGGATGGGGTGTGGGTAGGCTGCTTACCGAGCCCGGTAAGTAAAAACGCACTCCGGGTACAGCACACGGGCCAAAAACTGCGGCGCACACGCGTCCAACGGTCAAAGTGACTGACTTCACTACCCGACCGAACCGAAGGGCCACAACCGAAAAACTAAACTGAAGCCCCGAAAAAAATCCACCTATTCTCTCACCGTCCGATCTACACGGGCGCTATGCGCTGCAGCACGTACACATTCACGCGGACACCGCCGCGCACACCAGGCTATGTCAAAGGCGTTCAAGCTTGCAGCGGGAGGAGAGGCAGCACTTCACACCGGCACTGCTGCAGCACATGTTTTACGAGCGGGCTAGCGGCTGGGGGCGGGTGGGTTTGCCACATGGTGGTGGGGAGCAGGAGCGCGAGAGGATAAATAAAAAGTTTCCTCTGAGAGGAGCAGCGGCGCGAGGAGAAAAAAAAATCCGTCAGGAAAAAATTCGCCACATAAACACGCACACAGACGCATCCATGGGATGGATTTTTTTTCGCTCTGGGAGGAGGATGGAGCACATTTTTATATTCACCTCGCGTGCCGTCTCGTTTGCGCACGCGGTTTACAGAGCCGTGCAGTGGAGAGAAAAAGAAGACGAAAAAAAAATACAAAGCGTTTCCCTATCTCAACCCACCGCAAACGTTCGAATGCGTTCGTGTGGAGGTATCTCTCGGCGCGCGAGACGTACGCGAAAGCAGTACAGCAAACCGCATGAAACTACTCGCGTGGGAGCGGGATGGGTAGCAAGAAGTTAAAAATGTAACCCACACACCCATGAAGGCCGCATTCATGTACACTTGTGCCAACCTAACCTGCCTTTCGGGCACGTCCAAATACCGCTGCTCCTTTCTGCCCTACCGTTCCCTCCCGCGCGCGAGGGGTGTGAGGTGTGTATCAAAGCGCTGCCGCACACACAGCCACCCGACCCGAGGCACTTGCTCTGCCCGCATCCTTCCGCCGTACCGTCAACACGCACAACGCACGGGCTGGCAATAGAACAATCCATCACATTCACATCCCCTCTCTCACCGCTCGGCCACCACCAACACACAGCAGCGATTTTTTTCCGCTTCCCGTCCTTTCCCGTTTTTTTCTCATCCTCACGAACACACAGGGGAAGTTTTTTTTTTTCGCTCGCGGGGAGCATAATTTTCCCTTCATTTTTGTAGTCCCATATCGAAGAACCTATGCTCGGGCACGTATGCATACACACACACGCGCGCGCGCCCATTCGAAGTGTCCCGACGGTCGCGACGCCTGGTGAAGGCGTCCTGCGGATTTCGCCTGTGTAAATGGTGGTATTCGCGACGGCTCGCTCGCATATCAAAAAAATGGAAGGAAGACAGAAAAAAGTCCTACAAACACTCGCATTCCCGCACATGACGCGACATATGACGTCGAAACCCGCGGAACGCACACACCTACACATATGCTCATGCAGGGCTGCAAGCGACGGCTGCTTGGATGACACCACAACGCTTCACGAGCGATTTCTCGAGCAGCGGAAAAGAATTAACCACACAAATCCTGCGCCACGCAAGCACAACAATGTTTGTTCTTCAAATTCGGAAAACAAATCGTTGATGATGAAAAACAAAATTGGTGCAGGTTGTGAAAGACATGCCTTCTTTCATTTGCTTTTTTAGAGTTGGCTATTTATCGCATTTCAACGGAAATAATAAAAACCTACTGAAGCGCCACTTCGTGCGAAAAAGAGGGAAATATGCTAAACGATGCAATCTTGTATGCACATGTTGCACAGGCCACCGGGGGTCAACCCGCCTGTTGTGGTTTGTTATCAGCGAGTTATGATTTTACTCTCCTCTTCTGCTTCCCGTTTATCACATCGTTTGCAATAATTCGTTCTCACGCAATCGTACTGTTTGTTGTGCGTTCTTTCCGAATTGAAGCTGGATGGCAGGTCTTTTGCATCCTCTCTTTGTTGTGTTAGTTATGCGCTTCTGTTTTTTCCTCCCTGTTCTTCTATCTACGACGGTTTTACGACACGAAGCTGCGGACACAACGGACAGGAAATATGTCAACAGTTCTTTGAAATCCTTCCACCCTCCCCACTCCGCGCACACACACACAATATGCGCCCGGGTAAATTATTATGTCTTTTAAAAACCAAAGAAAGGAAGAACATGCTGCTGCGGATCTCGTAGGGGTAGAAAAAGGCAGCAGCCACAGCCGCGACACGCATACATGCATGTGCGAAGCATAACGAAGGCGGTACACCCTGCGGGGAGATCCACACGAGGTACCCCCCCCCCCCCCCCCCCCCCCCACCAACATACGAAACACACGACACAACAAACAACGCACACACGGGCCGCTGAAAGTCGCTCGCTCGTATTATACCTTCCAAACGGCAGCACATTCGACGGCGACCGGCGAAACGTGCACAATGACCTTGATTTTGGATTTTCGTCTTTGCTTGCTTGTCCTGCCTTCGTAATGCTTTGTCGCGGCTGCCCGCCGTTGCTGCTTTCATTGTTTCCCCCTTTTTCCTCCTAGAGCCGAGGGGGCTCCCGTGGGTTCGAGAGCGCACTAGTCGTTTTCATTCCCCCATTTTTGTATTTCTGCCTTTCTTCCTAGCATCGGAACGCGAAAAAAACGGAAAGAATAAAACCGCACAATGCACACACACATACACACACCGCAGTGCCGGCGCAATGGACAGCGGGTTTTAGCGAGCGCGTACGAAATGGTGCCGGCTTCCTTCGCTAGCGGCGACGTAACGCTTAGCGTAACGCAGTGCGCGCTTCTTCTTGTCGCGGTTTGACGCGCGTGAAGCCCGTTTTTCTTCACACACTCGTCGCCCTGAATGTCACAAACCATCCAGGCTCTGGCTCCTCCGACGAGCCCATCGGGAAAGCGCGCCCATCAACAAACCGCCGCAAATACAAATTCACTCTCTCCACCATCCCTCAGCCCTTCTTTCCTAACGACCAACCAACGAACCCTATCCGACGACGGAAGCCGGGTGTTGTCGTCGGTGGCGACAAACGGGTTTAATTATTTGCATATGTTGGGCATTCACCTTCGAAAAATTTCGACTCCTGACTCCCCGACGTGGCTCACAACAACCCGGTCTGAAGGAGGGAACGACGCCGACGCGATGGCATTTCTTGGCGTCATTCTAACCCCCCAAGAGTGTGTTGTTGTGCTCGCTGTACGGTCGACCGAAAAGGCTACGGCCTGTTTTACCTTTCAAATATGTTCAACTCGAAATCCCCGGCGGCTCAACCTAAAAAGTATCAAATTGTTGCTCTTTTCCCGCTTTTTTTCATTGTGAGACACTTTCCTGAATGAAACGATCCAAAACAGTCAACCAAAAAACGTACATATTCAGAGGAATAATGATCCAAAAGACGAGATATATCAAGTGGGAGATCAGTACAACTTGTGTGCAAAGTCTGTAAGCTCTTCGTCCCGTGGGGACAGAATGACGAAACTGTCGTACTCGAAACGTTTTCATACGCCAGTGGCCAATGGAACGCCGCATACATGGCAACATGAATATAAGAAAGCTAATTATCCAGCGGCAACGGCAAGCGAAGCACGTCCCGCGTGTACACCACATCCGCACTCAACAACATACATATCGGGCACAAAGCTAGCGCAATAGAGCAAGCGCGCCAAGCCACGCCAGCAGACGGAAGGAATTATTGGCGAACGAAAGAGGAATGGTAAACGCCTAACCTTGACCGAGGTTAATGATACACGGCAGCGCAAACTTAGAGCAGCATAACACACTCAGCAGCAGAGACGCGTAGCCGGCTTTCGTCTCACCTGTGCTGGCTTCTCCCCCACGTCACGCACACGGAACACTACATGTGAAGAACATGGGCCACCAAAAGCTAACCCCTCCCCCTGGAGCCGGTTGGTTGGGGCTAGAAGAACTTCTGGAGGCAAATTTTCACGTTTGCCAAATTAAGGAACGATCAAGAAAACCACCAAGCGGAGAACACCAAGATTCCAATCTACACACCACGATCGCCATTCGCATTTCCTGCTCGACGTTTGGCTCGGGCAAACTTTTAATTTGCCTAGCCTAGAGCGGTTGCTAGTAGCGGTGGTGGTGGCTCTGGTGTCGGATAAAGGTGGTGACCAGTAAGTGGTCTTAAGCTCATCCGTTGAGTTCAGGCACCCGGGAGGGTGGTGGTGTGAGTTCAACGTTCCCGAGGCATTTTTGGACCTTCGATTGAAGGGAACAGTTTTTGGATGATCGTTTGCTTTAACCGGTTTAGCAGTTGACAAACACTTTTCTAAACGAATTTAAGAGACTCTTTCAATGAAAGTCATACGATTATTTTGTTGCAAGCAAACGAGTTGAGAAACAAAGGCAAAAACATAGTGAAAGCAAGTGTAAGTAAACTATAACATGTTTCAAAGGATCAAGAGTGTCCAACACAATAAAACAAATTAAAATAAACAGGCAATCGAGCTTCTTTGAGGCCATAATTTAGTGGAAAACATCTAAAAGGTAAAACATCCCTTACTCCTTTAAAGTGTCTGTCCATCGATAGATCCAGGTCATGCCTTTATCATCATTTGTCTTGGCAATAACTCCCCCGTTCAGATTCCCGCTAGGTAAAAGTAAGCCACTGAAGTCAGGTAGCGGCTTGCCGTCAATGTTTTCCGTCGGTTTTGAATACTCAAATCCTAAAGGTTATGTTAATATTACGATCCCAAGCGTTTATGCCCGCAATTGGTGCAATTTTCTTCGCTTGTTCCAAACGATAAACCAAGGGCAAATCAAGTTAATGTTCCGTTTGGAATATTAGAACCCGTTTTATGTTTTGAACAGTACAATTTGTAAAAATATGTCAATAAAAATAAAATTCATCCTCGTTCATTAGCAACAAACTCGTCATATACTTCGAATTAAGAGCTTGAAACTATTAGAGATGTTTTGAACATACAAAATCTGTAGAAGATAAGAAATGCCACACACGACAGGTCTTTCTTCATCGAAAAAAAAACTCCAGTAACTTGAACACTTTTATCAGGTCTATTTCTAACTTTTTGTTCTAAAAAAATGCATACCGAATACAGCAGGAAAATAGTTGTTCAATTCTAACATGAAATGAAATAATTACGTGTCAAGTATCCAAATCCTTGTAATGCCTGCAACGACTGTTGGGCCAAGCCATTGCAATTACATAACGGTTGCTTTCTTTTTTGTCCACTGATGGTCAAAAAAAATGTAGAAAATAAGATCACCCGTTAAGTGGTTTGGGTGGAGGCAAACGGTTTCGCACACTAAAAAAAAGCGGTTTTAATTAAAAATTCGCAACGTCCAAAATCGATCAGTGATAGAAAATTACGACTCTATTGTTTCTACGATTTCTCGTCTAGCCATCAAACCCATCCGACACTTTCCGACTCTCGTTGCGACTCACTCGTTGCTCCATTTTGCACGATTTGTGCTTATTGATTATTCATTTCCACACACACATACACCAACCAACTCCTCTTTCTGGAGTCCTCCGCCAGCACCAATCGATCGTCGGCCCACAAGGATGAATAATGGAACAGTCACACTAACTACTACACCACCGAAATCCATTACGCATACTCTACTCTTCCCTTGTGGGTCCCTGACCGACAGGACGGACGGAAAGAAAAAAGTAACACAGAAACGAAAAAATAATACTAACTTAATTCAATTATATATTTATTGATTTGTATGTTTTTTTTTTAGTTTTGTGAGGGAACTCAGCGATTTATAAAAAGCAAAACCAAAGCGTTTGGACGGAAAAAACATGGAATAAAATAAAATATTTGTCGCGAAAAGTTGTTTAAAAAAAACATAGAATCAGAAAAAAGGAAGTACCATAAATACATTTTACAAAAAAATTGAAGCAATACTCAACCGTTTGGCTTCGTACTCTCGGTTCGCGCTCGATATGACATTGCGCGTGCCTGTACACTACATAATATGCACAATAGAGGTTTTTTCCTCTCCGCTGGTGAAAATTAAAAGCGAATCCAGCCAGACCCGACAGGGTATATAAATGTGTTTCCTTTAAACAAAAAAAAAATGAGCGAGCTTAAAAATATAATAAGAAATAAAATAAAACAAGAACCATTCCAGCAGGAATAGGTTTAAGCAAGCGTTAAAAAATGGGCGCTATATCGGCAAGGCACGGTAGGAAAAAAAATGGAATGGAATGGATTTTAAAATTATACAACTCTTATAAAAACATTGGAAAAGTATGTATATATACGCAAATGAGGAGAAATTTTAAGCCCCGGGAAAACGGACGGAAAGGTTATCGGGGGGGAAAATTACGTTTTTCATACCGGTTTTTTTTTTGCTCTGACATGATGTGCATTTTTCGAGGATCTCGTTTTTATCACATTCACATTCTTGTCTTTTTTTTTATTTGGGCCTGCCCTTTCACGCCCTCAGGCCATAAGAACCCGTTCCCGCGGCTTGCTGCTCGATGCATGCGGATGATCAGCAACGTTGGTTGAGCAAAGAATAAAGGATAATTTTTCCCACTCACTTGACACTCACTCCAGTCCACTGTTCGTCTTTTCGGCCCTCTACTTTCAACAGTTTCTTCCTTCTTCTGCTTTCTTTGCGCATCGGAAGCCTTCCTTTCGTCAAAGAAAAGTTGCGCCTGTTTTACGTATAGTGGTTTTTTGTTTTTCATTCTCGGTCCCTAATTTTCTTTTGCGTGGAATGCAATGAACAAGGCATCGGCAGAAGGATGGTCCGTATTCTCGCTTGAACCGTGCAGAATCCACCGCCTTCCAATGAGCATCATTTTATTAATCAACAAAGATAATTTGTGTGTAGAAAAAGGAAAAACTAAATTCAGTAAAAGGTTTTTACCGATCTCATGTTGAAATATTTGTATTGAATGTATTTCATCTTACAATATCAATTGATATTGACTGAAAGAATAACTAAACAACAGCTTGGGCTAAGTTTATAACAATAGTTTAAAGGTGTCACCATTTGCAATCAAGGCGAGTTTATATGCTTTTCTAATCAAAAATCAACACCGATTACGGCTTTCTCGGCCATTTTTAAGTTTAAAATTGGTGTTTGGTACTTTATCGTTTTTTTTTTTCTTCGGTGGTTGTATTCCATCTCGATGCAATTTTCCAAATTTTCTGGCCTCTACCTTCTGTTTCCCCAAAATCGGTTTCTATTCGCGATCAATGCGCACCACCAGCGTACGAGGAGTAAAAAAAGTTTTACCGTTTTACCGAGTCGATGTCTTTGGGCACACTGAAGGAACGATGGTGGAGAGATTTTTCCGAATTCGCTATACCGTTTCTTCGCTTTCCGTGGCTGGCGGAAATGGAATCGTTCGCCACGGTGGTTTGCTCTCATCCGTAAGGCACCGGTAGTAGAACCGTCGAGCTAAGAAGATGCACCAAAACCAGAAACCGAAACCAAAAAACCACATTCCTCAATCGCAATGTTCGAATCCCACCAAAGTGCGCGCACAAGTTCAGATCAAGTGGCAAGAAGGAGATCATGAAAATAGAAACCGTAGTGCAGAAACACGGTAAATGCTAGAAGCGAAGCAGTAAAGTATATCAAGAGTGGACATTACACATTTACAAGTGTGCAATTTGTACAAATGTCACAGAAAAAATCAAATACCAAAGAGTTTCCTGGTTGATGTTGTTATCTAGCTTCATTGTTTTGAAAAAAAGATGTTTTTACTGATGATAATTTAATAATAATCTCACAAAATACATCACAAACTTTAAGAAAAGGCATTGAATCATTTTAAACATTAGTTAGTTTGTTAGTTTTAGTATGAAATTTCAAAAAGTAAAGCGAAGATTCACTCACGCGAAGACTATGAAAACAAATCACACAGCGATTGAACAAAACCACTTTCTTGAAGATGCGGTTTGAAGCTTGCTCTAGTCATGTAATTTCCATTATAGAATTGTTACAACAAAATTAAACACTTAAAATGAAGTTTAATGGATGATGTTTATCCATCGTCGCTCGATTGTTTTGGAAATTTTTTATTCACTGTAGCACAGAAAACATAAAACTGCAAATTCCTGTCGCGAAGATTCCACCACAATTTCGAGCCATTATCGCCCTACACATTGAGAGTTTTCCGTGCGTTCCACACAGCGAGTGAGCCACGCTTAAGTTTTCACACAATTTGCACCAAAATTACAAGCTGCCCGACGTTGTAGGAAATTTCCAAACCATCCGGAGGCTGGCGTTCGTTGGCGGTGAACGAATGCAGTTCGCTGGCATGCGTTGGCCTTTTTTTTGCGTTTCCACGGCTGGCGAACTTTTCGCCAATTTCCGAACGCACTCCCCCCTCTCATCATGTGCGCGGGAGGAGGGATGGATTCCCAGCAACTCCATCCGCATACCATCCTCTCTCTCTCGTCAACTAATTCACACCCAATTGCAGTAGGATGATGATGAGTTTGGCCCCATCTCGGCCCGAACACGAACACTACTACGAAAGGAGTTGCTTTGGGAAAAGAAAATTCCATCGGTGCCTTTTTCTTCCTCTGCCCCAAACCAACATCGCACAACACAGTCGGTCGGTCGACGGTTGTTGGCGTACGGTACGGTTTGCAGATGCGTTGATGGAAAAATGAAAATCAGCCACCCCAAAAGCACGGCCAGCTATATGGAGGGCAAGATCAAGAGATCGCTTCGGGAAGGTGGTGTTGTGTGCTGTGGAGAGACGATGGATTGGGTGGGTTTTCCATCCGGTAACGGAGAAGTGGCGACAAATGCAAAAAAAAAAGGATGGAGCCCGAAGGCGGGTGTAACTGATGACGATGGATTTGTCTTCCTTTTATTTCGGTTGGCTCCATCCGAAGCGGCGACCGGCGGTGGTGGTGGTGGTGAATGTCATTATAATTTATTTTCTCGATGACGTAAATACTTTTTGCATACGCATCTTTTTTATCTCGTCCACTTCCTTCGAACGGTTGGATGATGGTGCTCCATTTTCCTACCCAATGCTAGCCGATGCGATGCCAACCAGCAGCTCTTCGTTCCGTGCGAAACGATATTTGTGCCTCTTTCTTCCCTTTTGATTAACCCTTAAGGCTTACCAAAACAACTTGCACAGCATTGAACCTACAAAAGCTTGGACAAACCGGCGTTTTCTCGTAAAATTTATGGATCTGCATCCAATGTGCATCAGCAAAAGTGTTTCTAAATTTTTATAACACCTCTTTTTATTGTTTAATATTATCATTTATGCGATCATAGGTAGAGGTCAAAGGGGTACAATAACCTCCCTTTAGAAAAGCTTCTTTGGCATGCGTTGATTTTTATTGTTTTGTAATTGCAAAATTAATTGATAACTGTCCGTTAAATCCGGTTAGCGGAAGAGTTGTTTTGAGATTTTTTGAGAAAGTTTTAGAGATAAAACTTAGTTAATATTGGTTAAAATTAAATTGATAAATGTTTAAATTCCTATTGTTTTCCTCATGAAATGATTCGTAAGGTACGGAGATTTTTTTTAGAGTTTTTGCTGGATTTTTCCTAATTAGAGCCGAAAAGTTAGATTATTCTCATAAGCTATTCTCATCATTCTCAATTATAATTTTGACGCTGCTGTAAAATTTTGAAACTTAAAAGAGTTATTTTACCCAAACATCCCGTACATACTTGTGAATGCAATATCGTCTGGCTTGAGATGTAAAAAATAAACCAGTAGGAAAAGAGTTGCCCGTACAACAAATACAAAATATATTGTATTCATAAATATCAACTTTAGTGTGCAACGACTTGAGAATTAAAAGCTGGAGTTTACACACCAAGGCGCAATCAAGGGTTACCTACCATGGCGCTTCTTTAGATAAAACATCATTGACTTCACTCCCAAGGGGATTGCTTTCGTTTACTCGAGAGTGTGAGCGGCGTCTCTGCCTAATCTTCCGCTCAGCTATCGATCTATTGACAAGGAGCGATTAAAAAAGAAAGATAGCTCGAATAAAGATGGCCGCACCACCGTCTTGTTGTGTCGTTGTGCTGCTCGTTGGCTTAACGGCATCGACGAGTGGTTTCATAATTACAGCCACCAGAACCAAAAGCAGGATCCGTTGAGCAGTTGGTTATGTAATTTTCATTTTTCCTAACAGCACATTCCTCATAATCTCGCCTCGGAATGTGCAAGGCAACTAAATTAATCCACGTTTTGTGCGCTCGTGGGAGGGTTTTCCGGTTTTTGTCTGGAAGACAATTAATGAACCGAAAGCGCACAGGACAGTGGCGCAAAAATTTCTGCCTCGAAGGCAAACGAACCCGCGATTCGAACGACTACTTCTATATCGAATTCCCCCCTTCGATCCCCCATCCGGCCCACCCTTCCGTGTACTCTCTTTTGAAACCTTTCGTTTCGCCTAATGATGCTCCGAAGGTCGCTTCAAGCGGATACATTGGGAGAGGGGAGCGGGGGGCAGGGGAGGTTCGGCAGGAAAGGAAAATTTCTTTTTCCCGAGAACCCCATCCCATTTCTGGTCCCTTGCGACGGATGAAGGACTCGCCGCTCGCCGTAAGCAGTTTCAGTTCCTTCAAAGGATTTTTCCTCCCTTCCAATGTTAGTTCATCAACCTCCCACCCATCCGGCCATCATGCGGGCGGTGTGTGTGCTGTGAGTGTGTGTGTTTGGGATTTTTTTCCCGATCGGATTTTCATTTGCCTGCGCATCGCGTGTATACTAATTTGCTGCAGAAAAGTAATTGCTTTTTTTCTCCTACCCCCATTTTCCGGGGGCGGCCGGAAGGATGAAAGGATGTCCCCTTTTCTTATCATGTTCCCCTCCTCTACCATCCCTCCCCCTTGTGTCCTTTTCACACGCACAACTTTGTAGTGGTGTCACTTATTTTCCACCATCCCCTCGCTCTCCATCACCCGCGGACAAATGTAGTGGTGCTTAAGGGGTGGTTTTATTTTTCCTTCGCCACCTTAACTTTATTTGAAAGAAAAAAAAACCGTGTTTGAATTTGTGTGATTCCGCCCGCTTATTTATCGACTAGGGGCATTTTCTTCGCCATTAATTGAGCGAGCCTAGGATCGATCGGCAACGAGATATGATCCGTTTTCCGACCCTTGGCACCGCTCCTCTCCATGGGGGGGTGGTAGTTTGATCGAACGTTGGGTTGGAAAATAAAAGAATTTTTAAGTACAAAACCCCTTGCCCGGCAATCTCGACGACGACCGCGTTCAGCAAACAACGCAAAGAAGGCGTTTATTGCCAGCATCTTCATCTTCACGCGGGGGTTCACCCTCTTTGGCCAACCAGTTCCGAAACGTGTTGCAAAAAAGTTAAATTTAGAAAGAGAGAGAGTGCCACGCGCGAAATTTACGCGAAACTCTATTTTTTCGGGCAAGGTTTATTCCTTAATATTTTTTTTCCTACTTGTTTCCCTCCTCTGCCTTCAAGAAAACGCACACAAACACGCTGGGTTGGCCCAGCACCACACACTGCGGTGGAGAAGACGACGCTTTTCCTCGCCGGCCGGAAAAGCCTTTAACCGTGGTGGCGGGAGCCCGAGTTCGGTGTCGTTCGTGTGAGTTATGTGAAACATAAATCGATATCGTGAGGTTTTTTCACTTCTTTTTTTTTGGTGCTCGTTCGGTTGCCCCGAGTTCCTTTTTTTCATTTTACTGAGCTGCCCGCTTTCCCACACAAACACACACACACACACTCATAGTGGTTGGATTTTTATTTTCTGGCCTGTTCTCGCCGGTGTTTTCCCTTGTAGGTTGTGAACCGAGCTCCACTTTCCTTCCGTCACACGAACGCCGCGCGGAGAAAAATTGGTGGCGATTTCCAGCGGGTGGCGGAAAAAAAAGAACCCTCATCAGCAGCAAGACGTGCATTTTCCTGGCATGCCATGGTGGTGGGGAACGGAAACGCTTTACCCGAGAGAGAGAGAAGAAGCTGAGAAAAGTGAAGAAAAAAAACGATAAGATGCGAGAAAACGTACACTAAGGCACTACTAAAGATGAGCCAAATCAATAACCTTCCGGACCATCCAATCGTGGTGATGGTGGTGGTGGTGGTGGTGGTGGGTTTTCTTTTTCTCTCGATCTGGTCGCTTTTCCGCTAGTGTGTTTCGCATTTCGCAGTGCAACTCCCCAACACCAGCAAGCGGGGGAACGGAACATCGGGAAAACGGTGATGACGGACGAAAGGAAAAAAAAACTCACGCGCCATATTATGTATTTTTTCCGTAGAAATAGGCGTGTGTTGGTGGCGCGCTGCTGCCGTTGGTTCCCCTCCCGATCCCGATGGTGAAATGAAAGCACCCGAGACCGCCCGGTGGGAAAAAAATCACAGCCATTTGCCACGCTCTCTTCCTCTCCCTCTCTCTCTTTCTTTCTCGCCTTCGCCTCACGCCTTGGAAATGTTCGTGTCTCTGTCTGTCTTGGGCTGCGGATTTTTTCTTCTCCCCAACTGCTGCTACTGTTTTCCCGAGGCAGCTTTTTTTTCTCTTCTTCCCCTACTTGGCTGCGTCTTGTAGCTCTCCATCGAACCGTAACGCTTTCCCGGCCGGCTCCAACGACCCCGATCCGTCCCCCTCCCCATGTCCTCCGGTGGAAGATGGTGCACGGAGGGCCGGAGGGGTTTTTCCGATTCGATGAGTTTTCCACCGATACGGATGTGCACAGGAATGAGGGCGAACGAGCGAACGCAGCAGTAGTGGAGCAGTGGGTTCGCTTTGCCTTCCATTCCCGCATACCCACGTGTCAGCGCCAACCATTTTTCCACCGACCGCACAGTGGGATCGAGAAGTGGACTTTTTCGGGAGAAATACATTATTTAAACAGCTGTACTTTTTGACAGAATAGATGGTTCCTCATTAAGATCTTTATTATCTACTGTTTAGGAGAATGTTTACTGGCTTAAAGATTTAAGTAGCAGACATAGCAAATGAAAAAAAAAACAATGAAAAAAACATTGAAAACAAACTGATAATGTATTATTTTTTCAAATTACTTAAAAACATATTGAACATAATATTTTAAAAATGTTTTCTAATAAATTCGTTTTACTGGTGTTACGCAATGCTATGCAAACTTCTACACTGATAGTCTTGCAGCAGAGAACTATTGCATAAGAGAGAAAAATTAACTAAGTATCGACAAAGTAGAACCCTGAAAAATAAGTGATATAAACATAAACTCATTTGTGGTTTATGTAAAGTGCAACCTCGTGCTGTCATTTTCAGTGAATACTCTCGGAAAAAGTGAACAAAATGTCTTTCGATCCCGCACGTGCACCCCGGTCGTACCACTGTGCGCTCGGACAATCCACCAAACGCGACCGGCTGCTAGGGAAAACCAAGGTTTAGGAAGAAGAAAGGCTCCGGGTCGGCCGTCGAGATGGGATGGGCACGGAAAAACGGGGAAGCTCCAACAATGAAATGCAAACCAGGGAAAAAAAACAGTGAAAAAAAAGAGCAATACTGCTTCTCAACTCCACAGTACCCTCCCTTGCGCCACGTTTGGCCCACCCCTCTTCTATCACTCGGTAGAGAGGACCAGTTAAAAAATGCTACACTCACACATTTCTACTAACATACTTTTAATAAGCTATCCTTTTTCTTCGGGCATTTTTTCCCATGCATCCTACCCACCCACCCACCCTCAGCCCTTCCTGTTCCACCCCTCGGGTCGGGAAAATGTCATCGACGTCGGTGTGCGTTGGGGAGGATGCAGCAGCAGGCACTAGGGCGCACACGCACACACACACACACTCGCCGCAGATTACGCAGCCTGAGAGCTGTCAGTTTTGTTTCTTTTTATATTCGCCTTTATTTTTATATTTTATTTTTTTTCCCATTCGAGTGCTCACGTTTTCCACCGACGATGGCGAAGTCCGATTTTTCCATATGTGTCAGACGGTAAGTACTTGCACAAACGCAAGGGTAACAATTACGACAGGCTCTAGGATTGTAGTAAAATGCCAACGATAGAAAACCGTGTGAGAGATGTTTACAAAGTTGGAAAAGATAAGTAATGGAAGCGATAAAGGTTAGTGATAAGAAAAGAAATCATCCAACACTAATACCGTGGCTAAAACATAGCAATATTTTCAAACAGATGAAACCAACGGGAACACTTCGAAATCTAACGCAAATGAGTTCAAATAACCAAAAAAGGAAAACGATATCAAAAGGTTTAACATGCCAAAAATCGATTGGGTGGGTTTAATACATCACAATATAAAAAAGAAAATCATATTACATAAGATTTTTGCAACTAATTACATTAAAGCACAAAATAGTACGTATACAATACTTCAACGTATTGGTGAATGCTGCTAAAAAAATAAATTAAAGCAAACAAAACCGGGTACCGACGAGAGCGCTAGAATTTGATTATTCATACCGTCACTGTATTTTTGCTGCTGCAGCAACTACTTCCGATCCCTATTATGTATATAAATATATTTATGTAGCGCCATCGGCGGATGGGAGGAAAAAATTCCAGCCATTCCATGCGAAGAAAAAAAACCATATGAAAAAAAAGAGATTGCTTCATGATGGTCTGGATGTAGTAATTATCGATTTTCCTCGCGCTGCCAGCAGTAGCAGCAGCAGCGGTCCTTGCTGCGCGGAAAACTTTTTTCGTCTAATTTTTTTTTGTTGTTGCCCTCCACTCCAGCATTTTATTTTCGGTTAGTTAAAACATTCTCCAGTTCGGCAGGGCCACTGGGTGCCATTTGCACGGCGCTGCGCCATTTCCACACCGCCCCCGAGAGCTCAAGCGCCCCGCGCCCACAAACACGTCCGTCGACTCCCTCATATACAGAAAAACTCGCATTTTAACATTTTTCTCTGAATATTTTATTTTAACTTTCTCAGCTTGGAGGAAAAAGTGAAGAAGAAAAAAAAGGTGCTTTTTGCAAACCCTCGTTCCATCTTTTTCCTCTCGCTCGATTTTAATCTCGTTTTCCCATGCTTCCCCTTACTCCCTCTGCTCTGCCATTAGCATACCCGTCTCGTTCGCGTTGGCGAATGTTGGCGTGGCCAGTGTGACAGTTATGTTTTTCCGGATTTTTTTTTGTTATTATTTTCGCACCAAAACCCCCTATCCCCGTTGAACGTACCCTTCCCGTCCCGCACCGTGTGCGATGCTTCTTATGATAAAACTAACTACTTTTTTATCGCAACGCGACCAACGTACCTGGCCCTTATCGGGCAAAAGAAATTAAACGAAAAAATTGGAATAAAAACATTGGTAGCTAAATAGCGCTGGCGTCTGTTTATATAGGCATATATAATGCAGCGAGTTTTTCGCGAGCAATTTCAGCTAGCTCGCAAAAAGAAGCGGTTTTGTTCGCATGTGCCCGAAGTGTCCTGGATTGATTATATTAAATGCAGACCCGCCTTAAAAAAAAACAATCAATCAAATAAAGAAAATATCTGAATATTTTAATTTAAACATAACATACGGCACAACAAAACACACTTATATAGGTAACAGAGTGCGTAGAAATGCGGTATTGTAAAAATCAACTATTGTTCACATTATATTTTTAATCATAAACATGACAACTATAAAAGAGAACTAACTATTTTTGAATATAAACGAATAACGAATATATTGGAAAATAAAACCTCATCCTACAACTTCACGGTTTAGATTGAATAATACACTAATAAGAAAAATGGTAACAATTTACCGGAACCTTATTTAAAAAAAGTACCCTCACCAAAGGAGAAAGATTTTCCCTACTTTTTCCCGGCAAACCCACACCCCGAAAGGTCGATCAGCTGATCTGAGCGTTATGCAACAACTACCACACATGCCCCTTGGCCACTTGAAATTACTTCACCCACTTTTCCTAATCGGTTACTTTCCTTTCCTTTCCACATACAGGTCATCCGGGGCGACATAAGAAAACGGCGGAAAACGGAAACGTCGGTCGGTGAAAAACCGGTCCCTAGACCGAAACACACACACACACACACTCTAAACACAAAAGACACACACGCGTCGAGGCTGCCGGGGCCAAACAAAACGCAACGCAAAATTTCCCTCACGCCACGTGGTCGTCGGTCGGTCGGTCTAGGGCGGGAAAAACGGAAGCAAGAAAAACACACCGAAAACCCGGGGACGACACACACGGCGACCACGGGACACAACACACAACATCGGGGGCCCAAACGGAACCGCCGTGGGGAGGCGCAATGGAAAGTAAACAAGGCACACAGCATAATATCAAAACATAACATAATACCAAACGGGTCGACAAAAGGGAGCGGCTGACAAGGGTGCGGGAAACACTGGGGGCTGGGAAACGAAAACGTTCGCAGAGACGGAGAGACGGCAAAAGCGGCACATGAAAAGTCAGTCTCTAGGTCAAGGAAGAAGGAGTGTGTGTGTGTGTGTGTGTGGCAGCATAAAAGCAAGGCGCGCACCCGAAAAGAAAGGAAAATCCTCATTTCACATTTTCATTTCTTCTGTCCTCGCAGCAACCCCCACCCATTCATATCGCCGCCTGTTCTCTCTCCCCCCCTCGGCGTGTGTGTGTGCACTTTGCGTCTCTATTTATTTCCTCCTTTTCCCCCTTTTCGCCCCACATCTCTCTAACGCAATATGCTCGTCGTCGTTCCCTTCGCTTCCCCTTTCGTCCTTGCCCTTTTGCGCGTTCATTCACGTCGCGTTATCGCGGGCCTCGGTGGGGTGCGCGCCTGATGTTGATGGCTTTCTTTCGCTTCTTAAGCTTCTCCCTTTAGCTTTGGCTGAAGCGTTTTGATTTCCACAGGCAAACACATACCGACACACTTAGTACCTCTCGGTGTTTTGCTCGGTGGCTGCAGCGTTTCTTGGATCCCGCTTTCCACGTGCAACGACGAGATCACGACGCTCCCGCCTGCTCGAGAACCAGCGGCAACAAACACAACATCGTCGTAAATCGTAGTGAAAATAGAACGACCGAGAACGACCGATAAAAGCGCACCGCACAGACGGGCCTAGTAGTAGGGAGGGGAGGGAGGGAGGGACGCAGCTGGTGGAAAACGATGGCTACAAGAGAGAATATAATAAACACATGTACCACACCGCGACGCCTCCACATCATCTCGGCGATCCCGATCCTGTTGGGCCAACGCGAGCGAGCCACCCGCGGGACGCGATTCTACTATTACGCTTTCAAGGTTAGGAGGTTAGCCTGCTCTAGCGCCCCACACTCGCACCTCCCCTCTCCCCTATCCGAAGAGGAACATAAGGGAGCAAAGGAAAATCGGTAAAATCAGAACGAAATCGACTTTGGAAGGGCAGTGCGCGCGCTCTCGATGAAAGGGAAACGACGGACGGCCAAACTAGGCAAAGGGCCTCGGAGTAGTAGTATTTTATGCTTTGCACGGCTCACACCCCCACCGCCCATCCTGCTCCACCCGTGTGTTTACACCATCGTTCGTTGTTTGGTTCGCCGGTGCAAGTGGCGGGACCGGACGAAGGATCATCATCCAGCCGGTAAAATGGCACGCGAAAAAAGGGAAAGTACGTAAGGCGTACGGTACGGTTTGGTATTTTGCAGCCACAACCAAAAGGACTTGACACACTTGAGGTTGCATTTTCAACTATTGGTTTGATTCGCAAAAGTACATTGGATGTTTCGAGCCAACTTACTTCCGACAAGACACTTTACATTTAATATTCAACTTTTTTCTTATTGTATAAAAAATACATACTAATCTAGAGTATAATTTTGATGAATTTTTCTTTTCTTTTAGGCCTCATTCAAAAATTGATGGAGAATGCTCTGTACCATCTTCCTTAGAAACAGAAGTTGCAGTATTTTTGTTTTTGAATACATTTTATTTGTCCATTTTTCCGTTGGTTTAGCCTGTTACGTACTTAGGAAACATTAGAAGTATAAAAAAGTAATAGTAATCGTTTTACTGTACCTTGAAAAGTCTATAATTTGGATTAAAGACGTAGTTAAGCGACGTGCTTTCGACATCTGAAATCAGCTCTACAAAACGGAACACGGTTTGAAAATGGAGCTATCGTATGGTAGATAAAAATAAATTACATTCGCACACTGCACCAAAACAAAAAAAAGGAAAACCGTTGCGTTGGGGACGGATTCCGACACCAGCGCGTAGGTGTGCACGGACGTATAAGTATGCTCGTTTTGTGTTGGGTGAACGAGGTGGGATATTGAAGGAGATAAAAAAAATAAACAACAGCTGTGCGAATGGAAGGAAACCAAGAGAGAAGGAAAGGAGGGGGGATGGCGGTGGAACAGTGGAAAGTAGACGCGAGCGTAAAATAGAACGGTCCTTGCGTACGACGATGTGTGTCTACGCTTCTCCGTACGGATCCATTTCGCAATATTCGCGGAGCTCGAGAAAAACTTCACGCAGCAACACGCCGATCTAGAAAAGCGACCAAACAGAGCAAGGGTGGAAAATATGTTTAAAAAAAAATACCTACGCCTATTTGATTCACCTATTCTGTAGTACGTGTGTGTGTACGCGGTTTGCAAAAAAAAATCCTCATTTCATGGTGGTCGTAGTCTAACCGCGCATCGCTATTAGAGGAAACGCACTAGAAGATTTAATTTCAAGGCCAAACGAGATGGTAAAGTGCGTGGAAAACACCAACAACACGTGTTGCAATTGGGTCAAAGGTCGAAAGCTGTTTTCATTTATGTTGTACTAGCGGTTATTTGTACGAATAAGGCGAAAAAATGCCCTAAAATAAATACTTAAAGCTAGTTCCAAGCAAATAATAGTACATAATTTTCCCAATAAAGAGTAAGACACTTGAAATTGCAAATTTTTAAACGATAAAATCCGGCGTATATTGATCTTCCTATCCCTCGATCACACATTACAATGCCGAACATTCAATCGTGTGAAATGTCCGTAACAAGTTTATTTATCGGCATCCTTAAAACCACAAAAGGCCCAAATAAGAATCATCAAACGAAGGTCGTTGCTAGGAATTTCATCTATTCTAGGGTCATCCACGTTGAAGCCGTTACGTACCACGTGACATGAAAAATCCGAGCGAAAAACATCTGTTTCTGGTAATTTTAGATAGAGAATCGCATACAAGGATCGCAGAGAGAGAGAGAGAGAGAGAGAAATATCGTGGTAAGAGCTAAACCGTGAATATTAGATAATGCCAACATCACGAGCGAGAAATGGGAAAAATGCGCCGACGACCGAGGAGAGGAGATTCGCTTCGACAGAAGAAGGATACATGGAAAAGAGAAAATCAACCCTCAAACGCGGAAAATCTGTCCGGGAGGAGGAAAGGTACCGGATGATACATAGAACACGCACATCCACACGTGAGATGTTATGATAGTAGCATCGTTCCCTCCGACGATTCCTCCACGAAAAAAACGGGGACAAAAGGAAGGACAGTGCCGGGTAGAGGGGGGAATTTTCATGCGTGTGCGGTAGCCGAAAACGTGCGATATCTAAAACGCACCAGGCGGCTCCATCGTGCCGAAAACGGTGCCGAACGCTGCGCGTACACGCTTAGGAAAAGCCGGGTGGCTAGAGAAAATAAACGCCACGACAAGTGCGAAGCAATAAACGACACTTACACACACATAGCCGCGCACACACGGCAACGGATGGAAATTTGCCAACGGTTTTGTGACCTTGTGTCCCTCTCGAGCGGCGGGCGGTGGTTCGTTCGCGTCGTATGGATTTTTGGTGGGCAAAGAAAAATATGTGTACACAAACACTTTCCTTACGCTGCTGCTTCCCGTTCGTAACAAACGGCTGCTGTTTTTTTTTTTTTTGTCGGGACGCAACATTTCTATCGGCGAACTTGCGATGAATGAAACGGTTTTTATGAAGGAAAATTTTTTGGAAAGATTTTTTGTTCAGTCCACCTCACGAACAGATTCGTAATCACGCGGTGCACAACGCTTAGTCTAGCATATAGCGTTGCGAACATGTGACCGGTGATAACAACCGAATGAGAAAAGTTACGCATCTTTTTACAAACCTTCTACTTTTGCTAAGAAATATGGAAATATTATTTCAACTTACATCGAACTAGCCAAACTTATCAATAAAAAAAATAATTTCGTCATCGAACAATATTCGAAGAATATTGAAAAAACAATACACCGAGGAAAAAACAGAGAAGTTTAATTTAAAACTCAAAACTGATTCATTTTTATCCAATGTTTGCGAGCGTTTAGAAAATGTATGCAATCTGTCTGCAAGACGCACTTGATTTGCACTTAGGTTGATAATTTTGAATAAAGTGTTGAAACTCAAATCAAAATATTTGAAGTTTTTGGCAGGACACAACAAACTTCCATAAGTTAAGAATTGTTTAAAGGGAAGCGTAGGAGAAGAAAATTAGAAAACCAATCCAATCAAAATTAAATAAAAATATAGTAACAATAAGTAATAATCGGTTGTTGTGAAGTTGTGAAACAAGAGATAAAGTTATTCATCGCATAAAAATAAAATTACGTTCAATGATCGATAAAAAAAAATCATTGGATTGGATTAAAACGCCAACATAACATGCTGTAACACGTCGATCGTCGCTAGTTTCCAATACGAATGATCAAGTAATGTTGTGATCCTCCAATGATGAAGTGGAACAAGACCAGAAAAAACACCACCTTAATCCCGCACGATCAATCTGCGGTTCCCGCGTTCCGGTCGATCGCTTTCAATGAAGCCGAACAAATCGATCGAACATCATCGGAAGGGTTCGGCGGTTCGGGGATAAGGCGCTATTTCCTCCTCCAAAAACCGCTGGCGAACTGAAAAGCCCATCGAATGTATGATGGTAGAACGAGACGAATGAAGGTATGTGCCCTAAACCCAGAACAATCGTGGTTTTCAATCGGTTCGATTTGAGAAACGGAATGAAAAAAAAACCCAACCAACCTCATCTTGAGCATACAAAATTTCGGGCTTCGGCCGGACATTGAATTGAAGAAGAAGAAAATGAAGAGAGTTTTACAACATAAGAGTTTCAACATCCCTTCAATCGACGTTGAGGTGAGCGCTATATTCGGTGCTTGAAGTGATCAAGAACGACGATGGCAATAGCCTTTGAAATGCTTGAACTTCACCCATCGACAAATGTGAATGATCTATTTGGTACATGTTTTTGAACACATTTAAAACATGTTATGTTTGGTGTAACTTAAGATTGCACTATAAATAAATATTTACAATAAGGAAATTTATAACAATTGTGGAAATTATCGTACGTCAAGGATAGAACTTTTTTAAGAACTTAGGTCTCTGTGTGTATGCGTGTGAGCTGGAGGACGTGACCAACACGGTAGAGACAGATCCTCAAAGGGCAGCCCTTACGTTATTGTGTGAAGGTGAAGATAAAAAAAAAGAAATCCCCGTTCCTGGAGAGCCCTCGTATTCTCCGTGCGGCATTGAAAAGGCTTCAAAAAGCAGACGGGAAGGCCAAGAAGGGAGACCATTCCTTGTGGTGGGCAAACGGCGCGGAACTCGTACTAACACACACCCGAACGGAACGGACAGCAGGCAGCGCACGAAATGAAGCCTGTAAGGCAGGCATTCTTTGGAGGCAATCTTTCGCGAAGATCTTTCCCTTCAATGGCACTCCTACCCCTCCTCCCATCCCCACCCAAACGCACACGACCACACGGCGTGGTCAATTCTAGTCCGGGGGACACGACGGCTGCGGGCACATCTCGACCTGTCCGATCCACTCCAAGAGCAGGCAGCCCACCAAGTCGTTGTCGTGGCTTGGGTTTTTTTGGGCGAGGCCAGGGGAGAAACTTCGGTCCGGGAGTGAAGTAGAAAGAAATCGGGAACCGGTTTGGACTTCCGTCGCGCGCACAAGCCGTTTATTCTGCGTTTTCTGGAAGAAATCGAACGTCGCCTTTGCGGGAGAAAGCGAGAAGCGACGGCAGGACGGGATTCGGGTGGAAAAGAGTGAGCGAGGGGAGGGGAGCGCAACCAACCAAGCAGGGTCCCGGCTTGCATGATTGATTAAATACTGATTCCCAGGCAAACGAGCCGCACACACACACGCACGCACACATAAGCTCATATAAACGCTGGCATACATCTTTGCCGGAGCAGTTCTTTTCCCGTTCGTGTCGGTGGAAAGCTGTATGTTTGTCCCTTTTAATTTATCCATCCTGTTGCCTGGCCCGCGTCCTGCCCCGGACATACCGAACTTTCTGTTCCTGGCATTCGACAAGGCCGAAACATAAGAAATCGATAAACCTACAGCATCGCATACGAAGGCTTATGATTCACGTAATGCTCCAACAGTATTGCATACATGAAAGCATACAAATAAATTCCAAATGCTCTTTATGTACATGCTAACAGTTTTTACTCATATTCTCTAACTAAAAATAGCACTTCTAAAAGTTGAAAAACAAAAAATGGCAAACAGATGATAATTTAAGAATTACATTTTTTTTAAATTCATACATTGTAGAGATCAAGGTGTAGCAAGACAATGTAACTGTAGAACAATAAGATAAGTCTTAAGGGAAACAGAAAAGAAATTATCAATCAACATTCAGTGAAGTTTAGAAATCTTTAAAAGAAGTAAAATGTTTTAAAAGAATAACGTAAAAAAATATATAAAATATAAAAACGTCTACGAAGAATGAAAAAGAATTATCAGAACATAAAACAACTGGGTTCTTCACGTTGGCAAGGTTCTCAAAACAACAACAACACTGCATTCGAGTTTGTTTTATAGTTGCTATGGCTTGATGAGACAATACAAATTTAATGGGAACGAAACAAATTTGTAGAGTTCAAAAGTCTTTTAAAGAAGTAAAATGTGAAAAAGGATAACGAAAAATAAATTGTTCAACAAAACTCTTCTTCGAAGAACGAAAAAGAATTATCAGAACATATAACAACTGAGCTCTTCCTCTGGCAAGCTTTTACAAAGGCTTTATGGGAAGTAGTACACAACACTGGACGAGGAGCTCGATGAGGGTTACATCACATAGAACCGCGAAATTTATCGAGCATATATGAGGCCTGGTCACATTCGTGTACACCTCCTGTTTAGGGTCTCTGACTGTTGTTCACGCTATTCTTTGTTCAGCCAACCCAGCCACAATTCAATTACGAGTCGATTGTCTTGGTTGGGAAGAAAACGGACCAAGAACGGAGTGAGACTGTATGCGCTTTGCTGTTCGCCGATTGACACGTTGTCTGTTGTACACCTCACCCCCGGTCAGGCGGTCGCTTAAGACGTGTCGAGGTCCGTATGGTGGATCAAATTGGATGCCGACAATTCCGTGCGCCATTAGCCAACAGCGTGGAACCGGACTGGACGCCTTTTCCGACGGTGGTGGAATGAGCGGAGGGGGGCCTTGTTCCGCGATGCTGCGACGCAAAGTCAATGACTTTTCCACGGCCCGTAACCCATCAATCAAAATTGACCAATGGTGGCGGTGGCGCTCTTTTTCCTGTTCGACTTATTTTTCCAGACTCTGGACATATGGAGGGGTTTTGCTGCTTGAAGGTGCTCGAATTTCGCTCGCAGAATAGTATCTCGCCTTAATGACGAGGGTTAATGGTGGCGCGATTGCACCATGAGGGTTAAGTTTCAGTAAACTACGACGATGACATCCATTTCCCGAGAAACTAAGCATTCAACAAAAATCTCTCACTATAGTCTCAACACAAGTCAATGGAAAATATGCAAGCTTACTTGCTTCACAAGAATGTTTATGTAAAGGTAGTTATGCAATTTTTGCTAATTTAGCAAGCAAGTGAAACATGAATAAAGGAGATGAATTTGTTTGTCATGTTTTATTAATATTAAACATGTCAAAAATGTGAAAAATGAACTTCCTGAAAGCAAACTAACTAACTAACAACATAATATCAATTTTACACACAACAAGCATTTCTCGAAACGAACAAAACATCACTAAATGTACAGAACAGATCAGGAAATATTTAAAAGTATTTTTTAAGGTCTGTTGTCGTCCTTAAAAACTTAAAATAACTAAACACGAAAAAACTTTATCATAAAAATCACTAGTGTAATGAAACATACATTTTAATCTTGCGTTCAGCGAAATCTACACGAAAACAACACAAACAAACGAAACTAAATCAGGATTGGAAAAGCTGCAAGTGTTGCACATTACTTCAATCTTTTGTTTACGTTTGTCAAATTGTTTCTTGCTCGGCGAACCGTTTATGTTAATCAATTGATAAACAATCGGTGACTATCAATATGTGGAACAAAATTGCTTTATCAGCTCAATATCAAACAATTATCAAACAGTTTTTTACATTTTCCGATTGGTGTACACTTTGTGTAAACTTTTATCTTTTGGGTATTAGGCTGTAGGCTAGCATAACATGTTTAGTCAATGTTATGGAAGCAGAAAACGTCCCATGGTCACAAATAAAGTAACCTCAACCAACAAACGAGTTACTCGATCGATAAAATAAAACAATCTAAGTGGCTCGCAGTCGGTCGTGAAATCGAATCGTGGTCCTATTCCTCCTAGGCAGCAGCAAACGCACTTGTGCTTCCGAACCCGGGATTAACTTCGTTTTTGTCCATCACCAACTATTTCGTCCTTCGTCCTTCACACACATTTCCCCGACGTGCGCGCCCCGGCGTGGTTTGGGTTTCCTTTTCCTCTTCGGGGATAGATGTCTAGAGTCTAGCCTTCACGCTAGACATTTGCCAAAATTTCACGGTCGAGGCCAACCACCGTGTTCGTCGTCGTCGTCGTCGTCTAGGCAAACATAGGACAGAACGACTACCGATACTTGTTTGTGCAATATTTCTCATGGTGCGTGCCAGAACGGCGTGTGTTTTGTGTCTCCCTATCGCCTTTCCCCCACACGAAGCCGGTGTCGAAGCCGTTTGTGTTATGTTGTATTCTACTTTCCCTGTTCTCTGGCACACGCTCACTTTCTTTCGCTCACCCATCGCTTTTCCCTGCCCCGTTGTTCGTAAACAAACCGGCATCGAGTGACGAAATTTTATTTTTATGTGCTATTTCCACTCTTGTGCGGCCCTTTTTACGCGCGGGATTCTCCTTTGCGCTGTGTTTTCCTCTCTCGTTTGACTTTCATTATTAAATCTGTGTTTTTTGTTTTCATTTTACAGTTATTCTCCTCCTTTCTATGGTTCTACATTTGGCGTCAATTGTTAATGTTGGTTTTATTTTCCCTCCCGTTCCGCTTTCCATCTTCGCCACGTGGCCATCGGTTGGTGGGTATAGGTGTGCATTTTTATACATTTGATCCTCTTCCTTGTTTCATTTCCCATTCACCCTCCTTTCTCTCACGCCAGCTGGCGCAAAACAGAAACATCAAAATGTTTTCCCCTTTTCTACACAACCATTTCACATCCCGGATTCTCGTTTGTTTATTTCCTACGCACACACACCAAGGCACACTAGCGGAAGGAAGGGCTTGGCACAGATAGAAGAGAGTAGAATATCAACATCTTACTTAGCGCGCCGATTTGGTCCAGCGTTTCTTTTTATCATTCTCGAGTACATTTTCACCCCTCCTCCCCTCCCCTTCTCCCCATGCGTTTTGGTCTTTTTTGTTTTGTTTCGCTTTCTCGGTGGCCCTCATCCCTTACCAAAACCCGACGACTCTGCTCGCTTAACACACTTCTCTTCTCCGGCCGGCTTATTTTTATCCCCCTTTATACATACGCCTTTATCGTCGCTTCCCTCCGGTGCTCCTTTGGCCGGGCTCCGCTGTTTCGTAATATTTAACTTTAATGTTTTGTTGCTGTTGTCTTGTCCTCCGTTACTGCTGTCCTCTTGGTCTTTTTCCCCCCGGTTTATTGCCCACTTTGCCACTTCACGCATGTGCTCACGCACAAACAATACCACCGAACACCCCCACACCCGGAGGAGCCAGGTTCGTCAGTTTTGTTTTTATCGGCTCGTTCTCGTCGCTGGTCACAACCATCAGCTGTTTGTTGATATTTTCCTCCTCTCCATTTTGATCTTTGCATTCCTCCTTGTTGGCCCGATCCGTTTGCACACGATCTCAGTTCTAGCATTTCGTTTTGTTTTGTTTGGTGTACCTTGTTGTTGTGCAATTCTTTTCCATTTTCCTGTTCCGTACTTTCACCACTAGGTTTTATGTTGCATAATTTTCTCGCGCAATTATATCCTTCTTGTTAGTTACATAAGAATATGCTAGTGTGGTCTTGCTTTAATTTAAATGTTTTTTGTAATTTTTAATCTTTTGTACATCAATAGGCTTCTCAATTGTTAAAATTTGTAGCTCTTTTTCAAATTTGAATTGACAAATAAAAATGACCACGAATTACAATACCATGTGACCTATAGCATTTTTTACTGTTAATGCCCATTCTTGTTCGGCTAAACTTCTGATGCTGTTGAAAGAGTAAAATTATTTTTTCCTGGGCGGGGGTTTTTGTTTGGCTTGCGACCGGAAAATGGCGCATTCGTTTCCTTTTTTTCCCGCTACAGTGTGTGTATCTTCTTTTTATTACATTTTTATTTAAACTTTTCCGTTCTGTATTCTTTTTTTTTTTTTTTTTGGCCGACGAGCGCGCGCGGTTATCGATCCGGTGATTTTTTCCCGGGCTCCAGTTGGCCCGGGCTTTTCTCGCCAGCATCAGCAGAAAGAGTTGCTTCAATTGCAAACCATAATACATCCCCCTGACCCAAACGCCGATGGTGGCGCTCGTGTCTTGGGGAATGGGACACCCGCGTTCGGTTTTCGAGAAACCAACTCGAAAAAAAGGGAATCTCAAAGGCACACACACCAAACTGATGCGCTTCGTCCTCGGCACCATGCCAGTGCTATCCCCAACCCCGGTGGTCACAAGGGGTTGCCAAGGGGTTGCACGATAAAGGATGGCGGTGCGCCATTCTCGGACCTGGTCAGTATAGTGCGTACTAAATGGAGGGGCCGGAGGGAGGCTGAAAGGAGCGGAAGGGTGTGCACATGGGCTCCGATCAAAGACGAGAGAGGGAAAAAAACTTAATTACTATAGAAAAAAAAAAATAAAATGGGACATGCAAACAAAAAAACCCCGAGCCGTGGTTCTCCGGTTTGGTTGTATCCTTTATTTTTAAATTTTTCATTCCCGTTACCCGTTTCACAATTTAACCAAAAACTTTTTTTTATTAAAAAAAGGGAAACCTCTGCTACCCTCCTCACCTCGGTCACCTACCTCTTCCCAGTGACGGTGCAGGGCGGGAACGCAACAGCAGTATCAGCATGGTATACATATTTCATTCCATCCTTGCACCGACATTTTTCTGCTCCCACCGGAACTCCCATTTCGCGTTGAAGGACGACGACGGGATGAAGGGAAGGTTGAGTTGGTGGACCCTCCCACTCTCCCCCTCGTCGGTGGTACGTACATAACCGAACCGGAATGCCGACTGTCCAGGTTCAGGTCCGAGAAGGCAGCTCGCAATGGACTTCTCATGTTTTTTTCCTCTTTTCCTGGCTAGCTTTTTCTTCCTCTTCCTCGCTAAGTTCAAAATCATCTTCTTCCACCGCTCGTTTAATCGAGCACACAGTTCTTCCAGCGGATGGGATAACACACAAAAAAAAACTAACATAATAGAGAGCTTGAAATGAGAAAAATGTCCCTAAGACTTGGGGCTAGCTGAATGATCCCCCTCTCCCCCCGGCCGGAGGAGTGGCCGGCCATCGAGAGAACCATTCGGTAAGATTTCAAACACAATTCCCTGCGTTCCACCGCAACCCCCCCTCCTCCTTTCCCCTTCGAACGATAGTGGAAAAAATGGAATCTTTTTAAATGGTGGAAAATGGACGAGGAAATTGAGACGCGGGCGAGAACGTGGCAGCAGAGGAACGGGGGGTGGGTGGTCGAGGGGCCGAAAGGACCCCAGTGCTGGTCAGAAGTTTTAGCAGAGACTAGAGCCCGAGGACAAGGGTTCCGACGGAGGAAGGAAGAGACACGTCGAAAAAAAATGTTGGGGAATTAAAAACTACCGAAGAAACGCTCCTCGATCACGAATGGGCGCGAAAACGAGACGGCCAGAGGATCCCTGGAGCAAGGGCGTTGGTTGTGGTGGAAGGAGGGGGGGGGGGGGGGGGGGTTTGGGGCAGGCGAGGGATTGTATGTCCTCGCATAGAGCCGAGAAAGAGCGAAGAAAGCAAAGGATTTCCCACTCGGAACAACCAACTACTCCGGGAAAGGCCCCCGCCACGCCACACGCCTCCTCCCCCCTCCACCCCACAAAACCGGGTGGAGGAGTATTAGATTTTTATTTTCTCTCCACCGCCGAACGGGGGTGGTGCATTTAAAAAAAAATATACATAAAAGAAAAGGACCGAACACTCTCACTCGCCTTCTGGAAAAGCCAAATGGTTCGCAAAACAGTGGGGAGGGGGGATTTTTCACAAGCGCCTCCGCTCTCACCCCCCCCCCCCCTCTCCCCCACCCATCCGCACCAATGGAACATTTTTCTCAAATTATTCCTCGGAGAAGAACGGTTGAGCGAGCTCAATTCCGGGTTTTTAAAAAAGAAAGTCAGCTTCCCTCGCGTTCGTTGACGGTTAAGACCGGGGAGGGTGGTGGGTGGTGGTTAGATAAATAATCAATACAAACGACGCCCTTTTTTCGTGATTTGCGCGCGCCCGCCCGATCTATGGCGTGTTGCCCTTTGGCTGGAAGTGGACACAGCTTCCTCTTCTCAAACCGTGATTAAATGTGGCCCCTTTTTATGCTCGTAAGCTGTGAAATGTTCCACCGTTTGAAGTACGAGACAGATCAATTCCACGAATGAAAATGTCCCATCTCTCGCGCTTATCTCGGTGCGGAGGGCAAGCACGGAAAGCATTCACCCAATGGAGACGTGTTCGAGGACGAAAGTGTTGTTCCTCTTTCATCTTTCTGGTCCATCATCATCATGCTCACTTTGGACGAATTTTTCCACCCTAATGACGGGAAAACAATACATAATAGACACACATACACATACACACGCACACCTTCTGTCATTAAGCAAAAGGTCTGAAGACGATGTTCAGTGTGTGTTTGTGTCTCGTCACCTTCATTTCAAGCGTTGCCTGGCCTTTAGCTAATGCTTGGCCGTTTTTTTATTTCACTGTTGTTGTTGTTGTTTTGGTTCAGTTTGCTCCTTAAATAGGAGTGAAAAACAGATGGATTGCCGAACCCGCGAGAAACAGTTTCCACAACGCGCGCGCACAGACACAGTTCTGCCACGTACACACCCGGAGTAGCCTTACTCGAAAGGAGGAAAAAATAGTAGAACTCTCCCTCGGATGTATACAAACGCACGCGCACATATAACGGAAGACGAGGAGTAAAAAAAAAGTAGACACACACACACATACTAATCGAAACGGCAACACGCCATGGGAGGGAAAAAATCCTTCGCCGAAGTAAGATAGTGGGGTCGAAAAAAAAAATCCCTCTTCCCCCCGATACTCGGTGGTATCCTGGAAGGGAAGGGAAGGACGTGGCCAGGAAGGGGCGACGCAGCACAATATAAGAAATGTTTATGTGCTGCTTTTCTCCTGGTTTTTTCATCTTTCATTTTTTTCATTCTGTTGGTTAGCTCCACCACCATGAACTCGATTTTTTCCTGCCTTGCAGCCCCATCTTCCCAACTTTTCACTATCCCTTTCGGTTTCATCCCTCACTGTGAAGCGATGGCTCTATTTCTTGCCTCTTCACACGAACGATCATCTTCAAAACAAGACCTTCCTCCCCCCTCCTTCCCCCTGGGCAGCCCCAAGCTCTCATGCTGGTGTGCTTGAGGGAAAACTTTTGTGCAGCGGCGAAAAAACTCCTTCCCGAACCGGAAAAAGGAACGTAAGGGGGCTGCTGTAAAAAGGGGTTGCGGTGAGCGCGAGCTGCAAACGGGAACCAATGGCAATGGTCAAACCATGTGGGGCACCAAAAAAAACCCCGGAAACTCACACATACACAAACACAAACGAACAGGAAACACCAGAACATGGAGAAGCTGGACGAAAGACGAACAAAAAAAAATATATCGACAGACATCGTCCTGTCAGTTCCTTCCGGAAGATCCAACCCATCCCCCCACACCCCCTCCCTTTCTTCCAGGGTTGCCGTGGTGAAGAAACTTCCGCCTCCCTTCCCCCCAGGGGGAGGGAAAACGATGCGCCGCTGGTCAAACGTTGCGAAGGACGACACGCGTTTTTTTTTTTATGCGCCACGTTTAGTTCGCAAGAAGGCAAGAACCACGCGGGCATGTATGTATATGTGTGTGGTATCTCCACTCCACGTACGGTCACCGGGAGTCAGTCGCCGTTCACGATCATCGCACGCCATCGTCTTTATTAGGGACAGCTTTTCCGGGCTGAACATAGGGACTCTTCCATACGGCAGGCAGCCCCAACAACAACGGCCAACCATGAAAATTCCGCCGGAAACCCGATGACGAATCGATGCGGGCAGCAGAAGCGCCATTTTTGCCAACGTCTCATTCTCGCGTTTGGGAGAAAAATGCCTTTTCATTTTTGGTTTTTCTTCGATGAGGTAACCAATATAAGACATTCCCCCTTTTGCTCATTAGGTAATAGTGGATCGATCGATGTGCCGCCGCGCGGATTGGTAATTAATGCCGGGGTGGAGAAGAGGGGTGGGATAGCACACAGCTTTTGTCGGAAAATTATATGGCCGGGAAATCGCAAGATCAATCGAAGATGTGCAAGAGTCCTTATGATTAATGAATATCGGTACGTGCGGGAAAAATTCCGTTGCTGGCTCAGTAAAATCAGAAAGACGAAAATGCCATCACCAGTAGATTAATTAATCTTTGAACAAATAAAAATGGTATGGTATAAGGAACAATCTTACTTATTATGTTGATTGTAAATCCCCGCGGAACAGAGTTTTAATTTAATGAAACATTTTCAGCATTTTCGTAATTAAAGTTGCGGGTAAACTAGGTACATTTGTAGAGAATATTAATTCGTAAGTAATTTTGATCACAAAAAACAGGCAATAAGTCCCACAAAGCTCAAAGGGAACATGCTTTAGGCCAATTAGAAATGGGACGAAAAGGTGTATTAAAAAGTTAAGTTGTCGTTTATGCAAAGACTTAAAGATTAACATTTTCAAGTAGTTTTCAACAACTTTATTATCATTCAAAAAAAATTCATGGTCAACTACCTTTTCGAGCCCTTATTCTATGGTTGCTTTTCAGATGCCTGACAAGGAGGGCACGATAAGTTTCCCTGAAAAGGCTATGGACGTGGGCACTCCCGTCCGTTGCAATGTCCTGCACTTCAACGGTCAAGCAACGTGGCATGGTGGCACGCACAAAAAAAAGAAAAATCTACGCCTTCAGTTTTTAATCGCACAGCTGCTTACATAAATGCACGCCTGCGCGAAAGCCGCCCGTCGAATGTCTTGCAATATGTCGCCTATCCCGCCTATCTTCGACCGAGATTTCTTAGTTCAGCGTGAGGGGCAATATAAAACGCAGAAGATGATAGATTGCACGAAATCGATTGCGGAGATAATAATTACTGGAAAGATGGATGCTCCATGAGCATATGTCAAAGTCCAAAAGGCTCTATGTTAACGCAAATTCATGTTTGATATCCATCAACAAATTATTACAATGGTACCTAGTTTAAAGACATTTATTTTATAAAATAACAGCTGAAGTTCAGAAGCATTAATTTAATGCAAATTATTGAAAAAAACATTACCGTTTCAAAGATCAAACCCACCGGAGTGCTCCAACTTCTCCCACAGTCCAACCATTGGAAGCAAGTGTGAGTTGTTTCCAAGAACCGCCAACCCCCATTAGAAGAACCTCTCGACTTCACGCCATCAAAGTTTATTGAACCGGAAGACGCAACCTGCGGTCATTAGAAAAGCACCGGACGCCAAAACAGCCAATGGCAACGTTCGCGAGTTGGTTGGCTGTTTCGCGAATGATCGCGAAAATAAATTCTACCAGCTGACGTTAGCGCTGCGGATACATACGTTGGCATATGCACAAACTTGAGCTCCGGAACATTGAAAGAGCACACAGTGAAAGTGCAAATAAAAGTAAATTTTATTTATTTCATTGAATATTGATGTTCGAATAATAGTCACGCTGGAGAAGATCAACAAATAAAGCGGGCTGTACCCATGGAAACTTGGGTAATACACTGCGTGCATCGAAGTTAGCTTAAAAAATACTCTGTTCCGTCACCAAGAAGAAATTGGTAATCTTATTACTTAAACGAAAAAGAATTCAACAAACAAACAAGAAAATTTAAATCGCAACTCAACGACAAAAACGCAACATTTGCCCTCCATTTGACAAGTTTCGTTGAACGCTGAAAAACATTCGGAGACGAAGGAACAACGAGCTAGTTTAAATGGGTAAAGAGTTAAAATGAAATGAAATTGCTTTACACTTTTTCATTCCAAATTTAGTCAAAAACTTGCTAGTATTGAGAAAAAGTAAAAATAAATTTAAAGGCTCAATTTTCTTTTCATCAAAGTACACTCAAAAGTAAGGTTCTGTGGATGCATTTATGTACAACATAAAAGCATAAGCGAATTTGTGTTGGCATTTAATCGTATTTGACGACTCTTAAGTTTGAATTTTTAGTAAGTTGATGCAAGTAAGAAAAAAAAAAAGCTAAAACTAATTCGTATCTTTGGTTTTTGAGGTAAATTCGTCGTGTGATAAAACCTTCGTAACAAGATCCGTTCAATTGCAAGCAATTTATTTTTCATATTTTACATTTTGGATAAAGTTATGTTAACCGAGTCTTTGTAATCTTGTCCATTTATTGTGGGTTTTTGGAATAACGCCTTAGGCCCACTGAACCTTCTGCGTGGTCGTGGCGCACATTACTAAACTCATTCAAGTAACATTTCGGGCACACAAACGGGGTATCCGTCATGATCCGAGCATATAATGCTATGGGCGAGTATCCGCCAACTTCGCAGCGTGTTCGTTTGATCGTGTACGATGAAGTAAATACCACCACCACCACCACCACCATTAACCGGACTGATCGAATGCTCCATCATCGTGTGCGATGCACAATTAAGCCGAAATCGCACGCAGCCTCGCATCGCCAAGAAGATGGCGAACAAAGGCGCAGAAACAGAAGTCTGCAAAAATCCACCCCGTCCGCGACACGCCGAACCCGCTCCCCCTCCCGGGTGGTGGGGGGGATCGACAGGAAACGGCCTCTGCGAGAGTGGCGTCGGCGGCGCGACCGGCTCTTGGTGCTGGTGGTGGTTGCCGGCATCCGGACGCGCGCGCGCGCACACTCAAACAGACGCATAAGCGACGCCGCCGCGGTTACGTGGAGCCAAACAGCAGCGACGAGACGCTGATCATCGCTTTGAACGTTTAGACCTTGAACCTTCTGCCGGCAACAACCTCTCCTTGCTCGCCGGCCGACCCTGGGTCACCCCCCAAGCCCCCCCGCCACGACCCGCTGCGGCCGCGATGCGATGGTGTGCGTCGGTTTGCCGGCCGGTCCCAGGCCAAGCCACGGCTGTACCTCTTTATGATCCGCAGACTTTGATGCCATGGGAAGTGGGATTAGTTTTAAGCAAGTGCAGGAAACTAAAACCTCCAAACTGTAGACAACAAAAAAGTAAAACAACTGTTAAACAAACACATCTTTTGTACAATAAATTTAAAACCCCATAATTACTTTAACAATATGTGAAGCACAATACAACATAAACAATAATTTGCAGAATAAACTGCCTAACAATTGAGCGTTTAAGTATAACACTATTGTTGTAACAGAAAAGATTCGTTTATATTGAAAAAAGATATAACTTGATATAAACTGAAAATCGAAAGCTACATTCAACAAACACTATCCCTTTCTTTAAATGATTACGAAAAATATATGAACAATTGTAAAATTAAAAGATACATAAATCATATTCGTCAAGTAATTCACCAAAAAAGGTGAGAAGAGTTTTTATAACCTTAACATATTTTTTCCATGTTTTGTTTGATTCATAAAACAATCATTGTGATGCAACTAAAATTAGATTTATTACCACTTTTTAAATGTAACTATCTCTTATGATATTCCAGGGCAAGTAAGATACAAATTAAACTCTTCAAAAGGGCGGTTGTAATCCGCATAAGACTGGATAATGAAGAGAGTTTTTATTATGAAATATTTAATATTTTAAAAAAAACATATAAATCATCCCCAGTTAAGCAAAACACTCCAATATTTCGATTGCTTCAGCCATTAACCGTCCCGCAAATGTGAAAATTAAGCGATAATTACAACCAACCAATGTGAAAATCAATTCACCGATGCTCGTAAAACTTCGCTTCGAAACACCATAAAATGTTTATGCATGTCAATACGAGTTTTATGAAGCTGCTTGGAAGTCCCTCGCGAGTTGCTCATGTGCGGGGTGGTTGCGGGAAGGGAAGTCCAGAAGAACGCACAAGAAAAGTCTGACACAGTTGCATCCGCCGCAAGATTCGCATGCATTCTTGAGCAGCAAAACCACGAAGCGAATCGACGATCCGGCGAGGCAAGGAAGTGATAAAAGTGAAATGATATACAACGCCGCCACGTTTATATGTGGTTCTGTTGGTCAAATGTCGGTGTGGGAAGCGCGCAACCGGAGCAAAACGTCTTATCCGCCCTTATCCGTGGCGTCTTTCCTTCCGGAACATCTCTCGTTCGTCTTCCCCATTCCCCGTCTTCTCGCTGAAAGTAAAGACGAGCAGCATGCGAGAACGCTGGCACAATCTTTCCGTAGCGTTCTGTAGCCGTGCGAAGGCGGACGATGGTTTATCGCGTGGTCCTTTTGCATGGTTTTCACCCAGTTTTGGCTGCTTCTTCGTGGAACGGCTGGAGGATTTTCTGGCCACTCCATTCTCGTCTCGTTCACAACAAAAGACCCGACACCAGGTGTTTATGTAAAAAGTTATTAAAACCACATCACAGATCAAAACAGGGTGATATTCTTTGGCTTTCCATGTGCCTCATGTGGTAACCAATCGGCGAATATGAGTGTAAACCACAACAACTTAACGAGTAAGTTAACTTATCATCAAACGTCATGTAAACAGTTTCGTTAAGATTGAGAAAATAGTTTAAGCAAGGAATTCAACATCGAAGAGCAATGTTTGGTATTTTAACAAATATGCTTGTTTGTAAAGTGTTTAAACAGTATTTATAATATTATTTACTTCATCAAGTACAATAAATTGCTCACCTTCATACATTTCAATTGAGATTTGATTAATTAGACCTAAAATGAGGGAAAATGGTCTTCAAAAAGGGGAAGCATTTTTCAAACAGAGCATAATAATAGCCTGTTACGCTGGATATTTTAAATCTTCAAAATTAAAGGTCATTAAATAAACTTTTCCTTATTGATAGAAATCGCGTTTCTTTTATATGTATCCAGTTTTATGTTTCAGTTTGGTTGACGCCTTCGGAAATAATTATCGTTGTATAGGAAATCTGTTGTTGAAAACACTTAAAGCACTTTTATTGTTGTTAACCATGTAATAGAATATTAAACCCAGAAAGCAGACACGATTATGACTATAAGTATTTCATATACACAATCGATAAGGCAGAACAGTGGGCAGAAAGTACGAATAGAGCTCATAATAGAGTTGATTTAAAATTTCCATTTGTTAACTTTTAACAAATTAGCTTCACTAAAACTATCTTAAACATTTATGTATGGAAAACTCGAGTTGATTCTTTCTTAGGCAAAGGGTTCAGTTTCTCATCATCTTGCCTTTACCGAACTCAAACCCAAGCGGCGAAAGCGTCCGAAATCAGTCCAAACCGTACGCGATCGTGGGGAGAAAAACCTAGAAGAAAAACACCTGCTCCGAGATCGAGGTGAAAAAGCAAAACCTTGATTGGATGATCGAATCGATGCCGTACCATATGCTGCCCCATTGAATGAAAGATGGCCACAAGATGCCGGCCGGTGTAACGCCAAACCGAGGCGTACTGTAATAACCAGTCAACCACGGTGGCAACTCTTCTCTTTCTCTGTCTTCCCCCGCTTTTGTAAAGCTTCGGAGCCCAGCGATCCACTACTTTATGTATGTCCCCCGTCCCGCTCACACTTGCACCAGGCACCAGGCGGCGGGTGTTTTCCCTCGGTGGTGGTGCATCCGTTTTCCCTTGATCCAGAGACGGACGCGCTCAGGTGGCTCCGAACGCTGTCCCGTCGGAAGAGAGACACGCAATAAGAAAGCCAGCCCAACAAGCGTAAGCCGTCGGCGGAATGAACGAGAAGAAGAGGCAACGCTGCAGCTCGAGCTTGAGGTGGCCGCGTCATCGTCGTGCGGCATACAAAGCTGGTCAAGCGTAGTCCGACCACGCGCACACACACAGATAGCCGAAAGTCCCTTCGAAGATCTAAGGGAAGAAAATCACCTGGAAGGAGTCACGTCACGTCTTTACACCCTGGTCCATCAGCAATACCTACGAAATGGTCGATCGATTCTTAGGCAGGGACGCCTGTACCGAACCACAACGTCTCGGAGTCAGCAGAAGAACGGAAAAGCTCCCGGGTTCTTGGTCCAGTTACCGAAGCATTTTGCGGATTGTTTCAATTCAATTATAGCGTCAAGTTGCGGCTAGCGATAGAACATGGGCAGGTGCTGTGGACGGGACATTGCAGATCTTATTTGTTACGTTTAAAGATGGTCCGATGTATGCATTTCTGTATAGATTGCCTACAAAAAGTCAGCATATCTGAGGAAAGTAAAAAATCTCCCGACAATAAATTGTTTATTCGACGACCAACTGAATCCAGTGTTGCATATAAGCTCGACAGTAAACCATTTATTCTACATTTCCTCTCAGGCTTAGTCCTTGGCAGCATGAATGCCTGTTTATGGCTTTCGGTATTCCCCGAACTCGGATGATCCCTTTGACGGGGTACACCGGACCGAACTTCTACCGTTACCTGTCCTTCTGTAGCATTCCAGCGTCCCAAAATCCCGAAAGGTAGCTGGTCACAAAACCCTACCCCTGTACCTGGAGAGAAAGTTCTGGACGGTTGCATGGGACAACGAGCCACATCCGAGGTTTTTGGCACTCACTCCAACCCCATGGAATGGTGACTCTATTTCAGCTCGAAATGATCTTCTGCAGAACCTACATTTTCACTCCAGTGCACACACGAGTCACTTGACCTGGAATGGGTCCGACATCATGGGATTGGTAGTACCCCGCGTACGGGGTACGATCATCGAAATTGGAGAGCAGAACATTTCGCTTCGACGCTTCTTCCTGCGGGTTTCTTGAGCCCACACGCACACGAACACCGTGCACACGGGGATACAGACAAGTGTACCCATACAGGTACAGCCTGCACGCCGTTGATCATCGCTCGGGAGAACCTCCAAAACTTTATGTGCGATTTGGACATACTGCATATGCGGCTTTGGTTGGTTCGCCGGCATCATGATCGCCATTTTGAAGTTTGGCGATCGACGAAGTACTGGAGGGTGCAATTTTTTTTTTTTTTTGGTTGAACAGGATTAGATTCGGCAAGAATTTAAGGCTCAAAATTAAAGAAAATTACGAAGAGGATCATCAGAAAGGGATAAAATCTTACTATATTGAAATTCGTGTTGATGAACTTAGCTCTAATTAATAATTGTTCTCTTGGGCTCTTAATAAATAAGGCACTATCCAATGCATCTCTAAATTACGCAAATCCTACGACGAAAAAGATATGATTTAGAGCAGTATTTACCTGAAAATCGGAAGCTTTTCAGCCTTGCACACACCGTGCTCGCATGCGGGATTTCCAATAGTTTTCCAATTTCGAATGTCTTCTTCACTGCCAAACCATGACTCAGGCAAGCTGCCTGCAACTCAGACAGCGGTGTTGTAAAAAAGTTTCTTCCGCCGCAAGATCGCACTCTTGAGAAGCAAGAAACACTTGACACTTGCACCTGCCCAGTTTGTTAAAAAAAAACACCTCACAATCAAATCACGTTGTTTCGTTACAACAAAGTACACAAACGCACACACACACACATACACACGTACAGTATATAAATTTATGTACTCAACCGATGGTGAGAAACGGATGGATATAGCAACCTAAACCAGTCCCGCAAGAGAATCACGGATAAATAGTCCACTTTCGCCGTTTGACGTTGCGATTTCGCGCACAGTTTGGAACCGTGGACCAGCACTCGGACTGATGTGGCACTTGGCAGACTTGGATGACAACGAACGGTTAATGTACTGGTTTTTGTTTCAGTCGAAATAATAAATCCCCAAAGTCCAATTCGAACGTTAAATCATCTAAAACAAGATAACGAGACAATCGTTTCCTTTACCTCCCACACAACTTTATTGCGTATTCATTAACAGGCTTTGTGGAACATGCAGTTAATCATTCAAGAAACTGGTGATGTCTTTTCGTTTTGCTCCAATAAGTTTATTCCAATTTGTTTTCCTAATTTAAAACATTACTTATTTTAATGAAATAAAGCAAAAGACTGTCCTTTGGGTAATAGATACACCTGTTTGGGGGTTTTATTTTTGAAACTCACAGGACTGCGTTAGGGGAAGTTGCAACTGAGCGTTGCAAAAAACAGCACACCACGTAGCGCAAATGGTCGCCGTCGATCGCAATCCAATAATCGTACCGCACAACACACACAACGTGGAGTCCCAGTGCTCTGCCGCGAAACGTGGTCGAACGAACAATGATGGTGGTGATGATGCGATGCACCGGCTGCTTTCAGCTGGCCGAAAAAGAAAACAAACGAAAACGACGACGACAACAACAAACAAAACGACCTGCAAACGCCAGTCGGCAGAGGAAAAGCAACATCATATCAGGGAGCCGAATGGCAGCCAGCGGTTTCGAGCAGTTTAGCATCGGTGCTCGAATGGAAACGAGGCGACCCATCTCCCATTCGCCAGCTGGAAGCAATCAATCGAAGAAGGCAGCGAATATGGAGCAGCAGCACAGCTAGGTTGTTGTATGCAATAGTACCTCTTCGAATTTCCACGCATCCATCCAGGCGAACTGGAGAGAATCGTGTAGAAAACGGACTGAATCCATGAATGGGATGCCAATAGAGGGACACACACCGGGTTGCTTATGCCAAACATGGCGTTGGATGAGCAATAACTCTCCACACACACGCGGCACAAGACAATGATCGGTGAGAAAGAACCGAGAAAGACTAGGACAGCTATGGACTGCACCGCCATCACGCGGTGCAGAACGATGGTTCAAACAAGCAAAAAATACCCAAGAAACCACGGCCAACTGGATACCAATAGGGGGGCAACAATGAACGTGAGGAAGATGGAAATATCCATCTCGCACTCTTTCGTCACTCGTAGTGTAAGGTGACCAGAAGAGGCATGGAAATGGATTTGGAAAAATAAACATGGTCTGCATGGACAGATAAATCTCACATACAACAACGAGAACGAAGCGATGCCGGTGGTTTCGTCATCCTCCGGTGCCCCAACTGCTCGAATTCCAGCAGTGAGAAGGCTCCCCAACATGCCTCTCCCTTCCGGCAAAGTGCGAAGTATCTACGAGCAGGTTCTTCGTGTTCACGAACATCTTTATGTATAGAGTTATGCTATGTAAACATATAGATTTTTTTTGTTTTGCTCTGCCCCTCCATTACCGGCTTACCGGGTCGTATGCAGCGGTATGCGGCGAACATAAATAATCCATAGTAACGCGCATAACGCTACTGTAACGCTGTAGCGAAACGCCGTTAGCTAGGAACAAAAATCGGAGATTTTGAGACTGCTTTGCAAAGGTAGTTTTGTACGTTGCTGCCTGTTTAATTCCAAAAAAATGAGCTATGTTTTTTGCTTAACATGAAGCTTTACTTCGTGATTGTCATGCCTTTAAAAAAATGTTTGGAAATAGAGAATTTGGGTTCATAACCCAGAATGTAAAACAGGCCACGTCAGAATCACACACTTTTGGAGGATTAAGTATTTGAAGAGGAAAGTTGTCAATGGAATAAGCAAATTCATTTCTCACTTCCAAACCTCCCTCATCCTGATCCAAAGAAAACAAAATATCAGATTTTTTTCCGATTTCATATGGTAAGAAAACATCGCCAAATAATCCAGAAAAGAGCACCGGCAAAGCCATGTTTTCATGATCCCAAACGAGGGCCGGAGTGTGTGGGTACGCAACATCCTTACCACGAGGCGGTAGAACATTACAAAAATCCGAAGCAAAACAAAAAGGCACAATTTTATCGTTTCTGACTTTTGCTTTGCCGGTTTCTATTCGAGTTGATCCATCAACGCGTCACCGCTGACGCAAGGAAATAAACACCATCTGCTCGACAGATCGAAGACGGCGACGACGACGACTTGCACTCCCGGGTATGTTTTCCTTCTTCTCTTTTCCGATCATTCCGTTCCGAACCGAGGCCACCATAGCAAATAATTTCGAGTCCCTTTCATTCTGGAACTACGGGGGCCTCGCGGAATGCTGCGTTTTAGAAAGATTTGTTTGTTCTCTCCCTCCCGCTCTTCATACCCTTGTTTCCTTCAATGCAGACGGTTTAAGAATTAACACCTTCCACCTGTCTACGAGCGTGCGTCGAAGAGTTTTAGTTTGGTTTTGGGTGGGTTGTCGATTTTGATTCTGTGTTACTCGGGGTCCACTACAGAGCGACGTCGCCTGACAGGCGCTGAACTCCATGCAAAAAAAACCTAGCGCGATTCGCGCGACATCGCGCAAGGTTTTTTTTATATGGAGTTCAGCGCCTGTCAGGCGACGTCGCGCTGTAGTGTGGACCCCGAGTTAGCGTCATGTTTGCCTTTCGCGTATTCTCCGGCAGTCAAATGCGATCGGGCTGGTCGAAATATGCTCATTTGCACACTCCAGGTCGATGACGATGACACCTCACTATGGTAAACAATAAGATCGAATCAATGATTTTTATGTTGGGATTGATGGGAAAAGAAATTACAGGCAAAGTTTTATTTGGTTGCCCATACTAAACTAATGCATGATATTTCCGGGGCACTTGAAAAGGGATACAAAGAATATCGTTCTAAATCTCTAAAGATTCTTTCTCATTGCTCAAATGACACTTCTTAATTTACTCTTCTTATAAATTTATATTTTTCGATCTTGCAGAACGAAAACACCACCAGTTATTCCATAGTGCGAAGGTATGGTGGCGATGATGCGAGTGGTGGTTGTTTTTGTTCTTTTCCTTCCTTGGATGTCAATGACACCTACCAAGACGGCGGTGACTACCACCGACAACAGTCGGCTTGACTATGGCGAGCCAAATATACTGGAGCGTGTCTGAATTTTGATGACAGTACGAGGCCGTTTTATGACTACAACGTTCTGGACGAGAATCGTGAAACATTTTCGTCCGATTCAACGAATTTTGCTATGCCAAAGATCAGTGTCAGAACCTTAAGGCACAGGAGAAACCGTTCTCCAAAATGAAACCAACCAACCAAAATCCTAGATATAATTATCATTTGAATCGTCAAGCAAGAACTATCGATCAAAAAGTGAAGACACAATTGTTTTCGATTTCCATCGAACTTTTTGAGAATCCTTCACATCTTGAATCTATGAATTTATGCTTCAAGCATTCAATTTTTGTAGAACTTCATTAGATCATTACGATCAGCAAGAATAAAGAAATTGGTTTTAATTTCCTAATGAAAAACAAATTTCCTCTGGTTCTAAAAGAAACGGTATTTCAAATTAAAACTTTCGTTATTGTAAAAACGGTTCCAGGAATTTCACTCCTTTTTTATGTCCTCCACTTATATTATTTGTGTGCTAATAGTATCATTTAAGTTGCTTAATTTTCCACCCGAGCCATCGTTTTTCCAGCCTCCGGGCAGGATTGCTTACTCTGCACCCGGCCACACTTCGGCAAGGAAACATTGCTCCTTTTATTAATTTCTTTTTTTTTTATTTTGGAACCCGTGTCAAACCGATTCCATTGGTTGCAGTGTCTCGTATGTACTTCGGGGCTTAAGTATTTATTCATTCGCTGTCTTTTCTTTTTACCCGACTTTTCACTATATCACGATTGGAACTTTTTTTTTTTAAATTTTTTAAAATGCAAATATTTCGTAAATAAAAGATTCGATAAAAAAAGGCAGTGACGACGGGCGGGGAAGGATGAAAACAAGGGGTGGGTTTTTTAAGGGGTGCAGGAAAAGGCAAAAAAAAGAATGAAATTAACTGGACCAGAGAAAAAAAAGCATCTCTTTCAAGTACATAACAATGGCGAATTAAAAATCTAGTGGTCACCGGCCGAAGTTCGGCGTGGGTGAAAGGGAGACGGAATATGTACGGGCGTATATGTACGCGTGCCTAGCATAAGGAAGTGCAAGCGCGATGGAGCATCGGTTTTCGACGAACATGGCAGCATGGGGCCAAGCGTGTTTGTGTGTGTATGTTGTTGCGGGTCGATAAAAATTATACAGACGAGGAGATAAAAAAGGGGAAAAAAAACTACTCGAACTCGACGTTATTCAATGAGGCATAAATATAATCATCGACAGCCGAGCGGAGGCAGCCCCTGGCAATGACGATGACGGCTGGACGAATAGGACAATAGGACGAAACGGTGACCAAAAGTGACTGTTCGCAGTCACTCGGAAATACTTTGTTAGCATTGCAGGTTTTGTAAGAAAATTCTATGTTCCAAAACATTGTTCCGTTCTGTAGCCACAATTACATAGTAGACGATCTTATCCGTTATCAAGTTCGAGAAGGATGTACATTCTCCAGTAGTCATTTCATCCAGGATCAAATACTGAGTACAACAAACAAAAATGTGTCCTGACCAAATTGTCAGACTGCATGCAAATTTTTTCGACCAAATGGCATATGTTGCCCACTTGGTTATTTTTGTCCTTCTGTTGATAAGAACCGGGCGGTAAATCCTGTAAAATAACAGGTTGCATATGCTGCCGGATCAAAAACAGCCGTACTGCAAAAACAAATGAAGCTCTATATATAGAGCATATGCTAGCTTTGTTGAAGCAAACCGTTAATCAAAGCAACGACCAATCCAAACCCAGGAGGGCTGATTTTTCTCGAACGCAGTCAGGCTAGAAGAACGGTTTCCACATGAAATTAATAGGAGCACTTGTTTAAGTGAACACTGTTAGTTAGACTACTCTTTAAAACAAAACGGAGCATATGTAACCGAAAAAACCAACAAATAAAATCGGACATATTGAATTCAAACTCCCAGCGAAATATTTCATCTCTCTGAAATATGATGCAACATTTCGAACGGTCCGGAGACGTGTAATACGCCGCTAGCGCCCTCTAGCGAGGATCATTGAATCAGCTAGCGCCCTCTAGCTCCAAACCTAGCTCGGCGGCCGAGGTGTAGACAAATGAAAGGTCAATCAAAGCTCAAAGAGCATTTGGCTGCGTACTGAGCCGTCAATCACAAAATTGAAATGCAGCTTTCGTTACGATCGAAACAAATTGAATCAAATCCAAAGCATAAAACTACGTTTCAAACTCACCTGCAGCTCGGCCTCGGACACATCAATTTCCCCTCGGTAGACGAACTCGATGATGAACTGTAGGTCGGAAAAGCAGATGTCGGCGGGCAGAATGATGGTGGGATGTTTGCACGGATTATCGAGCAATATTTTCTGAAAGTACGCTGAACATGCCGACAAAACCACCTGTCCAAAACACCGAAAGAAACAAAATTAGCAGGATAAGCCAGAGAATCGCCAACCGTGCAAAGCTGCACCTTACCTTGTGCGCCTTCAGCGAATTGTACTCGCAGGCCAACGTCACATCCACGAAGGACTGCGATTCGAGCAGCTCGTGAAACACGGACGTCATGTTCGACTGATAGTTGTTCCATCTTAAACTAAAATACTGATGCGAAGATCTGGCCGCCTTCGAGTACGGCGATGTCGCAGGATATGTGGACGATGGCAGGTGCGTCGGAGCCGGGCCCGACGATGATGCTTTGGTATCCATGTTTTTCGGTTTCGCGAGCGTTTCCCTTTTTTTTTTTTGTATCGGTTCTTTTTGGCTTTAGTTACAATAATTTGCTATGCATTATTTTTTATAGCAGCCTCATAGACTGCTTGACTATGTGTTTGCCTTGTTTTGGTTTTGCTAATGACTACAATTGGACTAATTGATTGCTTCTTTGATTGAATGGCTCCGTTTGACTATCTAATATACATGGTGCATCAAGCAGTTCTCGGTTGCGCAGAAAATCTGAAAAAAGAAATAAAAAAAACAAATTGTAACAACTGGTGGAGACTTTAGGGTTGTTGCACATCATACGTCGGTAAATTTAAAATCCCACAAACACCATTTATACGTAGAAGCGAAATATAAATTATAATAGAGAGTTCACGTATTATGATCAGTTCAACAGATTTTTTAAAAACTCAACTTGAAAGCTACCAGCTTCGTTCGGAAGTGAGCTTTCAAAAGTTCATTCGCTCGTCATTTTTACGCATCGCTACTGCAACGTGTTGCACTGGAGTACTTCTAGGGCAAATATTTTCATGACCCGTTACGAATGTTATGAAATAATTCTTTTTTATTTTACCACGAAAGGATTGGGGGGTGTAACAGCCCTCGAGGTCCTGGTCAACTTTCAACCAAAAGGATGGTGGAGGTGCTTAAAGTATAAATTTACTTTATGTGTCCTTTTCGCAGTAGATCATATGAAGCTAGCTTACTTTCCCATACGTTTAATGATAAAACATAAGGGAAAATCATGTGCCGACCATATCGTCCGACTACAAAGGGCTCACCACAAGCGCCACGCCGACGAGTCCACCGAGAGTGCGGTTTACCACAACCATGGAAAACGATGGTGGATGGCACATGCGGCGTGCCAATGCAAATAGACAGCCCGGTGTGCCGTTGGATACTAACGTATCCGCGCTCCCTGCCTGGCCACAGGCGACATTGGAGGATGTACGACAGTGGGATACTGTTACTGTTTACCATCCGACGCGGTTCAGCAACGCGTCGTATTCTAAACGTTCCCTTGGGGTATAGAAAAGAGTATCGGGAAGAAACGCAAACAAATGTCACAATGGCGCCTGTGCTTGCACGCTAGTTCGTAAGTTTATCTTGCTCTCGTGGTTTAGGAGTTGGGTTCCCCATTGGATTGGCATCACGGTTTGATCATCCCAATCGCAAAAATCGGATACTGTTCGGAGCTCTCACTCTAAATTTGCACTTTCTCTCTTGCTTCCACTCGCACAAGGGTATGCAACCACTTTCTGCCGCGGCACCGAGCTGCGAGTGTATGCGTGAGCCATGCATGAATTTACTCCCCGCATCACGCTTCCCCTTTTTGGGTCCCACGAACTTGCATCGTTCGTTTCCTCCATTCTTCATGCCCCGCGGCCATTGCCCTGCGTCTGTCGATTTAAATCGCTTTCTGTCTTTTATGCGCTTTTTTTCTCTTTTGCTCATCTTTCGCTTCGCGCCAAAACTATGAAGTGACGTCACATTGCATTTGTTTAATACGATTTTAGTTATCACTTGCGGTAGATATAAAACCATATTTGCGTTGATTACAAGTGAACAAAGTTTTCCAGTGTTTATAAAGTGCAAAATCATAATTTGCGTTGGACCAAAATGTCCGATCTTGATAGAATGAAAATAAACTGGCAATTTCAGTCGTAGGGTCGCAAAGTACCTGAAGATGGATTTACCAGTCGATGAAGAAGCAGGGTCAAGTGGATTGAGTGAGTGAAAATAATGATTTAGTAATATTGAATTAGTGTTAAAGCTTTATTTTCCAGTGTCACAACAATTACATGCCGTTAATCCTTCGGATAGCACCGATATGCCATCTGAACCACAAGAGCATCAAGGAGAAGGATCCATTCATTCCGAAGATCCGAACTTAACGGATTATTTAGAATCGAATTCTATTAGTATGACAGGATGTCCTCTTGTTATCTTTTATATGCACTCTGGCTGCAGCATGTTGCAGTTTCTTCATCAAAAAGTTACCAACATGTTTGTCAGCTACTATTTTAATGCTCGTTACTGCCTATTTCCTTAAAAATACTCACCACCTCTTTAAAATTAATCAAACCTGTCGTTGCTTGCCTAGGTGTCCTACTGATACCCGACCAATTAATACTGGCAGAAAATGGCTTAGCAAAAATAATATCAATAGAATCGTGCATACAATTGGAAAGTTCTGCGCGCGTGACTTGACTTTGCAACCAAGCCAACAGTTTTCTTTTGAATTGAACGTTTTTTAGGTCATCTTCAAGCTTCAAAAGTTCTTCTGTGCTAGATATAGGAGAAAATTCAAAATCCGTCTACTTACGGATGAAGCCTTCTCTAGGCCATCTGACTGCCACCATCGTGTACAAAGTGACATTCGTAGTCGCAGTGTTGCGCAGAACTAAATCCAGTTTGGCTTCGAGCCTCTCATTTTGAAGTCGAAGTTCTCTATTCTGATTTTCTAGTTTAGTGAACTTCTCTTCAAATTTTTCAGACATAGACACGATGCCGTGTGGACGCGGCCTTAGAGTTTGCATTGTTGTATTGTTGTCCATTCTAATTAGATTTTGTGTAGAGCACAATGTGTGGGTAGGTAAAGCAAATGAATTGTATTTTTGCTTAACAATAACATTCTGCTAATTAATTTACACAGCTGTAAAACAAACAAATATAAAAAAGAAACACAAATAACTCCATCGCTTTTGGATCCGTTGCTTCAGGATAGTTTGATGGTGATGATGATGGAAATGAAGAGCAAGGTTTGGATAAACAAATAATAATGAAAATAATGTAATTTAATCGATCTTGGATGCTGCTTGATCGATCACGAACGGTTCGATGACAGTTGACCAGTCGAACAAATTGCCGCTAGAGGGAAACTCCTGCTAAGGATGAGAGAGTAAGGACCAGTCGTTCTCACTCTACTATCTGGTATCTAGACAAGTTATTGAGGATGCATCAGGATGCACTTGTATCAGCTGATACAAGTCAATGACCTGTGACAAATCCGAATTGGTTGGTGGATTTGAGAACGACCGTTCTTTCGTTCTGCATGCATAGAAAATTTTTAAACTTTGGCTCTAGTAAAATTATTGTCAATTTAAATGCGGAGAACTTTTTACACAAAGCGGAAAAGAAAACACGAATCGATGTAATGGCACTAGATTCGAAAAATTATTAGATAGTAGATTGCGTAGCACTTTAAGGTGTAAACTGAATTATGCTTACATTCAAACATTTCGTTATTTATATTGAATCACCAACTGGTCATGCAGAAGAGCAGCCGATAGCACAACTGGAAAACACTTCGTTCCATGGGTAAATATAAACCATCAAATAACGATAATCAATTCTTACTTGCCTTCTTTCAGTAACAATTGCACCGTAAAAAGTTAGCTCTTCAATTAGAATAATATGATATGACGCTTCCTTTCACGCCACCGCCACAGGCCCACAGGCACGAAATACCCGCGCGTGTAAGAGCAAACGAGAAGCAGACAGCTGTCTAGACTCTCTGAGTCAGCACGGAGCACGGAGCTAAAGTACAAAGCAGGAGAAATAATCGAAGAGAGGGAGAACACGGGCAAAACAAATACGACATAGATTTTTTTTTTATGCAACGCGTTTGTGACGTCATCAATCCGACATCACCCTAAACACACCGCAACACCGCAAAAATCGGGTGATGGCAAGTGCTCATGTGTGTGTATAACGCGGCGCGCTTCGACCGCGACACCCAAAAATCTTGAATTTGGCGATTGTTTAGGGGCTCAATTGGATATCCAATTTTTCTATGTGTAATATCCAATTTAGTATCCAAAACCCGCGTGTTCAAGTGACTGGGATCCTACCCGGAGTACGGACCAGTTCGGGTATAAAAATGGCAAGCGTTGCCGATACAGTCTGTACGAATTATTCTATTGTTGTACTATACTTAGTTGATCTCAGTTGGATGTTGAATTGTAAATGCCCATAAAGAACTTGAATTATATATTTAAAAATGTGAAACAAAACTGTTAAGCAAAAGATGAATATCTAATTGTCGACTTTTTCTATGCTCAACGACTATTTCAAGAATTGAAAATCAATTTAATGGTAAAATTGACAGCACGTGTTGTTGAAATAAATAACAACCACATTTTAAGATGAGATTGAAACAAACGTGGCCAAAATAAAAACTAAGACTTCTAAGCCAGATGTACACTAGAGGAATGCAGAGCAACAGTTGTCCTCAAAAAAAAAAAAAAAAACATGACGCAGAAGATGAGCATGTGACTTGGATGGTAATTTGATTTAGAGATACGGCACCAAAACATATATTTTCGACAGAACCTGGAAAATTTCATTCCAAAGAACGGCGACTAGGCATTTGGAACCTTAATTAAACTGTTTATCGTGAGAGAAATGCATTTCCCATCTGGATTCATCTGGCACTTTCCATTTCGAGCAACCGTTTTCCTTCCCGTTTTCCGCTCTTTTTTTCTCTCACCGCTTGTTTTCCGGAAGTAAACCCCAAGGAACCCACACACCGCCGCAAGATATTGACGCCCACAGGGAACATTCCCTCCCCAAGAGCGGTCGGATCCGTCGCATGTTGACGATCTGTTCTGCGTTTCTTCTTTTTTTTTTGTTTTGCTTCCCATAAACAACTCAGTCAACATCGCGCGTAAAGTAGCGAACACAGTTTTGTTTTTCATTTTCGTTATGCCTTGTGCGTACACAAAACATGCCCACACACACACAGGCACACTAACATATCCCTAATGGTTTTTTTCTGTTGTTTTTTTTCCCCGTTGTTATCATTCCGAGACCGGCATGTGGCAACAGTCGGAAAGTGGAAATAACATGTTTTTTTCGCACTTCATTTTCAACTAACGTTCCTCCGCTCGTTTGCTGCTGCAGCATCTCACTCTCTCTCTCTCTCTCTCTCTCTCTCTCTCTCTTTCTCTCTCTCTCTCTCTCTCTCTCGGAATGGCAATCACATGGTGTTGCTCTCTTTTCATCGCATCTGTTGAAATAGAGACTTGTGCAATCTTGCCATGCTCTTCTCGTTTCTCGCGTTGTTTCGCTCTTTCTCTCCCATCGTTCTTTCTCCTTCGCGCCAAACCTTCACGATTGCTTTGTTGTTCTCTATTGCTATTAGGATGTTGGTGGGTTTTTTCCTACGCGAAAAAAAGCATGCCGCTGCACAGGCCGCTCTGAGCAAGCGGAACTTTTGCACTCTCGAATTGCATCTTCGAGCGGCTGCGTTTTTCTTTTTTTTTACAACCATTCCATTGGTATTCGTGTATGAGAGAGTGCTGTTTTTCAATTAGCAAAAAACACAAGCTAAACTTTTGCCTCACGGACGACGACTTTGACCGCGTGTAGTTCGTGGAAAAAGGCAACAAACCAAATACCAAAGTGACCGTCGTGCCCCGATTGGGAGAGATGACAATTATCCATTTTGACAGACGCGGCGGAGAGTGGCCACAGAGACAGGCGAGGTACATCTGATGAGAGTCATCCGCGAATTGTTGGCTATGTTGGTTCTCTTCCCCGCGGATCATCGCAGCATCGCGCACAAACCACCACCAGACAAAAGCAGATGCTCGCACACTTGCGCACTGTTTGGCACACATTCGCTAGTTGGTGGGATAGGGGGTAGAAGAGAAAGAGAGTGTGGGGAAAGGTGCGCGGAGCGGTCTTCAAAATAGCTGGCAACGTGTACGACCAGAAACGAATAAATAAACATGCGAATAAAAACAAAACTGATAATATATTCCAACAATCCATCCGGCGCTAGGTAGAGTTTGATGGTGTCCGTTTCCTTTTTTTTTTACCACCCCGCCAATTGTGCCACAGCCGCCCGGTGTATGTGTGTGTGTGGGTCCGTGTCCCTGATGTACTTTTTTTTTCTTGCTTGTCCTTATGACAGCAGACGACGCCTTCAACATCAGCAGCAGCAGCAGCCAGTGGAGACTAGGGCAACAGTACTGCGTGTGTTTTTTTTTCTCTTTAGTTTCTTGTTTTGGCATTGATGTTCCCTTTTTTTCGTTTGGCTGCACAGCAGCGCGCGCTATGTTTGCTTGAAGGTTTGACGTTTCAATGTGTCGGGTGGGGGGGTTTGTTTTTCCTTGGGTCCCGTGATGGGCATTTGTTTTCCCTTTTGTTCCGGATCGTGTTTTATTATTGAAAAAGGCAAAGCGCGCCAGTTTTGACGGAAGCACGCATTACTTTGCTAGAACTCGTACGAATAAGCTGATAAGTTGCTTAGTTCAGATAGATTTACTGTAATATGGTTGTGGTAGTACAATTAAGGTGAAGTAAATTTTACATATTTTCACTAAAAAGACACTTTTATAATATCAGCTAAGTCTTGTTTCGAGGATTTTTGCTGGTTATTCTAAAAAATTTAAAAATTACTTCAAACAAACCAACAATAGTTGACTATGGTTTAGAACAAACTTACAATAGTTAAAACTTACAAAAAGTATAAAAAAAAGTCTAAAGCGTTTTAAAAAAGCAAAAAGCGGTTGAAAAAGTCCATGTTTCAAATCAAAGTTCATCAATCAACATTATATATTTACTCTATTCAGCAGAAAGTTCTTCGCAAATAAAGCTTATAGAGAATGAAAACTGTTTTCTCCACCAAATGGCAAAATAGAAGTCGATCCATCAATTTTTAATTGCAATTTCCACGAATTAGCTGAAGTTGAATAATCAGCTATTCAGATTGCACAAACTGTAAAACATGTTTCCTTTACCTGCTAATATTTGATTTTTCACAAGGTATTTTGTTTTTCTTTGTTTGGCTAAGTTTTCATAATCGTTGTGATGAACTCAACGATGATTTTTTAATAGATTCATCCTGTTGCATTCAATCAAGAAATTCCGATTGTAGTAGTACAAACTATATTTACTATTTTAAAAGTTAGAATGTGTCCAGTGACGTTCATTTATGTCTTGCTTCTCTCCATAATTCAATGAAAAGTTTCTGTTACGACCAAAACATCGAAAACATGGTGTGTGAATACTAATTTGAACTGGTTAGTTTTGGTTCCAAATTTCCCAAGAACAGAAAAGTAGTAATGATAAGTTCCTTGTGTAACCGCGTACAAATTGTTATAGTACTAAAAATACAGTAATCTTGTGAAATCATTTTTTTCACCACCTTCCAAAGCGTTTGCCCTCTGTTTGAATCACTGAGTGTTAGATTTAGAAGAAACGTTGCAAACATTTTCCGCATCTAAAATTGAAACCCAGCCCGGGACCAATCGCAATCGACCGAACACCGGAGTAGTGCGAAAATAGTTATGCTCCCAAACGGAGGCAAATCTTGCTGGCCCTGGGTGCGCTTCCGATGCGTTTTTCATGAACCACCGGGAACGGCCAATGGGTCCTACAATGGGGAGGAGGAGGATTGGAGGGTTCGCACGTGCAGTTGCCATAATTCTTCGCTCAAAAACTTAGGTCCTCCATGAGGCGGACGAACCCCGGTGTGTGCTAGGGCCGATAGTTATTTCGCCTGCCCGGGAAAACTCCGGCACATTCCACCACATGAGCGCGCTCGCCATTTCCACACACAAAAGCAGCACAAAAGGATGACCCGGCACGACGACGAAAAGGGAAACCGGCGGTGGCCAAGGCGTGAGGGCAGCCGGGAAAAGCGAACCGTTTGGTTGTGGGAATTTTCGGAACGCATTTTCACCCCGGCCTATTATAAACGAACCGTGTGTGTGTGTGTGTGTGCCTGTAGTACTGGGACTTGAAAACCAACCACCCGGGGGGGTGGGTGTCGAGAGACCCTGGTGAACACATTTTCTAGTTCTAGCTGCCCTACGACTCCCTGCCGGTCTCGCACATTCCCAACGCCAGCGCACGCACACTAGCATCGTGCAGAAAAACATAATTTCTTTTGCACTTTTGCAGAGACGGCGCAGCGTTTTGCGGAAGGGAGGCACAGGAAAGCACGAACGAACGTTTTTCAACGCTTTCGGTCGGTTTTTAAACAACTCTCAGCCACACGATCCGTTTTTCCGACAGCAACACAACGACGACGCCGAATGAAGCCGGCCGGGGTGTGCGGTGCCCGGAGCCGAAAGAAGGAGAGGAGATGGAAAAACATAGCAAGAGCGAGAGATCGCGTGAGTGGAAAACGCGAAGGGACACAGAACGGCGAGGAAGAATGAGCGAAAGGGGGCGGAAAGCAAGAGAGTAATGGAAAACGGAACGCGGTCCGCACATCGGAAGGCCTGTACAAAGAGACTTTCCCACCACCGCCACCCAAGTCCCACCTAATCCAACAGCAACCCCTTCGCTGCGCTTGGTCCCGCATCATCAACCCCTTCGCGGAAAACCCCACCCCATCCCACCCGTTTTCGGGTGCACTCGAAAAAGGGGAGCATAGGCATCCTCGAGCAGCATTCCAACCGTACGGAGCGCAGGGTGGAAGGAAAATGTCCTGGTACCGACCGAGACGGCCGACGAAGGGAGGAGAAACCCGGGAGGATAGTAGTAAAAAGCGGACTTTTCGAGGACTGTCGGGAACAGGGCGAAAAGCGTTTAACCGAACCGACGACGACGACGACGAAGACACAAGGCGGCAGAAGATGAAACGTGATAGCACATCTGGGAGGAATGCGGGGGTGGATGGCGGGCGAGGATGTGGTCGGTAAAATAGGTAAAACAACTCTCGCCAAACAGAGGCACGTTTCGTCTTGGTACCACCCCTCCCACCACCCTTTGCGCCTGCCACTATAGAGCGTCCCATCATCTCGGGCTCGGGAAGGGCGAATAGAGAATTTCCAGGGCAAAATCGTAATAAAACGAGCAAAACGAACGTTCCACCGGTATTTTCGCTCTTCGCCCATCTCTTTATCGTTCTCTGTGGCTCTCTTTCTCTCTGTCTCCCCTTTCAGCACAAAATCTAGTCCAGTGATTCTCAACCTATATACGCCGGCATGAGAGTTGCAATGCTTGGCCGCGACATTGTGTGAACGCCATCTGACGTATGGCATCATAAATCTATTCTAAAAACACCTATGATTAGGACATGATGCGGTGGAAGCACGGTTGATTTACATTACAGCGTTTTACAGCTCACCTAGCAATCGGGGCAGTGTATGTAGAACATCAAGAATGATAGCCTACTGCAGAGTATTTGATGTAGAATAGCAAAACCCACAAGTGGCAACACAAACCAGTAAGTAGAATATCCATCAGTTTCTAGGATCTACCAGAATGAATGTTGTCGCGTGGATGTTCGAAGTAGGCACGACCAATCGAGGGGTGCAGGTAAAAGTAGGGGAAAATCGCTTTCCGGTCGAAAACATACTTTTGCGAGGATTGTTGTGATTCGCGCTCGTTTTCTGATGCGAAAAAGCGATTTCCCCTACTTTTACCTGCACCCCTCGACTGGTCGTGCCTACTTCGAACATCCACGCGACAACTTTCATACTGGTAGATCCTAGAAACTGATGGATATTCTACTTACTGGTTTGTGTTGCCACTTGTGGGTTTTGCTATTCTACATCAAATACTCTGCAGTAGGCTATCATTCTTGATGTTCTACATACACTGCCCCGATTGCTAGGTGAGATGTAAAACGCTGTATCACTAAAACTACCGCAATTTTGACGCTTGAAAAATTACCGCTATTTATCTTCAATATTAAAAAGATTATATTAGTTTTGAATACATAAAAATAAAGATTCCATTGGATGTGCGAAAGTGATGCATTAACATTTGGTAGAATTGTTCGACCTTAAGAAATAAATGTGATTGAAAAAGTTCCTGACCAGTCAAAATGACTAGAGTTCTAGTGTTATATAACAACACCATTATCGCATATCACCAGATGTGGAGGTCAAACTGTTCAAATTTGATCAAGCTCCTAGTTTTATCAGGCTGGTTTCCTAACTTCCTAAAGTTATTATTTTCAAATGATGTAAAACACTTCATACTTTGATTATATTTAACTTGAAACGATCAAATGACAATCGGCAACGGAGAATTTCTAGCAAAATACAACTTTGACGAACTTGCTTTTTTCAATTTTGTCATATTTTAATTGTACTCATCCTTAATAAACATAATAAAGATGAAAAAAATTTCATTCATTAAAACATTGATTTCACATGAAGATTTCACCAACAAAACTATGATCAAAAACCTCCCTTATTGCATCAAATGGCCATCGTCAATCAATCGTCAAAAGATAATTCATCAACAAACACGTTGTTGTACTCATGTGTTCCATGGGCAAAAAAATATTCTAAATTCTTAATATCAATTATGACATGCATATCTAGCTTGAGAATCACTGACCTAACTGACATTTTTCTATTCGTCTCTGTACATATTTCTTTCCACTGAAAGCCGGTGCACTAAAAGTTCATGTGTGAGCCCCTAGCCATGTGTATGTATGCTATGTTCGAATGTTCAGGAGGACCTGCTCTGTTATTTCTTCACCAGCAACAACAACAACAACAGGACCTACACAAAGGAGAATTGTTTATTACGGAACATGCTCGTCGCTCTTCGGTCGATTTTCGTGCCATCCTTGTGCAGGACGAACGAATTTCCCTAAAATTACTTTCCCATTCTCTTTGTCTCTCTACACAACCTCCAAACCATTCCCGGTCGGTGCTCCGGTGTGCTTTTATTCGTTCGTCTTTTCCGGAGGTTTTCCATTTTCCGCACAGCCTTCTCTATGTTGTGCTGTAAAATTTTACTTCACCGCTGGTGGTTTCTTCTTTTTCGCCCATTATTACGTTGTGTTCCTTTTCTGGTGGCATTTTCGAGTTTCATTTATTTTCCGTTTTTCCATGTTTTGCTGCTACATTCCATTTCGTTTTCTCTTGTTACCCATTGTCTTTCCCGGCCGATACACGTCATTCTTTTCTATTTTAGATTATGTTTTCCCTCGCTCGTCAGCATCCTTTTCCACAACGGCACTTGGCAACACTTTCGTTGCCCGTTCGTTTCGGCCAATATATTGGTTCGATTTTTCCTCATAGCAGGCTATGTTCTTTCTCTAGTTGGTCCGTTGCTATAGGGACGGCGAATAACAAGAGAACAGCAGCCGGTGCGATGAGAGGATGGTACGATTCGGAAAACCGTTCCGTTTCGTTTGCTTGCTTTATATGCTGGCGTACGGATCGTGCGGGTGAAACGGAGGGAGCTTGGTCGGGAAGGGGAGTCTGAAGAAGATGGCCGTAGTGGAAGGTGCGGGGGAGGTGATGGGCTTAAATCTAAGCATCGTTCGGGCTGTGCTTTGCCGTTCTCCACGAACGGCGAACGATGGGGCTACAACATTGCCAAACAGTTTTAAACACTTTCCCGGGTCGATTTTCAAATGGACTGGTGGATGAAGAAGAAAATTGGATGTTGGATAATGTTAAACAACACAATGGTGCATTTAACTAACGTGTCGTTTTACCACAAATATTACAAGCTACCAATAAATTGCTTAATACAAAAAAGTCAGATGTTATTGAAAATGTAAATTGATTCGTTAGTTTTACTAAGCTTTGAGTGAAGATAAAGATAAGATATTAAGAACTGGAACAAATATTTCAAAATTAATCTCAACGTATCCTTTTTTCTCGTCATATTTTGCTCTCTGATGTTTACCAATTTATATCCACCCTAAATTATTCCTCTATCATTCTTTTTGTTCTCGTCTGTTTTATCTACATTAAGAACAAAACCTGGAAAAGTCAACCTTATAGCAGATGTCAGTTTATTTGAACACTTTTTTCAGCAAATTTTCGTTTCTCTATTAACCCTTTCCACTCGAGCGGCGCCGATACGGCGCCCAACAGTAGCGTAGCACCAACTCGAGCGGCGCTGCTACGGCGCCAAGCCGGTTGAAGCTGGTGAGCCGATCAAGTCTTACTCAATTTGTAGTTCTTGATCCACGCGCTTCATCGTTAAAAGTGACAGTTTTATATTTACGATTAATTCATGAATAAACTACATAACTGTAAACTTTTTCTACGCTATTTGCAGCTTTTTCAAATGTATGGCAACATCTTAAAGGACATGTCAAAAACGCATTGCTTGCATTGAAACTGCCTATGCTTGACATATTCCAAAATTCTGTGGGTTTTATGCAAATGTTTGCTTTTTTACGATTGATACTATTCAACTCTGATTATATACCGCACCATCCTTCGATTATTTCGTCATGGTTTTTGGCAAAAATTGTTATAAGATGCAGTAAACATATCCGTAATTGTCCGGTTACAATTGAGTACTTGTCGATCTTTTAAAAAAAATGATGAAGTCTATATAATTTTTGTTTAAATATGAAGGGAAACCTTGAAGATTCAGGCCCCGTTGCGGGATCGGGGCCCACCGCGGCGGCTCAGTCCGCGCACCGTTAAATCCGCCGAAATTTGGTCAATTTCCCCTCGAGTTGCTGGTGGGCTTAGGCGAAAACGCTCTCGAGCGCAAAGGGTTAACACTAAAACTATCGCAATTTTGACGCTTGCAACTCTACCGCGAACAGTAAAAACTGACTAGTGAAAACTTAGTCAACATTTTTCAAAATATACCTGTTATTTTCATATGTGTTTTAGGTTCTACACTTTGATTGATGATCGTTTCATAAATTTTTACTTGTATCATGCTGAAAAAATCATTCGATTTAGGTTGATGTTAGATTTAGATCGACATACCATATCAAACGCAATGTTTAGAGTAAAATAATGAAAGTGGCAGAGTGTTTACTCGTCAAACTGTGAAACTATTTTTTTTTTCTTCTGTTATCTTGATTTACAAGCTATACTGCAGTTCATAATAAGGCTATTGATAAACAAGCACACTTTTTATAAATGTTTTGCGCAGAGCCAAGCTGTTTCTCATTGGAATTGGGTCATGAAATAATGTATTTTCATACATAAAAATTACCATTCCACTGGATGTGTAAAAGTCATACACCAATGTCGAGGTAGAATTGTTTAACCTTCAGAAATAAATGTGACTAAAAGGTACCGGACCGATCAAAATGACTAATCAATGATCAGAGATCAATGTTCCAAACAACCTTCCGTTTGCTTTTTCCTATATCTCATCAAACCGCACTGGAAAAGCCGTTCGACAGCCTGCAGGCAAATTTTAGTGCTATTTGATAATGCAAAACTACCTGCCCTCCCTGATGGTGTGACTTTGCGGCCACCCCGTCGTACTGATTACCTCGCGCAAAGGGAAAAAACCCTACCAAAGAAAGCCGCCCCATGGCAACCCGGCCTCGCGCAAACGAACGCAAAGGGCAGCATTTTAGTTTGATGACGGAGCAGAAAGAAAGAATCACCAATAAGGCGCACTAACAAACACACACACGCATACATGGCGCGATAGGAACGAAACGGATTAAACGGTACAACGATACAACAAAAAGGAAAATATGTTTAAAAAAAAAGCAAAAACTCAGCCTTATTGTGCTGGGCATAGTGTGTCCACGGTGCGCGAATATATAACGCGAAAAAACAATAACAACAACGGCGGGGGGGCAACACCCAACGGTTGGTTGAGGGACAGGTTGTTGGTTACCAAGAGCCATTTGCAAAGGTTGCAAGGCAGAAGAAAAGCAGAAAACAAAAAACAACAGAAGGACGACAAACAAATGAAAAGCGTAGGTGGAAGCGCTCAGAAGCGAATGTGTGTGGAAACGAGTACTTTACAAGCGCACAGCGCGAACGATGGAGCAGTGACACAAACATGCACACATAACCCCCCCACCCACCCACAAACACACACACACATGTTTAGCTACATTAATCTTTCCACCCACTCCCAGCCCAAGACGAACATCGAAAGAAAGCACTAAAAAGGAAATGGAACGAGGCGTGTGGGTGGTGGGATGGGACAAAAAGGAGGGAAAAATGCCCTCCGGGGCAAAAATCGAAGTAAACAGACTAAGGAGGGCACGCGCTCAAATGCGGCTGAACATGTCCCGCGCCGAAGGGCACACACAAAGGGAACGTGGCAAAAAGGGGGAAGGGCGCCACGGGATCCACATTCCGCGGAATGTAGCGCGAGAAGTGTGTGTGTGTGTGTGTACGAGGAAAACTGAACGAACCAAAGGAAGTAACAAGGTGATGTCCACCACCTATGGACAGACCAAAGAACAGGAGGAAATGGGGGGAAAATGGGGGGAATGACGTTTGAGGTGCGATTACATTACGATAGGAAGAGATAGAAAAGAACGGTATGGTGATACCAGAATGGAGCCGCAGAACTGAAGGGGAAAAGAGAGAACGAAAAGACAGCAGCAAAAGTGGAACAGCAGTTGGAGCCGGAGCACGCGGAAGGAAAACTTGAAGGAACGCAGAAGGAAAAGCTGTGTTATTTCGGTTGCTTGCCAGAGAGGCGGAAAAATCGGACATTTCTCTAGCGCTGGCCCGCGAACGAGAGGAATGGACGGAAAAAACGGGCGGAAGAAACGTGGCAGGATTGTGTCCCAACTGTGTCTTCAGTGGGCGCGCGCGCAAGAGAACACGAATGACGAAGAAAAGCAAACCGAGAGATGGAGCTAGCGGGAAGGAGGGAGGGCGAGACCCCAAGCAAGAAACATGGATGAAGGACGAACGGAAGGAGGGAATACACAAACGCGAACGAACGCGACGGGATGGAAGCAAATGAAAATGTGTATTTCCTAATTTTCTTCCTCACCTTCGCCAAGGGGCTTCTTTCCACACGTGTGGGGCCAGACGTGAGCCGGAATGGGGACGCGGGAAGAGAAAAGTGTTTTCCACGTTTCGGGAAAATTTCAGTTGGGAAATGGGCACCACGATGGAAAGCACATTTTCCGTCTTCCTGTTTTCTTGCGCGTTTAAGAAACTCTGCAGCGACGGAACCGCGAGTGAAGCATGGACCCCCGAACGACAAACACAGTTCGGTACCGTTTTTGCCAACACCAAAGGGCTGAACGTCGGATACTGCTTGGTGAAAAAACCAAAAGTTGCATAAATAAAATGAAGAGTTAAATTTTACATCGTTCTCCTGCCATATTTTTGTTCTGACAATGTTCGTGCTGTTTATTCATGCTCTCTTTCTTTCCCCATTCTCGGGCTAGCGAACAAAACAATCGTTATATTTATCTAATGCACAGATAAAACGGTAGAAATTATTAAAATATAAACTTTTTGGGTACGAACCGTCTTTCGGTCACAGAAACTTTCGGGTATAATATACCGTCTTTCGGTCACAGAAACTCTCTTCGTAGAGAGGCCTTGTCCCACTAGGGAATGTCGTGCCACATAAAAACAAACCTTTTAAACACTTCAACATGGTGTGATTGGCTGTCAATCAGTACGTCTTCAACACCTCTACTGCGGAGACTCCGGACGATAAGCACGTTAAACGGAGACATCAGAAACGTAGTGACAAAATACTATAAAAGAGCTACACTGTGCGGAAGGGTAATTGAAACATTAGAAAAAAGAACCGGCTTCGCTTTTTGTCACCAAATGGGTCTTACGATAGTCAAAATTTTGCCAGACAAACACTAAGTTGGACACTTATTTTTAAGGTCTTTTGGGGACCCATTCGTGGTGTGGTTTTCCGAAGCTGAATATTCAAAATACCATGAAATACTTTTTACAACCTGTTTTGCACTTCGCTGGTCCAATTTCTTCCTGATCCTATTCATGTTAATGGATGGAGGATCATTGATCAGGATCCTGATTTTTTTTTGTTTCTTTGGACTGATATCGTCTAAATCGGCTTTAATTACGGGCCCTTACAATATATACGATCAATAATTGTAGAATGTTTAATCAGAGGACTAGTAGTTCAACTCCATGGATTTAGTTTAGGTCAGAAACGCTAACGTTCTGAGACTAAGCTAGAAAAAACCAGTAGCAATTTAAATTGCGTCATTATTGTTATAAATATTGCATGTGAGCATCGTTTACTACTCACTTAAGATCTGTTGGCGGACAAAAATACCATGAATATAATTTATTATTATCAGATCAGTTTTGAAAAGTTGGCTACATACAAAAATAGGCTCGCACTGTATGTATCCATTCCGGCCACATTCTTGCTCCTTTCGTATCTTCCTTTCGCTCCACACTTTCTCCCGTGCCTGAATTCCCCCCCCCCCCCTCCCACCACCCATCCATTCAATGTTCTCGTTTCATTTCGTTGTTGCATTTGACGCAATCTCTTTACCCGCTACACACACATTCCACCTACCACCCGTTGTCGCATCCTCCCGTGACCCTTTGCAACAGTTCCTTTGCGTTCCTTTATTGCCGGTCGTCTTTATCTTCCACCGAACCCTCATTTCCTCAGGTGCCCTGACCGCTTTTCCTTTCGACTCCTTAGTATCCACCTCTGTTCCTTTCCATTGTACATCCCTAGTGCGATGAAAGTGGATAAAAGCCTCCGCTCCCCATCGAGCTTCGCAGTTACTATTTTCTGTGTATTTCGTTCCTCCTGCTTCCCACTTCCTATTTCCATCACTCCCGGGCGGCTCTGACATTTTCCACTCTTCTGCCATTCGCGGAAGGAATGTTGTGTGTGTGCATGTGAGTCGGGGTGTATGTGTGCGCATTTCGAAAGCACATACCCGAAGAGCTCCCCATTTTCCTATTCTTAGTCCTTTTTCCCCCCGCCGTTTACGCTCCCCACACCAGCCACCGGGGGTTTTCCCCGATGGCGCAACATTTTCCTCCAGTATTATATCGTTCGCTGCTTATTCTCTTCTCGGTTGTTCATGGAAATTGGTTTTCTCATTTTGCTTTTTCCACCACGCTTCTTCTTTGCGCGTTCTCCTTACTTTTCCCTCGCTTTTCCCCTGCGCCCGTTGGTAACGGTTTTCCATACGTACCTAACGAACAACAGCATCAACAACAACAGCTGCTGGCAGGAAAATCACACACATACAAAGCGCGTGTGGAAATGGAAATTCACCATTTCGTCTTTCTTCCCAGTTTTCTTGTGCGTTCTCTTCTGCGGTGGAAACGCGAACTGCGTTGTTTGTTCGTTCGTTCGTTCACTCGCTCACTCACTCAAACGCGGACGTGGCCTTCGCGAGACCACATTTCCCGTTCGCTCTGTTTCGCTGTTTGCCCATAAAATATTGATTTTTAGCCTGTTTTCTTTGTACACCCGCGTCACCCGCGCCGGTTCCCGTTTTCCGGGGTCGGACGAACCACCAGATCTCCCCCGCCATATCCGTCTCCCCGTGCTTTCTTGCTTCCACAAGAGTGTGGCCGCTTTTCTCCGAATTGCTACTCGCTCCATGAGTTTAGTTTCTGTTGCTGACTGCCCGCTTTTTGGGGCCATCTAACCCAACCACCAGCATACCTTCCTCGCGCTGACAAGGTATCCTGGAAAGGACGATGATAGTGGGTTTTATTCAAAACCTTACCTTACGATACTGTTTTGGAAAGTATCTTCCCTTCCCCCGGTGTTGTTCGAAATATTAAACTGCCTTGCTTGAAGGTGAAAGAACCTCTTTTCAGTTCGATCCCATAAAACAGCGTGTTGTAGATATGGCACTAGTAACAACCAAAGTATCTTCGAAGATAACCCTCTAACAGGGTTATTCGTTCTTGTTATTGTAGCAGCAATGATCAAGTAAAGCATTTAATTTTATCTTCCTCTTACATACCAGATTTGTTTATCTCACAGAACAATAATACACATTTCTTGAACAGCTGCGTCCTTCAGCAAGAATTGCACCTGTTCACATACAACGTGAACGTGTCAGTGTTAGTCTTCTAAAGCAAATTGAATCACCATTCAAAACACTCGGGTGTGTAGAATATTTTGTACTGAAAAGATTTGAACATTCAAAATTAAATGTTCTGCGTTGACAGATTGCACCATTTTTTACGGCGTGTTTATTTGAACTTTGCACAATGCTTATGTGAATCTCTCATACATTGTTTATGGTCGGCACAAAACCTACTCTGGACTTATACTCAGTGTACTAAAATACCCTCCAAGTTATTTTTTATGAATAATTTTCAAACAAAACATCGCGCTTGTTATTCCAACAGTTTGTAGAGTAAATGGGCTTTCGTCTTGCACTTCGACTCACTGAATTCTCGGGCGCTTTTGAAAGATGACATGTCCCATCCATTATGGGTTTCTTCTGTTACTCACCGGCTTTATCTTTACCTTCTACAGCATGCGATGGTACAGTTCAATGATCATATGGGCAAGATTCCGCGAATCCATCGTTGATTGACAAAATCTGGTCGACATAAACCGATTCTCCGTGTTACGCCTGAATGGTAATTGGTAGGCGAGTTTAGTATGCGCAGCGCCAAAGGCTTAGTAGAACGCGTTTTGCCGCTCACAAACACACACACTGGCTGGACCAATCGCAGCGATCGCACTCGACTATTTCGACTCGTTTTACGCGATATCGCGCGTTACGTCAGCCCGCGTTACTAAGAACCGCGGCTGTGATAGTGACGTTCACTCTTTTTTCACTTCTTCACTTCACGGGTTTTTCTCTAGTTCGCGCACAGCATTCGTCGGGTTGTTTGCTTGTTTTGCTTGCGATTAATACATCTAAGTAGTATGCGCACTAAACGGGGGCTGCTGTGAGGAACACTGCTATGAAAGCGAAAATGAGACGGGGCTCAAGAGAAAAACACACACACGCACGCGGACACTTTTGCCCTATTTTAAACACACTTCAATGAACCGTTCGCTGTTTGCTGCTATTCCGCGGCGGAAGATGGTAATAAAACGAAAACTGCGGAGAACACTCTAGCAGTGGCAACTAAATTGTGTTTTCTACGCACGCACGCCACACTTACTTCACTTTCGTTGCCGCACTTCGCCCGCTAAGCCTAGCCGAGGGACAAGATAAATAATAGACGTGGTGGAGATGAGGATCGGATCCAAGGATGCTGCGGTTTTACTATCACCACATCGGGGAGGGAAGCTAATGCTCACACACGCAGTTTCGACTTCGTTTCTCGTCTCTTGAGCTTTGTCAATACATTCCAGGGTTGAATTCTGACCGACACACCGACTCACCCGATCGCGACTAGAGCGCGTTCACAAAACAGCGCAAACAATTGACCACGACCAATCACAATAAAAATTTATTCCTTTATTATACGTTTACGCATCCCGCGCCACTCCACACCGGCACCAAAACGACAACTTAAAGCGATGGAAGTATGAAAGCGATGGCGGGAAGGGAACCAAACAAACACACTGTAATGTAGTTGTTATCTCGCTAGCTCTAGTATTGCTACAATACTTGGCCACTGGTTCACAAGGGATTGTTGAAGGCGATGATGGTACTGCCGCCGCCGTTGGTGGTTCGGGGTTGCTTAGGAAACAAGGGAGCCGCGGAGGCAATAGAAAGGGAAAGAGAGGCAGCAATCTTCCAGCGCTACTGCGAACGAACGAAGCAGCAAGAATTTGCCCACTAACAACGCCTACTACCAAGCCGTGGTGGCTGCAGCCGGGAAGGAAAGTAAAACCTCGTTCGAAGCAAAGATTCGTGGCAAAAGTTTCACTTTACCATGTTACGAACTTTTAACGAACCGACAGTAAGGTACACTAAAAACTTTGCAAACACTTAGCAGTTCGCAGAAGGTAACCTTTGCGATGAAATTTATACCGTGTGGATGCTTGCTGCACACTCGAACGGGAAACATTTTCGGACTACTAAGATCCCGTTGCCGAGCGGAGCACAACTGTTTGCACAACTGTCTTCATCCACCATTCTTTGCTGGATCGTAATCGCCGTCGTCGACGTCGTCTTCTTTCGTCGTCGTTCAAGCGCCAAACGTTCGTTCGTTGTGCGCGCGCGATTGTTTCATCGACTCAATTTCTATCCCCACAAAGGGCTGGGTGTTGGGTGTGTGCAATCCAAAGAGTGTGTCGCTTCTTCTCTACACATTCGTTCGTTCGTTCGTCCTTTTGCTGACCCCGTGCGCGGCGCAAGATTGCCGGATTCTCCTCATCGCTGTTTGCGTCGTCTTTTTTGTTGTTTATTTCTCACTTCACTGGCTCACCACACATTACCATCGTGCTGCGATGATAAGGCCGTCGTCGACAAAGGATACTAACGCGAAGCAGAAGAGCACCACAGCCGATTTGAGAAATACGCACCTACTAGACCATTCCATTGTTGCAAACTTCCACAACCGATTCCGTTCCTTTTTTCTTAGAAGGCGCTAAACGGGTCGGCCATTGAGTGGACGACAAAGAAAGGGAACGAACGGAAGAGACTAAAATAAAACAAATAATGCACCTGTAAAAACTGTTGAACGAAAGTTGCATCGCTGTTCAGAAAACGCAAAAATACCAACCCACACACACACAAACGCGCGCGCTGTCACGTTTTCTTCGGGGGGTTTCTTTTCGCCGCAACTTTGTCACCAAATGGCACGGTTATTTTTATTTGGATTTTTGCTTTCGTCGCACAATCTCACAATTTTCCTTCACTTCGTTCGCCTACTGCGACCGAAAAGGAACACCTTATTTGCACCTTTACAGCTTTCGCTGCTCCCGGCCGATGCACCCGTTGGTCGGGGTTGATTTTTGCGCAACGTGCGTTCTATTCTCGTGCGTGTATGCTTTTCGACTATTTCTCACTCACTCACCTAAGCGCACGTCCGTTGTGGTGCAGAACCAAACGCTTAAAGAAATCGCCACGTTCGTTCACGGCCTGTGTGCTTTATCTGCGAAGGCAGTTGTTGTTATAACTGTCCCCCACCCCCCTAAAGTGGCACACATTCCGCCTCGCGACCGACCGAACGGGAAAAACGTTGAAGAATAATTTCGCTTTCGCCTACCGCCACCCTTCACTACACTACCAACCACTATAGTGCCGCTACTCGTCGTGCCCTTCGGATTTCCTATTTCCCGCCCGGAATAGGAGCTAGAGACTAGAGGCGCTCCTAGAGACCGCGCGAACTGCTCTGAGTAGTGCGACCGAGCTCCACACGCAGCAGCGGTACGCCCGAGAGTTGCTGATTAGATGAAATAAAGTTCGCCTAGCAGACGTTACTGGCGATGCTCGTGCTCCACCCCCTCGTCAACGTGCTCGTTGTGTCCTCGAGGTGGAGAGGAGGATTGCCTCCGACACCGCCACCGCCGGACGTCATCGTCTCGACGTTTCTCTTTCCGTCTCTTTAAACGGAGAACCGAACGGAGGGTGAAGCAACACAGCGACACTTTTTCTCAGCACGCGCGTAAAACGTCGAGTGAGAAAGAGAGAGAGAGGAAAACGAATGCTGATGTTTGTTGCTCTCCTCCACCCTCCTCATTCTTTTCTCCCGCACAACGGAAAGCAGAAGAAGCGTGGCTCAATCTCCGCGAGCGGTTTTATTACCGCCCCGCACAAACACACAGCAGTATGAGATAGCGAGAACGATGGCGCAGTGTGGAAAGATCACGCGGAAAGTCATCAAAAGGAATGGAAAGAGATGAAAGAAGGGGGCTGGTGAAAGGGAGAGGGGGAGCAGATGAAATAGAGACCGAAAGTATGCCAGTCGGGCGGGAAAGAGAGCGAACTGCCCATTCCGCGTGGGGCAAAGGGAGAAGAAAGAAGACAAGGTAGGGGAAAAGAGAACAAAATGCTGAGAGTTTCGTTTGTTTGTTTATTTTTTCTTGCTCCCCATTTCGTGCACGTGCCTGTATGCGAGGATTGCGCGGTTGTCGCTTTTTTCGCTTCGTACCTTATTCGGTTTTTTGCAGGTCGTTGCGCATGCACTTAATGTGTGTTTGCGTGTGTGTGTGTGTGTGTGTGTGTGTGTGTGTGTGTGTGTGTGTGTGTGTGTGTGTGTATGGGTAAGTGCGCAGCATATCAAACAAATTGTGCTTTTTCCATTTGTTTACTCCTGATGACGGGCTCCTCGGAAAGTGTGTTTATCGTCTCCGACCCTTTAACTACGTTGGTGGTGTGTATAAAAAAGAGGAAATCATGTTCCCTTGTGTACGCGTACTTCAAAGTGGAGTGGGAGAGAAACAGGCCAGCTGGTGAGAGAGAAAGAGAGAAAGCAAAGTTTTGCTGCTGTCCATGTGTTGGTGTAGGAATTTTTTGTTTTGGTTTTTTGATTTCATCTCTACTTCCTTAATGCACCGGCTCAAAGACAGTGTAGTATACTGGTCATGCATGTTGACAAAACTGACAGAAGAACAATATAAGTTTTGACTATTGGGCTACTTTTGTCTACTTTTGAAGCGACTGCATTGGCACAAATGCGAAAGCTCAAACGTTACTCTACTCCCTAGTATAATGCGTTTATCGACTCACGTCTGACAGATGAAACACAAAAAACTAAAAACTGAGAGTTCTGAGTAATATTAATAAAATTCTTGTGAATGTTTGGAAAGCTTTGTAAATCTGAATGATATGGCCAAAACGCATACTGGCCGTGCACACGGCATCGTAGCGTAGCGATTTTGACACTCCATCGTAGTGTCAACTATTTTTTATGGCCGTGGCTAAGGCCTCTCGACCAACATTTACACTACGACGGAGTGTCAAAATCGCTACGCTACGATGCCGTGTGGACGCTGCCATAGAAATGCGGAAATCTTGTCCACAGTGGAACCGGGAGATTAGATCAGGTACGCTTTGATGCTCTCTGTGTCATGGCAAGCGAGGTTTGGCTGTATGTGAAATGTTTCACTACAAACGTGAAATGTTTCATTAGAACAGATGGGTCGGAGGGGGCTTCAAATTGGGAATTTACCATTTATTTTATTAATTTTATTATTAATTTATTTATCTATTTTAAAACCATTTTTTCTTAATAAATGATTCCTTTCCTCTGCCTTCTCTTGACTACTATTATTCCTTCGAACCGATGTATGCAATATTTCATTTTCCAGGTTCTTCAACCAAAGCTTAATTTAATCAATTAGCTTTGTCAAAGTAACCGTGGCTGGTTGTCAGCTTCGTTCTAGAGGTGGGGAAATCGAATCCCTACAAGGCACTCGAATCCTCAAATCCGATTCCCAATCCATCAAACAGTTGAGATACTATATAAACCAATCAATGCTGGTCTGGAAATCATTTATACTAATCGGAATCCCCATGAAATCACTACTGATACCTCGCTGTTTTCGTAGTAAAACAATCCATACATATACGATGTAAGGTTCACCGCTGCAAGTAGTTCTGATGATGTCGAAAATCAACTAACGTATGATTCTTTATTTTTGTTTGTAACGCTGTCTAAAGAATATTCTCAAAGGAGAGTGATATTTTTAATGACAATCCGGTTTCCCAATTCGAATCAAATCGTCAAAATCCGTTCCAAATCTTTAGAATCCGTCAAATGGGATTTCAATCTTCCGAATCCGTCTAGAGATCGAATCTTCGGATCTTCCCGAATCCCGATTCTGCCATCACTTGTACCGATCTGTTGTCGCTAAATCGCAGATCAAGTTGGGAAGGAGGACATACTAGACGCCATTGTGTTAACGGGGGAGACAAGTTGATAAAAGTAACAGTTCTGCAGTGTAGTATTAAATTTGTGATATTCAATGAAGACTGTGCTATTTAAGGTAAGTGCTTTGTGATTCATTATCTTTTATCTTATCTATTCTGCCGAACGTCGTCGAACGGAAGTGAGGTGATCGTTGCGATTGATTGGATATAGTGTGTGGTGTTAGGTGAGAGAAAAATTATTGAATGAACCGCACACCGGTTGACCAAGGGTTTTAAGAATGGACGCCGTACAGACTTCGGAGAATCGGAAATGTCTGATTTGTGCACCGGGTAGTAATGGTTGCAATAAGCGTGATTTGCGTAGTTTCAATGAACAGCAAATGAAACACAAAATAAGTGCAAAGCAAAGCATCCTTTGCCCCCCTGCGAGCGATGTTCTCGGGCTGATGAAATTAAAATGTACCACCGCTTTGCGCTTGTGTCCAAGTTATGTGAGACGCAATAAATTCTTTTGGAGGCTCGCGTATTATTGAACCTTTTTTCGTGTACTATTGGCAACCGTCAGCCGCTGCTGTCCGTGCGGGATATCGCCGTCGATTATGCTTGGTCATTTTCGGTGTTGATTCTTCTAACCTAACCTATCAATGCCTGCTACCATCACAGGTTAAACGGAGGAGGAAAAAACCTGATCGAACGTAAGCGCTTTCCAACGGACGGTTTCCGCTGCCAGCTTTAGAGTTTCATTGGAGGAAGACAGTGGAATAATATTCTCATTGTGGCACCGTCGATGGGATGGGTTGGCGGAAAATGAAAATTTTACCTTCAATTTCCTTTTCTTCGCAATGGTTACGAAGCATTTCCAATCCAACACCGGAAGTCTCCCCCGATGCCGATGCGTAGTAGCAGCTGAAAACGTTCTGGAAAATAAGTGCCTCCTGTCCGCCATTTTGTTTTATGTTGGCTTTGTTCATTTTCGGAAAATCAGACATCGCCGTAGGCGACGTAGAAGTGGTTTTCTGCGGCACGCGCGCACGTGTGTGTGTTTTTGTTGTGTCACTGTGTGCGTGCAGCATTCAGCGAGCGGCTGCTGTAATATTGGAGTAGTAGATTGTCGCGATCGGGCAGAGTAGGAGAGCAGTCCTTTCGGTGAGACAGAGCGAGAGGGGGGATATGAGCGCGAGTCAGAGAAATTGTTTCCTCGCGCCAAGAGAGCAGTGAGAAAGAGTGAGAGAAAGAGACATGTAATGACGTTCTTTTTTTCCTCGATGACTAGCTGGCTTGGGGTTTTTTTTCGGTGGTGCCTGTTTTCTTCAAATTTATGTGGGCACAAAAATCTGCTTGTGTTGGGACCTAGCGACCGTTCTATGGAACCATCTGATTGACGGATGTAAAAAAACATTTGGATGAGTTTTTTGCACTCCATTTTCGAGACCAGCGGGTTGAGCGGAAAGAGCATGTTCTAGGACTCAAGTCCCGCACGTCTCCCTGGTAGAAAAAACTCAACATAATGTTGATCATGAGTTAAGCATAGAACATGTTTTAAATATTCGATAATGGCAAAAAGGATGATCTGCTTGTCAATAATTTTATGAAGGAAAATTGGAATGGAAATCGTGGAAATTTCTTACGGGATCAAATGAATTTTTGTTCAATAACAGTTCTATGAGAAATTGAAATCTGGTTTTGTTTTGTTATCTCCTTGTTTGTTATCACTCAGAATAGAATTTCTTCTTGCACCCTCGTCCGTTGCATGCTATGAACGGATGGAGACGAGCGTTGAGCATTAGAATGAGGAGAACATAACAATATTGAAACAGCTGACTATTGTTGACACCTTCGATATGACTTGAAAAAGTAGGGAACAAAACGGAAAAGCTCGATTACGAGTGGTTCAAATTTACTAATTTTGTACAACAAACTGATATCAGGGAATGGGCAAATTTTGGAATGAAGATGTCTATTAAGTTTTTAAACAAATATACGGCTGAGTATTTCGATCTAACCGGCGGTAATTGCAGTGTTTTATCATTCTCTGGTTTTCTACGTTTAACTGTTTCCCAGTTTTTCGAACACTTTCGGATGATTTGCAGGAATTGTATTGCTCCTAGGATCATCAGGCATTAAGGATGATGTTTGTTGTGTTGAGATAAGCTGGCTTCTATAGAATACTTCCGATACTGAAATTAAAATGATGAACAATTGCCAAAGGCCTACGCCCGGCTAACGTATAAGTAGGTTAACGGAATTTTTTCTAAAATTTCGTCTAACTTGGGTCAAAGGTCAAAGGGTGAAAGAACTCTTTCACTCACGACATCTGTGACAGACAGTCGAACCTGGACTCAACCGGACATTTACTAGTATAGTTCCAGTGCTCACATACGCCTCCGAACATGAACTCCGTCCAAATCTGACGAAACCCTCTTAGTCATTTTCTAACGGAAGATGCTCAGGAGGGTTTTTGGCCCCGTATGTGAGGACGGTAAATAGAGGATCCGTAACAATTACAAGTTCTATGAGTTGCGCTGAGACTTCACTGTCTTACAGTGAATTAGACTCACCAGGGTTCGTTGGGCTGGGCATGTCATGAAAATGTTGTTTTAGTCCGTCCTCAAGGACAGTGGAGGCGTGGTAGGTCTAAATTGTGATGGATAGATGGCGTAACTGAAGCCTCCGGAAAAGCTGGGATACGGAATAGGACCAGTTTGGTGAGCGGTTTCGGATGGAGTTCCGTCAGGCCAAGATCCCTCAGCGGTTATCGGGCCACTTCAGAAAGTAAGTAAGCCGATGGGAAAACGTCAACTCTTAGGATCACCTCAAATCAACCTTCGGGATTGCAAATCCCAAAGCCCCCAAGAGTGTGTGATGTCCATGGGGCCGCGTGGACCTATCGGGTGGAGATACTATTTTCACACACATTTTCAGCCCTCCGCACCGGCGAACGATCGGGAAGAAAATATGTATTCCTTAGATAAGCAGCCACTGTGTTCGAGCCGGCGACTAAAGGGAGGGTCCCTGTTTGCCTGTTTGCCTGTTTTGGTCCCAGGAAGGAGGAGGAGGAGGTGGCTCCTTCACGGATCTCTCCACGTTCGGTTCGGTCGCATTATCGTCATCGGAAATCGTCAATCGTCCGTTTGTGTCCCCTCAACATCATCATCGCCATCGACGACGGTGCGCGCATGCTCCTCCCGGACCCGACCCCTGCGTACACGCGACGATGGTACCGAACTCACACAGTCGCGAAAGCGCGCGCGCCTCTGCCGGTGTGTGATGACCACGATGATGATGATGATGATGGTTCATAAAATGTGCCCCCGCCGTTTCCCCGAAAGCGCGAGAACGCCGCCGTGGAGCCGCGTTTGCACGTCAAATTCGAAGGCTGTGTGTGGTACGGCACACTCCCGCTTCACTCCGCGCTACTATTTCGTGCGCCCACCACACACTAAGCTCGCCGCAACCACACGCAGCTCCACACCACTCCATTCGAGGGCGGCTAGCGTGTGTGGAGCTCGAGCGCGCCATAGCCCTTGAAGAACAACGGGAAGGCACCCGGGGGGGGGGAACGATGGAGATCCGTGTCGCGGTGGCGCGATATCGTGTGGAAACGCACTCGAACACTCGCGCACCGAATCGGAATCGCAGGTAGGCACCACCATCGATGATGGGGTTGATTGTATGTGGCTACTACTGGGGCGCGTGTTTGGTGTGCGTCGTCTACTGGCTTGTGTCGCTACATGTATGGAGAAGATCGTTCGATTCCGCGACCCGCGAGTTTTCAGAACCGCGAGAATGAAAATGGCTTCCGCGCGGGGCAGCCCTCTCGCTCTAGCGGCGATACTAAGAGGGACACAAACGAGGATCTACTACCAAAACCACAAGAAGAGAGTGTGTGGCTTGTACTGGTGGTCACGGTGGAAAAGAAAATACCTCAGTGTAGGAGAAAAGGGCAGACATAGTACGTGTGCTTGAAAAGGGAAAAGAATTTCCTCCAGCATATATGAGCGGTCGTTCTGTGGCTTTGGGAAAAGGCTGTGGTTGTGAACCACATTTTCGTTCCCAAATGCAGTAAGGGTAACGTTCGATCGGTTCGTTCTTTTTTTAGAACACTTCTTTTTTCCAGACCTCTCAATGTCGGGGAGTTGGGAGTGGAAAAACATCTCGATCGTTGAATCCCACGGGAGTTTCATGCTGGTGTGTGGCTTCCAGAAGGATTTCCACACATTTTCAACACTCGGGCGTTTTCTACGGGCTTTCGATTTACGAGCAAAAACGGCCGGGAGGGGTAGCCTCTCTTCCAGGCGAAGTCAGATAAATCACTTTCATCTGCGATTCCTCCGCAGGAGTGGAGCGTTGCTTTATTTTCCTTTTTTTTAGATGGATGGATCGGCGAATGGCGAAATCTTGTATTGGAGTGCGAGGGAGAGCAGGACGGCATGCGAGGAGGACTAAGAAAGAGGGATCTTAATCTGCCCACTCGCTCACTTTTCTGGGCTTGGGCGATGGATGATGATGATGATGTCATCCTTGTGCGGCGGCACACACAACAGATCGTCGATGGATGGAGCATACTTATGCCGCCTCACGGAAGGGATGAGGAGGAGGGTGTTTTGGTGTGGACCCTGTGGCAGTTTGGGAGCGCGAGAGCGAACGGAACCTCGCGGAACCGCGCGTAATATGCTCTGGAGGTTCATGAGACACTACCCTTCGTTCCAACACACATTCTTCAACGCGCCCCACCAAACATAGGCGTGCGGCACCACCACCCGCTTTACATGGGGAGATTCGGTGGTGTTGAGGCTGACGATGATGGCTCCGGCGGCCAAAGGGAAGGAAAATATGTGTGCTGTTGGCCCGTGCGCGACCCGGGGAACTGTACAGCACCGCCACGGGAAACACATACGCGGACTTAAGCCGCCCAGCACACACAGAGAGGCCCTTCGGAGACCAGTGTTTTCTTGCTCGCTGCTGGAGACGCCTTGGATGGGGTTGCTGATGGCTTTCCACCTACGTGAAACCTTGCTCGCACAATAAAAAGCGAAGCACGCACACCACCTCCCATGCGCGGGGGTCTATGCTCACGGGGTTTGAATGGTGGTGGTGGTGGTGGTGGTGGTGTTGGGGAGCATATATTGTGCTCCCGCGTGATCACGGCTCGCGTATGTCGCAATGGAATTTGCGTTTCGCCAAGTGTCGATAAGGGTGAGTTAGCTTAAAAGCCTACCAGCAGGGAATGATGGAATGATCACACTGTTAGTGGGGGCGGGCGGGCAGGTAGGAAGGAAGGAACATAAATGGCAGAATGGGGCGTCGGCAACTACCTTCCCGCTTGCTTCACCCCATCCCTCCCTCCGCATCACAGTTTTCATGCGTGTATGCTTATAATCATCATATATGCATTGGAACTCGCGGTTTATTAGTGTGCCTCCCGCGAGTTATCTCTCTCCCTTTCTCTCTATCACTTTGCGTAGTTTTTTATCTCCTTTTTTACAATGCCACACACCGAATCATTTAGCTGTAAGCTCAATTGCGGTTCGGTTTTGGAGGAAGCAAGAGTGAGAAGAGCCTTCGCGCTGACGTCGATCGTCGACTACCATGTTTTCTTTTTTCCTTCCCTCGTGGGCGATGGGGGGGGATTTGGGGAAAGGAAAGTTCGGGGTTAGTGCTAGGTATGGGCAGCGACTAAAAAGTATGAACCTCTCCCCCATTCCACCACCTTCCGGCGTAGATCGTCTTCCAAATGCCTAGCACGCTCTAACGATCGTGTGTGTGTGTGCGTTTCTTCTGGTGGAAAACCGATCGTCAGTAAGGGCCGGGAAAGGAGACAGCGATGGTGGGGGAGCATCGTCGTAAACTTAAAAAAGCACCGACTTAAGTAGGCCGCACATTTCATGGTTGACTGGGTTTTCCTTTCGGGCACATACATGTTTCTTTCTAATGCGCGCGCATGTCCGGGAAAAGAAAGAAAGCACAAAAAATTAAACGCTCTCGCACACATGGAGGGAACGAACAACCACACTCTGTGGGGTGGTTTTTGTTGGTCTCTCTCTCTTGAAAAATATTCTCTCCACCAAATACACACACACGCGCGCACACAGGCACGTGTGGGGTGGAAAAGGCACAAAGGTTATTTAGGGGGCTTCCTATGTTGCCTTTGCGTACTCTGAGCGGCGGGGGGCTGGTGAAGGCTTGGGGCCGATCGTTCGGGAGTGTTCAAGGGTGGTGGGTAAAACCCACGTTTTCAATTATGGTCGTTCTTGAATAGGATGATGAAAATGGAAAATCCCACTGAAAGTGTGAGTGCTTCCACGTCCGCCTTCACCATTATTGAATCAGAAACATTTATGCTGCTTAGAGAGCATAGCCATCTTTTACAACATAATGGATAGTGCTTCGATTTGAACACCACTGCGACTTTATTTCTTATTTTCTTTGATATAACTTTATCTCAAATTATGTCGTTTTATGTAATCAAACATGTTTCTTTATTCCAGTAAATCATTCAGTAAACGTACGCGTTATTTTTTAAAATTCAAATCACTTAAATTAAGCTCTCCGCTTTCCGTACCTGCTTTTTATGCAAAAAATCATTCTAGGGTTTCATCCAGAACCTTCGTACGTGTTCCATTCCTCCACCAAGAAGAAATGGGGTTTTTTCCCAAACCCTTAAAGTACCTGCGGGAATGTTTGGGTTTTTTCTTGCCATTCCCAAATGCCGAGTCAAGAAGGAAAGTGGCTGAAGATGGCAGTGTGTCGTATATTTGCATAAACTATTAGCATACATGAGGTGGCGGGTTAGCATTGAGAAGGAAGGAATTAGCAAGCACTAAACATGGCCGCCCCACGCGCCCTGGAAACGACTATCGTGTTGGTAGTGGACAAGAATGTGGAAAATGTGTTTGCTTAATTTTCTCATTTAAAAAAGTCATATACACATATGAGTAAGCTAGCTCTAGCGCGAACCGCTTTTGCCAACTCCAAACGGAAAGGTTTCCCCCTGAGGGCAAGTCGTGGCCTGGCCTTTCGTCACGTTATTATGTTCGCATAAAATCCACCCTTCCACGTCGCTCTCTCTATCTCTCTCTCCCTCTCTCTCAATCGCTAATGGGTTTGTGCGAACGGGTGTGTGTAATTATTTTTCGCGCAAGAAAACAAAGTCGCCAACCTTAGCAAATTAACTCTTCCACTCCGCTGAATGTCACGTCGCGTTTAGGATGCCTGGTTTGATGGGGTTTGATGGGTTTTATATATGGTCTATATGTTCGTTAGGCGCATTATTATGGGCAGCATAAAAGGAGGAACGTATCGATGGAGCCTCTCCAAATGACCGTCATGGACATGCGGTGGTCGTTATTTATGCCATTCGAAATTTGTCGGTCAGGGCTTTTCTTAACCGTTGGAGAGTTTGTATGATAATTTTCCATCCAAAAAAATATTTAAAGTATACTCGATTTCGAACACGATTTAGGAAAATTGCCTGTTTTTGACATCTTCTCTACAAATGTTTGGTGAATATTTGGCCGATGGAATATCAACTGGACACGGAGCAGCATGATTTAAATCAACTTTTGTTGATTTTGTTCTGGAAAGTGACATTTGCAGACTTCAATTTGATGTTGGGATTTATTTTTATTTTCAGTTTTCATCGAGACGGTGAAGGCTTGTCAAAGCCCTAAGTCAATTAGGATATTAGTTAAAATCTCTATCCTGTTCGTTGATAAGACCGATTCTTGAGTTTGTGTGCATTGTCTGGTGACCAGTTCAAATCATGTGGACGATTAACACGTTGACGTATTTTTGATAGCCAGCTGTCATTAGTTCTAAAAAGTGTTTGACCAATAAATTAATGAAAATGCAACATAAAAACTGTAGCAATATTAAAAGCTAATTCTTTGGGAAGCTAAGTCGTTGGTTAGCTTTAGAAAATCTTTGGTTTTTTTAATATCATAGATAAATTTTATCAAAAACGATTGTACTAAAGAAGTGTGCTAAAAACGCTTGGCAGTCAACGTGTTGAAGGATTAGAAAATGTTCAGATGTTGGCCAAACGTGTCTTGTATTATGGTCCAATCGCATGCCCCGTCCTCCGTTTAGGACTAGCTGTTGGTTATTTGGACTCGATTCTCTCGAAAGCAGTAGGAAAGTTTCACAATGTCTTTGTGTTCAGATACTTATCTCAGGTTCTGTCGACGTTCCTGATCTGCTAGAAAAACAAATTCAATCTTTATGCCCCATCAAGAATGTTGAGAAACGCAAACGTTCTTGAAATCAAGTAAAAAAACCTGATTCTCTTAAAATTTTCTTCTTGTACTGTTATCAGGTTGAAACTAAATGGCATTAAAATGTACCTTCACATCGAAGGGTTAACATTGGTAGGTAGTTGGGCCGAGTCCAAGCTCGACGCACGGCCGTTGTTTTCGTAGGCAGCAAATTCAGGGTCTTTCCTGCTTGAAAAAACCGCATCGAGTACCTGTTTGCGTTAGAATTTCCATTGCAGCCGACGTTCGTGCAACATTAACCTTAACATCGACGGCGTCGTCCAACACACCGTTGCACCGTTTGTTGTCGCCCCGTGTTCGACGGCGTATTTGTCATACTTGAGTGACGCTGGTGCAAAATGCATACTTGACCAACGGCGACGGCCGCTGGTGGCGTGTTGTGTGTTTTCCCAGTGGCGTTTCAGCCTGTTTTTTCTTCTTATTTTTCCCTGTGTATATGTACCTTCCGTCTAGAGATGACATTGCGCTAGGTGATTTTGTGTGGTGTACGGGCTCGCGCAACATCGTTTTCTTCCACTATTGCCTAGCACCACTCACACGTATGATGGGGGGATGGGCCGCTGGTCGTGTGCGATACCGTTCCACACCACACTCAATTGCGAGCAGATTTTCTTCTTTCCTTCCCCGAACTTGCACCTCTAATCGCTCAAAAGTGTACAATCAAGAAAGCCCACCGAACCTCTGACGTGTCTCCGGTTTCCTTCCATCCCCCCGAAATGTATGTTACATTCCACACGGGGTCTAATTTCGAAGGCAATAATGTTTAGTATTGGGGAGCGCAGCTGCGCTTAGTAGTATGACATGACAAGTCGCAGCTCGTCAAGGGTTAAACTATGTGGGCGGGGGAAGGTGGGCTGTCAGGGGTTTGCGGAATAGGCAGCTCGTGGAGTTGGTTGTGTCGCACAACATCACCTTGTCTTCCACATGGTTGGGGCACGCACACATCGGCACACGAACACAGCCGCCGAGATGAAGGAGGTTGACCTTGAAATGTGTAGTTGTTGTTTGCATGTTATATTTATGATTATTTTACATGTACCTCCCCACTCTCGACCCGTCTAGGGCCTAGCGGAGGTGGTGGAAAGGGAGCTGGGAGGGGGGCTTTTCCCATCTCCTACCTCAACCACCGTACCCACAGCATCCCGTGACGATCAGTCCATCTCCCTCTCACTCGGTTTCTTAACTCGTCGTCGTTCGTCATGTCTCCGTCGTGTGGCTTTGTTTAGACCACATTTCAACCAGTTTTCATTTTTCCACATTTTTTGTCTGCTTCTCTAACTTATATCGATTAATCTAAGTATGCTACCAAGTCTGTCTCCAGGCCAACGCGAAAACGGTGCCCCTCCACATCGACATCGCGGGAGGGGAGGAGATATTTTTTAAACTTGCGTTTTGCAGTTCGTTTAATGTAGAAGGGCGCCCTCCTCATCGCTCCATGTGGTGGTGGTTTCGTCCAATTTTTTTACGAGGCCATGAAAAGGTTGTACTTGATCTTGATGGGTTTTTTTTTGTACCCGTGATGGTTGTCGTCGTGCCTTTAAGCTACATTTTTACCAAATGGTGGAATGTGATTGGCATCGAAGATATTTAAATCACTTTTTTCTTTGGAGTTATGCTTAGGAGTATATTGGTTTTTTTTATTTGTCTTTAAAACAGCATGGAATGAAACGAAACGAAATTTAGTTTGCTTTCTACCTCCTTTTTATTTCATTGTATCCAAGCTTTTTGTTTTTGTTCATAATTTACAATCTTAATAAAAATATCTCTTATTGCAATCCTTTACACCTATAACAGCTGTATGCTATTTTTTCACATGTAATAAATTCTCCTTATCTTTTTTGACATTGTGAAGAATTAAATTGTTTACTTACAAAATGTCACGCACTCGCTTTTAGCTAATATTTTCATTCGAAAAATCTCTTTCAATTATAGCAATGAAAGTGTATCAATTGTAAACCTGATTGCAACATTTATGTGCTTTGATTAAACATACAGGGTAGAGGTTCTAGAAGAAATGGAAATGAGTGATTTTGGGCAAATAATAGTTACTTCAGATTCTTTTTTTAGGCATAAAAGAAACACAGTAGAAACATGTTCAATTTACTTATGATTCTTTTGACTCGTGTGTCCAAAGCAAACATGTTTTTGGCAAAAACAACCAGTTTTTGCTTTTCAAACTAATCGCCCATCACAGGGGCTATAAAATGTGGATTTGCAGTGCAACATATTTTCCCCTACACGTTCCTAATAAATTTGTTAGAAACACTGCCCTTGCAGAGTTATTCTCTCCCATGTGCTCGTTAGAACTCGTTTGCTCGAAGACTAGTTCTACTGTAAACAGGGCCAGCATACCAGATATACACTTCTTTCAAACCAATATTGATGGCGGGTGAAGGTTAGTAAGGCAGTATGAAAATGATTAGCTTCCCCACTGTGTGTGAAGGCCAACATCAAAATGGGTGGAAGGGGGGGAGGGAGGAAAATATGCTTTACCTTGCCATTAGTGCAGTAGCAGCAGCAGCAGCATGCGTACGCAAACTACCTCCACCACCCGAGGTGTTCGGCAAATTATGGTGTACTAGTGTGCTGTGTGTGTGTGTGTGTGTGTGTGTGTGTCTTACTTTTTACACTAGTGGCCAACATTTATCATCATTGTCAGGGAGTGCGAGGTGGTCGAGTTTGAAGGAAAGACCTTCTCAACACGCGACGGAGGCTTTAGAAGCATTTTTATTTGCGGGGGGCTGGCTAATTGAACGGGGGAACTATGTTGACCGGTCGTCTATGTTGCTTTTGAGCGACGAATGTCATCGTCATCACTGGTTCGTGCCATTTTTTTTTGTTAAGGAAACGAGTCCGAAAGTCCATGCTCGTGATGTTTTATTAGTAGATGATGACTTTGGCCCGCGGCTTAAGGCTACACGCGGCGGGGTCTCGAAGGTAGCATTGTGCTTTCGGAGAGGAGGAGGCTACATGTGACCTTCGCGAGCATTAGCGCGTTATGTTTTGTTAATCAGCCACGAGGACCAAACGTGTGCACACGAAACTCACATAAAAAAAATCTGCTGAGTGTAGGGAGGGGGTGGGAGATGGATGGGAAGGGAGGTGTATGCAACCCCTGCAGTTGGGCTTTTGGGATTTGATGGATTCTGGCATGGACATGTGTGTGTGTGTGTGTGTGTGTGTGTGAGTGGTTGTTTGTTGTAAGCCTGTTTGTTCAATCGACGTTAAGGTTGGGTGGGTTTTTTATGGATTTGCCTCACGCGTCGCCCTTTGCCGGTCACCCCCTCTTTTCCACTTGGTATGCAAAACTGGTCTTAACGCACATACATACACTCACACAGGCAGGCAACCTCACTCATATAGAACTTTAGCCAGCGAACCTCCCCGACATTAGTTTGACGCGATCGGGTTGCAATATTCGAATTGACGCAAAAAAACGTTCTCGATCTTCCGCCGGGACGAGGGGTGGCGGCGTGACAGGACCGGATCACACTCGGCGAAGACGTGGAAACTTTGAAGGAAAAACCACACATCCATCTCCACGTCCAAACGGATCCAAGAAATACATAAAAACCTGCCCTGACTTTGCCGTTTGACTTGGTTCGTGACTGGCGGTTGAGTGTGTTTTTTTTTTAATAAATTCACTACACCATCCTCCGCCTCACCGTTTGCTACCCATGCATGACGGTGCACCACCGAGAGCGCGTTTTGTTGTGTTGTTGTTGTGGCCAGAATGGAAGCGCAGCAGCAGCCATTTGCTTGCTTGCGATCTCTCGGCGGCCCCGTGGCGAATTAACCGCGCGCCAAGTCATAGCATACACACACACACGCCTTTGCGAACAACCTCCCTCCCGCAAGGAAAGCGGGTGACCATCGGGAGGCATGCGCCAAAGGTGGAAGCGCCGGGGGGGTTAGATGCATTTTGGGGCTGCAGAAAAGAGGGTAAAGCGGGTGCAATGCTGAGCGTTAAATAATTTTTAGCGGAAAATAACACACTCGCATTGGATGTGTGTGTTGGTGTGTGCACATACTGTGCAGGGGTTGTTGCACAGAAGAAAGAAGCGGATTGAAGGGGTGCGTATGATGCACGCGCCATTTTTCGACCCCTGCCGTGTTGCGGGGTGGGTCCGGGTGAGTGTGTGTGTTAGTGCGCCGACTTCGCTAAGGGTTGTTCCTGTTCTGAGCCACTCGAACTCTCCTTTCGCACCCTCAACCGTCTCCTCCACCAACCCCCGCCATCCCCTCGTTGTGGCCTGTTTTCCATAAACGAGATGGGGATTTTTGTGCCCGGTTTTGTGAGCTGCACTTTTTTTTTTGCTCTTTCCTCCTTACATCTGTGTGCTGGCTTTGGATCAAACACAAGAATTTTTCTTTGTGCGAATTTTACACCGCCTCTCTTCCGACCTCTAGGTTTGTTTTGGAGGGTAGAAGTCGGCAGGATTTTTCTTTTTGTTTTTTTTTTAATGAGGTGTTCTTTTCCATCAAATGTTTCGGTGTTTCTTAATTTTTTCTCAAACCTTACGATTTTTTCATTATTTGTTCCATCAGCCGAAGTAATTTTGTACTATAGCTAAATGGGAAAGTTTGAAAATTCGGAGCGCATTGGGTTTTTCCCATTGCAAAATTAAGTGCCTGATTATTTCATATTAATCCTAACTCTTATAAAGCATGAGCCCAGACAAGGTTTAGTATTTCCAGACAGCTCCTATGTCACTCTTTGAGGTAATGTTCCGCATTTTTCCCCGTTACATGTTGTCTTTGTTTATTTAAATCAGCTTGTTTATTTAGGTTAGAAACGTGCTGTTTTCTGTACTTGTTAATTTTATTCGATGTATAATTTTCTATTGTGTATTTAAATTTTAAATCAACGCTGTGATAAGATTAAGTTTTTTAATTGGTGGTAGTGATCGCGGTATAAAGAGTGCGCCTTCATTGTTGTATTGCGCAAAGGAAGTTGAATTTTTTTCTAAGTTCCTTGAGCAGAGAAAATATCACGTTGTTTCCTCCTCGTCCTCAATGGGCACAGCACACACACAGACCCTTCGAAAGAGGTAACCCCGGCAATAATATCCGCCCCAAATAAGTTCCCCTTCGGCAAGAGCGTGTCCGTTTGAAAAGTTTTCGGGAGCGAATTAAGCAAGAAAAAAAGTGGTCCAAAGGAGCGGTGAAGGGCAGCGCCAGCTGGCAGGCTAGATGGAACGCTGGAGTTGCTTTCATTTTGGTGCCTGTTGTTGTTATTATGCCCTGACCCGACCCAACGCACCGCTAGCCCGGTCGCCCCTCGCGCAGGCGAGCCGCAATGATTGGAAAATGCAAAGGGATACCCTTGTGAGCCGCCAATGGAAAAGGCAACCATCTGTCCCGATTTGCCGGCGCATATGGGCCCTTTTTCCGCGCACACACACATTCACAACACATGTCGGCGCATTGTTCTTCCAGTGGTTATGTCCTGTTGCAAACGGGAAGGGATCGTTTCCTCCGTTGTTTGGAGATAGAACAAACGGTCTAACCAACATCCCCTGTGGAATTATAGAAGGCGAAGGATCGAGTAAGGCAGGGAAGGAAAACGGATACCACCAACACACAAATTCTCAAACAGGAAAGGGCACAGGATCTCCAGCTCTTCCGAGGGATGGAGCAGTAACGCAGCAGGAGAAAATATTCCCTACGATACACTGATTGTGGTGCAGGATCGAATGGAAAAGGAAAAAAAATCAAGCGAAAAAGGACATACTTATTCGGTTCCATAATAAACCTAAAAGGATAAAATCAACTTAATTTTCAATATACCATAAGCTCTCTTCAGCTTTACCTAAAGTCATTTTCATTAACAAAAGTTGATTTTCTACTATCCTTTTTCGATCATTTGTGACGGTTAAAGTATATTTTTGGGATATGATTATTTCTAACCATAAAGATTAGGAAACGATCGTTGTTCTTTGAATATTCTTTATCTTGCGAAAGTGTGATCTTTTAGGTCATTTGATTGTACCAATTCATTTTCATATAAGTTGATGTTGAATGCAATAAACGAATATATCAAGCAGCTTTTGTACAAATTTCCCGTCCATTACAAGCTCTTTAAATGAGGTAAAATTCCACTTGCCTGTATTCGCTTTCCGTGAACAATTTATTAAAAAAAGGAATCTGTGGAAAAGGGACACCCAGGGGGCACGCACACACATGCCTAGGGCAACAAACTACCGATGTGGATCGAACGAAAGGACGAGACAAGCAGGAAAAGCGTTTGACGCCGTCGATCCACACAGGAACAGTAACAGAAGGGATCGCTGCAGGGATTTCTTTTTCCAGGGATAATGGGTGTACAAGCCAGTGTATCTGTGTGTGTGCGCGTGTGGATATGGTGGGGTATTATCGCGGGTTGGGACACGGAGCACACGCACCGAAGGGACGAAGGACGAATGGAAAATTCCCAAAAAAATGCCAGATCCAATCCCAACCGACGCCAAAAAAGGGATGAGGATAGGCGAGAGAGAGGGGCCCTTGTGTTTCTGTAACGAAAGTGTGCGTGTGTGTGTGTTGAGGGGCGTCCCGGGACCTCGAGGACACTCGTAGGAAAAAAAAAGAATCGGGGAGGAAATGTGCGCTGATCCTTTGCCTGTGTTCCCTTTGGCCCTTTTTTTTTGCATGTTGTTTCCTTCTTCACTGTTCTTGTCCCCGCTTTCCTCCGTTGGTGTTCTCTCTTTCGTGTCTCTTTTATGCTGCTTGCATTGCAACTGCAGAACAGGATACACGATGCTGCGATGCTTTGGTTTCCCGAAATCAGGGGGTGCTTTTATTTGGGGTGTTTATTCCGTTTAGAGCGTTTCCACCGGGGATGGTTGGAAAACTGTGAAACCACCGACAGCAAGCGACGGGCGGCGGTGATCCAGTCCCTTTTTTCCCTCGTTATTGTCGACAGGGAATGATCCTGAGCCGAACGGCAGGGGTGTAGTGGTGGTGGTGGTGGTGGTGGTGGTGGTGGTGGTGGTGGTGGTGGTGGTGGTGGTGGAGGACTGGACGTGTGTCGTGAATCCGATCTCCCGAGGGGTAGCGAGCGGTTTCAGCGGAACAACAACGTTGGATATTTTCCACGAACGTCTCGCCTACTACCTTACACCCCGCGTGGCGGGAGCTTTCTCGCTCTATCCGCCTGCCGTCGCCACCGTCAGTCCCTTGTGGATCTGATTCGGTACGTGATTTTGGATACGACACCCTTTTCGGACGAGACGACGATCCTCTTCCCTCCCTAGCGGGACATGATGTCCGTGGGTTTCCTTCTATCGTAGGTCGTGGCTTCTTCCTTTATTGGTCGCGGGGTCTATGTAGTTGTAGCCGTCGTGCGACGGGAAAACGGACCCGAAAAGCGGGATATTATCGCCGACGGATGCGCTAACTGCAAGTCGGACGCGGGTAATCTTTTGTGGGGTGGCTTTATGCTCTAAGCGAATGTGTGTGTTGGTGCGCTGTAGCATTCGGTTGCAGTTAACAGTGTTTTTTCTGTGCTGTTGGAACATATCCTTGCCCCGCAGCGAAATAACTCATTATTGCCCTTTGGGGTAACGAGAGGCGCAAAAACTTCGAAACGAGAGATTACTATTTGCCGTACGGAGGGCAAAACATGGGCAAGGGTGTACCCGAAACCCGAGGCTAAAGGGAAGGACGAAGGAAGAGGGAGAAAGCTATGCTCTGCTTCGGGGGTTTCAACTAAAAAAAAACACAAGGGAGACTCCCGCACTCCGTATGCTTTTTCTTTTGTTTTGGTGCGAAGATGAGTTTTTGTTTCTGGCGTCTTTTCCGAAGCCCAAGGAAAACAGCAAACGACTTGCAGACGTCGGAGGTTGAAGGTAGATTGAAAAGGAATGGTGAAAGATAGGTGCGAGCAGTAGTCCGGGCAACAAGTTTTGGCTGGCTCGGTTTGTTTGTTTCTTTGCCCCCAGGTCTGGCTCATTCTCTTTCTCCAAGAGATATGATTTTTTTTCTTTTCCTTTTGAGCTTTTCCTTGGTGCGATCGCCGCCAAGAATGTGGCGCTTTCCAAGAATAGTGATGTGCTCGAAAACAACAGGATGCAGAAAGGTGCGGGAGCGACGAAAATGGAAATTGTGGATGCCTTTTTTAATGTTATTTTTAATGCTCTTTGTTTTGTAAAAGCCTCTTCGAAGATGAGATTTTTTTTTAAATAGGTTACCAGTGACGAAAATTTTTTCCCAATATTTAATCTAATTCGCTGGTTATCTTTTCACTCACTATAATTTTATCATCATGCTGTTGATTCATTTCACTGTGTCAGCCGAACAACAGAAATGATCCGATCATGAATAATTTTATTTTAAAAAGAAAATTGAAGAAAAATACAGCTTTCTATTGAAATAGTGGAAAAGCATCAACCCACGGTGGGAAGTTGGGGAAGCTTCCGATTATTTTTCACCGTAAAAAGGATTATGATAATTTATTCAATCTTTCCCCTTTTTCGGGTTGCAAACATTTGAAATGTTCATTTAAAAATGATACGATTTGTAAATATTCTGTAATTCTGAACGACTCCTTATCCTTTATAGAAAGTGTTTTGGATCCAAAAAGAGACGACAAACCAACATTGGACGTTTCTTGCTGTATAAATAACGTGTTTAAAATAAATTCTTTGTACATTACATGAATCCTCTACGATGTAAGGACTAGGAGACAAATGTAATGGAAGTTTTCTTGTTTGAGGACATTTTCATTTTTCACTCTTACAGATGCTTATGTGAACCGAATTCTGATCGATCGTCGCTTTGTGAAGCACATTGAATGGCTTATTATATGTGGTATCCATGTGTTTTTACCACGCTTTTTTATACCGTGTGACAGTTTGGATACGCTCGGAAAACGCACCAGTTGTTCGATCGCTTGCTTGGATCCTTTCCGATGGCGTTCGGAAAGAGCATTTTATCCCCTTCAGAAGGATCCCTTTTGTTTTCCCCACAAAAAAAAAACAAACAAACAGACACAGGCAGCAGATGTTCAACGTCACACGAACCCGCACCGCGCTTACCTTATGCTCCTCCGGTGCATTGTTTTTGTTTGTGTGTGGTTTTCCTCCAGTTGCGCTTCCTTCCGTTGGTTCCCGTTTTGTTTTGGGGCACAATGGATGGAGTACGCTGCAGTTGCTTTTCCCCGTTTTTGGTCGGTACTGTACCTCCTGCATCCATGCGACAAGACGGACGAAACATGAACCCGCACACACACACACCACCGCTATCCTTACTGCGCCATTATCCTTGTCTCCCTTGTCTTGTCCTTGTGTTTCAGTGTCCATTGGTTGTCCCCGACCAACTTGGAAGGGCCTCCAACCATTTTGTTTTGTACCCAAGCGCGCGTACCTCGGGAAAAAGGAGCATCGCTCGGATCGGTTGTTGTGTTGGTGCGGACGAACGTCACCGTCATCGAAGGATCGTGTCGGCTCAAAACACACGGGGTGGCAAGCTCCCAAAGAGAGCCGCTGTATGTGTCGGTCGGTCCCTTCAGTCCGTGTTCTTGGCGTCCCCTCGCAACAAACAACAAGGACTAACACCAACATTGTTGTGTTGTGTGTGTGTGTGTGTTTGGTTGTTGCGAGCGAAAATATCACAAGGGGGAGATCGGTACTGAACCACCAACACTACTAGCGCTACTAACGACGCCACAACAATTGTTTGTGTGTGTGGTTGTGGGGTGGATCTAGGAATGATTGCAAACGAACGCTTAGGGGATGATTACTATGGACGCCGATGCTGATGATGATGATGAAGATAATGGCGATGATTGGAGCGTGTTTCCAAGTGTTAGTATACGGCCTTCGATGTGCTTGTGGCGGCTTGGTTCCCAACGCAGGTAGTGTGTAATAGGACACCCTTTTTCCTGGCACTGGAAAAAAGAAAACCCACCACTAGCGCATGTCCCAGATCGAAAAAGCTACGGAAATCAACAGAGATCGTGCTGTTTTTATAGAAATGTTGCTTCTACCTTTTCAAATAGGACCTCACAGAAGCAACGGGAACGTTTGGAAAAATCATTTCCCAACATGGCAACAGCTTTTCCCGGCTTTTGCTTTCGGGGTTTTGCGCGATCACATCGCAGGATAAAATATATCACCCCTTCCCCGACGGGGGGTGGAAAAAGGACGACGACGACGAAGGCGAAGACGATGTCGACGAACGAGGGAGAGTATATTTTCCCCCAGTTGCAATGCAACACACACAACACACAGCCAACAACAGCCCGTGGGTTTGGTGGTGCAAAAGGAAAACCGGAAAGTGTTCAACCTTTCCCCCTTTTCTCTTCGTTTTGGGCTTGAGCTTTCCCTCCTCGCGGCTACCCTGCCCGGCTATGCTGCTGGACCCTAATGGTGTTTGTGGTTGTAAATGGCAAAAGGGAGAGAGGATCTACAACACGCACACACACACGCACACACCGAGAGGCTGCTGCAAAACGACGGATCGAACGGCTCATGCGCGTTTGTCGGAAAAATAAATGCACCTACCTTCGCACTGAGAGATGACGGTGAGACGATGACGATGACGATGTTCTACGACTTTCTTGCACTGTGCTGCCCCCTTCTCCTCCCTCATCTTGCCCTTTCGTTTTCCTTACCTCACGCGCGATGCGTCATCCTGCCCCCCCGGGACGCGTCCATCGGAAGTATAGCGTTTGCTTGAGGGGATCGATCTCTCACCAACGCCTTCACGAAGGAAAACGCCACGGCGGGTTTGTGGTATGACGGACGAGGGTTCGAGAAGTTGCGATTGCGCATAGGGCACCCAAACCAAGCCAGCGACGAGATCCTTGTCTGGATTTTTGGAGGTCATTGTAACCGCGAAGGGAGAGGATCTGTTGCCTGAACTCGCGAAACGTTGACTTCTGACCGTTAAATCACGGCCTTTCCCCCAACCGTGTGCGGTGTGGGAAGCGAGGGGAGGGAAGGGGAGGCAATCGTTTTCATTAGCATTTTTCTTCACTTCGAGCGGATTCTGCGAAGCATTTGCTAACCTTCATATACCAATGATCATATACCGGTCTCTGGAGCGGTTATTTAAATGCGAAATGACGACGCCTTCGCCGAGCCTTTTTTCCGATGATCTCGCGTTTCCTGAAACCGCAACACCATATACTGACGGTGGGATTTTCCAAGAAACACCGCGGAAACCTGTAGCTATTCGAGGCCGGAAATGGAGTGAATTCGAAAACTCCCTCCGTTGCCAGGATGACTAATGCATCAGACGCGCTCATTGCTTGCCTCCCTTTGCTTTCATTTGCCTCAAGTCTTGTCTTGTAACAACGGCAGATCGCAATGTTACTAATCTGTGTATCTTACGGGCATTTGTGTTTCATTTTTCTTACTTTGTGAAGAAACAGTACGCAACTGTGTTCCTTACGATCGAGGAATTGCATACATTATCGGTTTTATAGCTTTTTTGTGGTATGGTTCATTTAATCATTTGAAAAGCTCGGAAAATGACATGCAGGCAATGTGTTGCGTCATGCAAAAGAAGTTCTTAATATTACAATAGCTCATTTCGATCGCCTTTCGTTACTTTTAAATTTTTTTTTACATCTGTAACCATACTTTGTTTGTTTGTTTTGCATAATTGCGTTTGTTGTGTTATGTAAAATATTGAGTAATCTTATAAATTTAGCCATACTCAAGATGCTAAATAATAGGCACTGTAGGTTCGTAACCTTCAATAGGTTTCTTATGATGTCCTTCTCCAAAATCAAAGGGTTGTCAAGTTAATTAGAACTTCAAAAGCTCCATAGTATGGTATCAGGCATCTTGTTGGCAAGGGTTAAGGTCTAGTTCGTTGCACTATCCTTAAGATCGACGGTAACCGTTGCCCCCGAATGTTGCCACACCGCCAAAAAGGAAAGGTTTCTATCCCTCCAAAGTGATCAAAGTGACATTCCAACGTGAATCCATTGGCAAAATTGTGTGAATCATTTTTTTTTGTGGTTTTTATTTTCGCCTTCGCGCCACATCTGCGGCTGTGTGCGTGTTTTTATTGTGAGGTTTCACCGAATGTTGTACCTTGTTTTCTCTTTTAATTTTCAAGTCGCTCCCCGCTACCTGCGCCCCCTGCCACTCACTCGCTGCTCTCACCCTCAGGCTTCTTGGCGGATGTCTTGCTAAAATAGTATGGCCTCTCTTGCCCCTCCCCGCCATCTCGTCGACACCTGAGACAGGAAGCATAAAAAAAGTAATCCTCCAGCACAAGGCACCGGTTCCGCCGCGCCACCACTCCTCCACTAATGGGCTAAGAAGTTGTTGCAAAGAAAACGGTGCACACACACACAGGCAGCGTTGGAGGAAGGGTTAATTTTTTATGCATTCCTTTCCTTTTGCAAATGAAATGGACCTGTCCCCGCGGTGGTGCTTTTGCTTGCGAGCTTGCCGTTTTGTGGTGTTAAACGCAGGATCAGCAGCAGCAAGCGCGCCTGAGGAGAGTCCACTCGGAAAACGGGGTGTGCTTACGGGAATAATTTGTGTTTGTGTGTGTGTGTTTGCTTTTGGGAAAAAGAAAAGACAAACTCATTTTTCTTCCACGGAATGGTGTTAACCGAAAAATCCGGGGAAGAAGGAAGGAAGAGAAAGGAAAGGAAAAGAATGGAAGAGGAAAAGAAAAAGCATTCGTACGAGATCGATCGATCTTTGCAGGTAGTTCGTTCTCTCTTTTTTTTCTCACTCTCCCTCCCCCTCCCACCCCGAAATTCGTTCCCGATCTTGGAAGAAAAGATCAACCCACACACAGCATCTCTTAACCTCAGTCGCTCCAGGCCGCACGGAAGGGAAGGAAGGGGGTTGGAGGGGGCGGGCCGTGGTGGTCCCAAGATCCCAACTCTCTCGAGTCCCAAATCTCTTGCAATATTATGGTTCGTCCGTTTTGGGCGTCCGTCGATTTTTCGCCTCCTTCAACCGGGTTCCAGTTGGTGCCGGGTTTTTTTTTGTTTCTTGATTTTTCTTTCGTGCATTTTTTTTATCTTTTGTCACACCCTCGGGGGGCCCGAAGAAAAAGGCGCTTGACGTGGGCGCGCGCTCGCGCAACAGGGCAGGTTTCCGTTGGTTCGTGTGTTGATTTTTTGGACGAACACAACACGCTTAGCTTGAGCGGGTTTTTTTTCCTTGTTGGTGTCCCCTTTCACCCTCCTCCCCGTATTGTTGTCATCTTCTCCACTCTTTCACTTCTTCACCCGCGCGCTGCTGGGTCGCGCTGAGGTCCGTCCACCGTTTTTTGTTGGGCTGGTGGTAAAATTTTTCCATTTTGACACACACTACACCCCGCTTTTCCTCTGCCTGTGTGTCAAGTTGCTGCTGCACTACTATCTCTCCGGTTCCTTCTCCTTCCGCTGCTGCATGCCAGCTTAAATATCTGTCATTTGTTCCTTTTTCGCCTTGCGTTTTTCGCTCGCGCGATCGTTGAAGAGGAAAGCAAATGAAGCAGCTTCTTTCCGTTGTGGCGTAGAGGCAGTGTGTGTCCGTGTCTGGATTTAATGTTCGTTGCCTTACGGACCGATTTCGGTCTCGTCGTGCACGCAGCCCCTTTTTCCGGCCACACTTTATACTGCTGCTTTGCCGCCCGTCGTTTTGTGGTGTATTTTTCCGTGCTTATTTTCCAAGTTTTGAGCTTTTTTTCGAAACGTTGTGTCTTTTCCAGCCGGTTTTTTTCATTCCTTCCTTTCATTCGCATTTTGTTGGTTGTTATTGGTTTCATATTTATTGCAAAACAATTTGTATTGTTTTGTACAATGTGGCAATCGAAAATTTGTTTGTTGCAAAAGCATTATGTTTAAAATATTTCTCGCTTTGAAGTGTTTGTTCACTGAACAAAACCAAACATGGTATGATTTCCCAACAACAACATCCTTCTTGGGTAAGCCTACTCTAGACACTAGTTTTTCCCAAATTCGTTTTACGAAACGTCCAGCAAAGTGCACCCGCTTTGACCCACTGTGTGCCGGTTTGTTTTATTTTCTTCCTTCCCTCATTTGGGTAAAGACAAGATAAGACAAAACCACAGCCACCCGCCTGTAGCTGACGACGATGATGATGATGGGGAAAAGGAATCGAAATAAGATGTGCGTGTAGACGGTGCCGGAAAGAAAAGGAGGGGTTTTTCCTTTTTTTTAAACTTTTTTAGTGCTTTTCGACACGTAAGACCCACGAAGGAGAGAAGGGGGAAGAAAGAGAGAGAGACTAACGATATGTAGATTTGCGGTTTTCCGTGTGCTTTTTAGTGTGTGTCATCCCTTGTTTCCTTTGCCGAATGTAAGAAAACTTGTCGGCGAGTGGGTTTCTTTCACTTCTAACCGCCCACCGTCACTCTCTCCCCCCCTACCCGGCATATGTGGAGTAGCATTTTTTGTGTGCTGTTGCGTTTTATTTTTGAATCCTCTCCTACGTACGTACGGACGGTTTTTGTGGGTTCCATTTTTTTCCTTCTTTTCTTCGTTTTCCATCTCGACGGCGGCGACGCGCGGGGTTCGTATACTAAAAAGTGGCACCACGGTTTTTCGAGAGGCTGCTGCTGCTTTGTGCTTTGCCTTCGTCGTTTTTTTCCCCTTTTTGCTTTCTTCTTTGACCGTTTTCCTTTTGCGTTGCCCACTCCCTGATCCGGGCGCAGTGGTCTGTTCCCGAAATTTCCGACCGGGGAGATCGCTTCGAAGCATCATCATCGCCATCATCGCGTACGAGACGTGTTTTCCATCGAGGCTCGGGTGTGTTCTTTCCAAGAAAACCATCTTCTCTCCTGCCTATTGCTGGCTCCTTCTTTATCATTCGTTTTCCTCCCTCTCTTCGCATTGGATCCTCATCGCTTTCCTCCCGTCGACTCCTTACCGTTTCGTGAGCGAGGGAAGAAAATGCGCTTCCTACGGTTGGGGTTTTCAATGGCCACTGTAAGGCTTATGTGAATGTTTTTTCCTTTTTTAGTTTCTGTTGACGATCTTCTTTGCTTTCCTTTTTCCCTCCCAGGCGTGTCGCGATTTCCCTTCCTGCTCCTACTGAATTTCGATCAGTTTTTCGAGTTTTAGTATGTGATCCACCACCGCAAACAGTGAAAAAACGAACCTTGGTAGCTACACACACGCACACACGCACCAGGGTGTCCCATATCGAGTTTCACATTTCCTTTCCCAAAGTTTTGGGCGGTCGTCATCGGTCGTGTCGGGGTCGAAAGAAAAAGGAAATATGGGAAAAGGGCGCAGGTAGTGCGTGGACAGATTTCGTTTAAATATTATTATCGGCGAGAGCCGCCAGCTGCCCCAAAACATAAACCCATACACGCACGCGGGTAAACGACAGACTCTATATGTTGGCCCCGGATGGAGTGAAGATGGAGATCATATTTTCGCCTATGGGAGGTCTTATAATGGTGTATATTTTGGGTGCTTCACTTGTATATGCTTGACTCTCTCTTCTTTGGTTCGCTGGAGGTTTTAGTCACATCCGGTGGAAAAATACTCGACAACAACATTGTGTCCTGTTGAGTATTTGCACTGGGCAAGTAAAACCGTACGAGATCACTAAATGATTATTATATTGGATTCAAAATCCGGACGGCATATACCAATCATCAATCATCGGCGTGTTGTGTCCAGTTGGGCGAATTGGAAGTGGGGATCTTTCTCGACCTTTTTCCTCCATCTCGTATCCCCCTCTTCCCTTTCGTCCTGTAACATCCCCCTTCAACAGCCGGCCGCGAATGTACTATAGCAAGCGCGGTTCCAAGGGTGTCTCTCGTGTGCGCGCTACATGTTTTGTGAAAAGGTTGCGCCTTTATGTGAAGGCATCATAAAACCTAAAATAGCATCGTCCCACGCAGCAAAAATCAACCAACTTCCAACCTCCACACACAAACACACACACATACGCGCCGCGACCCCATTGGTGGATGGTGATCGCGAAGCGGGGCCGGGGGGTGGCGGTATATTCTGGAACCCACGGCGCCCCGCAGCACAACCTTACAACCTCCTCCTGCTTCGAGAGGGAGCCAGGGAAAGGAAAAACGCTCTGCCAAAATGTGCGCGCGGGCCGGGGGGAGGTAGGGTAGAAGCAGCGCGGTAAGCGCGCGACGAGGAAAAATAGAGAATCATAAGCGCGGCTCGGAAACGAGCGTTCGCGGTGTGTGGTGGCCCCAAAAACATGAAAAACGAAAAAGGTAGAAAAGCGGCATAACAACAGCAACACTCAAAACAACAACACCAGCAACAACAACAACAACTAAAGGACAGTAAAGACAAATCAACCTCCCCGCGACGTCCAATAATAAAGTGCTTTTTAAGGCGACCCATGCAGGCAAAAGGCAGCAGGGTTTGACTTGACTCGTTGGCATTCTCGAGGCACATTTTATGACCGCGCGCGGTGTTCCTCCTGTATGTGGAGAGCTTCACAAATGCTCACTTGTTGGTTTTTTTTTGTCGTTTTCCTTTTCCCTTTGCACACAAATCCCACCCCGCGTGTTCGCCCGCCGAGGCCATCCGCGATGGAGCACCACCGCAGCAGCCTCATCGCAGCTGTGGTGGTGTGGCAAGCGTTGTGTACTACCTGCCCGCGGATGGCTTGCCCTGGCGCGGGGTAGCTACTAGTAGTAGTTGTGTTAGTAAAACGCAGGTTCTTTTCCTCTCGGTAAAAGAAAATGGCGTGCGAGATCATCATCATCATCGTCGCCGTCGCCGTCGCCGCCGTCGTCATCATCAACATCTTCCGGCTGTGGTGCTGCTGACACATACATACAAAACGCTCGCGTTTTCCCTTTTCTCTCCTTTGTTTCGCTCTTGGAGAAACCTGGACTTGGTAGAGGTTGGGGGGAGGAACACAATTTCGTACCAAAGGATCGCTAAAGGATGAATCATCGGAAGCCGCCATTGTTGGGCTTCGGAAATATAGGGGTTTTAATGACAGAGAGGGTTTATTGATCATGACGAAAGCTTAAAACCCCACTGTGTATGATCGACGCGAGTACCAAAATGTCAAACTTCGTGAACCTTTTTCTTGTAGTATCCTTTTTGCTTGGAAAGTCATTTCAACATTTTACCATCAGCGATCCACAGATAGCTTCTTCTGCGAGCTTTTTGAAAGGACAAATCCTGGGAGGATATTCAACCGCTATTCACAAGTCGGAAACTAAAAGGCGTCAAGGGATGTGTTTATAATGGCAGCCTCCTTCTCTCTCTCTCCCGCTCACCTTCCACCGTGCGAACGGATACGCGGAGTAGAACGGGGAGAACGGGGAGAACGGGGGTTTCCTTTTTCCCCCATGTATGTGTGTTGGAGCAAACCCTTGGATCTGACGCCGGTGTCCGTCATCATCAACGGAAAGTTTCGTGGAACAAAGGGGGAACAGTCCAGAACCACCAGAGTAAAGTCTACACTGGAGGGGGGGGAAAGAGGCTGGGAGAGAGTGGTATGTGTCCTCGGAGCGATGTGGATTCTTGTTTTTCGGTGCTAACTGCTGTACGTGGATGTATGCGTGCCTCTCTTGGGCATTAGATCGACCATATCCATCATCCATCATCACTGTCATGGCGATCGTTTCGATTAGTGGGGAGAGTTTTTGTAATAACATTTACCTTACCCTGTGAAGCCTTGGTATGCATAATTGTATTTTATACAGGAACGATTCGCTCTTTCTCTCTCTTTCTTTGCAAGCTTTACAAAATACATCTAAAAGTCCTCTCATCTGACATTTTGTATTGTGTTCTTAGGAGCACGAAAATGATGATGATCGCTTACAATTGATGTCGAGTCCTTGTCGATGTGATTAGTTGAATGAATGAATCAATCCAACTTTATTTCGAATTAACTCGCGTTTGTTCAACATAAATTACTGAAAATCGTTCAACCTTCACGGACAATATTCGATCCAATAGGAGAGAAAAGGTGTCCCAACGATGGATAAGCCCAGGGATACGTGTAGATCTTTGCAACGGCTCATTGGTATGCGTGAGCCTTTAGCGCTGTGGTGTGCGTGTGTCCGCAAGGAAAAGGAACAGAGGCACACTTCCTTGTACTGCGCCGAGCTATGGCACAAAACGCAACTCGGGAAAATGTGCAGCGTGTGGCATTGGTTTTTCTTTCTGCCTGGGGGTTAGCGGTTCAAACGTACCAGCCACAACTGGCCAGCCAAATGCTCTCCTAGTTCGGGCTGGCGTAAATTGAAAAGCCCTAACCTCAAACAGCGAGGGAGATTTGGTGCACTACGACATCGAATGATCACCCTATTTTTCCTCGGGAAGCGTCCGTCCCCAGCTTCATCAATGCTCTCCATTACGTACACACACGCACACTCACATTATCGGGAAACTTGCCGTACTTGTTACGGGCTGAGGTGTCCCCTATGATGGCAATTTTCATGTAAAAAAAGTTCAAGCCCGTCGCTTTTGGTCACAAAAACGTGGGAAGACGGGGTGAGGCGCAGGTAGTGTACTTAGGTACGTGCGTGTGCCCCTCGTCCGGCAGGGCGCGTTCTTTGGTCCAAAAGGGCCTATGATTTTGTGGTGTGTCAAAGGTGAGAATTTTGTTATGCGTGCGTTATTCATTTTTCCGGCAATTCTAAAGCGCAAAACACTATGCCTAGCCCACGGCACGTACGCACGCCGTGGGTACTTGCTAGATCGGCGATGATGGAGGATATGGATGCTGTATGTGTGTTTTTCTGTGTGTGTTTATGCGCACACTTTTGCCAGCCTCTGCCAAACAGCGACGGTCGCGTTGCTAGTGGCTTTTAGTGAGATCGTTTTTATTATTTTCTCCTGCTTCACTTTTCCTCCTTTCGACGAAGACGACGACGTCCATGTTCTCGACTTCTCGCCCCATCCGGTCGAGGTCGTGGGTCGTTTAGGTGTGTGCGGAGCTTGCGATGGTATTGGTCGTTCGAACGGAACGGAGAGAATTCGTTAGTAGTAGTACCGTTTGCCGCACACCGATCCGTCGCCGAGGGAAGTGTGAGAGAGTGTGCGGCTCTTGCTTTTCCGCCGATCACGCTGTCTCACTCGCTCTTTCTCACGCTTTTCAGAATAATCGCTCTCACTCTTTAATTTTCTCTCGTTCTCTGCGGGAGGTTGCATGCGTGTGTGTGTTTGTGCCCGCGAGAGTAACGCTCGGGTACGCTTTTCCGTCGAGTTTTCGGCGGACAGCTTTCAGTTGCCATCGGCGCGTCGATCAAATCGTGTCGCTTGGTTCGTGGTTACGGCCTCGGATGCGGCGTGCGTGAGAAGTGGCGCACTGTCAGAGAAGCATAAAAGCAGAAAAAAGCAGCAAAAAGATAAAGCACAGCCGCTTGAGAGCGAGCGAGACAGTGAGTGAGAAAGAGTGTATTCAATAGTACGCGCCTACTGTGTGTGTTGTGTGCAGCGTGAAGAGTGCCAATAAAGAAAAGGAAAAGCAGCAAAATTTTGGAAATACCGCACATTTTCTCTCATTCCTACGCGCGACGCAAAACCACCAACCTCAGTTTGTTTCCCCGTACCAAACGGCCAAGCGACGATCAGATGCGATACTTAATGTGTGAGGTAAAGTTTCACTGTGCCATTTCGTTTTCTTCGCAACTTATCCATGTTGGGGGTTGATTTTCCCGTGCGATGGTGAACCGCTAGAAAAAAGCAATGGGGATGGTGTTTTATGTTTCTGTATGCAATATGTCTTGTCAGCCCTCGCCGTTGACTTTTTCCTGCCCTGCGGCCCAATGTGATGATGTCCCTCGACGGATGGACGCGCGATCATCATCGCAATTGTAATAAGCACGCGCACCGCTAGGGGGTCACATCCAAGCACACTCCGGGGACGTGCTGGCCGTGCTCAAGTGGTGTGTGATTGCTTCCATCATGCTTTATTGTCCGGTGTGTGGTGGCCCTATCAAGCTGTGTTGCGGCGGGGTAAAGGGAGAAAAGTTCTGATCTAGTTGGCTTGCGGGCTGCTGTGGTGTTGTAAAGTTGAATGGCGGAAGTCAGAAATTGTTCGGTGGAAGCACGTTTTAGAATGAAATGGTTTTATCACTTGACGAATTGAGGGTGTTGTATGCCATGGGGCTCGCGGGTACGAAAGTTGTGCGCTTTTGTGTTGTCCCTTGGAAATGTAGCCTTCTTTACCGTCGGTTTTAAATGTCTTCTCAGTACGATCGATTGTCAAATGGTGGAGTGAAAGACTGCAAACGGGATTAACATCGCCCACGCTGTTTGACAACTTCAAAAACTGTGTGGTGTGGTTTGGTTTGCTATTGCAGCATCCATTTTCGTTTATATCAGTTTTATTGTGTTGTCGAATGCAGTGGATGGTGGTGTTTGGAATATGAGATATGCTGGTGAAATCAGCGTGTGAAAACGTCATATAGTACCCGTCAGTACCCCCTGGAGAGATTTTGCTACAACCAGTGTTCGAGCGTTTTGAAGGAATCATTGGATATTGTATTTGTCCCACAAAAACACGATGGCGGCGATCAAACGCACGCACTACCCGTGACCGAGAACAACGCGAGTATTGTCGCTTCATATAACTCCTACCGTCGTACGCTTGTTTGGTAGTAGAATTTCCAAGAGAACGAACATCACAGTGTGGACCTAAGGAGCGAAAGAGTCGAAGAAAAATAGCGCGTGTGTCTTGCAAGGAACGATGATGATGCGATGGAAAATGCAAGCATCGTGTACATATTTGTCCTGAGTGTGTGTTTGTGTCTCCCTTCCGCGGGATCCCTTTCTCGCGACCCTTCCTATGTTTTTCGTGTATGGTGTGTGCGCTTCTGTGTGCCGTAGCTTGAATGAGCTTGTGCCGCGAGGGTTAAAGAGACTCGTCGTACCGAGCACATGCGGTTGAATGAGGAGGAAGAAAGAACGTTGAGCAGTAAAAAGAGAACAGCAACATAAAAAACAACCCTCCGCCGATAGCCGCCTGCTTCTCTTCCGCTCCCCAGCAGTGTGCTTTTCGTAAAATGTGGCGCTCGCAGTGTGGTGGGCTGTTGATATATGCTACTAACCGAAGGGGAGAATAAGCTTGAAAAATTGACGTCGTTTCGCTACCGTTCCGATGTGTTTTTCCCTCTTGTCTGCGATGTAGGCTTTAATAATCGTCGTCGCGACGTGTAACCGTCGGCAGCGATGGTAGATGTCGCGAGGTTCATATTTCCCTAGTGCTGTTCTCACACAATTGGACCGGATGGTGTTCTGTGTAGTATTCGAGGCGCGAATCGAAGGAAGATCCAATTCGAGAATCAGAGTCGCCATATTTTCTTGTTGGTGGTTTTCACTCTCTTGAAGATCCACACACACGCGGAGAGAAAGGTAGAGGAGCAAAAGGTATTGAAACAGGAATGCCAGTCCCCTTGACTCATGGTCCCGCGTTTTGTAAAACTTATGTGTATCGATAGCGCGATGTTTAACTCGGTTGGAAAAGTACGATCGAGCATCGAATCAGTCGTTCAATCGTGTGTGTGAGTTTACAGGTACGCCATCATATAGGAGTAGTATGTACTACTAGGCTACTGGTGCTCTCACGGCGCCAGCAAAGGCGTTTCGTTTTCCTTTTTTATGATCGAGAATTTCACAAGGCATGAAACATCGGTAGTGCACACGGAGCGTGGTGTGTCTGGTGGTTACACCATCACTACTTCACTATCGATCGTGCTAAGGGAAAAAGGTCGCTCCGCTAGAACCAACAACCCTTCGTTTTGTCGTTCTAGAAGTTCTCGAAAGGCGCGCAATATGGCGCCTACGGTTCAGGTTTTCCCTCGCTCTGTCGCTCTCGATGCGCCTGCTGCCATTTTACTTTGCTTGTTTCTTCGCACCAGTGTCGATCTTACTCGCGCCCGACCCCCAACTGGCGGGGCTTCCTGGGGAAAATACATCTCAATCGGTGCTTTTTGTGTCGTCGTTCTGCTGCGTGTGATACTACCCCCTGCTCACGCTGATGGTGCTTAACGTTTTTCCCTCTTTTCATTTGGCTTATTTTTTTTTCGTAGTCCACTAAGTGGGTCGCCATTTTTCTTCCTTCTTGTGGTTTTCCCCATGATTGTCGTCTGTGTCTTGTCGTCTGAGACGCGCAGCTAAGCTTGTCCGCGCGAGATTTTTATGTTCTACCATTTTTTTGTTGGCTTGAGAGAGAAAGCGAGCGACCGTCGATTGAATGTTTTTTCACATTTGCTTTCGTCGCATTGCCTTCGTGGATGAAGAACCCTGTTTTTCCTTCCCGAACGATCTCCAGCGCGTTCGCTTTCACTACAAAAAAGAATTTACGAAAACTTTGCAAACACGAGCATTTTTTGCGAAACAGGTTTGTATTTTTAAAGATCATTTTGTACTTGAAGTTCATTAAAAAAGGCCTCAAAAGGCAAACCTGCTGGTTTCTGTAGATATAGATCCATTCATTGCTATTTTGCTGCGGAACGAAGAACGCGGAACCATCTGAGTCCGTACGGTTCTTTTACGCGGAATCGTGTTGATCATTCATGTTGTTTTTGTTGTTGCTTTTGAGTGCGAACAGCAGACGGGGCCAACAACAGAAACCGAAAAATTAAATGGAAATTTTACTGAAAAAAAACACCCCGGGGGGCCCAATAGTTTACTATAATTTGGTTCCCCTTTTCCCAATAACTACGAAAGCGGAATTGTTTTTAACCAGTCATGAATGAATTTCAATACTGTGTATTTCTTCGTACATAACAGAGGATGAAGGCAACGACGACCCTAATAAAACCAACTTTTCTTATCGATCGGTTACACCGCTTCCACGGCATTGATTGTGGAAGCGATCGATTATGATTTCTTTCGTACTCATTGTAGGTTTTACGTTGAATGAGTTATTTCACAAGATTAGAAAAAAGTGCCCCAATGTCGCAACATGATGTTGTGTGTTTGTTCAATGATAACTGGAACAGTTCCTGCCGTAGTTTGATCAGCAGGAGCAGCCACACGATGTTCGTTCGAATGATATTTCCTTCACTTCGGCAAATATATCGCCTGAGGCTATGAATCAAATTCCACGTGATCGCCACGAACTCTTTGGAGCTCCTGGAGGTATTTTCGTATGCGTATGTGTGTGAGTACGTTCGAAGGTTGGAATTTCTTCGAGTTAACGAATTTGGAATGGATCGTCTTAGCCCGATGAAGGGGTCTACACGAGGAGCGGAAAGAAAGACACCGAAAGAGGTGTGTGGAATGTGCTTGGCTGTGGTGTGGGGTGGCTTCGAAAATGTGTGGCCGATTTTTCCTTTCCTTTGTTCCGTAAGGTAAACGCGAAATGAATGGTTCGATTCGCCGCGATAATTATGATTATCTCTCTCGCTGTTGTAGTTCTGTTTGTTTCTTTACCTGTTCCGGGGTTGATTTTCGATGTGTCTGCTAGTTTTTATCTCGTTTTTGCAAGGTTGATCCAAAAGTAAAAAAAAACAAACGATCCACCCTTCCGCTACAACACCTTTCACCGGTCGTAGGACAATGATGAACCTCTGGTTTGTGGTCTTTCTTTTTTGTCCCTCGCTGATGATGATGATGATGGTGTCGCGTTTCGTGGTTTCGTGTGTGGTGGCGCGATACAAAACATACGCGGGTCCACCAAACACGGCGTTCATGACGATGATGATGATGATGATGGGTGGTTTCTTCGTCACCGCTGCGCGCCATATCTCCTCGGATCAAATACCTTTATGTGGGTCACACGTAAATATTTTCAAGCTTTCGTTTCATTCGCACGCACACAACAAAGCCAACCGCAATGTCTTGAAGAAGGCGAACTTTAGCGTCATCATTTATCGACGGAAGAATACATACACACGATGATATGGTGAACGCACAAATCTGGACTCGCACACTTCTTAGGCGGGGTTTTTATTTTTCTTGTCGGTTTCGTTCACCATGTTTTGACTGTATTTTATTCCGTTTTCTTTTACCGCCCACCGCGCGCCGTCTTGACCCCGCATATTTGTATTTGTGTCAGTACGTGCCCTACCACATTACCTGCCGCCCCTTCAGCTGGGCCATTGTTGTTTCCATTGCAAATACCTTCTACCGCACGTGTGGGGATCCTCTTTCTAGAAACACACCAGCGTAACTTCAATATTCCATGTGTTACGATGTGTAAAACCCTTTCAGGTTTGGTTGACTTTTCCTCGGTAATTTTGTGCAAGCCGATTCATTTTTTTTTGTTATAATCGCTCGCGGCATTATTCATTAGCCTCATTTTGGGGTTTGGTTGGGCCTCTGAGGATCGTACTGTTTTTTTTTTTCTTACCTCAACCATAATTTATTGTTCTACACTGGTACGCTTGTCATGAATGGGACAAAGAATGAGTGATTGGAATGGAAGGAAAATGGCAAAAATGATTGACGTTCATTTACTTGTGTGTATGGTTTGCGATGGAAGGGGGGTGCCCATGGCGCAGCGGTAGCGCGAGGAAACACCACACCACAGGTGTGGGATCGAATCTCGAGTCTGGCACCCTCCGGTATTACGAACGGCTGACCACCGATCTATAATATACCGTCTTTCGGTCACACAAACTCTCTTCGGAGAGAGGCCTTGTCCCACTAAGGGATGTCGTGCCACATAAAAAAAAAATGGTTTGCGATGGACTCTTAAATCTTTCACATATGCTGTAGATGCAAATGTCCTGGGCCCACATTATTGTACGAGTTGATGGGGGGATACTGATGATTTGACAGGATAAATTGAATATTGGAGGAATAGGTTCCCATCACGTAACGATCGCCCTACATAAGTGGAGAAAATACTCTAACCCCAAACCCTTGTGAACAAATCAATTAAATGTCATTTTTCAATATTTTTTACAGAACCGACAAGATTAAACAAGACAACAAAATCTGACGCACCACAATATCTAGTGAACGGAAAATAAAAAAATACACAACGCAGTCCATTGGTCTCGAGACAGAGAAAACACCATGGACGATGATCAGCAGTTCTGTCTCCGATGGAACAATCACCAGAGTACACTCATCTCGGTGTTCGACACACTGCTGGAGAATGGCACCCTGGTCGATTGCACATTGGCGGCCGAAGGAAAATTCCTGAAGGCACACAAAGTTGTTCTCTCGGCCTGCAGTCCCTACTTTGCGGTAAGTTGAGCAAAACGATGCAGTACGAGTTGGATTACTCAGATTCAGATTCACGAATCAAGATGCATTTGTAATAATTTGAATGAATGAGAACTAATGATTTACATGTTTTCTCTCCCCTTCCCCGACAGACCCTACTCTCACAACAGTACGACAAACACCCAATTTTCATACTCAAAGATGTGAAATTTCAAGAGCTGCGCGCCATGATGGACTACATGTACCGGGGTGAGGTGAACATCTCCCAGGACCAGCTGGCCGCGCTGCTGAAGGCAGCCGAGTCGCTGCAGATCAAGGGTCTGTCCGACAACCGCAGCAGCGCGTCGTCGGGCTCGTCCGCCCATCAGCAGCAGCAGCAGACTCAGCAGCAGAAGCAAAGTGACGCCTCCGCCTCCGCGAAAACGCTACAGCCTCCCGTACCTGCAAGCAAGGTAAGGATGCGCCCCGTCTCTGCCTGATGGCTCATAAGATCTCGTTTCACTAACGCTGCGTTACGCTTTTCCTCTTCCTTCCACTTCCGCAGGCATCAGGTCTGACGATTGAAAACAAAAGGCCTTTAAAGTCGGAGCTGCTGGAGTCAGACGTGTCCGGTTCGCGAGAAGGTTCCACTAGTCCAACGAGGAAGCGTAAAAAAGTCCGCAGAAGGAGTGTAGATACGAACAACCTACTAATAGGTAAGAAAACAGTGTACTCATCCCACCCAAAAGAGTGCGCGCAACATGTCGGTTCCTGTTCGCTTCCCCCGAGCGTGCGAGAAGATTCGTTCCCTTTACCTTCCCGTATCTAATCTTTTTGACCGATGTCATATCTTCTTCTCAAGCCAAAGAGAAGGGGAATGGGATGGTTGGCAATTTTGTTTTTATTTCCCCCGATTGAGTTGATGTCAATGCTTCTTTTTACGACGCCTCGCTCTTTTCCGTTGTTTCAACACAACCCGCGTGGTGTTAATGATCGTCTTGTTGTAGCCTTTTGCGTCATGACTAATTGTCCTCGGCTAAGACATACAACAAAACCAGTCTGTGGTAAAATGATGAATCGTATTCGGGTCTTACTTCTCTTATCGGATTTTATTTCTTGACAATGTCGTCGGTCGCATCGATATAATGATAATGAGGGGTTTTTTTCGCTCTGCTAGCTTGTGACTAGAAAACGGAATTCTTCGTGCAAATATGAAGAAGAGCTTACATAGGTTGGGGGAAACACCTCCTGTTTATGAGCTGTTAATATTGTTGTCCGGTGAATGTTTTTATTGCAATGTGTTCTACCATTTATTAATTGAATCTATTTCTCCTTCCGACTTTTGCAGATAATCATGACCAGCATTCAAATTCCTCATCACATTCAATTCATACCGCTTCGGGTGCTGCTGGAGCGGCCACGGCTGGCGCAGCTGTCGGTGGCGCCACCGGAGCCGCGGCCGCCAGCGCCGGAGCCTCGTCCCTGTCCTCTTCGTCAGCCGCGGTCGGTGGAGGTGCGGCGAGTGGAGCAGCAGCAGCGGGCAGCAATGCTGCCGTGAACGTACTGTCTGCTGCCGCCGTCACCGCGGCCGCCGCCATCAAAAAGACTGAAACGGCCCAGCAGGCCGCCGCCGCCGCCGAGCTAATGAAGCTGCAGCTCCAGAAGCAGCAGATCGCGGCCGCGGCAGCCGCCGCCGCCGCTGCCGCCTCCGCCCAGTCCTCGGACGATGAGGAGCGGTGCGGTGGGCCGAGCAGTGTCGCTACCGGTACCGAACATGACGACGGCAACGAGCTCACGGACAACGAACACGACGGCGATGGCGGCTCATCGGTCAAGTCGGGCGCCCGCCACCACCGGGAGGGTGGTCGACGCGGCAACAAGACGTCCACCTCCACCGTCGGCGACCTGCTGATCGAACCGAAGAGCGAGTATGAGGACGGACAGGACGAAAATATTGAGGACTTGACGATGGACGACGAGGAACTAATGGACGAACTGGACCAAGCCGGACCGAGCCACGGTGGCGATGTATCTAGTCAAGGTAGGTGCAACGGCGTGGAGAAGCGGTTGTTCAGGATTGCTAATGAAGTGTTTTTCGTCCTTTTTTTCCATTCCCATCGGTACCGACAACGCAACCTGTGTGCAACACAAATATATGATGCTGGTGATATTTATGATGGGACTTATTTTAAAATGAACAAAAAACAAAAACCTCTTCAATACGCCGTGGACAACACCACACAACACAACAGGGTATGCACAATGGCCGTTGGATCGTGAACAGAACGAAGCGTTTATTGCCGCTCAGGACGCTGTCGGTGGACAACATCGAGACGCACAAGGTAAGCGAGCTTTTTCCGTTTCTTCAAATTGGTCAAGATTTACGATACATAAAACGCGCAACTATCTGCATATGCGCGAGGTATTACACATCATGAGCTGGCGCGCGCGTCCCCAGCATATTATCTTCATTACAATACACACAACCGCACGTGTGTTTGTGCCCCCTTCTCTTCCGACGAGAAAGAAAAGAGCAGTGCGAGCGCAAAGAGAGATATACTCATAAAGATATGGTAATCCACGCGGTAATGATTCGCGCGTGCGCGCGCGTGTGTCGTTCAAGATGAAGCAGGGAAAAGGAAAAAAGAACAAACAGGCGGGTCAAATCAACGTCGATCGTTAAAATAAGTTTCTCTATTTACGAATGTTGTGTGGCCTTTAAGGCCGCGTCAGAAGCAGCAGCATTATTTCCCTCAAAGTATGACCACGCGTGTTGTTGTAGGGTCAACCCCCGAAGCCCATCTCCCGCCGACGACGCACAGCGATGGAGGGCGGTGTCCTCGTTTGCTGCCTTTCTTTACATTCGCGGTTAAAAGTTATTTTATTACCAACACGATAATATGCAACGCCGACTCGTCGTTAGAATTGCATATCCTTTACGATCCATTACCCATATTTTGTTGCTTGCCGCTGAGTCCGTGACAGGCGGCTTTAATAAGCTCGGAGTTTCATTTATTTTATTACATTAGCATATAAAGATCCTTCTTTAAAGATCACTTTAATTATTCGCGAGGAAAAAAAGGTTATTGAAAATAACTAAACAAAAAATCATCAACCATATCGCGTGCCCTTTTCTCTCTAGCGTATTCGTTCTGTTTGCTTTCGCACATCTCGTCTTTTCCGCCTCTCTTCATGGATCTAAGGCGTCTTGATCCTCTCGGATCCTTGGCGAGAAGGGGAGAAGACGGAAGAGGAGGGGCTTTTTACCATATTATTGCCTAGTTGTGCCGCGCCCGTGGGTAGTGTTTTATTGATCGTATTTCTTTCCAAAAGCGAAAAACATGTAAATTTTTGTTACCTCTTTCTCTATCTCTCATAGTTTGTTTGTTTGTTATTTTTTTTCCTGTACTATTATTACTTGCAAATTTAAGTCTAAAACCGTAAAACAACCCAAAGAAGAAAAAAAGTATAATCACAATACAACACAAGCAAAAAACCCTAGACATATAGCAAAAGCCAAATCATGCTACTAAAACATGATTAATAATCAATCCCGCCTAGAAAATGTGTACAAATAGTTTTCGTTTTCCTTTGTCGAAACAATGTTAGCAACAAGTTTCCCTGCTTTACTTTCTAATAAATTCTCTTTTTTTAAACTTAACACTTGCTGGCCGGATCACGCGAGCACAATTGTAAATATAGATATATTTCACTGCAATAACAGAAATTGAGTTAATGTCGCAAAATATGTTTGTTTCAACGCATTTCGCTCGCCACCGATCAGCAAAGTGTTTTCACCGTCACCCGTTAAACTAATGGCTCTCTGCCTCCCGTTCCCTGTTGTTTCTAACGCTCTTTTTTCCAATAGTAGTAGTTAAGCGTATAAAAGCAGGCAAGAGAAAATCAATTAATGCACACGTAATGCAACGTTCTGTGAACGACAATTGTGAAAAGATGGAAAGGCGCGAGAGGTTTCTGTGAGCCTTAATTTGAAATTATGGCCCACTGTGGGGAAGGAAGTGTGTGCGGTTGTGTACACAAGGGGGAAGGATGGGTTAATTTATCCCTCCAGTTAAATTTTAGCGCACCATCGGCATCCGTAATTATGAAGTGAAATTTAAACAAGGCTCGATGCCGTATGATCGCGTTTGTGTGTTGCTGTTTGGCTTGGCCCTGGTAGATCCGCGGGAGGAGGGTTGAGGTCAACGTGCGACGTCGCACGCGGTGTTGGGCATGACAGCATCATCGGCCGATTGAGAAGAAGCCAAATATAATCAGCAAACGATGGTGTCGAATATTAATGGCGTTGGCTTGCGCGCGCCCCTTCAAGAGAGTATGATCGAGCGGAAGGGCAGGACATGCGAACACGGCGTGTTTCTATGTCGTCCTCATCTAGTATGTGTACGAATAATGACGGTCATATTTTCTTCGCGATGATCGCGAGTGAGATGCATTTCGTGGGTGTGTTGTGTGCTTTGTTGGAAGTTCCGATCAGCGGACGATGGTAACGAAGGCGATCTGCTAATTGTGTGGCGTGTTTCCCTTGTATGAGGGCGCGTTGATCGTTTTTTTTTGCCATGTTCAAAGGTTGGCTTGGGTGGGTGTGCACGTTGTGCTATTTTCTTTGCCATTTGTAATATGTTTTTGGTCGTGTGTTCTTTTCTTTTAGCTTAGGTCAGCTTGTTACGGTGCGTGCGTCACTGGATGATGCACTTTTAGCAATGCGACTGCGGCACATTCCTCCTCCCCAGATGACCTCCGACACAGGTGCGCCTTGAGAATCATGTTTAATGTCCTCCCACGGCATTCGGAGCGGCGTCTCTATTTTCATTCGAAGCCCAAAGAGGAACATATCGAAATGAAAAGCTCTTGTTGTGCATTATGACAAGTGATGGCGCATTTCTACGCGATTGCGATCGTCGCACGTTGCTTCTCGATAGATGATCAGAGCCGTTTCATGCATTCAAAACGTGTCTCATCCAAAAGCACCTTGACCAAAATTGGCCATACAAAAAGAAACGGTTGGAGGAGACGACAAAATATGACGCGGTGTTAATAACCTTCGCTAAAGTCAGCCAGCCAGCAGTGGCCCTCCACTTTCCTCCTCCACTCATTGGAGGTTATTGCTGGTGCATTCTACCAGTGGATGTGTGTGTGCGCGCGCGGTAATCGCGAATAATTTTTCGTGTACTTGTCTCGCTCCAAGATGCGACCGGGGATAGAGGTGTTTGTGTAACGGTGGGGGGTACTTTGGGTTGGGCAGTTAAAACATGTCGTTTTTCCTGCTTTACCTTGGTCGAGACCGTCGACCACCACCATGTCATGGTTGTCAATCCGATCGGCGGCGGGTGGTTTTTAGTGGCCGGTATATGCAACGCCTGCAGGCCTATGGCGTGTATGTGTGTTTTCCCTTTGTCCATGTCGTGTGTTTATTGCACTCGATCGACGGTTGGTGCGCGCAGGCGTGGGCGACATGAAAAAGATACACCACGAACATGCGCGACATTCAAAGATGTCGAAGGAGAAGAAGAGCCCGGAGCCGCGGGAATGGGGAGAGTTGAAATGGACGCGCGAAACTTGTATTCTTGTTTTGGTTACTTACGACGACCGTCCCTTGGTTTTATTCCCTCCTGTCTTTTGAAAATGTGACGATTTACGAGCTTCTTGGCGAGGTTCTTCTCTTCTGTCGGCGCTACTTATTATAATCCCCGCACACGTCCATCATCGATGACCTGCACGCGTGACCGCGTATGCTTGTGGTGTCCGGATGGTACATGTGAATATGTACCACCATCCGCAAGGAATTTGAAACACCACTCTCGCTTCTTTGAGGTGGAGTGGCGGCGGAAAGCTTTATTCTTTTTAAGAGCTGCATCACGCTGCAGCGACGACGTTCTTTCGCGTGGTGCAATTATTCACTCGCCATCGTCTATTTGTTTCTCTTTCCATCTCACCTAGTGGTTGTTAATGTGTGCTACTACAGGTGTGTCTTAACGGTGGTGACATTACTGCTACCCTTCCCAGCAGCATTGTTGTTTTTTTCTTTTTTATCGCTGTCCTTTAAGCTGTGGTAATTCACCTTCAATCTCTCGCCGATGCGTGTTTGGATGCAATTATTCGCTGGCCCCCATACACAATAATGCGTCCCTGTGGGTACTGGAGATGGACGAGTTTCCTTTTGGGGGAATGCGTTTCCACTTCCTTTCGTGTATTCCTCCCCCCTCCCTGTTCCGGCAACACTCACTCTGCACACGGAGACGTGCGCTCTAAAATTGTGTGTTGCCCGTCGGCAGGAATGCACTTTTGGCACACCGAGGTGTGTGCAACTTGGCCAAACTCCTCCTCCTCCTTGGATGACGTGATTTTCTCCAACAGTGCAGCAACAGGGTTTGCTGCTTGTAGGAGTAGTTATTTTTAGCCGATGGAGTTGAGAAGAAGATGAGGAGAATTAAAAGGAGAACACTCACACGAGGAGTGGCCGGTATCCTTTTCTGTGCCGTGTTCCGATGGACAGTAAAATGTGCCCGGGTATCCGTTGATGGTTTTTGCTCCACCATCTTGCTGGTGGAGAAGCAAATGGAAGCACCAACCGTGTACCGTACTAATATGTGCGAAATGATATCTTTATGAAATGAATAATGTGTTATGCATATAATTGTAGGTCGGCTGGTAAAAAACATCTTTCTTGTCAAGAGGTGGTGTTGAATGTTTCTATATTCCCATGAGAGGCACCTTCTGAAGAAGGAGGAAGAATGTTATGAATATTGGCTAGACAAGAAACTTACACCAGGGATGATCGTGTTTACATGATGAATGCACTTTACATGGAACGTTTGGCATCACAGTTGTTTTCTCTTGCTTGTTCTACACGTTACGCTGCTATATTTGGTTGAAAAAGGAAAAAAGAACTACATACAAATGGTTTTTACCAGGGCATCATAACCTCCGAATTTTTTTCATTTGCAATGCCTAAAAGGGAATTCACAACGTTAACTTTATAACCAGAACCCGATCAACCTCCATACCCTTGTTTTTCTTGTATTGTGTACCTCTCATTATTTTTTTTTCGTAATCGTTTAGTACATTTATACATAGTTTTTAGTTACACATTGAGCCTACGGGTTTTTTTATATATTGCAACTTGGTGATTGTGTAGTGTTGTGACAATTATCTTACCCTTAAGCTGTTTGCAATATCGGTAATTCGTAGATATTGTGCAAAATCCCCTATCTATCTATCCTCCCTAGTTAGTCTAGTTTTAGTTAGTTTTGTTATTTTTTTCTGTTTTCTACTCTGCATTCGATATTTAGTTCGTAAAACAATTGTAATTGTGTTTTGTGAAGGATCTCAATCTCTCACCTCACCCACTCCCCAAACACCCAATATCCTTCCGCTCCCTTTTAACCATGTTGTTGCGATTTTGTTTTTAAATATCAAGTGCTTACTTTTACCGCATTTTCCTACCACGCCAAACCCTCTATCTCTCTATCTCTATCTCTATCTTCCTGTTTACAACCCATAAATGCTTTATCACCTTCCGTTTACTTATGCTGTTGTGTACCCACCAACCACCAATCACCATCATCATTATCATATTAGTTTTCGGTTTAACCTGGAGTTTGTGTGCAGTGTGTTGTTGCCTTCCGAAAATCAGCCAACCTCTCCCCCCCTTTCACACAAAACACCGCCCAACAACACCTTTCCTTCACTTTCATGCGCATCGCGCTCTAGAGTAAACTAAAACTAAACTCCCGTTTTTCGTCTCGCGATAAGAAGAGATATGTGCGCGAGAAGCTCTAGATGCTGTGTTGTTTGAGCGTCTATTGATTGTTGAGACACAAACACACACACCACCCCCAACAACAAAAATTTCTTGCGTTCTGGGCTATGGCTGGCTGGGCCCGCTTTTGCTGCTTAAACTACATACGTACACGCTAAACACACTCACACACACACTGTTATGCGGCTGGTGGATTGGAACGGAATTATGGTGCGCAACAGCCTGACGCCCACCTGCTGCCCCCCCCCCGTTCCTCCTATTTATGTTGATTGTGAGAACATGATTGTTTCCGCACAGCTGATGATTCTACCATAATATTACTATTGCTCTAGTGTCTAGTGGTGGTGGAGGTTGCTTGCGTTTGTCGTTTTTAATCGCTGTTGCCATCACAACCGTGTTTCTTCCGGTCTATCGCCGTACTCTACTTTCTTTTCCTTCCCCCCTCTGCGGCGTTGTTGTGTGTTGCGTGAAGGAGTCGTGTCTGCGGCGTTGTTGCTTGACCGGAATTGTGTTGCGCTTCTGTTTCCTGGTTTTTTTATCTATCTAAAATATCCTGTTCAATCCCACGCCGGACTCCCATCATGTACTACCACCATTCCCTGTTATCTTCAAGCACACAATCCTTGTTTCCTTGCGATTCCTTTTTTTAAATTTCCTATCAACAACAAAACGTGTTGCAATTCTCGTCGCCCCCCCTTAGAACTTATCAAAACCGGAACACCATGACACGATTTTGTGTGCAGTATGTGCGTGTGTGTGTGTGTGTGTGTGTGTGTGTGTGTGTGTGTGTGTGTGTGTGTGTGTGTGTGTGTGTGTGTGTGTGTGTGTGTGTGTGTGTGTGTGTGTGTGTGTGTGTGTGTGTGTGTGAGTGTGCGTTTTTGCGCGTATCTGTGCGCCTTTCTCCTTTCCCATTACTATTTCTCACGTGTTCAAAAATTTTTCATCATTCACCGACAAAATTATTATACACACTTTTACACGTCGTTCACCATCGCTTCACCTTTCTCTGCTAAATATTATTAAAAAATTCTTCCCCCATCTTCATCTTTTCTGCTATGAAACTCTCCGTATTCGTATGTAAGAAGCAAGATTTGACTCTGGCTGTTATTATCACTCGTGCTAAGAGACATTACTTTGTGCCGTACGGTTCAAACAAAGGGGGGGATTAGTATAAAAGCACCATGACTCAAACGAGCGGATACTTAAAATTTCTGATAGCTCACTGAAAGGATGACGTTTTTTTTTAAATCTCTTGAATTTTTTTATTTACGGGTGGGTTTATGATGGATTGTCACTTTTTCTTTTATTTCGACCTTCCGTTCTATATTTCCCAGTTTCTTTCCACACAGTTTCCCAACTCTTTCTGTCACTAGTTTTGTACACACAGCAACATAAATGCACCACCACCACACTCCTGCATCTACCCAAGTAATCCCAAATCTCAATTTCGTCCGCGACAAATGACAAAACACATTTTTGTTTAGTTACTACTTTTAGTCGTTTAGCTTTTCCTTTTTTTGTTTGTTTGTTTATCCTTGCTGCGTGCATGCATGATGATGTTACTGATTTTTTTTATCTTTTTTGTGCATTTAATTGATTTAACATGTTTTTGTTTATTTTACAACAACGACCGATTTTTGTTTTTGGATTTTGTTCCATTTTTTATACACCTTTCGCCTTCGCTGCGTCGTTTGTCGTTCGTGTCGTGTTATCTACTCCTTCATTTAGTCTTTCGATTTCTTTGATTAATACATCTCGTGGCACACTTTTGTCGTTGCGGAAGCAATTGGTTGCAGTTTCGATTTATAAAATCACCAACAGTTTCGTTAGCATCATTGCACACTTTATATTCATTTTGTTTCGCTTGTTTTTCTCTCTCTCACTCGCGAGTAACTTCACAATGAACGGTGTTTTGGTAAAAGGGGTGAATATCCTTTTATGGGTGTGACCTCCATACGCGTTCGTTTTTTATTGTTTTGTTAGCGTGCGTGGTTACCTTTTCCCGGAACTGCATTTTTCATGCAGGAACACGCAGTTATTCGCATGCGAAAAAAAGTTGATGAGTTAATTTTTGCACATCATAAAAAGAGAGAAATATAAAAAAACACGAGAGAAATCACATTTAAAAACCGCAACAATCTCATCACTTCTCTCTGATCGAATCTCCTCGTATCTTGTGTCTTGGGATGTATATCCCTTCTATTGCGTCGCTTCCCTTTCCCTCCCTTTCACCAACAAACGCTGGCTGGTGTGTCCTTTCGATATTTTCGATTTATTTTATTCATTCTTCCACACGTTTTCCTTTTTCCCACTTTTTTACTCCCCGGTCGTCGCTGTCTTCTACTATCTGTTACTTCCTCCTCTTTCTTGTCCCCCATGTGTATAGTATAAATTGAAATTGAAGAACCACCCCGTAATCGCGAATCGTCCGGGGTGTATGCGTGTTCGTAGCTGTCAAATCTGTCAAAATGTCAAAACCGGATAGGGGGTGCCCAAGAAAAAAAAAACGAAAGGAACCGGTTCGTCTTCCGTCATTCCCCCCCCGACATCGTTGTTTTTTACTTATGTTTTTCGTTGTGTGTATTATGTGTCTTGCCGATATATTGTATTGTAATCGTTTGTCTCTTCATTTCCGTTCGCGAAACGTAGCTCTCCGAGAGATGCCCATATAAGGGGTTTTGGGGATGAGAAGGAGGTTTGGGGGGTTGTCGCTGTCAAAAACCGTGATCAATAAATTCGCGCGCGCTTCAAATGAGTGAAAAAAAACCCTCCTTCCTTCCATCATCAATTGTTTGCAGCATAACGCTCCTCCTCTTCTGCTATGCCGATGCAGTTTTTGATTCTCCTTCTGAGAATTCATTTTCTTTAAAATTCAGTCAAATTTGCATACTCTCTCGGGGAAGCTGCTGCGTTCGTTCCGATGCCGAAGTCCTGTCAATCCGCGATATTTTGTTTTCTTTGTCCAGTGTTCATATATCAGTGCATTCGTTCTTCTCGTGCGCCTTATTCAGTGTTTCTTGTGTGGTGCGTGTATCGACGTGTGTTCCGGTTGTGAGTGTATTGGAAATATTTCGTTGTGTTCTCTTTACGCGCAAGTGCTTTTCGGGCAGTGTGTATATCAAGTGCATCATCAAGTGAGTTCCCTTCTGTGTCAGTGAGACGTGATTGGTTTGTGCATCGTTTGTTGTGCAACGTTGGCGGAAGCTCCAGGGGTCGTTCAACTGCATCCAGCATCATCTCCGGTCGTCGAGTTGCAGCACATCAAGCACCACACATCCATACACCCCCAGAACAACACACCCACCCACCTGTTCCTGTCATCATCTGCGCTTCGTATGGTTGGTTTTGTAGCTGCAAATCGATGGATTTGCAGTGAGGTAAAGGTTTCCAGCAGCACTCTTCGCCGTTCCTCGCCGATGTGGACGCAATCGTATATGGTAAGTAATTCGGGGAAGGTGCGAATCGAAGGGTGTATCACGAGCGTTTGAGGAAGACTTTTTGAGGTCGAACGCTAATTCTTCATTCGTTACTCTTTACTCCCGCGCTAAGAGAAGATGATATTTTCTTTCATTATATTATTCACAAGCCTCTTGTTCTGGCATCGTAACATAATGATTTTTAATAAATCAATACAGGGAGGGGGAGGGTCGAGGAGAAGGCTATACGTTTCCTCGCTCCCATCCTCCAAAGGTAACCGAAAAGTTTGGCAAGTAAGTAAGAAGATCTCGTGTGGAATATTTTGTTTGGTGCATTTGAATCACCATCATCATCATCATCATCTTGCTGATGCACTCCGAGTAGGTTTCATGTCTTGGATTAACGATTTAATGCACTATACACTCTTTTTTCTTCCTTCCTTCCTTGTTTTCCTTGACGAAGCTTTTGACAAGGTGTCGGAAAGGTTAATGGCCGTTTGTCCATCATTTTGCCCTTGCAATGGCATCAATTTCCGTTGTGGCTTTTTGTATGCGAAATTTTGACATCAAGCAAAACGGTGCAATAACGAGCCCCCAATGTGGTGGCAGTCCTTGGGTAATGTTTTTATACTTCAAACAAACATCGCGTAGCAATTTTTTTTTGCTAACCAGAAAAAAAGAGTAACGGTATGGAGAATTAGCCCCCTTTTAGTCTTATGATAACACCACTTCCATTCCACCTTTGGGGGATTTGCTTCCACCCGGCGAGAGGCGAGGACATCTTCTGGATCGTCGGATGGAGATCGGTGTGGTGTGTGGGAAGCGGTGTAGTTATGTGTGTGTCAGGTAGTTCATCGTTGGCAGGTAAGTATATTTCCTCCATTGCAATAGTATCGTTGCGGAGGAAGAATATCTTTATGGTTAGGATAGAAGATACCATCCCTGGATGCATTTATATTCCACCACAATCATGCATTTCAGCCTATCCCTTTACCACCGTCCTTTTTTCCTCCTATCCCTTATGTTAACATCGTCCCCTTTCAATTTTACCTATCCTATTGTTGAATTGTCATCCTCAACTGACATTCAAAAACTTCCAAAAACACGGACAAGTATCTATCGACACATGTACTGGACAAACTTATTTAACTGGTGGAATTATTTAGGATGGAAACTGTCTCTCGAATTCAACGTCGAAGAAAACAGGTTGTTTGAATGTCACAAAATTATATCCCGTGATATGTTTGAAAAAATGAAACGTATTTTTATTGCTACATTTTTTATTATTTCATTACGACTGATTTTTGTTCAAAAACGTCCTTTTATGTTTGTTGGAATAGAAGTTACACTTTTTAACTGCGATTTTGCAGCATTACACGATCTACATTTTGAATGTTCAGATATTTTCATTTGTTTCGTATAGAGATGTTCCACTTATACATAATCGTTTCTGATGATTGTGTTCTGCTTTATCTGTCCATGTAAGACACGGACGAAGTTTAGACGACTGGCAAGAAATCACATTCGAGATTGACGACGTTTTGACCGACTTTTGACTGTGACAAAACCACGACGGTTTCGGTTTCTCTCTCCGCTCACTCGATGATCGCATTTGGTATGGAAAGATCTTTGCCGGTCGGTCGATGCGTTATTGGAAAGACATAGAACGAGAAACCCGCTTCAGAAACGTTGAGGAAGGAATGGAAAAGTGTAAGTATATTCGATTGATTACTTGATATGGCAAGGCAATACAAAAAACGAAACATCGCACATGTTTCCATGGAGGAGGGAATAAAATGTGGGAGTTTACATTCAGTTAGAATTCAACCTTTGCGGCTTCAGTGCAAGCCAGAAAAATTATAAATTCATTAGCTGAATGATGTCAGGTTTTAGCAAGAGGAATGTTTATGTTGGACAAAAGTTGTCAGTTTTCATTTGCAAGCAGAAACGAGCTAGTTAATAGTTCAGTTTTGTGCACTGGTTTGATAAAATCATAAAAATAGTATTTTCGTGGGACAGGTCGTTGTTAGCAACTCTCACAGTGATGCAGTTTAAAATTTATTGCCTGCACATATTTCATTCCATGACAAATGTTTAAAATATGCAAACTTTTCCCACTGTTTCACGCTGAACGTCATAGCATTCCAAGTGGATGTGATTGGACAAGAGTTTAAAATAGAAACGCTTCGTGCTTCCAAGTTATCTTCCCCGGATCGACGATCGACTAGTTGATTCGGTCCTAGGAATATTTATTACAATCACTGACAATCGCAGGTTTGACATTATGGAGTCAAATTTATGAAGATTGACATTTATAAGCGCCCTCATTTGTGGCTGGTAATCGATGGATTTTGGAATCGTGATCCTCTGAAGCCAAGTGGTGCGGGTTTTCAAATAGATTTCGTTTTCTTCTACACGCGCGGCGCATGCAATGATAATGAGCTTACAATTTGAGGCTCTCGGCGCCTTGACCAATCCTTCCAGTGGTCAGTACAGCTAGAGTCAGCATTATGCCGCGCAATTGATATCCCAAATGATCGTGTGCACTTATCGTAAATTTCGCGTTACGGGCACAGCAAAAGCTGCTGCAATAGGCGCCGATTTATGCAAATTTTGCCTCTATTTACAAGTTCCCCGCGGAGGTGCGTTTGTTGGGTGCTGCGTCCTTCGGATGTGTAAAATGATCGCGAGGTTGTGATTGAGCTCAAATCAAATTCCTTGTGTCACGGCGGTGGGGAGACATTGCAGCTCTCCTTCCTCATTTCTTCAGGGCGTACGTTTGCCAGGAGTGTAATATTTTTCGTGGTTTATACGCATGGACATTTATGGTGGAAGCACAGAGGCGCGCGAAAAGTGTGTTTTAAAGAAAGGTGTGTCCTTAGGAGTACACTTGCTTTTGTTGCCTCGTTCGGCGACAAGGTGCCGCCCGAGGTAGACATTTATTGTCCTATTAGATACATCACAGCTTTCAGGCGCTGCAAGTTCGGTCCATTATGGGGGAGCTCTGGGAATCTTTTCTGCAAGTTTGCCAGCGATTGGTAAAGAATTTAGGTAGGAATTTGAATTGCCTCTCATGAATTGAAGGGTTTGTCTAGTTTACAACACGCTTTCTAGTCGTTGTTTTGTATATGCCTATGTTGAGTATATTGTGTAGGCATGGCAAACGATTGTAATGGCACAAAACCATCGGAGGCTTTTTTATTTGAAAACATTTTTCATTTGCATATTTCAAAATTGAATGTTTTCGTTATGGCTGGAGCTGCGGGCGATGCTTTGTGATTGTTTAAAGCTGATCATTTAGGAGCAAGGGTATTTCCTTTTACGCTGTTTATGTGCGTCCTATGTTTGTTTTTATCCAGGATAATTATCCTTGTCAGAGAGCACCACAAATTAGGTCAGGACACATCATTGGAAAATACTTTCCAAATGTGTATTTTTATGGTCTCAATATAACATTACCTACAAAACGAAAGGCTGATCCCTGATCGTATAAAATGTTCTACCGTCCATCAATAGGTCAAGGAAACAACTTCATACTGATTTGCATTTCTATTCTGCTGTGTTGTAGTGGGGATTATTATAAAATCCTTGTGAAGAGTGGAATTTTATGGTACTCGTTTGGGCCTGAATTGCGCCCCGCCCTATTTTCCATGCACATTTTCACGGGGGACAAGGAGTGTTTGGACCGTTTCTGTTTCTCCTCAGATTTTCCTCCCGGCAATAACATTGATACGGGTAGTTTGGTGTAACTTCATCGGTTTTGATAAAACGATCGTCGGCGAAAGTAAAAAACTGAAAATGGATTGTATGACAGAAACCACATATTGCCGACAAGTATTTTTCTACTTCTCATAAAAAAAACCAGGAGGCTCGCATTAGATTGGGGAAATATGTTGGGAAACGGGGCAAAAGCAGTAACAACACAAAAGAAGGTCAATAAAATAAGTTATGAACATTTTTACAAATCAAACAAAAACAAATACGTGTGCGATTGTATTGTTGTCCGATTTGGGTGTAATCGTTGGCTGTGGGTGTGAAAAGTGAGGTAATAATAATATCACATTCGTCTGGTGGGGGAATTTTTCGGCCAAGAATAGTCTCTTTTAATGGTGCATATCCAATTCCTTTAACGATTGCAATTTACGACACCAGCGAGCATATGTTTCTCTCGAGTAGAAAAAGGAGTAAAAGTCGCCTCCATTTGCCCTATCACTGGCGCTCCTCCGGGTTATTTTCTCCTCTTATGAGTTATTGTGATACTATTTTGCCCCAAAGCACACAATTCTCTCAAGTTTCTGTTCTTCAAAAATCAATTTTAACATTTCTCCATACCCCCGCCATAATCCTCCCACCACACGTCATGTTTTTTTGTCACCCGATAAAGTGTTCTGTCCAAATCATCCATTTCTAAAGGAGAAATGCGTACGCTCGCTCGCAAAAAAAAACTCGCCAACACTGCTACAATTCGTTATGTCCTTTTTGTGTACTTTATTTTGTAACTGAATCTTGTTAAAAGTCTCTCTGCTCCTTAAATCGCCTTCCTAATTCCGCCTTTCCCTTAGTCTTGGGTGTGTGGGTGTGTGTTCTCCTGTGTCGGCAATTATTCACTTTTAAAGTATTGAAAAAATATTGTTTCTGAAAATCGCGGATCGTATCTTTTCTCGTTTCCAACAAAACTCAACTCTCTTTTAGAGCAATCCTTAGTGGTGATAGATCGTTGATTTGGTTTTAAATTTTATGTTACTCTTTTGTAACTCTTGGATATGCTATATTTTTGAATAAACTGTAAATAATGTTTCCATTACGCGATCACGACTATAGCAGACTCCGCCATATTTTTGGAACTTTCAGTTAAGGTGTAGAATTCTCTTACTGCACAATTTAAGTGGAAAGAATAGTTTATCTGAAATCCAATTTAATGTTTCCACCCTGCCACCCACATACACACAAACACACTCATCTGGCTTAAACCTTTCCTATACTTTTCACTCCCTTCCGTTCGTCCTTTTTCTGTCGTGTCGTCTCGAGCAATCCTTTGAGTTCTGCAACGAAAATCTACCATGCCCGAGTTGTTTAATTTGTTTTGCCTCATCCAAGCCGTGTTTTCGCGTGTGTGTGCGTGTGTATGTGTGCTAGCACGGGTCGTCCTCGTGTGCGTTTGTGTGTATGTGCGTTCGGTCGTTCGTTAGTTCGTCTGTTCGATCGTTCGTTCCTCCCTTTATCCTTATATTATGCTACACCGTTACACTCTTCCCCCTGGTTGTACCAACAGGTCGAGTTATCCCGTTTGTTCGCTTTTCTCTCTCTCCACCCACCCGGCGATCGGTCCGCGAACTCCCGCGACACGATTGTTCTCTACTTCTAGCATTCCAACCGCGGACAGCATCATCGACCTCGAATGACAGCGAACGACCTTCTTCCTGCTGCCTGCTCCAGAGTGAGACAAAGACGCACTTGCCACTGCCGCCACCGCCAATGGCACCGTCCTGCATAATGTCGTCGGTGTGCGACTTCAGTAGTGTGTGTCCGCGCACGAGCACCCAGCGGCTCCTCAAGGCGACGTTGCGTGCGGCCGCTGCGGTGGCAGCTCAGAATCGCCTGGAAGTGACCTGCGGGAGTGAAGAGAAGGAAGGCGGTGGCACTGCAATCGACACTGGTGGTGATGGTGGTTCCAACTGTCCCGGTATGATGTGTGCCGGAAGCGACACCAGCGGACGGTGTGGCGCTGTCACCGTCTCGCACGGCTCAACTGCAATGGCCAGCTCGTCCTCCAATACTTCCTCCTCCTCGTCAGCGTCGTCACCGTCCGCTTTCAAGTGTCCCCGATGTCCGCGTGCCTACGCCCTCTCGTACACGCTCGAACGGCACATGAAGTACGAGTGCGGTGTGGCCAAGCAGTTCGGCTGCTTCAAATGTGGCAAGCGCTTTTCGCGCAAGGACATCCTGAAGGCACATATTTCCAACACCAAATCGCACTGTGCGGCCGCTGCTGCCGCCGCCTTCGTTGCCGCCACCGGCTTCGAATCCTCGTGAAGCTACTGTAATGGAGGAGGTGGAGGAGGAGGAGGAATACTATAACCACCACCAAGTGGACACTTAATACCACCCAACTTAGATATTGTGGGTGGATATGGACATTCCAACTACTTGATCCGAAGGATCGGAGACCGGCGAGGGCTTAACTAGTAGAACAATCCTTTAGAACCAAAAACGAACAAAGCAGAGCGCAGTGGGAGAGCGATGCGAGTTTTTTGTGGTTATTTACGCAAATAGAAGAACGAAATGTAAATATAGTCGCGGAACACAGGGAATCACTTGCTGCAAGCGTCAAAAACACCACATATTTGTAAAACGGTTACAGAGATAATAAAAGAAATTTTGTTGAAACAAAAAAAAACCACTGCGAATCAAGCCTTCGATCAAGTCCGGTTGAGAAGAGAATTCCCCTGGATGTTGTAGATGTTGTGTTTCTGTTCATTTTCTCTCTTGGCCCCCACCTACTTGTCTGTTGTTTCCCGTGACATCGGGACGCGCGAAATACGTCCAAGCGAGATCATATTGGTTGTACAAAGCAAATCCACTAGTTATCTTCGTAGAACTACTTAAGACGTTGAGAAAGAGAGGGAGAAAGAGAGCACAGATTGTGGTGTACAGAAAGGCACACTTGCCGGTATCGGAGCGTTTAATGTAATGTGTATAGGTAGGGGTATTCCTGGTGGTGTCTCCTAACCGATGCATCCTGTTTTTCTTTTGTTTTCTCTGCATATCCCTTTTGTATCCCCAAACAAAACACAATTCCCCAAACACAACGCCCACCCACAAATCAGGATACTTTTCGCTGTATGGTGGCAGACTCTACTACTACTCAGCCTTTGGGGGGAGTGGGTAGGCGGATGGATGGTGTTCATGTTGGATAACTCCTTGTTTCCATCCCCCATGTTCTTGTTGTGCTAAACAAAAAGCATAAATCATAAGCTATGGTTGTATCTTTTCTTTTTTTTTCCTCTGTTTTATTTTCAATATTCCATTATATCACTCTTTCTAATTCTGTTTCGGTTGGCTGTGTTTGTTTTTCTTTCCCCATCCAATTGTTGTTTGCACTTTGGCGCACACTACTAAGGCCCGCTCACATCACGATCTTTTTTGTAATGAGTGTTGGTTTTTCCCTTTTTTTATATGATTTTTAATGGATAAAGGAGGAGAACGGTGGGAGGAAACTTTCTTATGCTTAGATTTCTATTCCTTCTCCCCAACCCCTCCTCTACACAAATACACACACAGATTTGAGCTGCATTTTAAAAGTATTTGCAATAGTTTAATTTATTTACGTCAAACGAATATTTTAATTCATTTGAGAGAAGAAGAAAGAGTCATATTTTGTGTAATTTTTACCCACCAATGGAGGGGCGTCTATTTACTTCCTTCCGCTGTGGGATTTTTTGGTCATAAGATCAGATCACATCGCTAAAAAGATCAATCTTAGGGGTCGCTTCCGTTGTACCACAACACATCAGTGCCTTTTCCACTCTCTCCCTCTCTTTGTTTTTTTCTCCTCGGTAGGTGCAATTACCGACATGATGATGTCCGCCTACAGCCACCACCAACACTCCACCAGTCTTGTCACCGAAGCGTTGTTGCTAACGTCCTCGTTGTCGTCTACTTCACCGCCGCCGCTGCCGGTGGTGGTGGGGTCTCAGACGTTCGCAACGTCGCCAGCATCCTTGCATCAGAGGCAACCGCTACAGCCAGCACCGGCGCAGAAAAACTCCTCGTCATCCTCCTCGTCGTCCTCGTGCTGGTCGATGCCAGCTGACACTGGTGGCGATAGTAGAAAGAAAGCGGCCGATGGTCGGCGATACGGAGTGAATTCTTGCTACTGCCGCTTGGCCGCACATCAGGCGCATGGTGCATGCGCCTGTCCTTCCACAACTACTGCCCCGGTGTCCACCGAGGACGACGCCGCTGTCAGTAGTAGCAAACGGCTGGGTGACATCGTTGTCCAAGATGGCGGAGGTAGAGCACTCCGGGGGCTTAGTGGGAGAATTAAAGTCGTCACCTCTGGCCTGTTACAGGCCGATGTGAGCGCCACAATCGGGGCTGGTGGTGGTAGCCTTACGTCCACCGCCACCCTGGCCAGCAGTAGCAAGCGATTTCGGTGTGAATACTGCTCATTTTCCTGCTCCTGGCGGTACGATTTGAAGCTACACCTGAAGCAGAAGCATGGCATTCACAAGAAGAATGTGTAAAATCTGGTAAAACACACGATCGTATTGAAGATCGCCTTTGTAGAATCTCAATGGAAGTGGAGTCAAGGGTCAACTTCCTTTCCTTGTTTGTTGGAAATTTTTGTTATTGATAAAGTTGCCGGAAGGAAATCCGCACTGTGTAACTCTCCCACCTTTCCCAAGTCGGAAAATAAAAGCCGGGATCGCTTTTGTCAAGAATTTACTGTGGTTTCAGTAAGAAAAAAAAATTAATGTTGTTGAGCTCTGTTAAACGGCAGGAAAAAAAGAAACTAGTTAATAAAAAGCAATTGTACAACGAAGAGAAGAATACAAGAACTGTGGTACAGAATAGTCCGTTTCTCAATTGTGAACTACATCCAATATGATCTCCTTCAACGTGTATCTCCGTCTTGGTCGCGCAAATTTCGCTTCCGCCTATTCGTTTAATGTTCTCTATTTTTTTTCACCCATCGATGCGTGTTTTCGACCGGTCGTTCTTTCTCGTTGTCCTTCATCTCTGGTTAAGCAGTTATACATTTTTTATAGTTTATTTTTTTCTTATGTTTAGTTGAATTGTTCAGTTGTTACCCAGTATAGAGTAGTTTTGTATTTTCGTTTTTGCACGGTTAGCGTTACAAATGAGGCTGTCGCCCTTCTGTTTTTCCAAACGACAACTGTTCGTTCGAATCGACGTTAGTTAGTATGATTTTAGTTTAGTTTAGTACTTTGTGTTTGTCCATATTTTTAGTTTTTTTTCTGTTTTCATTTTATTCGTTTGTTTGCTCCCTTGCGATTCTTGTCGAACACCCCCGCCTTGTGGCGGTTTATTACCCTGGGAATGTGTGTCGAACCCTCCCCCAGTTTCCCACCTCTGCGTCCCCGTTAGCAAGGGGCACCGTAGGGTGTTTTGTACGTGTACCGAGCAGTAAAGAACTACCAGTATTCGTATGAGAGATAGTTTTCAAGTAAAAACAAAGAGCAGTATCTTTCTTAGGTAGAGGATAGTGTGTGCATCCGTGCAGCTGAGCAGAAGACATTTGTCGTTATCCTTATGGGTTTCATTCAAAGCCGATAGTATCATTTTGTTGTTTTCTTTTCTCTTCCACTTCTTTTTCTTTCCTTCGGTGACCTTTCCGGTTTGGTTTTCCTTTCCGTTTTGGGCCGCGCATGATTCGGAAAATGATTTGTGTGCGTGTGTGTGATTTAATTCATACCCCCCGATCATATGTGTGGTCGTCGTCGTCGTCATCATCATCATCACTATCATCACCGTGCATCGCTACACCTATCATCATCGACACCATCGTCGTTTGGAAATCGGGTGACAAAATAATTCATTAAACTATGTAGATTATAAAATGTCCACCAACCTGCTGTACAGTAACTTCCTCGACATCACGCTGCAGCGGTTCCGCTGCTCGGTCTGCGACAAGAGCTACCTCCGGAAGCGGCACCTGCAGCGGCACATGCGCGACGAGTGCATTGGCATTCCGCCCCGGTTCCACTGCGATCACTGCGAGTCCAAGTTCCGGCGCAAGTACCACCTGGTGCGCCACATGGCCTCCAAGCACGGCATCCAGATGGACCCGGGCCCGATAGTGAAGCCGGGCGGTGGTGGAGGCAGTGGGGGTGCTAGTGGTGGCGGTAGTGGGACCGGTGGTGGCAGCTATGGTGATGCCGGCGGTTCCGGCAGTGGCACCGAGAACGAGGAACAGCACCACCAGAAGTACGTCAAGATGGCGAAGGGCAAAGGCCGTGGGGGCAATCTGGCCACCATTGCGGCGGCTGCAGCGGCGGCCGCTGCTGCTGCCGCTGGTGCAACGAACGGTGGCGATGGGCCGGATGACAGTGCCGATGGCAAGTTTTCCGTCGATGCGCTCATGGTAAAGCAGGAGGTGATGACGGACGCGGATGGCGCGCAGTCGACGATGTACCAAAACTTCAAGAATCTCTTCTTCGACTACGCACTGAAGAATGTTCCCACGCCGATGCAATGAGCGCCTGCCAGAGCGAATTGATAGGAAAGACGGAGACGAAGAGACAAGTATGATACGCTGGCTCAGAACGGTGACATACTAACGCTGACGAAACACTACGCCGTGCCATTTGTGGATATAGAAGTACCAACTATTCCTGCTTCGTTCGCCAAGCAAGGGATAAGGGATCGTTGGCCATCGTTTTGTGTGTTGTGTGTGTTGTCGGAACTTTTACTCACTGTCACAAACTGGCTTGCTCTCTATCGTCTCACGTCTCTGTCACTGCCGCCGCAAAGGGTTATACCTCCATTCATTTTCAATCGCAACGATACGTTCCAACTTTTAAGCTGTATCTCATGATTTATTGTATTTTTTCGCGTTTTGTGGCGTCGGCACCAGTTTTCTGCGAGACCGTTCATTTGTCTACGTACTTAGTCTTAGTTATTTTCTTTACCTTTTAATGACACACCACTAAGTGATACGATTTTAAAACGCGCGCGTGTGTGTGTCTTCCGTCTTTTGAAGTCCTTTCACGTGCCATTTGCGGTTAGGAACTTCCTCCGTACGTCATATACCAAATCATTGATCCAAATTAGTGTCCGTGTTCCACTGGAGCGAAGGAGTTTGGTGCCATCAAGTGTGTTGTTCCAACGAAACGAAACTTTGGTATGGTTTACAAGAAATTATGAGGCACCGCGAGGGAAGATTTTTTTTTTTACACCTAGAAGATACAATTATTTTATACCAAATTCAACAAATATTGCCATTCAAGCCACCACTAGGTTGTGTAACATTGTCAGGGATAGGAAGAAAAGGGGGGATGGGCGTTAGCGTTAGGAAAAATCCATTCGGTCGGATATCGTTTGGCTTTTAATTTTTGAACTTTTTTTTTTACAACCAGTACAACAGGACAAACGTGACTGCGCACATTATTATTTCTACTACATGACGATCTATGCGCAAGGCTTAGGAGATCTCTTATATATAACTAATTTTTTAATGATATTGTACGTACTTTAGTATTCTTTACATCACTGCGAAGATACGATCGAGGTGGTGAACGATAACAGATTGCCATATATATTTTTTGTATCTTTTTTTTGACAAGTATTGGGACACCTATCAAAGCGGTGGGACCATGATTCGCACAAGACAGACAAGCGTGTGTCCAACAACCGAACGGCTACTTAGAAGTAATAATGAAAACGATATTTGCCCTACGAAGCGCTTTTACCATTTACTCAAAACAGCAAACCACTCATCTCATTATCTTCTTCTGCTGTGTATCGAAAACCTAACTTAAACAAAAACACTTTTCTTCATCTACCACTTAAGTTAGTTCTCTTACTTTCCTTTAGTGCCCTAAGTGACGGCGAACGGAGGTTGCCAAAGGGAGTCACCCTAGAGAGATTCTTTTTCTTTTGCTTTTGTGGCGATAACATATATGATATTATAGTTCTTTAGTGTATTAGGTTTACTAGACAGGGCAGCGAGTGCGAAACCATAGATGAAATAGAGAAGGGAGAGTGTCAAAGAGGAAAGGTTAAGCGAGTAAAAAAGCGAACAATGAACCATATACCAATAAACATGCGCCAAATTATTTTATGGATGAACTCCTAAGCAAAAACTAACCAATGTGTCTCCCAAGTGGGACGACTTTTTATTTCCTGGACGACGAACCCCTCCCCATTATGATGGGCCGTAGAGGGCCTTTCCCTATCATAACCTTTTGGGTAGACGCGGGAATCGGGGATGGGTGTAGGCCATAATGTGTCGAGTTTATGTGAACGGTTAATTACCAAATTTTTTTTTTTTTCAGTTTTTTTCCAGCTTCCCTTCTCATCAAAAATACAGCTAATTCGGTAGCAGTTCATTTCTTTTCGGCTCTGTCCAAAATCAGCAGCATTATCATCATTCTATGTAATTTTTGTTTGGCCTCTGCGAACGTTAATTTTTCCCATTCTTAAGAGAAGCACACGTGGTTCTTCACCAGAAACTCTGTGTGTGTGTGTGTGTGTAGCTGCCAGAAATAATAGAGGCGATAGAAATACTAGCGTGTTCTTTTAGTGATTAGTAAATATGTACGATAATGTACGCGCCGCCAATTGCTGAACAAAAAAACCCATAAAAACGACACATCACAAAAATGCTAGTACTCGCTCTCTGCTCACAACCACCACCACCACAACCACACCGCCATAAGTGTCCTTTTAGTTAATCCGTTAAAAACCACATTCCAACTCTAAAGTCTACCCACGCATGCGTGTGATGGTTTTTCGCGATTGTGTGTGTGTTTTGTTCTATTGTTTTTGCAAGATCTTGGCAAGCGCCAGGCCCTCCTACCACCGCCGTTGGTTTGTCCTTATTGCGTGTGGCTTGTTTGCCATTTTTGTTTTCATCTGCTAGCAAAAATGATCGATAACACTTTCACGTGAATATCCAATTTTTCATTTCATGATGATAGGATCTAATAATAGTGTCGCTTTACTTAGTGCTTAGTGTTTTCTAATGGAGAGATAGAGAGCAAAGAAAACCATCAACACACAAACACACACACAAACATTCATTAATTTTTTTGTTTGACCAACAAACAACTCGTCAAGAAAATTCTTATATTTGTGGTGCGTGGTCAAGAAGCGAAAAGTTATTAAAAATGGATCTTTACAGATATTTGTTTTCAATTTTTGGTTTGAACACAACCGTTACAACATAACGCAGGGATTGTTTCTGTGTCCCTTTCACTTGATGTTCCATTCGTTGTGTATTAGATCTAGTTTAGATTAAAACACGAAAAAAAATCCTACTGTTTTCTCAATCGTCGTCGTCGTCGTCGTTACAATAGTATATTTTCCACCCCTCCTTGAACCCCACCCAACTGTCTCTGTGTGCGTGTGTGTGTGTCACGCCTCTCTGTTCAGTGTGCGCAAAGGTTACTTGTTGAACACGGTCCCTCCGGATTCGTTTTTCATTTCTTCTAATCTGTAGGGCTTTTGATGGAGAAGTCCTTCAAAACGTCACCGGCAGGCTCGCTGGTGTCGACGGGGGCAGCGGCAGGGGCATCGGAGACAACGGTGACGGCCACCGGGGCAGGTAACAGTCGGTGCCGTAGCGCCGGTGGTGGTAGTGCCGGTGGTGGCACCATGCGGAGTCTCCAGCTGCAGTTGAACGATTTCCTGTACGACGTGAAGTTTTCCGATCTGTCCAAGTTTCTCAACGCCAGCGGGCGGTACCAGTGTCCGCGACGAAACTGTGATAAGAACTACAAGGACGCCAGCTCGTTGCAGCGGCACATCAGGTGAGGATCGTCGATCAACCAGCTGGTGGAGTGTGTATATTCGTTTTCATCTCATCCTTGCAGCATTTAAATTCGAACCATCTTTTGATCGTTCATTTCTAGAGTTGTCTCCCAACTTAAGCCGACTAACGTTTGCTTGCTTCCTTTTTCTCGTTACAGATACGAATGTGGTGGCATGAAGAAGTTTCGTTGCGTCATGTGCGGGAAAGCGTTTTCGCAAGGGTCGCACCTAAAACGACACCTTGAGTCTGGCGTTTGCATTAAGTACTATTTCTAACAGCAATCACTGCTGCAGCAGCAACATCATCAGCAGCACGAGCAGCAGCAGCACTCAACTGCTGCTGATGTTGCATTGAACGATGTTGCTGTGTTGCGCTGATATGCTCAAAAAAAAATGCTCGGTAGAAGAAGGTGTTGTTCTGATGTAACACCATTCTCTGCTAATACATATATTTGCCAAACAAAAAGACCATCTTTCGATCGGTAATGCGATTGATTTGTTATTAATTTTTATCGTTACACACTCGCAGATTGGTTGTGTCCAGTATGATCTACTCTTATGATAAGTGCTCTCAGCCGGCACTTCACCCCCCGCCTAGTCTTCTTTCTCGGTTTCAGCTTGTGGAAACGATGCACCAAGATCAGGAAGCCACCTGATCTGCGGGTTATACTTGGGTGAACGATCTCGATCATTGCTTACATATCATCTGCGGTAACGGAAAACCCCCTTGGATCCAAGCTGTTTTCCCCCCTTCTTTCTATTATTGTTATGCTCTGGTGTGTTGTTTTAGTTATCTTACACACCGCGAACGAGTGATTATCGAGTCTTGCGTTGGAGTGTCGTGCGAGGATCGGGGGAGAAGAAATTGTTATTTATTGTTTAGGTAGAGAAGGAGAAAGGGTGGTTGGGGAGGTGCTTTAGTAAGGTTGAGTCAACAGTGATGATAAGTCCACGGCATACAAAGATTCGCAGTCGTACCGTGAGGCCGAATGTCCTGTGTCTGTCAGTTTCAAATCTTTTTGGTTGCTAGTACGTGTTGTAGATCCTTAAAAAGGGAAAGGTGAAAACAGCAGACAATGTAAAAAAATTGACGTAACAACAAAATTTCAACGAACAACCTTAGCGAAAAATCTAGTCCTGAATATGGAATGATGGAAGGGAAGCAAACAAAATATACCTTTGGTTAAAAAAAGGTGAAACGATTACCTAGTAGAATGTGTGATATATACATATACATATATACATTAAAAATGTCATAAAACCTCATGGAACTCTTTGTGGTGTGGTGTGTTACCACGTCCAGTTGTTGTTATGTTTGAGAGTGCAGTGAGAATCATACGATTATATAGCCGGTAGTAGTAAAACGCAGGATAGATTAAATAAACGTTGGAAAACGGTGAAATCAATTGCTGGTAGGTTTGTGTAAATGGTTTTTGTAAGGTGCCGTTGTTGAAGAATAGGAAACAAAACAAAACGAAATCTCTAAACCAACCGTAGTCAGTGAAGTGAAGTAATGAAAATCGCCATATAAGTACCAAACGATAAACAGAATACAGGAATAGCTGATGCCAAAAAAAAAACAAAAAAAAACTTACTAGACCTTGGGTTGTTCTGTGTTCGTGTGGGTTTGGGCAACTGATTTTTTGGGTCTTCCTCGATTCTAGTCAATCTTTTCGATGGTTACTTTACTCGTGAAGGTTTGTATTAATATCTACGCTGATAATGTTTTGTCTGTGCTGTTTTTACTTCGTCTGGTGGTAGCGTTTTGTTTGTTAAACAAACGATACTCAAGTGTTCATCTTTTCTAATAAATAACATTCTTTTCTTGTTTTTTCTCTTTCTACTTTCCGGTTTTGCTTCATGCCCTGTGATTCTGTTACCTATGGCAGACGAAGGAAGAGAGACTCGGGACTCGTTAATGTTAGAACCATCGTCGCTCGCTAGCTTAACTGACAGTACCTACTACGAAGTGGACATTGGAAACTACAAAGCATCTAATTAAGCCCCCTTCAGGAAGCCGAGAAACGGAAGAAAAAAAGTGTCAGAAATGTAACGTTCTCGGCAGAAGCGTCGAGCGTTCCACCCAAGTCGAATAAACCAACGAATTGGTACCGGTGTAGGGTCTGATACGACCTACGAAAAAAAAGTACACTCCTACGTGGCAGTACACTCCACACGCGGAAGTGTGGACAACGGCCCATGATTGTTCTGTGCGCACTGTACATATCGCTGCAGACGCCACGATCACGTCGTAAGCCAGTTGCACAACATACGCAAGATACGATCGAAGGTGTCCATCGTGTGTGTGTGTGTGTGTCGGCTAAATGAATATACTCGCCCTTTGCTGGATTGATACACACGACAGCTTGGTGTCGAGGAAAAGGCAACAAAGTATTAAAATAAGTTCGAATTCGATCGTCTTTGCCTGCGGGGATCAGTGATCGCGTATTTGCTATGCTACAATCTGTTTCTTCCCCCTCCCACTTCTTCTCCGCCTATTTCGAATGTCTTCTTGCAGTTACCGTAAAATAAAATGAAATATCGAAACAACCATTTGCTTTCGGGTTTGGCCTTTATCCATCTATCTTCATTACATCATCCATTTATTTCACCATACACGATCGCGCGCGCCACAATGCAACTACACCATCAGACTTGATCATCGCTACAGAAAGTGTAAATAAAATTCCCCTGTCAATATTCAGCTGTGTGCCCATCATCGGTATCCTTTTTTCATTCCCCCAACACCCAATCATGCTCTTCTCATTTGCAATGTGTGTCTATGCTATTGACTGCAACTTCCATCTTCCATTTCTGGCTTACCCCCTTCTTTCAATTCCTTCATTGCCAACACCTATCAGTATCTTCTCCTTCCCCCTTTGGTAACGAACTCACACTCAACGCCATTTGGTCGCCTAACAACATTCAGGGTAGTTCTAAGAGACTTAAGCAACAAACAAAAATAGATTTGTAAACAAGATCTCGGGCTGGTTGGTCGGATTGGTACGCGGTGTTCCTAATAGTGTGAAGAGGGGTAATATAGTGGAAACAAGCACCTCATTTGTACGGTCATAAGTGGATAACCAACCGTCTGAATCGTCAGTCTGTTGACTGTCCCACGTAGTGTACATGTTGAAAGATCGTTTTCTAAAACCCATCTCATGCCATTTTGTGTAAATTATTTCCATAAAAAGGATAGCAATTGAAAAGGCACACATTTTGTAAATATTTGTCACATGTTTCGGCCAACGAAATGTTGCTTTTTTCCATTTTGCTTGTAAAAATCATCGCCATAAGAGTCAACCTTATTTCATGATACTATTCTGTTCGTAATTGTGTATTCACCTACGTAATATTTTTTCCCAATGCCCCAATAATGTTACATTACATCAAACTACAATTTAATCACCAATGCAGTCAACCTCATGCAATGTCGCTTTCTTTTTCTAGTTTTGATATGGAGTAAAAGTTTGCTATGCAATTTTTATCACGTTTTCGATGTTTAAACCGAATGTTGTGTTTCTGTTTCGGTTGACTCAAGTAAAAGTAAACATTGTTTTTCGTGCCGTCTCGTTTCATCTTACTTTTGGTTTATCAACGTTGAACTCTAGTACTGTGCAACATTTTGTCATGCTACATAAATTCTTAATTAAAGTGCCTTTGGTTTCATGTATGTTTTCTGTAAGTAAAACCTCAAATTAAATGGTGAACAAATATTCTGAACAACATAAAGAACACAGTCACGAACACTACACACAGTGAGATCACTAAAATGATCTTTATGAGATCAAAAGAAGATTCTTTCTTCTCGATAAAATAATAAAGTACCAAATCACAACATTTAGAGTTGATAAAAGGTTAAAGGTGCCTTTCGAAATGCAACATTACACAAAGAACACACTGAAACTAGCATACAGAATAGAACGTTGTAGAGTTGGTGAATGCAGTAATAATTCCTTTCGTCGCTGTTTTATTTTTGTTTGTTGCTAGTGCTCCAGGGACAATAGCCTCACTAACATACGGCCTTCTTCTCCGTTTCCTTTCAGGTGGTAAACGAAAAGTGGTGCGCATCCTGACAAAGAAAATCGCAGCGGGTGGTTCCGATCAGCAACCAAGTACAGCAAGTGGCAATACGTCCAGCGGGAAAAAGATAAGAACAATTACGGTAACGACCTCCGAGCCGGCACTGTTGGTTGAGGAAGAGGATCTCTCGTATATAAGCAACACGTCACAACCGCAACAGCAGCAACAACAGCCTGTTCAATTACGCCAAAGTGCTCGACTGCAAAATGCAATGATTGCAAGCGGCAATTTTAGTGGTGGTGGTAGTGGTAATGGCAATTCCACGATATCGATAACGCTAGCCCCCGACTCGGGCATATTACCGACGTGCAGCAGCGCCACCACAACCACCACCAGCTCGGGCATTGTACCTACGGCACTTATAACCCACGCCACCCCTGTCGTGCTGAACGATTGTCTGCTAGAGAGCAAAAACATCGTCGTCACGAAGAAGGACAACAACTATATCCTTTTCACGGCCGATCCCGATCCGGAACCGATGTCCTCGGCATCCGGATCGCTCGTGCTACCGATGCGTGGCGCTACACTGGTGGCGACCGGTAGTGGACTCGGTGACGGCGGTAGTGGCAGCGGAGTGAGTGGCATGACTACCACCAGCAACGCTGTCAACACCACCACCACCACCGTGATCGACACCGTGCGGCTCGAGGATCTTCTGAAGAAGGAGAAAATTATCAAGCAAACGGAGCTGCACCCTGACGGAACCACGGCAACGACGTACATATTCGATGAGTGCGGTAATGCAAACAAAAAAACAAACACACCCTCATGAAAACATCTCTCGCTCACAACAACACCACATACACACTAAACCCCCTTTTCTCTTGCACTATCTCTTCAAACAATCAAAACCGGAAGAGTCGCCGGAGGAAATAAAAACGAAAGTTTTCCACAAACGCACTACATACCACGAACAACATTATCACATATACTACAATTATCTGTCACTTTACACCTTAGCTTTCTTCTTTTCTTCTCAACAAAACATGTCCATGGTTGGCAACAGGACATGGTTTTGTGGGATTTCCAGTTCCACTTTTTGTGAATTGGAAAATTAAAACATTATTTATCGTCTAAAAGCAAAACAAGCACATCACTTCACATAGCTCTCACAACCATTATGACGTCTCAACCACCTACAGACGAACATAAACGCTCCTTTCTTTTTCTCTTTGTTATTTGTGATTTTAGTATGTTGACTTTATTGCTTTTTATAGTGGTGGTTTTTTTTAAGTTTAAGTTGTCATATTTTGTTTTATATACTTCTTTGAATTTATGAAGTCTTGTACAAGATTTTCCACATTTATCTTTGCATTTGAACAATTTAAATGTTTCTTTAATGAGTCTTATATCAAATTTGTGATAAGTGCTGTGAAGGAGTGCTGTTTTGAATTTGTTTCTGGAATAACTTTTATCTTTTGAAATGAAAGTTATCCTCGTTGGTTTTGGATTAGCACTAACAACGTTATGGAAAGGTAGTTTTAATAATTACTTAGTTCAGTATTTCCTTCTTTTTTGGAAACAAAAGAAAGTGCAAAAGTTTTGTAAAACAGGAAAGATTTTTATTTCTTCTTTTCGAACTTTTGTACTTTTATTGTTTTAAAGCATTTTTCACTCACTAAACCTGGGTGAATGGTATTTGTTCGAAAATATTTAGTAAAACCTAATCCCCGGTATTCGTTTTAGTTTCTTCAAACGTTGTTATGACTGGGAATTAATTTTTCCCGTCTTACTCTATCTCTTCTGACTAATCGTGGGAATACAGTTGGCTATATTAACCGGGTTCTCTATCTTTCGTTCTCTACTAAAGTTTCACACATTTTCGACGACTGGTGGTTTGTTGACTTACTTTTTTACCTTCTTTCGTTGGGCTGCTGGGTGCTGTGTATCGTAATCAAATAAAACATTACATCGGCGGTTTGTTGTTTCGTTTTTCTTTCGCTCCTTCCGTTTGTCTCTTATGGATATTAATTTCATCACGAAGTATTGCGGTATTTTATATGATTTATTTCGTCGGTCTTGGGTATCCTTTACTGTCTGTGGTGGGATTTCGTTATTTCACTTATTAATCTATCATTTTATAAGTCTCATATTACTCTGGTACGATGCAATAACGCATCGAAATTTGTTGCCATTCAAGTGTGTTTCTACTATTCTTCGGTTCCGGTGAATAATAGAAGCACCTTAAAAATGCTATTATTATACCTATATAATTTTCCTACGATTGCGTTTGAAGCATTGTTTTAGTGTGCTGCGTGACTTCTTATTATTCTTTTCGATAGCCTTTTCATTTTCAAACACAACATATTCTTTTAATCGCGCTTGCCTAGTATTTTACCAATCTGTTTGACTAGTTAATCTGCTATTATAACAACAACTTTAATGCTATTGCTATCGTTTGCAATGATCGTTGCCACTACTTCTGTTATACTTGTTTCTACTACTTTTTTTTTTACTAATCATAGTATTTGAAGCCATGTTTTCTATTATATATTTCTAACGATCGTGTTGAGTGACTTGTGACATGACAGCTTAAATGCGTTTTATTTCTCTGGTTTCTCTTTTTGTTTTTTTTTATTCCTTTTGCATATTGTACGAATTTCGTTTCTGAACTGATTTAGTATACAATACACTCATTTAAGATCCTCTACTTCACCAACCACACACACAAACACATTACACAAACTACAATTTCACACAATCCAATCACACTGCTCTCCTCTCTAGAATATCCTTCTATTACAGAGTATTGTGCGTGCGAATGTTGCAAGTTCGGCATTTAACTATGTCGAGCTGAGCACAACTTCTATCAGCTCACTTAGCATAAACATACACACATACATACACTTATCGAAAGCATCGCATGAGCACAGAAGGGGGGGAAGTTAAAACCCCAACCATTTGCGTCGCGATCGATTGTTGTGTGTTGTGTGGCAGTGAGTTTGGTATCGCATAGATCAATTCCCACCCTGTAAACACCCTCCGTATCCGCGTGTGTGTTTGTTGCTGATACGCGTGCCATTTGAGGCACTCGTACTATCCGAGTGTTTGAGAACCGACGAGCATCAAAATGGTGGTGGAATCACTTGTATTAATGGTCATCTTTTCTTCTTTCTTATTTCTCTTTCCTTCCCCCGTTCCCCTTTTTTACTCCTTATTGGCTATGTCCCCTTGTGTGTGTCCGTTGGTCTTCTTGGTCTCGGCGGAACACCTCTCATGCATGTGCTACTACTACTACTACAGATATCCTACCGCTCAAGACTACGACCACGACGAGCGCCATATTGAAAGGAGCTGGTGGTGTCCCTGCCCTTGCACCTGCGTCGACGACTGCCATCGTTGGCAAGCGCATCACCTCGTCTCCGGGTGGCGGCGGTATCTCGGGAGGAACAGCGATAGTCACAAACGCCGGTGGATCGCCGACCACTATCTCGATCATGAAAATGGATGCTGGTCCGAATCGTAGTGGTGCACCGGAGTTGGTACCGTCGTCCAACTCGTTGCGCGGGTCGGACGGAGCGAGTATTAATATGTCGGGCAAGAAGCTGGTCTCTGTGACCCAGGGAAAACCGCTCGGTCATCCGCGCATCAAGTACTCGCGCTTGAAAAACCCTTTCCAGAGCAGTATCACTGCTGGTACGGGATCGTCAACCTCCTCCACGGTGTCCCTGCCGATTCTAACCATCCCGACAGTGACACCATCGTCCGGTGCGGTGCTGCAGGAAGTGCGTCTTCCAGCACGGGTGCAAGATGTGCCAACAAGCACCACCACCGTGGCCGTATCCGAGCGGCAGCTTTTGAACTTTTCGCTCTCACGTAAGCTCGGCGGGGTCCAGCAGCATCCACAGCAGCACGTCACGATAGCGGCAGGAGGTGGTGGAGGCCCGGCCGGTTTGACCGCGATCAGTGCCATCCAGCAAATCCCGATCGCGGCCGCCCTTGGGCGCGGCAACTCGGTCACACGTTACACCGCGGTGAACGAGTACGAGACGTCCGGCTCGAATACTTCGCAGAGTGCCGATTTTCCGCCCGGCATGATCGACGATCTCGACTACTCGGTGATCGATGACATGGATCTGTCCGATGAGGTGCAGACAAACTTTAGCAACGCGGTCGCGGCTGCTGCAGCGGCCTCCGAGGCAGCCACCAATCTGACTTCCGCGCAACAGCAACAGCAGCAGCAACATCAAACGGTGGCACTGGTTGCCACTGGTAAGGCCTCCCCATCGGACTTGGACAACAACGGATCTCAGAGCGATGATGAGGACGAGGACGGTGATCAGGATATGAAGGACGACATGTACGACGATGACGATGATCTGTCGCAGAAGGGTGGCAAGGGCAGGAAGTCGGATTCGAGTGCGAGCGGTGGTTCGAAGCTGCTGAACACGGCTGTCGGTGATAGCAAGTACGCGCTGCTGGCCAACACCAACATCATGACAAAGTTCGAGTACACGGTCAACGACTCGTCGATGGTAAGTGACACGGACGATGGTGAGGTGCGCCAGTACGTGTGCCGGCACTGCGGCAAGCGCTACCGCTGGAAGTCGACCCTGCGTCGCCACGAGAACGTCGAGTGCGGTGGCAAGGAGGCGTCCCATCAGTGTCCGTACTGCAGCTACAAAGCCAAACAGCGTGGCAATCTCGGTGTACACATACGCAAGCATCACGCCGACATGCCGCAGCTCGAGAGTCGCCGCAAGTCGAACAAGTCGCGTGACTCGATGTAATCCTTTTCGGTACGCCGGCTCTCCTCTCGCCCCACATCCTAAACAGCCTCCACCAAAATCAATTCGAACCATCCCCGATGCAAAAGTGTGTCCCGGCGTAGAGGGTTCACATTACTTTCCATCGCCTATGAAGCAAAGTGCAACCGACTGAAATTACTTTTCTTTCTACCTCACTGGACAGATTTTGCTTTCGAAAACTTTCTGTACCACAATTCTCTTGTAGAATGATATTATTTTACAACGAGGTGTCTAAACGAAATGGTTCATTGTTGCGATCATGAATCGGATAGTTTTTGGTTGTTTGCGTTTGGTTAAAATCGATCACCAGTCATTTTAAAAAAACATAAAAATTAAAACGCATTTGATCGTTTTGAAAACGTATAACTGCAGGAATTTAAAGATCCACAAACAAATCGAAATATACAGATCATAGTATCCTTTGCTTCAATGGACATAACATTTTCCCGACCCCTTCCTTGCCAACCATTCCTCGTTCCTTATTCGTGGGGATTTTGCCATCCATGGAAACCGGATTTTCTTTAAATCGTAAAGCATAACAGCCAAATTTGCTGCGACCGATCGCGTCCGTACGGAGCGTGGCCCGTCGTCACGTGGCCCGGTCGCATTACTTTTAACCTGCTCTCCTTTCTTATAGCTAGCTGGATCAGTGACAGTTTAAATGATTTAAGTATTTTACTTATGACTATTATCTATCGGTTTGATGTACCGTTTAAGCTTAAGTGTATGTGTGTCCCGGTGTGCGCTAATAATAGTCTCTAGTAGAATAGCAGTTTAGTTCACGACTTTACTTTATCTCTGTTGCGTTTGCCATTTTCAAGCTTAAGTTCAAGGAGTGAGCAACTTATCGACACGATCGTCCCCTCTCGTTCTGCTACATTTCAAAGTTCGGTTTTTGCACTGTGAACGTTTACACAACAGCATTTACATACATTTGCGTTTGAGATAGTTGTCTAATTATCGTTATACGATACATAAATTGGCACGCAAAAACACACACCAGCGAAGCGGATCCGCAGATGCTTTGGGTAAAGAAGGGTGTGCTGTGTGTATACTTTATTGTATTTTTTATTTAGACATAGGATCGCAGATCGTATCGATTAAAGTAAGGCATGGAAGGTTTTCACTGGAATGCTTTCATTTCTGGAACGTATTGTTAAGAAATGAAATGGTAAATAATATCAAAATGTGTGTGTTAAAGTAAACTTCACTCCTTAACATTATACAACATTACACAACTGTCGGAAGATTTAAGAGTGCATTTTATGTTTGTATGGAGTTATGTGGCAGAATTGATTGGCATCGTATTATATCGATTGTGTCAAAAATTTGTTTTTGTTTTTTCCCCTTTTCAATCATTACAAATCATTTGTGGGCGATGCAAAATATGATGGGAAGGTGCTCAACACCCGATACCATCTTTAAGATTCGCAGAAGGAGTAACTATTTTTGCTGAACCTTAATCCATCTGCATTGGAAAAGAAAAGCAACAGCAACAAAGCAGATGTAATATTGCCGTAAAGAGAATATAATATTATTATAAGAAAAGATCAAAAGAGAGCAATGTTCTTTACAAGAGAACACAAAATTATTTACGGAGGAGCTTCATAAGAGCCACAGAGAGAGTTAGATACAAAAAAAAGCACATGAAAGTAAAAGGAATGAAAATATTCAAATGTCGGAATGGGAGTAAGAATCGTGCTAAAACAAATCAGTTACTAGAGTAAAATGCGTGTAAGAATATAAGCGAAGATGCAAAAACAACTGTTGAATACAGGAGAAAAAAGTAAAAAGTATGTAATTTAAGAGAGTGTAGAAGTATATGATCCTTTGTCGTATCCTTGTGACGGTAGCAAACGTGTAAACGATTAGCATCAACATTTATTTTCTGTATAGGATGGATGCCACTCAAGAACACGTATTTTATATATAAAAAGATAAGAAAAAGTTTAAGCACACACCACAAGCAGCAAAATGAAGCCAAATATCGATGCCGTGTTTGAAGGAGGGGTGGGGGGAGGGGACCACGGTTAAATTTGTGTGCTAATTTGAAAAGTGCAGAAAAAGTAAAACGAAAAAAAAAACATAAAAAAAACTGACACAGGAAAAAATCCATATTTTAAGCGGCTATGTGTTACAAACGTGTAACTAATAGAACTCGAAGATGTACAAGTAAATGTGAACGTATTATAACATCATTTGCACGATGGAAAAACGTTGGAAAGGTTACAAAAAACACTGAACAAATTATACAAATCACACTCGTACATACACACACACACACACCCGAGCAACTCTAAATGAGTACAAAGAATGGTAGAAAAAAATGAAACAAAGAAAACAAAACAAAAAAGATTAGCTGATCATGAAAATTTACCGGATGTTAGTGGGAAAAGGAAAGTAAAATTAGTGCAGGAACAAAATATTCGCGTAAGTTTAACACATTTAAAAACAAAAAACACAGAACAAGTTATTAGTACAAGCCATGTAATCGACTTTGTTTTTATTTACGGTGTAATTGTAACGGAAAAATCGAATAAGTGCAATGGACTTAGAGTGATGAAATATCACAAAGCCTCCCTTTCCCGATTCAGTGACTACCTAAGACTTGTTGTGAGTGTGAGCTTGTGTGAAAGTGGATGAACAGAACTGTTGTTGTAAGAAAGCGATTGCCCCAGTAGGCGTTGAATGTGTGAATGTGAGAAAAATCGAAAAGATCTGTAAAGACGTCGACATTTATTTTTTTATTTATTTATGTGACCGTTGCTAGATCTCTTATCATTTTTATGTATGTCCTTTACTGTGTCGATCAGCATACACGTCATTACACCTTCATTACCTTCCTTCTCTCCTTCCTTCCTTCATGTTCCTGATATCCTTCAGGGATCGTTATACAAGTTTCTTCTTCTTTGTCGTTAGGTTGACGGTTTACAAAAAAAAAAAACAAATTAATTGAAAAAAATATTTCACTAACATGATTTCTTTCTTTCTTTTTCAGGTAAACCACTGTTCTGGACGAGGATAGAAACCAAAGCAAAGACATTTGAGATATTGTCTGGTCCATTGAAGTGAAAAACTGCTAGAAGCAGTAGTGATTGCCAGGATCAAGAAATGAATGAACGGTCTTAGATTAAAACTAATTCTGATTTTTCGTTTCGTTTCTGACCCATATTTAATACCTTATCCCCACCAATCCCCTTCCACCTTTTCTTTTTTCACCAAATCAACTTCCTCAACTTATACCGCATTTTCAGGCAACTTCATCGAAACGACGTCGAGCGTAGTAATGGCTGCGGCTGTGGCTGCCTACGCCTCGACCGTGGGACCATCGGGAGAGTTGCTGTCTCGTATGCGCGATAATGCCGCATCCTTACACCAACCCCCTTCACCATCATCGACTCCTTCGTCTAGCCAGTCGTGGCTAATGTGGAAATATTTGGAAAACAAATACAAATACTCCCAAGCCTTTGGTGGCAGATCGGGCCGGATCGATGGTGGCGGGAAGTGTGGTGAGGACGCGCCGCAACATTATCAGCAGCAAGCCGAGCAACAGCAGCAGCAGCAACAACAGTTGTTACAGCAGCTACAAGAGGCAGTGGCAGCTGGCGTAGTCGTCGGGGCTGAGACGAGAAATATGGTCTACAAATGTCGCCAGTGTGGCAAACTGTACCGCACCAAATACACCTGGAAGCGACACGAGCGCAAAGAGTGCGGTGTGAAGCCCCAGTTTCACTGTGGCCACTGTGATTTCGCTACCAAATACAAACATAATCTTAAGACGCACAACCGTATCAAGCATGGTGAGGAAGAACCATTTGGCGGGAATGCAATCGGAGCATTCCCGCACGGTGTTAGTTATCCTCCAGCCGAAACGACGGTTGCGACATCGAGTTCCTTAAGCGTGCTGGCGGACGTAGCGGCTACAGTTTGCACGAGTACCAAGGAACCTGTCGTTAGCGGTACTGACACTGCCGCCATGCGTATCACACCGACCAACATAGTTGAATTCGATGTCAATGATAACGTGCCGGCAGGCAATGACAGTCCTAACGACAGCGTTCATCCCAAAACTATTGGTGGTAACGCTGCCACTGTTGCGTCTAACTCTGACAGCAACGTCGTCGCGGTTTGTAGTAGTAACGACCCAGACCGGGATACCACCGGAAGTCGATTACAACCAACTGAAAACACTAGTGCCTTAGCAGCAGGTAGCAGCAATAGTAGTAGCCGTAGTACTAGTACCAGCAACACACCGGTTCTGTCGTAATGACGCCTGGAACAAAAGCAAGAACAACCCACCAACAGAGTTGATCATTTGATTGTTAGTTGCATTTTATATTGCATTTCTCAAGCTACGTAGGGTGTCCTCCTTCTTATAAATCGTTATAAATTTTGCTATTATTTTTCATTGTTGAAAATAATATTTTTCATCATTCCTTTACAAAGTAAGCAGATTTCATTGTCTACTTTAAGCTTTATCTTCATCCATTTTGAATTTGTTTTGGTTGAATTATTTATTCAAAGCATTTTAGCAAAGCTTGCTTCTGTTATCGCTTTCATTTGTTTTGTACATTCCAAAGCACAATCTTTTTTTTTCTTAGTGAAATTTTTGAAATTTAAATTGTTTTTTTTTGTATGGTTATTATGGAGATTTAAAATTTAATTTTGAGTTATAGATGGTTTGCTTCATAGAAGGTGCATTAAATATATGATCGAATTTAAAAAAAAAATACACAAACACGTGCCAAATTGACAAGTAAACTCGGAAAACGAACTCCTAGTGTGCTCCCGATTAAGCTGGAGAGGTTAAGGATTTCAAAGTTACGAAACAAAAACCAAAAACCTAAGAAATATGGAACATTACATAAATCAATTTATATAGCTATTAGCAAAGTATTTTGTTTACCAATTGTAGTTTGAGATAAAAACACAGAAGAATAACCCCAAATGTGTTTTTGAATCGGATTCGACAGGAGGTATCATTTGGTGTACAGCATTATTCAGAATAATTGTAATTTGTACGCGCAAAGTGGTGCCATATTTATCAACATGTAGAGCCATATTAATCTTCAAGAATGTGCAATATTATCATATCTCTTCGAGAGTAGTATATACCGCCGGGGTATATATTAAACTTATGCCAAAAGAAATACAGAAAAAGTGCAAGATAATTCTTTATATTTATACGAAACATTTGTTGAAACAAGTGTGTAGTTCAGTAAGCTATAAAAAAACAAACATTAAAAGCACAAAACAACATCATGTTTTCGACTTCGTTAGTTCGGCGTTGTATTTTCGTTGTTGAGTGCTTAAGCTCTGCCAAGCGTGTCAGATAAGGGCTTTTGCAATATTATGTTACTTGCTAATGCTTTCCATTTACTGTACAATTTCAGGTGCCTTGTAAATTTGTCCATTAACTTTACTAATCTTTCGTGTTAATAAGGAGAACGGCAGCTAGAATTTTTATTTAGTGTGTTAAGCTTTTTAAAGTTGTTTCTTTTACTTCTGTGGCGAAACCCCTACTGGTCGTTCTTTATTTTTCTTTATCGGTTGAATGTATAACACAAATATGCAAACAGCTGAAACAAGCAATGCCATTGTTGTTTGTGTTGGTTTTAAGAGGTGTTCTAGGATTAACACTAATATTCAGCTTTTAATTCCTATCACTCATCCATCTCTTCCTGGAATTACGTCTTTGTACAATGAATAAGTTATGTTTCGAGTTGTTTTATTTTTTTTTATCTTAAACTTGGATTTGTATTTGTGATGTACTTTTTCTTTTCCGTTAATTTCATTCAATTCCCCTGTCATTCCTTTTATTTTCTCTAATTTTTATTCCTTTATTAGACCTTTGATAGTGTTTATTTTGTTATTTTTCTAATTGATGTTTTTTCTTTTTTTTCTTTTTTCGTATGTTTTGTGTGTGTGTTTGTTGTGTTGCTTTTGTGCTTGCTGTGTGCGTGTGTGTGCGCGCGCGCGATTTGTTTTGATGTCAATTATGGCAACGCAATCAAACAAATTTGCTGCCAAATGGAACATTCCTTCTTTGCGAACGGTTTGCGTTTGGTGTGCAATGTAATGTGTGTGTGTGTGTGTGTGTGTGTGTGTATGTATGTATGTATGATATCTTGATCCCCCATCCCGAATCGTGCATCCCTTGCGGTCCCCTTTACCTTTCCGCATTTCGCACGTGTCACGTGTCCGTGCGGTGTGCAGCGGAGGATTTGAGCATCACAAAAATAGCCGGCCTTACCTGGGACCAGCTGGATGCGCGCCTCTCGATGGCGGCGGCTGGTGGCCCCATGCCACTGGTGACCACGCTCCGCGAGGGACACCATCCGCTGATATTTCCTCGCGACCTCTCGGTGAGCCCGGTCAACGTGAATCGCACCTCGTCAGCGTCATCCTCCTCGTCCTCGTCCGTCGGTGGCGGAGGCGGTGGCACTGCGGCGACGACGGGGACAGCCGGTAGCAACGGGGCGACCGGGGGTGCCAGCCTCCTCAACAACAACAACAACAATAACACGAGCAACAACAACAACAACAACAACAGGAGTGGATCGGCCGCGGAAGGGTCCATCCGGGGCGGTGAGGGTGGTAGTAACAACAGCAGCGCCTCGTCCCTGCAGTTGGCCGTCGAGCTTTCCGGGTATGGGTTCGCGTGTCCGGACTGTGGTCGAACGTACAAGCTGAAATCATCGCTACGGAATCACCAGAAATGGGAGTGCGGCAAGGAGCCCCAGTTCCAGTGCCCGTACTGCGTGTACCGGGCGAAGCAGAAGATGCACATCGGCCGGCACATGGAGCGCATGCACAAGGAGCGATATTTCAAGGTCGAGGGCGACAAGGTGATAGCGCTCGAGGATCCGGCTAGCTTGGCGCTGGACCTGAACCATACCGTCTGAGGAGGAGCAACAGGGAGCAGGTGGCACATGTACGCCGTTAGCGCGGACATGCAAGGTAGGCGAGCTACCAATTCAACCATTAGCCGTTAAGTGTTAAACAAAGCAACAATCAAACCAAGCCGCCGTTCATCACATGCGGTCGTGTGTGGTGCGGACATAAACAATCGTGGAGTACAAGAGGAGACGACGGGGGGAGAGTGTGCACGTCATTGCCATCGCACAACCACGAGCAGAAGAAGAAGACGAAGGGTAGGCAGTAGGACGACGAAACCGGGAGAAGCAGGATCTTGTCAGGGATAGCCGGAGGATCGGAAGCCATACAGAGCGTAGGAAGGTGAAGTTTTGATGTGCGCGACTTAGTGTTTCGCACCCGATAGTACAGAGTTTTGATATAGAGAACCTATTGCTAGTAATCCGTTTTATACTGTGTGCATGCATGTGTGTGGCCACACCGGAAGGCAAAACGGGGACAGAGAAAAGCGAGAGTTTATGTGAGTGATTGATAGCAAGAAAGGATAGAGAACCCTTTCTGGGTGGTGGTCCCATGCGCACAGATAAACCCCCATACTCATTTGAGACGTAATAATTAGATGATAATTGTTTTGCTTTGCAAGGGCTGCAGGAATGTGAGCTCATCTCATCATGTTCAATGAGAAAGGAAATATCCGTACTATTAGGTTAGGCGCATGAGCTATCGTTGGGGATACTTTATGCACTTACCATACCATGCATCATACGCTGCTGAAAGAGAGAGAGAGTTAACATCTATGCCATCGTTGGGGAACGATTGCAAGCAGCGGAATTGAAACGTTTCTCGCATTTTTGCACTATTTGTAACTGAACTATTCGATTTTACCAGTCTTCCACACAAAGTGCAAAACAAAAAAGAATTTGTATATGATGATTTAGAAAACGCACACACAGAGAAACACTCAGCTTTATCATTCCCCGCCATTAAGTAGAGATCGTGTTAGAGTTTTATGGTTTATGCTTAAGAAGCAGCGCGCACACAAGGGGGCAAAAGTGGGTGTGGCGAGTTTTATAAACATTGTGCGGGTTTGCAAGTTACGCATTATATAATATTGTTAGATCATGGTAAAACAAACCAACACCAACAAAATCAAGCATTCCATTTGCAATCTGATTGATATGATATTGATACGGAAAAAAGGACCATTTATTGACCAAGAGCACCAGAGTAGGAGGGAGTATAAGTAAGTGAATTTAAGACACAAAAACCAGAATTCCATTTTTTTTTCTTTTCATCTTGTTATGTAATGAATTCCAACTTTGTAAAAGACGATTGAATATAAATTTCTACCAAGCAAAAGACCGAATGAATCGAATTGTAGCACAATTCAACAATAGTGAGGCGAAATTGTAACAAAAATTATTTTTTTTTTCCTCTGTTCAATTACGATACGTACAGGTCTCAAAATGACCTCAAAAACAATGAAAAAAATTAAACACGGTAGCAGTTAGTCATTTCGGATAGTAAAAACGAATTCTTACAATGCGGAAATTGATTTGGTTCATGCAACGTATTGCCGTATTTTACGGATTATATTGTACAATGGTTAGCCCTTGATTTATAAAACTCCTAATACTCATAATACGGCTGAAAGGCAATGTCGCAATACATTCAATCGAACTCAGCGATTAGACTTTTTTATTGACACAACATCCCCACACTGGACGCAAAAGCTCAAATCTCTTTTCTCCTTCTTCTTCAATGGCCCGCTCGCAGTTGAGCACGTCGTGCTGACATGGCCTGGTCAAATCCCTTTTCCAAATGCGAAATCGAAGTAATGTTCGTGTGAACATAAATTTGATTTTAAACTAACTAGATTCCCGTAAAAACTGAAACTTGAAATATTTAATGGGTACTAAATACGAGTAAGCAATATAATCTGTAAAACATGGTTGGTTCGTCAGAAGAAAAAGGTAGTTCGTGCTCGTACCGAAAACTACCGGCTTTGGACCGAAAATATGTTAAATGCACAAACGGCAAAATTAAGCACAACAGTATCATCACGATATACCTCTTTGGTATTCACCATTTGAGCCATTCTTAGTTCCGTTATTGGTTTGTGCTGCACCACTGGGTGGTTACCGTTTTGTTTGTTGTCTGTTATACATGTGCTCCTACACATCTAAAATCAGTATTTAGCATTCCAGTTAGAGATATAAATATATATATTGCCATCGCAATCAAAACTGCTGCAGGATGTTAAATGTTTTGACACAAAGAACACAGCCAGGAATCGCTTAAATGAGAATGGGAATGTGATACAAGCAAACACAAATCAACGAAGTCAACAAGACACACAGGATACCCGAAATTAGGTCTAACGTAGCGTAGAATTGATTTAAGATTAACGCATTTATTTAGAAGAAACATGCAAAGGATAGTCCAACGGTGGATTTGAAATTTGCAAGTTGAATGGAGTATCAGAAAAAAAATTAACTTTACAGTATCTGGCATTTTGCAGTAAATTGCACGTGCAGTGTAACAGCTTGCTGAAATAAGGTTTTTTTGGTTCCCCTTATGAGCATAATTAAATATTTTTTTACGGTTTTGTTTGTTTTGAACCACTCATCTGTACACATGGCTTTTAATCCACTGACACGTACTACTGATATTTTGGGGTCTTTCTTTTTGTTTCTTTGAATTTTTGAAATAATTCATTAAAGGATAATTCAACAGAACCCTGTACTCGGAGGAAGTTCTGCTCAAGGGAACTAAAACCTCTTTAAAACGCAACATAACATCAATACCCAGCGCATGTTTAACAAAGCCTCATTAGGCAATCGCCTACACTTGAAAGGGCGACAGATTATTAGGATTTTATTGTTCTAAAAATTGTTACCGTTTTTTTTTTATACATACGCACACTCACACACACACACCATCCGCTAATCCACCCAATCCGGAAGACGTGTTGGGAGTTTGGAAAACCTGATACGCGACCGGGGTGGGGTGGTGGCCTGTGGCGCGGGTATGGTGTGTGGTGCTAGCAACAGGATTAGGTTACGTTAGTGCGATACACAGCGATTAATTAATAGTGAAGAAAAACAACGTTTTACCTCAACGAAGTTCATTGTATGCAGTAGGGCTTTCTCTTTTCGTGTTGTTAAATTTCTTATTAGTTTTCTTTTCACTTTAGCGATGAACGATGCACTAATGTAAGGTCTAAATAATATGCATTTTGTATTCATAACTAACAAATGGAAAAGAGACACAAGGGCGGAAGAAAAAGAGGGCAAGACAAATAATTAAATTAGCAACAATTTGGGATTCGATTGTTTTCGACACAATCAGGGGCAGGAATCCAGGTTGACAAATATGACAAAAAAAAAAAAAAAAAAAAAAAAAAATAGAATGGTGATGGAATGATCGCAATAATCGAAGATTTTCATGGAGTTTGGAAGAGAGTATATTTGGCAACGCAATGAACTCAACTCACTATCGGTTCATTGCAACGCGATAGTTTCGGAAAGAGAAACAGAGAGTGATGAAGGATGTATAAAACACATTTAAAGCGCTGCAGATCACGCAGAATAAGCGTTATGTATACAGATGTTTCCTACCATATGTGCCTTGTTCTTTAACTTGTTATTTGTATTGTTTAGGTTTTATTTTTTAATGCAGTAGGACGCAGAGAAAACAAAAAACTCAAAAAGTTTATGTTGAAGGACATGTGAAAATGACACAAAAATTATCATCGAACTAGAAAAGCTTTCGCACTTGATCATAAGAAGCGATCGGAAAAGGATCACTCGTGGAAAAGAGTGTTTAAATCGAAAAATTTGATTAATTTCACAAGAAAAAAAAGGTGTTACAAATATTTCTCGCGCAACAATCCCCTTTACACCGGCGAGCAAAGCGTATATAGTGAAGTAAGCAATTTTGTAAAAAAATGAAAAAAAGGAACGCCTTGATCGTTGACCAGGCGCGTGTTTCGAATGTTTGCCATGTTTTTAAGCTGATCAAGTGTGCGTGTGTGTATGTTGGGGTTGCGATCGGGGGCAACAGAAGTAAATTTATCTTTTTTGATGATCACAGCTTGTGCACAAATCCTGTTTTCCCACGAAATAAACTCCTTTTTCGCTGTAACATTCCGCAAACAAAAGTATGCTCCCGAATCCTAATACCTGCACACCACACCCAGCGAACCCCCTCCGCCAATTATTCATCACTCAGTGAAATTGATATGATATCTAGCATATAGGTCGAGCAGTTAGTTGGTATATACATTTAGATTAGAAAAAGGAAAAGGAAGTGGGATCAGAAGGAGCATGAAAAAAGGACATAAGCAATCGATCCCAAGCGCCCATATGCGATGATGGACGGCGAGGTGACGAGATGTGTTGCATAGTGTTAATCTTACCATAAAGTCTATCCGATCTGAGCGATGCGGACATAGTGGAATGAAAAGAATGTCCTCGAATGGGGAAGCATAATAGTTCATTCCACTATAACGGAACGTAAACGCCGATAGAAAAGAGCGAAAGAAGGATGCAGGAGCAGACAGACCTGTGTGTCATAAAGCTGGTTCCCAATCCGGTATTGTTGAGTCTTTCTTTTATGTTTCGGTTCGCGTTTGCTGCAGTTGAGAAAGAAGGCGTGCAAAATAGTAAGTGCACGAGAAGTGCTGGTCAAGAAAATTGCAGCAGCGATAAACATGCCATAAAACCTTTTTTCGTTTCATTGTAAATAGTTCGGCAGGCTCGAGAGAACACGTGCGCTACGGTAATAGCACCAAGGTGAAAATAGAACCAGGGAAGCAACATACTCGGCACCCCCATATAGAAATTTCATCGGCATATCGGGACAATATGAAACGCGGAAGCGTAAAAATGCAAAACTCTACCATGGAATATATAGGATATAGGGAGGAGCGTATTTCGTGCGGTTGGAAAGGAGTCAATGCAAGAAGAAAATCAAACAGACAAATCATCATCTCAGGCAGTCCGATGTTACGAATCAAACGGTTAATACTGACAATCGCATCGGCATACTAGATCGTTCGCTACACGGACACTCATAGGGAAAGCTAGTAGGGACAGAATAGCGTGTGATCGACCGGGACGAACCGTTCGTGTTTAGTGTTGCTCGACATGTTCATGTAAATGACATAAATACTGGTTTCGTTGCATTTTTAACGGTAAAAAACTGGCGTTTACTGACGCTTACTTGTTTCGGGTTTTCCAAAAACACATTTCGAGCTGCTTTAAAGAAGTAACCATCCCATCCCTATTTACGCACTCTATTTCCACTGCCAATAGTTTGCCATTGGCACATACATCTTTCATCTTTACTTCACGCTCCATACGCTGAAGTGCGTGTGTGTGTGCTTTTAATTCTGCGTTCTAGGCGACTCTAAGGTGACAAAGTCGAAGTTATATTCGGGAAACAAATACTTCATCATGTTGGGGAAAACAAAATTTTTAAAAAACACCATGTCATGAATTCCGTTCAACGACCAGAATCATGTAGTACAATGCATGTTTGCATCCTTTCTGGTATGTATTTGGGGCCGGTCCCCCCATGCGGTGCAGCGCTCTTGTCATCACGCAAACAGAACACAGCACCCTGTAAAGGAGTGTGCTTTCTTTGCTGATTTCCTCTGATTTCCGCCAACCGGAAAAGGATGTAATGAAAAAAGTGAACATACCATCGTTAAGCATGGAATTGTAAGTTTTTAGTGGGTTAAGAAACAGAAAGCAAAACAAACATACACATATGCGTAAAAGTAGAATAAGTCATGAGCGGTTGTTGAGAAGCAATTACACACCGGCTTGGTCGAGAGGAGCAAAGACACTTTCTACCTTCTATTCCAACTGTTCTGTGTCGTTCCGTCTAAAGGTAGCCTTTTTTTATAAATCTTTTATTTACCTTTGTTTCGTTGTTTTAAACTATGTATTCTGAATACTCATTAATTTAAAAGAAAAAAAATGAAAATGAAAATTCGATCAGGACAGGACAATCGCAATATATCTACGACCCCGACACGGTGCAAAGACAAACGAATTTGGGGCACACACAGGTGGTGACAGCGATCGCGTTCACTCATCACACGATCGTTTTAACATTCCGAAGCAAGCAAAAAAGACACTTTACTACTACGGGGTTACTACTACTGTTCTTGTATCGAATGTTTCGTTTTGCTCTTCGTACTCTTTAATGGGAAAACAAACAAACAAATCTTTTTAAATTGTCGACAGTAAACATTGCGCAACTGTAACTGCAAAAAAACATATAAATGCGTTCATAGCCATAATAGTGATTGTAGAAGCAACAGTGAAAATAATGAGCAAAAGGACCGAACGTTATCGTTTGAATTGAATAATCGGTAGCAAGGTCGAATGTTTTTTTTTATTAATTCTAATACATTATTACCATTTAAATCCTAAGTTGTTTTATGCATTGATAGAAATATACGCAAAAAATAATGAAAAAAATTGTAATGTTGTATGTGGTGTAAATTATGAATAGCGGCGTGGATAATCTTTTGTTGCAGCTTTATTTCCTCGGTGAAAAAGACATTGGACGAAAGAGACAATATATGACGTCATTTAACTTTTCCTTCCCTTTTTTTCATTCATTATTTCCTAGGTATCTCATCGCGGAAGGGTTGACGGATCGGGCTCCTTGGATACTGCAATGAAAGGCATCGTTACCAATTCCTTTTACTAACATGTTACTTTTCTTTCTTTCAGGTGCCGTTCGCCGTTCGTGGGCAAAGTTTGGCTGAGGAAAGAAGTATCGACGTGTCGGCTGACGTGAAAAATCCCGATTTGCGGTTAAAGAAGAGGACAGTGAAGGGAAGCCAGCTCTGGCTATGGTTTGGGCTTCTACATGGAACCGTGTTTTGACGACTCAGAATCGTAACAAATTTGATCGCTACTGACGTAATCTAAGGTTTCCTGTGTGTCCGGCCAGCAATAGTTTCCCTTCCCGCTCTCTTTGCCGTGTCGAAAGGGGCTGGCGACGGTGGCATCGGAACATGTGGCAAAAACGGGTGATCTCTGGATTCGAAGGAGTGTCCCCGGAGCATGTTTCCGTATTATCGCTGATCGTCGGCACCTAAAGTCACGTCGGTTTGTAGGTTAAAATTTGAAATTCCTTTTGTACAGGCACGGACACATAGAGGAGGTACCTTAATCTCGTCAGCAGAAACAATAGTCCAGTTTGCAACGATGTTAAGTTGTCAGCACACACGGAAGCAATCGAAGGTAAACCCGAGAGCACTCGGACCGATCGGAGAGCGCTGAAGGAAAAGCCATAGTGCACAGAACAAATGGGCGGCGGGAGATGGGTAATGGTTAACACATTTTTGTAGGTTGCCCACCTTAATTGAACGTTCAGTTCCAGCACAGGGAAAACTCGTAGAAGCATGGCATCTATTTACCTCGGGTCGGTGGAGTTTAGGGTTCGGTTGTGTAGACAATTTCGCTAATAACCAAATATTGGGCAGTTGCTAAAAACTAAACAACGGTGTATTGCTGGCGTTATAATGATCAATAAATCCCTGTACTTGGAGCAGCAGGATCGCTCGGACCGGAGGAAACGGCCGACCTAACGGACATCAGGCTGTCCAACGATGTGCTGTTATGACTAATACACAAACCAAAGTTGTATTGTCCGCTAATTATTTCCCTGTTTTTCTACAAGATTTGGTTCCTCTATCGCGTGAATACGCGATATTAATCTACATTCAATACCATTAACCAACTATTAAAAAGTAAAATTTCGGTTTGTCTCGTGAGGTTGTTTACGAAATTTTGTATTTATAATAACATTATGGGCCTTTTGGAATAGAACCGAGTAAAGTTGTGTAACGCACCAACATAAACTGATTCCGTCAATTGTTTCCTTCAACGTTTGTCAACTCACTGTGTGTTATCTCAATCATATACCAAGTCAGAGCTCAATGTAAAGCATGTAGAAGAAAGGATTTGTTTTTGCCCGTGTCCTCTCAAATAATAATCGTTTCTTCACTATCTTAAACGGACCACTGAGCTCTTGATTTATATCTTTTGTGTAGTTTCATTGGAAAAAAACAAACACTCAAACACACACTCCGTTCGTTTCATAATCATCCTTTCATTTTACGGCTCTCTATTTATATCCTTCACTTGTGAGTCAATGTTTTTCACCATTTTCTGTTTGGTACAATGACTTTTGTGTTTTGTTGTGTGCTTTTGATCTGTGTTATCTGGTACCTTATATGTTTGGTTGTTGTTTTATTTGGCTTTATAATGTTTGATTCGGTTGAAGGTATTAACGGAAGCAACAGTCCGTTTGGTTTTACTTTGTCTAACTTTGCGCACCTAATCGTAGTGTGACAGCGCAAACAATAACCCTTCGTTTCGTAGTACGTTAATATAAACATAGCAACTAACGGCACTAACAGCAACTAACCATAACATTTCTTTCTCTCTTTCTCTCTCTTTCTTTCTCTTTATCTCCTACCAAATGTTTTACACATGCCCCGTGGTGATCGCCTCTTCGGAAATTTGCAAACACGTATCTTGTTATCACATGTCAATCTGACGATAATTCGGATTATTCATCAATACAACACTTGAACACTATTTTATACTGAATGCTGATTAATGTGATATAACATAACCACTGTTGCTACTTACTACTTGATATATATTATATTTTAAATAATGCATCTTTCACTAACGCAACACCCCCTGTTGTACGGTTATCCTGCTATCTACTACTGCTCTGTCCTAATGACTACCGCGCGTTGCGTGTGTGGCGGTATGATTGCTTGCGCGTGCGCTATAAAATGCGTCTGCAGGAGACAAGGCAGAGGACGACCCGGAGGATGGTAGCTCACTCGGTGGTGGCATCACGAAGATCAAGCTGGAAAACTTCTGGCCCGACAGCGAGTACATTGCGATCGCGGACCCGGTGCCGAACCACGGTACCTCCGGCACAATTGTCTCGCAACCAAAGTCCCAGCGAAGCGCAATCGGTTCGGCGGCTGCGAACCTGGCCACCATACCGGCATGGCGCTGCAAAACGTCCAAGTCGACCTCGAAGATAGCGCTCGCCCCGATGGCCGTCGGTCGGATGATGGTGGCGAAGAAGTCGTCCCCGGGCGGTATGGTGACGTTCATGAAGCCACTGAAGGCGTCGACCGGCAACGGTAACGTGATGACCATCATGACAACGACAACCGGCGGAGGTGGCGGTACGGCGAACAGCAATAACAATGGTGGCGGCGGTGGCAGTAGCACTGGTGGCGTCGTTGCTTCCGGTCGACCGCCGAAGGAGGAGAAGATTGTGTTCCTGCACGAGAACGACGCCAAGCCGTGGAAGTGCAAGAGCTGCGGGCGGAACTACAAATGGAAGAACAGTCTGAAATGTCACATCAAGAACGAGTGCGGCGTACCGCCGAAATACTTCTGCGAGCGCATGTGCGGCTACAAAACGCACATCCACAGCAACCTGAAGCGCCATCTGAACTCCAAGTTCTGCAAGCCCAACTGAGACCTGGTGCAGGCGGCGGCGGCGGCAGCGACTGCCTCTTCGTCCTCATCGACGCGCGTTGCCACTACTGCTGCTGCTGCTGCTGTCTCCACGTCCTCATCAACCTCTTCCTTCTCCGCTTCTTCCTCCTCTTCGTCATCGTCGTCTTCGTTTTCTGCCTGCTCGTCCTCTCAAGGCTCTTTCATCGCTTCTCCTTCCACGATCCCCACCACTACCACCGCTCTTCTGGTGGCGCCGCCGGCGGCGATCACGGAAGTGGAAGTCAAAACGGACGAAACCGACGTGGCGGCCGAAGAACAGCAGCCGACGACGCGGCTATCACGTCGACGCATTCGCCGGGTTGTGGCCGGAACAACAGGAAGTCACCGTGCACATATTTTATACTACTAAAGACCTTACAGGGCTCTCGCGCAGCACACATTCCCGAGGATTGGGAAGGCTGTATGCGGCATTTTTTTGTTCGTTTTCTGTTGGGAACTAACCTCCGTTAACGTGTTGGTGTTATAACAAACGCATGTTTGTTTGATTTTCAACGCTTCTCAAAACTTTCCTAATATTTTCGTTCATATTAACTCACAATGGAAACCTTGAGTCAACCACATTAGAGACATGCCTCGTTAGGTTGCCACTGAGTGACCATTGAAGGACAACATAAAAAGAACATAAGAAGTTATAACAGACCATTGAATCTGTCGCACATGCACACGCAATAGAGCATCCCTACAAATGTACATGAAAACTCCTCTTGGAAAGGAAGAAAGTGATGCAGGAAGAATATAAGATGAGTGGGGCCCGGGAGTGCTTTGAGAGCGAGGACGTTTAGTAGGACGTTTTGAAAGACGGTTTTTACAGTTAGTGTCATTGGCATGGTTTCTGTGCACCTTATTTTGTCTATGTTTAGTGTAGCTCAATATTTTCCTCTATTTATTCAACCAACTAACAGTGTGTGTGGCTTCTGCCTGGAAACACTTAAACTTAGTTCATAACTACTACGGGGTTCAAAAGCCCTCATGAGGGGCACATAACAAAGCAAGAAAACAAACAAAAAAAAAGACACGTCAAAAAGGGACGTTAGAATTAGTTTGCTAATTTATTTTAACCTATTTTAACCACCCGTTGTTTTGCCAATCAGTTTGTTTGCTTTCGTTTTAATTTGAGCTTAAACCGCGAGCACTTTTAATTTTTAATCAAACCAAAAAGAGGATGAAATGTTGCTCAATTCTTGTACTGTTCAGTTTGTTTTTTAGTTTTAACTGGGGGTTTTTGTTTTTTATTTACCACTACTATTTAAATGGATTATCGTCTGCCATTTTTTAAGTACCTTAACCGGAGGCTAGGTTAGTGCACCAAAAAGCTTAGTAAAGTATTAGTTTGGTAGTACAATATTTTTTTCATAAGTCAATGTGAATAAGCCCATCTTCAAGGTGTTGCAGTCTAAACCAAAAACGAACTGAAATGAACGTAAAAAGAACGAAGGCAAAATTGAAACATCGGTTCAGTTTCGCCTCATTTGTTTTAGTTTTGTAGTGCCATTCGATCAATATGGCCAATTGCCATACATATTAATTAAAAATTGGAATATTTTAGAAAAGAACATCAACACCTGCTCTGCTCTTTTTGTGGTAATAGAAGATCCAGGAACCAAACAAACATTTCCAAAAAATACACGAAAAAGCCATTAGCTACGTGTGCCATATGATGAGCGATGTTGCGCGACAACAACAGAGAATAGATGGTAGAACTGAACATTTCACTAGGCGGAGAAGCGCTAGGGTAACGATCACCAAAAGAAAATAGTCTACAATTGCCATAATCAGGTTAATTCCCGGTACCGTAGCGATCGAAACTTGTTTCTTCGATCTGTTTAAGTCAAAATAAAAACATCCTAGCGTTCTTATTAACTTTTCTAGTCGGATGTACTTACTATGTATGTATCGTGGAGTGGTTTACGATAAGAAAAGTATTTTCTTTCATTATTTTATAGGTGCGCATTAGTCTTTGTTTTCTTTTATTTTTATATTATTTTATATTGTTTTGCTCGCCAAGTTTTGAGTCATCGCCAATTTGGTGATGGCACCTTTTGGTCTGCAGTGGCATCATTCCTTTTGATGGGTGGGACTAGTTTATCTGTAAGATTTTGTGAACCCTGAAAGCAAAGTAACTGCGAACATTCCATGGGACACACCCGGGTGTGAACAACAAGCAGCACCTTTTCCGACTCTTACTGCATTCCCTTTTGGTAGCTCCAAACGCTGTATAATAGAAAGTAAGAGCGTAAAGTAGCGATAAATATAGGCGCAGGGCAGGTCTTTTGGAGCAGCAGAGAAGAGCGTAGCACGGATTTCGTGTATTAGGCGAGGTGCAAAAATCCAAAAAAGGCATGAAAAAAGAAAATATGACTGGTGGCATGTACAAGCGAACATAGTAGAACCCGTTCTGTTTCTCTAGTATTGATTAGTCAAAAGTGAGTTTCAGTCTGGAAGTGGACTTACGTTTCGATCGTATTTGCAGACTTAACCGAACATATGAGGGAGTGGTTAAAAAAGGGAATGTATGCATCGATCGACAGTAAAAGATAAAAAAAGTGAAAATAAAATGAGCTGCATTACAGTGAGGAACAGTTTATATATAATATTTAAAAAATAGTACTTAACAAGAAATGCATAATACATCACATAGCTGCGAGAAAGTACACAGAAACACACATATATTAGAAAAGCTCTCCCTAGAGACCTTCAGAAGACAACTTCACGTACACACTTTATGGCGAAAGTTTGGGGGCGAAATAAGTCAGCATAAAATTACCGCGGTAATACAATACAATAATGCTGTATTTATAAGTAACTATTTATCATCAGCCTGGTGCCACACCAGGGCGTAGATGTTTTTTTGAGGGTGAGCAATAGTTTGCGTGCAACAGGAAAACACAGAACCCTGATGATATAGAAAAGTATAGGACAAAGAAACAGAGTGCAACTGAACAAAAACAAAAAACAAAAATCTAAAAAAAAAACAACAAAAAACTGGTTGAGAGCTATGCAATGCGAAACAACATGATATGAAACCAATAAAGAAAGCACATTGCAGTGTCTGCATTTCGTTCTGCGCAAATAATTAACCGCACGTGAATTTAAATTAGAACATAAAAAAACATTTCGCTTCGAGAATTGACCACATCCGAGATATGGCACCAGAAGGTAAATGAGGCCATGGATCGAATTCCGTTTTATGCATATAATAATTTATGTTGAGATGTTGTGCTTGTTTTACACATTTTTTTTAAAAGAATTTTTATTAACATGATTTATTTTTCTTTTAGGTAACCGAGGAGCAGCGCTACACGAACCGAAATACAGAGTGTCACCGTCTTTGGGAAAGGATGTGATGTCACATAAGATACATATGGTCCAGTTAAGTTCCGCTTTGAGTGTGGAATAAAATATCGAAACATCATTAACGAGCAGCAGAAGATTCTTCCAACTCACCACTTTCAACTTCCAACTTTCAAACGATGAAGCGATGATGATTAGATCAATGGAACTGTCATCGTCGTCCCATGCAAGTTAGTTCTTGCCCGTGAAAGCTTCTTTACGACAGGCCCGTTTAGCGTTTACTGGTTATGTTGTGTACTCTCGTTAATAAAGGTGTAACCGCTTGGTTTTGTTTTTCTTTCGTCAGCCTTCGCAGGTGCAACACGGTTGGTCGTCGATCGGTACACAGCAGAGATTAGTGTTTGATTTGTATTATTCGTAAAGCCCTTCGGAACCAACTCCAGAAGATAGTAGTGAGTTCTAATCGAAACGAAATAGATGATTGCCATCAATCAGATAAGTGTGAATTAGGTTTAAAGCAATACAGGTTTTGTATTGATTTCTCAGATTATGCTGATTAGTCTATAGCTAGAAACAGAAAAAGTTGGGCACACATCGTTAGTGTTAGGTGGTAGTTAAGCAGGACACATCCATCGACAAAACTATAGAATCAGTACCATTTAGGAAGACATTCATTCTTCGGGAGAGATAGTTCGATGGTTCTAGCTAGGGCTGATGGGTTTTACTGATGATCCTTCTCTGGGATTATCGTAAGAATAGCGAGACTGCTGTGTCCAATTGCAGATGGAAAAACTTCTCCCTTTGCCATGACTTGTTTGCCTCCGTGACCTGCAATCCGCGTTGCGACCGGCACACGTGATTCCTCTTTTCAAACAACATCATTAATTTGAAGAACAAAAACAGCTCTCATACACAATAACACCCCCCGCTATCATGTAAACCACAGCCAAACGCACACACACCACATATATCTTTTATCTTATTTTTTTTCTACCGTCTCTCTGCATATCATACATTCCCCTCTGCTCAATAGCAAAGTACGCAACTTTGGTGGTGGAAAGATATGTTTTATATATCCCAATATGTTTTTTAATCGATTTCTATGTTCTTTCTGCAAATCTTTTCTTTTTGTTACCGTTTCTTAATGTGAACTGTTATGTTTATCTTTTGTTCAATCTGTTTTATCATTCTTATGTTACCTTAATTCTCTCTTTTTCTCGCTATAAATGTATCCCTTCGTTTGTGTTCTACATGTGTATGTGTCTGTATCTGTGTGCGTGCGTGTGTGTGTGTGGGAAGGTGTTTGGAGTGGGGCGAAAGCGCTTCAAAACTACATGCTTTACACTAGCAAATAAAAAAAAACGCTAGAAAATGTCGCGAAAAGTTCGCGAATTTCTCGTGGCCTACTGAGTGTTAACAAACAAACAACCCAACATGTTCATCTGCAATAGCTCGCCTGGCCTAACGCACCCACCACCGCCGTCACGTGAACATGTATAATTTTTCTATTTACGTTGCATAGTACCTAAAGCACTACAAAATGCACACAGAGGCGAACACATGCACACGGGTCGGTGCAATATTTGTCGCTCCTTTTTTTCTGGGTTTTACCAAGGCAAGAAGAAAAAAAAACAACTTGTCAATGCACACTAGAACACACACTGAAAATGGTCAGCAAGTTTGAGCAGCAAAATTGTGAAGCAACATTTTTGGATAATCTTTTCTGTTTCCTTAGACGCGATCCATCTGGACAAGCTCTATGGCGCTATCCATTTGCCAGTGTGGTGGTCAGTCTGTGTGTGCGCGTTCTTCAATGTAATGAAATATGTATGTGTGTGCGTATGTATTATCATGTGTGCTCTATTTTTTGCTATCTCATGTGAAATCGTTGTACTTTTTTCATTCAAGGGAAATCTAAAAAACAAACAAATAGAAACCATTTAGAGCTTTATACCTCAAACAACAAGGAGTTATTAACACTAAAATGTAAGCTTTTTACTAAAGAAAATTAAAAATTAGGCTTCTAGGCCAAAGATCAGTTTTAAACCAATCACCACACCAAAATGTTTCGAAAGGTTTCATATAGGGGACTTTCCCAGATGAAGAAAACATTTAACAAATTGGTTAACAATTAATAGTAGAACACAGTACAAGTTACACAAAAGTTCTTTTCAAATGAGCGCATTAAAATGGTAGAGCAAAAAGAAACCCAAAGTAAATGAACAGTACTAGAAAAAGTAACAGGAACACATTTGGCAACATTTGGCTGGTGTAAACAGTGTTAACATTTGGACACAATTATTTGTTGAGAAGATTATCGTAAAATTCGACAAAGAAAAGTTTATGTAAATTTTATTTACGACAAAAAGCTCGAACATAAATTGAATGTTGCTTTATCAATTTTGTGGTGTGATGTGAATATGTGAAAAAAATGATTTACCTATGGAAGCAAGCTGAAACAAAAAAAAAGAGAGATAGAGAAAAATAATAGGCAAAACAAAAAAAACATGTGTTTAAAAAGGTTCTAGATGGAAAGTAATGGTCGACCGTACATTTTTCCGACGCCCATTGCCACACTACCATGGGAAGGGGTCTAAAACCAAAACAAAAAAAAAAAGAAACGCGGTCTACCAAAGCAACCGAGCTGTATTTAAACCAAAACCCAACCTTGTTCAGTTTCTGTACCCGCAGGTGGTGAAGCGAGCGGAAATGATGATGGACCATCCGGTGGAGGAGGGGTAGGAGCGGAAGGAGCTGCAGGCGGCCCCTCGTCAAACGCGCCCGGTAGTGACGACCAACAGCAACAGCACCATAGTGGCACCGGTTCTTCCGGCACGGGCGGGGGAGGAGGCGGTGGTCATAGCTTTGGTGGTCACCACAGTATTGACAGTGGTGCCAACAGTGGCAACCTGAGTAATAGCAATGAGGGTAAATGTGGTGGCAGTAGTGGTGGAAGTAGTAGCAGCAGTAGCAGTAGCAGCAGCAGTTGTTCTGTTGGCAGTAACAGCGATGCCGCAGTGGTAGTTGCTGCTGTGGCGGCCACTGCGCTCGCCTTGAATCAGCAGCAGCATCATCAGGAGCAACACCAGCAGCAACCACCGCCGGCGTTGTCGATTGGCTCCTCGGCTGCTGCGACGGCCGCTGCGATGGCGGCGCTGGTCGGTGGAAACGTGATAGCCGATTACATGAAATGTGACGTGAAGGGTGGCTTTCCGCTGACCTCCCTGGCCTCACCACCACTAGGCGGCGGCAGCAGCGAGGGCGAGGGGCCGTCTTCGCAGCAGTCCCAGCAGCAACACCTGGTCACGGCAACCCCGTTGCATCTGCCATCGCAGTCGCAGGCGCTGTCGTTGCATCAGCAGCTTCAGCAGCAGCAATCCGCTTCGATGCCGTTGCTGTCCCCGAAATCGCCACCGATCGATGAGCAACCGTGCGATCTACGGATGCTCACGCCGGCCACCTATCTGCGCGAGCTTGCCAGCGGTGTCTCGAAGGAGTCACTCGCGTCGGCAGCGGTGGCGGCGGTGCAGCTGGCCGCCTCGGCCAACACGGGCAGTGCCAGCACGGCGGCCGCCCTGCCGATGCCGATATTCAAGGGCATCAGTATGACCACGCCACCGCCACCCCCCGTCGTGCCGTCACCGATCGTCGGCGGAACGTATTCGTGCGCGCGGTGCGGCAACTCGTACGCGCGGCCGCACAGCCTCAACCGGCACATTCGATTCGAGTGCGGCGTGGAGCCAAAATTTGAATGCCCGGTGTGTCATAAGAAGTCGAAGCACAAACACAACCTGGTGCTGCACATGCGCACCCACCAGCATCGATGATTGAGTGTTGCGGTGTTTGTCATCATCATGTCGGGCGAACGTTCACCTTTCGAGCTGCTGTGCGCCACCGCTATCCGCCGGAACACGGTTGGACAACGACGGTGTTTAGTTTAGTGATGAATTTCGAAAATGTTACCACCTGAATCGGACCGCGCTCGATTTGATTCCGGATTCCGCGCCACGCAACCTCCGCCACTGGATGGGAGCTTTGCTTGCGCACGCACCAAAACCAATCTTACGGCCGATTCCACAATACACGAAAAAGAGGGACGGGGAACAAACAAGGGTCTGCGATACGAAGGGAGGGAAGAACGGAAGAGGGCATATGATGAACTAATTGTTATTTCCTTTATTTTTCTTGTTTTGTTTTTCTCCCCTTATTTGCTTCTCGTTACCATTATCTAACGGTTTAACTTCTAGCCGCTATACTATTTTATTTTCTTCCTATGTTTATATTACTTAAATTATCGTTACTTTGAATTGTTTGTAGTCAGAATTAACCAAAACAACTTATCCACCAGTCTGAGTCATCAAAGCAAAGAGGAGGAGCGAGCGGTGCGGTCAGTGCGTGTGCGACACGATGCTGCTGCACGCGGCATAGGATTGAGGAATATAGTTATATATACGGGAACAGATTAGTCAGGCATGATCAGATGTGATGTGGATATATATTATATATACATTGAAACACAAGTGAGAGAGTGGGAGAAACAAAACAACAAACAGATACTGTTTAACACCTTCAAACTAAGAAACTATCCTCTCGGGATGTAAAAATTGAACTTATTGTAAAAATTCAACTAATCAAATCGATTGACAAAGAGGATCAATGGACGGTGAAATATTGATCAGCAGTAGAGTTTAGCTATTTAACGCGACACGAACTAAGGGAAAAATGCCAATTGCAAAGCAATCGAGCAAGAAAACGAGCGATCAGAGGGTGTAGTTACGATCACGATCGTATTGCTCCTTGTTGCAGGATACTGCAGAGCAGTAAAGATAGTGGAAAACAAAACGGTACCATATTTAGCAGGGTAAAAAAAAGACGAATTTTAGGGAAGGACTGAAGAACGAACAACAACTTTCAATAACAGCAACAAAAACAAAGAAGCCTCCAGTTAGGGTCTCCGAAATACATTACTTAGACGAAAAAGAACGTTGGTCCAGATGATACAGTAATACGAATTGCCAATTTTACGTACCGTTGTTTCCAACACAAGATAGGTGAACTCGTCAAACGAAGCGTTACTCCCAAATCTACTACATAGTCAGGTGACAGGATACAAATTACAGAACTACTTTACGGAAGCAGCAACATTATATATATAACTACTAGAGTAGATATGGCGAAGAACTAAATATGAATATTTTTTTTAAGGTGGGTCAGTTACTTAACATTCTTATTTTATTTTATTTTTGTATCTTACGTGTTCTTAAATAGTGCAGTGAATTTTGCTGCTGTTTTGCTCAGTGCCGCCATATCCATACGTTACAGTTTGACGAACGCTTACTGAAATGAATAATGAGCAGCTAAATTTTTTTTTTTAATACTAAATTTCTATTTGATCGGTTTGTTTTCTTCTTTGGAATGCTCCTGGAATGGAAGTTTCCGTTCCATCGCGCGCGGTACGATTTTCGAAAGTACAACTTTCAACCCAAAAGTTTTTCACAAATTAACCATACCAACAGCAAATTCAAACCCTGCTCAAACTATCAGCAGGTACGTTTTGAACGCGTAAACACAACTAATCAATTCGAGTCATACGATTAAAACCGTGTAAAATATAACTCTGCTCCAGGCGTACAACATTCAGGACGCAACGTTGCCATTTTGCCCCCTCCCACAATTCGTTCTAAACGAAAACGTGCAAACTGTCAATCGGTGTTTTGTGTTCTTGTCTTTGCTTGGCATAATGATTCATACACGCCTAGGAAAGCGAGCGAGCAGCAGGGAGCAAAGCTCCCCGTACCAATAACCTAGTTTATAAGGGTTCACATCTGAATGAACAAACAAAACAGTCAAACAAATTGAACTTGCAAAATTCGGTTACCATACATTGGATACAGGAAGGGTGGTTGACACCTCCCCTGGAAATCCTCCCCCACACATACATACTTACACTGACGATAAGGTCCTTAAGCGTAGCAATAATCATTAGGAACGGGTTAACACATATGCATATTTGTTGGGTTAGAGGTTAGCTATTTCACATCGTATACAATAATCCATGGTAGAGTGGTAGCGCAGTACGCATCCAATGTGAGTCGATGTTGTTTTTTACTTTCATAAAAGTCACGCGTTCATTGAAGAACCAACCAGACTCAGTTACAGAATATGAGTGCACAGGAAGTGATATGATGGTGGGAGCGGAAGAGGATGTGAGTTGGAAAAAATATTTATTTAAAAAAAAATACTGCAATGTTGAACAGAACGTCCAGGAAGAAGTCAGAAGAAGCGCAGAAGTGATTGGAAAATGCAGTGCAATAATGAAAGTAAGATTTAAGGTAGCTGATGATTTGCAAAAGCAAGTAGTAGAAAGCATTGCAAGTAAGAAATTTTCCCGTGAAAGTGAGGCGATGCTTTCTCATGGGACTCATGCATGCAGCAGTAACACTGGATTCCGGTTGGTCGTTGTTTGGTTTTCTGTTTTTTTTTTCGTTATTTTTAACACAAATATTCTGTTGTTTTTCTTTGGTTTTTTTTTCGTTCGGCACAAAATCTACTACGAACTAGGGCAATTTAGAAAAAATATATTCTACTGAATTAAAAAATCCTTCAGCATGGCAAGAGGACACACCCGACACAAGCAATCTTCAAATTGCGAGGAAGCACCATTAATGTTACCATTAAATATTGTTTACGCTTTTGTAAAACAATATGCTAGGGATTTGGGTAAATTCTAGTACCGGGGGGCGGGTCCTAGCCAATGCGGTGGAGTACAGTCTCTCGGGGGGTACGTAAAGGAGTAAAGATGGGAAAGTAATACAACATGGAACTATACGACACGCTTATGCATTTACCTGGCAGTGGCATGCATAGGCCTAATGGTGTGTGTGGTTGAAATCGCATTCTTTTTCGAACCAGCACGAATTCCTTACTACTACTTGTGACCACTAGTGTAGCGGTGGGAGGGGAGAGGTTTGAGACATTAGTAGCGGAGCAGATACATGGGTGGTAGTTAAAAGAAAACTGAAAAAATTGGATTGTGATATTTGTAAAAGAGCATAGTCGTTCTTATTTAATTTTTCGCGAAAACGAGCGTACGCTGAGAGTGTTTAGAGGATATTTGGGGTATATATATAAATGTATGTAAACATAAGGTCGCAACGTAAAAACAGAGAAAAAAACACTTAAGAAAATGAGAATGTAACATATAAAAACGAATCGTGATCACGGTTCGATTTGCTCGCCTTATCGGGTATGAACCGGATGCGATATAAAACGATATGTGAGGTTTAGTTAGTAATATTATTAACTCGCTTACTACCTTTACGAGAGGTGAAAACCATCCAGAAACGAACCACAATTGAGAGCCACGTAGGGTTTTAGCAACAAAAATCCATCTATCGTGTGAACGCGCCTCCATGTAACTCCATTGTCACATGGGTTTAATTATAACGATTAGGAATGGTAGTTTCATTGGTTTACAATTGTAAATAGGCGTCAGTGCTCAGCGTCTCTTTTAGAAGGGGGGTTTCAAGAGCGAGGATGGCAAACAGGATATAGGATACGAGATAGAGAGCAAATGTGCCGGCCGTTAGAAAAGGATAAAGTCTAAGCGAAAACGACAGTTCACGAGCCTGCAGCGAGCACTACTACAATGATGGTTGTTGGTAATCATAGTTTTGTTATTTGTGATCCGTTTAACCAGCAAAGCGTATGGCCGCTTACTTTCTCATCGCTTGTAGATCGACTGGAATCTGTTTTCCACCGAGTGGAGCACGTACACACCACTAGACAAACACTGTTGAGAAACACACTTAAGGGGCACGAAAACGCGCACATGAAGCGATCGAGTGGAGGATTGCAACAGAACAGAAGTTACTTAACGTGGATTTGGAGCAGGAAGTTGATGGAGGAAGGACGGGGAAGGATTGTTGCGATCGTTCGGTTATCTCTCTCGGCCCGCACGAAACGGTTAGGGAGTTTTCATTCCCAACGTGGGCAGGGAACAGTTTTTATCACGATATACCATTCGACATGCATGCAAGTCGATAGGAGGTTTCACGGTTCAGTTTTGCTACCATTTTTTTTGTTTCGTTTTATTTGTTGGTTATTGCAAATCCACGTATAACGAAAAGCATAAACTTTTTATACGGACCATTACCCCTGTTTCAGTTACCACCACCACCACCACCACCACCACCATACATGCACAGACGCCTCGATACAAATTACGCCAAACGGGCAGCAATGTTGTTAAAACGTTATACTTATATAACATAACGATACGGGCTTTCGTATTGGGAGAAGACAAAATAAGTTGGAAACAAAAATACATTAAACAGTAGAGAGAGAGACAAGAAGAAAAAAATCAAAGTGCTGTGAATGATACTATTGATGTGATTTTTTGTGATTGTTATTGTTATTACAGAAAAGAAACCAGAAAAAAGGGGGTGTGTAAGAAAAGTTTGCCGTTATAAGATGGTATAAAACCTATGTATACACCAAGAGGAAATCAAAAGAGGATCATGAAATGCAAAAAACATTACGAACACAAAAGTAATCATAAAAATAAGAGAATCAAATTAAGGAAAAATGATTTATAATGGAACAGAAATGAACGAACAACAAGAAGATAGGCGCGCAACGTACAGTATATTCAAACAAAGGGTTCGGGAGAGGAGTGGGTAAAAACAACAGCCAAGTTGGGTTACGGGGGACGAAGGAGTTTCGATAGAGGATAGCAACAAAAAAAAAAAATAGACCGCACGGAGTTTCTGTATGCTGGTCGAGTTTTGTTGCGATATGTAGCCTCTTGTATCGAATCGTTTACTGGACATGGGTTATATTGCGTTACGTTGTTAGCCCTTTTGAATTTATGGCTCGACGATTCCCCCTGTGAATGGTGGTCGGTTGGTTGCTAGCATTGCTGCTAGTGTAATGTTCCTGTATGATCCTAAATAGAAGGATCTGGTATACGGATCCAAACAGAAGGTTTAGCTCTTATCCTTCCGTATATCCATAGACCTACGTGTCTGATCTGGTGTGTATTGTGTGCGTTGAGGGCTAGCGGGGATGGTACTGAAATGTTACTATCTTGTGGTAGACGAAGTGAAATTATACTAAGAAAAAGAAAAGAAAAATAGTGGACACATTTACTTAAACATGCTGAGAATATGTCGCCATTTTACGAAAAAAAACAAACAAACAAAAAATCAACGAATTGGATCTCCTGAAGTTCTGTTTCCAAAACAGAGAAAAAAACATAGCAAACAAATGCCCGCCACAAAATGTTGTGTTAGGATTTAAATGTGTTGTGTAGTAGTGAAGAAGTGGAAAAGATTTCAGACGTTGAAAGGAGCACACGTTAGTGTGTTTAGTTTCGCAGCAAAACTAAATGTCTCTATAAACTCGCCACACACTATGCCAATTACGGGGGAAATAAAACGAAGAAAGTTACCAAGAGCGCAGTCAAACCGCGCGATCATGCACTTATCATAACGAAGTAAAAGCAAAAAGTAATACAAAACGAAACAAACAAAAAACACATTGCAGTTACCACGAGAGCAAAAGCGTATTTTTAAATAAGATATATGCAACAGTTAACCAAAACGCCCGATAGTTGCATGGCCTTTAAGCGAAGAAAAACGAATGAATTTATCCAAAATAACGATTGTAATTTCTGTTACCATAACATGCTCCTACCCGGTGGGATGTCTGATGAGAAGGGACACTTTAGTTTCGCGGAAGAGTAAAACGAAGCATGATTACTTTTGAAATCCGCGAACGTTAAGAAACACGATACTAAACGAACACAAACGCTGGGCGAAATGAACAGTAGCGTAATTAATAATTTAAACAATGTTAAACAACGTATTTTAAATGCACTACTAACGAAGCAAAGAGACACAAAACTAAACAGAGAAAGAGGGAGAGAGAAAAAAGAAAAAACATGTAATGTAATAGAGTGGGTAAATCAACCAATACAAGCTTTTTGTGAGCGATGGCGAAGTGTTGTTTGGGCTCATCTCATGGGCGCCCTTAAAATAGATTTACCGAAGGGGGAGGATGGTGTAGTAAGAGAGTGAGTGTACATTTTATACCAAAACTAATGATCGTTTACTATTTTTTTGTTTGTTTATTAACGTTCGCGATAAGAAGTGAAAAGTGCGGGACAGGCGTAAAAATACTAAACAAACCATAATGTAATAATTAATGTGGTGACACACCCGCATAGAATATATACGGACATATATGTATGTATATAAATATATACACACACTGAACGTAAAACAAACATGCAATGGATGATCGACATTTGTTAGCTGGCGCCACTAGTCGAAGTCGACCAAAAGAGAGGATGTTTTGAAATTTGATGAAGGCGGCCGAAGCCATTGCTAATCGCAATCGAGCAACATTGTATGCATATACATATACATAGCTATATATTTATATACAACTATTAAGAAACATAACGACAGGTCGTCCATAAAATTGTGAAAAATTGGGATAAGGGTGAGGTGGAAAGAGATTGAAGGAAATGGCAAAGAAGGTAGAGATGAACAAGAAAGGAAAGAAAGGTAAACACATCGATATTTGTTTGAGCGAATCTGAATGGAAAACCAGAAGGTGGAAGAAAACTGGATAATAAACAAACGAAAAAAATACAAAAGTAATCAAATTAAAGTAATGTGAGAGGAGGTAAAAACAAAGAAATATAAAATGGAAAAAACGATAACAATTTTGAAGAAGAAAAAGGAAAAAACTTTCAAAAGAAAAACACATTTCAGCCGTCCATCTAGCACGTTTCGCCTATGTTTGTGGCGCAAACGTTGTTTGATGGCCGATTTCACTGCCAAAGTTCCTCCGAACACTCCCAACGATTGGCGGACCACTGGATGAGACTGCTGAGGTGTTCTAGTCTGGTCGTTGTGTGTTCTTCTCTCTGCCTGGAGTGATGGAATGTGTGTGCGTGTGTGAACGCGTGCGTGTTTGTGTGTGTTGTTGTTCCGCCTCCGCCTGCTGATGACGTCCGGTACCGTACTAGACAGACATCTCTCAGAGACTATGACAACGACCGTTTATCCTTGCACACACATTTTACCCTGCTCCTACCTACCCACAACACCCCAACCCATCCCAAGATTTTCTTTTCGTTAAAACGTGTTCATAATTGTGTTAATAGTCGTCTTTCCTTTCTTGGTATAGTTTCCATGGCCGGGGGCAAAACACATAGTGTGTTCCACACGATTGTGCTGTGGACAAACTAGTGCTGTATAGTGCTGCCCGCACACAAACACACGGAGAAACAACAAAGATTGCCCCGTTTTCCACTAACATAGTTTTCTCTGTTTTCTTTTGCAGATAAGCATGCGGCGACGGAGGAGAATGCCCAGTTGCAGACACAGATTGTGAAAGAGGAAGCACAGTTTACTGTCCCATCGGTGGGAAAGGTTGAACCGCTGGAGGATGACGATGGTGGTGGGCAAAGGAACCCCCCCGAACAGAACGACGAAAATGATGAGGATGATGGCGACGATAGTGATGATGATGAAGACTATGTGATGAGTGAAAAGTCTGGCCTAGCGCGATATGGCACGAGCACCAGCATCCTCACGACGGCGGCATCGCTGTTCGAGGAGTCGCACGGGGCCTTGTCGTTCGTGCCCGTCGGTTCAAACCACCATCAGATGCACCCGCCCGTGCCGCAGGATACCCTGAGCGACGACATAGCGCTGATGGTGGGGCGCCCGGACGAGTTGGGCTACTTTCAGTGTCCGATTGGAACGTGCGATCGAAAGTATGAGAGAACTGTTGCCAATTTACCCTATACCCCCACCCCCCTCGCATCACCTGATCTACTTCCCCTTTGGAAGGGACTCAATGGTTTCCGGAGTGCTCCAAAGGCGAACGGAAGGCGGGTAGCTACTCGCGGGTGCATGTGCAGTGGTGGAAGACATACTGAATTTTGGATACGTTTGAAGGAAACACTCAATACCGGCTAAACAGCGTTAGTTTGGTGCCGTTTCTGACGCTTCCTCCCAGACGCAAGGGACTAACTTGTGCTGGGGAAGAGGCTCAAAAATGGGCACCGCTCCCTGCCATTGCGAATAAAAGTGATGGCGAGAGAATGACGCGTTTAGTCTACAGTGAACCTCAAAACCTTCCGACTTCAGTGTCCAAAGCTGCTACCATCTACCTCAAGTGTGTGTCCCCTTCATCACTGGCCTCCTTCCCTCCTTGTTCTAACCAATGTTCGTGGACCACCGTGTCCCACCGCGTGGGAAGTGCAAATGTTTATTTGTGTTTTTCTTCTTTCTTCTTCTTCTTCTTCCATCTCTTCTCTTTTCACCCGTTTTTCATCTGCCTGCCTGCTTCATCTCACCTCGCCACCTACCACTTGCAACAAATTGCGCACCACAAACCGCTGTTCGTATCGTCCGAACGTGCGGTGGTTCGGTTCTTTTGGCAGATACAAGATCAAATACTCGCTGCTACGCCATCTGCGCAACGAGTGTCTCGCCGATCGGCGCTACGCTTGCCCGAAGTGTGATAAGAAGTTTTGTTACTCCTTCATTCTCAACCGGCACCTGCTGAAGGTGCACAAGGAAAGTCCGGGCTACTACTGAAGACCCCGGAAGTTCACGGGTGGCTTTACACACACACCAGCTGCTTGATAGGCTAAGGGGCGCTTTAATTGTTAGCAAGATAGGGAACCATTCCAAGAACTAACAGATTTAGAGAGTCGGCACGATAATGCCTCGTGACCGTTGTTGAGTGATATTCGATAGTTATCTAAAAAGAAAAACGGAATACCAAATCGAACCATTTCCCCATATGGGTGGATTGGCGCCAGGAGGGGATGAAATTGGGATGTAACAAAATTTGAAGGCGTTAGGGGGAAATACGGAGAAAGATGAATCAACAATCATCAGCTGGCTTGATAAAGAAAGCCGCTAGTTGTGTAATGAGCATTGGACTTTTAAGATTTAGCGAGCAGATAAGGCAACACATTTGGTAGACCTGAAATGGTCTAGGGAAGATGAAACTGAACAAAATGAGCTTTTGCGTGTAAGCACAGACAATTGTTGAAGCGAGCGAAGGTAGGACAATATAAAATAAAATCAATAATGAATGTACACGGCAGCAGTTTTGAGTTGTGTTGTAAGCCATAGGATATAATATCTACCATTTTCATCGGTCCATCCGGATCGTCCTGTGGAATCGTGAAAATAGTTAGTGAATGGTCACCATTCCCCCTGACTTGGTGACGATGTAGTAGTGCATACGGTGACTATGAGGTGCTGGTGGCGTATTTATGTTGTGCTCTTCCGTCCGTAAGTTAGGTTTAGATGTCGCTCAGAATTCAGATGAACTGTAGCAACATCTCGAATTGCGTTCCATCCAGCCGCGTTTATCCGTTCGACTGAGCGGGCGACACAAATTACACCCACCCAAGGGTGACCATCATCATCATCCTTTCCCCTTGAATCGTGTTTAGTGCATAGTGTGTTGCCTGTTATATTATTGACGTGCGTATTTTAGCCACAACCCCCATATCACTCTGCGTGGGCAAAGCCGTGTAACCGCAGCCAAACCCGAGACTTTCCGCCTAATCTTACTTTCACCTTCTTTTATTTATTTTTTTTAGCAAGTATTTCCTACTCTTATACACTTCCGTATGCTGCTATGTTTCTTCGCTGTTCTCTTTTTTCTCGTATCCTTTTATCCGTCTTTTTGTAGCGCCCCACACAACCTCCCCACTACAGTTCTAGCTTGGTCTCGCTCACTCTAGCTACGATTGTAATCCTATTCTCGAACTTTTAGTCTTTGGCTTTAGTCCGAAGGTAATTATGATTATTGTCGTTTATCTGTTGTTACGTGTTCTATTTTTTAATTTTCCTCTCTATTTTATTTTGTACTCCACTTTACATTACAGTTATTGTTTGATTCCTTATTAGTTTTACTATCGATTGGCATTCTGTTTTGTTTTTCCCATTCATTCTCCCTATCGCTCGAGTACACTTTCTTCTTCCAACATCCTTTACGAACATAATTTTTGGTACGTTTGTACGTTATAGTTTTGAAATTTATTTATCATTTCCCTTCGAGGTACATCCTGTAGTTGCTCCTTTTTTTCAAATTTTTTATCGTTTTTTTGTTTTGTTTTCAAAATTGTACTTTAGTTGAATGCTTTCTTATTGCAACTCTTAGTTTTTGTTTCTCATTTTCCTTTTGCGATCTACTTTTGAAGCGAGTGTTACAGAAACTAATCATGCACTTTTCTTGTATTTTTTTTTTCTTCTCTTTCTCTTCTGCCAAACCGCATTATACGACGATGCCATCGCGCCACCAACTCGTTCCAACTGTAAAAAAAACCTGCACGTGATGTTGGTTGTTTGGTGGGGTCGCTGATGCATCACGCTCGGTTGGTTTGGCATGTGTGCTTGTATGTACGTGTGTGCGTGTGTGTGTATGTGTGCGTACGGTTGCGTGTTTGTGTGCGCTTGCTCTTTTGGTAGGTCTAGACTTCATCGAAATGCTGGAACCGAAGGTTATGATCATGGACGACGGCCTGGCACGCTACGTGTGTCCGCAGTGTGGCGTGAAGTACAAAAAGATGAGCGCCCTGCGCGGTCACATGAAGGAGTGTGGCAAGGGCGCCCAGTGCCCGGTCTGTCCGAAGATCGTAACACAGAAGCGTAACCTTGCGAAGCACATGGAGCGCCACCGTCGCGATGGGTTGCTGGAAATCTTTCACTTCGTTGACAACTCACACAACCTGATGATTTGAGCGGTAGCAGCCGCATCTAGAGCAGCAGCAGCAGCAGCTCGCCCAGGCTAAGTTGTGACTTATCTCGAGGGCTACGGTGGATAACATCTTGGGCCAGGAGAGGACAAATAATTCGAGTAGCTAAGCAAAACAGTTCATTTCTATTTCATTTTTCTTCGGTTTTTACCCATCGGACACTTACAGGACGAGACGATCTGCCGTTCGTCTGATCAAAGATTTTTAACGTGTATGATATATTTTTGAGATCTTTTGCATGTCTTGCGTATATTTTTTATTCAACTTGACCCATTTACATTAAGTTTTACATCTTAAAGCATTTCAAATAGAATGGCGAATTTAAGTTTATATTGCATTCCAAGTATTACACATCATAGATGCTAAGTTTGATTTACATACGTTCAATCATGTATTGATTAATACATCTAAATAAGGATCTTCTACACCGAAATACGGTGCATTAAGTTCAGGTAGCAGCGAAAGCGCGAATGCATTTACCTAGCGTATTATGAACGTAAAACAAAATTAAGAGACCTAATGACAGCGATAAGAAAAGTTAACTACCTCGGTTCGGATTAGTTCTGACAAAACAAAACACAAGCACATATTCAGAACGGCACACGTCTATAGGACTATGGTAATCTCAAACGAGGCGATATGTTTCGGTTAGGAACAATAGCTAGGAATGCTGCCCATGCAGCTACGAAACTCATATTCTGAGATAGGAGTAGTGAGTACAACAAGAACTCGCACAAACAGATACAACCAGTTGAGACTGAGGACGGGAGATAAGAGACTTTCCGCAAAGTCAAATTGATCATTGATTTATTCACGAACGAAATGACACTGTTCATCTTGATTGCTCTTGTTTCAAAATGAAATGTAAACGGGGACTGCTTTAGGCACGTTCAGCTGAGCCAGTGCCATAAGCAGATGGAAGCGTAGGACTCAGCTGAAGAGCGGCCCCCTAAAGCCCGGTGTCCATCAGAGTGTTAAACAAACGCGCGCTGTACTGCTTTTTTGTCTTTTATCCTTTTGACCCTAATGTAAGCCTTTATGTTTAGTTAAGTTTAATTTCGACTATGTTAATGTTTGATAATCAAAGATTCGATTTGACTTGTTCGACACTTGCCGTGACATCGCAGTGACTTTAGTTCTAGAAGGCAACGGAGCGGGTACGCAGGTTTGAAAATCGTTCCACGAGCGATGAGGCGCATCCTCGACGGCTTCGAATCGCAATCCATACCGGACCCCTTCCTTGTGAGAGGACTAACTATCCACCCACACACAGGGAAAAAGTATAGGAAACCCACTAAAGGTAGACATGACCAAAGGACGGTCGTTACGCCTAGAGGAAGAAAAACCACATTTGTTGAAGACTATCTGTACCCTCAAAAGTGCATAGCTAATGATACCATGTGCGTCGCAATTTGAAGCAATTGTTTTTGGCAGATACAAGTTGTGCGCTGCATAGCTGTGTTGCTTGTACTTTCAATCAATAAGTAAAACCAGACATAAGCGAGTGTCACTGCGATGTCACAGAAAGCAAGGTGAAATTCATATAAGAAAACCCTTTAATGCTTACGTACGGTAATTGCGGTAATCGTACACGATAATTTTCTTTTCTAATTTACTACCTCATCCCTCGTATGGAAAAGTAATGCTGAATGGCGTCACGAAGCGTTAACCGTAACCGAGCGTTGGCTGGCGTTGATTTTTTAACGTTACTACATGGGTGTAGCATTATTTTGCTGGCAAAGTTACGTCTGGTTCAGACGATTCTAATTTTTTCTTTACATTGCGATTATATTTTTCAAAATTTTACTTTAATCGAATCAGATCTGATTCAACAGCTGAAAGGTACACGATGGGTACAGAAACTAAACTTTGACTATGCGGTTATAATCTTAATGTTACTGTACTATGAATAGTTTAACACAGACAGTGTAAGCGCAGATTTAAGATAAAACTTGTGAACCAATAAAGCGACGTGAAGCAGATAAACATTGATGGCAAACGAATCAAAACCAATTATAGTTCATAGCCAGGGACGTAGATTGAAACGAAGATCAATTTTGAATGCAGGACTTGGACGGTCGAGTAAAATAAGGTTTAAAGCTGTAGCCTCTGCGTACTCTCTTTTTTTCCTGATCCGTAATGGTACTATTATCAACCAAAAGTGTTGGTTGTTTACTGAAAAAGTTTGTAAACTGGAAATGCTTAAATTTTTTCAAATCGTGTCAATTTCAAGAAGTTTGTTTTTCAAAATTTTGAAAGTTATCAATCAAAGTTGAGTTCATTCTTCAGTATGCGGTAACTTAAATTTTTCTCCAATTCGATTAACTAATTAATGTACGTCAATATCGATTGGATGTTAAGGAACAGGAACGAAATTATGTTGTAAATGTCATATCGACTCTACTAACTGTTAAAAATGTTTCTTCTTTTCAAATCAGTTTATTTTCCGTTCGACCCAGCTTCTCGTAATGGCAACATGCCATTGAATGCAGATAAACTATTATTCTTTAAAGTGCCAACCCGTCGAGTGCTATGGTAGCAGCTATTTCGTTTGTTAGTTACGTTCCCTCTTGATCATTCGATTCGATGGTTGAAAAACAGAATAATAAGAATTGCACCGGAACTGAGTGGAGAAAATCAGTTTCACCGAACAGAATATAAAATGGAAGATCGCACGAATGCTGCGGAAAAGCTGAGCAAGCTTAAAAATTGTTTTAAACAGACTGAGACTTCACAGGAACCTTGGCAGAAATCAGACGAGTAAATGATATATTTTTTTCTCTCTTTTGTTCTAAGACACACAAGTAATCATGTCGCGTTTCTAACTTGTTATATCTTATCAGATAAGATTGAATCAGTACGCGTGTAGCTTGTGGCCGTCATTAAAAATGAATTTTCATCTACAATCGTCTCAACGGTGTAATCTCGATTCCAAAGTTTTACTGGAATGTCGCTCAAAGATTTTCTAAATCATAAAAACAAACTGAGATGCCAAGGTTTTACTGCCCACCTTCGTTCCACTGCACTGCATATTGTAAACAATAACATTCGCCAACGAACGACAACGTAGTGTGCGGAACTGAGGAAGCCAGGTGAAGCTGCAGTTCAAGAGACTTAACTATTTTTGCGTAGCGTAGTGTGTAAGCGCAAGCTTAATGTTAGCTGTCCTGAAAAACAGATAGTCTGCAAGTGTACAGGAGTGTCCTAGCTGGTTGTTCTTTGTCAGGACAAAACAGTGTAAGCCAAGAAACAGCTGCTCCTCCTCCGCGCATTGGATTGCATGATTGTTACAGTGATGAAATAGCCTACTACGTACATGAACCGTAGTGTGAGGAAGAGCAGAAAAACTGTGGAAAAGGAAAACGAGTGAGTGAGAGCTGGTTAAGACAAGTGACAAATGAAATAGAGCTACTAAGATTTGTATAAAGCACGCGTTGTCATTTATCTTTCACATTTAGTTTTGCAGAAAATGATATTACATTTTTATAACATTTCAGCCATCAACACGGAAGCATAAGTAAATTCTCCTTTTCACCAAATTTTCTGGTTGTTTCAAGGAACAAGGTTTTTTTTTTTTAAACTAAACACAGACAAAAGTATGCTAACTTGAATTTTCATTTTTTTTTCTTTCAGGACACACACAGGAAGAGTACAATGTGCCCAATGAGTTTATTCTGTGTGACCAACCAAAAACCACCTGGACCCTGGGTGTGATGCACTTTGCAAGGACTGAAAGAAAAAATCATGTTAGATAAAAGACCTATCTGTTTCACCGTGAAACGACTTCACGTCATTAGTGGCAAATTTTTGGTTTTGTCTCTTGTCAAACTTTAGCGTTTTTCTTGCGTAATTTTTCCTTCACTACACTTTACTACGCGTTCCGCGTTCGGTCATGTTCGCCACGGTTCCGCTTTTTATAAAGAGCTGAAGAAGAAAAATAAAACTGTCAAACCTGTGCGGTCCTTCTGTTTCCTTTTCCGAATCGGTCAGTCGTGAAATCTAAAAAAAATGCACCACTCTTGCAGACGCTTCGGGCTCGATCCTTCTTGTTTTGGTTCAAATACGAGCTGTCTTTTTATTTTGCGTGGCGAATTTTTGGAATTCTGAAGCTGAAGCGATATTCTTTCTGGAGAGTTTTGTTTCGCTTTTTTTTTTTTTGGTTTTTTTTCACATTTGGTCGTTTTCAAAATATTTTAAATCAGTTTTTAATTCTCTTGCCTGCCTGTCGTGTGTCTATGTTCGTGTGTGTGTGTGTGTTTAAAATATATTTTTTATTTCGTTTTGTTGTACATAAACCAAACAGTTGACTAACTTGCTGCCGAATGCCGATGCATAACACAACTGCAAATGAAATCTAATGCGCAACCGAAACAAAACCAATTCCCATTTCCATTCTAAAGCAGAGCACCACTAACCTCATCCCATAGGATTGTAATATGCTGAAATCAAGGAAAAAGAAAACCTAGGCTCCATTTTCTTTTCTTTTATTCTGTTTCGTTTTGCCTGTCACATTTAATATCCATAATGTTGTGTTGGATTTTCGATTATTCTGCAGTGAATGATTTTTTTTTGTTTTTTTTTGGCAAAAGGGTAAATGAAATTCGGATAAGTAATTCGCCCGGGTTTTTCTGTTTGCCAACCTTAAGATGATGGTCACGATGGTTGCTAATGAGAAAGGTTGTTTTTCTTTTATTTTCTCTTCCAAATCTCCTTTTCTCTATTTTTCTCTCTCTTTCTCTTTCTCTTTCCCATCGTTATTTTGTTGCCAAATTCCGTGTGTTCGCCCGTTGTCGTCCTGATGGCCCATCATCAACCGATGGCGAATGTCTCTACCTTCCGCCATCTGCCACTTCCCTTCCCTCAACCTCGTTTTCCCACCACCTGCTCTGGTGTGTCCGTGCAGAGCTGTGGAGCGATTACTACAACTTCGGCTCGCTGACGGACGACCTGTACGGGCGGAGCGACCCGGGACGCCAGCTGAGCCAGCAGGCCCGGCTAATAGCGGCGCGCAAGAACGGTCAGAACTTTCCCTGCCTCAAGTGCGGCAAGTGGTACTCGACCCGCAGCATCATGCTGCGGCACATGAACCACGAGTGCGGCGTCGAGAAGAAGATCCAGTGCAAGTTTTGCTACAAAAAGTTCCGCCGCAAATGGAACCTGGAGCAGCACATCAAGCGACTGCACATGAGCGAACGGCGGAAGCATCACCACCACCATCACCAGCAGCAACAGCAGCAACAGCAACAGCAGCAACAGCAGCAGCAACAACAACAGCAGCAGCAACAGCAGCAAAGTGAAGTGTCCAACCGGAATTGACAGTCGCCACCAGTGACGTATCCGGTGGCAACGATGGTACGGGTCAGCACGGAGCGGGAAGCGGTACCGCACGATGTCAAGGTGCAGCCGGGTGACCGTGGCACCGGTTGGGAGCTGTAGGCCTTCCCCAGTGGGACAGTGTGCCAACAAAAACTAGGAGTGGCCCTACGGCGCCGACGGTTCGGAAAAGCGCTTGACAATCGCGACATGCGGCGAGGGGTCGTCGGGACTGACGGTCGATGGCAGACTAATTTGGGGGTGTAATTTATAAGTTTCGTTTTGTGTTGATTGACCGTTTTTTTAGTTCATTTTTACCGAGCTCTATTTATTTTCTCATAAGAATCGTAGCAAATTTTGTTCTTCTAATTTATTTAAATCTAATGATATGTATATGCCAGTGGGCGATTAGAAGTGAGTGACCAAACCGTATACACACACACATAAAACAAGGTAACATGGAAACCACTCGAGCTCGAAGCTGGAGGAGGTAAATGTCAGAACTGGTGCTAAACCCCCCCTTCACTTATGGGCTCTGTTACATTGTATGTAAGAAACCAGGGATAGAAATGGAAATTAATCGAACTGGGGACAACTGCTAAGATGAACCCCATAGGGCACCTCAATCTCAATACCATTCCCCTTCGCGAAGGGAAGAAGGTACGCAGTACGTGGTCCGCCCAGGCACGATCCCGTTTGCTTATACGGTGTGCTTCCAATTGGCTAAACAAGTCAAGTTTGCGAACCGATGCAAAGAAAAGAATCTGACGGAAACGTTGAAAATTATTATAATTTTTTAACAGCCAATGTAGTGCGACAGTAGTGTTCATCACCTTTTTTTTATATAAATATCCTTTTTTTTATCTCCATAAATTATTTCCCTCATCTCCACTGTTACGTACTTTAATATTGCGTGTGTGTATCTTGTATGCTTTAGTGTCAGTGTACTATTTATGATCGTCTTTAGATGCTAAGGAAAACAAAACAAAATACGGACAGTCTACCGGGGCGCACCTCTTCCGGTGGAGCTCACGGGGAAAAGGTAAAGGCACAAGCGCGCAGAAGTTCATTGAAGAAAAATGCAAAAAAGAGAATTTAACTGCAGAACACTACTCAAGTGTCCTTTTTAAGCAAGACCCTGGAGTGGTCCGTGAGCCATAATATACCGTTAAAGGATGCCGTCAGTCGGCTGTTCGAGGATGATTCGGTCGACAAATGGCAGCAATTGTAGGGTACGAATATATAAAGCAACAACAAACAAACAAACCAACCAACCAACCAACAAACAAAACTTATATAATTAGTAGCACTAACCAAATCAAACTAGTTGACCAGTTTTTTTTTCCTACTACCAGTACTAGCAGCCCAGTGGTCGCGCACCAGGTTTAACAAAACGCGAAAACAACTCGAACGGGCAATTAAAACAGATACAAATCAACCGAAAACCAAAGAGTAACACCACAAAAATTAACATGGTTAAAGCGAGTTAACAAAGTGGAAGCGGCAAAAGAAACAAAGAGAGCAGCGGATAGCGCTAGTTTATCAGAAGCGGGAAGATTAAATAGGTTAGAACAGGAGCCTAATCGAATCAAATACCATCAACACCAATCCCCCGATCACTGAACATTTTTGACATCCTAGATGTAGGACTTTATGCGCGCCCGATTCGCGGGAATTTCGGCGTGACGATCGAGAAGCGTGGGAAATGTGTTGTGTCATGATCAATAGTTTATACCTTTCCTATTTATATATTCTTCTATGCATATATATACATTATATATATACACGATACATCTAATGAATACTGTAACATGTAATAATATTTTTATACGATAATGTTAAGGGTGCGCTTTTGTGCACGTTTTGTGGGAAAAAGGGTATTGCTTTCTGTTTTCTATTTGTGCTCGAAATATTCGGCCATTCTTATAGAATTGCCCCCGGGTGACAAAACGCGCCTCGGAAGAGCGAGATGAGTTGTTGAGATTGTGCCAAAACAAGGGAACCGATAATGCTTTGGAATTATCAATGGTTTCGATTTAAAGGCGTGTCAAAAGTACGTGAGTGGTTCCGTCTTATTGTAAAATGTTTTACTTCCGAGCGAGTAATGCAACGCAAACACGAATTAATTGTCAACTGAAAGTGAACGCAACCAATTCTTAAAAAGGATTCGAATCAAAAAAGCAAGCCAATGAAATGAAACGATGAAAATGTGATCGCGATCGGTCGAATGCGGACACGATTGAAACTTTCATTAGTCACTGTTATTTACTCAAGAAAAACGAAAAAGCAATGCACAACCAAAACTGCCATATTTTAATGCGAGCAAACAGGAAACAAATCATCATAGATGTGATGCCATACTTTTCATACGATTTTTATAAAAACAAAAGAAAAAAGAAAGTTTTCCAAATACTCCTACACTTCACAGCCTTATGCCGGAAGCCAGAGAATGATTTATATCAAAGAACGGGACAGATAAAATAGAGCGGCTCCGTGGAGCATATATTTTGTAACATGTAATCATCATCACACAAACATTGATCACTTTTGTGCCATTCGGTCAAGATAAAATCGGCTGCCATAAGTTTTTTTTTAAATTGAAATCTTTTACTTTGTTATGAAACAGTTACTCTAAACCACTCAGCGCCATAAGAGAAGGAGGATTTTCCTCATTGTTGTTATCGAAAGCGAAGAAACTATCAATATAAACAGAAGTAAACAGGGGAAAAATTAACAACCACCGCAGCTATAGCGTTTCCGTTCAGAGACAAGCGTTTGGAATTGTGTTTAGTTGTATAATGCTGTAACGATGTTACAAACGACTCCGTGTCGCTTTTTATGCATTTATTGGTTCCCAGGAAAGGTGCTTTTTACTATGCTACAGGACACAGTGCAGAGTAGTACGAAAAAAGTTGAAAAACCAAACTAGTTTCAAGTTCCAATAACCATTAACAGTACAAAGCATATACTCACAAAGCATATAACACTGTTACACACACATACACACCAATAGAGAACACATTGCTTGGAAAAATCCTATGCAATCGCAGTAGACGTGCCATCCTTGGTTATTGAATAACATACTCATGCTTTTGCAGCCGTCACCTCTCCAACGTGCTTTACGTTTGCGTGTACCGACATAAAGAAAATTTAAAAAAATGCAACATCATTAATCGTTTTGGGCAAATCCGATCTAAAAATGTTTCGTAATCGTACAATTATCCCGTTACAACATACTCACAATGTAAACATTAAACTTGTTTTGGATATGTAAGTTATGCAACAAAAAGAAAAAAAAAAGATAAAATCGAAACGATCAGCGAGTGCAAATGAAAGATCTTTTATGAAAAGGCAAAAGGATATTTTATAAGCTTCACTTTTGGCAGTCGAGTTTTAGAGAATAAGAACGTACCGTGTGTCTGTGTCTATATCGTCGAGTTGCAAGCAAAGTCATTCACCAGGCACCAAACCAAACGCACGAAAAAAAAAAACGGATACAATCATCATGTACGCCAAGGTACTATTTATTTTCTCGTAACCCAGGGTCATTTATTTCGCTATTAACTGTTAAATTAAATTATTAATGATAACCCTTTTTAATGATTATACTATTAACCAGTTGCCAAAGGATAACACAGTCAAACAATCTATTAGGAGCAGTAGCAACAGAGCTGTGCGAAGCAGAAACTTACACTCGTCTATGTTATTAGACGCAGAGCACACGCACTGTTGGTAAAGTATATTTGATACATCTAAAGTATCGTTGAAGGGGAACCTCCATGCCGAGGGTCACACACGTTTGTTGAACGCACTTTATTGTTGCAGTACCTACACCAAAAAGAAACACGCAGATGCGAAAGAGTAACCTATGCTAGTTATTTTTCGTTGTAATAGACCTATTTATGTAACACGCTAATAACTATATTATCATTTTAACTGTTTTAACACATCCAACAACCACGAACCCTGAAACTGAAGGGACGGATTCTAGGACGGGAAACAATCAAATGTCGTTGAACCAGTGTATCGTTATAGATTACCGTTAAAGTTATGTAAAGCATTGGACATCCGCAGGATGGTAAAACAGTTGAAGTGGGCTGGCAACCAATCGGTAGTAGCATTAAGGCAACCAGAACGGGCATCTCATCACGATCGATTGATCTTCCAACAGTAATGGATTGTCAGGAAAGTCCTGACGCATTTTCAGAGTAGTTTGCGTTTTTTTTTTCTTTAAGTTTTGTGTTTATCAAGTTATGCATTACAGGTTAGGATGTAGTACTGACAGTTTATTAAAAGTGGCTCAATATTAGAAGCTTATGTTTAAAGCCACTCAATATATGTTGGATCAGCTGAGCTTCCAAATTAAAAACTTATACTTCGTAAATCATAGTTCAGCCAAACCGTACATCAATTCTTTCGGGTTTCACTAATTTTCTTTGCAATCAACGACAAAATGAAGCAGGCTTAAATTTTATAAACAATCTCAACTTTCCTGACAATTCTATTACAAACCTGTAAATAGGATACCATCCAACGTAACGTTTTTTTTAACTACTCTACCAAAGTCTATGGTGCAGTGTTTGGATCTTTACTAATAAGCAAACTAAACATGCTTTCAACTTTTCCGTTTGATACAAAGAGCTAATTACCAAATAAACTCATTTTAACGAGAAGACACACTAGACGAACAAAGCTAAACCAGCACAACTAACGTACATCTGATATGAAAACTAAAAAATGACCAGAAAACATGAACAAGATTGTTTGATAATATCGATTTTATTATTCTCGAATCCGTTATTAAAATGTTGCGGGACGAAAAGATAAAAGATTTCTTAAGCTCTATACCGATGCAAGCGGGGTATAGTTTGTATTTGATTACATTAAATTATAAGCAAGGCGAAGTGGATGATGATATCTTCGAGACGTTAGTTTTATGCAATGTAAAACAACTTAAGGTAAGGCCGAACGCACATCAAAGTTATGAACTGTCAAAGAGAACGTGAAACTTCGATAAGAATCAAAAAGTTACAATATGTATTCGGGTGGTTGCGAAACCACGATAAGAATGGGAAAAGGGAGGGCACGAATGATGAATTTCTGTTCAAACATGAGTACCACAAGAATGCTCGATAAATTAATAAACTGTAAAACACAATACACAATCACATCACAAGAAAGTACATTACCAATAAGAAGGTGGAAAGATGTGGTTTCAAAAGAGCGATTGAATAAAACGTACAGTACCGAACTAATCCGTTAGGAAAACAGTGCTAAGTTGGCAGAAATGCTTAGTTTATCGCACGACGAAATGGAAGACTGTAGCAGCAGGAAAAGAAAAACAGACAAGCAGACAGGCAGAAGCTTATTTGCTGAACACTGGCAGGGCAATGGAAATAAACGGTGCACAAACGCGAGCAAATACGTTCGACGACGATCTTCCATGATAAACTTTATCATTTTGGATCAATATTAAAGTGATGATCGAGTGCATTGATGCAGGAAGGGGTGAAACAAAATACAAACGGCGCACTTAGTAGTGCCACATGTTATACAGATACGGGAAGGTCAGGGTGTAAATGATACAGTTTTATCATAGCGGCTACGGTGTTTTTTTTGACAAATTGATTTTACTAATTCGGAATGAAAACTGTCGAGACACGGCGCAATGGTGTGAACGCGAACATTTTAGAGCGCCACAAGGCGGAAGTTATTATGTATTCTGTGTGCACAAGAAAATGCAGAAAAAATAACGAACAAAAATAAAAAATCTACCAAGCAACATGAATATCATTTGTTTTTAATATAGAGCGATCCGAAAACATTTAAACGATTTTTATTCGATTTTTGTTTTCAAAACCTCCTTGTACGGCTGCAGATTAAGAAATGTTTGCATTTTAAGAAAGTACACTTATGCATAAAATCCATAAAAATTAGATTCGGGTTTGTCGTCATATGCTACGCAAGCAAACGCAAGTCACTCCGTCCGAGTTGCGCTACCTCCTAGCCTGGTATGTTACCCTGGTACAGTTTGCGTCGTGGCGACGAAACTCCAGTCCGACTACGGGTTGATTTTGCACGAAAAATTTGGCACCAAGTAAAAGGAGCGCAGCACTGACCGAAGGCTGGGTCGTTACTTAATCATGTGCTCGTCAAGCTCACGAGATGAACGATCTAGTAGCATATGCGATCTAGTAGCATATATGCCCGTGGTTATCCCGTACCAGTCGTTTATACCTCACGGTTGTTGAGTGCGTTATCATCAACGTCTCCTCTTGAACGTCTTGAAAAGCTACTATTTCGGATTTTCAGTTCCATGTCCTAAGTTTTCAATAGTAGTTCTTCTTTCCAACGCGTAACCCTTTATAAATATATATTTTTATAAATATATGCGTTATTCAGAAGGATCTGTGAATCAAATCAAGATGATTGGCTGCAATTATTAAAACAAAGATTTATGTGTTTTCCATTTCGTATCATTCAATAGATATTTATTTAAAATATTACGATATTTAAATATAAAATTATTTCTTTCATTTTTTTATTTAAATAAACCGTATGTAAATATTAATGTCACATCGTACACCGAACCTAACGAAGAGCAGACGCCGACTATTTGCTATTAGAAGGACTGCGACAAGCGCTGAGACGACGATGATTGTGGTTCGAGGTCCTCTGACTCGGCTCGAACGCCGTATCATCGATGCAGGTCAGGAGGTGCCGACTTGACTGAATAATCTCTTTGCGAAAACAAGACATAAGAAGTTCCATGTACCAAACAAATAACAACTGGTCGTGATGTAACCTACGTTTCAGTAAGATCATCAATATTCTGTGCCTAGAGAGACTGTCCCCCTATCTGGTAGCCCGTGTGGAATATGAATATTTGCTCTGGTTGCAAACATAAAGAATGGGATGATGTGGCGGAGAGGGTTATGAGATATTTATTAGACTTACTAAACTTTTCCCCTCCCAGAAAAAAAAACCGTTCAGTAATAGATTCTAGTCCTGGTAAACGTGAAGGACTCGGTTGATCGATCGCAGGATCTCCTTTGTTCTAGTGCTTTTGAAGCAAAACCTCACTCCCGATCATATGCTGCCCTGTAGAACTGCTGCTGTCGGTGCGGTAAACCATCGTTTCGAGTGGCCGTTTGTTGTTTTGAATTGTACCCCACACGTGAACCTCGCGGTCTGACGTTCGGGTGCACTATCAAATACTTCTGTCTGAAGTAGGTCACCAGTGTGCGCTTAATGTGGAGCCAGTTTATTCCAACGTTCGCCACCGTAAGGCAATCGTTCGCCTCTCCTCGTATCCTTCTTCGGATGATCCGGCAAACCGTGTAGAACCGGTTCTGCTGCTCCAAAGGGGCGTTGGAGTCGGTTTGAAAGATTTTCACCAAACTATCCGCATCGCTTATCCAGCTGGCCAGTTCGGTCGGGTTTCCCGTAAACTCGGGCAAATCAAACACGACGTTTGGGATGTTGTCAAGGTACGGCGTGTCGACTCGGGTACCATCGCTGTGCGTGATGTGCAAGGGAGGATCGTCGTAGGAAGCATTAGGAGTTATGTCCGCTACGAGTGCGAACATACGTGAAATTACCTCAGCCAGTTCGGCGGGAGACATATTTGTTAGCTAGAGTTGATTGAGTGACCTTTGTTGGCTGTATTTAGATGCGTTTGATTGTAAGCTAGGTTAAGAAAAACTAAATTCCCTATAACTGATCCCTCACGTGATCTCGCACTTAACACTGCACTAACGATGCACTTAATCGGACGTACGATTACCACACTACTGAACCGTGAGTGGCCGAAAACGGTTGTGGTTAAACGAAGACTGAAGTCTGCTCGCCTCAGAGTCGTCTTTTATGCTAGCAACGCCTCGAATGACATCATGTGGCGTGATCGTTTGCTTTATTGCTTGAGGTTTTACGGAGCGGTCGGCTTTAATTAAATGCCAGCGCATAATCATTGCTCTGTATTTGGTCCCTATCTCCTTTCCGGGATTGTTTTTGCTATTGGCTTGCCCCTGCACGTAACGAAGTAGAGATCATTTTGACTATCAGTTTTTGGAACAGCTAATTTTTTCTTTAACCTAATACGTACGATCGGTACTGCATTCAAATGTACTTCTTTTCTACTGTGTATTACTAAATATTGCGGTTTTCAAAGTGTAGTTTGTTTTGAATTCAAATTTAATTTAAGCGTTAGTAGTTAGCATGCATAGAGTTTTTTTTTACCTTTTTTAAAGCAAAACCTGTACTAAAATAACAGAAAAAACTAAACATTATTCGAGACACCTCAGCGAAAGAAAATCAAAACGCAAGGGCAAGTTGGGGAAAGTTTATTCTTTCTTTTTCATTTGATTGTGATACATAATGCTACATGTTAAGAACTGATATTTCGTAAGAGGAAGATTTTTATTGTTTGGTAAGTTTGATACATTGTAAGGCATATTTTGGTTTCCTTTTTGTGGAAGAGTTTAAGTGCCGAAAACACGCGTGGAAAAGGTGGTTATGTTTAAAAAAGTACACTAAAATATATGTTATAGTACGAAAACTACGCGCGCCATGAGCGCCGGGGCTCACCACCTCGACCGCGTGGGTTCGAATCCCAACCGAGACCGGACCCTACCCTGTACGAGAGGACTGACTATCCACGTACAACAGGGAAACAAGTCTCGTAAGCCCTTAACGGGCAGGCATGACCAAGAGGTCGTTACGCCAAGAAGAAGTACGAAAACTATTGTTTGAATTGGGTGCAATATCCCATCAGTATTCATTTTCGTTTGATAAATGGGGTGATTGCTTGGGACTATGACAGTTTTCCCGGTAAAGAGTATATGGCTCTTGCAAAGCTTCAAAACGTAGATAAATGGATGGTTTGCCGCAAATGCGGTAATTTTTGGTCTGTAACCGCTGCAGAGAAGATGTAAGGTTATGCCTGAAAGGAAAAAAAACTCGTTAATAAAATACGCTTGTGTTGAAGACTATGCTCGTTTACGCTTGAATTTATAACACCTGTTTTCTTTGCATTTAAAATTTGGTAGACTCTCCTGGAGGTGTGATAGTTTTCCCGATATAGAGTATACAGCTCTTTGCATGAATCAGGACGTAGAAGAAAGGATGATTTGCTATAAATTCAGCATCTTCGCCCAGTATAAACATGGTCATACCTAGAAGAAAAAGTATCAGCAGGATGATCCTTTATTTGGACGTCGCTCGTTTGATGTATGTATAATTCCTTCACTGTCGTCTTGCTATGATTATTAAGTTTATGAACTTAGCTAAGCATGTTAAGAAGTTTAAGTAGAGATTGAGCACTGTGACCATACGATTTCTTCTTCTTGGCGTAACGACCTTGTTGGTCATGCCTGCCCGTTACGGGCTTACAAGACTTTTACCCTATGTTTACGTGCATAGTCAGCTCTCTCGTACAGAGGAGAGTCCGGTCTCGGCGCTCATGGGCCGATTTCGATTTCGACCATTCGATTTAGTGACCCCAAATACTACGAAAATGATATCCATATTGCATTTGAACCTTTGTTGAGCTAGGGGGTAGGATAGGAGCCCCTCTTACCCCTTCCTCTAGAATCTAGAGTCTAGGTGGATGCAATTTTATTACAGGATGGCTACCTATTTAAGTAGTATGTGTACCAAATTTGGTAAAAATCATTACAAAACGGAGAGTTTTACGGAGCGATCGGCTTTCATTAAATAACAGCGCATAATCATTGCTCTGTATTTTTGCTCCCTATCTCTTTTCCGGGATTGTTTGGGCTATTGACTTGCTACTGCACGTAACTGAGTAGAGATCATTTTGACTATCAATATTGCTATCAGGTTTTCGGACCGTTATTTTTGTCTTTAACAAAAAAGTACGATCGGTACTGCATTCAAATGTACTACTTTTCTAACGTGTACAACTAAATAATATTGCAGTTTTCAAAGTGATCTATTTTTTGAAACCGCATTTGAAGCGTAAGTTCATACATCGACTTTTTTTACCTTTTTTAAAGCAGAACCAGTACTAAAATAACAAAAAAATCTAAATAGTATTCGAGACACCTCAGCGAAAGAAAATCAACTCACAAAGGCAAGTTGGGGAAAGTTTATTCTTTCTTTTTCGTTTGATTGTGATACATGATGCTACATGCAAAGAAGTGATATTTGGTTAGAGCAACATTTTTCTTGTTTGGTAAGTTTGATAAGGCATATTTTGGGTTTCTTTTTGTGTGCGAGCCGTTTTAAGAGCAGTAAACACGTGTGGAAAAGCTTGTTATGTTGTAAGCGAAAAAAAAAACTACACTAAAATATATGTTTTAAAAGGAATGTTCGTATAGTACGAAAATTATTGTTTAAATTGGGGACAATATCCCATCAGTATTCATTTTCGTTTGATAAATTCGCTTGGGAATGTGACAGTTTTCCCGATAAAGAGTATATGCCTCTTGCCAAGCTGCAAAACGTAGATAAATGGATGGTTTGCCACAAATTTAGTAATTTTGGGTCTGCAACCACCGCAGTGACGATGTGAGGTTATGCCTAAAAGAAAAAAAAAACGCGTAAATAAAATCTGCTTGTGTTGAAGATTTTGCTCGTGTACGCTTGAATTTAAAACACCTGTTCAATAATGAATTTAAAAAAAATTTGAATTGAACTAAAATGTGAACAGTTAGTTTTATTACCATGCAGGAATGTTACTTAATTTCAAAGTTAATGTTGATACTCGCGAAATTTAAACATTGTAATCTGACTTATTTTTGTAATCCACCTTGTTCGGAAACACTTGTGACAAGGACGTAGAAAAAAGGATGGTTTGCCACAAATTCAGTATCACAATCGTTGTACATCATAAAAAATAATACAATCCGTGCGATAATAAATCGTATCATTCGGGTAGGAATGCTAAGGTAGTGTAAAGGAATGCTTAATTCATTTGCTGTACTTCGTTGAGTAATTCATATTTTTAACCCCACAAGGATTCATGTTTGTGTCTTCTTTGCATTTAAAGTTTAGCAGGCTGTCCTAGGTGATAGTTTTCCCGATAAAGAGTATCCGGCTCTTTCCATCTATCAGGACGTAGAAGAAAGGGTGATTTGCCGTAAATGCAGGATCTCCGCTTATTGTATGAACGGTCATATCTAGAAGAAAAAGTGTCACGCAGCATTCTCCTTTATTTGGACTTCGCTCGTTTGATCATATGTAAAATTCCTTCGCTGTCGTGTTGCTATGATTAGTAAGTTTGTGAACTTAAACATGTTAATGCATAATGTTTCGCATGAATGTTCACAACTACTACTTTTGAGCAACGATGCATAGTTATGTGAGAATTATTATGTACGTTGTTTTGTAGCGCGTGCCAAAGTTAGGTAAATAAATTGAAATATATTTTAATCGATATAAAATTAAATTTTATGCTCGTCTAAAAACGGTAAGATAGTACAAAGACAATTTTATTTCAGAAATGCATTTTCTAAGCTGTATTGTTCCTTAGTGGAAGAAATAATGGTGGCAATCCTTCAGGTTTAATTTTTTTGTCTTCGTATGGTTGTTGGGTTGGTTGATTCTTTGGGTAATGTGACAGTTTTCCCGATAAAGAGTACGTGTCGCTTGCCAATCTTTAAAACGTAGATGAATGGATGGTTTGCCACAAATCTGATAATTTTGGGTCCGCAACCACCGCAGAGAAGTTGTATGGTTATGCCTATAAGGAAAAAAAACAAGTAAATAAAATATGCTTGTGTTGAAGACTTTGCTTCTTTACACTTGAATTTATAACACTTGTTCAACAATGAATTTAAAAAAATTTTGAATTGAACTAAAATGTGAACACTTAGTTTTTATTACCATGCAGGAATGAGACTTAATTTCATAGCTAATGTTTATTCCTTCACTGTCGTGTTGCAATGATTATTAAGTTTATGAACTTAGCTAAACATGTTAACGCATAATGCTTAAAACCATACACGTATCGTTATTATATTTATATATTGATTGAATTTTTTACCACACTCTTGCACATTTAACACCCTTGCTATCTAAACGGATAGAGGCAATATCATGAGCAATCAATCAAATTGGAACAAAAACCACCACATATAAAATGATAGTAACTTACGTTTGAGAAAAAATATCATGTTTGAATATTTAAAAAATGACGAATCTTTGAAAGAGAGTGAATGTTTACAATTACTACTTTTGCGAAACGATGCTTTTGTATGTGAAAATTATTATGTACGTTGTTTTGTAGCGCGTACTAAAGCTAGATAAATAAATTGGACATATATTTCATTCGATGGAAAATTACATTTCATGCTCGACTAGAAACAGTAAGATAGCGCAAAGATAATTTTATTTCAGGGGTGCATTTTCCAAGCTGTATTGTTCCTTAGTGGAACAAATAATAGTTCCATTCCTTCAGGGTTAATTTTTTTTGTATCATATTGACGGGTTGGTAGATTCGTTGGGTAACGTGACAGTTTTTCCGACAAAGAGTATGTGTCGTTTGCCGATGTTTAAAACGTAGATGAATGGATGGTTTGCCACAAATCTTTTAATTTGGGGCCCGCAACCGCCACAACGTACTTCAATGATTATGCCTAGAAGAAAAATAAAGATTTCCAAAATGTAACCCTATTTTGAGCACTTATTGTTTATTAGCATGCACGAATGGGAATTAATTTCTTAGTAATTTGTCTTTATTTTACTTTAGTGAAGTTAGACTAAAATTAAAGTAAATCATGCATACGTAGAGTAGAGTTACACCAAATTCGAAATATTAGTGTTTTAATCCTCTAAACATTTATTCGCTTGAATTAAATAAGTTCAGTTTAACAGCTTGGTAGATTCGCATAGGAGTGTGATAGTTTTCTAGATAAAATATTATGTGTATGTTCGCAATCATCAGGACGTAGAGAAATCTATGCTGCACCACAAATTAATACTCGCTGTAAAATTGAAGAAATACACCTAGAAGAAAAGCCCACTTTCAAGAAGGAAGTAACGCACAAGTTTTTAAATTAAAAAAACATTTACATTCTCATGGTTTGGATAAAATGGGGAAACATTGTGCTAACAACTTCGTCCGAAAACGGGTGTGACAAAGTCAATTTTTATTATGCTCAAATAACTGTAAATTCTAACATACGTTCTATTTCAAGTAACGTAAAACACTATGATTGTGTAGGAATGGTGAGATAGTGCAAACAAAAGGTTAATTGAGAGCCTTATTGTTCTAAAACTGGGACAAATATAGTTCCATCTCTCAGGTTTAATTTGTTATGCCTTCGCATGGGCGGATTGGAAGATTATGCTCTGGGTAATGTGACAGTTTTCCCGATAAAGAGTATATGGCTCTTGACAATCTTCAAAACGTAGATAAATGGATGGTTTGCCATAAATTTGGTAATTTTGGGTTCGCAACCGCGGCAGAAAAGTCGTAACCCTGTGCCTAAAAGAAAAAAAACACGTAGATAAAATATGCTTGTGTTGCAGACTTGATTTCTTGTGTGACTAAATTTCATAGCCAATGTTTATACTCGCGATATTTAATGAATCTAATCTAGTTTAATTTTGTAATCCACCTTGTCCGCAAACACTTGTGGCATGGTCGGTTTCTATAATGCATGTGTTAACGTAAAAAAACGTATCATATTCAATAGGGGCACGCCTTATGAAAAGAAAATCTCAAGAATATAATCAAGCTGGAAAAAAATCGTTAGTATTATAAGCGTAGCGAAATGAGCAAATGTTAAAGCAAAAACAGCAAACAAAACATAATTTCAACAAAAAAATATTGGCTACTTAAATTTATATGAATCCTGGCTAGAGTTCGGAAAAGTAGTTGCGATTTTAGTTTTTGTGCTAACAATTTCGTCCGAAAACGGATGTGACCAAGTCAATTTTTACTATGCTCAATTAACTGTAAATTCTAATATACAATCTATAATGATTGTGTAGGAATGGTGAGATAGTGCAAACAAAAGGTTAATTGTTCTAAAACTGGAACAAACATAGTTCCATGTTTCAGGTTTAATTTTTTATGTCTTCGCATTGGCGGCCTTATGGATTATGGTCTGGGTAATGTGACAGCTTTCCCGATAAAGAGTATATGGCTCTTGCCAATCTTCAAAATGTAGATAAATGGACGGTTTACCAAAAATTTGGGAATTTTGGGTCCGCAACCGCGGCAGAAAGGGCGCGGGAACGTGCCTAAAAGGAAAAACACTCGTAAATAAAATATGCCTGTGTTGCAGACTTGATTTTTTGTGTAACTGTTGTGTAATGTTCATACTCGCGATATTTAATCAATCTAATTTGGTTTATTTTTGTAATTCTTTTTGTTCGCAAACACTTGTGACAAGGTCGGTTTCTATAATCCATGAGTAAAAGCAAAAAAAAAATTAAGGAAGGGAATATGGGGGCAATAAGGAAAGGAACGTCTGCCAGGTTTGAGTGGGAAGGTAGCTTCCACATTTTTACAACTTGGTAGATTCTCTTGGGAATGTGACAGTTTTTCCTACGAATAGCATGTGCTTCTTTATGTCCATGAGGGTGTAGAGGAAAGGATGATTTGCCACAAATTTGGGCTGGCATCCGCCGCATATTCGGTCAATGGATATGCCTAAAAGATAAAGCCGTAAATTAAAACATACTTTTTTGCAGACTCTGCTCGTTTGTACAAAAGTTTTGCCATGTTACAATAAAGATTAGGGTTTTTTTTTGTAGGAAGGTTAATATTGGAATACTGCTGCCTAATGCTTATTAGCAAGTGGAAATGTGATCTTATTTCAAATTACACGATTACACTCGTGATATTTTGTTTGCAAATGACAAAAAATCGATCAAGAAGTCAAGAATATAATCAAGCTGGAGAAAACCTTAGTTTTGTGTGCGTAACGAAATAAAAAAACTGTTTTAGTATAAAACAATCATATACCATAATTTCAACAAAAAACGATTAGCTACTTGAATTTCGATGGATCCTGGCTAGAGTTTGGAAATGTCGTCCCGTTTTTATTTTTTGTGTTAAAATCTTCGTCCTAAAACGGGTGTGACAAAGTCTATTTTTATTATGCTCAATTAACTGTATATTCTCACATTACATTCTATTTGAAGTAACATAAAACATTATAGAATGGTGAATTGTGCAAACAAAAGGATAATTGAATGCCTAATTGTTCTAAATTGCAACAAATAAAAGTCCCATCCATTTAGGTTTAATTTTTATGCCTTCGCACTGGCGGCCTGGTAGATTATGGTCTGGGTAATGTGACAATTTTCCCGATAAAGAGAATATGGCTCTTGCCAATCTTTAAAACGTAGATAAATGGATGGTTTGCCCAAAATCTGGTAATTTTGGGTCCGCAACCGCCGCAGGCGATTCGATAGGCTGTGCCTAAAAGAAAAACAACACGTAAATAAAATATGCTTATGTTACAGACTTTAGTCGTTTAGGCTCGAATTTGTAACACCTGTTAAATAATGCAGTTTTAAAAAAATTATAATTTAATCTAAAATTTGAAAATTTAGTTCTGATTAGTGTGCACAAATGTAACTTAATTTCATAGTCAATGTTTATTCTCGCGTTATTTAATCTAGTTTATTTTTGTAATTCACTTTGTCTGCAAACGCTTGTGGCAAGGTTGGTTTTTATAATGCATGAGTGAAAGCCAAAAAATGGTATCGTATTCAAAAGGGCACGCCTTATGGAAGGAACGTTTGTCATGTTTGGGAAGGAATGGAATGGCCTCTACCTTTTTAGAGCATAGTAGATTCTCTTGGGAATGTGATAGTTTTTCCGATAAAGTTTATGTGCCTCTTGCCGTCCATCACGACGTAGAGGAATGGGTGATTTGTGACAAATTCGGGTTCACAACCGCCACAATGAAATGCCACATAAGTGCCTAGAAGAAAAAGCATAAGCAGAACAGTGCATTGCAAATTTTGCTAGTAGTCAAAGATGGAATCCACCCGTCGAAATCTTATGCACACGGTAATTTTTGTGTTGGAACTCAGTTTATGTTTATTGTACCAATAATTCAATATAGAGTTGAAAAAAGGTGGTAAAATCTGTGTCTGTTTTAAGTATATAATGCATATAATAATACAATAATTTTTAAAATTTAACAATGCATACCAGAATTTCATTTTTGTACGTTTTCATGAAATCGTTTACGATGAGAGGTATCAACACTTATCAATTGCAGTATTAGTTCTTCGTCACCTGATTGAAATCTATATGTTTTATTAAAACTAGTTACCGTTTTATGACATTATCCCTCTCCCTTATTTGGGTTCAATTACATCTATGCCTTTGGTGTAGACGTTAATGTTAGTTTTAGATTTTAATTACACCGTGCTGGTTCTACCGATGAACAGAACCTCCTTGCGATGGCCCCGAAGGATAAACAGGAACGGTTGATCCACAAAGAATACTTCTGGCTCGGAAAGCTTCCCCGATCGAAAAGTGATCTCTATTCCTGCAATGGTGCGTATAGATGAGTGGTTCACCTTCAATATGAGTGGTTTCGAAATGATCATGCAGCATGCCAAAATACGGACATTTTTTTTAGGTTTGTACCAATTGGAATTCCGGAGACAATTTAGACCTTGCAGGTTCTTCCGAGGAACATAATCTCCTTTTGATGGCCCCGAAGGATGTAGAGGAACGGATGATCCGCCAGGAATACTTTTGGCTCGGAGACGATCATCGAGCAGAGCATAATCATCATTCCTGTATTGGTGAAGTGACGCATTGGATGATAATGGCGGATTAGTGTGTTCGGTGTCTGATGGATCGTTTCAAGGCGGATGAATGCCCGACGAAACCAAACACTGAAAGCGTGTGCATATTCTAGCAGCAATTTAGGTGAGCTTGGCCGTCCTCCCGATGAAAACTACGCCCTTTTCACGGCTAACTAGTGTATAGATGAACGGATGGTCCGCCTTGAATATGCGCGGCTCGGAAATGATCATGCTGCATGCCATGAACAACATGCCTAGAAGGAGAGGAGAGAAACAAATGGGCGTTGGGTGTATCGGGTGAAATGGGGCACATATTTAAACTTTTTGTATTTATAGTCTCAACATTGTATGGTCTCAACTGATTAACGTTCTCCAAGACAAAGCTTGCATCAACAAGAATTTGAAATTAGTGATAGAAAATGTTCTGTGAGTGAATTTAAAATTGTTTGCATAGGAACGATTTCGTTTAATTTTCGTGAATCATAATTACACTCGCCGAAAACTAACATTGCAAGTGACTGCATAAAATCATGGATTTAGGTCAACTTAGCCGTTCTGCCGATGAAAAATACACCCTTTTCGCGGATCAAAAGAGCATAGATGAACGGATGGTCCGCCTGGAATAACCTCGGCGGCGTGTAGCTAGTAACCCTGGTTTGCGCGACTAGAAGGAGAGGAGAGAAACAAATGGGCGTTGGGTGTATCGGTTGGAAAGGGGCACCTTTTTTAACTTGTTGTGTTTGTAGTATTTGACCGACACAATGACATTATATGGCCTCAACTGTTTAACGCACTCCAAGACTACGCTTGCATCCACAAGAACTTAGCGATAGAAAATGTTTGTGCTCAAGTATACCCAATGAAAATTCACATATAGAGTGTGAGATATTGGATAAACGAATAGTGTTATATATGCTCTTTGTTGTGCTATATTTGAGATCGTCATATGATGCGGTTTCGAGGCGGCCTATTCCAACTAAACTGATTGTGCGTGAATTGAAAATTGTTTGCCTTGAGATCGCTTGATATCCCGTGTATTTGATTCCATAGGAACGATTCCGTTTCATTTTCGTGAATCATAAATATACTCGCCGAAAACTAACATTGAAAGTGACTTCATAAAATCATGGATTTAGGTCAACTTAGCCGTCCTTCCGATGAAAAACAGACCCTTTTCACGGATCAAAAGGGCATAGATGAACGGATGGTTCGCCTGGAATATGCGCGGCTCCATATAGTTTTCGGAGCTTAACACGGTTGCATACCCGCCTAGAATAAGAGTAGAGAAAAAAATGGGCGTTGGGAGTATCGGGTGCATCCACAAGAATTTGAATTTAGTGATGGAAAATGTTTGTGCCCAAGTATACACACAAAAGGGCATAGATGAGCGCGGCCCCGCAATGATCGCGCTGCCTTTCATATCGCTTGATATCCGTGTATTTGGTTCTATAGGAACCGGTTAGTTTTCGTGAACCACAAATATACTCGGCGAAAACTAACATTGAAAGTGACTGCATAAACCAACATGGATTTAGGTCAACTTAGCCGTCCTTCCGATGAAAAACACACCCTTTTCGCGAGTCAAAAGGGCATAGATGAACGGATGGTCTGCCTTGAATATGCGTGGCTTCCAAATGATCGCGCTGGTTATCGTGGCGCCAAACCAGCCTAGAAGGAGAGGATAGAAACAAATGGGTGTTGGGTGTATCGGATGGAAAGGGGCACCTTTTTTAACTTGTTGTGTTTGTAGTATTTGTCCGACACAATGACAGTCTCAACTGATTAACGTATTCCAAAACTTCGCTTGCATCCACAAGAACTTAGCGATAGAAAATGTTTGTGCTTAAGTATACCCAATGAAAATTCACATATAGAGTGTGAGATATTGGAAAAACCAATAGTGTTGTATATGCTGGCGACCTTTTCTAACTAAACTGATTGTTATGTTCTGTGCGTATCGTTAAAATTGTTCGATAGGAACGGTTCCGTTTAATTTTCGTGAAGCACAAATATACTCGGTACAAACTAACATTGAAAGTGACTATGTAAACCGTCATGAATTTAGGTCAACTTAGCCGTCCTGCCGACGAAAAACACACCCTTTTCGCGGATCAAAAGGGCATAGATGAACGGATGATCCGCCTCGAATATGCGTGGCTCCGAAAAGATCCCGCTGCCTATCTTGGTAAAGCTGCCTAGAAGGAGAGGAGAGAAACAAATGGGCGTTGGGTGTATCGGGTGGAATGGGGAACCTTTTTTAACTTGTTGTGCTTGAAGTATCTGCTCGACAGAATAACATTATATGCTCTAAACTGATTAACGTATTCCAAGACTACATCATCTTGCATCAAAAAGAAATTTAACTTGTATGTTTGTGCTCTTCGATAATTTCTGAACCTATTTTTCAGATGATCACAAGAAAAGCGTTGGGCTGGGAAATGATCATCCAACAAAGCCAAATCCCGATTGCAGCAATGTTGAAGTCCGAGCGGTGTCGCAATAGTGTCTTATACAAACAATTGCTCTGTTTGGTACGTTAAAGCATCAGGGGTGAAGCAGTTTCAAGACGACCTTTTCTGATGCAATAAACTGTTTTTGTTTAACTTGATACCGTTTGGTATATATAGTTCTGACGGACAAAAGGTGCAGTTTAGTTACAAAAATAAACACAAGTACATTCAATGAAAACTCACGTATGAAGTGTGTGGATAAACCAATTGTATATTATATGATCTTTGCAGTGCTACATTTGAGAACGTCATATGATGCGGTTTCAAGACGGCCTTTTCTAACATAACTGGTTGTTATGTGCTGTACGTGAATTTAAAATATTTTAAATTGTTCCTTCTTCTTCTTCTTGGCGTAACGACCTCTTGGTCATGCCTGCTCGTTAAGGGCTTACGAGACTTGTTTCCCTGTTGTAGTACGTGGATAGTCAGTCCTCTCGTACAGGGGAGGGTCCGGTCTCGGTTGGGATTCGAAACCACGCCGTCGAGGTGGTGAATTGTTCCTTGGGAACCAAAAATATACTCCGCAAAAACTAACATTGAAAATGACTGCATAAACCATAAACCATAAAACATGGATTTAGGTCAACTTAGCCGTCCTGCCGACGAAAAACACACCCTTTTCATGGCTCAACAGGGCATAGATGAACGGATGGTCCGCCTTGAATATGCGTGGCTCCGAAATGATCATGCTGAAGGCCATCATAATCATACCTAGAAGCGAAAGGAACAAAAAGGGCGGGCTAGGATGTGCAGGTTGAAATGGGTAAAATTTTGAACATGTAGTGTGTAGTGAGATGAGTCGAATAGCCTTCTAGTGATGTGTGATAGGAGGTCGTAGTTTTGATAACAGGTTTTGCTGTGATGATGTTTGGAAGACATTGCGTAGAAAAAAGCGTTCAAGCCAATTAAGATTTTATTTTTCAATTTCAAATGATTAGACTTGCATCCACAATGGTTTTATGTTGTCAAATTTCATTCAATTTCCACCTGGGTGAGTCGAAACTTAGATATCGAACTTCCCTGTATTAAAAATAAAAAAAGGCCTATAGAGCCAGTTTCACTGATAACATTCCTTCCGAGTGTGACTCTTCATCGACTGTGTGTAGTTCATATCTTTTGCCGACTGCTGTTTCGCTATCAACTCGAAATGCAAACAAACCAAAAAGAGGAACCATTAAAAATATTGCTCCCATTGGTTGTTTGTTTATATCGTTTTGCAGCGCGTCGTGTTGTACATTTAAACGCTTTGCGCATGCCAATACACGCGGCACGCATTCCTAACCGAATTTGCAATCCGATGAACTCACGATCATCGGCAGACACCAGCGAAAATAAAAATAAAATTGCACTCAAGGTTGCAGCCGTGTTCCCACTTAGCGGGAGTGTTAATAAGCCGGGAACAGCTTTGTTTAGGTTTCCCAAACCAGGCGCGTCCGATGAGGTCATGCCTTTTTCTCTGAAAAACCGATTTGGAATGTTAAACACGCAAAACACACAACTCTAAATCGGGAACATGCGTTGGGGTAATAAATCCGACAGTTTACAACGGAAATCAAAGGAGGGTGTTTGAAATCAAGAATATTTAAAAATAAAACTAAACGTACCGAGGTTACGAAATATTCTTAAATTATCAACATAGGAAACGTAATGAAAACATATCTTGCGGGGTTTATGAAACGACTTTAAAAATGCGTGCAGCGACTTGAGCATTACTTGAAGTTCAAGATGCAAGGTTGCAAAATATGTGCCATTGGACGTGCAGCCCTTTATCTAAACCATAATAAAATAACAGAGGTCCCTTTTGCGATAACAAACCCGTCTGGGGTTTTATCAAATCGGTTAAATTCGAATCGCCAGACGGTAATCCACATTGTGGCTGATTATTTGTGCTTGAAGCTCGGATGTTATCGGATCTGAAGTGATCCCGGGGCTTATCCGGTGGGGAAACAAGGTTTAGCGGGGTTTACTCAACATCGTGAGGTTGGAATGTGCAATGACGAGTTTTGGAGCGTTGGTCGGTAAGGGATATATGCAAGCGGGTGTAAATTGTACCACTGAGAATGCTTTTTCGTGAGTGTACTTTAAAATAAAGTTCTTATATGTTTCGCTTTGCAAGCAACCAATCAAACAAACAAACAAACGAATTATGGTGCGTTGAACGTACGCTTAACGTTTTATTTGTTTCTTGTACTGATGTTTACGATTGTTACAAACAAAGACTTAGATCAGCTGTATATACTTCGCATCGTATGCGCGCTACAAAGGCGAGGAGTTTTTGTTGTCATTGACATTGGTTGGTTACAAAACCGGCCCTAGGCCTCCACCTTGACCGTGCGGCCCACGAAATAGATCTGCTGCTGGTGCCGCAGCATGTAAAGGAATGGATGATCGACGGTGAAGTACGGATGCATCGGCATGCAGCGCAACATCATGATCATGCCTGGTTATAGAGAACGTGTAGTGCGATGTAGTGTGAGAGGTTGGATGAGTCCATGTAAAAGAGAACAAGAAACAAATAGGAGTTTATAAAATACTGCAACTTCGGAGAGAGGATGATCGAGTGCACCATGTAGGTCAATGGGAAGGGAAGGTAAGGAGATGGCGGTAGTCGCTTGCTTGCTAAGTCTCGTTTACAATGACAAATACTGAGCTACTCCGTTTCATGGCGCGGCTGTGACTCGAATATGATAACGTGCAGGGTGATTAATCGATCGAAGCTGACACAGTGTCCGCCCTCGAGCCCTTGCTAATGCTCTAGCTTGCCCTAGTATAGATAACGGCCGCCCGATTGCGTCGCCGCATCTACAGCTCATCGCGAGCCACCGCAGGGGAGGTGGCCGAGTTGGGTTTCGCAAGGCGACCGAAAAATATCGCCTGCCGTGTATTCCCCAGCAGCAAACCGTACAAGAACGGACGATCGGCGACGAATCGAACAGGTCTGGGTGGCAAGGACCGTTTCATGCGCACAACTGCCGCTACAAAAAGGGAATACGGAGACGATGAATGATGAGCCCACACAAGGGGTGGAAAGAAGCGAGCGTTAGGGAATGATGGAGATGAGGACAATACACGGATGATAAAGATAGCAGGAAGAGGACGTGTGCTTACCGGTTGCGGCGGCCGCCTCGGTGCCTTCTTCGTTCACTTCGATAAATGCTTTGTGGACCACTTTAGATACCTTCAACGGTTCATCCTGCTCGAGCAGGTCGGGGAATTCGGCCGAATCCGAAAACATGCGATCCATGCCAAGCTGCGAAGGAAAACAAACCAAAAAACATGATAACTTCCTGCTGATACTTGAAAGCACTTTGGACACATACCTTCTTCAGATCTTCGTTAAGATCGCGCGTGAATTCGATCTTGAACTTGGGCAGGAACACTTCAACCTCCTGCTTGTGCATCTTCGCGGTCAACTCGGAAAAGTTCAAGCTGGGCAGCTTCTGTTCCAGTGCGGCCAACCCTGTCCGTTCGTTCGGCAAGAGCACAAGCATCGTCATGTCGCTACCACTGTACGTCAGCTCCAGGGCGGAGAATCCTTGATCCTCGAAGTTGTTGTACGCAAAATCCTTCTTCAAGTTCATCATCGGCACGTCGCGGGACTCCGTTTCGCTCGTCCAGAACGGGAACGGTCGGGTAAGCTGCGGGTTAAACTGGTACGCCCAGGTGCCCTTAAAATGAACCGCATTGACCAGCACCATACGCGACAGGTCATCCAGCGAGTCGGGCGAGATGAGATCCTTGATTTTGTTGTTCGTCTTACTCTCGACCCAACCGTTAATGGTCTTTGCTGCCGCCTCGCTCTGCGAGAAGTCAACCGATTCCGCCTCCGACCGGAAGCTGTTGGTTGCGATCGCGTTGAAAGCACTCTTGATGCCGTAGTTCTGCATCACGTAGATCTTGTTGGCCACGTTTACGGTGCTGTCGGATTCGAGCCGCGTTAACAGACGCCGGTAGTTGTCCGCCACCGTTGACTTTGCGCTTGCTGCCGAACCGTAGTTAAGGCCGGTGAACATTTGTTCCGCGGTGAGGCCACCGGCACCCATGGCCGCCAGCGAAAGGCATGCACTGATCGAAAACGGAGAGATGACCACATTTTCACCGGCATTTTGAGCGCTTACTTGCTGCAATTGGAAGGCGCGAGAAAATCGAAGCATGCATTGGAATTTTTCCTCGAACATGGTGTCTCATCACCGTGACTCACCTGGAACAGTTTGATGGCGAAATCGTTCGACTGTCCAACAAACTGCGTATCGACGGCCTCGGACATGGCTTTGTTTTGTTGGTTTGAACCTTGTGATTGACCGAAAGACAGCGGCAAACGCAATTGGACAAGAAGAATTGCTGCGAGTGTGGTACGGAATGACCAAACGTTGAATCGTCGTGCAGCGGACACTGTGGACAGTTTGAAGGTTACTTTGGGACTGGATCTGGCACAAGCACAACGGCAATACTTTATACTGCCTACATTGTAACGCCCGGCACGCTCACACATATCCACTTACTTGCTTTTGGCGATGAGTCATGCACTGTTGTTGGGGATAATTGTGACGATATTCAACAAAAACAGCTTCACCGGTGGGTTGCGGTTGCACCGGAACCGGTTTCTTGGTTTCGGAAGAACGAAAGGTTTTGGGTGCTAAAACTGAACGAATTTTGAAGATTATACCAACAGAAAACAAACAGCGTTCGAAAAAATACAAAAAAAAACAAAAGTGTTCGATAAGTAATGTACTGCGTTTGGAAAAATAGAATCAAATAGATTTAAGAAAAAAACTGATAACAAACAAACAAGTATTTAACTGCGTAGCATTTATCAACATTTCACGTACACTTGTTTACACAAACGATATGTTGACAGCCAGCTTTAGCGTTTCGTTTATAGACGATAGTTGAAAAGTTCCCTACGGTACGCTACGGAACATGGATTTGAAACGACGGTTAAATGGAACACACATATAGGTCATCCGTGCACAAAGTAAAATGAATCCGAAGCATATAATGAAACTTTTCTAAACATGTTGAAACTGGCTGTTGACTACCGGACAAACTAGGTGAAACTAGAAATACTAGAAAAACTACTAGACGCAAGTAGTTGTCAGCTCCACTTAATTTTACACTTGCGTATCTACGATTTTAGGTACACAGTTACACGTTTCAGAAATTGGCAACGATTCGGTAGCATAAAGAGCAAAGTGTGACTCCTCGCCCTCTTCATCATATCAATGTATTCAAATGTGGTTAATTACTTCCCGTATGCAAAGGGAATAGACCTCTAAAACTTTTTCACACGTAAGCATAAGATTAATTGGGATCTTAGAAAAAGTTTTTCTCCGTAAAGAATATAATGAGCGAGCAAAGTCAGCATTGTTTAGCTTCTCACGAAAAACGGTTCGATAGTGCGGATAGTGCGGACTCTCGATATATTTCCAAAGGTCCAAGGTCTTTAAACTTAAAAACACATTAGAATACAAAACCATAAAAACCTTACAACACAAAACGGTAACACAGTAATACTTTAACACTTTCATAAACCCCTTTCAAATGAAACACTATCGATTGTTCCACTATTAAAGCTACATCACTCATATTTTCACATATAAATTCTCACTAAGCTTCTTCAACTCACCTTTAACAATTTTTATGTACGTGCTGTTCGCTGCGCAATGATCTACTAACGGTCCGATTTCGAAACAAGCATTCCCTAAGCTGGATTTCAGCTGGGAAGCGCTAGACGTAGAAATTCCCACCAACGTAGAATTCCCACTCCTATCACCGCCAGAAATTTCTTCCCACCGAGCGATGCGAGTGAGGCGATAACGGTACAGTTGTGGTCATTAAAGTGAATGTTTGATTAAACATTCGAAAAAAAATATCGCAATCTAGCCTTGAAAAAATCACAATTCTATCACTCTTGCATATCCTCTAAAACAGTTTCACAAAAAAAATGGAAATTTCCGATTTACCATGACGAATAACTAATTTTATTATTCTTCGCAGACCCTGCTCTCATTTCTTAACCGTCCTTCGTAATTCAAGAATACAGCATCCTTGAACCTATTGATAACCCCTTGCTGATAAAACCATCAACGAACGAACACAATCGTACACTCAAACGGATCAATAATATTGCACTCGATCAGAAAATCAAGTCAACACGAGGCGTATTTTCCAAAACTGCAATATGGTTTTTTTTTTGAATAGCAAAACGTTTTTGAAATATATTGTTTTAAATAAAAAGTTTATCAAATAAGGTTTTACCATTTACTTCTCAACCATGTTTGCGTGAAATTTGACTTTGGCATTCGATAAGACTGAGGCCAAGGTTTCTTTTTTTTAATTTAGGATTGTACCATATTGAAGCAAATATGCAAATTGTTACAAACGGGATTTATTTTTGAAATAAAAATCACTTTACAACATTCAGTTAGATTCACACTTGCGCACATGTTCAGAAAATCCCTTATCTGTGGTTGCCATTATACAGGCATGACTAACGTTGAAAAGACGGCCAACCGGCATCAATGTAAATCAAGCAATGACGTATAAAACGATCTCGCGTTAATTATTTTCCTTTCCGACACTGATAAGAAAACGCAGTACATAACAACAAGTAGCTGGCTAATGTGTACACAGGCTGACTAAACCACAGTACAAAAATCAAGTAACAGATTGTGCGATTGCTATTGACTTACCTTATTTCTTTATTTATTGTAGAAAATTTCTAGAAGGTTTGAATAAATTGCAAAATCATAAGATCGGTTTGTTTTGACACACTTTTGAAACTTAAAAATAGTATTGTTCAGCAATAAGCTGAGAACTACGTAAATGATATACAAAATAAACATTGGAATGCATGTGCAGTTGCTGCGACCAAGATCCTTGGACATCGCATCTGAATCCGTTTTGCTTTTATTATTTCCTCATTCAATCTTCGGTCGCGAATGAATGTATGCGATGGAAAAATCAGTACAAGAATTTAACTTGTCACGAGGAAACACAAAATTGCCGCGTCAACACACAGCTCTAGGCACAAACTTTCCTGTGGCGTGGCGGCTATGGCTTTGGCCACAGTCCAGGAGGACAACGCTTGGAAAATGGAGCATTTCAGTGGCGGCCTGGAATGTCAAGATTTATGCGCTCCTAGGCTACCGCTCGCTCGACGAGAACGACAAGAAACCTGCATTCAAAGGTACTATTTAAAGCATAGTTTTCCTCGGTTGTACGAAAATGCGAGCACCGTTAAGAGAGTAGCGAAAAAAAGATAGAAATCTTTTCAAACAGCCTACATGAGGGAAGCATTTCATGGGCAAAGAATTCACGAACGATGATAAATGATAAATGGCGTTCCCGGTAAAGCAGGACCGCGTGTACTCTGGTGGTTTAAATCGCGTTTCGGATCGCTTTTTACCAAGCGCATCACTAACAATTTCCCATGTAATGAGAAGTGGAAACATGCAACGAAAGTACAATCAGGCGAAACAATAGATTATTTTGCTTCGACAAGGTTTTTCCAAGATGGGGTTTCTCGTTTTTGTTGTCTGATGCAATCCGGAAACGTAAGAAAACACGACGGCCAGACAATTCACAGCACGAGAGTACGGTGTTAAATTAAGCTTTTGTTATTTTCAGTGTTTTTCAACATTTTTATACTACAACTGCATTGTATGGTTACGCTAAAATACCAATTCTCACTCTCATCTCATTCAGGATGAAAAATTTCACCGATTCTTGTTAAAATTCTTCTATACAATTGGGTATACTTCTCCTCCATTTTACCATTGCACAACTTTGAGTATTTTTGCAGCTTTCAATTTGTCTCAATATATAAATAGTCGCTACGTTCTATTGGAGCGTGATTGAATACAATATGACTCTGTTTTGTCGCTCAAACCAGTTATTACCCAAAAGAATGTCGCAAGCGTTGGTACAGCAATCCCTTGTGCGTTTCCTATGGTAACTTGCACGGCGATACGGTTAAGGATCCACGGCGTGGCCGACACTGCCGTCAACAATAAAGGTCGGCAGTACAGTCAAAAGTGCGTACTTGCCGAAAAACATGCGCAACACGCGAGTTGGAAAAGTTTAATTTGACGTGCCGTACCGAACGAAGCCAACGGAGGTTTCCTTTGGAGCAGCCAAGTTTTCGCCGGTCCCCTAATTGCCTGCAATTGATGTTGTCAAGGTGGACCGGACGGGGCAGGTAGTTGGGGGAAGACAAGGAAGAAAGTTGATGTGTACCAATGTCACAGTTATATGCCAAGGGACACTCGGAGTAGGTTACTATGGGTAACGGTATTACCATTATTTAACGAAAGCACAGTGGGATAATTTGGAGGAGATTTCGGGTAGAAGTAACCATTTTATTCAAAACGGTATTCCTTTAAGATGAGATGATCAATCAAACCAAACGTAAATAACTACGTTAGGCTATACCATGTTTGAAATGACTGTACATTAAATGCAAAAAAGCCTTGGTAGTTTAACACTAAGAGTTTATTGTCTTGAGCATTTTGTTTTTGCTTATGCAGGGAAATTGACAAAAACGATATTTCCATCTTGATGTTAAAATTCATCATAGAAGCAGGAAATACGTTATTTCTAGTAAACAAAACACTTACAAATGAATCTAAATACCTACTCTTGGAAACGGATTTTGTGAACTTCGCAATGGATGCAATTTTCAGCTCACGCTTTTCGTTCTTCTTCTAGTAGACTTTCATCAATGCTAATTCTTACTATCGTTCAAACACTTGTCTTTCCCCGGAATGTTCGTCGCTCAACCCACTGTGCGTGTACGGCAAGGACAAAACAATACCAGAATATGTCAACTTGGCACTGTGCTCCTGTGCTTACTATCGGTAACGATTTAATGCGCTCGAGGACCAATGGGTGACTGGGTGGGTGTTTTCCACACAGGCAGCTTTCGAGATCATCTGATCTGTTGAGATATGCGATAACAGTTCATCCGCGAGTGGAAGATGAGTGCGTTTTTTTTTGAGTCGCCGTTAAAAGCGAAGGGATGGGACGGGTGGAAAACAAAATCTGCGAAAAGTTCCCACCCTCGCTGAGCCCACAATTTCCCACGCACGAAAGGAATAGCAGGGTGTATCGTTGTTAGGGTTGTTTGTTCGCAGAATTTAAGGCAGAAGAAGACCGTTGCACACGCGAAACTGGGGGTCTCGTATGGATAGAAGCGTGTGTGTGTGCATGTTTGCGTTTATGATAATTTGCGAAATAATTGAGAACCGAGCAAAACAAAGGGGCGAGGATAGGATTGCCGGTGCCGCTTATCAACGATGCTGGCGGTGGGTGGAAAACACAAAAGGAGAGAAAAAAGTTTCCTTTGAAGCTCCCTCCCCCCGTTTGATGCTGTGGGTGCTCATGGAGCGGCAACAGCGTATAATGGATTTTACGAACGGAGCCGTAAAATGAGCATTCGCGCAGGATATATTCAATTACACCTTAGTTAGTGCGCGCCCAGCGAAAGGCAACGGTTGATGTCAACGTTTCATCAAAGTAACGAACTCCGTCAAAAGGACACCGAAAGCCGTTCGTCAGGGTTTCCGATAATGCTATTGTTTTCGCTCATGTTCGAAATTTTCGCTTCCGCCATTTGCAACGATTACGGTAGATTATGTACATTATTGTTTCGAGCGGTTTGTGGAATGGAGTATGGTGTTAATTAATCCATGGCCTGAGAAATATGTGCGAAGCAAACTTCGGAAAGAAGCTCTGGGTGAGCATTTAATTTACACATGTTTGCAGTACAAGCGTCGTCAGAATTCTCCACAGCTTTGTGTCGTTAAGTTGATTCTATTTTTAACACCCTTTCAACGGGGGATTTTCACTTAACAAAGCTGCTGAATTGCGAATTTAGAGGAAGGAATTATACGGTCTAGTTTTGTTTGGTTTTCCCCTGGATTTTGTTTACGGTTGATTTTAAACCAATTTTCGGTATTATTTTGAGGCGTTTAATTTTTTAACGTCACTTGTTTGGTTAGATAAAAAACTGTACCGCCCACTCTTTCCAACGTTAACCAGAGTAAGGTTTGCTTAGGTAAAAGAAACAAAACTTTTATTTTAATTTCTCGTTTTCCGTTGCATTATTTCCATACTAGAGACTTTTGCTCTGGGAATGGCTTACGTTTCGCTTATGTGCAAAATATTTTTTTCCCAGAGAATAATGAGAAATCCAACTGATTTTATTTTAGTTACAGTAGTAAGGGAAGTGCAAATAGTTTTTATTTATATTTTAAAGCAAGAATATTGATGGTATGGGTACGATGAAAACGATTTTACCTTTCTAAACGAGAGGCGAAAGGTGAATTTTGATAATCATAATTTTAACTTGTGTCTTCAAACCGTTGTGTTGAACTGAGGGGACTGTAGGCGAAATGTGATGTTCATAAACAATACCAAAATTTTATGTGAATGAATTACATATATTTGGTTTTCTTATACTCCTAATTTTCTAACGTATTACATTCTAACTTACTGTTTCGTAACCTATACATCACTGTGAATGTAGCTCAAAAGCTATCAGATTGATGACTGATTGTTGTTTGCAATTGACATATAGTTCCTGAAAATTACATTAATTAATTAACGAATTATAAGTGATAAGACAGTTACAGTTTTTACAACGTCACTGATGAGGTGAAATTGATGACTGCTAGAATCGGTAATTGTGCAAACGTAATTGAATTCGGCCGAATGCACCAAAAAGTGCGGTCTCCCCTCCGGAAGTGGGCCATTTCCTCGGAAACGTTAATTAAGGATTATTGTTCTATCCGGCACGTGGTGGTTGATGTTGTTGTCAACGATACAATCCACGTCTACTATCCCTTACGGCCAAGAAACGGGCCATCCAACGGTGGTGGTGGGTAAAGAAAATGGGACGACGGAAATGGGTGGAGTAGTATCCAGCGGGGGTTGTAAAGGGCACCCGATCCTGTTGAAAGTGATTCATATTACAGTGATAGATCGACCGACAGGATAAAACGATAGCTATGATTCTCTTTTATGTTTATGAAATATGCTGCGCATGTTTGGGCATCGTTTCGGAAGGCGGTCTGTGTTTATAGCTAGCGCCCGACGTCACTTCCGTACGCTGCAGCAAGCGCAGCAATAAAGTGCCGCCGGTGCACCTTTTCCGGGACCGAGATCGACCCAATTCCGGCTCGATGGCAGCAGACCGGGATCGGATGTTGCTGCTGGGTTGATCGGTAATTGAGTTTGGCATGGCGGTAGATATCGGCCGAAGGGTGCTTAACCGCTCGAGCTTGCCAAACGATTCTGAAGGAATGGTCGCGTGATGGCTGATCTAAACTGTACCGACGCTCATGGGATTCGATTTTATTTTGTTTTTTTTTTTCCTTTTCCTCTTGTTTCTTGTTTATTAGTAGCGAGAAGAGGATGTAATGCAAGTCAATTAATATATAGTGAACTAAAAATAACGTGAACTTTTAAATTATTTCATTTTATTACGAGTTTAATAGAAACAAGTAAAGTACATCTTAAGTTTTTCGGGTTTACATTTTAAAGTTCTTTCGATTCTTTCGTTAGCGACTGTTGATAACAAATATTTTCAAATAAGGATAGGCTTCCATAGTTTCAGAGCAATATTCGTTCTAAACTATTAATGAATTTACAAAGTTAAATTGCAAATCAAAATAAGTACATGTTGAAGATTGAATTTTTGTTATAAATATTGATTTCTACATAGCAAGTTTTTAAATGAAATGAAATGCATAAATTTTCACAACTTCTCTAAGAAAACGGTTCTCTAAACAAATATGTCTCTTCAACATAAGTTAGTGACAAGCTTAACGTTACCTTCGCTTTTCGTTTCGCCCCCGGATGTCTTGTGGGGCATTAATGTTTAAGGCAGAGCCCGCCGCCATCGCGATTCATCGGTCCATCGGTTTCTGTTGCTGACTTTTGTGTGAAGCAACCTGCAATGCAACATGGTCGGGTTGTATGTTGGTCGATTCGAGAGGATCCGAACCGAATTTGTCGGCCTCGTTCCTCCAGCGTGTGCGGACGTCGTCGTCGGTGCAATGGCATGGATTAATGATTTTCCTACATTCACTAGCATGCGCTCCCCCCCTCCCTGCGTTGTGCACCGTCCTTCCTAGGATTTCCTCGCGCCCGACCAATGTTCAAAGCGTTACAGTGTCCGGAAAACCGTTTGAACCAGTTTCCCGGTGCATCTGGTACTTGCAGGTTGAGGTCAAGCCCTCAAGTGCAGGCAACCGGCAATGTAAGAGTGCAGGGCAGTTTGTGCTTTGATTCATTTCCCTCTCACCACCGTTTCCGCTTCGGCCAACTCAAGCGGCATAATAAGTATTTAGAGCAGGTAACAACATTCCCGATCAACAGAAGTTGTAGTATTAATGAGCAGTGAAGCGAACGCGCTGCATATTGATTTTCGTAGCGGTGGTGGAAAAAAGGGGAAAAATCTAAATCCACTTGCCGATGCTCCCCTGTACCCTGACCCCACCGACGCCCATTCGACTTGATTGAGCAGACATTGTGCCTGATGTTGTATCGCTCGTGTTGGAAATGCTTTCTTATTTTACCACCCCCAGTTCGATGCGATGTATTTCTTTCCACTTTTTCGCCCTGTCCTGTTGTGGCAGACGAGTATGTTCGGAATGGCACATTGCTTTTCCGATCCGATCAAGCGTGCAGCGCCAGACAAGTGAACGATAATAAAGGATGCGGCGGAAAGATATGTCAGCGGGGTTGGAGGGAAATGCAGGGTGGCGGAGATACTATACCGACAATGTGGCAAAGTCCTGTTTAGTAGCGTACCGTACCGTTCGTAATACACATTAATTGTAGTCAGGTGTTGTTGAAAAGTGCACCCATTGATAATAATGTTTGCATGGTTGCGCTAATAGTTTATGCTTTTTCAAACATCGAAAATGTCTGGTAGTGATGGTAATAGATGCAACGTATAGATCAAAGATGTTCCATGTATTCTATTTTGCAGGTAATTGCAACATAAACATCGTTTGGAGTCCATTTTATATACTCTCTGTATATCTCCCACCATGCACTCGGTTTTGCACCTAATAATTTCAATATGTCTACTTTCTATTTTTAGTTTTATTTGTAGTTATTGGACTGTATTTCATACACATGCTTTGCTTTCCAAGAATCGAATCAATTTCATTATTCAATTAAAAGTGAATGAGATTTGGTTTAGTGGAGGATCATCCTACATGTGCAAAAAATTGATAATATACATTTGTAGTAAAAGCTTCATACTTTTTAGTTGACTGTTGCAAATAATGAATACTGGATGTGCTCAACCAATAAACGATTTTCCACAAACCAGAGAAAAGGGTGCCAAACCAAGAACCATTAGAACGAAATGATAAGCTTAACTGTTGCACCATCCAGTTATCCACCAATTAAAATAGTTTGCATACCAGTGTGTAACGCTTCCCAGTTCTAGAGACAATAATCACTAACTGGACAACGACTAACCGGTAGAACTGTAGCAGCCCATGACAATTTCCCTCCAAATGGTTGGGCCATTTTGCAGCCAGACGAATCATCAAGAATGATGCATTGCACTCGAGGATTGCACTGTCTTCATAGGAACCATCATCACTGGACCTTCCCGGACCGGTGCAGATGCATTCGTATTTTCGCTTCAAAGGATCACAAACTCACACCAGCGTCTTCCGGGCCAATGATGCCGTCGCCGACGATGACAACGACGATAACGATGATTGGGAACTGGAAACCTCTAGCATAACCCGACGTTCTCGTTCGGGTGCGTATTAATTAACAATTTACGCTTTGGTAAGTGGAAAATGGGACACCCTTTTCACTAGCGGGCGGTGGATCGTGTGCTGCGTGGCGTGTTTTCACAACTGAACGATTTGACCGGCGACTAATTGTTAATTAGCATTCGCAACAAGTGCAACGATGCACTCGATGCACTGTTCGAGCGCTCGTTTCGGGACGATTGGGGTAAGCGTGTAGAAAGCAGAGCAAGTAGAAGCACTGGAAGTTTCATTGTCGGAGGAGTTAAGCTGGAAAATTTACACGACCCAATGTAGTTTCGAAGAATGGCATATAGTTTGCCTTTTTTCGTCGCTGTGAATTGCTGAAAAACTTTTTTTCGAACTTGTTCCTCCTGACAACGAGAATATTCGTCGCTTGGTGTGAAACGGGTTACGAAAAGTCAACCCAATCCTCGGCGCATCCAGGAGTTGGCTCGCCGGAACCGGCATAAGCGGTTAATTAAAACTTTCCCATCGTCGAGTTCGATAACTTCGGTAACCATGGCCACCGGTTACCGGTTGAACTTTATCCCCGATTGGAGGCAACGGCAATTCTTGTGCTCGGTACGACGGTTTCGGATTTCCTGGTGCTAAGTGTACGCAATATTGTATCAATTTGTTTGCTCACGGATCGTGCTTGGCAAAAGATGTAAAGGACAAGTATGGGCGCAAACGATGGGAAAGGGTTTCTTCGAGATGCCTAAGGGATTACACGCCGCCCTGTTCTGGGACCTTCTATTGTTTGCGAAGGTACTTCCCGAGTTTTCAAGACGGGTAAAGGATGATGGCCTTTTAAGGTCGCATAGTGATAGTGGAAGTAATAAAAACACAATAAATAAACACTTGGGTTTCTTATCGATCGCAAAGCCAGCTTAGGTGGAACCAAAGAAAATTTGTGGTTATTTTGTTTCTTAAAGCTAATACATAATAAATAATTTGATCAATTTTTTTAAATCTTTAAATTTAGTTTTACAATTATTGATTGCAAATCTAATAGCCATTCGGAAGCGAGTGTGAGTAAAGTGAAAAGTGGAGGAAAGCACATGTAGAAAATAGAATAAATGGAACGATTTAATTGAAGAAACTATGGCTGAAAGATAGCTCGAAATATTTAGCACCATATTGTCTCCTTCCATGCTTCCTTTGCGATAATACATTTGCTACTCGAACGGAGTGCCATATTTTTATACCACGTCCAGTGGACGGCAGGGTCCATGGGCCGGAACGTGTTTCACTTGGCACACGCCGCAGCACATTCGGACGCCCGCCGCATGCACTTTTATTGCAACGGATGCACCGAGGTGATTCATGGACATTGTTTTGCGATGCCATAAAACGGAGCAAGAGCATAAAACGCGCAAATAACGACATGGCACAGCTATAAGCGCCTTTTAGTTGCGCTCCCAGTGTTCGAGCCACTCGAACGTGAGATTGCATGTGACAATACAGAATAACAGCATCATAATTAATGCTGGAGTAGCCTTGCCAGGGCTTTATGCGCTTTCGCAGCCAGGGAGGTATCATAAAATTGATGAGCTTTCTTCATTTTACATGCACAGCAAAAGGTGAACAATGGCACCCGCTGGAGGGTATTACAAACGATTGATTTCTAATTATCTTTAGCGCGACCTGAGCCGTAATTCATTTCAGAACGTGTGTGCTATTTTGAACAATAAAAAAATCATAATGAATGGTTCAATAATTTTAAATGGGATTTAATTTTTTTCCCGATGCATTCGTATTCATCAGACTTTAGTTGTCTTTATTACATATTATAAACTTTCGAAATCGAGTCTCCTCACGTTTCATGAGGTCTTCCTGCAATTGGAATGCAATTCTCATGGAAAATGAATCGTATTGGCACGATGGAGACGCCTGGTACAATGTGCACATGTTGTAATTAGTTTGTCATAACGTGTTTCTATTTGATGAAAAGTTATTCCAACTAAAAATTGTTCCTTAAAAATGCAATGTGTTAACCATACGTTGCTACCTGGTAAGTCAATTGTTTGATTGAATAGTTTATGTAGACCTCAAACATCAAATTTGGAATAGTTATAACATTTGCATGAGTTCGTATGAGTTTTCTATATCTGGCTTTGTTCGAAAGATTTAATTGGTGAGCTTCTGAGCAAGAATTGTGAGTAAAAATTAATTGTTAGCCCAAAGTAGCCACATAAATCAAATTGTTCTCGTTTTATTGAGCTAATTGAATGTACCTAATTTCTTTACCCTGGTCTGCTCTTGATTAACAATTTCATCATAGAACTAACGTGATCGAGGAAGGTTATTGGTTGTATAAACAAGCGTTCAAATTGAATCCGCATGCGTGCTGTGTTAGTGATCGGCCAGGGAATTTATGAACAAGCACTAACGCATTTGCGTGGGTTAACCGATCGCACTACATGGTACACAGCAACCACCCCGCCATCGTTCCCACGCCATATGGGGAGCTCTTGAATGCGTTACGGGGCGTTACACGGCGCCATAATGATCGCGAGAGAATTCTCTTCAAAGAGCAGCGTGACAGCGCGTTGGGGAGTTCCGACGAAAAAGGCCGTTCATTCATTGATCCAAAAAATGGGGCCGAGGTGGGTTGCGGTCAACCGCAGACCTCTTTGTGTGTGATCGTGATCGTGGTCGTGGCCCGCGACTCGCCCCAAAACGCACCACACGAGAGTGTCGCGAAGCCGTACGCTGCTGGAACCGCGAGGTGCGCGACTGATGATCTGTTCGCCAGTTGAACACGGGAGCTTCGTGTGTACAGAGGCGCGTTCGTGAACGTTCTCCATCCATCTGCGTGTCGCGGTCACAGGCTGGTGTGTCATTGTGTGTGGGCGTGTTGTGCGATTTTGTGCTGCGTCTAGCCAAAACCTAAGTAAGTGTCAGCAGCCACCTTGTCACAGAGTGTGTGTCCTAGGTCCGAGTGCCTCGATCCGTCACGCAAAAATGCCAAGAAAAAGGCAAAAACTAGGCCAACACATGGTTTGTCGGGCAATCAAGTCAGTCGGGTGCATCGGGGTGCATATTTTGACACCGTGTGCTGCACCAGCCGGCCCAACGTGTGCGTGTAGAAAGTCGTACGGTGTGGGGTACTATAAAACCTGTCGCTTCGCAGCCGACGTTGATAAGCGATGCGAAAATGTGTCGTTGTCAGCCCTTAATCGCTGAAGCTGTCAAACTCCGCGCTGTGATGGTTCGATTCAGTCCCAGAGACTTGCAATCATTTCAAGTTTGCGCCCAGCTTCCTTTCCCAGCCGCCCCAGTTCCGGTTGGCAATCGGTGAAATACTGTGCGGTACAAAAACAAAAACTTAAACATCCCGCGCGCGTCGAGGTTTGCGAGATCGGATGCAGCGCACGAAACCGATCAGCGTTTATTTTTAGCTCAAAGAAAATGGGGAAGAAAAACGGCAACGGAAGGGAGCATAAAAACCGCACCTCGGTACAATTCTCGGCCAGCACGTTGCCATTTGCGGCCGGCAGGAAGGGTGGAGCCGGGCGGGCGTTTGAAAATTTCACTTTTTCTACCAGCCGTTAACGAGACTCCAAGTGAAGTGATTGAAACACTCGGAAACCGTATGACGGCGGCGGAAGCACCACCACTAACGCAAGTCGCAGGTCGCGTGTTAACTCTTGCGTGTAAAGTGCAGCGAGTTGGAGCCTTTTGACGCATCGTCAGTCAAACAATCTGTTGATTAATTTCGCTATGTTGGATAGATGCGCTTTAATATCGACTGTCACGAATGACAATGGGAAAAGAAATTTTGAAAATATACTAATCCCCTAAAATGTGGGTTGCATTTAGATTTAACAATACGAACATTTGATGTAACCAATAGCTTTAATGGTTTTTGATTTTGTAAACATACTAGCTGTGCGTTCAAAGTGAGAAATTGTAAAAGAAAACGGAAAATTACCTCGAAATAACGTTGAGCAAACCTAAATGAGGATAAATCAATGGAATTCTAAATACATGTGTTATTCAATCCATTGTCAAATATATAAACCAAACAAACTGCACAAACTTTAACATTTAAAAATTTATAACAAAACAACATGAGGGAGCACTGGTAAACATAATTTTGAATTTATTTTTCTATCGTTATATAATTAGTCATTTTCAACCATTATGGCAATAACGTTCATCAATGGGTTAACAGTTGGCGTTCTGTTTGCAAAGTTTCTTCCGAACTTACCGTGGCCGCGATAGGAAACGCAAAAGCGTCGCGGGATGACGCATCTGCCGTCATCAGCGACCCCGAACGTATACCAAGAAACATTCCCCACGCGAGTGACAGTGTGTGTGTGTATTTGGCGGAGCATATTTGTACCGGTGTGCGCCACTCCAACCTGTTTCATCACCACACCACGAAACCGCGGACGGCGATGGATGATCTTGAAATTTTTGTTTATATTCGTCTCGAAGTCGCGACCGTTTTAGAGTTTCCAACCGTCGGTTGGATTCGCTTACTGTTGCTTTTTTTTTGTTTTGCTCAATTCTTTGGAGGCCAATCCAAAATCAACTTGGCCCATTTCTTTGGCGGGTGTGGGAGAGTAGCGCGGTCCGTGAGAGCATAGCAACGCAGCATCGTTTTTATGCTGGGTGTTTGCTGACGGATGGAAAGATACACAGAATTAATCAAACGTGGCCTAGAATATCATCGTTAATTTGAACTGAGCTTATGGTTGCGCAGGGTTTCATAAGTGAAGATTTCTTCGAATATTGAATTGTTGAGAATCTCTTATCAGCTTTTGTTGCGAAAACATAACGGTTTTGAAATGAAGTTGCTGGTCGTTAGTCGTCAATTTAATGATGCAATCAAAACTTAAAGATGAAAGGCTCATCAAAGAAAACCTATAAAATATGTCCTATAAACGTGCGGGAAGTAGTTGCACTTTTTAGAATGCTCGGATGGATTAGATTAAAGAAAGGTTTTTTAAATAATACGTATAAATTACATACCTAAGCACTTAATACTCAGCTTACAAATTTATCATACGAACGAAATTTTGAACAGATAAAATAGAAACCATTGCTTTTAAATGACCGTTTTTTAATAAACGTATCACGATGAGCGAACAGAATGTTTACATATATTATTGTTAGAAAAATCTGGATAACATGAAATAATTGCATTATTACTTTTGTTTAAATTTACTTTTAGTTTGATAGTATGATAACTACTTTGCTTTGTAGAAATAGCATTGGGTTTAGCTAGTTATAACTATGTTTTTACCAACACAAAAAATCTAAAGAAATGAACTTAAAGTTGTTCGATAGAGAATATATTTCAAGATTTTTCACGGATTCAACCAACATCATTGGTGCAATAGCTATTTACGAATCTTCTCGAAGTTTTATTCGAAAAACCGGGGAAAATATAAAATGGCGAGTTGGAGTACGTATGCTGCTCTTTCTTGAATATTTTGACGCAATGTGTTTACGAAGGTCAATGGCAGGGATTTCCTTTGTTTTTCGGCTGGATTGGCTTACGAAAGTTAATTAAATCTACTCTTCCGAGACTCAGATTTTCGATCCAGTTAATGGCACCCGGTACGCGAAGCATTCTAGTGCGGGCGTTCGCCAGCGTATATAGTATAATAAAAATGTGTCCTACTAATTAATTTACGATTAAGCTTATGGCCTTACGATACTGTACGAAGCACAACAGTGTATTCTTAGCACGAATATCATAAACAAAAAATCCAGCAAAGGGTAAATGTTTTTTCGAACCAATGTAACAAGTTTGGCAGCGTAGAAAAATCATATTTACTTAACTTTCAACAGAAAAAAAATCTGTGTATGTGTGTTTTTTCATGCATTGATGCTAGCGCGTTTTCTGCAACAGCAAATGAAAAGTAAATAAACCTATCACGCAAAAGTAGTTGATTGGTACCAGTCGGAGCTAATGTTGAATACGCATGAAAAGAAATTAAGCAAGGTAAATACTGTGTTTGCATTTCGGCCAACGGGCAAACGGATGTTGGTGGAGCAGAGTGCAATTGTGGTGAGCGAAACTTCCCTTTAAAAAAAAAGGGTGCAACAAGACGAGATTGCAAAAGGAAAAACTTACTTACTCGCAGTTTTCTCGTCCGTCGTATGGCAGCTGCACCTCGTCTAGTCAAGTGCTGCTTCATTATGGACACTTTCCGCTCTTTAAATGCCCGAGCGATGGGTAAGCACTTTTTTGTGCTTGTTGAATACCGCATGATACTACTGCAAAGGCTGTTTAAATGGCAAGGAAACCCGTACGTCGAAACAAACCGTCGTTGGAGTATAGCGAGATATGATAGGGGTAACTTGTTCCCCACCTGCTTCAGATCCCTTGAGAGAAGATAAAATCATTCGTTGCGCTCTTACGGTAGGACGTTTGTTCGGCTTAAAGTATTATTGTTTGTCGAGCTAGAGGTAATCGGTGATGCATTTCGTATAGCGGATAGTGCAAAGGGTGCGGTTTTTGCTCGCTGGCGAGACACACTTCCGGGGTTGGCAGCCGGAATGCCGGATTTTTTGTAATCTATGGGTTGAAGTCGTTGCCAAAACGGTGACACACGTATTTTATTTTCGTTCCGCTACGTTCATGCGCTTTTTGGGAAAAGAATGGGAACTGGAAGTAATGTGCATTCGAGAAAAGTTCTTGGGACGACTCACCAAAGAAACCGACAAATATTTGATATTAAGGATTTGGAGCACTTTTTTGGGTGGTTAAAATCGTACAGTCTAATGCATTTTAAATTTATTCAGTATATTTAGTAGTACTATATCCATTTCATTCCATTTTAAAAGGAACGTATCCATTTCATTTTAAGTTCCAGCAATATGAACCTACAATTTTTAGAGTTTTATGAGTCAGTGCAATGTAGATAAGATTAAAAAAACTATCATGATAAATTACCTTTCGTTCAAATACATATTTCAGTTGCATTTAGTGAGATTTCCTGAACAATCAACATGGCACAACCGATGGTCAACTCCTGCTGCCGGTGCTTCTCGCTCCGGAACGGATCGATTGCGTCCGGCATTCTCGGCATCATTCTGTCGATCATTTCGATCATCCTTATCTTCACCGTCCGGATCGACTTCAAGACTATCCTGATGGATTGGTTGCCGCAGAACGTGGTGAAGATCATCTATGCGCTGAACCTGGTGATGACCATCTTGATCTCTCTTCTGATGATCATGGGTGTGATGAAGGTGAGCTCTTGTGGTACGAGCGACAAACCCGGCGGGAGGTTAATTTTGTCAAATGCTATTTCTTACAGAAAAACCACTACTTCATGATGCCTTGGGTAGTGCTGGGACTAATGCTTGCGATCGGACTGCTGATCAGCGTTATCTACAACGCGGTGGTGTACTACATCGATGGGTTCGTCCTGGGTGGAACGCTCTGGCTCGTCGTTGGGTTGCTTACCGTCGGTAAGACACACCGACTCTTATGCACTGTGTGTGCCTGAATTTGCTCATCCAATCTTCCTTTCTTTACCCTTTCCAGTTATATACGTTTACATGTGGATCGTGGTCTACAGCTTCTTCGTGACGGTGAAGAATGAGAACGATCGGGGGCGATACTCAAAGCAGCCATATCGACGATAAGCCGCAATACTCTTGCTAAAAGGGCCTGCCATCTTACTCTACTTTTGTACTTTACAAGTTTATTCGTTGTTAAAAACCCAAAATTATACAAATCACAACGCAATACAATTGCTTAGTCATTACACTGTATATATTAAGCGATAAAATTAAACAAAAAAAATCAGAAAAAGGAAGAAGAGAGGTTCAGAGTGCGATCGAATTACTAATAAGCTAGACAGCGATGTCTAACCGCGCAAATGGTAGTTACAAGATGCGTTTTTTCGTCAGTTGTTGTTAGAAGAAGATTGATAATTATTTACACGTAGTACTAACTTATTCACAACATTTTTTCGGTTCCACTGTGAGACTTATTGTTGTATTCATTAAACTTTGGTTTACTAAACGTCATACTGACCCACTGAATCGTCGATGGCTTCATTAGTTTAATTACTATGCTTGAGAAAATATTTCGTAGTGAAAAACATCATGCCTAAGAATTTTCGCTTTATCCACATGCTTGCTACTTTGGAAACTTGTATCCGTTGGTGGTTTTACAAAGCTTGTGCGATCCGTTCGGCTTCGGAGTCGCGCAAGAAAGGAGCAATGCGTGAAAGAAGCTTTCCACCTTCAGCTACAACCGAAGCTTGTTCATACTTTCATCCCACCAACCATCAGCTCAAGTAGTTTCTGGCATGTTAGCGTCAGCATGATGGAAAACAGTAGCAAACTGTCAAGAAAAACTACCGACGCTAAAGCCGATGACAAACACGTACATAAATATAAATTAATGGATATAGGAAAATACAAGCGGTAACGCGGTGAGGGTATACCTTTCATAAGCGTCGAAGCAAAAAAAATCACGTAACGAGGAATTGTATCCAATCTACGGCAAAACGGTGGAGGCTGCGCCGCTCGTGTGTCTGCGTATAATCGGACCGTTATTTGCCAGGTGGATGTAATAAAAATAGCACATCGGTTTGGGACGTGAGTTACACAGGGCGCCAGGGTTCGACGTCATAGAACCCCTGTGGGCGAAGGGATGCCTGCGGTATGTCACATGCTAAGCATACCGTCATGGAGCTACCGGTTCTGGGCCCTAGAACGGGGGGCGAAGCAGGCATAGTTTCGAGTGTCGGATCGATAATGAGGCCAAGAGCAAGGCTAGAAGGTGGGGTGGTTGGGGGATGTGCGGTTGCCGAACCAAACGAGGCAGAAAACAGGCCGATAAAATGATGGATATTATGTTCTGGCGGGGACCATGTTAAGGCCTTCTGGCGATACTGGCAGGACTGATGCACGTTAGCCGGTTTCGGAAGACGTTCAGGCGAGTGTCGTTGTTCGTTGCTGTGGGGAGGTTTTCTCGTTTGACATTTTCCGTTCCGTTCATATTCTAGGCCATTGAATGCTGGCTTCAAGGCTGGCTTAAAGCTTGGGTTGTGTGGTAGATATAATACGATGACTCGGGTAACGGTACCGGCAGACGGATGTGCAAACATTCTCCATCTTCATACCGTTAGGGTTCGGTGTCCTCCGGGGAGACCCTTCAGAAAGGAACCTAATTCGTACAAATTCGATAAAGAGCAACTTCAAAGGTTGGGTAAGATCTGTGCCCGTTTCAGGCAGGGTTTGATGTAATTTTTAGCCTGCTTTGCAGAGCTTGCGGTGCCCTGGACTTCATCGCCATCGTTTCCGGTACCGTTTAAGCTCGTTGATAGTGATTGCCAATGGTTGGCAGGACACTCACTAGTAAACTGTACAGTTTGCTCTGCTCCGGAGACGCTTTAGAGTGCATTTATCCGCAATGGAGCTGTGGAGTGATTCATTTCATTACATTATGCACTACGATACACAACGATACAACCATCAGAAATTGTTCTTTTGGTATATTCCTAGAAGTACTTTGTAAACCACAAGGACCAGGCATTTGAGATCAAAACTAACGCTTTACTATCGAATGGTACTTGGTGCATGGTACATCTTTCCTAAGTGGTTGGTTGGAAGATTACCGTTGCTGATAAATTTTCATATAACAAAAAACTTCTGCTTTGAACCATGCTTGTCAAACCGTAATAGAATAGAACGTATGAAATGGACACGTTCGTTGAAATAAATGTTGATACACATTTCTACTATCTTCACCAAAATGATCGAAAAGTAAATTAAAGCTTAAATTTTAGATAATAAATTCAAACTAGTATCTTTGCCCTCTCTTTTGAACCTTACTAACTGGTTCAATCTGGAGAGGCCGTAGGTCAAGTACGATCTCAAGTATGACATGATTGCTTCCAGCTGAGCTGTTTCTTTGTAACTTCGAAATCGGGAAGAGTACAATTTAAATATCCGATTGAGAAGATGCACCTCAGTTTTGGTTGTGAGTTGTAAACCGGACACTGCTTAAGAGAGGAATTTAATTAATTTTTCATTAAAATTCCTTGCAGCATCGTGTGTTTCGAATCAGAGTAAAATTTGCAAATAGGCCCTGCTTAAAACATCAGTTAATATATGGTTTGTAGCCGTAAACTCAAAAGGGGGATGGATATTAAACAGCATCCAATGCCTTCTAGGAACCACGGAATGTATAAAGAAATGAAAACGTAATGAATATTAATGAATTTTCATGCTCCGTGTACTCTATCATGTTTGAGATTCGTTCACCACGATTAAACCCTAAATTCGTTTATCAGCGCGAGAGAATCTTTCCCCTCGGTGCCAAGAGGTAAATGCTATCCGTTTGTTAAGGTTCAAATCTGAACTAGAGCTAATATTTACATAAATTCAAACCGAACTCATCCCTTTCGCGTGGTTACACAGAAGTTATCGGTAACTTAAACTGATAGAAAAAGACTCTGGCAGACGATTCGCCGCATAGGAGAAAGAATTTGTCTTGGCTTTTCGTGGAATCCTCTTCTCCACATGCAGGCCGTTAAGACGGTGTATGATTAATGGTGTTCAGAAGTCGGTGGATGTAGAAAGTTTCGCTTGGTCTGTGCTGTTTGTGGGATTATCGGTCTTGAATTTCAGTCTGTAGCGTAAATTGTACAACGCGGCTTGGGAAATTGTTCCGTTGAGCTTGAGAAGCGCAGTTCGTTTGACCTATGCTTACCGATTGGACAGTTTGCTAAAACGATGATTTGGACTCTTGTAGATAGTATAACATCAATTCATTTCTGATCCTATAGGATTCAGCAAACGATCCTTTCTGCGATGGTACGCTACGCTTCAAAAGATCTGAAATGGACGGGAAGAATCTGTACCGAATGGAAAGCTTAAACCTTTTCACCTTCATTTCGAAGACAAGCAAAGGGATAAAGGTAACGATAAACCACATGCTGGATTAATCTGGTTGTGGAATCGCAGTTCGAAATACCAGAATCAAATGAACGATAATGACAGATATTGAAGTTGTTAACACCTTTGTTAGACAAGTGGGGGATTATACACGAGCATTAAGACGATGCTTATGAGCCCATAGGTGTTTTAGATACGCCACGGAACAGCATAGAAATAAGCTGTCGGATTCAAAATATTTCTGTACGAAGTTTGTTTTGGGTGCTTTTCAGCAAAAATGAATTCCACTGCAGCATGGAATACTTGGTTTTATGAGTTTAAGACATTTTATAAGCCGTTGTTGGTTGTGAACAAACTTCTAAATTTAGCTCGCATTCGCTCTCACAATTCACCACAAATTGTTTGACGTGATAAAGTGGTATCAGAATTAATTTGCTGATTTATCTTAACAAACAGCCCATGTTTAACCACATTAAACACAATTGTTTTCAAACCGATTGAAAACGAACAACAGGTCATATCAATTTTAAAGGAGTGTTAATAGAAACGTGAGTAATTTATCAATTATATTTTCCTTGTTTGAATTCTACTTAGCATACTGGCCTTAACACTGTTTATAACATTTTAAATAATCTGCTGAAACGAATCCATACGAAAACGATACAGAAGCTGTTACGACTACCATCAGAAATATTCAGAAACAGATTACCATCAGAAGTGAACCGAAAATTCTACTGAAAACCCATAAAGAAAGCTTCTTTTGCAACAACAAGTTGAAGCTCGGATATCGTTTTAGGAAAACCTAGATCTCAACGGTTTAGCTATAATTGGACCCGGTTCGATTATTTGACTCGATTCGATTTGACAAACGTACTCCGTTCGGTTAGAAAATGTTTGTTACCCAGTTGACTTCTTCCGATCAATGTTGGCCAGTGTCGTTTACCCGCAACTTTTGTTCCCAAAACGACGCTCGATGACAGTGTAAAATTCGAGTCAAACTTTTTCCGGCTGTAAATTGGAAATTCCGTTTCCGTTCACTATCGGAAATGGAGCAAAATTCAGCGCCGTCAAAGTGTGGAATGCTTTCGCCCATGTCGGGTGAATTTTTTCGGTCTGGAACTACGCAACAGATAGAGAGAGACAGGGAGCTAGTGGTTGATGGCACATCAATCATTTTCATTCTTTTCTGAATCGTTTGAAGTAGAGTCCCACCGGAGGGTGGGTTCTTTTTTCACGCGGCTCGGTGTCAAATTGTCAAATTCATGGAAACCGTCTGGACGGGTTTCGCCACCACCGGCTGTCGCATCGTCCGGGAATGTTTAATTTCGACGGTTCGTTGGGTGGCAAATATGCCCCCGAAACGCGTACGCAAATTCGCGCGCGATCTCCGGGAAATTGGGTGAATCTTCAAACGGAAATGATTTCCATTTTATTTAGGCCACCATTTACGTCTTTTACGATTGAGTTCGCTACGAAGCTCGGTGTAGGAGCTGTCTTGGAAAAGTCCTCGAGACGTCCCATCCGGGCTGCTGTGTAGGTCAGTTGAAAACTTCCGCTCGACCGAGAGTGATTCAATTACACGCCGTAGGAATTCCATGCGCATGCTTTGGAACGGGTAGCGCAACCCCCAGCGAGTTGGAGCTCAGTGGTTGTTTTTTAATTTTCCAAACCATCCCATGGCACAGTACGCCTGGTAACGTTCCATGCCGGACGGGGAACCTCGGGAAGATCAATAATAAACAAGCAGCATCCCATGGGAATGGATGACGGTTCGGAGGAAAGGCAATTGCACAAAAGCAGTTCCTTTTTTCTGCCACGCAACAATGCACACCGCCCGATTGAGTGGGAAACGTTTCTGATTCCTTTCGCCACTCGATGGTGTACCATTGGCAAAATGAAACATTCGAAAATCAATCATTGCGTTTCCATCTTGCGCTGATCTAGCGCTGCCTTTCATTGCGAACACAAACCAACGAACGGGAACGGAAGACGACCGGGCAAGTAAATTTATTTTAAATTACCTTAAAAAACCTGCTCTGGGTTCGGCTTTAAAAAAGCAATTTTACCCAACCGGAATGCGGAAATCAAACAAGTGTACCTAACGTGGGGCTTCAGGATATTTCAAGGTGCCGTTCAAACAATGGCGTTCATATTTTCATTCGAACCTTTTGGGCTGCAGCATGAAATGGAGGCTAATTGTACCGGAAACATAATGTTTACAATACTTCGTTCCATTACTAACTAGCAAGTTAATTTCCCCGAAGGATCCCGAAAGCATCTAATCTTGTAGCGTTTCCGGGAAAATCGTTACAATAGAATTATAATGATTCTATGCTGCCGATACGTACTTATGCCGAAGGTACCCATTGTTCCATTACATTGAACTTAAAATTGTGTAAAAACTTGCACTGAGGTTGTTACCGTTGCTTAGCAAAAATGTGGCCCATGACAGGAAGTACTTCGGAAAGATGAAGATATTGCTCACTTTCCGGCTGAGGCGAGGGGGTGGTGGGGCAGCAACTTCTAGCAATTTAAATAAAGCTCGGCATGGCGCGAACGCACCCCGCCGGAGTGGCGCAATTCTTTTCATCGTAAGCTTGTTGTAACTTTTGCGATACGCGAAGTTGTCCTATTAGGGACGGCGCGGAGCGATGAACCGGATGGGTTTTCGGGAAAGTTATGGCAAACAAAATAAAGATAAAAGTGAGGAGCCTCTGGGAAGTAGTGCTGCTCGGTATGGAAAATATTAATAATACAGCAAACTTTTCGACTGATGGTGAGTTAATATAAGCCTGTAAAGTGTTGTCGGTATGGATAGAGTGTCCTGTTTTGTTTATAAAGAAGCGTTACTATGCACTTTGGAATGTCAATTTTCGGATTATGTAAGAGGTTTAAAAAATGCTAGAAAAAGAAATAAAATGCAGTTTTTATGCAAGTGCACTGTTCATTATAAAAGGCTGCTTCTAGCCGAAAGTCAGTTAACCTAACAATTGCAGTATTCAGGGAAGTCTTTAGCGTAACTTTAAAACTTATATTTAATGGTTGAGAAGTGGATTGCAGATAATTTAATAAAATAATGTTAAATCAAAACATGAGAAATAAAAATAAATAAAACTAAACAACATTTCTTGCACAAGGGTGCACAGAATTAAAAGCATAAATTGACCGTGAAGGTTTTACGTGTAATTAATACGTTTCAGTTGTATTTTATTTATTAAGGCCAGTGAATGCGAAAATATCAGCTGCTTTTAGCAAGTTTAGTTCAACGAACCAAAACAAAAATGCCTTGAAAACGTTAAATATCAACCATCAAAGACTCAAGAAGAACAAGAAATTCTTTGTTTGAATTCGGTTCAATTAGAGTATGAAGTTTATTTGAAAGTTAAACGAACAAATTTGCAAAAGAGATTTCAACATTATCGAATAGTTGGCTTGTAAATATGATGCATCAACATTGAAGTACTCATTTGAGTTTACAAAACCTACCCTAACAAAACTTGTAAATACCGGTCGTGCTTTCAAATCAAGTTCGTATGCACGTGTTTGAAAGTTTCTTCAAACTATCGCAATGGATACGGAACAACACACGGCAACGAGCTTCAGTTTGCATGATGATTTTAATTAAAAAAGAAGCTGTTCATGACATACGCCCCTGGGGCACGTGGATACAGGAAACTCCTCGGAACTATGCGGGCCTCCCGCAGGCCACATTCCGTGCCACACACTCCGCCACCGTCAAATTGGCATCTGCCGGCCTCATTGCTTACAAGTGTGTGTGTTTGTTTGTGTGGGTGTGATGTAAATGTGTTCGATGATTGGTAAAGTTTTACCACTTCCCGACAAATAAAAAAGAAACACAGAAAAACCCTGGTCGAATGGAAGATCACTTATCGTCGTCACGCTATAGGCCCTCCATTCCCTCCGGGGGTGTCCATCGTGGACGAAGATCCATCCAACCGTTTTTCCGGTGTAGCAGGATTCCTCCCTCGGGAAGGTGGATGTGGCGGGAGGGTCTGACGGAATGCCGCAGCGTGCCGGCGGAAGTTGCGAAAAGTGATTTTGTGGCGTTAATCGGTTGTCGACGAATTTCGAATCGATCTCCAACACCGTCGTACACCGAGAACAGGGAAGCTTGTGGTATGTGGTGGTTGTTTTCGCCAGGGGGAAAAGTGAGAAAGAAAAAGAGAAACCAATGAAGCACGACGAGGTGCCGATGGACGGAGATGACGAAACGACGCTGGCGGCTGGAAAGTGCGGGCCCATCCGGCCTCGGAACCGGTTGTTGTTCACTCGGGACAGCAGGGAAAAGCCCCACGAGTTTCCGGTGTTGAAGCGGCCGAGAAGGCGAGCAGAGGACATCAAATTATTGTCGGGCACGTTTGGCTCGCATTTCAACCGGGCGCACTCATTTCCGCCGCAACATTTACTCACACGCCCGCACGCTCTGACAGATGAAATACAGGGCACACCGAGCCGAGGTGGCCGAGCGCGCAATGGCCAATGTGGTTGCATTCCAAAACGCAAAATATTTTCATATTACAAAATGGAAACGAGCGAGCGAAGAGCGGCGAACGATGAAAAGGAAGGAACATTATGAAAGCCGATTGACAACCGTCCGGGGAGAAGAATAAGATAATGGACGAGCACTGAAAGATGCTCCTGGATCGCTCCGAAGCACTGTGGGTAAAGTAGAGTAAATTTCTCGGATGATATTCAAGTTGAAATATTTATATCTTTTTTGTAAAAATAAATACGTGATATCATTTATAGCTACAAAATGATTTACATCGTGCGTTGGTTATGGTTATGCTCAAAATCTTTTTTTATTTATGCATTTCAAATGTGTAATGCCTTCAACATCATTCTTTGGATTATTCCCATCTATTTCTTCAAGGTAGTTTTTCGTAATGGAGGCGCCTGGTGGGTGATAAACTTAGCGCTTCTTATATGAAGAATAATAACAATTTCATGCATGACACCGTGCTAAAAATAACTCCAACCAATACCGTTTATAATATGAAACTGGTAAAATTTCCGTGTTTTTTTAAAACACGCTGTGTGTGAGCTGAATTTTCTTAAAATTTGAGCTGCATTCACAAGCTTTCTTTAATCCACTTTAAAGTTTTCCTATAGTTTTCATAAAACATACTCCCTTTTCGTCCGGTAAAAAACTTGAGCTGTTGAGACTCACCCAGGCTTTGATCCAGCTGAATTTTCTTAAAATTTGAGCTGCATTCACAAGCTTTCTTTAATCCACTTCTAAATTTTCCAATCGTTTTCATTAAACATACTCAACTTCGTGCGGTAAAAAACTTGGGCTGTTGAATTTCACCCAGGCTTTGATCCATTGTGCAACGGTGCTCGCTGCAGCGTGGGAATAAGTACATTTGCACACAAAGTGCAATCATAGTGGGTATGTGGAGGTATTTGCAGGGCGAAAAGGGGAGTGAAAAGAAAAAAAACACACGTCCGTCGGTTGATGTGGATCCTTCGTACGCTTCTGCAAGTTCCCCACCGAAAGACCGACTCCGTACGCTCCGGATTTTAAAAGACGCGCCGGAAGGCAACGCGGGAGCACGAAGGACCGGCAGGAGCGGTGGACGCGGTCTGGTAAGCAGTCATTGCCCGCACAATGCGGTCGAGCGTTCCGGCCTACATGGTATCCGCGAAAAAGAACTCCCGTTTGGCACATGCCGGGCTTGTCGAGGCGATAGAAAGGACGAGTTTGGGGTTCGGGTGTCCGGAGGTCCACCGAACCAGCTACCAGAGGCTCCCCACTGTGCGCGGAAGTTCGGCCGGTGCAGTAAGTAATTTGAACGTACGCCAGCCCCGAGCAGAAAAACCACCAATTCGCACAACTTCACCCGACCCACATCCTCGGCGTCCTTTTGAGGCCTGCTGTCTTCGCGGCGCCGGTTGGACTTTGTTGCGTACGCGGACACTTTGCGCTCGGTGTGTTTGGGTGTCGGTTGTAAATTTTCTCGCCCGTCTCGCCTTTCCACCCAGCGACACCCCAGAAGCCTGGGGAGCGGTCGCAGCGGAGGACGACAAGCGATGATGTGTGCACTGCGCAAGGATGTGCTCGGGCTTCGGGTTCTTTTCCCCGCCAGCTTGTAACGACAGGTGGGGAACGTTCGTAAACTTCTTGTCGCGGTTTACGTTCGGGGCCCGGTCTGTGCTACACTGCAGGTGACAAGTTTTACATATTTCAAGATTGTTACACTCAATGTTGTTTACAGCGGTTGCGTATTTAGGCATGAAAAGTTTTACTGTTTAATATTGTTATTTCGTTGCCTTCATTCCGATGAGAAATGTTGAAGTTCAAAATAAAAAACTTATAAAACTGCGTTGAAGATATGAGATATCACTTGTTGCTTAAATCCCTGTGATTCACAATGTGAGGAAAAAGCTGTTGGTGGCCTTTCTAATTGATTTTATTTAACCCTTTCACGACCAAGGGAAAAAAATTTCTCATCTACAAAACTCGTTACTGTTTGTTCAACTATCATCCAAACGATACTTTCGAAATGAAACATCAAAGAAAACATTATGTCAAAGGCGGCAAATGTCTTTCTGAACGAATAAACAAAAAGAACTTTCAAAATTACTTGCTCCAAAACTAAACCGTTCGTGCGTTCAGCTAACAACAACATCTTAGTATTTGGGAAGTTTATTAGACTTGATGAATTTATTATGTTTTTATAGAAATGGCTTAGATCTTTTTTTTAGAATTTCAAATAAAAAATTTGTATTGGAAGCAAATAAAAAAATTCGGATATCATCACCATACTCGTCATTTTTTAACTTTTGTGGTTTATAGGGAAAAATATTTCCCATTAAATTATAAAAAACCTACACAGACTTCTAGGTTTTTCTGATGATATTCTCTTATTGTACACCCCAAATAGCCAAAATATTGTGTTGTATTGCCAATTTTAGTCTTGAATAGCTTATGGTCCTGAAAGGGTTAAAAGACTCGAAATTAATTTTCGATAAATCTGCATACAGAATAAAAATAATATTATCCACACGGTCAGCTGACTCTTTATAAAAGTTTATAAATAACAAAGTAAAAACCATTAAACTTACGAAACTATGTATGATAGAATATGATGTGATAATACGGATTTATTTATTTAGATTTTTGCTCAAATTAATACTCTATTAAACGTTTGACTGGAAACGTTGGCAAAGTAAAAAAAAAGGAAACTTAAATGATATTAATATTTTAACAATCTGCGTTTCCTACGGCCTGCACTGTACGCAAACCGCCAGCAACCAGCGGCGTCGGGCGCGTTGCCATGGCGACCTCGGAAAGCCGAACCCGGACCGGCGTTCGGGCGTCCGTGCCGAACCATCGTAAGCAGCGGCCGATGGGATGCACTGGCCTCCATGGGGATGCGACCGACGAGCTTGGCGTTGCCTGGCGAGACCCGCGACCCATCAGAGTATCAAACAACATCGCTGCGAGTAGTAGCAAACACCGTGCGCAGCGTGTTCCCGTTCCCTACCGCGAGCTGTCGACGAGTCGAGCAGGACTTCTACTTCCACCCAGCACTAGTGGGTGTGTCGCCAGGGCGACCACGGGGGGGTGCCGGAGGGTTACATTCTGGGTGCGCGTTCTTCGAGTGTCTCGCGTGTGTCGCATCCTACGCTGGTGCGTGTGCGTGGACGCTTTTCCGGAAAGCGGGTACGCTAGCGCGTGGTTCGCGTAGGTACAACTCCCGTGAAAATACGGATTGTAAAATCCGCACCAACATCGCGGCGACGACTTCGTCCATCCGAACTCTTTCTCACTCTCTCCCCCGCTCGTTGGTCATTCTTGACAGTTCTTTTTCGGTCGTCCTTTGCACGGAGGGAACTTCACCTGACAAGCGTCCTGCGGTGGAGAACTAAGAAAGAAAACTCCACTAGCTTCATCGAAACGACCGCAAACACGGGTCGTAGTCGTTGGGTTGTGTAACGTCGAGTCCTGGTCGCTCGTGGTAGTTTATCGAATGCGGTGAACTTTGTCCGGGTCGGCAACCGAGTACGAGTGATCAAATTTGCGGGTGACGAGAGTGACGAGTCCAGCGGGTTCCGCGAATAGAGTACGCCGAGCAGTGCTTTTCCGTCGGTTTTCACTTCTTCTGTTTGTTTGTTAGTTTGTTTGTGCAGTGTTTGTGGCCGGAACCAGGGGGAAAAGTCGCTGCACGGTGGTCTTGGGAGTGCTTGCTTCGTGGTGCCGTGTGGTGCAGCCGTACGACGCGGTGCAGCGAGAAACACTCGAGTGAACTGTACACGCACACCACAAAAACCGCACCGACCGCAGCCGGTGTGACTAAGTGAAGTAGTAATTGCGGTTTTTTGGTCCTTCGTTTCCATCGTCACACAAGCGCCCCGGACCGGGTGCGTGTTGGGGATAGTTTGTCGAGGAGATAGATGTCGCCGAGCTTTTCAGCCAATAGAATGGTCGGCAACGTGTGATCGAAGCAAGCAAAGGGGGCAAAGGAAGAAGTGCGAAAAAAACAGTGAATTGTTGGACCTGAGGATACGCTCTGGAGCTAGCTGCGGTTTTCTACCGACTGTCGCATCTTCAATACCCAACACGGGGAAGGTAATTGTGAAAGAAGCGACCAAAAGCCGTCCATGTCCTACGTAAAAGCCTCTGCCATCGGAAAGAAATTGAGAAAATGGAAGTAGGTAAAAAAAGAAGTCGTCGCAGAGTAGCGGGGATAATTCCCAGGAATGGCATTTCCTTCCACGGGCGGGAAATGGGAGCGGCAGGAATTAATCTGCTCGAGAATCCGAAACACGTAGGCAGATCGGGAGGGTTGCAAGAGCTATGTTGAACAGGGAAAGGCGCTTTGCTTTAACGAGTTGTGATTGGAAACCAATTAATGTAAGCTCGAGCTCTTCCTCGGTCCTCGGTTTGTGTGTGTGTGTGTGCGCTCGCTACGTAACCACAGCTTTGGCTGGGCGTTACAGATTTATTCGCAATTAGGTGGGATATAGTGCGGTGATGGATCGGAATCAACGGTGGTGATGGGTTGCCATGCCACCTGGCCAATTTTAGGGCGCAAAGGCTCGGTTACGGCAAGCGGATGGGATTGGAACCTGTTGTGCGGTGTGGCCAGGGTTTTGGTACCTCGTGGCGGACCGGGGGGACAGTTGTGCACGCGCGATTTGTCTGCGTCTCGCAATCGCCCCCGGGGAGTAACCGTGAAAGGTTGGTTGGGAATCCGATACTGTAATGCGTTCGCTCTAAATGAAGTTGCGGCAAGGTTTATACCTGTTCAAACTATGTTTTCAAACAATCAAAGTAATTAAAGTACGACCCCCGGCGTTAGCAACATCAACAACCTCAGAGGATCCTTTTCACAAACTTTTGTGGGAGTTTTGATCACCAATTGAAAGTTAGATATGTTTACTGCTCGCTTCTAAATACCGTTACTCAAGGCAGACACTACTCAGGTTGTTTTGCATGTTATGCTTCGGTTTTTTTTTATTGAGTCTTCAAATTGATAGTTGTATATTAAGATTGCCTTTCTTATTTAGTTAAAGCACATTTATATTAACGAAAACGAAATTCGACAGAAATTTATATTTTTTTATATTATTCAGACATCTCATCAAAACTTATCAAAGTTGTAATTTCGTAAAAATTGCCAACATTTTTGACCCAACATTAATTATGTTTCCTCCCTTCATTGTTTGGTGCAATATGGCCCCAAATCGCCATATTGAATTACCCGCAATGATGAAACCTTAAAAAATTATTTTCAATGATGATAATACTACGGAAAGTAAAACTTATAAATGTAAAAAGGAGGAAAGTAAAATCAGCTAACTGAAAAAAGATATTTCCACGTATATGAAAACTATGATTTAAAGTAAAAACTATTTTGTTCCAAATCATTGAATTTTAACACTAGAAACACCGGACCAGTCATTTTGACTGGTCAGGTACTTTTTCAATCACATTTATTTCTTAAAGTTGAACAATTCTACCAAATATCAATGCATGACTTTCACACATCCAATGGAATCTTTATTTTTATGTATTCGAAATATGAAATTTTCTTTGTAATATTAAAGCGGTAAAGTTTCAAGCATCAAAACCGCGGTAGTTCTAGTGTTAAAGGCGTAAAGTTGTTAATGCTTAATTTTTAACATTAACGAAAAGTGTCGTGTAATTGAAATAACAAATAATGCTACAAAGGAGATGAAAAAAAAGGAGATGATTCAATTTTCTGCTGCTCCTACAAATATAATTAATTTGATTATAAATTAACCCACACCAATGGTGCGAGAGAAGCACGATTCTCAGAACAAATATATATTTCCCCAACAACTTGAACCTTATTCAGTAAGCTACGCGTGCGAAAACATGCTAGCTAGTATGATAAATTGTACTACTTGCAAAGTGCTCAAGCATTTGGCCTTTCGTCGCCTACCTTCAAAGGCATCGAAGCTGGTGGCAACGACCGCATTCCACCGATGTATTTACCGTTCCGAAAGTAATATCTGCTCTAATGGACCGTACACGATTCGCAGAATGTGACATTCCGGTGACACCTTCTGCCGGGCGGTCGGGGAAAAGTTTGGCGCTAGTCCTTGCCACATCCGGTCCGTCAACCAGACGATAGCAGGGCAGATGCAATCCTCGGAGCTGTCGAGCCCCAAACAGGCGTAAGAAAGGTCGTACCGAGCGTGTTCGTATCGGCAGATCGTCACCAGAGAGTCACGGAGCCAGCGGCGTTTCGGTGGCGTGAATAATGGAGGCGCCTGGTGGCTCGTGCGGTTCGGGCCGGGAGACATCGTCGTCGTTTGAAGTGGTTTTGTGTGTTGGGGAGCTTTTATTCGCACCGAAATCGTACCCGCTCGTAAAACGCAGATCAACTGTTGGGCCATTATCATAATCGGTCGTGTAGCTCGTTTGTTGCGTCGGCGCTGGTCGGGGCCCGATTTCGGAAGTCCTTGCAATTAAACCAAGGGTAGGGTGGCCATTGTTCGTCGACTCGTTTTGCCTGTTCCCCGTCAATAGCTGCGGGTGGCGAGCAGGACTTCGTACGAGTGTTGGTAGAGGTTGTAGACAACAAAGAGTAAGTGGAGAACAAGTCCTGCCCCAGGATGTCGCATGCTGTTGCACTAGCGGACAAAGGTTCGCCGTTGGTGCAGTGCTACAAAGAACCGAAGCCAACCGCTTTGATGCCCTTTCTCTGGGGACTTGGACCCATCCGCTACTCCCAATGAACGTTGGCTGAGCTCTCCCAGCCCATTGTCCAGCAGCAAAGTGGAGCAAAGTGGAAAAGGCAAAAATCACGAAACCGGCAAATGTGGGTCATCATTACGGATTCATGCATGTGAATCGATTTAGCTAGATCCGGAATATGGTGATCTCATGCGATGATGACTATAGATTGGTTCTCCGTCTACGTGAATATGCATGCTTTCCACAAAGCAGCTTAAACTTAATGCCCCTTGCACGAGAAGCGAAATAGTGAAAAAAGAAAGTCGCCGTAGGGAAATGGATGGCCATTTCCCGCAGTCCCAATGTTCAGGGCCAACGAACTTTCGACACATTCCCTCGGTCTGGTCATCTGGGCAAATCGTGGTGAAGGATTAGGATTAAGATGCCCCAAAGCGGTGCCCCGAAATGGAAAACGTATTTGAGATTGGCCCGCTTGCACCTCCCGGCCGCATATTGTGGGTCGGGTTGTTAAATCGGTGTATGAAAGTTTATTCATCAGTGAACTATACATAATATGGATCATGCACAACATTATCTTTACGATTTCTCTTGGCTATAAAATGACCAATTTCTAGGAAGACATAACAATCTGAGTGTATATTTAACAGGCGCAACATATGACCCATGGGTACGATAAACTTTGGCTCGTGTTTCATTTGCAATGATTGGAGCAGAAGGATGACATTTTTTGTGAATTAATATTTCCCGCTTGGGGAGAAACCACTCGGTGGGTTTCCAACGAAATGGTTCAAAGTAAAATCATACCAGGCGTAATTAAATCATTGTTTTGTTCATTCTGCCATTTATGCTTGTCAATGCAAAATCTGTCCAGTTGTAATTAACAACTTGATGTCAATATTACTCATGATTTTTATTGATCTTTTTTTCTATAAAAGATAACATTACACTTGGAATTTTAAACGGAATTTGAAACAAAATTAAGTTTGAAACAAAACCTATCATAGTACAATAGCTAAGTGGGGCACAATTTTATCATAATAATACTAATATACACACATATATGGAGTATACTCATGTAAATTATCTTTATATTAGTCCGACTTTTCGTTACATATGTTTACAGTGAAAATGCAAAGCAAATTATTATCATGGTCAATATTTTTCTACAACAATTGGTGAGTTAAAATCGTAACCGAGTTTAAGCTTTAAATGAAAGTCGCTTTAAAAAAGTCGCTCTGATATTTAGGACGTGGATCATTTATTGCCAATTCTTCTACAGTCTTTAAGAAACAGTTCAATAAGAAATACAGTTAATACTTTCCTCTACCTGCCATGTTAAGGTTATCACTAGGGAAAAACGAATTGTTTAGTGAAACGACAGTTGTATTTCATTTTTATTGCATTGCGTAAGTAAGTCAGAACTTTATACGAAGGCAATGGTTTGGGCCGATTTTTTGCCAACACTTTTAAAACACAATTTTGTCAGACAATTTCCCCGGCCCACACTGGGGTTTCTAATCACTCAGCAAAACTTTTATATTTTCACCGAATGGAAACTTTCCAAAGCGAATGTTCCGCATAAGAAAACCGAGACAACAGGAGACGGGGACGGAGCGACGCATGCATGTAATGACCCTTTTTTATTTCTAAAAAAAGCAACCCGAGCGATGACAAATTGCTTTCCAGCCCGACTTATCCATTGGCTTAACGGTGTGTGCGTCGGTGAAAGTTTTGAAAGCCTGGGGACAGTTTCTGAAATGTGCTTTTCTTTCCGCCTCGTTCCCGGGGCCGAAAGCAAGCCGAAGACGTGTTGTGTTTTTGTTGTTTTTTACTCCGGTTGTTTTGCCGACTTGCTGTCTCGACAACAGGTCCCAGGTGTGCAGTAAAGAAAAACAGGCTCAACCCGGGGGCTTCACAGGCGTGCCGGCGGTTCGTCCACCGTACCCTGAGCTCATGGCGTGCCACATTGTGTTTTCGTGGGCCTGGAGAGGAATATGCATGGAATAAATTTGTGCAACCCAAGCTCCGGCGGACAATACCATGCAACGAGAACGAGAAAATTGCAATATGGCCGAGAACTTTCGCATCCAGGCAATGGAATGATGAATGTAAATTACTACATCTGTTACAATTGCACCAGACCGTGTCTATCATTAACGGTGAGCACCGCAAAGAGAAACAAAAAAAAAATGTCATCCATCGGTGGCAGCACTGTTGTTACCTGCTACGGTACAGAGGTCTTTGAAAGCCTCCAGAATATGACAGGGAAAAGGGGAGAAAACGAGAAGATGTATTAAAAAAATAATAAAAGTTACCCTTCCGCTGACACTCATTACCATTCTACTAAATGGAGAATTACGGGCTTTAATGGAGAAAACCAGGCGCTTGTGATGACCGTAGAAGTTTGCAGTTTCGTTCTGAATAGTTACACGAACCCAGTTAACTAGCCGTGACGCTTTATGTACATACTTGCTCGGTGGATGATTTAGAACCATAGTAACTTGTTATTAAAATAATATGAAACTTTAGAATAACATAATCACGTTGCAACAATGAACTTTAATTTCTTTACTTTTATTTTTTTAAAGTCAAAGCAAAATATATAGAAGTACAGGGATTTTGGATAATACTTTTGAGTATGAAGAGGTTTTTAGAGAACATACCATGAAAATATGTATAATTTTATTAATTTCAACAAGAAAAGGACAACAAATCAAACCTATAAACGCACACATTTTAGTTGTGTCACTTTTTAAAAGTATAAAACAGCTCGTAACAATGTTACTACTTGAAATAACAAGGCATTGAGAAGAAGCAAAACGCTTTGCTTTGTAAAACAAATCAATCCGTGGGTTATCGTTCGTGGTTATTCCAACATTATACTTCTCCATTGTAACGCCGAATCAAATATGCCTATAATACCATGTTGATTGATTTTCTCGAGGTTTGCATATGAAATCAATTTGTTTGTTATCCTTCCGGATGAGCTCCAGTTGCGTACGTTCCGGTGCAGACATAGAACGTTTTATGGCCCTGTGAGTGTTTGTGTTTGATAGCGCGCCATTTTACAAACGTAAATGAAAATCTTAACAGGTCAAACTGATTGAAATGCAGCACGACGAACCGCATTCGGAAGGTGCTTCGTTTCTGCTTTAATGTACGCCGGGTTTGTTGGAACCCCGGGGAGGGGGTTTGCTTTTTGATGTATTTTCTTGTGCCCGAAAGTTTGCTGGATTTGGACGAAAAATCTGTAAGAGGGTCGATATGGTTGGCAGAGAATGAAATAGCAATGTTTTTGATGCATCCCTCCTCGTACCCGGGAGCGACGACTCGGGAATGGGTTCCGCGCGGCCGGCAGAGAAGACTAGACTTTGTGATGGAAAAGTTTCCCGTTCGCACAACTGATACCGTTCGGAAGCCCGTTAATTTGTTGTGTTGGGGAAGGGTTGGTAAAATTTAATAATCGTGCGCTTGAGTGGCGTCGGCAAAGCGATTGCGCTACTTCAATCGCTCGCCCCGGACCGAACAGTGCTCGAAGTAATAAAAATAATGAATATTAAAGAAGCCGTTAGCTGGCGTCTATCGGAACGCTTCGAGCGTCCGTGGGGCAGGAAGCTCCGTAGCCCGAGGGGAGAACATTGTTTCCCGGGGAAAAGGCTGCCCTGGTCTGAGACCATGGTCGCGTTACAAACCAGCGTAGAAGTAAAGCTGCTTAAGTTGGTCTTACGATAAATTGGTAGAAAAGTAACATGATATTTGAGCGAATCTGTTCGTGCAAACTCCTCAATCCTCTCGAGAGCTAACTCAATCGACTCCGGAAAAGGATGCTGCCGCTCGCTTGCGATGGTAATTGCGCACCGAGCTGCCGGTTCGCCGACGGAGAGCGGCAAAGCCCTCCTTGCGGTACGAAGCGGTGTAGAAATTTGTGGAATTTGAATGTTTTTCCACCTTCCTACCCTAGCGTTTTTCCCGGAGGACATTGAGCCCATCTTTCCACCCCGGGCGGGAGAGGCAACGCATAAAAAGCATCGCTGTCGAGCAAATGGTTCGACATTTTTATGGAACCGTTCAAAACATTATGCTTACTCGGCGAGTTGTGTTGTCTGGGGCGAAATAATTCCATCCGATTTACTGATCCCCAAATTCAATTATGCTCGTTTTTGGCCTGGGACCGAAGTGTGCACTTTGCCGTTTGCATTAGGTTGGTGTTGGTGTCTTCCGGCGAATACCTTTCCCAGACGCGACCACAATCGTTGCGGCCGTTCGATGTGTTGGTGCCCCGGGACACACGCGGCTTATCTCTTTTGCACTGGGGATGTCCATTTACCGTTACATAAATTATCGTTTTATACGAGTGCAACTTTGTATCGGGTTTGTGTGGGGACATTCGATTGCCTTTTTCTTTTTTTTTGGTGGGGTGGAGTGGGGCCATGTGGGCGGAAATGCAATAAATTCGCCACGACCGATACCGAACCTACGACGCATATGGGGTGGTTGAGATAAGTTGCAAATTGGCCGGAAATGCTTTCCGAACGCACGGAGCTTTGCTGGAGGAGTCGAACAGTCGCTCGGAATATGCATAAATAAATTAAATTTTATTACCTACTTTCGGTATGCGAAGAGTCTACGGTGACCTTCTTCTCAACGCAGCTCTTTATGGAAGCCTAGAAGTGAAAGGATTTTGTGTCCAAACGATCGAGGGAAATCGTTCCAGTTTCCAGTGACTGACGGTTCAAAGTACCGCCCTCGACCTTTCGAACACACCCCGGCTGTGGAGCAAATCAGTGGAAGCGCACTGTTAGTCTAGTACGGAAAGGATATTCTCGGTCCTCTTTTCCCACCTTAGATTGGTTTCTTTTATCCTGATTGACTTTGGAAGAAACTTTCCCTGTTGACTTAGGCTCTTCTTTAAACCCTATCCGGATTGTCTTTTCCTGGGATTTCTATGTTTTCAAATGGACTTTCAGTGTTAATCTTAATTAATACGGATAGATTTGAATGTACAATAACATGATTTGATTTACACTTGTGCAGGGTTCTAGCAATGGGACAGAGAGTGTTAAAAAGGTCGATGAGATCGGACCGACATCTTAAATAAATTAAAAATAAAGTCCAGGTTGAAGTATCCAGATTTTTGTTCTAGCCGCACACAATTTGGATACAATTCTAAAAACAGGGGCCAGTCTGTACACAGAAAATTCAAGCAACCTGAAGAAAAAACAAACTATGTTTTTGTTTTCAGTCAACCGGAATCTATAATAATAAACGTTTAAATTGAAGAGTATTTCTTTTGACGACCCCGATTTAAGTTATCAGAATTATGGCTCCCTGCACAAGTTGACAAGTGTCATAAATTTGTTATATGTTTATGACGGACGCTGGGGTAAGTTTCTAACAATATAAAATTAGAAAATGCTTTCGTTGAATCTTATTTTTATCCTTCAAACCCGGTTTTTCCTACAAAAGCCAACTGCTTATTGATTGAGTCACCACTCTCTTTTTTGCGATTGTTGACGATTGCCTTTATGATGATGATTGAATGAAACGCATTCATGCTTTCCATTTGCACGGGAGCGGCTATTTGCATTCCTATTTCCGGTCCGGCTGCATAATGTATTTGAGGTAATTAAAGTGCTCCTCAAACATCCGGACGCAGTTCCCCGTGCGAAACTTCTGGCACATGGCTCCGTCAGGTGCTGTCGCTTGTTGGAGAAATAAATATATGCCACGTGACAAACAGTAAGAAACCCTACGGACTCGCCGTTCCCGGTCGGATGCTGCTGAAATTGTAGGAACGTAGCTCATTCAATTAGAAAATAATCTTTCCACCTGGACGCTCGATTACTTCCGTTTGCCTCACTATTCCACATTGTGCTCGGAAAATGGTGCAATTTGTGACTGCGTACACTTACTTACCGCCCTCGGTGCGGATGCGAAAGAAGCGTTATGGTGGCGTTACGGTGCGGTTTTTCTCACGCCGGCTCCGGAACACAAACCTATTTATGTGTGTGCTAAAGCCCGGAAGTACGTGGCTCACCGTGCAATGAAGTGTCGGATGGAGAGGAAAAATATCTTTGCGTCTCGCGGCCTCCAGCCACCGAACTCCTCCGTGGGCTCCTTGGCCGGAGGGGAGTGTTGCCCACACTCCAGACTTGAGCCTGCCAACGCAGGGAAAACCGACGCACGAAAGTTCGTGGAAAACGAACGCACAACTGACAGCGCGTTGCAATCATCATCGGGGATGGAAAAACCAGTGGCAACCCGAGGATACCCCGCGGGGTGCGGGGGCAGTGTTTTTATGCCTCCACAAGCAGATCGGGCCGACGTGATATAGGATATATTTTCCATTTTAATGACGGCTTCTCGGGCCCCGCTGATGATTCGTGCGCACGAAAACTTTCTTCGCCTCCTTCAAGACGAACCATGTTCGTGGCCTGCGGGAGATGGGGAAGGTACAAGGGGGGCGAGTGAACCAAGCGACAGATTCGTCCGGACAGTTTGCACAGGTTCACGCTTATTGAATCACAAATGGAAGGGTTCCGGGTGTTTCGGTTTGTGGCCGGAGCAGGACGGGCAGGCTGCCATGGCGCGCGGGGGAGGAAAGTGGGCAGATCAATGCTGCAGGGCGTCAAGTTAATGCCGGCGGAATAAAAGCCGCCCCGTTCGGCCGATCCGAAAATGTTTCCCGTTGTGTTCCCGGGGCCAGGGACGTTATGCTGCTTATGGACGCTTTCCCCTTCGCATCCTCCTCGAGGCTTTCTTATTTCGCCATTTTAGATTTAAGGGTCGTCATAAAATCCTCCCACCTTTCTCACCTTCTCCCTCTCTCTCATGCCACACCTCCGCGGGCGCTGGCCGAAAAGCTGGCGAAAGGTAGGATTACTAGAATTTTATTACTATATACACATTCCACCCAGATCGATACGAACGTTTTCGGGGTAGAGGATGTTATTTGGAGGTTTTTTTATCCTCTCTCTACATTGTCCTCCTTTCAGACGAAGACGTTCCATCAGTGTCATGGCTGCAAGGTGTGCTTATCGATTTTAATGATTAAAAAAACTCATACTTATAATAAAATCAGAATATAAAGCAATAGGTTTTCCACGAGCGCTCGGATATTCGTGATGAAAAAGTGACAGGAATTGTTTGCAAATTTATTTATGCAAGCATGATTCATTATGAAAGCCACCGCGCCACCACTCGACACGATAAGTGCTTAATGGGTGTTGTTGCTCGGTGTCGCCTAAACAGATTTGTCGTATCGAATTTGGTCAATCCCCCCTTTCGGAAAGGTAGTAAAAGTCGGTCCACCAACCCGGAATGGTTGACTTAATCAGATCCGTCTGAGCTTTCCACTTTATAAATCAACTCCGCGCGGTTTGCGGCTGAAAAGGCTCGGCGTTCCGGAGCAGCGTGCTTAGGATAAGATTTAAGTGAAGATTCAGCCTCCTTTAACGACATCCAGCCGGTAATGGTTGCGGGTTTTCGGTGGACGACGTCCCCCTTTGTTCGGCTCTCATACGGCAAAAATCTGACAGCAATGGGCAAATTATGATGAGACGCAAATGGCCTCCGAAATGAGCTAAGAGGTGAGCATAAGCTTTCTACCACTTTATTAGGATAATCAATGTGCTCCTAATTTGAAGGGTACAACGTAAAGGCTTCCATAAGCCAGCGGATTCGATTTATTGGGCGAACGTTAGACTTCAGCTGCTCGGTTGAGTGAAGTTATACGGTGATAATTATCCTCCCATAGTAGGTTTATTGCTCCCTGGAGAAGACTACTTAAAGCTATTGATCAGGTCAAACTAGATGGGAACATTCCACTGATAGCCAATCCTTTTATCCCTTCCGATTAACTTTCCTGTAACTTATAGATGAAACTGAGTTCATCTAAGTAAAATTATGTTTATAAATTGCAACAACTGTTTCATGAGCGTTCAATTTTTTTGAAAATTTCATATTGAACTGAAAGTATAGACAAAAAGTATATAACATCAGGCATATAAAAAACTATACTGTGTTCAAAACAGATTCGCTAGTGTTGTGTTTCACTAAAAATTTAAATATATGGAAACTATATTTCTTCCGTATACAGAATTTTGATACGAAACTTTTTTTAGTCGTAATGGGATTGGAATATGCAAACAATCAATGATTTAAAACAGTTGAACTATTTTTTTTGTTTACAAAATATAAGCATTCGATGAACCAAAAATAATTGTAGATAAATTCCTGATTTGAATCAATCAATAACTTTGAAATAACTGTCATTAATTATTTAGGGTATTCATAATAATTTAGAACTTTTTTGTCTCGAGGGATAACGTGAGTTTTCAATATCTCCATTTACGTTTGTGATTCGATGTTTTTATTCAAGATTCAAGAACCACTTAAAATTTAGATTTAGAAAGATTTTTCGGTAACCATCCTTGATGAAAAGTATCAGGTGAATTATAACGTGGTGCGTTCAACGTAAAACTATTTCGTATCAGTAGTGGTCCTGGTCGTGAAGTAGTTACGACGGGTAACACGAAATTAAATTTAATTAAAAGTTGAAACCCCTTCTTCGCATGCAACTTAAACACATGCCTTTCACCTGACATTAACTAATTCGAAAATTTTACCATACAAACCAATGTGCTGTCAGAAACGTACAATCAGGATGTATACATAGCTTGCATGAAGTAATTTTCCCCATGTTTCCAAGTTGAGAAAGGTACGCCGAATGGATAAAAAATTATTTCGATCGACTATTACAATCAAGTTGGTCGAAAACACATTCAAAACAATCGTTGCGACCGTTTATCCGCGTTAGCGGAAAAACCCCCGTCAATCACTGCCTCTCCTTTGCCGTAACGAACTCAACTCGGCCAACCAACTTGTAATGACTTCCGAGCATAACATTCTGGAAAACAGTAAATAAAACTTCCCGCCAGACGATACCATGGTCCTGGTCGTAGTGGTGGTGGTGGTGTTGGTGGTGATAAATTGCATCGGTTGTTTGGGCGCTGATGGCGATGATGAGGATGTTAATAGTTGATCCTATTTCTTCTGCGACGGAAGCGAGCGCCGTGGGAAAGCGGCCCCGATGGTACCGAGTGCAGTTGAAGGAGATGGAAGGGGGTGCGCTGGGTGATGGTGGGTAGGTAGCGGGGTATCATTCGTGGTAAATGCGTTACCTAACCGAGCGCTTCTGGGAGTTGCTTCTTCGCGCCGTGCAGCTCCGTTTGCAGCGACGCAGTTCTCTAATGTCGATAAATCATCCCATTTTTCGCAAGATACAAGCCTGCCACATATACACCCACCGGCGTGGCACGCGTTTCTGAGCGAGTTTTCCTCAGTGGGAGGGAAAACGGAACGCACGAGGTTAACTGCAATCCGGGCAGAAGAAGTAGATAATCGTACAAACGGCGCGGCTTTGAACGGCCACCATTACGCAATGAACACTTGGGAACGATCTCACGGGAAATGGGAAAAGCAAGTAGACAAAGGTGTCCTTCGTGAACATGTGCCGTGAATTGCTGTGGCTGTATTTACATCCATTTCGGCGTGTTGGAGAAAAATCATTGAAGTGTAAGGTTGATTTATGGTTTACGCAGTCGATGGGCTTCCTTTCTTGTTTGGGATCCCATCATTTCCACGAGTTTCGGGGAAAGCTTCCTTTTTTGTGCTGCCCCTTGCGCAAAATGCAGAATGGTGGAAAAATGATGGTCAAGATGAAAGGAAAAGCTCAACCACCGAGTCGCAGCAACAGTGACCAACCCCTCAGCACAGTCGATTGATTTGCTCGATTCGGTTTGATAAATGTATTTCATTTATCTATTCATCGGACGAATAAATGCAATTAAAGGCAGCGCACCCCATGGAGACGGGGAACCGGGCGCGTAGTTTGTTGAAAAATCGCGATGGTTAGAAGCGATCAAGCGTACTTTACGATGAAAGCCAACCGTGTAGGCTCAAAAGGCTGTGGAACAACACTGAGAACCAGCGTGGAACTGGCAGATTCAACGGTTCGAAAAAGATATTTATTCCTATTGAAATGCAAATAAGCTTCGGTGTGCCGAAAGTTTTGGACTGTTCACAACCGAATCCATTTTTATAGCAAGTGCAATGTTTTCGTTTTTTGACATCGATCATAAAACACACTTTGCCTATAAAAAATCTGTAAGAATGAATAAAAAACTGGAAACAAATATATCGTTTTGTTGCAGAGGGCTTAAAACAATTCTGATAGTTTCGCTTTAAGAAATCATTGATTGTTCGAAGTGCAAAGGGCTTTGCGAATGAAAACATTTATTGTTTTGTCATTTAAAATGTGATAGACATGTTTTATTTTTCTCATGTTAAGATTGATTGAATCCGTTTTCCAATGGCGTATTAGAGATGCCAACATCTTGATATGCGAACGTAACAAAAGCGTTATCCTTGTTCATTTCAGTTTTAATGACAGCTGGCATTTATTGAGTGACGTTTGGTTTGTGGGAGAAAATAACGGATTTTTGAGTGAAAAAAATTGTGATTTAAAACAAAATCGCGATTGATTCTGTTGAAAGACTGAAATTCTGAAATCCGTCTTAACTGAGAACTTTCTCCTCCTTCTTTCTCTCTCTTTATATTTTAAGTATTGAGGAACAACAAGGTTAGGAAAATATATATAAAGAAAGTATATAACCCAAAAGGCGGTGGCTGTAAAAACAAGAAACATATGGTGAATGCTTCCCATGGTACACCCTAAAGTAACACATTCAAGGACTAGATTAATTCTTAACCATTGTGAAGTACATTCTTTATTTTGCACAGCTTTTTAAAGCTGTTATCTCGGGACACCATTTCATCTGATGAATATCGGAGATTGGAGATTATTTATCATCCTTATTGCTCTAATATATTATCATTTATTTTTTCTAACTGTGCGCATATTGTTTTTTGTATATACAGTTTAGTTTTCTGTATCTTATGCTTGCCATTTTTCTTACGTGATCGATATAATGAAATAAATGTAATTCTATCGGTTCTGTAATTATGTTTATATGCCAAATTATACAGCTCAAATATTGTGCAAATTTTAAAAACTTTACAAAATTTCCAGTACTTGCAAGTGAATTTTACACATGCATAAATTCAACCGAGTGCATCGGGAGCAAATGCCAGAGTAAAGCTCGCAGTAACCATGCGACCAAAGCACCCTACGTAAGTTTAATTAAGTGCAAGCTGGCGGCAAACTGGCATGCTGGAGTTTGCCTCTCAACGTGCCGGGTTGGTTTTTACACCCTTCAACATAGTATTTGCACTCAATTTTTCTCCTCGTTGGGATGCTTCACTGAAGGGGGTTAACCGTTTCCGCCGGGGTAAACTCGGGTGAGCGCACCGACGCATAGATGAAAGCGGAAGCCCGAGGAAGGAAAAACGGTTCAGCCTTCCCGTCCACGTCCAAGGGGACAGCAAATCGGCTTGGGGCTGACGTCGTCGTCGTAGCAGTAAATACAAACAGTTTTATTTGGCAAACGTTTGTTGTGATCCAGACCGTGTTTCACCATCCGTCCGTCCGCCTACCGTAAACCTTTCGAGAATAAAGGCTGTAGAAGACCTGACCTGTGTTTTTGCCCAGCGCCTCCAGCGTGTAAACGTTCCTTTTTGCTGTTCCGCCGCTTCTCGTGGGAAGACAGACGGCCCGTTTCCGTCCGGGTTGTGTCGCCCAACAGTTGGCGCTTGTGGCGGGGCTGTCTTTCCTAACGAGCTAGATTTGGCGAAATTGGGAGGGCATATTGTGTTTCAATCTGGCAGGAGTGTCGCGTTGACAACGGCACGAGTTTCCGAGCCCGAGCCGACTGTCTCCGAAATGTGTTTCAAATTCTTCGGCACTATTGGCGCTGATGGAATTTGATTCCTGGACCGGTTTCTTATAGGTCAAAACGAAAATAAAATAAACACTTCGCTTCGCTTAAATTAACTACCGCTGTGTTGAGTCAGCTATTTTGAAGATTTTTTTTGCGAATGCAGGTAATTTTCCTTGGAATTTGAAAAGCCTGACGTGAGAGCTTTACAACGTCAAGAGAATTCTCGTGGCTCATCTTGTTTGGTAGACATTTTTTTCACAAAACAACTTAAGATGACGCCTTGCCAGAGCCTATTTTAATAGAAAATTTCTGCGAAAAGATGACAGTAAAAGTCCTTGTCCAATATTATAGTTTTTTTTGTTGCGTACTTTGCTAAGTTTTAGACAATTCTATGTTGGTTGCATGACAAACCAGAATAGGTCAAAAAAAAAATCGAATCATTTAGATCTTCGTTCTAGAGTTGTCATCACGTACGAGGGTATTGAAAATGATTCATATTATTGTTAACTAACGCTAGTCAAAAGATATCTGATGATTGAGTTTCATTTGAGATTTTTCATAAATGTTTACACTTGGATAATATATTTAGAAATCTTGAATCAGCGTAGTGTTCACGAATTCATGTGAAAAGATTCACTCAACCGGCAAGAATTCTAGCCGCCATAGGCTAGGCTTTTAGAAAGTACAAAAAAATGTAGTTTTAAACATCGCCTCGTTTCACTGTCCGGCTTTACGATCCGTTCAGCTAGTCAAATCGTGAACATCCGCATACGCAACAGTTGCGCGTTGGTGAAAAGTTCTCTACATCACGCTCGGCTGGCCTAGTTTGTCCCGAAACGGACAAGGTTTTCGAGAGGATTGCAATGTAATCGCCTGCCCAGGACCGATATCGCTCCTCTTATCCAATTATCACAGTGGGAACCATTAGAGTTTGCATACCGACGGCCCATATTGCATGCTGTCGTTTAGACAACGCTCATCAGAATCGAACCGAGTCCGCGACCGGCTGCCAGATGGGGTGTCTGTTTTATTTCCCACGAGATTAGATTTGTTTATTTTCTTTTATCTTGTCTAGCTTCTGCTCTACCTCTGCCTCCGCCAGTCTGGGGGTCGATTACTATTGGTTTTGTGTAATGATTTTTTCCACCGCCGCCATTGTTTCCACCATTGGAAACTAAGAGACGTCAACGATGGGGGATATTGGCTGGGAAGTTGTTCTACTGATTCCGGGGACGGTGGTGCCAGATGGTGTGTCACCGGATCATGATTTCTATTAATTACGTCCGTTTCCGTCCAGCTCCCTTGACCCTCCCCCCCGCCCAGTCGCAAAACGAGACGTCGACCTTTCGGTTCGAAGAAACGTCGCACATCGTGCCCGGTCCGTTATGGGGTCATTTATGGTCCATATCGTCCTCGGCACGCATCGGCTTCCTGCTGAGACCTACGTCTCAAGGATCGCATTTTGGGGGACTGGCTGGATCTTTATCTAACGAGCCTAATCTGCGGTTGCCGACTCTCCAAACCACCGGTTTCGGAATAATGCTCCCCTGGGGGCTGCTCCGTTGAAGCGGAAAATCATCGGCCACCGGCCCGGGAACCGGCCTAATATATATTTGCCTAATGAGAATCAGGCTCTTCTCGCACACACACACCCAAGCCTCGCTTCAGGCTGTCACCTTCCTTTACCTTGTTTTTCTGTTTCGGCGGCGATAGGACGGTTCCGTGCTTCGACAAATTCCATTGGTCCAAGACAATTTGTGTCTCGCTGCGGTCGCTGCGGGGGAAAAGTGGCCCAATACGGAAATATGTTCGAACTTCGAAAAGCGCCAAATAATGAGTGCCCTAAGTTAGGGGGAGGTTAATTTTCTGGGTCAAGCTCGTGCTACATCCGTGTACCAGTGGGGTATTTTTAAGCTCCACGTCCTACCAACGCTTCGGAAACTCGCTGTTTTGAAATCACCATGATTGGGAAATGGGACGATGGCACGGATCGGCAAACTCAGGTATGTGTGTATATCTCTGCAAGGACGCTCGTTTGCGGACATCCCTCGCTAATAGCACCTAGGCTTTACAAATCGTCGGGGCCCAATGTCTCTGCGTGTCATTAATTTATGCCCACGGTGCGAACATATTCCCGCGTAATATGCGAAAGCGATCCCACTTGGCGGTCAGATCGGGCGGAAATGACGAAAGCACGGCTGGTTTAGGCTTCGATCGGCCCGTTAATAGAGCAGCAAACCACGGCCCACAGTCGGTGCCTAATGCAGCCGGTGTTACATCAAAGCACCCGTGATTGATGATGAGTGCATTGCCGTGGATTTTGCCCACCGGGCGCACCGTTAATGAGGTTGGGCTGAGATGCATTACCGATGGGAATGCCCACCTTCGTGGGATGGTGAATTTTGTGTGATTCTGTAATTTAATTCTGAATATAGTTTGATTTTTCGAGTGCTAGGAACAAATGGAATAAATAATTACGCAGCACATACTCTATTCGATGGAATACGTGAAACTTTCCTGATGATGTTCATGAGCCCTGGAGTGATATAACATTTTTTACAAACTAACTGAACCATTGTCCAAAGTAAAGAAGAAGTTCGATAATGTATTAAGCGAATTAAAAATATTGAAATTACAAGTAACATTTGAGTAACATTTCTTCGATGACGCCAATTTATCATCCAATTTATCGTAAAGTAAGGAATAAAATGCAAGAGTGCAATGATATGATGTGAGAGGAAACTATCGAAACACTAGGCGAACAGGAAAAAAATTTCTTGCTCAACGATATAGCTGAAAACTTTGTGAGGAAGTATACAAAAAATGCAAAATTTCAGTAGAAAAATGGCAGAGAAACAATTCTTCTATCAGGGTGACAGAATTTAGACAGAATTTACACCTGTTTATTAAACTTCAAAATTGTGTGTCAGATTTTCTTTCCATTTCATACATTATTTACCACATAAAGGGATTGGTAGGTGCATGCTACATGTGACATTTTTGGAGGCATAAAAACACCTTTCTTGACAAGGTACGGTTAGCTAATGGTAATTTTGATTATGCAAGTCGTAGTCAAAGTCCAGGTTGTTTCATTTCTTCCGGAAAAAATATGCCCGTTTCGGAGCACTACAGGAAATGAAAATGTCTTCTGAAGCCGTCATGGGTAAATTATGTTTCTCGGATGGATACAAGCTTTTATGGCGTAAAACGTGCGCCTCACCAGCAACGGCAGTGGAAACACTCACATCACAGTGGATGCACGAATAAGCTAATAAACTCGTATGCATTTCGAATTGCGATCACAGTAGACGGTTGCTGGTTGGGGAAAAGGAATGCAAACACGCATAAAAAGGGGAAGCGAAAGCCCGGGGAAACTACTACGGTTTCTGCGGTTCGTCTGGAAAGATTGCCAATTTGTAGTTTGCCATTGGAAGAAGCAATCCAATTTCGCCAATTTCATGTCGAATATGGTTTTCATGTCTGCCGTTTTTCTCTCTCTCTTTCTACTCCAGTTTTTTTTCCCACCCCAACAGGTAGCCGCCCCCTGGTGAACGATATTGAACGATGCAAAGGAAATCAAAGGCGAAAAGCTGCTAAGTTGTTGCCCTGCTGCCGCCGCGTCGCGTAGGAGAACTCGGCAGCTTCGGAAGGAAGAGCAAGGTGTAAAGAAAATAGTGACATTACATCCACGAAAAACACAGAAATAAACACGCCAGAGAAAGGGAACGTGGAGACGTGATCGAAAGAACTAGTCCACGTCTCTCGGCTGTCAGCGCGTAGTTGGAGCTTTCAATCAGGAACTTTTCGGGCGACGCCGCGCCGCCAGCAACGACGAACACCTGGTGCTCGGGCTCGGCAGCAGACGAGGGTTAAATGAAAATGTCAGACTTCGAACGGATAAGGCTAGTGATCCTGGGCGGGGCGGGCGTCGGCAAGAGCTGCATCATCAAGCGGTTCCTGTTCAAAACGTACTCGGACAAGTACCGGCCCACGGTGGAGGACCTGTACAACCGGGAGTACGACCTTGGTTCGGTGACACTCAAGGTAAGGGTGGGTGGATCGTCTCGCGGGAATATCTAGCGTCCGGTTGCATGCGATTGAAACGACTTCCCTTCCCGCTCGGTCGACAGGTCGACATCCTGGACACGTCCGGCGAGATGCAGTTTCCGGCGATGCGGCGCCTCTCGATTGCGACGGCCCACGCCTTCCTGCTGGTGTACGCGACCACGTCCGAGGCGAGCCTGGGCTGCATCAAGCAGTGCTTCGAGGAGATTCGCGAGCAGCGCGCCGACTTCCAGGACATTCCCATGGTGATCGTCGGCAACAAGTACGACCTGACCGCGTCCCACCGGGAGGTGCGCATCGAGGACGTCTCGGAGTGGGTCTTCTGCGAGCTGCCAAAGTTGAAGTAAGTGACACACAAGTCAACGAACAAGCTGAGACGCGTATGTCTTCCGTATCGTAGATGTCAGTTTAACGCGCTTCGCGACGCACTTGCCGTTGCCGGGGCGTTCTGCGTTGTTGGCAATTGGATGGAGTTGACTGTGTTCACAAAGTCAATTGTCCCCGATCATCCACGTAGATGATGATGCACATATGCCACTCGCGGGATGCGCTGCTAGTGCTTCGCTGGTGTTTTGCAAATCGATGTTTTACAACATTGTTGTCACATCGTTGTGTCACCGGCGTTTTAGTAACGATAGCTTGACTGGAAAACTCCCAGGAGAGGATTAATCTCGCCACAACTATCAGTCAAGCATAAATACTAATTAGTTTTCCACTTGATGACTCACTTCAGTACAACCGGCAACTTTGTCGTTCTGATGAACGAATTACATGCAGCCTTTGCATGCTCGAGTTGAATGCATTTTGTAATTAATTTCATATTTATAAAACTTTTCGGTTCTTCAACATTTGATACGAGCGGTTTGCGTTAGACAACTGTTTTTTAATACTAACTCTGAGATACAGGTTGTATGATTTGCTTACCTCTCTTGTGTAAAATTGTGTTCTGTATTTTCCATAAATTGGTTTCATTTAACATTTACTTCGTTTTATTTTATTTTTATTATTTTATACTGTTTACTGTCCATACTGTGTTGTTTATTTCGCTCTTTTGTTTTTGAGGTGAGATGAATTTTTAATTTTTTTTTTAATCAAATCAATCATGTTCCATGCTGTCACATTGTTTTCTTTTCATTTCGTATCTTTGATGCATTTAACAATTTTATCCATTACGCTAGTTTTGTTTGGATCGTTTCTGAATTTTTAATCGTTAAAACCAACCGTGCTCACTAGCAATATTGCAAACCTGTTGTCCTTGTTATGCTTGGTTTCAAATCAACCGTATATGATAATCCATGCCGTAAGCGTACTGCAGTTGCATGGATTTTCTACGAACTTGCCGGCATATTTCCAGTGCGCGCTGTTTGAAGGTAAATTTTCATAACCTCCAAAAAGTGGCACGAAAGTGCACTGCAAACGATTTCCGCCGAACAATTAGCGAAACAATTCATTTCCATATTGCCCCGTAGCGTCCTTGCCGGGGCTCTCCTGTACGGCTGTGCGATGCTTGGTGTTGATCCGGGATCGTGGTTCGTTCGCCAACCGTAGGTGTCAAGCCCCGTGGCCAGTGGAAAGCAGGGGTCCGCTTCAGGGGCCAAGCGAAGAAGATTCTCGGGCAAGAGGGAATCCAAGAGGTTCGCTAGTAATTAATGTTAATTGCATCGAGCCAAACAATTGTAACCGTGGAATGTTTGCGCACTGCTGTGCTGCTGTGGCGTACGAACGAGGGTTGCTTTTGTGTTTTCCTCCGGAAGGTAGGAGGCATTAATTTTTCCTTTTTGAATCCTACGATCGAAAGGGTGAAATATCAATTTAAAATTAATTTTTCTGCTATATCCTGTGGTGTTGACAGCAGAAGCTGCACGGTGGGTTGAGCCTTCGCCAGGTCGTTTATTAGTAGTACGAAAAACAACACCACTGACACGTTACATTGTCAGCGCAAAAGCAATATTCGTCCGGCGAGTGACAGGTTTATTCGGACGCCGGACTCGATGGTGGCACGCGGCGATCCGATTAAATATTTTGGCGTCCAAACGTGCTGACCATGGAAATTTCATCCAGTTTCCCGTACGGAATTATCTGCCACCGCGTCGACTAACGACCGACTCGCTGGGTGTTCGGGGAACTAGGCTCGTTGTAGTGCATAATGCCACTGGCTATGAATAATCCGAACGAATGGCAGTGCTTGAATAAACCAACGTTTGTTGCGGCCACCGATTGACAGCAATTATTCAGCTCGAAAAAGCACCCCCATAGGCATAGAGTGCTAGGAAATCGGTGTGGAGTTCGCTACCGCCACGTGCATCGGTGTTTAGCGGTGCCTGTTCGAACTACGATAAGTTAGAACATTTCAATCCCTTTCCACATGGAGAACACAAAAGCTGGTACGTGTTACGCACGCCAAGATGCACGGGCTGCATAGCCAACACATGTTCGTCCCCACGTGCATTAATCGGTTTTGTGGTGCGCTTTCAAAATCATTAACACACCTGCTTACAAAGCACGATAAGAACGAAATGAAAATGTTCCAAATTACTCCATCGAAGAAGCGCAGCATCCCATTTTCCTCCTTGTTCAGCTAAATAATTAGTTTTCGAACGAAGCTTCGTTTCATTGATGGGGGAATCAATTGTATGTGCTGATGAGTTTTTGAATGTAATGGCTTGGAAAATAACAACCTATTCAATACAAAGATTTGCTCGTTTGGTAGAAACGAACTATTAATTATTCGTCGTTTGTTGAACAATCGACTTGCTTGTACTGAAGTCATGAACAACTTTTAGCGATAATAACATTCATGCTTCATTGAGTTGGTTAAATTATAGCGCAAGGATACACTAATCACTATGTGCATTTGAAATAGAATAATTTTATTTATAAATCACTACTGGCACTCAATTAATAACAGTTTGAAATAATATGTATCACGATACTTGATAAACTGTATATCAAAACAAGAAAGATGTTCCTTAAACATTTCCCATAGCGATTTTTATTCATTTACGAAAATATTAATTTTTTTAATAATAATCCGGTACATAGTTCCCACTCATAGCACAAACATAAAAGTAATTACTTCATCAATGTTACAAAACGATGGAGGCGCCTGGTACTTCAATGCCAGAACTGTAGCGAAGGTACTTGAAAATCTAACCAATCCAAATAAAGCTCTTGATGAAATGCGGAACCCGGGTTACATTGTGTTCTTTTTAAAGACTCACTATTGCAATCAGTTGTTGACTTATCGAGCTCTCAATTTAAATCCTTCCAAAAGCATAGCTTTGGGAAACAAAAGCAGCGTACAATTTTATCAAACCAAACCAAGTTAATGGAATTTCCATGCACAACACAAAACAGGCGCACCGAAATATTGATAGACATGTAAATTTGGCCCATTGATTTCATTATTTTTCGATTTTTGAAAATCGCTTTTTAGTATGCAGGATTCTGTTAAAGGGTTGAAGTGCCTGTGCTCCATGTTAGGAGTGGCTCGAACCAGTATCTGTCCCCAGTGTTAGGGATGGCTGTAACTTCTGTCCTGGCACTCTGCCGTACGTAATCTAATAGAATGCGACGATCTGACTCTACACCAAATCCTGTAGAAGTGCTGAGAGTCCCACATACACATGTCAGAGACAAGGTTATAGGCCTTTCGGATTCTTGGTACAAACGACCAATCAATGCAAATTATATAATTATTTAAGAAAGTCTTTTATTTTGAGTTTTAGATTTTAAACCGATATAGGCAATAATAAAACTTCGATTACTTTAGGGAATGTGAGGGATCAAATATTTATTTAGATTGTACTAAGATAGTGATCCTCTTTGTATGTTAATTTAATCCGATTAAAAATGTATTATCACTGATTGATTTATAGTGTTTATATTTCTACAAAGCTCCCTCTTGGCGATAGCACCCAACGCTGAACCGCTTATCTAATTGTACCATCATCGGTGACGTTGCCAAATTGGCGTTTGACTAACTTACGACGATGGCGACTGATTTGCCATGTTCATATTTCAACGAGCCACCTACTTGCCCGCCATCGATCATCGTCCTGTCGCCCGCAGACAAAACTACCGGTTGGTTGGAGCGCGTCCCGCACCGGCGTGTCTTTCGCCGAATTTCTCGAAATCCGATACAGTGGCATGACAAATGTTGCAGAACTACACGCCCCTTTAGCATGGGCCATTTATTACGATAGTGCCGCCACGCTCGACGTAGACTGCTTGATAATGATAGGCATCCAGACGGGCTAATGTACCTTCGACGACCGAGGCAGGCACGACATTCGGGAAAGTGCCGGTGTCGCCACAGGGTTAGTTTTGGCAGAAACAAACTCACACACACACACACCTATACACACTAGATAAGGGCTGAGTTTGGAAAGTGACGGTTGGGCTGGATGGGACGGTATTCCGTGATTTTTCCCACATTTCTCCCGAGCTCGTGTTCAAGTCTTCCACGGTCGCTGTATGGTCGGCATCGAGTGTAAAGCCGGGAAACGACGGGCTTTCTCACCAGCTGCAATCCCAAGGAGACGACGGGAGAAGGCTGGAACGGAAGGTGTGGTGCGAGTGATTGATAAATAAATAAATCCTCATCCAAAATCGCGCACTTCACGCGAACGACTTCCACGGCTTTGTGGAACGGAACCCAAAACCCTGGCCGGGCTGTCGTCAGTTCGCTTCGCGACGGAAAGTGTTTTCCATGGGGCGTGCCGGCAGGCCGTGTGTGGCGGTTTGGGAGCAATTTTCCAGGCAGGCCGGAAGGTTGGAGGCGACACGTGAAAAGCGACAGCCCGGTAACGTGACTAAAGCCAATTGTGGGGGATAAATCTTAATTCAATCTAGTCTTGTGGGCTAACCTTAAAGGAGGTATTTTGGTGGCCGTTTGTTGGTTCCCGGTGTCGTTTCTCTGTTTACCCGGAGGTGTATTTGTCATACTTTTTCAAATTGTTTCACTCTCTGTTGTCGATGAGGCTTCCTAGCTTCCGAACATGTCTACTACCGGTACTGTTCTTCGTAGTGGATTTATTTTTCATTTTCCCTTTTGGTATATTATTTCAAATGCATGAGAAGGAACTTTTTTTAGCGCAAACATAATAAATCAAAGGGATCAAAAATCATCGCGCCGGTTTTGGTGGAATGGTTTGACAGTTCCCAGCACTGCACTGCTGGCTTCCTAAACATCCTTATTACCGGAGAATACACTGGAAAAAGATGGTACGAAAAGGTCGCTCAATATTTTTCCACCCGATCGCAGATACACCGCTCCCACGCACAGCGCACGTCAATATTTGCAGGGTCCATATCACACATCTTTTCTCGTTTCACGATAAGCGCCTTACATCCGGCCTGTGGCTTACAGCGATTGCAACCCACGGTCTTCTAAGTAGGGTTGAAACGAAATATCCGATTCGGTGCCAAGTCGACTGTGAGCGCCGGTCCCCCCCCCGTTTTTCCCAAAAATATGCAGCAAAATAATGAAGTCTAGCTTTAGTTCGACTGTGTTTGAGGGACGGAAAGCGTGACCCAATGTTTGCCGGTTTTGAGAAACTTTAGGGCTTTATATCTTTTCCTGGCAAGAGATTCCTGACGGGATTGGTGCAGATGCCCGATTGGTCGTTGAATTTAAACATCAATCATAGAGAAAATTTAATGTTGTTTTGACACATATCAGGAAGTGACAACGTCGCCCACTGGCACACGCCACATTTTTCTCAAGAAGTTCAAATTTGGCGAAGATTATGCGATGATTTATCGCTAGACATGTTGTCAGCGAATTAATTTACATTCGTGATAATTATCTTCAATAAATGACGGGCATACGGGCTCAGATAACAGCACAAGCACATCCATAGCTCGAAGGAATCGCTTCATACGATTTATATTTTATTCAGGGTAAAAGGTCAGATTAGTTAATGAAGAAAGATGGATGGGCTCGTTCGTAGCCAGCGTTCCCAACAGATAGGATTTTTCAAACAAGATGCATAGCTTCCGAATAATAAATAGTTTTTCACTGAGTAAAACATGTAATTGGCTCTCCATATCATTATGCTAAATTGTTGTGAAAAAGAGAAAAGTATGAGTAGGGTTCAGGTATCATTTCTTCTTTTTCCCGGCCGTACGGATTAATGTTCCAGTTTCCATACAATCAGTATTCACATGAACGTACGACCAAACAAGTTGTTTCGAAAGCGACCGCTTCGACAGGCAATAAGCGGAACTCATTACAGTTGCATAAATGAGTGCTTGAAAAGTTATGTTATAGGAAGTTGGTATGTACGATTTCGTACGAACAAGGCATGTTAATGGGAGTGGATTTTTGTTTTCGCAAATGTTTTGTATCACAATAAAACCAGACTGCCTTCATAACGGTGTGAATTGCACAGGAGTAAACAGGGTGCTGAAATCAAAACGGGATGGAAGGAGACTACTCACTTTTTAACGTAGTCCTGCTCTCCCTTTTTCGAAAACATAGGAGTTAAATAGCAAAAATAAAAGCATAAGCTTTACGAAAAAGAAAGAGACATGTATTACAATGACAATTAACCACACAATTGTTGATGATTTTGTCACATAACAACTGACTTGAAAATAAGATGATTATGTAGCTTATTTTTTCAATGGATTAATTAAAAAAGTCACTTTTAGACAAATTTAGTTTTTGGAATTATTTTGGCTTAAGCTCCATAGATGGTGAAATATAAGTGTAATGTTTTTACATAACAATAAAACTATCCTTTATTGGATTAATATTAGTTTTAATACATTCCATGGCATGTTAAATGGTTCAATTAGTTCAACAATATTCAATTTCATTTCACCGAATTACAAATGGTAACAGTCGCTTTAACATTTCATTGCACAAGCAAATTTCATTTCACACCGTTCTGTCGAAACGATTCCCTTCGCAAGTTCGAGGATAAAACAAAGGTGGCTGTGAAAATGTTGTCACCTCGCAAAAACAGGCAATTGCTTGGAAAATGTGGAACGTGCTCCGTAAATGTGTCCTCCGTTGCTGTTTCCAATAAGTACGACGTTTGCGACGCTGGATGCCATTTGCTTTTTCCACCTTCCAGCCGACCGTGCTTTCGGAGATAACTTCCGACTGATAACTACAAATAACGGTTATGATTGCCCGATGGCGTGATCGCTAACCGGCTGCCGATCGTTACTGGAGTGTGGCGAAAACTAATGCCCAGAGCTACGGGGGGGGGGGGGGGGGTCGTATATTTTTTAAGCTCAAATTCGCCACCGGCAAAAGTAACGATTTCCAGATACATGTTTCTTTCCTCAGGACAAGTAATAGGGCAAGGGCACATACGAAGATAAGGAGATAATCGTTCAGTTCCAAAGAGCTGCAATTGTTTTCCCCGGAAAGTGATGCACGCGAGCAACTTTCGCCATTGTGGGTGTCTCGTGACAGGGAAAGCGATGTCGTGGTCTAATCGCATCCGTTATAGAGTTCGCTGTTTTCGCTCTCTATTTTCCTGCATTTTTTTCCCTCCAGCACGGGATGCATTCTTTTCGCATCACACGAGCGTGCATCGGCATGATCTGTGCCGGGAAATCCGGTGACGAGGCGCCTGGGCACCGTTGATTTGATGCATCCCTTGCACGACATGGCCAACGTAAGCAAAAATAAAACTAAAGAAAACTCAGTGGAACTAATCGAATTTTAATTGCACACAAACACCCACACACAGACAAGACGAACACGTGGGCTGCCGTGGGGATGTAACCGGTTGTGTTTTAACGGAGACACCGACGAGGTTGTTTGGAAAATTGAAAACCTCGGTCACCCGAACGAAGCGCTCGGCCAAGCATCGGATGGCATGGTAACGGTGCGTTTGTTCATTTAGTTGGTCAGCAGATTTTATTGTTCCAGGCGGGACATGATTTAGTTTTCCAGGCATTTTCCACAATTTGCTGTCTGGAGCTGGGCGCCCGTGCGTATGGTTTTGTTTTGTTTTTAGTTGTCTGGGCGGTTTGGTAGTTTTTGGCTGCACGGTAAAAACCAGAACCCAATAAGCTAGACCACCGTCCGTCGTGGTTTTGGTAGTGCGCCTAATTGATGTTGTTGTCCAGCACACAGAAACACAAAAACAGTGGTTCACAAAATATGTTGCCGTGAGGGTTAGCATACGGTTAGCGAATTGTTCGGTTTTGGAGATACAAGAAAAAAAAATATATGACTAAATTGTAATATTTAAATTTATTTATTAAAGAACTTTAATTTAAACATTCTGCAACTAGGAAAGTTATTATGAATATACGTAGGAACCAAGCAAGAAATACTCTCTTGCTGTGATTTCCTAATCTTCTGTCTTGTTTGCTATCCTTTTTTCGTTTCTAGACCTCGTAATTTAATTTATTTTTTATGTTTGATCAGAATTTAAAAATCAGAATTTCAAAATTTGGTTATAAATAACTTTGTTTACAAGAAACATGCAAGAAAGCTATAAATCGATGTTACAAATTATGACTGTTCGTACAGACATAATTTTTCAAACAAACTTTATTATCAAATTGTGTATCACGCACCAATCTTTAGAATTTGCACCGGCACCAATTTCTTGAACTTATTGATTATTTTTATCCCTTTGCATCTAAATCTCCATCGAACACTCGAGCTTGCCTTCCAGAAAAGACCTGTCAACCCCTGGCATTACCCATTGTCTCAAAAACAAAAAGAGCTGCACCCGTTTATCATCACGTACGCAGTAGTTTTACATCCAAGCCGAAGCTAAAAGCACGAGGAGGAAAGCCACCACAAGGAATAAAAACTACAACTCCTGAGCTACGGCGGCGACGGGTTGAGATTAAATTCAGTGGTTTTATTTATTTGCCACCCTGTTTGACTACCCTTTGACTTCAGCGTCAAGCACGGCCCCTTGCTTGTGGAGAGCACACTCCGGAAGAATAAACTCATAACACCGAACCACGAGTCGGTGCGAAAAAGTGAAATCTGGCAAAGGCCGGATCCGTCCGGATACGTTGCATCGCTGGGCCTTCAGGAGTTCGAGGACCTCGAATTCTGGGGAAAAAATCGGAACAAGTGGGTTGTAAAGTAGAAGTGAAGTGTAGGCCACCGACATCGAACACGGAACAGGCCGCTCGAGGGGGGTAACCCGTCAGTCGAGGGCTCGTACGAAAAAGACGTGCATGTAAAAACGCAATATGTTATTCTGCATGCCTTCGAGTCTTCGCCGTGGAACGTTTGTTGTGCCTACGCTCTTCAGCTCCAAAACGAAAAACGAAAAGAACGGTTATTTGTAACGTGGCGTTTTTTTCAAGCCTTTTTCAAGCTCCCGAACAATGAATTAATTACAATTTTTCTCCATCTTCAATAACCCCTATGAATATTAAAGCCAGCCCCAAAGGGAATGATGGTTGGCAAAATAATGTAAATTTCGAGAGCCTTTCCCGATGGGGGGGCCAAGCGGTCTTAAGCCAGAAAAGGATGGGAAAGAAACATCCTCTGCACGGTTATTATTATCGTGTTGGAGCAGGCACACGCCATACAAGCCGCAGTTTAAATTGATTGTTTTAATCAGCATTTTAAAGATCACAGTGGTTTTCCACCGTTCAGCTCGGTGCGTCGCCTTCAGAACTTCTGAACTCTTGACGTAGAAGGGAACTTGGTTCTCGCTGGTCCAGGATGCAAAGCGAAAATCAATCGGAGCCGGTTGCCTTCCGAGGTTGCCTGTTCTGCCTGTTGAAGGGTGTAGAATTAAAATGGCTAAATTTCTTCATGTTCCCCCATTGGAGCACAGTTTTGCTTCATCGTCCCTTTGGGACACGTAAGGTACCACGGAAAGGGCTTCAGTTCCTGCTCGGAGAAGGCTGCTGAAAAGGGTTGTAACTGTGGGAAGCCCCAGACTTTTGTACGCCATGTCCCCAACCAACACTTTGCCCCACTTTCCTTTCCCGCCCGGTGGAAAAGGGAAGCGAACACCTTTAATAAAGGCCAGCAGGAAAAGGTCAACTGTTTGATTGGGTGATTGAGGTTGCCGCAGGGTCGGCACAAGCAGCGCCTCGCTTGATGCCAAACGGAGCCCAACTAATTGAATGTGTGGGCGAGAAGGGAAGGGGTGTGCGGTAGAAATTGCCTTACTTTGCATGCCCGCTGCGGAGCGAAAGGATTTTCCTTCCTCGGTGCTGCCGTCGGTGGGGACAACCGTTGACACCCTTTGCGATGAGCTGTGTGTTCATTCGGGCTCCCGGGGACCGTATTTTTATGAGCTCGATTCGAAACATTATTGAAGCAAAATGAGTCCGTCGATGGGGATAGAAGAAAAGACCATCGGAGAGAAACGGTCCCATGGCTTCCGCGTGTTCGCCGTGCTGGGCAACCGACAGAGTCATCCTTTTGCTTTGATCTATTTTCATACCACTTGTGTGTGTGTGAGAGAGTGTTTTATTTTTAGAACATTACAATAGAAAACAGAAGAACAGAAAGTGAAGAAACTTTTTCCAAAACACCGCCTTCATTCTGTCACGTGACGGTGGAAGTTTTCCGATGGTGCAGATTGAGAGCTTTAGTCTGCAAAGTTTTTCCACGGCAACGTGGGACGGATTGTGTAAAGCGGTGAGATCCTAGAACGTATATCCTGCTTGTCTAGACAAATGAAATCGAACCGTAAGGAAAAAGCAGGGGACTGAATGAATGTTAAGAGAAAATGCATGCATTTCCGTTCAAAAATGTCATTATGGCGATGTGTCTCATAAGTCCCTTTTCCACGTTAGCAACCTTTACTTATCGTTTAAACACCTGCCAAAATTACCATAACAACGGAAAATTTTTTATCGCGAACTCAAATGTTCAACTAAACATTTCAAATTCAGCGTGAGTAACAATTTAATAGTTAGGGATAAGTGCAAGATAATATTATTTTCACTGCCTTTTAAACGTAAACAAAAGACAGGTCGTTTTGCATAACAACTCGTTTTACGTAAGCGTGTAGTCAACTTGTTTTTTTTCCAACAGCTTGAGCGATAAAACTTTTTAACGAGAGCACACATGTTGAACTGATCCTTGTTGCGTTGTTGTTCGCTTAAAACGAAACGCTCTTCAGCGCAGGTGAATACGCAAGAGCACTAACCATTAAAAAATCATCATGCCACTCGAAATGAAACGAAAAGCTTACATTGATTAAAACCACCCTCCACAGACACACACACACCTACTTTTCTCACGTTCCAAAGCATCATTGAGCGTTGCGCCAGAACTAATCAAGCAGTTCGTTCCGTTCGGGATGTTCGGTGCAATCGTAAAAATGCGGCTGCAAAATGGCAAGCCAGTGGCTCCGGCGTCCCGGGAAACTGCGGACATTCGATGAACCCCGCCGTCCTCCACCCCCTGCTCCGTTGAGGCCGGACCCATTACGCTGTCTTTACGAGTCCGACTTCCATTTTTATTAGCCGACCGAGCGTTCGAGCCACCCGCTGCAGCATCGTTTCCGTCACCTACCCTTTTAGGACCGAAGGGGGAGGGGGGGTTGTTCGGGCAGGCGGGTACGGGATAAATTTGAAATTAATTTCATCACGCCACTCGGCCATCGGGACACTCGATCCGCGTGGAAGGCCTGGAGACCACTTGGGCATATGTTCGAGGCAAAATTACGAAAAGGGCTTTTGCTTGAAAAAGGTATTGTTTTTTTTCGAGTGTCCCGCTTCGAGTCCCACCGGAAAGGGTCTCTGGAATGCGGACGGCAATTTGTGATGAGGCAGGATCGTAAAAATCGATCGTCTCCGGCACCCTTTATTGCCCGCCCGAGCCCGGTCAAGATTTCCATGGGCTTGTTCGCTCTTCCGGTTCACCTGGCTCGCCGACCGTCCCAGGACGCCAGGCTGCCAATGGGAACTTTACGACCCACGTCCCGCCTTCCCCGGGGGAACACCTAGCGGGAACGTCCCGTGGCACGATTAGCCGGTCTCAATGGTTTTCCACTAAATTACCCCCTGTTTAGCTTCCCCGACAGCCTTCGCTTCGAAGTTGCTCGATGCAACGGCTATTTTGTGATCAAATGAATGGCCAATTTTCGTCCAACCCGCAGTGAAACGGGAAACGTTCGGCAGCGTCGGAGTGAAATGGCTACCGGCTAGAGGAGCTAGAGAAACACAAAACTATCGAGGTTTAAATACGGGAATTAAAAGCTTAGAAACACTCCGGCGTCTCGCTGATCGATCGATCGGAGGATTTTTTACTCCCGCTTGTCAACGGATCCGGCTCCGGCCTTAATAGAGACAGTCCTGTTCGCTTTTTTGTCCGAACCTGAATGTTTTGGACGTTAGGGGAACATGTTCAATTATGCACCAGCTAAGGAAAAATTATGTATTTTCTATCAAATTGTGAATCGTTTGAATAACATTATAAACTCACATTTTCACTTGCAGTATTTGTATTTTTCAGTTTTCTAGTTGTGAAATCGTGTTTTTCATTATTTATCATAGGAATTACTTTGTGTTTTTTTAAGGGCGTTGTTTTGTTTTAACGTTAAGCTACTCCTTCTTGTTTGCTTTTAAATGCTGTTTAATTTTATCTGAAGTAATGCAGTCGCACATCGCAACATGTAAAAGTTTAATTATTTGACATGTCTGAAATATAAAAAAGAAAAAGTAAAGAACATGTACACCGTTTTTAACACAATTTGCAGCAAATTTTAAAGTGTTATTCAATTCACATGGGGTAAAATAAAACAAGTTTTTTCTCCTACCGATGCATACGACCACAATTTCTCCTATTTCCTCGACGCGCCGGTTCGATACTTTTATCTTCACTCTCTTTGCTCATGGTTTTATTTTATTCTTCGTTTCTCTATGTTTCTCACCCTTACACTCAAAAGGGTAAAGGTGCTGGAATGTTCGGCCAAGGACGATTACAATATCATGGAAATTTTTCGAACGTTTGTGTCACTGTCCCGCATCCTGCCGGCGAACGGAAGTGCCGAGGCGGGCACCGGCCTCAAGCGCCGCTCGTCCGCCTACGTCAGTGCCAGCAGCAAAGGTAAGGGAAATTTGCTGGATCATCGACGTGAAAAAAAAAAAAACAAAATTAACGAAACAAATTATCCAGCGCCGGGGAACGACGGAGCATAAAATTATGTAACATCGCGCGCCCGCTCACCCAATCGCTCATTAAGCACACGTTCATTATGTTGCCGCTCGAGTCCGCATAACAATGGCCTACTAATTTGTGGTTCATTTTATTTTTCAACCCCTTACCACGCGCAGCAAAATCGAGAATCGGAAGTCCGTCCATTGGAGGTTGTGAGAAACCCAAAGAGGCGTCGTTCCTGGCCGCATCCACGTCGGAGGGTACCAGCAGCGGTGGGGGAAGTTCGAGCGGTGCAGGAAGTACTGGTGATGCCAAGTCTAAGCCACGATCAAGGTAAGTAGAAATGCGTAAAGTGTACAGCGGAAAAGCTTCTTATTCGTTCACCTTCCGTTTGCAGATCACTCATCCGAAGATCGTCGAGGAAAACGAAGCAACAGATCCAGAACGCATCCGGTGCGGAGGACTGCAATATTCAATAACTTTGGGGCCGGAACGCCGACAATGGCAACAGAGCCGCAAAGGAAATCCTTCATAAAAACGTCGTCACCGTAGGATGGAAATAATAATCGAAACCAAACCATTAGGACCCACACAATTTTGGCTGTTAACTTTTGGCGAAAACAAAAGAAGAAATTAATCGGACCCGCTCTAGGCTGGTTTGCATCCGATTGATGCAAGTGCACTCTACGGTGCATGCAGCCCAATATAATAAACATTACATTGAATTCAAACGGAACGACGAGGAAAATAGACCGGGTAACGATAGGCGGAAGGAAGTCGTAGTGAAAGATTGTGATCCGGTACGAGCACCGGAACGGTAGGGCGGATGAAATTATATTAATTGAACCACGGAAGTACCGGTATGTGTGATCCAATACTCGGATCGAAGCCAGTTAGTAGTGGAACGAAAGTGGACGGAAGCGAGCATCATTTGAATTTGGTGCGCATTGCAAAGCGCGAATCGAAATTTTGAGACACACCTTTTGGGAGCGGGTAGGAAGCGATTGTTTGTAGACGTTGTTGTTTGTTGACCATTTGTTGACCATAGATGAGGCAATGACGGCGCGGGCTTAGAATGGAGGTAGCATGGTTAAATTAACACTTTTTTGTTAACTGCACCTTGATCCAGTTCAGGTTGACATAGAAGTTCTCCGAGACACATCCGATGTGGACGAAACAAAGCACAAAATGAGATAAAAAGTAATCTACATAAGTGCAGCGGTGAAAATAGTTGTTATCACAATTGGAGCGAACCGCGATGTGTAAGCGATAGAATGGGAATGGACCGGAGCGTTTTCCCGGAGCTGTTGAGGAAACTGAACGAAACGTCCTGATTGATAAAGCTAGATCTATAGAATAGCATACAATCAAAGTAAAGCTATGTTACTGATCTTGAAATCGTTTTTCACGTAGCTGGAAGATCGGTTAGAATCTTGTATAAAGCAATAATTTTTCCGTAGAATTGGGATCCAATGTTTGAAAATAAATCCTAGATAAACCGTTCCTATTCTACACTGCGCGGGCACACTTCAAATGAAATCCATTTTCAAATGATCTTCACATACCGATCATTTTGCTGTAACTAAAGAGCTGCTCAAAACAATTATTAAATCTTCGATATACTTCTAGTGATCAAACTGAACCCGATTTGAAAAATCGTAACAAACCTCCACACCGGAAGCAAAAGCCGTTCCATTTATACCAATCTACCTTACCGGAAGCAGAAACGACTTCTTCTCGTGCAATCTATGTATGCACTCGTTACGGAAAGTGACGTGAAAATGGGTTTTTTACGTGCACAACACACATCAAATATACTTACACATTTACTAAATGATCTCTATGACAAATGGCAAAACATTTCCCATTACTAGCTACTATCCCATAAGGCTATTTTTGGGGGATCAATATAGTAAAAGCTCAAATGCTGCTCTGCAAAAAAAAGATTTCTTTTAATTAATAATTTCCTCTTCGCTTCTGTTGCTTATTTGGGTGGTTAAATGTAAAAGTTCTACTCAAATCGTTAAAACTCTAAAACGAAAACCCAGGAAAAGGCGCTAGTTTAAGGAGGAACATTTTTCGACATTAATAGAAAGGTCCTCATAGATACGTGAACATGATACTAGTCCAAAACGAGCTGAGCTTAACCATTTACAAACCATCAGTCCAACGCTGTGTCTACCATCTAAGTACATATGTCGATGTCGCCACGTGCTCAATTCACTGTTGAAATTCAAAGCTAGTTGAGTTTATCGCATTCGTAGGCTATGGTGATTCTTTCCTTATGGTTCTCGTGTTATATCACCATTAGAATGCAAAGAGTGTAATGATTTCTCCTTTTAATTTGAACGTTTTCCATTCACCGATTTCCGACACTCCACGTTAGACGCCTAAGCATTGGTTTGTGTTTAGCATAGCATAAGCAACTTCGTAACGATAATGTTTGATTCTTAATAGAGTAACTAAAACTAAGCAGAAGAAACAAGCAAGGGTATAAGTAACGTACGGCCGACATCACAGGCACTATTTTGAAACCAACCACGAGAGACGCGAGTGAGAGCATAAGAAAAACCCCCCTTAAGGGAAACTGCATTGAAGGCGATGGAGAGGCAGTGTTTAGGAAAGCGGTTGACACAAATAATTGTAAAATGATTTGTCCATTCGCCGAACCGAAGGGCGGGGGCAGAGACGTTGCCCTCGGTCTGCCGGGTTTAGCAACACAGGATATCTTATGATGAAAGGCTATAGTGAAAAAGTAAAATGCTTAATCTAGTAATGTAGTGTAATCACACAAACAGACACACAAACATACCCACTCAAGTGGGCCACGATCTCGTCTGACTCTCCTTCGGGTTGGCATTTTACTTTTTGGCTGGCACAAACCTGGTTGGTGCTGGTGCAATGTCTCGTCGTATCGATGAACCACAAAAAAACGGGGGAACAAAACCAAGGAGAAAAACCACAAGGAAGCTTGGAAATATCTATCCATTTAACGAAAAAAAAAACACGATGGCGTAAGGCAGCCTCGGTTGCAGGGACGCATTAGATGATATCGAGCGAACGATTTTATTTCCATGAAATTTAGCTTGTACACACTTTTTGAAGCGGTTTCGATCCAAGATTTCCCTTTTGATTGAATTATTATTTCTGGTAGCGAACGCGAGCGAGCTGAGGTTAGTGCAGCGTTATCCTGACAAAGCACTGGAGCAGCACGATGCTAAACATCATGGGCATAACATATCGTCATCGTTACATCAGTTATTGTTCGTACGTTGGAACAGTGTTTTACAGTGTAGGATGTTTTTTCGAGGTCCGAAGAGACCCTTTTTGTAGGTGGAAATAGTTGAGGAAAACTAACAGTAGTAACTTGCAACCTGCAATGAATGTGATTATCAGTTTTCTACGTCGCACATCAGACGCCCCTTACTAAGCGTTTACTGCATTTTCCGGTCGGTTGGGAAAGTCTCGCGCACGTTCTTCCTATTCCTCGCCCCCCCAAGTAAATGCACAACGTTGTAGGCTCCCACCCGACCATTCTGCCCCAAGATCCAGCTTAATGTCCTGCAAAGCCCAGAGCTTGCACAAGTCAACTGTACGACGAATGATGGTTGTTTGGATGTTTGTTGTTTCGAATGGAATTGGTGTCCGTCTGGTTATTTTATGTTTGCTGAACGATCTTGGCTGTCCATTCTCTAGCATAGCTGTCACTAGCAACTAACTCAACGTTAGCCGATAATAAACTAACATAGCAATTAATCAAGGATGTTTAGGTAGAGTATAAGCAAAGGGAGCGAAGCAGCTCATTCAAGTGGACCGAACCATCAAGGCCAGGAACCAGACTCGAAATGACTTTGTTGTCGGTTAGAATAGATTGAAGACTCGATTAAAGTCACAGACCTCCAAGTCAGTGCTCATAAAAGTATTGGGTAACGATTGGGTTCGATTGGGTGAAATTTTAAGATTAACTACCCACTTAAGCGTGAACGCTGATGCTGCACAGAACCCGTGTGTGTACGTTGAGTAAAATGGAAACCCATTGGAAGGCGATGCTAAAAACACAGGCAGAGCAAACCGTTACTTATGAGAAATCAAAAACTAAGCAGAAATTAAAAAAGTGTTTATAAATAAATAAGGTGGCGGCACCAGGCGGGAACTCGCAGCCAACAGATGCATTTGTAATGTGATGGTGCGGTGGAATGTTTCTTACTAATAAAATGTTTCGATTATCCTTTCCTTATACAATACCGGCAGTGTTTTCATTGAAGTTATCCGTTATAAATTTGACCCTACCAGGTGCCTTTTGTATCATCTACAAGTAAAAAATTCATAAATTCATGTTACTTTTACATACTTTTAACAACATTTGTGAGTCGATCATATTGGGTACGATTTAGGGCACCAAAATTTACCAACCGTCAATACAAAAAATTAAAATAAAGTTCGCTGTAATTCAGCGAATAGAAGGCCTGTCAAAACAACCAATTAGAATCTACCTCATTATTCTCTATCTATCTTGAAAAAATCGAACCGGTTGTACCGGTACCGGTTCGAGCAGAAGGTTGTTTGTGTTTGACAAAATCTATTTAGTACGAAAAGGTGTGAAAAATCAGTCAATTTTAATGCTGAAATCTAGTGCGCTCGAAAGTTTATTTTAGAGCACCAGTTTGTTAGTTTTGTACTGTATAAAAGCAGTGTTGTTGTTGAACATTTTCTATCCGACGTTTGTGTTACGATTAACTGCTAAAATAGAGTTTTATCGATTGTTATTGCTCGCCCAGCCCAGTGTTCTATAAACGTGGTTCGTTCTGATTCGTCGCAATTCACTGCTGCTGCCCGGGGATCTTCTTGGCAACGAAACAGTGGACTATTTTATCGGTAGAATAAACAAAGTAAGCATTGGTCGAAAAGGTACGGAACAATCGAGAACTTTCGCCGGGTGCACATGCATTTCACGCGTTGAAGCCAGCGGTGCAGAGTGCGTACGTGCGCGAGCCGGCATTTTGCTTTTCGTCGTGCCGTGCCCCCCTACTAGGGGTACTGCGTAGTAATTGACTTTTTGTTTTTCGCCGTTTTCGCTGTCGCAATCAGCCAATTGGCCTGCACGTCTCTGTGTGTGCAAAGTGTGCAAATCGGGATTGTGAGATAAATAGCGCACACACAGCCCCCACATCCAAGATGTCGACGAAAGATTTTAATCTTTCGCGAGACGAATTCCGAAACATCACACGGTGTCTTGAGAATGAGGAGTTTCGCGACCTGTTTGCCGACTACTGCAAGGATCTGCGCGACAATCGCCAGCAGTACGAGGAGGAGCTGGCCATCCTCGAGGCGGAACGGGGGTACGACGTGAAGTTCCTGAACCCGAAGCCCGGTTATGTAATCAAGACGGTCGTGGACGGAAAGCGGAAAGGATTCATCAACGTGTGCCAGTGCGAGCTGGTGCAGAAACCATCGATCGTGCCCGGCAAGTACGAGCACGAATCGAAGGCCGTCCAGTGGAACATCCCGTACGCACAGAGCCAACCGCGCCGGGACTACGACAACAAGCGCATCGAATGCATTGTGTACGACGTGATGTTCCATCCGGATTCGCTGGGCCTGGCGGCCAGAAATGACCATTTCCGTAAGCTGCTGAACGATACGTCGCTGGACGCCGTCGAGGGGGCGTTCAAGGTGAAGCTGGATCGGGCTAACTTGCGCTTTCCGAAGCTTCAGTACAAGGGCACCCCGAGCTGCACGGTGATGCGGAACAAGAAGCCAAACTTTGACAGTCTGCCGAAGGATGAGTTGTTCGACAAACTGCTCCCACCCATGCCGACGCCGGCGGCGCCGACCAACAATAACATCAACGGGTCGGAAACGAAAAAATCGAAACCGAACGATGGACCCAAGCGGGGGACGGTCACGGAGGCGCAAAACAAGGAAAACATCCAACGTTCTTCGGCCAGGGGCTACACGACCCCGGAGTACAAAATCGTCCAACGCCGGGACGTCGAGTACGAGGAGATGACGCACGAGCTGGACGCTAAAATCGATGTAACAATTCCACGGGAGTTGAAAATAACCATCACACTACCACTGCTCAAGTCCGCTGCCGAGTGTACGCTGGACGTCACCAAGGCAACGCTGTATTTGGTGAGCGAAAAGCCGGCCAAGTACAAGCTCGAGCTGAAGCTGCCCTATGAGGTGCGGGAAAACGAAGGCACGGCGCAGTTCAACGTGGACGCAAGGACGCTCACCGTGACGTTGCCGGTGCTGCGAAAGCGCCCCATTACGCTGCAGGATATAAACCGCGCCAATGCTCCCGAAATTGCCAATGTCGGCAGCACCCAAGTAAACCAACCGACATCCGGAAAGTTGATCGAGGAGATAGAAGAAACGTCGGGTGGCGCCCCAACCGTGGCCAATGGAAGTAAATCACCGGCAAACGGCATCACGCAACCATCGGTGGTGGAGGCACCGAGGAAAACGATTTTCCCCAAATTTTCAGTCAACAAAATGGAAAACCTTTTCGCGTTCACGCTCAACGTGCGCAACGTCGATCCGGGCACGATCGAGCTCGATAGCCGCACCGACTCGGTGCACTGCCGGTTCTCGAACGTTGGCAATGGGTTCTTCCCGTGCTACTACGTGTTCTTTGTGCGCTTCCCGAACGCGCAGGTCACGGAGGTGCAGCACGAAGAGTGGGACAACAATCTGATCATCCAGGTGACGCTAAACACGGCGTCGGTCGCATCGTACCATGCCGGGCCGAACGAGCACGACACGGTCGAGTACTCCATCATGGAGGACATCACGGATAAGATAAACAAATTCGGGAAGGAAATAGAAGACGACAGCCTGTGTATAGCGGTGGTCCGGCAGGAAAAGGGGGCGAAGGCGCGTTCCGGTGGGCTTTTGAGTATCGAAATCACGAAAAAGGATATCGATCAGCAGGAGGAGCCGCTGGAAGATGCTGGGGGAAAGGTGAGCCGCGCTGAACCACCTTCCGGCACCTCGGTGGACGAGTGTGACGACAAGGAACCGGAGACGGAGGCGCAGGCCCGGGCGATGTTGACGGCGAAAAAGAATGGTCGTAAGAAGAACAAGGAGCGATCGCTGTCGGAGTCCTTCTGCGACCAACTGAAGGTGATCGTGGAGAACGAACCGGCCACAACCGGCAATCCCGGCGAGCCGTCGGTGGGGAAGAACGCATCGGCGGGTATGTCACCGGCATCGAAAGCGATCGATGCGCCGGATGCGAAAACGCGCAAGTTCCGCAGTGTGTCCGAGTGCGTGGAGTCGTCGGAATCGATGCCATCGCTTGTGCGCAAGTATAAGGGCATCCTGAAGCGCAGCTCGTACGATCGAAGCATCAGCGAATGTTCGTCGGTGGACGATCTGGGGACGTCGGTCGAGATGAGTCTGCCCGGGTCGATGGGCGAGGAGTGTCGGAAGACGGTTCGCTTCAACGATGCTATTCGCAAGCAGATGTTCAGGTGAGAAAAACACTCGCGGATGAGGCACGTGGACCTCAACGAGCCAAAGCTAACTCTTGTACCTTCCCTATTTGCAGATCCAACACGAGCATTCTTGCCATGAAGAAAAAGTCACAGAAGAAGAAAGAGCTGAAACGTCGTGCGGCGGCCCGTCGTATGAGCGAAGGGGAAAGCACTGATAATGACGAGAAAGAGCTGGTAAGTCTGAGCAGTGGCGGAAGCACCATAGCGGCATACACGCTGTTGTGCTGTTGATTGTTTGTGCAGTGCGTTTGCGACAGATGGTGTTTTCTATTTGCTAATCGCGTCCGTTTGCGCATCATATTGTATTTTTATTAACAGCATCACCGTGATGATGACGATGACGATGAGGATGATAATTGCTTGAGCAGCGATCAGCATGACGAGAAAGATGCCATGGAAAACGATAGCGGCGTATCGTTCGACTCCGAGTCGGGCGATAAGGAAGCCGCGGTGATGCATCAGGCTGCCAGCAAGAGCAGGAAAAACAACAACAACAACAAAAATAGCAAAAACAACAGCAGCAACAACAGCAACAACAACACCAACAACAACAAGGGCCCCAAGTCCGGCAATGGGCTGAAGTCTGGCGGCGGCCAGCGACGACCATCTGATTCGAAGAACATCGAGTTTAAGAGTGATATGATTTTCGATATCGAAATGTGAAAGTAGCTGTGCGTTTTGATTTGAACGAGAATCTGCAGCATATTATAAAATATCGCGCGTTATCCTACGGTTAGTTTTAACGGCACCATGCGCCATCCCTGCAGTAGAGTAGTGTACACGAGTAGTACGGATAGTGTTATTTTGAATAAATTCGCATCATTCTTTAACGAAACATTCATTCAATATTTTTCTCCAGAAGCCAGCAGTTTGCGAAAGACGCCCATCACAGTTTTAAACCGGTGTTGAGATAATGGTAAATAACTCCTTTTTATATTGCATTTCAGATTCAATTAGAATGTTGGGTTTTGATGAAATAATTTGAGATATTCTTTTAAAATGAAGGCAAATTAGGTCTATTAGGGTTCGTTATATCAATTAATGATTAAGTAAATCTCTACATTGAATTCTTGTAACATTGAAATACTGTGGTTCTTCAAACAGCTCAGACCAAATTCGGTAGATTGCATTTAGATGACTTAGATAGTTCTCCCATTGGTCTCCTCAAGCCTTTTAGAGATGATCAGGAACAGGAACAACCTATCAACACCTGCATCTGTTTCTATACTCCGATGGATGTATTCTAGGAAAAATGATTTGTTAAGGGATTCATATTCGTCGAATACTGATGCAACATTGAGCCATAAAATAATAGTCATCTTGAATTTTACTTGCATCATGACGTCTACGTTTCGCGGCGTAGAAGTAAACCCAATTCTTTGGCACATACAGAAATTTGTTTTAACACATTAAGGAACTTGAAATACCTGATGACAACATAATACAATGACAACATAATACAAGCCGTTTCAGATTATGCTGGTTTATTATGAAGTTGGATGGTAAGAAACGATAGTCTTTTTCTTAGGTTTATATGCACAATTTTCACGATTACTCCGACCATAAAGGAAATAACAACAAACAACCAAATGGCTGCATTGGTTTGGAAGACAGTTGTATGGATGATGTGCGGAAATATTTTTAAAATTGACTATTTGATTTTTCTTATATTCAGTTTTATAGGATTGTTTTCTAAGGATTGTACAACAAATGAATAGTTGATGATTTTGTTACCAGCAAGTGATGATTGGTGTAGGTAGAAAGGTCCCGATCATTCATATCCCACTCAAACCCAACACAACGAGCATCGTTTTGCAAGCAGCCAGATTAATCGAAATTCGATTTGTTTTATTTTATGAAACTTAAACCATAAGATTTTCCCCAATTTCAAAACCACTTCTTCAAACCCACCGACGGTTAACAAGCCGAACATTTTAATGTTTCCAAAGTACGCGCCCAAGTTACTAACATGAAATGTGTTTGCCCGTGCCGTTGTGTTACCATCTTCTTGGCCAATTGTTGATGCTGATGAAACGGAAACCATGCAACTTTTGCAAGATAAACAAAACTTCGGGAAAACCTCCTACCCGGGTCGGCGGGTCGTGTGAAAAAGTTTTGACAAAATCGCATGCACGCAGGTGTATCTGTGTGGGTTTATGTTTCATATATGTATGGGCAAGTGTTTTCAGTTTAGGCGGATCAGATTGTTTTTACGGACTCGGGCTAAGTAGGTAACTTTATCTTTCGCAAACTTCCTTCGTTTCGCTATCAGGCCGCCGGTCTAAGGCAACATGGAACGCTCAGAGCGCCGGATGTCATTCTCAAGCAGCATTTCAAGCTGTCTGATATACGTTGGATTTGAATCATCAACCTCTAGGCATGACCTATTGTTTAAGGCTACCGAACCGCTTAAAAGCTTATTTCAAGGTCACTAAATTTCAGAAAAGGTAAGAGATTTTATAATAGTGTCAATCAAAATATAACAAAAATAATACATAAAGTTTCTAATATTGTTCTAAAATGTGTGTTTACAACCTACTTATCAGGCTTCAGATCACTTTGGAAAGTGTGCTGATAACTTTTCGCATTTTATGTAAAACAGTAAAGATTACGATAAAAACTTTTTATAACAAAAGAATTAAAGTAAAGTTAGTATGTAAACTTAATACAAAGTGCTTAGCAAATTTTATTTTTAGGATCTTAAAAATAATGAATGAATTTATATTTGTTCTCATAGAAACATCTACAAAAACCCAAGTTTCTCCAAGACTCACATCGCTTCCTATGGTAGACATAAAAGTATGCTAACATTAAATTAAAGAAGTGTGGAAAACCATCTCATGATAAGCTTGGAAATTGACTGCAGTACAAACCAAATCAAACCAACCTGAACTAACACCAACGAATATTTTGTGTGTCCTTTTAATCTGTAAAATTGACTGTTACTGTTTAAGAAAATTTTATTTATTTGTTTATTTCTTAATTCACTCGAGGCAAAAAACAATTAATCAGAGTGCTTTTTGTAAGCTGAAAATGAAAAACTCGAGCCTTTGAATTCTACCTGGTTCGGCCGTACTAGCCGCCATCTCAAGAGGATCGAAAACCGGCACGCACGTGCAGGTTAATTGGCGTAACCACGGAATGGCGGGGAAATTATTCATCTCCACAAAAAAGAGCACGCCGCGGCTGGAAAACAGGAGTCCGGGCGGAAATCCAAATCCAGTTGCAAGGAGAAAGAACACCGAAAGCGTTTGCTAGGAGCATCAAACCGATTCCCGATCGTTGTTCAGGCGCACTTTGGAGTGAGCGGGACGGCACGGAAAAGAAAGGAAAGCGAGCGAGAAAGAACTGAATAAAACCGTTGGGAAAAACTCTCGCACAAACAGCGCCGATAAAGATGGTGTCGATTTTTCTCGCCGTAATTTTCCCTTCCTTCCGGTCGCACGTACGTTTACTCCCTGTCCGGTAACAAGGGAGATGTGTGTGTTTGTGGGGGGGAGGCAAACGAGCCACTTCCGCCACCGTGTCGTACCGTGCTGTGCCATGCGGCGGAAAATTGCGACGTGAAAAGCCGCTCTAATTCATGACTCATTAGCCTCATCGGTACCGGGATTTGTTAGCCAAGCGGAAGGCAGCTAAATTGATGGGCAATCATATATAAAATTTGCCACCGGACGGACCAGGTCAGGCACCATGGGTGGGGGGGTGGGCAGGCCAAAGGTCGGAAGGGTTGATCGATTGAGCAAACGCAAACGCACCGACCGACCGGAGCGTACCGAGGCCAAACGCAAGACACATTCCAATCGGCCATGGGGTAAGCCTTTGGCTGGGAAAGGTTCGCTGAGAAGTGGGTTGGGAAACGGTGGGGGGGGGGATGGATATTTTCGGCGCCCTCTCGCACACACTTATCAACAGGTGAATGGAGCTGACCACGATTCACGAGTGCAGACATGTTCTCCGACGTCGACGTCGATTCGCGGAAAAGGGTTGCGTTGATGGGAGGGGGGTTTGGGGGGAGCGGATGGTGGAACGCGTAATGTATGTTTTATTTCACCAAACATTGTTTCGCACGCGCACCCGCCACAAGGCCCCCGCCATTGTTGAGTGGAAAGTGAATGCGCGACGCGACGCGAAACACTAAACACGTTTGGCCAAACAACGAGTGGGAGGAGTTTTCCGCGAGCGAGGCCGAGGGTGGAAAACGCTCAAACAAATGGGCAATTCAAGTACAAAGTGGAAAATAAAATTGACTTCAACCGGCAAGGGACGGTAGGGGAGCGCGTGGACAATCAGGCCACCATCGGTTGCCCGTTTGTTGGGAGCGTTTGTTTGATAACACGTTAAATAACGATGTGTTTTTAAGTAACGATGTGCTTGTAGCGGAATCGAAACGCGTGGTGTTTGTAGGGCATCCACATGCGTACGTAGTCCTTTGAAAAAAGGACTCACGCCATTAAGTGTGGTTTTCCACCTTTGTTATTCGACTTTTCCGACACCCTGAGCACACAAACAAATGAGCTGTTCCGAGCTGTTGTTGTTGTTTTTTGGAAAACGGGTTTGTTTCTTTCCGCCCAAGATGACGCCGCGGTTGTATTTAAAGAGTCGTTACGTTTTGGGTGTTAATAAACTCGCCTTTACCGGAACGCGTTTATGAAGACATTAATTATATGATTACACAGCATCGCGTGGGAATTTATCCACTTAACTTTGGAAAACACGTTCCGCTAATTCGCCGGCATCCTTTGAGAGACTCTACGGACGATTACCGTCATTTTGGAGCTACTCTACGCCATACCGATGAACATTAAAAATGGAGTTAACAACTCTTTTGGGAGCCAGTCTACAGTTTCGGCGCGGGTTACATTTACCGGATTGTGTTCGAGTTTTGCTCATGAAACATACATACACGATGGCTTTTTTCAGAGGGTTACGTTAGTAAGTTATTATGAAATTATTCAATGCACAAAATCTTTTACAATAAAATGCTTGTGTAAAAAAATGGATCGACTTAGATGGTGAGATGGGAGATTTGAGTAAGGCTTCGGTAAACAAACACAATCTACGAAATTTCAAGCAATTATTTTTAACACTCCTGAAAAAATACACATCACAATGAGAGTAATTCAACTGGTAAAACCATTTTCAAAATTGAGAAAAAGATACTACCGACTATGTATGAAAACTAGGGTAGCTTAAACCACGGGCGCTTCAAAACGGCCTTTAACAAATTCAATGCACTGAGAATCAAATTCGGAAATGTAGTCCATTAGTGAACAAAAATAGTAAGTTTTCGTAAAAATGGTTCGGGCCAATCTGATTGATTGATTTCCAGAGAGAACTTCAGTAAATGCAAGATTTATGATACTTCCGTTTCTTCCTGGGATTTCATTTATTATAAGCATGGGATATTCATATTACCGCAAGCTTCGATCCGTCGTTGAAAAATACTTTTAGGTAAATATCTTGTTAAGATCTCGAATTTACATTTGATTCATTTATCATTCTTGTTTGTTTTTTGAGTATAAAGATTTGTGATTGTTGTATTATGAACTTAAGTCGAACGTTTTTTACATTTTCTTTTTTACTTTGCCAACATAATATGTTTAACCAATCTATGTGTACTATCATATCGTTACTAAAGTACAAGAACGCCGCATATACATAAACAAGATTCTTCTAACTGATACCAACTAAACAATCGTTCATTCATTCATACGATACAATGTGCACTGAAAATCTATTGCGCTATCTGTCATCGTTGGCGCTCAAATGAGCATATTTCCTACCCACAGATTCGGTACCGTTTATAGAATTTACGATAACGATTATCGATTGTCTTATCTCGAATCGAAGCAATTGGTGGGGGTGTCACCGATTGGTTGGTAGGTTTCCGTTCCCCCTTCGGAATGTCGTCCCCCCGATGCTATCGATTGATCTGATACGGCGCAACGACGAAGGGCATCATAAATCGGGTGTTGTGTTTTGTTCAATGCCTTCGATATGTAATGCACATTTTCAGTTAACGATCAAAGCTGGTAGAGTATGCTCGTCCGGCCAAATCGACATGCTCGCAATATACCGAAAGGGGAAATGTTTTGAAAGGACCATCGCGTACCCAAATTCCGACACGATACCGTCGAAATCAGACATGTCTTCCGCTTTGCTGAGGATTCTCAGAACCGACGATTATTGGGGTTGTGTTCATTTTGTAGAACGCAGCACCGGTCGAAGGTTGACCGGCCTGCTCACCTGTGTTTTTGCAGAACGAACTATTCTCACGAAGGACGCAGTCATGCTATTTACTTAGGATTGATCAGAGTTAGCATATTAGTCCGAAAATCGGCAAATTTTCGTCAGTCCGGGGTAGCTTCATTTGAAGTCGTTTTATTTACATAGGTATAGTCCACTACAACTTTAATGGGGAAAATCTTTTAGCTCTTTGTACAATGTAGTAAACATGAAAATATAATGATTTTGATTTTGAGCAATAGTTAAGTTGAAAAGATGCGTGTTTTGTTGAAGGAGAACAAACAAAAAATTAGTGAATACAACTGAAATAAAATTAGCATGGATTGGATGTGATAACTAATTATAAAATAGTTAACATTTTCATTGTTTAAGAAATTTGTTGAATTTTTGACGGGTTTGCTCGAATATTTCGATCGTTAACCGGAATTTTGACAAGAGATTTTGTAAAGCTTAGGTTCTATTTTTAATCTTAATCGTTCTATTCGTTACATCCGTTTAAACATTAAACGAAAAGTTCAAGCGCAAAAACAAAGCTAGAATATTTCATAACTGTTGTATTGTTTGGTTCAAGTCAGTTGGACAAACAAACGATTTTGATCTATAAATGAATTACCCGATGTATACATGTTTCCAAACCTGTCTGGCCATTATTTTCCGCTTCACACACTGCCCTTTCCGAAGTAATGGCACAACTTTTATTTTATTTGGTTCTCGTGTAAAGAAATGGAGTCACTTTTAGTCCTTCACACACACACACACACACGCGACCTCATGATGGTCGCATGTAAATCAGCAGGCAACGGGGTTCGCTTTTCCGGGGGGGCACCGCGGGAAAAACGGCCCTCGAAGCCCAAACGCGGCCAAAACAGTTTGTTGATGAACACTCGGTTCCGTATGTTACCGTTTCCTATCGGGCCCCGGAATTGCGCCCGAGTCCCATTCGGCGACGGTTTGTTTGTTTGCGTTGGCTTGCAATTTGTTTGGATCCCTCGCAAAGAACCTCCCACCCCCACCCATTCGGCTTTTCTATCGGCCGGTCCCCATTTTCCTCGGTGGGAAAGACACATCTCTAATCGACGCTCGGCGTAACGCTGCCTGCTGGTAATGTCGTATTTCATGCTCCCCGCCACCATCCTACGCCCGCCATCTGCCCGCGTGACGCACAAAAGGGTAAGCCAGGGAATGGTTGAATCCGGCTCGACCTCCTCCCCCGCTCAGCCGACGTCCACCAAGGTCACAGTCGTCATCGTCGTCGTCGTGGTCGTGAAATCGTGAGTGATTTTGGTAGTGATTTGATCGCGCTGAAAAGCTGCATGGTATCAAGCGGGAGGGATGGGTAGCGAGGTAGGTGGGGGCTGGTTGGCTTCTTCCCGCTGGCCGAATAAGCGCAGCCACTTGGCAAACGGTACGGCTCAGCTATCCGGTTTGGATTCGGTGTTGAACGATGAGTTTTGACGTCTGCCGGCAGAAAGCAGTTCCGGATTTTCCCGGTTTTTTTTCTCTTCTCCACCCGGAAAAGCCTTGCGGGGGTGGGGGGAGGGCACACAATTTCTCTTACTCGCACTGGATGGTGGGAGAAGGAAATTTAAAATCTTCAATCCCTCCTCCTCCTCCCAGTGGGGTGATAACGGCTGAAGCTCCAGATGAGACCAGATGCCGTAACCGTCCAAGGAAATGAGGGGGGGATGGGAAATGGCGGATGTCGCGGCTCGCGGTCGGCAAATATCACACGCCGTGGAACAACGGCGCGTCGGTAGGCAACGCTCGTGTGCAACGGTTCCAGAGCGCGCGTGCCGGCGCTCGACGTTCGAAGTTCGTGCCCGAAGTTCGTGAGGCCAGCCAGCATCAGCTACTCCACTGGTTGCGCATGCCCGCGACGAACAGGCGGTACGGCGGCAACAACGACGACGACGTCGACGGCTGGCATGCTCTTGCCCAGGGCAACAGTTTGTTGGGTCGGTTCATTCCGCGTTGATTCCAGCGTCGCTACGGTTCGTCGGTCGCGTCGCTCCGCGTTGTTGCTTGCGCTGCTGCTGCTGCTGCTGCTGGCTGGCTGTGCTGGTGCGGGACTCGGTCAACCGGATCGGAACAGGTCACATGCAGACGCACGCCGAGCCTGGACCAGAGTACCCCGGTCGATCCCGTGGTTCGCAGTCCGCGAGCAGTCTGCTACCGGAGTCGAGTTTCATCCTCGTCAATTAAGTGAGTCTCCCGGAGGTCTTGGGTTCCTAATGCGACTCCCGACACCGAAATCGTTTAGTGAAAGTGCGAAACTGAGGAAAGACCGAGTGATTACCACATCCGTCTACCTGCCCCAGAATGTTAGACGTGGTTACAATCTAGTCCAAGACTCGCAGTGCCACAGAACATCCAGGCGCAGAACACGTGCACTAATTCCTGAGTCCGCAAGCTCTCCATCCCAGCGTTAGCGCCAATCACGGAATCTGCTGCTAAATCTGCCAATCTTTCGACACCTCAGCAGGCACCTCAGGCTAACCGAGGCTAAACCGTCGGGACTAAAAAAGGTCCCCCTCGGGTTTTCTTAGTCCGTGCGTCGGCCTCGGAACGTGTGTGCGTGACCCGTCCCGGGGACCGACGGTGTTGGCGGGAGTTTTTCCTGTTGCACAGCCCGTGTTGTGCCAAGGGACCAGTTTCCAGTACGTGGCATGCGCCCCCGGACGGCGGTGATTGAGTTCGAGACGTCGGTGCAACATCAACAACTTGGTGTGACTTCGTGCCTGCAAACGAACGGAACCGGGAATCCTTCCGGATGGTGCTCGGAAGAAGAACGGTGGTAGTAGAACTCGGTGTATCGTATCTTATCTCGCACGCTTTCGCATCGATTAGATCGGATCACGAGACGAGTGCATATTATTGCGAGGGTTTGAGGCGAAGAGATAGGGCAACCGCCTCGTCTGCCGAGGGTTGAGTGTTGCATAAAACTATCGTCCAAGTACGGGTAGCGTGGTTCGTCGAAGTTGGTCCTGCAATTTACTGCAATTACTATAGCTTTCTTTTTTGTTGCCTGTTTGTTGGCGCACAGCCTCGTATCAGAACTTTCCTCGAACGCCGTGAGCCTTGACGAGGGATAAGGCGTTCGTTCATGTTCCATTGTGTTCCCTCTTTTCTGGTTCGCCATTCACATTTCTCGTTGCCTAAGTAGATGTACAGATCAGTGTTTCTCAATCAATTTTTAATCATCAAATCACTAATATCTCTCATTGTTGGTATGGGTTTGGATAATATTTCATCGCTAGTTTTGATGAAAAATTTAGTTCGGTTGATCTTTTAGAAAATTTAGTTCGGTTCAGGTTTAGTTGATAATTGTAGTCGGTTAAAAGTGGAATATGTTATGGCAATAGTTTTGTTTATCGATCTAAAACGGTGGTTTCGAATATTCGTCCATTGAAATAACGGTTTTGAATTTTCGTGATTTTTTATTTATATGTTAAACTTGTCGCTGATTACTACTCAGTATGTTTTTGCAACCTTTTTCCAACCAACCAACTAATTTAAAACCATGTGTTTGAAGTATTTAATATAAACCCATTTATGGAATAAACAACATTGTAATATAATAGTTGCAATACAGTTTTTCTGGGAAATTCAAAAGTAGACAAATATCAGCTTGTAGTCTGCTTGGCTTAGTTAAGCAAAATTAATTTGCATGAATAGTTTTTCGAACCAAGTAACCTTCATTAAGATGCCAAACTTTTGATTCGAGTTACGGAAATGGGTAGATTTAAAATATATTACCAACGTCTTTGTTGCATCGTTTTAATTGGTGATGAGGATAACAGTACTTAACTTTGTTCTGATTACTCACCTATCTAACTGCCCATTTAAATGTTTATTTTCATTCTGTTTGTTGTTATTTCATACATATAGCAGCGTTTCGCTATATTAATACACATGAAAACGGAATAAAAGTGATGTGTTCATGTCGTAGAAATGTTCTTTTTTTCAATTTTAATAATTTCAAATCAACCTGATAGAAACCATTATTTTGAGATATCATAGAAAACATTATTTGTTTCTAAGTGTGAATACCACCTAACATCAGCATTAGACACTAACGAAGATTTTTCGAACCTTTAAACGCCCTCGTGACACAATGGAGATTGAGAATCACTGACACGGATGGTGAGGCTTTCGTTGCATTCTTACTGCATCCTTGTCGCCTTCCCTCTTCCACTTCGTACATCTACTTCTCCCCGGTACTACTGCCACTTCAAGCATGGGAAAAGAAAAGACTAAATCAAAGTGCATGATGCGAAGCGTGAGCATGGACAGAAAAAAAGGAAGAAAGAAAGCAAAAGCAGGCCGACCGAGTGTGAACGGCCTCCGGAGAAGAAGAACTAGGGGACATCATGCCTACCAGAGGGATGCATAAGGGGAGGAATCCTTTCGAAACGGGAAAAAACTTACGTACTACACAAGCCCTATCCCGCAATCTACTGATCCAAATCCAGTCAACCAGCACAACACAACATAGAAGTCTTTCCGTTCCGTTTTGGTTGTGCCAGGTGGAAAACTGGGGGCCAGCTGAGAGGCAACCGGTGGAGGAAAAGCTGGTCGTGTGGCGCAAGGGTGGAGGGCGCGCGGTGTTGAGTGTTGGGAGTGTTTTTTAAATATACATAAGGTGAAACTGTTTGCTGTCGGGGGTGTCTTCTTCTCGTTCGCAATTTTTTTTAAATTTTCCGCGCGTGTGTGTCTGTGTGTTTATATTAGTTCTTCCCTGTCCCACAAGGCCACATAATAATCGTGAGTGCGTGCGTGCGTGTGTGTGTGTGAGGAGGAAGAAAATCAGCTCAAGTATAAATAGTGCAGCCAGTGGGGAAAAGTGCCGCCAGCGATCGGAACGGTGGAGGTGGTTGGTCTGGCACCGCAGACCATTATCCGACGACGAGGGGAAAAGGACGCGTTCCTCGGTCCAACGGCATGGGAAAATTTGTCTCTCTGTTTGTGTGTGTTTGGCACTGCCTGACTTTAAAGGAAACAATCTAGAGAAAGAAAGTGGAAAATGAAAGGCACAAACTGTTATTAAATGCTTTCCATTTCCGTCCTGTCTGTCGGTTTTCCTCCCCCGCGGAACCCCGAACGAAGCCATGTGATTTTTTCCACGATAATTTTCCCACCCCATGTCGGACGCTTTTTAAACCCGTTTCCTGCAAAGGGATCGTTTGTCCAGTTCTCAGGGTGTTTTTTCCCGTTCATTGTTTTCCTTGCGTTGATCGCACGACCGGACGAGAAAATGCGCTGACGTTCGCGGTCACTCCGAACCCGGTGGAAAACTGACCTTGCCCTCGTTAGCGTGCACTGCGCTATGACCGTGCCCGGAGGGGCTGGCATCCGCTTATGTTGATTTTGTGTTTCTGCACACTCCCCCCCCCCCGCCGTGTCCCCACCACTCCTTCCAGGTTCCAGGCGTTTCACAGTTCATTAGGCCCGAACGAGCCTTCCTTCCGGTCGCTTCTTGGCGTGCCGTGTTTATCCAGGCCCGCGTACACCAAAGCGGGTGTTTTTAGTGAGTGAACCAGTGTGTGTGTGTCTGTGTGTGTCTCCGTGTGTTTGTGTTTCGGGGAAAGCAGCAATCATCAGTGCCGTGTCTGTTACCTTAAACATTATCATCACCGTTTCGAGGCGAACCGTGCGAATCGGTCAACGGCTTCGGATCCGTCGTGCCGGGTTTTCCTGCCCACCCCAACCCAGACCGGCGCCCGTCGTGGTGGCGTTGTTGGAAACGGACAAGAAACTCTGCATCATCCGCGTCCGGCTGAACGCGCGATGCCAGGACGATCCGTGTGATTAACCCACCGTCGTAGGTCCGTAGCTGCGTCGTCCTTCGTCCCAGTTTCCTTCGTCCCGTGCACGCGCAGGCGGGTTCGCCTTTTGGCCCGGTCGGTGCGAAAGGTGAGTGGCAATTTTCTGATTGACTTCTCCACCCTACTCGCCCCTCTTCCAGATGACAACGAAGCAACTGAACCCGTCATCACCGTCTTTGCGTTTAAACGTTTGTTTTTTGTTTCTCTCTAACCTTTTCCGCATCGGGGAATTTTTGTTTTTCCCACTTCCTTCATCCGGCTACGACCCGGAGATGTGTCAACCCCTCATAGCAAACCAGGACACGGTTGTCCTTTACCTTATGCCGCCATCACAGGAAGGCGATTTTCCGGACCGCTGCAAGTGCGCTACGGTTTTTTCCTTTCCTTCACAGCCGTTGTATAAAAACAAAAAACAAACCACCCAAAATCGAGAAAAAAAAAAAACGGGAACAGATCTTCGAATCACCCTCCGAAATGGTCGACCAACCATTAGGCAATACTTTTTTCCGGACCCTCTCGAAAGCTGCTGTAATCCAGTTTTAATGGACCAACGACTTTTATTATTGGCAAAACCGGCCAACCCGGCCCGGAAAAGGCCGACTACTGCCTGCCATTGTTTGTGTGTGTGTGGGTGTGTTTCCAAAAAATGAAAAGACCAAAAAATCTCGCTCGAAAGGGAAATGAAAACTGTTGAACGCTGTTGGCCAAGGTGGCGCCGAAATAAGGCGCCTGCTCTCCGGAAAGGATTAAAGGGATGCTTCTGCCTTTTGAAGGAGAGAAGCGGGAAGGAGGGAGGGTTTTTTCATTAACAATTTCGGGGCCAGGAAAACTGTTCGGGGCTGTTGTGTCGAAAAAAGATGGAAAAGTGTAACGATTGCGGTAGATTACAACTACGAAATGGGTCATCTAATGGCAAAGATTTTACAAATCCGAAACATCATTTGGAGGTACTATAATGTTTCTCAATTGGTTTAAATGATTGCATGATTTACTAAAAAAAGACTTCGTTTCCACATTCTCAACTTATTTAATTTGTTTCAACCCCCGAGAAAATAGATTTGCTCAAAAGCTTTCTTACAAGTATATCGTTTTCTACGTTTTTCTTTTTGTGAGTTGTGGATATTTTTAAACAATGTGTGGTTCATTTTGCTCATAAATGTTAGACATTTGAAATTATTTTTTTACACACTTCTTTTGCTCTTGCTAAAAAAATGGCACAAAAAATGAATGTCTTAGCAGTAATACGAGCCAGTGTATGAATAGATACTTTATATTTACTCGATATGCTGGAAAAATTCAGCAAATTCCAAGAAAGCGGATTGTTTTGACGGTTTTACCAAGTGCTACCTTTCTGTAAAAAAGCATAAGCAAAACAGAGTCAGTTTTCTACTCGCATGAGCTTTTGGGGCAAAGGAAAAAAAACAAATCCAAACAATTCGTAAAGAGTCAATCCGTAGGGAAAAGATAGGCTAATGCTTGGCTATGACTACAACGTTTTGGATATCACTTTACGTGCTGATACCCATTAAAAATACATGAGGAGAGATTTTCAGAATGGCATATCTAAACGATGAATTGAGGTAAAGAATGAAGTACAAAACCGATGAATCATGGTTAACACTAGAACGCAAGAGTGATCCATTGGCTTGTATATTTTAGATTTCTTTCAATGAATAATTTTAACATTTTCTCAAAAAAGCAAAAATACTGTTTTTGTCTAGCAAACAGTGTATTTGTCAAAATCTCTTACATTGAAAAATACATAAAAGTTTTCAAATTTGATTCTTTGCAGCAAGTGCAAATTAAACGATAGCATGTTATTAAGAAATAATTAAAATATAAAAACCAAATATAAAACAAAACAAGCCATGAACTATTCATCCTCAAGCGGTAATCATGTTCCTTTGAATCGAACCAAATCCTGCGAGGCGGAAACGAACCTACTTTTTTGGGGTGCCCTCATCAAACTACATCCGACAGATCTATCGTCCTTAAGAGATTCGATATTTCATCACGCACGTCCTCTGCGCGACGCGCCGTAACCCCGGGACGGTCCCCGCTCGCGGGCCGCACATCACATGTGACCATTCGCAGGCGGGAACTTTGGAAAATCTTCCCGGGGGAGTGCTGTTGCTGGTGTTTCTGGTGCTGATATCAAAATGGCGCCGATCGATACGAAACGTGACATTGGCGAGGGAGCAGAGCAGGACAAGGAAGAAAAAAAAGCAACATATCCTGCGGGACACAGGAAGCCTGGCAGACAGCAAGCTGATTACGATTAGCCGAATGTTTGTGTGTGTGTGTGTGTGGGTGTGTGTTCATACGCGAGGAAAGCTCCCCCAACAGCTTCCCTCCCAAAAAAGAGCAATCCCGAGGATTGGCCTGCTATTCGATGGTGTGATGTCGATGTTTTCCGAGGATTTTTCCTGTTGTTTTTCCTTCTCCCTCTTTCTCTCCCAAATTCCACCCCAACGGCCTTGGTCCGGTCGTGCAATTCGTAAACTTTTTCGGTCGGTTTTTCCAACGACTATCCAATCTAATGGTCCGGCAAGCCAGAAAAGGAAGAAACAAAAACCGCATGATTCGCTGGAAACCGTACAACTTCATCGCCAAAAAGCGAGCGTCATGAGGAATGCTTCCGTAAGCAAAAAGTTGTGCTATATTACACGGAATGCGGGGTCGATCGTAAATATCGTGCCTTCGGTAAGCGTTTTTCCCCCATCCAACAGGTGGTCCGTTATTGGTTAGAGCGAAACTTTTTAAAGTTATGCCCCTGCCGTGCCGGAAACTTCGAAACCGGCACAGATTGCCACAGAAGTCTGTCGGTCCAAGCGGTTTTTCCTTTTTCTTGGTTCGCGGACTTGATATCATCACCAAATCGATTTAACGAGGGCAATTTAGAAATGGTTCCTTTTGGACTTAGGATTTTATCTTGGACGACGTTTTTCACCTCATCATTTCCGTGGAACGGATTGTTAACGGCAGAAGCAGTTTGGGGAAAATTCGGTGCTTTCGTTTTGTGATCAGTCAAAGCTGATTGTGCTTGAGTGAATGATTCTCATCTCACTTGCTTTTTTTATTTTTCAGCACTTTACGAAAAAACTGTAAAGTGCTGAAAAATAAATCTCTTTTCTACATACACATAGTCAAACAAATATATTAAGCGTTTTATGGGCCCCAAGCAGCTTCCTCTTTTTTACTAACTTTACTTTCCTCTTTTTTAATAAAATTCTTAAACTGAATACTTAAACATACGTTACAGTATTAATATTTTTATTTCACAACCAAAAATACAAGAAGATGTCGTCTGGTGAACTTTTTATTTACTTTCATACAGAAGTAAATCCACAAACTATCCAAACAGTCGATAAGACAAGCAACTTTTTGACGAAATAATTCCCATTTGAAAAAATATGGGCAAAAAAAGTACGTGGCCCTGGCTAGCTCCGGACCCTAAGCAGCCGCTTAGTTTGCTCACCCTAGGAGTCGTCCCTGCATAGACACAATTCCCACCCGGTGCAGTGCAATCACGACCGCTTTCTGATCCCGAAACCGGCGCTCTTCGGTTGATTGCAAAAGTTTTTCATCCCGAAGCGGATGAGTTTTACGATCGTGTATTTTCCCGCTATTTTCTCGATCAAGTTTTCTTCGGTCTATCTATATATCTTTGCGGCGGATAGAAGACGAAAGATTGAAAGAAACCGACGTACCGACGCGGCGACTTTGGTTGATTAGCGTCCCGGACGTTTTCCTCAGACTCACAAAACGTGCGCTCGATGGGATCCCCTCCCCCGTCCTCGTAAGTATTCGCCATTCAATTTGAGACAGAATGAATGCCCGGGAAGCAATCACGCAAAAGGATGCTTTGGTCCGGAGCACTTGGCCACTGTGGAAGACACCGTACAGTGGAGTGTATCTTCTATTAAGCTAGTAAAACTTTTCTCTTCTCCAGTGGCGACGGTATTTTCCCGGAGTCAAAGCTCATGTTTCCACCGGTCGCCATCCGAGCAAGCTAAGTTGTCGGGAGCCCGGTACGCGGAACGATTTTATACACAATTGCAAGAATTGATGCTATTATGCCGTAAAGTACGTGGGTAAAAAGAAAGAAAAACCAGTAAAAAAAAATGTGACTCAATACGTCGCGATGGTGAGCCTATCATCGGATGATTATCGGGCCTTTTGTAACTGAAATAGAACTCCGGCAAATTTTTGGCACAAAACGATGATGATGATGATGGGAGAATCTTTTTGCGAGGCAAAAGGAGAAATAAAAAAAATGTTACGATAATAGCATGGAAACGTGCCGGTCTGCCTTGGAACGTGCGGAAGATGGGAAACCAATTGATTTGGCGAACGTTTAGAAGCAAAACAAAGGAAAGCAAACGTCTGTGGCATTTTCGGCTCGGCCAACGCCGAACCATCTGTGATCAGCGGAGAAGAAAATTGCATGCGGCATGATCAATCCTTTATTTCTTTCTTAGAGCAAACGTTATTGTACCATCGTCCTGGTGAGCAGAGCAGGGCTTCGTAAGAAAAACTAGACCTTTGTTATAGATCTTTTATGTTTCGGAAAGTAGTATATATCTTTCACGCACAGTTTAACATTCTATGTGGATAGCAAATACAGTCACAACCAGTCCACCCGAGTCGTTTATGTTACTAACACCAACCAGCTGGAAGTGCACAAGGTCCTCTAAGTTATGAAACTGAAATAATATTCACAAAAAAAACATATTCCTTATTTAAATCCAACCAATTTCTTATATTTTGGATTATTAAGGTCAAAAATAGTTAAATGATAATCTTGCATACGTTGAAAAAGTAATTCAATTATGCTAACCAGTTTGTTATGCAAAAAAGTGTCGTTAAAAAGATAATAATTTGTTGTTCATACCAATCCGGTTCAGAATACCGGTTTATTATTGGTTCCTCGGATGGTTTTTGCCATACAATTTATTTACATTTGTATATAGATGTTTTATTTCAATTTTTATCCAACACCGTATTTCACCTTTTATTAACAGTAAAGAAATCACTTTTTGCAATAACCAAATATACCAATTTGAGATATTAAGATGTTTCACCATTTTACCAATCGATGTAAAGAAAAGAACGTAGATACGTGTCCAGCAGCAATGTTTCCAAAATCTCATTTAACCCGAATGAAGCCAGCGACTTCCCTTCCGCGGTCGATCCGCCGTACGGAAAGCTTTTCAGCGGGTAACACGTAGGTTGATTGAGGTTAATTGGTCCAACAAATAACGTTGCGGATGGTCAGGTGATTAGGAGGTTTAAATTATCATTAGTAATTATGATTATTTATGCTTCGGTAAATCACACCTTCATTATACCCTGCATCATCCCGAGCCAGTCCAGTTTGCAGCGCGCTTGGTGGCAAGTGGACGCGAAGTTTAGCTAAAAGTTTGCCGAAAGATGAAAGGAAAGTTATGCTAAGGGCTTGGCAACGCAATTTTAATTTTAATAAATTTCAAGAGACTTATGAAATTGTCGCAACAAAGATAGCGTAACAGAAGATGAAGGGTAGGAAGAAGTTATTAAAGAAGAATTTAATTCAATGAATATTTTATATTAAAAAAAACTTCTTCAAATTTTAACTAATCAAAATGATGAATGACGTAACAAGAACGAAAGGTAGAAAACTTCTGCCTTTTATTATTTCAAACAAGTACTCACTTCAAGTACAGTATAATATAATTAAAAATGAATTTGGGGTCGGACCCGCACAAAAGAGAAATGTCGATACTGAAGGGCTGTAATGAAGCCTCTAAGCTTTTACCTTCGTTGAGCCTTCAGCAGCCTAGTATTTTTGAACCTTTGTTAGGGACCAGTCGCACAGAAAGAGAAAAGACTTTTGACATTCTGTCAGCAAAATTCTGCACGGCACTAAAATTATATTGTTTCTTGTTTTTTAAACCAAGCATTCAAGATAATCTTTCCTACTCATAAACAAAGAGAAAAGGTATCATGAGGCCGATAACGAAAAGTTCTTGTTAGTAAGAGCTCATTGCTTAATGCCGACAAAAAATTTGGCTACAATTATATAAGCAAATTGATAACCGGTAGAACACCAGCCCCTTCGTTATTTCAACAGGCAGCCGTTTTGTTCTAAAGGGATTTGTTCTACTTTCTGTTAAATAAATGTTGTTGCTTTCGATCACCTCCCTGAGTATACGGGACAGCTTGGAGAGTATGAAAATCGATAGAATTTTGCTTTGAAAATTCTGTCACATTTGTTTTGTTAGTCGAAGGACAATATTAAGAAAATCTAAAAAAATAACAGACACAGTTACATAATTTTTTATCTACAAAAATCTACCGATTTCTAAAACGTATAACTAACTTTTGAAAATTGGTTAATAAAAGCAAAGTCGATACAGTTCTTAACTTTTGAAAGACCTAACTTCGACGGTATTTGCATACAAAAAGTTTGAAATCTAGCAGCTAATATTCTCGTAACATCTTGGGAGATTGGAGCGTTCTTGTACTCTTATTTTCATAAACAAATAAAATTGCTGTTTGTGTAGTGACGTCGAATACATTTGGATGCAATAATTAATGTGCACAATTAAATTCGATACATTCCGCAAATCCGATTGAAATACGGAACGGTGCGTAACAAGTATATTAATGTGTTTGGTTGTTTTTTCACCTCTCGCCTTCTCACATCCCACGTGGTCCAGCAGTCGCGGGTTTTCCCGCTTGGTGGCGAGGCGAAAAAAACACATCTTGCGCTGCTATAAATAACAAGCGTGGCCACCGACAAAATCCCCCGCTCCTCATCCCCGCAGGGTACTTCTCGGAAGTGCTCGTTGCGCCGTTCGAGACGGCGGCCTTCACCTTGCGCCGGCGAGCGTTGCGGCCATCGAGGCTCGGAAATGGGTGATAAATTGACTAATGCGATGAAAGCTACCCTTCAGCGGTACCCTGAGCCTGGAGAACCCGACCGGGAAGTTTCCCAGGGGACCTGGCAAAGTTCACCCACTGACCGGGCAAACTCCCGGGCGAACGGCGCCGACTGCCGTATCTCTTGAGTAGTTAATTTAATTTGCACGGCACGAGGGAAACGAGCGTCTTCCGCTGCGGAAAGCGAGCAGATGTTCGCGGCGACCAACGGGTTGCTTCCGAAATATGTCTTGACCCACGCCCCATGCATCTGAACGGTCCGATTGTAGCGCAGAAAAAAAGGTCAACCGTGGGAGGACTTCAGGTTTCAGGTTGCATTTCGTCAACGATGATGGTTTTGCGTGCCATCGCAGAGGAGGGAAATTTATTCATGAGATTTATGGCGGGGGCGACGCAAAAGATATGCATATTGCAGCAAATATTGACCACGTCGGGCGAACGTGATGCTGTTTTGTCTGTTTTATTTTGCCTTCTTCCCAACGTGCCGCTTCGTTTTCCGTGCCCGTTTTCCCGAGCCGATGGAGCCTCCTCCGATGGACGGCCGAGGGAGAGTCTATATTTGCCTTTGCCGGAGATTGTTACGGCCATGGCAGCTTAATTGAGCCGGGCACCGAGACGAGCGCGGGATGGAAACGGTCCGAGGGAAAACCCACTAAAACACACACACGAGAGTCGAACGACGAATTGGGGCAAAGTTTCTCGTTTCCTGGCCGAAAAGAGACCAAAACAAATACGGGCCTGGGCAAATAAGCGTTGGACCAAAACTTGCGCCAAGAACAGTTGTTCATTGTGGTTAAACGTCATTGTATTGCACAAGTTTGTCGGGTTCGGTTTGCTAAGAGACGCCTTTCAGATGGCGCTGTGGAGGAGTTGATTTCGTTAATCGGACGAAAAGGTGAATTTGTAACTTTGTAGAGAAGTTTGAAATGTATGGGAAGGTGAAAGGAAGTCGACAAAGAGGTGAAAGGAAGTCGACGTCATGACAAAAGCGCTCAAAGTGCCACAAAAAAAATTGTTACATTTTCGCGACATTTTAAATGAAACTACAAAGTATGAAGAAGCGTTCGCTGGAACTTAAATGGATGTTTTAAATGATTTCTGGTCAAAGTAAATATCAAAGTCGGAGCAAATTTTAATTTATTTTTAATTAGGGAAAAATTATGTCATTTGCATATTAGCCCTAAAGTCGCTTAAGATAGAGCTCAGATGAGGTTTGTCTTTGCAAAAAAACTTTGCAACATTTTGTTTCAAACTAGGACGTCGCCGATTTTTTAAGCTATGAGCATTAGAAATAAGGAAAATGGTTTCCTTATACTCTGAGCAGCAATTAAACAATTCAGAGTCGGTAATTTCTTGAATGCTTTCATTATGCTTATAATAAAACAAAAACCTTGTCTTGTTATTGTCTTCAAAACATTTCAATACTATGCTGCAAATTTGTATTGATGAAATATGAAGGCTCAAGCTTACGACCAAAAGCTCGTAGACCTTTATAATGTAGATTTTTTCTCAAAAATTTTAAATCTACAGACCTTTGGGTATCGGATTTAAACGAACTACCGTGGAGATTTCATTTAATTTTGCATGGAAACCTACCCAAAGAGCAAACGTTTTTCGTGTGATTCCAAAGCCAAAGTTAAGCAAACGCTATTGACTGCATACTTCTAACGAAACCCAAGCCACGATTTCAAAGCTCGCACTTAACCGATTCAATGAGTTGAGCAGGAAATTGATTTTTCGACAGCATTTACTTCACTTGCAATCCATTTAGAAGCACGCCTGACTGCATCTTCGATGGAGGATTCAAATTCAAATGACAGAAAATGTGAAAAACTGTATTCCTCTTCAATGGTGCTCGAAATGTTTGAATCAGGTTACGGATTGATGGAGCATTAGATTGAATCATCGTTTGGGGATCATTAGATTCGGCAAATGTTTAAAATATCGACCAAAACTGCTGCTTTCGATTCGTTCGAATTCAGGACAAATAAAACAAAGAACTCTTAAACAACTATGCACTTCGATGTCGAATGTCGATTACAAATACTGCAAATTAAATCTTTGCGTTTGTTTTCCGGTGTTTTCTTTTAGAATGATGCTTTGAACCATCGATCCTGAAGCAATCATATTTTTAACTTTCGTTAATGAATCTGAACCCTTTTCGTAAACGAGGAAATGGAGTTTGAAATCGCTGGAATCGAGTTCTCATGAATGATTAAAGCCAATTGGATAATGATAATACTTCATGTTGCTCAAACAACTTCGGTTTAAAGTTCTTTCCAAAAACCAATTTAATTTTTGGTTCACTCACCCCCGTATAAGAAGCCGCAATTCAACAGTGAAAAGTAAAGAAACCTCCATGAAAGTTAGGGAAAAAAAACATGGTAAAAATTCCCTTATCTAAAGCCCGTTTTATCCATGTTTAACTGTTTTAAGTTTCGCTTCAAAATCGGCCCATTCGACAACGAAGCCGGCGGGCTTAGAAAGAGCAGAAAGCAATACGAGTCTACACTTTTCTATGAGAAAATTCTATGCTTGCGAAAAAGCCATTTTCTTATTTTCGTCCTCGTGCAACACGGGGGCGGCTGATGCGATAAAGCTTTCAATCCTCTTTGTGTGCGACAGTTTCAATGGCGGCGGCGTCATCACGATATGATACCTGTTTGGGAAGAGTGAAGGCACACATGCTGCTTGTGTACTTAGTCCACAAGTGAAGCCGGAACTCGAGTGGGACCCACTCCCTCAAGGAAAATGCAAACCGGGGAACTCGACAACAAACCCGTCCCCGGGCAAAGGAGCGAGATGCGTAATCCAATTTACATTACTCGTCTCCCGATGTGTTTGCCTATGTGCTTCCTTGAGGAACTAGGAAGGATGCGCAACTTTTTTGTTCAACAAACTTCATCTTAAGCGCCCGTGTATCGGTCACAGTTGAAATGGAACGTAATGGTTGCAGAGTTGAGGAACCGGTGATACCATACATCGAATATTCACATTGCTGACTTGTACCACAAAGGCAAAACCTGGATGGCTACATTTTCCGATGTACTGTTTTCCTTCGGCGCCCACACACGCAACAACCCACACGCACACATACCTTCATTCGTAGGGTTTTTATTCCTCCCTTTATACACTGTGGTTGCGGTTCGCTCGGAGATGAACTGTCTGCCGGTGAGATGTGTCAATCAAGACTTTGACACTTGGTTGATTGGAAGTAATGAGAAAATTGTGAGACGCTCGCCATAAACACTTCCCCATTTTTCAATCTAAGACAATAGGAGGGATCCGACCGAAAGCGTGCCGTGCTGATGTTTATCTAGCTTGTGATGTATTGATATTTCGACACTGGAAATGACTGCCCGACGTGGAGTCCTGCCTCGTGCACATTTACAACGATAACGAATACGTCGAGGTTAGCATATTGACTGAAAAAGCGAGAGGGTGATGCTTTAATAATCATTGCAGATTACGGAACGAGAAGTCGATGAGCAAGGGATTAAAGCGTGAAAACTTGTCAATTGATTTTGTTATCTCATTGTTATGCGTCAGAACACAATGCATATAAACTGAAACATAATTAATAAAATTCTTAGAAAACCAATAAATAGACGAATCCTTTCGTTATAAGGAAATTTATAAATGACGTGGAATCCTCACAACTTGCAAAATATTGATTGTTTCAAGGTGAATTCTCTATCGTAACAAATCATTCCAGCAGGTGATAAATTAGAACCGTTGACATAAGTGAAACAATTAAAATTTAAAGAATAATGCTTTTATGAAATTCAAGTAACTAAACGTTTGATGTTGTAGAAATGTAAATAACCAATTTCCGACAATGAGTGTGTTCATGTGTGGACTTTGATAGCGGATGAATGGCTCATGAAATTAATATGATTGTAAATTTATAGTTAAAAACGTCTTTATTGATTTTTAGATAATTAAATGAACTGTGATCATGGAAAACAAACGCTTGAGCGGGAGTTTGGTAATTTAATATTCATCGTTTGGTATATGCTCTTGGGCAGGGGTTTGCTAATTCAATATTTAATATGTGGTACATTTGTGTATTAATTTCATGTTTATTAAAATTGAATTGAATGTTATTTTGGTCATTCACACCATTCTTGTTTATTTACACAAATCGATATTTAGATCCTGTATTTGAAACACGACGAGTGTATTATTAAACGACGTGTGGTTCTATAAATGGCATGAAAAGTGTCGCCAATTTAAAAATAATCATAATCCATCCACCCGGCTTTGCCCGTTGCACGCTCCGTCCCACCGAACCGACCCAAACCTCCAGTTCACCTGTTGCGTCTATCTATAACCACTGCCCATCACGCCCGTTCCGCACTGTTGCGGCGAGAGTAAAGCGGATCCGGAAAGGGTTTTCCATGGAGAGGGTAATCTGTTTTTTATTCTCGTTTGATTTTTACAAGCCTCTCCTTCTTCGTAGCCGAGGTTTGGTAAAGGCAGATAAATGGGTGACCGGGGAGTCGTTGCACCATTTTTCCTCACCTCATATTTTATTTAAACATCGCTTTGGTATGCCCAACCCTTTGGCGATAGGGGATAATCAAAAGCCGACGACCCAAGTCTGCCGAACTGGGTGTAGTGAGTGCGGTCAGTATCGATAGTGCGAAATAGAGTGAGTGTTGGTGGAAAGAACCTCGAGGGATACATATCCAAACAAACTAGAAATCTGCAGATTCTTGTTATCATAAAAATGGACGGGAAAAATGCAAGACGTGTGAACTTTTTACGTCATTTAAAATATAAACTGCCAACTAGCAGACAGTAGATGAAGTTGACTCATTTAACTGAGAAAGGATGAAGAAGCTAATACGTTGAAACCAATCAATCGGTAGTGCAAAAAGTTTACTGAAAATTAACGTGATATTCTTCAACACATCCAAGCACCAGTCGGTAAAGCGTATGAGCGTAGTTTTCCACGCGAGAAGCAACATAGAGCAGTATCATTAATTTCAGCATTGCACCTTCCAGCCTCGAGTGGATACCCACCCTTAGATCAGTGGGTGTTGAACAATGTTTACCCGATCAATACACACTGCAAAAGGCACTAGCGTAAACAACGCCGTCACAATTATCGGTGTGAGTTCGGAGTTTGATTTCTCCATTTCCGTACAATTACATACCAGCTGGCGCAGAGCTCAGTCTTGCTCGCTACCAAGTTGACGAAGATATCGGATAAAAAGGGGTTTGGTTTCAAAGGTGATTATTTTCTGTTACATAAGCCCACTATAGTAAACATGATGATTAGAGGAAGTGTTTTGTACACTTTACATTGATAAATAACATTTTAACTCCATTGCAGTGTGGCTCTCATACAGATTTATTATTTTATATATACCTTAAGCATACTCTGTGAACAATATTGCATAGTTTACTAGGTAAATTTGAATTAAAATTAATAGAAATTAAGTGTAAACTGAAGGGTAAAATATAGTATATTCTAAGATTTCATTGTAGTTCAATGTGAATTATGTTTTTCATTTTAATGTGTTTATTTTCATTTATTCGTTTTTTCGTATATTTTAAATCTCTCGAGTGATTTTATATCGTTAGCAACTGGGATAGGGGTCCATTAAATTTAATATACGAAACATGTGCTTTTTGAGGATTCCTTTGTTTTCAATAATTTCCATCGGTAGTGCAGCCTATTTTCACATTTTTTTTTTTATTCGTTAACAACCAACAAAATACACTTCATATATTTAATAACCATGGGAGCGCCGATATTGCTAAGACGTAGTATTTTTTTTCGAAGTGCATAAATATTTATGAGATTAGGAAATGAAAAATAGAAAAATATCTAAATTAAATGTGTATTCGCATTCTGCCAACCTATTCAAACAAACCATTACCTCATGCTGCGTTACTGTGGGAAGAAGCAATTGCTTGGTTCATCAATATTTGTGCTTACGTGTAAACTTTACTAGAGAGTTTGTCCGTTTTAATGTTGTAAGTGAATGATCATTTCAAAACGATTCATCATGTTGTTCTTGTATGAATGATCTGAACTATTCCCGTTCTGGTAGGTGAAAATAGCTCCTCGCCTTGGTTTCTTGGCAAATACTAATGCCGCCGAAAATGATCTAAACAAACAAAGGTGCATTGGGATAGGTAATCCCTCCGAGCGGCATGTTTGTGGCAACCTCAGGAGAATCTATTTGTATCAGAATCTGCCTGCTTCGTAGGTCAACAACGACGGCTGCACGTCGTTGGCGCGGATTCGCGCGTAAGTTATCTAATCGTCTTCACCGGTGATAGCGATCAGTCACACTTTGAGGTGACGTCCGAGGATAGCGCTTATCCTCGACCGTTTCATCCCAACCCTTTGCCGGAAGACCCTACGCCCAACGATTGCCCCATACCTGGCGGGTCCGTATCTGTTTGCGTTTGCTATGTAAGTTGCTATTCCCTGTATTGATAGTTGATGTTTGCGTACCGATAGCGACCGGAAGAGAGAGAGCGCCCTTCGGCGATGGCCAAAGACCGGGTCTTCACCACTTTGGTCGCGTTCCCCAGTTCAGTGCTGCCTCGTCACCGATAATGACGAACGGGTTCGATCGATTCCCGCACATTCGATCCGTGTGGGTAAATATTTACCGGTTCCGAATCAGCATGCGTTCAGCTCGGCTCACTCACAATTAGTGCCGCGCCATTTGTCGACCCGTGATTTCCACAAAAAAAGAAAAACGCTCGGTTTGCACATCATTCCGCCCGAAGTCAGCGTTCGTTAGATTTGTTTTCCCGGTGGAAATTTCGAACAGCTCTTCATTTGCCCCTCCGAGCCCGTTCTCACGCTTTTCCCTTCGTTTCGGGCCGTTCCGTTTCAGGCCTCGTTGTCGCAGCCACCTCCAGCACCGTCCCGTCCCGTCCCCTTCCGGTCGCGAGCAGAGCCGGAAAGCAACACGCAGCACAAATGCCGGCACGGAAGGGGCTTCTGGCGCCCCAGAACACCTTTCTCGACACGATCGCGACCCGCTTCGACGGAACACGTAAGTAGACAGTTTAATTAAGGTGGCATTAAAATGGTCCCCGATCCGACTTAAGAGTGGGTGATTGTGTGTGTATGTTTGTGTGTGTGTTAGGTGGGCGAAAGTCATACCGTGCTGACTAATTTCATCAGGCGTCGACAAAAGACACATAATTTGTGCCGTTTGGCAAACCCGGAGCCAAACCAACCAACCACCGTTCGTGGCAAAACGGTGCGGAAGTGTGAGAATCCTGTGACGGGGGGTCGAGGGGCGGAAAACTTTTTCGTTTGGCCCGGGGCCCACCATGTGCCCTAGAATGTGTTCGGTCGAGTGGCGTGCCATTGGTTTTGTCGTCTTTCCGGGACTCGAGTGGTTTCGTCGGGGAAAAAACGTGAAAATAACAAAAAAGGAAACGACGGAAAAGCGGTGGAAAAGCGTTGGCACGGCGTGGTTAAGCCCAGGGAGGCAGATGCAAAAACGATTGCACGAAAATTAATTGAGTTCGCATCAACGTGTGACCCCGCGAGCGATTCGTGGCAGGAAAAAGGCAGCTTTTCCTGTTCTCTGTCTTCGCCGGGAAGAACTTTGGCCGACAAAAGCCGGGAAAATGCTGATGAACTGTTGAGTATGGCGAATGTAGCATAAATTTGAGCCTAATTAGCGTGTCGGTGTTACGATATCAGCAAAACAACCCGACGAAATAAAGACAGTACAAAGGGTTGTTTATTTTACCTACTCATATGAAAATATACTAGTCAAGTAGTTGATCGTAGTGAATTACTTAAAAATATAAGCTTCACTAGAAGCGAGCAAAACCAATAAATATTGAATGTACATAGAAAGCAAACTCAACAGAACATAAAAGTGCTACCATTTTCCTTTCATTTTGCGTAGTTGCGTTAATGTTTCAAAGATATTTGTTCTTTGATCTTTTGATTAAAATATTTACGAAGAGATTACTGTTATATATACTTGTAATCTGGCTGAGTTGTGTAGAGCTTTTCCGCTATCTGAATAAATTAATTAGGAGTAAAGCATAAATCAAATACTAAAATAAAATGTTTATGATCACAAATAGTAAACTCATATGTACAGCGGAAATAACATAAAACTTTATTGATGAGCAAAAAGTTCCGTCAAATGATGAATGATTGCTCTACTTTTTGGATCGTATAAGGATCGCAATAAAATAAATCTACACTGATAGGAATATGTATGTGTGTTCAGTCGTTCATGGGGGAATATTATGCCGGTCAGTACCAACAATTCCCAGCATCGCAAAGGTCATTACGATACGATTGATCGGATTATTTATTGCGAAAATATCGGCAAACCTTGCGGCACCAGCCTTGGGTCAAGATGTGGACATACCGCATCGTCCCGAACGTAAATACACACCGTGGTGGGAGGTGGAGGGGAGGTAGCTCACGCGTGTACCGGTTTTATGTCAGTTTTATGTATGGATTTTCTATATTTATTTGCCATTCGCGCTATGCTAGTGCACTTAACGAACACATTGGGACGAGTGCATAATTGCGTGTGTCAGTGTTGTTTGTTAAAGAACGGAAATGTGTGCGTATGCCTGTGTTTGTACCGGGTTGATAAATGTGTTTGTAAAAAACTAGTTCCACGTGTTTTACGTGTTGAAATTGAAAGAGAACATTTAAATTGAACTGTTGATTAACTTGTTGGTATTCCAATGAATTGTCTAACATTTCACTCGAGTCCAATGATTCACTATTCTTTTGATATGTACTTTCAACAAATTTTTAGGCTGTACAGAGATTTGTATTATCATTTGTACAAAAATACATCAATGTGACGTTTTTATGTGTTTTATGTGTTATGTGTGGAATGTTAAAGGTGTGCTTCGAAGAGCTTGATAATTTTTAAACTATAAAACAAAGGATAACATTACCAAGGTTTGATCAAGGAATTCGCAAATTTCGATGGACAAACTAAAAAATGTCATGAAGGAGGCGCATGGTCTTTCACGCGTCCTTATTTCAATGGTATTGAACATGGTTCTTGTTATTATATGTTATTTATAATGCAGAGAAATATTTGTTGAATTAGGGAATTGGACGAAATGAGAAAGAACATTTTCTTTAAAAACCGTATTTCTTGTTGGTGACATTTTGCTCCAGTGTACACATTGCGATATAAAAAGTTTATTTGCTAAACTATTTTAAAGATTTCATAGAGGAAATTAATGTGACTGAAAGAATACAAAAAAAGAACGGTCGAAATGTCGTTTACATTCGGTAGAAGTGTCGCAATATTTTTTGAGTTCGTTTCCATGAAGCCTTTAAATTTGCAGTTGCATAGATGATATACATAAGGTTCGGTCCAGTTGATCTAGTGCTGACGCAATTTAAATTTACATAGCTGAAGGGTAGACGCATACGTACGATGGCCAATAAAACAAGGGAAAGATAAACTTTTTGAAATAATTCTATCGTGTCAGTGGACCAATGTTATGGTTTGCTATAAGTTTATGTGATGGAGAGGCTATAACAAGTTTAATATTTCCCCAGCACAATAAAATTGGTGAACCGACGCAACACATACAACACTCGTGCACGCTCGAAGCGCTAGTCAAATATGAGTTGTGGATGTCGATTTAAAAGCAAATATTCGCTGAACGCATGCAAAATGGTGCAAGCTTTACGGGTGCCAGCAGCGGAAAAGCATAAACCAGTCATATGGAGCAGTCGGTGCATCGGCCGGGCAAACGCGGCAGCGATGGGGAGGAGGACCGGAATCATAATGAAAGTCGGTCGCTTAATGCAATTACCATTTTTATTTGCAGATTCCAACTTCGTACTAGGCAACGCACAAGTGAACGGCTATCCCATAGTGTACTGCTCCGATGGGTTCGTCGAGCTGTCGGGGTTTTCGCGGGCGCAAATTATGCAAAAAGGTAATAAAATCGTGCATTACTGTCACCCCCCGGCACCGTCAGCGCCCACCGTATGCGTGTGGTGCATCCGGGCTGCATCCGTGTGCTGTCATTCACTAACTGGCTTGTTTTATTTTTTTTTCTTGTCCCTCCCCCGCCCAGGATGTGCCTGCCGGTTCCTTTACGGGCCGGAAACGAAGGACGAGCATAAAGGTATGATCGAGACCAGCCTGGACGGGAAAAGCGAACTGAAGCTGGAGGTCATCTTCTACAAGAAAAATGGTAAGCGCCCAGAGACTACGATACAGGCCAAACTCGAATCGTAAAACCCTGTAGCGAAATCATAAATTCGAGTTTCTGCAGAACAGTAGTACGACAGGAGGAGGAGGAGGACGAGACGATACACCGTGCGGTAGATTAAACAGTAGTACGATAGGAGGAGGAGGAGGACGAGACGATACACCGTGCGGTAGATTAACCATGATATACAAAGAAAATTTTGCGAAATGAACTGTTGCACGGGCGAACCGCCGAAACGAGGATAAGCTTTTCGTGGGAATATTGCGCTCTAGGAAAATGAAAATTTTATTTTTGTTTTATTGCGTGCTTGACGATTTAACGAGCTTATGCACATACAATGTTGGAATATTAAAAATTAGTTTCAAAGTCAAATCAAAAATTATTTTAATTTAATTAATAATCTTTTTAATCTTAATAATATGAACTATTCTGTTCCAATCCGGTATTCAATGTTTGAAACTGTTATTTATTTCACATAACATTAGAACGTGTATCGCTTACATATTGCCCCAATCCCGTATACAAACTCCGCTAACTGAGTGGTTCCATTAGACAGTACGATTGAGCGAAACGAGCACGTAAGCGAGATGCACAATTTCAACAATTTCTACCTTGAGCTTAGATAGCAATAGCACCGTTGAACGAGCGAAGCGAGCGTGAAAGTGAGATGCACAATTCCTACGCTCCGGTTTTCCCACGCACTTTACAGTTTCCCCAGGCGCTATACTTTTGCTAAGGATACTACGGATGCAGGATGGTAGGGGAAATTTTTCTTGCGCTGAACGAGTTTTTGATAATCGATGGTTACTTTACCGAAATAAAACAAAGCAAAGCGTGAACGTGGTATACAGTTTCATTCAAACTTTGCAGTACAAACGAAATGAAACGTTTTCGATATTTTAGGGACAATTTTTTCGAAAATAAAAACGGGCCGTGTTACCAGGGCATGTAAAAGGGACCTGTCAACGGGCCGGCTTACCAGGGCCTGTAAACTGAGTCCTGTAGCTGGGCCCTGTCACCCGGCCCTATAAACGGGTCCTGTTACCGGGCCGTGTAAACGGGCACTGTAACCGGGCCATGTAAATTGGCCGTGTTACCGGGCCCTGTAACCGGGACCAGTCAACGGGTCCTGTAAACGGGGCCTGTAAACGGGCCCTGTAACCGGGACCTGTCAACGGGCCCTGTAACCGGGATCTGTAAACGGGCACTGTAACCGGGTCCTGTAACTGGGTCCTGTAACTAGGCCGTGTAACCGGGCCGTTTTACCTAGTGAAGACAAAGTGTTGCACTTCATTGCTTCATCGTCAAAACGACGACTTAATATCGTCACTTACAACGCACACTTTATTATCCTGAGCTTGAATAATGTGCGCCCATGCGCGGACACCGTTTTCGAGTGGATCTTTTACTCCGAGCCTGCCGATTTCGTGCAAGCACTTTCAAATTAATAACAACTGTCAAAGAGACATGCCCTCCTGAAGCGACTAGAAACTGCCTTTCCCATTTTTTCGCCTTTTCCTTTCTATGATTTGGCTCGGTCAGGTATGTTCAGTTCGGTGGAAGACGAGGACACGACCATCCATCAACAGCTGGAAAAACGCGCTCTTCCACCGGGCATCCCTCAAGCGACAAGCCGTACCTGGCCCGACCACCAGCGTGGGGGCGACTCACTTGAGTGAAAAGTTCGCGGTTGTTTCCATCTGTCCTCCATCTTTAAGATCCATGTCTTGGCTTGCGGGAGGTGTTTTGGGTTTTGCCTGGGACAAGCATGATTTATGGGACAGACGCCGGGGACATCAAAACCTCGCGCTAATGAAATCCCGCCGTCCCCGGCCCGTCACACAAAATGTTTTGGAAAATTTCTTATTTACGTGGAGAAAGTGATGATTATGGGAGGTGAGGAGGGGGTATAAAAAATGGGACAAGCAAACCATGAACCTCGAGAAAATACAGCATGGGCCAGATTGGCCGGAAGAAACCTAAAACGAGGCAACATGATGAAGGCCAACGTGCGGCCGGGCCGCCATTAAAAGTGACGAAGGATATGGCGGGCCCCGGAAAATTTCGCCTTTATCGTCCTCCCGGGAAAGTTTTCCATCGACTGCAAAGCGCGGCAGCAAAGTTTACTCGTAATCGTTTTAATGAGTTGTTATGCTCGTTACGCTTTACATTTCATGTCCTTTCATCGGCCATCGCCTTCGGTCTGTCTGATTTTCTTTTCATGCACTTTCCCCGCTCCCGAAAGGCACTCCCTTCTGGTGTCTGCTCGATATCGTGCCCATCAAAAACGAGAAACGCGAGGTGGTGCTGTTCCTGGCGTCGCACAAGGATGTCACCACGGCCAAAATGTCGGAAATGTCGATGTCGGACGAATGTGATAGCGGTAAGTAGCGATGGCGCCCGAAGACGCCCACTCCACTTCAGCTTCGACCGCGAGTCGCGCTTCAGTATGTGTGTTTTTATTCAAACTTTTTTCGATTTTGTTTTTATTTTTCTACCAACCAACTCGCTATCTTTTTTCGCTCGATGCAATTCCAAACCTTCCGGTTTCGTTAGTGTTTGCTCGTTCCTTTCTCGTTTTTGATTTGGCTCTTTTTTCGATAACTAATTTTAAATAAAACCGATTGCATCTGCTCCCCCCTCCCCCTTTTCGGGCCGGAAAGGAGTACATACATATAAACACGAACAGATGAAACAAGTTACCCATCTTTCTTTCGTAGTTAAAAATAGTTTTCAGCCATAGCTACACAGTGTACGGTATTTGTATAAACAGTTAACGGATGTTTCAACCATTTATCTTATGGTGTTAGATTTGAACTAGTTAGGTTTCCATTCCGTTGGTATATTTTGTTACCTTTCTTTTGCAATATTATCCTTTCAGTCATTGAATGTTGAACACATTTCTCACTCGGCATTCATGGTGGTGTGGTCTATTTTCTCGCTTCTGCCGATGATGGAGTAGAAAATGCATTCTAAAGAGATTCTTTTTTAACGACGAACCGAGCTTATTATCTCGGTTAAATTAATCGCAAATATTAGCTTCTCGTTGAAGCACATTTTTAATGACGCATCATTGGACAACTGATTAACTCAAACTGAAGTTTTAATTTTTTGTTAACACTCAACGACTGGGTTTCAAAAAGGGTTACTGATTTTTACATTTGGAAAGTCATATGTTTAGTTTAGCTTTTGACTTTGTAACTTAAACCAATCTATAAAAACAATCAAATCTCGGAAATTCAAACATGTACAAGAATTAAGATTGAGTTATGGGTTGAACAGTTAAAAATTGAGCAAGTTTTCCAGCTTCATTTATTCTGTATAGATGCTAATAATATATTCTAGTATTTTTTGTCTACGAAAACCCTGGAAGAATGAATTTAAACCAATAAGCACAGTTTCTTTTATCCTCACACATCTATCACCGCGTCAGCGATTGAAAGAATGGATTGTAACGGTCATTTTTCACCCAAATTCACACCATTAATCACTGTAATATTTCATTTGGAATCTGTTCACGAACGCAAAAACTGATCGATGGGTGCAATTAAAATGAGAAAAAAAATCCGATCCAATCGAATATCTAAATTTAAACGTTATACCGCTTTTGAACGGCGCGCAGTTTGTAGCAAAGCATGGCCGGCAACCTGGCAGAACTGACACATGACAAGGCCAATTTTAAGGCCCTTCAGCTCAGTCCTCGTCATCTCGTCACGATAAGCGACTTGATTGACTGTGTGCAGTCTGTTTAATTTCCCGCCATAATTACTCATGGGCAGAAGCCGTTTGCCGCCTGCTCGGAATTTCATAACCAGCTGGATGGCCTTCCGACAACGCGGGCGATGCTCGTTTGTTTTCCACCAAACAGATTGCAATCACAAGCTGAATCACGGAACCACTTCGTTCTGTCGGCGTTACCATTACCGTTGTTCCCTGCAAAAGTTGGGCTCTCGGATTGGGCAAGAAATTTGCATTTACATTGCATGGAGGGAGATATGCCAATCATACCCAGTATTCATAGTTTGCGTTGCTTATATTCATGGCGTAACAATCATTAAATAACTCTAGCAAATGTTTTATTCACCTCTTGTTCTGGGTAACCGAATTCGTTTTGTTAAAGATCTACTTTTAAGAAATAATTGCAGGGAGAATATAGAAAAGACGTGACTTACTAAAAAAGGTCAATCTTACCGACAAACATCTTATCGCCTTATTGACAGACTTTCTTGACGTCTTTTGTTTAACCCTTGATTGGCTCAAGTTTATGTTTTGCAATCATCCTTCATGGAATCCAAAGACAAGTGTAATCAAAAATTGCCTTCTCTTGTTTCAAATCCTACACAGAAACAAGGGTTCCGGTATGGAATATAATGGTAAATAAACTACAACTGAAATCTTTCTTGGAAGGATATTTAAAATTTAATCTTATCCCTCGTTTGCTGTCCAATATTCCAATTTTAGCACATCTCAATTCGACGACGAGAAAGTTTGGCAAAATTAAGCGAACTTATTAGATCACTGATGGGTCATATAAATTGGACGAATATGAAAAAGACCATACCAACCATCCATTGCTGATGATCACCGTTTTTCCTCAAGCGGAGTGTTGCAAACCATTTGCATTAGATGTAATTAGCTAACATCCATGAGTTGTTTCCATGTGCCGTAATGAAGCAAAGAAAAACAATCAATAGTGGACTGTTGAACATTACTGTTTAAAAAAATCTGTAAACATCGGATGGTTGTTTACTTTCCCAAATTTACGCAGCCTTTCTCTATTTTCTTGCAAACAAAAACAAATGTTCTTACTTCTATTTAATTGGTTCTTGTGTTGCAAAATTGTTGCTTGCTTGCCTTCGTTCTCACTATCTTCCTTCTAGAGCTCTCTGTCTCTTTGCTCTTTCTCTCTTTCTCTCTCTCTCTCTCTCTCTCTCTCTCTTTCTCTCTTTCTCTCACACTCTCTTTCTCTCTTTTCCATCAGTTTTCCCAAATTGCTCCTGTTTGAATGTTTCAGTGTGTGTTTTTTAATCAATTGAATTCTTTCGATATTTACACCGGTGGAAATTTTAGCTGCTTTGTTGGGAGCACGATTTCGATCAGCTGAAACCTCTTTGCTTGCAGACGATGGGGCGGAGGATGATAGTTTGGAAATACCACCGGGCGTCAATATGGGCCGCCGACGCTCGCGTGCCGTACTGTACCAACTGTCCGGGCACTATAAGCCGGAGAAGATGAAAACAAAAATTAAACTGAATAGCGTAAGTACCCGCACCGGAACCGGCTAGTAACCGGTGTGAGTCCGATACATTCGTTTTGAGACAGAGTGTAGTTATATTAGTAGAAAATATTATTATTAAATTAAATTAGGTCACCGTAAGAGCCCGTTTGGCTTCGGATTTGAAAAATGAATTTTATTTTGTAACGTAAAACGAACTCAAAAATTTTTTATCGGGACTTAGAATCATAACTTAAAAGTAACTATACTTGCGAATGTACACTAATAATCTTCATGTCTTGAAGCTTCAGTAACTTAATACGAATTTGTCAATAACAGTGTTCTTTTGAGCAAAACCACATTACCCTCAAGAGATTCTTCGTTCGTAATCTCTTTGATTATGTTAAGATAATCTTTGATTGTTTTATAAGATTAGCTTTGTTTGTTTTAGACAAATCGAGAAATAAGCAATGAATGGATTATTTCCAAAGCAACAATTTCTATGGTTTGTGTTGCAAAATTGCAAGATTGGGAATAAATAGAACTATTGAAGGAGAAAATTAATTAGAATTGAAACGGAAACATTATTCCGAGAAAGATATTCCGAGGGTTTCAATGCCGTGTGGCGTCAATGTTGAAACAGACTATTTCGATAAATGTAAATTTAAATACACTCCAATCCAAATCAAAATGTACTTAACCTTAAATTTTTCTCGTTGGATATTGATTCGGGTGTCCTTCTTCACCAGAACTAAACTAGCCTTTGTAGAATCGTGAAAGCGTCTTTAAGAGTTAAAAGGGCGATACAAATATCCTAGATCATTAGACCTTGTTAACGTCTGCAAATTCATGTTGTGGTCATTCACGGTGAATGTCTTCTTGATGGTATTATAAAATGTATTGCAATACATAAATCTAAAAATTCATGTACAGCGGCAAAAACGTTGCTCGAACTTATGACGAGAAAATTGTAATACTCTTGATTTTAATCAAGAACAATTGGTTAATGTTTATCATTGAAAGTTACATTGAAGTGATTGAAAATCACATCGAAGTGAGTTACCATTTTCAGCGTAGGAAGATGTTTATACACACAAATCAAAATGCAATCCCTCATCGGCAATAACACACGTAATTGGAAAGCCATGATAAAAAGTATTAATCAAATCTAGGTCTGAGTTCAAATGTATACGGATTGTTTCGAAGTTCGTTACTCAGCGAGAGTGAGCGATACTATTTTAAAATTCCAGACAGGTTGACTGACGTTCCGTATCGAGGCATTCACTCCGAGATAGAAAATGTCCTCACCCCCTCACACCTCCCACTTTCCCTCCTCCCGTTCCTCTTCACTTTCTGCCCTAACAAAGTACCACGTAATCGAACCCTCTCCGTGGGCAGAATTGGCAGATCCCATCAATTTCAAACACTCCACCGAAGACGACAACGACGACGACGACGACGACGACTGATCGATGGCCACAGCTAATTCATCTCTTCCCACCCGTCTTTGCAGAATCTATTGCACTCGAGTGAGGCACCGCTACCTGAGTACAAGACGCAAGCCTTAAAAAAATCGCGTTTCATTCTTTCCCACTACGGCATGTTCAAGGGCTGCTGGGACTGGATGATCCTGGTCGCGACGTTCTACGTCGCCATCGCCGTGCCGTACAACGCGGCGTTCGTTAAAACTGATCGCTTAACCATGGTGTCGGATGTTGTTGTCGAGGCTTTATTTATTGTTGGTAAATATTAATTTCCCACCCGCTCACGACCCACGTTCGGTTCGCGGTGAAAGGGAACGAACCGAAAATATATACAGAAGCGAAAAGCGAAGTCTGTGAAAGACTGGAGGGAAAGCGAACGGAGACGGGCGAGCGAGCGAAAGGGGGCAGCAGGGTGAAGGTGTAATGGGCAAACAGTAAACTTTATCTCCGCCGCCATTGTAGATTGCGCCGACCGTAATGTTAACCGTTCGCCATTTTTTTTCACCGCCCGCTGCTGGTTATTGGAGGTACCTATATAACTAATTGCATCGTTTAACTGAATCATTGCTCCGTTGGGTTACTACCAATTTTCCCCAAATCCGCCCATCGTAGCGGGAATGTTTTCGGCCAGGACCTTAACCGTAATAGCGCTGCCTCTGACACCCTTTCTCTTGCGCTCGGCGCGTCGCTCACCGGCTCCCCGCTTCCCGTTCGTTGATGTTCCATCTAATTCTGTTTTCAATTTTCTCTTCATCCATCCCGGCACCGAACCCGATGAATTTTCCCTCCATTTCCCGCTCCGGTAGATATTTTAGTAAACTTTCGCACGACGTACGTTTCGCGCAAGGGCGAGGTCGTGTCGGACTCGAAAAGCATCGCCCTGAACTATCTCCGCAGCTGGTTCGTGGTGGATCTGCTGGCCGCCCTGCCCTTCGATCACCTTTACGCAAGCAATGTCATTAGTGGTGAGGTAAGTTAATTCCCCAAACCGGGCAGCAGGGACTCGTTCTCCGGCGGCTGCGAAGCGATCGGGGGCGGGAGATACTCGTCGTAAAAGTTTGGCACAAGCGCGGGAAATGTACCTCCCGTCGACACCACCCGGCAAAGGTTTCCCATAAAATTGTTCTTGATTTATCGCCGGTTTGCTACTACTTGCGCCGGCAGTAAAGAGGGCACATCCCGGAAACTATCTTTATCCGCCCATGAAACCGTAAGTGATACCCTTTCGGGGGCCCTTCGTTCCGCCAAACCGGTGGAAGAAGGCGCACAGCCGGGTATGAGCGTGAAATCAAACTGGGTAATGTTTGCAGGCCCATGTTTAACTTCATACTGTGCGTTTTGCCATAAATTTCCCGCATCATACGGTTTCACTGGGATGCCCTGATCTTTGTTGATGTAAAATAGTTTCTCGGTGATCAAGTTTTCCCATTCGCAAGCTGTTCAATAGAACTAGCTTGAAACTACTGCTTTTGATTTATTTGTACAGTTGGTAATTTTGAATAATTACAGTGGAATTTTATATTCATTCACCTATCATTAAATGAACCGTTCAAATCTAGTGCAGCGTCTGTTCAGAATTTCAAACAAAAATACCAAAGCCGGGTAGTGAATATGGAACCAGTGTTTACTAATTTTTATTGCTGTAAACATTTTATTGAAAAATTTCAGCAAATTTTTTTTATTATAATATTTAATGCATTCCCTTGCCGGTATTTCACTTAAAACGATGATTTCAATGATGAAATGATCAAATTTGTCAAATGTAGAGTTTAAACAGTAGAATATTTCATTTTTCTTTTTCAAATTCATTCGGTAGTTTTGTATTCTTTGTTTGAAAACAGATTCCTATTGATTATTTAACAATTCATATTATTAGCTAAAAAGTAAATAATTTTGAACATTTTAATTTTTTTGTCTTTTTTATATAAGCAAGTTTATTATTGTAGACTCAATTTTGCAATAATTTTTTATTTTGTGATTTTGAGTAGTAAATCTTAAATTTAATGTGCATATTATAGCTCACTAACTTCTTTAATGATGGTCGAACAAATTCATTTTCTCGATATTAATAAAGTTATTATAAAATGTTCAAATATGAATATAATTAGTTTTTTCAAAACTTTCGGTTATATAATTTACAGAAGATGTCTAATTGCAATGTTATTTTAAAACAAACAAACTTTGGCTTAAGCGTGAAACCTTGATTTCGTCTTGCGTCAGTACGGTTTATACTTCATGTTAACGCATGGATTGATACGACTCGGGAATGGAAATCATGTCATACTTTTCCAGTACTTAGTTCTACTTTGGCCAACCAAAACACTGATCTGCGAACTCTTCTCCCGTTTCTCTTTTACCCCGTTCTTGCACAGGAATCTCACATACACTTAGTCAAATTAACACGTTTGTTGCGGCTGGCACGATTGCTTCAAAAGATGGATAGATACTCTCAGTACACGGCTATGATTTTAACCCTGTTGATGCTATGCTTCTCCTTAGTTGCCCATTGGCTCGCTTGCGTTTGGTATGTGATTGCAGAGAAAGAAAGACTCTTTAACGATGCGGACTGGGACATCGGTAAGTTGGTTGAACATGACGCTTCAAACATTATGCACCACACGAACACACCAGCCATTGCCGGCCAACTGCCGGGCGATGGGAAGAGCAGAAAGGAGGTGGAGGGCGAGGGAATGGAAAGTAGGTAGCATCAAGTAGGAACCACCCGGGTATGATAATTTGATACGCTGGTGCCTTAGTGGGCAGGTATTCAGATCAGAAGGATATAATTAGGTTGAGCATATCATGAATCTTAATTAGACGAACTTAGTTATGAATATTAAGAGTGGATGTATGCTTTTTAAGTTACGTTTTTTTTTAATTTCTAGCTTATTGAGTTTCAACATAAGACCATAGGAGATGCATTTTTAAGCGAAATTAAAACATTTGTAGCATAAGAGTATATAATTATTAAGATCAAACAGTTTCGCAGGACCTCTATCATTTATTATTAATATTTACGACGTTCTAAACATGTCTTACTTAATATTATTTAGAATACACCTTCGTTTTATTTTCTTTGAATATTTAGCACAGTTTTCGTAGCATCTACAAACAGAATTATAAATTGTAAGTAGCCTAAAATTTTAATACAACTCCATCAGACCTTCTATTCTTAAACAATATTCTTATATTCTTAGCAATGCTAGTAAATTCACCAAATATCCACAAGCAATAGCTTCGTAGTAAAAACAATTTGCACTCGTTGCCTTCTGTATCTCAACACTCGTTTAAATTCGTTTGGCGTTCTGCTAAAAAAAATCACTTTCTACACACTTATGGCACACGCCACGCTTTACGCTCGAAGGCATATAGAACATCTTTAGAGCTAAGTAATTTAGCAGCAGGTAGCGGTAGTTTCGTTTTCCTCGTTTATTAGTCTTGTCTGATGAGATTCGATTCAACGCTATTCATTTCCCCACCAACGCACGGAAGCGAGGCTTTTAAGCCTTCAAGAGCCAAGATCGTGAAAGTACCACCTGAAGAAACAAATTAAGTATGCGTGCCGGCGTTCGAAGAGCAACCTTACACACGATAAGCAAATTGTCGGATGCCAGTGCTAAGAGGATGTGTCATTCGGGCCCGTTCTGTTGATTCGATCGCTTGCTACAATTCTCAAACGCGAGATGGTTTTCTTACTGTTTTTCTTCCTTCTTTCCCGCCCTTCTGTTTATCCCTTTACGGTTTTCTTATCCTTGAACTTGTGACATGGAAAACCGCACATGGTTGGTAGCATGTGGAGAATTTAGTGTTAAGCGTTCACCGGTGGCGGAAGTTTGCGTGTAGTGCGGACAAGTTGTAACTTATCTCCCTTCCCTCACCCTCCTCCGACTCCAACCTCGAGGAAAGCTCACCACGAAAACCGCACGGTGGGCGGAAGCAGAGAGATAGAGCGAGAGCAAAAAACAAAAAACAAAAACGCCCGACAGTTCATCAAACCACAAAATTCGTTACCAGGATCGGTATCAAGTTTTATCCTTTCTTGCTTCCTTCTTTGCCCTCCCCTCTGCTTTTCCGGCGCGGCCTCGACCGGGCACAGGATGGATCCACACGCTGGCGGAGCGGCTGAAAATTCCCGTATCTAACGTGACGCACGGCGAGGCATACATAACGGCATTATATTTCACCTTCACCAGCCTTACCTCCGTGGGCTTCGGCAACGTTTCGGCGACGACACTGAGTGAGAAAATTTTCAGCATCGTCATGATGCTGATCGGAGGTAAGTGGCATAGTTTAGTGGCAGGGAAGGAGGGGCATACAGGCGCACCATAGCGGGCAACATTGTGGTGAGTTTGTTTGGATGGCGAGGGATCCGTGGGATCGTGGTGTGTCGGTCCAGGCCGGGCCGAAGCCTTTCCCACACATCCGGATGCGATTACAGGCCCGAGGCCCCGACTTGGCCAGAGGGAAACCATTTCCCGACAGTTAGTTAGCTAGTTAGCTAGTTGGTTAGTTGGTTAGGCCCTACCGCTGGAGGCCGCTGTGTTTGCATACCTTGGTTGATGTTGTCGCCTTTAATATTTACGACAATCAGGCACACCGAATGCTGGCCGGACACTTCGTTCCGATTAGAAACTGGGAACCGGTGAGCAAATGGCTTTTAAACCATCTCACACACCAGCTAGTCCACGGGATTGCCTGGACATTCGAACCTCGGGGTTGAAAATAACAAAAAAGTATTTTACATATCACTCGATCACCAAATTGGAAAGATTCTACGCCAGAGTTGCTGATTTGTAATTCAAATCTAGTGAAATTCAGAAACAAGACCCACATGTGACAGAACTAGTTATATTTGCTGAAGCATTTTCAACGTTTCCCTGAAATGGAACCTATCCATTTCGCATGTATTTTATGCTACAATCATCTGCACGAATGCAATGATTTGATTTTGATATTTTGATTATGTCCTCTATTGAATAAATTTTTTGTGCCAATCTTTTCCCTATCGTAAAGAACTTTCACTTAATAGTTTTTGGTGTACGATTTATTGGTTTTTGTTTATAATTGTTAGTATAATATTATAGCTATACTATAATTATGATATTGAAAAGGGCGTTGAATGAACACTTAATCAATTTTTTCTACTTAATAACAGATTTCTAATAAGCGATTAGAGATAAATAGATTTCTAATTTAAAGTGAAGGTTCTGCACAGTCTCAACTAGTTTACTACTAAAGTCACAGTTGAAGATTTTTTTTTTCTCAAAAGGATTAAACACAACCTTAGGCAAAGTAAACGAAAACATTGTTAAGACATGAAAAATTATAGTTTATTAGGATACAATTCATGTAGAATAAGAAAGTGTTTTCATATTGTTTTCAAGAATTAACATTTTCAGGATTCTGCAATAGAACTCTATAATATTCTTTCACTATGAAACAGCGGAATGTACTTATTCAAAAATTATTCGCGTGATTGATTTGTTTGAAGAATTAAAGCACAGAAGTAAATGAGATGGATTTTACATAGGATTTAACCAAAAGAGATGATAAAGTAGGACGAAATTGGAAAACTTCAAACTCGGAGAGATATAAAAGAGTGGTTTCTCTTGTGGTTTTTTACTCTGCACAAAAACAGAAAATTTGTTTGTGTTGAGCATCCAGTCCTGTGCAAGAGTGTCAGTTATTCTTTTTTTATTTTGTTAAACAATACAATTTCTAAAGATAGAGTAAAGTTATCGCACTGTACCCTGCGGATCCGTAGGCACACAATTGATTTGCACCGGGTCCCGGTAGAAAAATAGGCAGAATTTATTAGCCCACGAAGAAGGTTCAAGAAAAGGATTGTTATTTTCGGGGGCATCCTTTTACAGGCATCAACAAAGAGGGGTGTGGTTGGGAAAACCTCGCTATTGGCAGTCCCTATCATGATTAACTTTATCGGCATACCATCACTGTAAGCCGCATTCCGAACCGTACTCGGTTGAGGAAAGTTTGCGTTTGTGTGAGTGTGTGCTTGTGTTCACCATCTTCACGACGTTTGGGTGAGTCGGCATGGCTTGGGAGTTTACCAGAGGGTGGTTTGCTGAGCTGACCAGAATAACAATAGGTGCAAATGACAGGATCTGAAGGGATGCCGAATAACAATTGTGGCGACCCTTGGAGGTGTCGTATATCTAGTAGGCGGCAGACGGAGTTTTGGGGGGAGGAACCTTCGAAATGAGCGGTCGGCAAAAGCAAAATAGGAAAAAAATTAGACCAAAGGAGAAAAGAAAAACAAAGTGGAAAAATAATGAAAAATGTCGTGGCCCGAAAGGAACGTGGGATCGCGCACGCGACGACGGAGAAAATCCAAAAAGTGGCCATGAAAAGCCGCCCAATCGCCGTGGTTTTTGGAGTTTCACTCGCTCCTGATCCGGACGAGGAGGGGGGTAAACTTGGGAAGGATCAGATGGAAAGATTTTTATTTACAACCGCCGTTCCCCTGACCCTCCGCGGCCGAGTTGCCTGTTGTTTTTCCCGCCCTTTGCCAGCCGTAACCGGTACGTTGAGCGTGCGGCTGAGAAAAGCTGATAGCGTCACCGACAGACGACACTTTCCACACCAAAAACGTGACCAACGATTGAAGGGTGTGCGTGGGAATTTAATATTCGGCAGTCAAGTCCAGTGCTTGGCCTGAGTGGGTGTGTGGTGTAGGCCGGAAGGTGGATAGGAAGCGGTCCCGGGGAGCAAAAAGGGAAAATGAAAACCCAATCAAATCTCCGACGAACCGCACGATTGAATTCGCGATATCGACTGCCCTAATGAGGTTTTGCGGGAAAGATCGGTTTCGTTTCAAAAGCAAGGTGGTTGAAATGACGTCCTGCTTACCATCGCTTACCGTTTTCCCTTCTGTTCCCACTAACGCACACCACTTGACATAGCGGTTCTCATTTTTTTTCAATCGCAATTTCAGTCATGAATTTCTGAAAGAACGTAGGGGAAAGTGCAGCAATAAGCACCGTAAGGGCAAAAATACATCACATAGGGCTTAGGTAGCATGTCGCAATTAAAAAAAAAGAGGATTAATATTAGATACGTTTTCGAGTAAACGTTGATGTGATAAGCACATGTTTTAGTAAAAATACTGCAAAAACTGGATTGGATATAGAAATCTAAATTGTATCAAGTAAAAATATCACAATATTGAAGATTGTTCGCAAGTTAAGATTAAAGTTTATAAATCTTGGATTGCGGTTATAAATCAACAAAACTGCCGGGATTCTTGTTTCTTTTTCTTTTGTTAAACTTTAGGTTAGGCATCGAAATGTTTAAATTTGAGTTGCTAATGCTGTACGATCCACGAATAGAGGTGTATAGTGGAACATTTTCCCCTACTAGGGAGGTTGCACGGAAAATCGGAGTCGATTTCAATCGCAGCAGTGTCTTTCAATTCTAGTTAGGGTCCCCTACGGTGTAAGTTTAACTAGAAGCTTTCGACCGACTCGTTCTAGGCCATTTTCCGTTTCCTCGAAGCTTTTCACCGTGATTTTACCAACCCCTGGGAGAAAACGAGTGGCGGATTGCTCCGGTATTTTTTCCTTCCCTTTATTTTTGTTCATAGTCCTTGAATGTCCTTCGAGCAGGGGAGGAAAGGGTGGATGTTTTATTTTTACCTTTTCATATCAAAGTTTCGTCCCTGCGCCACCAGCTAACGATTACTAACCACCGTAACCGTCTTCCCCGTTCCAGCGCTTATGCACGCCGTGGTGTTCGGAAACGTGACGGCCATAATTCAGCGAATGTATTCACGCCGCTCGCAGTACCAGAGCAAGTGGCGCGACTTGAAGGATTTCATCGCCCTGCATCAGGTGAGCACACACCGTTTGCGTACGCCTTGGTACGCCCGGAAAAGGCCCGACGACATTTTCCTGCGTCTGCTCCACGTGATTCGGCGCTGGTGGTTCCGGTTCGCCTTACGTCCCGTGAAGAGGAAGCCCAGGATTTCCACGCGAACGAGTTTAATTTCGTTTGCTGGCGGGTGCGCTTGGTTTTTGCAGCTGCAGCCTGTCAAAGACCGCGGAAAACCGCTTTTCCGCACATTTGTATTCGTAATTTTTTCAACCTCACTCGGCGTTGCTTGGCTTTTTTTCTAAATGTTTTCCCTCTAACCCATTTCTCTTCCGCAGATGCCGAAGGAGCTGAAGCAGCGGATGCAGGACTACTTCCAAACAATGTGGTCACTTAATCATGGAATTGATGTGTATGAGGTAGGTACCTACTTGCCTTGGAGGGAGGTGGGTGCGGGTGGGTCGGTCGGCAGTCAACAGAACAGTTTGTTGTTGAGAGAAAACAAGAACAACTCTCGAGTAATGCACATTTGCGCCCGGTTTTACGTAACACGTCACGCTCGTCCGACTGGGGAGCAACTTTTACCGGGTACTTCACTGGAAATGGGTGTCTTAAGGTCCACCGTACCGTTGTGGTGGTAACTTTTAATGGAATGCTCACCCTATTCAGGGTGCCATTAAAATACGGAAAGCACAAAATTACCGCACACTTGCCGCCTGGGATGGCTCTTATCTAGAGGTATGCATTTGTGACACCAGCGGAGCGGCAATCTTTCTAACTTTATTGCTGTGGTTTGAGCATGCATTTTTAAGCAACAAGGGAAAACCCAGTGTGGAAGAACTTTCACTCCCATTGTTAGTCGATGCACTTTTCAGTTCAGGTTTCTTTGTTAATTTTCTGCGCACGCTGAGGGAATTCTTTTTTCTTTTTTTTTTTTTGAAGGGCAAACTGAAAGTCCTAGATTGTCTTCTTTGTGTGTTGTTCGTGCCTGAGCACACATGGTATATGAAGGGGAAACAGAGTAACTTTTCCAAAAGGATGACGAACAACATGAACTAACCCAAAGGACGAAATGGGGTGGGTATGCGTGGGTATAAGTCCCCCACCCACACACACACACACACCACACGCACATCGGTCGGTTGCCTCATAAATAATGTTTGAACCGAGGAAAGTCGGGACAGATTTGGGATAGATTATGCTTATCGGGGGATTTGTAGCGAAAAGGCAATCTTTACTCGCGTGTGACATCTTTTAAAATTACTCACAGAATATTCATACTAGAGATAAGCCTTTTTTCGTTTTGATATACGAAGGTATATACGATATGTGGAAGGTTGAACGAATGCATTCGTTGTTGGATAAACTGTGCAAGAGTAAATTTTGCGAATTTTAAAAGCAAGACCCAACCGGATTGAAGTTAAAGGAGAAAACATACATTATTAATGGATTTTTATCATTAGAAGGAAAAGTTTCACGAATCGGGAATAACGCACTATTGTATCGAGGCTATTTCATTATAAATCTGTAAAACATAGATAATTTCATGTGATTTTCATTTTGAAAAAGTATCTAAACCAACATTTGAAACAGCACATTCGATTGTTCAGCGAAAGGATAAAAAAGACAATCAAAACTTATTTGTAAACAGAAGTGAAGGAAAATGGGATTTTTCCTGTAAAGTTACATAAAAAATTACATGGTCAAGTAAAACAAACTAGAATAAGTGAATTTCAATTCTTCTAAACGTCAAAAAAATTCAAGAAAGTAGCATTTGATGTGAACTTTTAATTTTACAACAAGTTTTTGTAAAAGATTGTAGATTGACAAGACATAGGCAGGTTATTTCTAAGGCCTCACATGGAGCATTTCGTTTGTTCTAGAATTATATTAGAAGTCGATGGCATTTTTTCAGCCCGGAGTTGGTTGCGATAAGTACCACCGACCGGCTCGGTATTGTGAGACAATTCCGAAAACTGTAACAGTACGTCAACGGTGGCACTCAATTCCGGGGAAAAAACATAAAATATGCCTATATTAGAATAATGTTGCTCACTTTGCTCCAACATTGATTACCGCAACATTAAGTGTCGATTGTTCCGAACAATGGTGCTAAAAGCCATTCAAGCGCCTTCGATCCGGCGGAAGCACTTCCAGTAGAATCATTCGTCCGCTATACAATCGGCCGTTCGGTGAAAAAGCTTTGCTCTATTTGCGTAGAATATTTTATCCGACAGAGAGTTGGCCGGAACCCGGGGCACCAAGGTTACCTCTACCGAAGTAGAACCGTTCCGCGAAACTGTGTCTGTGTGTGTGTGTACAAATGTAGCGACCAAGTTTCCGGTAAGGCGCCGGAAGAACGGACAAACCACCCGATTGGAATCTGCAAAACACCCAGCTGGCTCAGCGACCCACACCATCTGCGATCCATTCACCTTTGCGTGAGCCTGACGGGTTTGGACAGGTTGTTTGAGTGAAAAGTTTCTCCGAAACACTTGGAAAATTCGCCGTAATGGTATGTGGGTTTCCCCGACGCGGAACGTGGCAATGTGGGCTACACAAAGTGTCGACCCGATGCTCCCGATGTTTGAATAATATTATGTAACCAGGCACGGTTTTAACCGACGCTGGTGTACTGAATCGGTGAACCAGAACATAAAAAGTGTCACCCTTTGTTGTCAGACCGCATCATGTTCTGGGAGGTCCCGAAACAGAAGTTTGAAAGAATTAACTCCGACCACCTAATAACAAGGTTCTGAGAACGTAACTCGAAAGATATAGAATAAGGGATTCATAAAAAAATATATTTAAAGAGAACGTGATGTGTGACATTCTGATACGAAAACTGGGAAGATAATTATTTGGTGACTTTAATAGGGCAAATTGAGGATGAAAAAATCTCAGCTACCTCTTCCAATTATGACTAATGGGACGTTTACGAAAAAGGAAAGAAACATTTAAGTAAATTTAATTTTCGCTACCTCCGTTGAATAAACAGAAAGCTGTTAGTACATGGGCCATGATTTGCATGGCCTCCCTTCGGTTTAGTTCTCCACAGGATCCAAATTACCTTGCGTTACTCCTTTCCCTCTTACCGGTTTTTCAGATCTTGAAAGAATTCCCCGAAGAGCTCCGGGGAGACATATCAATGCACCTGCATCGTGAAATCCTTCAGTTGCCTATTTTCGAATCTGCCTCCCAGGTAAGCATTAGGTGTATGTGTCTGTGCCTGTGACCACCATGGAGCTTCTTGCCGGATAAGATGGGAGCGCTCAGTATCCAATCATCCGCTAGGCTTCCACTGTGTCACCGGGTTGTCATGAGCTGATGAGTTTTGTCCATTTCTGATGCGTGTCGGTGCATTTTGGTTTTGTTTTGTTATCTTTGCTTTTGGTGGAAATGCTCTGAAAACGGACCAAACTCCACGCCGTAGGGCTGCCTGAAGCTGCTATCTCTACATATCAAGGCGAACTTTTGCGCACCGGGCGAGTACCTAATCCACAAGGGCGATGCGCTCAGCTACATCTACTACATCTGCAACGGCTCGATGGAGGTGATGCAGAACAACATGGTCGTCGCCATCCTGGGTGAGTCTGGGGCGAGGGGGAGACAGCGGGACCCATGGCTAGTGTGCCACATCACTAATTAGCATTTTGCTGGCCCTCGTGAACCGAAAAACGCAGGCAAGGGAGATCTCGTTGGCTGTGATATAAGCGTCCATCTGCTGCACGGCAGCCAGGGCAACTCGGGAAACGCCGGCTCGCAGGACACCATCGTGAAGAGCAGCGGCGACGTGAAGGTAGACGGCTGGCCAGACCGCAGCTCGGAGGGCGCTTTCAACCTTATGCACGCGTTCTATCTCTCCCGCAGGCACTCACCTACTGCGACCTGAAGAGCATCCACATGGGCGGGCTGGTCGAGGTGCTGCGTCTATACCCGGAGTATCAGCAGGAGTTTGCCAACGACATCCAGCACGACCTCACGTACAACTTGCGCGAGGGCTACGAGGCCGAGGAGGAGACGGAGAACAACGGGCCGTGCCTGGCGCTGCCGTCGATCAGCGAGGACGACGAGAACCAGTCAGACGCCGAGTCGAGTTCGGCCTCGCCGATGAACACCTCGCTCCAGAAGTCGCCGGCGCACAATGCCGCCGTCGCCAGTCCGCGGCATGCAAAGTTGGTGCACAGGTGAGTGGGGGAAATGGACAAGGAGAATGGGGCATTTGTGGCCGGTAAGGATTAGAAACCCCAACGACAAATGGAAGTTATCTCTGATGAATTCAATCAAGTTTGTACGGATTAAAGTATGCCGTGTCATTTTGTTTAATATGAACGAAGCTTTACTTCGATGCCCACGTACGACAAAGTTGCCCGAATGAAGAAATATTATGCTAGATATCAAATAAAATACACAGGTTTATTTATAAAACAAATTTAAAACAATATTATTGTAAATTCAAACAGCAACTACGGCCATCTCTCCCTTTAACTTGTTTTACTCGTGTGAATTTAGCCACTAAAAGTAATTATCAAAGAGTAAGCCAACCATCCTTCCATGCCAAACACGTTAATCCTAACCAAACAAGTTAATCCTAACCAAACAAGTTTGCTGCATGATTCAGGATCCAATGATGGGAAAGTTACTGCATTCTGTGATATTAAATACCATAGGCGGTGCAGCATCCGCGACAGGATCCCAAAACCACCCACGGACAGCAGCAATACGCGGCATTCTTCTGTTGGGAAAATGCAACAAATTCGCTAATTCATCCCCTCGTTTTCCAACCCCCCACCTCGGTCCTCATCATCGTTGGAACGCTTAGCCGTAATCGGTCGTTGGTGGCGCTGCGGGAACGAGTCGAACGGCAACGATCAGTACACACGCCCAGCAGCCAGGCGGCAACCGCGGAGGAGAGCAACTCCCTCGAGGGACTCAATCTGGAGGTGACCAAGGAGAAGGAGTCCAAGAGCCGCGTGTCCGTGGAGCGGTTAGACAATCAGGTCACCACGCTGCACAACGACGTCGCTGCACTCAGCATGGAGGTAAGGTAAACGCCGGGCGGAAGCTTGGAAAACTTAATTTCACCTCTCCGGTAGGGGGCATTCAAATTAAAAGTATCTTCATTCGTATATCGGGAGTTTCAGCCGAGTGTAGGACTTTAGCAAACGGTTGTCAGACAAAGAACTTGAATGAAGAGCAAAATTAACCCCTCTGGGAAACTTTTACAATTCAGAAATGCTGTCAGCTATTTGGATTGATTGCCTGAACATCTTGAGTTTTACAACTCGGAAAAATGACACCATTTCCATTGTGCCTAACCATGCCACCAATATGTCTGCACGAAACTGTACACATCAGTTTATCTTGTCCATCCAATATGGTTTCTACCGACGTGTGTCAAAGCTGGAGAGATAGGCATAGCCACTCCGGAAGGGCGATCGATAGCAATCTCTTATCAAACTCACCATTGACGGAATATTCATATTTTCCAGAATGACAACGATGAGTGTGTGGAATTTGCTCCAATGATGGTTGCTTATATTTCCGCTACCTGTCTTATAGACCTGTTAAGGGAAAATTCGTTTTAAAACGTTCGATGGTTTCTTCATCCTGCTAGGGAATGTGCAGTTAATAAAATGGTGTGCCAAGAAAACATCACATGAAGTTATTTTATCCTGAGTACTCGATGCGCACACAAAACATTCATTCGTAAAATTTCACAAACTTCATGAAATATTCTGCTCTTCATCCGAAGAAGGTAACATTCATTTACTGGAAGAATTTATTTGAAAGTGAAAAACACCTGAACCTACAATGACGCTTGTATATTCAACCTACACCTCACCACATTAAACCCTTCTTCTCTTCAATGTTTAAATCCACAAGCAGTGACTTGAAGTATGAGATTTTGTGCACAAGCCAAACGTACAAGCTCGTGTTATTATTCCGTGTAACAAGAACACTTTGGGAGAAAATTTTCACGGAGTTAGTAATAATATTATTTCAATATCTTTTCTTGGCACACATAACATGAAAAAGAACTTTATTTAAGCAATATTAAATATGATAAAGAAACTTTCTGAAATAGCCCTTTGTTGATTATTTGATAAACGATCTGGAATGAAACAATGATGCAATCATGTTGCTAACACTTTGGAATTAAATCATAATTTTTCGGCAGGTTCGAAATGCCATACAAGCACTGCAGGAGATGACGTACAACACCATGAACTCCCAGCTGGATCTGGGACACTTCCAGCCGGCCCGCTCGATACCGAACCTGCAGAATGGAGCCGTCGGCATTCTGCGAGATAGTGACCACGTGCTGATGGCCCGCAGTAGCTCCCATCCACCGGAAATGTGGTGCCGCGAGATGAACGCGTTCGCCGAGCCTTGTCTGGCGAGCCCGAACGGAACCGAGATCCTGTCCGAAGCCATGTACCGGCGTAAGTCGATCCTGTCTCAGAAGTACTCGGAGGAAATGTCCAGCTCGACGCAGACGGAAAACATGATCGACTTCGATACGCTCGAGAAGGTTGTGCTGGCGCATCCGCACCTGGTGCTGAAGATCCTCGGCGTGGAGGCTGTCTTCGGTAAAGAGTGCGATCATCTCAGTAAGGTGTACCCACTGAACACCATCTCGGAGGTGGCCAGCTCGGGCGAAACCATCTCATCGCGTGTAGCCGAGACACCGCACTTCCGGCAGGCCCCCTTCCTTTACGCCAACATCACCAACAATCCCCCGATGCCCGACGACGGAACGGGGGGTCATCTCTACGAGCAGCACCAGGCGCTCATCAGCGCCTACCAGGAGGGCGAATGTCACTATCCGGGTTCGCACGACCCACTCTCGCTGCACGCCAACACCAAGGCCGACTGTGCCAACCACGATAACATATCTTTCTCAACACCACAACCACCACCCAATCCATCGGCAGTATCAATAGCAGGGGCAGCAGGAACGACACCAATACCCAACCCTGAGGACGAAGGGCCAGGACCGGTTCCTGCCCCGGACGCTGACTGCATTCTGATAGACGAAAATGTGAACGTACTGAAGCAATCCGCCATGAACCATATCTTCCGCAAGCAGGACCGCGTACCACCGAACTACCGCTTTTCCGCCGGCGACGCTGACCATCTCGAGAAGGGGCTCAAGACGCTGCCCTCATCTCGCTCGCTCGGTGGCAGCTGAATCTTGCCGACCGAATGTCGAAAGTCACCGTAGTCGCCGGGAATCCCGTTTTCTTTGACATCGTCTGCGTCATTGAATCAATTTTAAACAAACAACTAGTGAGAATTAAATAAAATGAGACATATTTTAACGCTGACAAAGCAACATCACCAAACTGTCTTTCTTTTGTGGCCATGATTTTGTTTGTTTCGTTCCCATCCGATCCATTATGATGTGATTACCCCAAAGTCTCTATCTCTCTCCGTCGCCAATCCACTCAATGTTGTTTTGTTTTTTTTCGACTACGCAACGTTCGTTATCAAATGTATCAGATTACGGCTACATTCCACCCGAGATTAAAACTGTTTACAGGTGCGTTATGTTTCGTACGCACCAAATAATGGTGCGTTTTATCGTATGGCGACTGATAGTCTAGTCAAATTTATCTTCTAATATACTGATATAGTATCCTGATATCAAAGTGGATTCAATTTTGTCAGTTTGATACAGACTGGACAATGGTTTTAACTTGTACTGCAAACCAGCAGTTCTGCATACAGTTGCGAACCCGATGCGATGTCAGAGTTCATCCGAATAGCGATAAGAGAGGCAGTGCGATGCTCTTATCAAACAGGCAGCAGGCAACGAACACTGCACTGACGGAAATGATTCGTGGGTATTTTTGGCCTTTTAGGAGATTCAGAGCATGATGCAAGCATAGTTTGACGACTTCTGAGAGAACATATGCACCGGATTCCATAAATAATAGCTACATTTTTTCAATGAATCAGTTGGCGAAAAGATAACAAAGAGATTGGGGTAAAATTGTGCGTAATATCCTCTTTTGGTCCACCGTTTATTGCCAAAAGCCTACATTGCTAAGAAATGTATATAAAAATATATGTCATACACCAACGTGTGACACCGGTTCACAGATATCGGAAGGCACACTGTCGTCGTGCTATCATATTGCGGTGGCCACCTTACGGCCCATCGATTTGTACCATTTCTTTTTCGACTTCGTCTGCTTCTCCTTCGCAGGCGTAGCCTTAGACGGAGCGGATGAAGCGGCGTGACCGTTCGGTTGCGAGGAATCCCGCTTGATAAAGCTCAGCGGGGAGTAGCTCGCCTTTTTCGGGCTGGACGACGGTGTTATGTCGTTGATGTTTACCTGTGAGCTGCTACTGTTAAGCCGGTTCTTCTTTTGACTGAGCCCGGAAAACAGATCCCAGAACGAGTGTGACTTTTTTAAGCTGGACGAGCAGCCCTCCTGTTCCGCGGCGTTCGGTAGTTTTACTACCAGCGTCGGTTCATCTTCGACCACGGCCACCTTTGGAATCGGCAAGGGGGCGGTTACAGCGACTGGCCGCGCCTTAGGGGGCGGCTGATCTTCTGGATCTTCTTTGACGGGCGACGCTTTTATTGCGACCGCCGTAGCCGATGGTCTTATAGAGTTAGCCAGTTTGTCCCAGAAGTTGTACAAATTTTGCGATCGCTGATAATCCAACCGACAGGTGTACTTGAGATGTGGCGGTAGGTCACATTTCCCATATACGCACGGTATTACCTTGCGTTGCCTCCGTTCGATCTGCAACGCCTGGGCAAAGGTAACGGTGAAATCGTTGAGCGAGCTGGCTAGGAATGCCTCTGATATGATAACCACCAAGCGGCGGCAGCGCTCGGAAATGAGCCGCGACATGACCTCGTGCTCGAAGGAAGCACCGGCCAGAATATCACGATCCTTAAGGCATAGGTTCAACCCGCGAGCCTCCAAACGGGACACCATTTTCGTGGCAAACTCAATGTCCTCCTGAGCGAATAGAATGAAGGCATCGAACAGTTGCTTGTTGCCTGGTCTATCGCCTACCACAATAATATCGTTGTCGTCCGGTACATAGCCATCTTGCAATTCCGCTGGTTGATTTTCTCGAGCCGTACGCCTCTGTTCCTGCAGTAAGAACTTCTCCGCGTCTTTCTCTGTAAATTTAGAATCGATACGATGGTCTTAAGTCCTTTCATCATGTTTCGCGTGATTCGGGCATACTTACCGAACAAATCGGACGTATCATCCACGACGTCCCATCGATCGATACAACCGAGAAGGTTCTGCAGTTGGGCCAGATTTGCATCAACCTTGCATTGATGGGATTCCTTTTCCCACAGCTCCAGCAGGCGGTGCGTATGTTTTTCATGACCCTTCACTAGCGGGTAGAGGCTTTTGGGAATTTCAGCCAAATAGAACAGCCCCCGCCAGTCGCGGGAAAATCCTGCCTCGCTAAGAAATATTCGCTCCTTGTCCAACAGGCTGCCAAGAAGGTCACGGGTCAGCGGGCTGAGCGCTTTCAGCGGCACCATCGTCAGGTCGTTTCGACTCCCGACGTGAACCTCGGTCACTTTTGCGGGATTGTCCAGCATTGGGTACGCAACGGACACAAAGCTTTTTCACACGAGCGCACAAAATACAGGAAACACGCATGTAACCTTGGGGAATTGGCTTATCTCGGAACAAAAGTTGCGAATGAATGTTGTTACACGAGCAGAAGAAGTAAACAAGATCACTTTTGGGTACCAGGAATCCAATTGAATCATCCCAAGTGTCAAGAGCGCTCTACCAAGGTAGCGTAAAAGAGGTTACTTCACGAAGATTGTTGAAACAACGACGTCGATTGCGGGCAGAAGATTTTTTTCATTCGTATTTACTATTCCCCGATCAAACCTCAATTATTAAACGATGAAATAGGAGTATTCTATAAGAATTTTGATTTTTTCGTTGGAGAAGTACAATCAAGTTTGTGGATAGGTTTGTAACGACCTTGTATAAACCAAACGTCAAAAATCTTGCCAGCCACCAGTGTAGTGCTTCTCCTTGGAAACAACATTCAATGTGACAGATAGCTTTCCAGTTAAACAAGAAATGGTTGTTATTCGAGAATTTAATTTATAAAAGTTTAGTAAGTTTTGGTGCCTTTGGATAAAAATTCGTTCGAAGTAGAGTTTGATAGAACTGTTAGGCATAAATATAGTTAAAAATGGTTTGTGGTTTTGAAACGCTATTCACCGTTTACATACGACATGAAAGTAAACATAGTATACAAAGAATGTTAGCTTAGGATCTTTTGCTTTAGTTGATATTAAAACAAGTAGCTTGGTGTGCAAAATAAGTAGGCCATTCGTTTTCAGTGTCTAATGTTCTCGGTCCTTTTTGCCTGGTTCATTTTCGCGCTTCAATAGAGGTTAAATGGTGTCCTATCGAAACAGTAGAAAATGTGGCAAGTTGACTTTGTGGAACGTATTTAGTGCAGTGAAACCATTCGATTTTAGTGCACGTGCGTTTTCTTAAACCTTTTTTCGAATCAGATTCGCTTAACCTGTCCAACGAACGTACGCTAACATTTCTAAACGTAAAGAAGTCATTGAGTGTGAATACCTGCGTGGAGTTAAACGAACTGCGCAATACATTTAATTAATCTGGTTAATCTTGAACAGTTTCGCTGCATTTCCTGAGCTACATATCTGTGAAAGCCCCAACGTGATATTTTGATAATGTATGTGAGTATTTCTTAAAGTTATTTTCATCATTCTCCATTGCGTAAACAATTGATCAATTGGCTAATTTTCTTGAAAGATCATTGTTAACCACTATTCAGGTACTTTTCGATTGAAGAATGTGTGTAGAGTACATGTTCCATTTTCTCGACAAACGACGGAAACTATACAATTCTGCTAAATAAAGTCATGGTTTATCCAAGGGGAGCCCCATGCATGGGTTTGTCATCGATCAGAAGTCACTTTCACGGACGCTGTCTAAGATGCTAAGACCTTATGTCCTTTGCAAAATAATAGATAGAATAGTGTAATAATTTGATTTTCAACAGGATATAATGTGCTGCTGCTATATACCTCGATTAATATTCAACTAATATTTTGAGGTACGGCCTGTACGCAACGTCATCTTCAACTGGGGAACGTTAAGCTACCTGTTGTATTATCCATACATGATCTCGCCAAAGTACCACCAATTTGCCTGTGCTTGCATAACCAGTGAAGTAAGTAAAACAGTTGATGCCTCGTTTTGAATGGCATTCTGAATACCAAAACCATACAAAATCGTAAAAATTTTGAAAACGTGGTATGCCATGCTTCGGGAAAGATTTAGATGACTTTTCTTTCCTGCATTTCCATCACGCATGACGATTCTCAGTGGACAAATATCGTTTATCGGCACGTTTGATGAACTCCCCCCCCCTCCCCCCCTCCCCCTGGTGAGTTGTCCTACATTCATGCGCGTAGGAAACTAGTAACTGTATCGAGTCTACACAGTAATGAAAGGATAATTCCGGTTTTTATAATTTTATTTTAAACTTCTTAAGCGATTAATTTTTTATTCATTTTTAAATAATTTTTACATAATATAACAGAAATATTCTATACAAAACATTAGTTATTTTTTACTTTTCTTTGTTTCTTTAAATATACTTTCATATTTTTGCGTACTTCCCATCGGCAGCATTTTTGTTGTGCTTGCTTGTAACACTTACACCACACTCGATCGCGCACCGAACACACCTTCACCGCGGGGTAGTTGCTAATCCGACCTCGATCGGACCGATCGGGCCAGGCCAGTTACAATCATCAGCGCGCAAATATTATAATCCGCCATGGGCTACTTTCCGCTGGCGTCTAGTTTCCACCGGTACCGTTTTTTTTTAAATTTTTATTTTCTTCGGTTCGTTTCGCCCCGATACCTACGGAAGGCTGGCTGGGCATATCTATCTGTATGTGAGTGTTGGTATGTGTTTGTTGTGTGTGTGTGTTCTTGCGGATGTTTTCTGTAAACTTTTGCTTTTGTTGTGTTGCCTGTACTTGTTTTATTTCCACAATGGCTTGGCGCATGGATTTCCCTTATTGATCTTATCCTGTTCCGATTGTTTCTACTAAAGATCCTTTCGATTCTGATCTAAACAACTTTCAATTATCCTTCCTATATCGGTGTTGGTTTGCCGATTGTTTTACTTGGGATTTCACACGATTGCAGCACCGTGTGTGTAATTGTTTGTTTTTGTGTGTGGGTCACCTGTTACGTTGGAGCGTTTCCGGAAGCGATGCTCGTTTTTTCGCTTGTTTGATCTATGTTTTTTTCTTGTTTTACTTGTTGAATTATATTCAAAACCCGTTTATTTAGTTCTTCTCGTTCGTTTTTATTTCACGTTTACCTTACCTTTTCTCTGTCTGATTTCTCCTTGCTCCTCGTTTTTCTTCGTTAGCGTTCGCTTCCTGGCCTTCAACATTCCATTCTCCCGCTTACCGTCGTTTAAATATTTGAATATTTAGATTAATAATCCTAGGTATTAAATGAATTCGACTTTAATCAATGCGTGTTTGTATGGGTATGTGTACGTGTGTGTTTGTTGATTTCGTTATAGTAATGCTCGCCCCGTTCGTTCTATGGATTCGCAAATTCCACTTGTATTTTAAATCTTTCAATGGGACTTGTTTGCTTCCGTTCGTATGCTGCGGTAAATTCCAATCCACTTCATTGCCGACCTCTGATGGGGAAGGGGCGATCATGGTGCTTTTTTCGTTCTTTTTTTCCTATTTTCGTCGTGTTAGTTTTTTTTCTTTCCTTCCGGTTCTATCTGGGCTTACTTACTTCTTTACTCCAGCAGATGGCTTTGCACTTCCCCTTCCTTCTCATTCGTTTCTCCGTGTCTATTTTTGGCGATTTTTTCTTTTTTTATATATTTAAAAAAATATGTTACGATATCGTTTTTGTATTAGAAGTTTTGCTATATTTCAGTTATACTCCCTTCCGCATCTGTAACAGCACGCTTCCACCACCGACTAGTCGCTGCCGTGTCTAGGGTATTTCAACACTACTACTAACCCCCGTCCACACTGGCACGATTTCTCAACCTCTCCCCTTCCTTGCACTATGCTACCCGGTACGGTTGAAGGATTGTCAGCCCTTCGGTACGAACGAACGGTTGATTAGTGGATAGAGGCTAGTATGTCTCACGTGTGACGCTGCGCGTGTAGGTGTGTTTGTGTTGCACATTTCTTTGGCACTCCAAAGACGATCGCCTTATGCTCTCGCTACACTACGGATTAGACCAACTTCGGACTGTTATTGTTTGCGCAGGGTCGGTCTCCTCTACTGAACGCGTCATTTCTGTGGCTCACGTAGCTTCTTACTTACTTCCCCGAGCGATTGAGTTCAGTTCTTGAGCTTCAAATGTCTGCCATCGGTCGCGCGGATGAAGCCTTTTACGGAGCCACAGACAAGCGTTGGCAAAATTCATTCGTTTCGTGGTAGGGCTTAGGGCAGTGTTATCAGATATTACTTAGTTCGCTATCTGTGACTACGATTTTGTTATTAGGTCTTTTTGATTCGCTACGCTTATTACCACGCCGCTTATCTCACTGCAGGCATCCATCTTAAGACGTTCGTGTGTGTGTGCATTCGGTGCGGCACTGCTTGAGTTTTCCAACAGCAAAAGCACCCTTTTCATTCAAATCTTTCTTTAGTTGGAAAAGATACGCTGCTTGCCTTCGCTATTGCAGGCCTCGCATCAATCTCGTCAGCTCTTTACCTTTTGCTAACGTCCCAAAAAGTTGCCCTTTTTGTGCATACTTGCAGATTGTAATTGTGGGCAATGCGGAGATCGATGCGAAGCCGCAAACACAAACACAAGCTAGATGCCCTTCCCTCAACCATGTCCATGTGCTGATCCTTCGTTGGAAAGAAGAATATCGTAAGAAACATAGAGTACAACCACACGCATGATAAAATATCCTTCAACTATCCACTTTCTAGATGGCATTCGACCCGGACTAATAGCGAAGAACACATTTTACCAAATAAGATATTTATTTAGCAACAATTTTTCATTCCACTTGCCCGCTTACAGTAGGGTTTTTGAGTGTTTTGCGATTGCTCATCCTTGCGCAGCTGTCCTTTACTTTTCCTTTTTGCCACGCGAGCAATCCTACAAATCGGGGCGTTTGGTAACCAATGTTTCCGGTAGTCAATGTGGCGCTCGATGAATAGTGGTGCAGCTGGTGTGCGAAACGTTAGGTTTAATTCTCTGTTTTAACAAAGTAACAAATTCGACCATTGAGTTTTCACCGTCACTGTCTCGTGTTCAAAACGTCTAGTTTTTAAGTAGTCATTGATTTCTTCAGTGTTTGATCCTACGACACAAAAAAGAAAACAACAACAAAGTAACGTCATTTCCCATTACACGATTGTTTCCAACACTTTCCTGGTTAAAAAATAATCGAAAACCAATGTGAATTAGCTTCGAATTTTGGCACTGTATGCTTTAGTGTAAATGTTTGGCCTGTACCCTTCAAACGCACTGGATAGAATTCAACCTCCGTTCGTAAATCAAGGAAGAGTCAGTAAAGAGGTACAGAAAATGGCAGTTTTACAATTCTTGGCATCACAAAAAAATCCAACCTATAGTTGTGTTTTTCGCTATCGGCAGTCGTTTAGGTCTAAGGTAATATTTATATCACAATTGAAACTTGAATCATCTCCACCATGCCACTCGCAAGGGCCTTTAACAATGGCGGGGGAACGGAAATCGGAGACAACTGTCCAAAACATTAAAAGAATGGAAAAATACACACGCACAGAGTGTGCCTAGCCGTCAGGAGTCTAACTGGATCGAGACCGGATACACTTAGGCAGATTACGTAGGCAGAGTGAATTGTTTCCGATCCAGGTATCTGATGTATACGCGCGCATGAGAAATGGTATTTAGTTTGGTGTGTACGTGTGTGTAGGTGTTTCGATTTTTGTGTAATGTATTAAACAATTTAAATTCAATTGGATGCAATTGAGCAATGTTGGAAAATCATATGTTTATGAGATAATAGAACAAATAGATGGACTTTGCCATTGAATTAACCATAAAAATGTGTGCATATTCGTAAAAAATATACATATGAATTAACAATAATGAACTAATCCTTTTTTTAAACACCCACATAAAAAATTCTATCGATTTACAGTAGCGAATGCTTCCCTCTTGCTGGTTTGATAGAAAAGGTTGGAGTCTGAGTTCAAAAGCAGTGCATTACCATGGAAGATATATTTTTTTAAATACTACTTATTGGCTGCTCGCTTGAAGCAAACTGTCCGTTAACAAACACTACATTACGGTACATGTAAAAGAAAATGAAAGGTAACTTAGTGAAACGATAGATGCCGCACTTCCCGGGAAAAGAAAAAAAAACTATTCCTTCCATTTAGTCTGCAATGGCACATTGGGCAACCCCGTTGGAGGTTTCCGATTTGAGCCGTATTGTTCCTTCTTTCAGCGAACCGCCAACCGAGTGTCCTGATCGTGTGGGAGATTTCCTTTGAGTAGTGGAAAAACTCTGCTACAGCCCATCGAACGAAAGGAAACGTTCGGATGATGCATTGGTATGTTTTTATTCCATCACTCCCAATTTCGGGTACTGCACTTGCAATTTCTATTTTCCCTCCTCACACAAATACACACACATACACACTTACTCATACCAAGGTAACACACATGCACATTTTTGCATGTTGCGTTGTTCAACATTGAGATGATGGTTGGAATTCGATTTCACCACGATCACCCCACATCCTTCCTCGGAGTACGGCTCCTTCCCCTGCAATGTTTCACCAAACATGTGTTGTATGTGTGTGTGTGTGTGTGTGTCCGTGTGCTAGTGTGAGTATGTCTGCGATTATCGTTTAAGTAACTCGATGGAAAGTAAAACTCAATCCCGAAGAAGGTCCTGCCTGCCCTGTCGCGGCTCGCACGTAATGTTGAGATTCGATTATTTGCTTTTTACCTATATTCGTTTTTACGAAATCTTCAGCCGCGCACTCGAAACGATTATTGCACTTTGTATTTGCGTCGTCTTTGCGCCTCCTTTCCCGAACGTCCCACGCCCGTGACCGTACCCCAGCTTCGCCGCGGTACAGCGGATTGTAACATCGGTTCAAATACTCATTACCAATAATATAATATATATTATTTTTACCCACTTGCATCCCCGAACACCACCACTGTGCCACTAACGCAAATGGTGGTGTGTGTGGATTCTTATCATGGTTAATGTTTTCCTTTATCTTATGCAAATTGGTATATTTGTTATGTTGTGTGTTTTTTTCTGTTTCTTTATTATTTGTGTTCACTTCTCTGTATTAAATTCATGGTTTTTCCGTTTTTTTACTGGTGCGAATAGAAGGTCTTTTGCATAGTTCTGGTTTGGTTTTTTTTCTTCGTTTTCTGAGGGGAAGGGAGGATTCGAAACTCGGGATTGTTAGGGGTACGCCACGTACGACTATTTTCAATTTTCCCATTAGTTCATTATTATTATTACTTGTTTTTCGTTTAAATTTTGTTTGTGCTGTGTGGTTCTATAGTTAAATTATTGAGTTTTCTTTTGTGTTTTACTATCTTCGCACCTGTGGCTGTAACCGTCCATTCGCTCTGCTTCTTCTTCTCCTTCTTTTCCATCCACTAGGTGTACTTTGACAAATGTTAGTTTTCACTCATCATAACAACTCACATCTCACTGTGCATCTACTGGTTGCTGCAGCTGCTGCTATTTTTTTTTTTCATTTAAACTTTGTTTCATAATTACTTGTATGAGCGTTAGTGGTTGCTTGTTTGCGTTGTGTATAGTTTTCACGGGCTCCGTCCCCACCACGATTCCTAATGCGTTTCGCGCTTCTTCACAATGTGTTCCTATGTGTTTGTTTTGTGTATGTTTTTAAACTTATTCAAACTCTATCATCGAATTAGATACAGTGAATGCACCGTGGAAATACCTTTATTTAAAGATATATTCCTACACCTCCTGCCTTCCGTTTTTTGCTCTATTTTGTTTTTCTTTTTTAGATCTCGTTTTCGTCTATATTTTACAAATAAAGTGTAGTCTAGTACGACCATTTATACTATGTTTGCTTGAAATTGTCCTTGGATTTGCATTAAACTTCCCACTACAGGTCCGTGACATAACTGTAGCCGTTCTATTTTTGAGTGAATGTATGATTTATATCGTTTAATTAAATGCTACTCCAACCAAGCAAGCCCGTTAACGATACACTATGTTTCTTTGTTCTTTTTTTCTCTCTCTCTCTTTCTCTGTCTCTCTTTTAACGGTTCCAGTTTTAAAGTTTGGCTTTTTATTTAATTGCTTTGTTTATGTTTTTTTTCCTCTCTCAATTCACCCCCTTTCCGCCGTAGTTCGTTTAGGTTTTGTTTTCTTCTTTTCTTTGTTTGTTTTGCCCTATGTAATGATTACAATGATGTGCGCTTTTTGTTTGTTGTATTTTTCAACATTAGGTATTTATTTGTTGTTGTTGGTTTTTTTTTGTTCTGTTTAGATTGTAGCATTTTATTATACGTTGCATTTATTGCATCCTAATCCTGGTGTGCAGCCAACGCAGCGAACCAACGGTAGCAAACCGCTTGGATGCAACCATTTGTCCTAACAATCTTGATTGATATTTAGTGCGTCGTTTCCTACGCGATTCGAGTTTGTTCGTTTCGGTTTACGTTTCGTAAATGGCAGCTTGATTTTAAAAATGTCATCTTCCCCGTCGCTTCCAATCGCCCCCTTCCGCTGCACGGACCGTTCCTCCGTGCAGTGTTTTCATTTTCTCCCTCCCTGCATGGAAAGCTGTGTCCCAGGATACGGGTTTCCCTTTAGTTTATCATTGTTTTCTATGTGTGCACGTACGTGGTTTTCTTACTCCTGCTGCTGCTGCTTGTTTTTACTCGATTTCGATCAAACGAGCTCTCACTCTGGCGAAGCCCCAGTCCTGCCGTAAGCCTGGAAAACCTTGCGTTTCAAAGTTTCCGCTCGAATGAGCGACAGTGTTCTCGATGAACTGCAGTTTGCGGATGACTGGGGGTAGCGCCTTTCAGGTAGCTTACTAATGGCAAAGCTTTCGTTAGCAAAATTTGTCACGCGTTGTTTGCTCACGTGCTCGTGTTCTTCATTGTCCTGCGCATCTGGTTTTTCTACTCCCAGCCAACATCTCTCAGGCAAACCCGACCTCGTTTTTCGATACACGAAACAAAAGCTGTCAGCTGCACTGATCGCACAGTGGTGGTGTGCGTGGTTCGCTTCTGGAATGATCTGTCGATCTGCGACTTGATCGCCTTTTTACTTGCCCTAGTACAAAACTCTGCGTCGCTCCTCCTTGAAACGTCACTTTCGAGTAGTTCTCGAGTCACGCGGCAACCCAAGCGGTTGCGAGTATGTGTTTGAGTGTCTGAATGAAACGTGGAACGCACGCCACATGGGTGATCGCCCTCGTTTACTAAGGATGATCGTTAGGAGATACCGCCCCGCATCCTGCGTGGCACGCGTTTCGTTGACCAACCATCGGTGGCTTATAGATGCTAGATGTCGCGGCCCCATCCGACCTCCTGCCGGCGCGACTTTTATAACCTATCCTCGTCCTCCTCTTCCGCATCCTCGCCGTTCTCCTCGTTCTCCTCCTTGTAGCCCGGATGCTCTGATATTGCGTAGTAGTTTCCATTGTAAATAACACCTAGTTCGCGCAGCGCGTCGCCCCGTATCGTCGCCTTGATCGTCCAGTTGTAGCAGTCGTCCGACTCGCTCTCGCGGTCCAGCCGTTCGACGTCGAGGATCTTCGAGCTGAGCCGCTCGAGGATGATGCCGATGTCCTTGATGCTGAGGTGCCGCTTCTGGTCGACCGACAGCTGGTCGATCAGCAGCAGGAACTTCTCGGACGTCACCGTCTCGTCCTCCATCACGGTGTTCTCCGTCTCGCTCTCGGAGCTGTCCCGCTCGGGGCCGATGTCCAGGAAGCGCACGTGGCCCTTCGCGGCGGACGTACGCCGGCTGTCGGACAGGCTGCTCGGCGGTGGCTGCGGGCTGGCCGACCCATCCTGGATCGGTGACGTGGCCACGTTCTTGTGTACCGCGATCTTCCGGCCCTCCTCGTGCAGCGCGCAGCAGTGGAAGTCACACTCGGTCGCACCCGGACTGCCGGCTCGCGTGGGCATGTGTGCGTGATGGGCGCACTCGGGCGTGTGGACGTGTACGGCGCCGACGGCGCTATCGAACGAGCCACCCTGCTTGGACAGCCGCCGGGCCGAGTGGTAGATCGCCGACTGCGGATCGTCATGATTGATGACGGTGATCTGGGGGCTCGGAAACCGGGGCTGCTGCTGCGGCCCGACGCCGACGCCCGACACCGACGACTTGTCGATCGAGTTCTGCGTCGAGAGGCTCTTCTTCGAGGGCGAGAACTTGTCGGCCGTCGTCGGTCCGTTGCTTAGACCCGGCCCACCGGAACTCTGGCTGCTGCCGCCGCCGCCACCACCACTACCGCCTCCGCCGCCACCTTGGCCACCACCGCCTTGCCGTTGATCCCAGTGCAACACAACAGTGACTCGACCCTTGTTATCCATAATCTTCCAAGATGGTGTTTCATCCTGCAGCTCCAACGCATGTATAGTCTCGCAAACGATCTTTGGTATTGCTGATATCGCTGTGGGCAGCAGCAAAAGTACGAGAAAAAGAGAGAGAGGGACAGTTCAGAAGAGAGTCATTCATTCGAGGCGTTTGCCTGCCTTACTTACCAGCCTTAATTACATCGACACCCGTTGGATACCAGCGTTCGCCTTGCCGCAGCAGCAGCAGTACCGTATTATTTGCTAACGTCCTGAAGTACTCGCCATCCTCGACCTGCGTGCCGTCGCATTCCAACACTAATCGCACGGGTTCGGAGGCTGGCACTCCTAATTTGTCCTTCCCTGTGAGATACCGTGGAAGAAAAGAAACAAACACACGAACACACAAACATGCACGGATTAGTACTAGGCGGTGCAGGGACTGGAGGAGGGTTTTTCAGTATGGAGGTGTCGGACCGCAATCGTATCGTCAGCAATTATTTGCCACCGCACTCGAACGGAGTAGGACTCTTGTTTGGCAAGAGGCTGGATCGTGTTGTTCTGCGGTTTTAGGGGAGGAATTCGGTCGCTTCTGTTCGGGGCTACATCCGAACATCGGATGGGAAGCGATTCACAGGTTCAGCGGAACTTTACCAGGTGGCTCGTTGTGGTTTCTTTTTGTCCCCTTGCTACAAGCACGTTCGATTGGTCGCTCGGATGGTCCCTCGGTTGGTGGTCGACTTCACCATCGACTAGCAATGTACGGACACTTTTTCCACGGCACAGCGTACTCCAACGGCGGTGGCCATCGCAGAACAGCGGTCCAACTTCCAGCTTTTGCACAAGAGAATCGCACCGTTTTCGTTTTTTTTTCTCCCATCCACCTTGCACTCTCTCTAACTCTCATTCGCTCTCTCACATACATACACACTCAGATCATTTTCCCAGCACCACAGGAAGAGTCCTTGGACGCACGCAGCCCACCACCTACACGCATCCAGTGGGTCACTCATTTTCATTCGCTCGATCCTTTGCGACTCTCAATCTCTCGCTCGAAGACACTGTGCGTTCTCACTGTTCCCGTACGAGAACTTTCTCACTCTCCCACTCGCTCACAGCATCCGTCCGAGTGCGCCATACCGCTCCCACCGTGCCATCCTCTGCTTGTCCCCGTCCGCATGGCACATGGCAATGGCAGTTCGTGTCTTCGTTGTGTCCTAGTTTGGCCTACTTTCCATTACTCGGTCACTTGCATTCCTACTCGCCAAAATTTCGCACCCGAATCGCTTCGTGATCCTTTTCGGCCGTGCAGTCATGAAGTAGATAGGGGAGTATTCCATTTTTTTTTGTTGTAGCTCTTTGTTGATTTGTTTGATTTGGCACCCTTCTGGTATAGGATTTGGTAAGCCAAGCGCTACGGCGGGCCCAAAACTCTGCAGGGCTTAGCTTAGGAACCTTCCTGGATCTTATTCGAGGGCCACGTGCGTCCCTCCAAATCCTTTCATAAACCGTAGGACGGTTTCCGACTGGCGAAACCGATGAGCCAGGCGCTTACCTCTAGCTGGAAAGAAAAACCTGCGACTTGATATTGCCAGTTTCGGTACGTACCTCTAACTATTAGTTCCTCGAAGCTACCTACTACGAGACCTTTACGGACATTACGCCAACTGTCCCAGATTTTTAAAGGCCTCTTGCCACGAGACTCCTGGAAGGAAATGAGGAAACACAAACACAGAGTGGTGTTAGAATGCATGCAGAGGAAACACAAGCATACAATGGTAAGGTAGAAGTAAAGATAACTAGGCATTTATCGGGCCACAGTATCGGTGTTCGCATTAGTTAAGATCGGGTAGTTCGCGAGCCTTGGGGGAAATTAAAAACTATGATCTAAGAAACAATCAACAAAAAACAATGAGAATCTTTCCTCCGCAGGACAAGGGAATCACGTACCACGGACATTCCTTGGCGAAAGTTCAAACAGTTGCAGCCCCAAATCGGTTTCGAAACGCCCAATGTACATAACGCCGCAGACCACATCTTCGGTGCCTCGGACACGCGGGCGGGACGTTGACGACGACGACGACAGGCGAAATCAAACCGGAAAAGGGATCGATAGCCACCACCGTGTACAGCACTAGCGTGGAGGTCTGTTTGTTTTAGCTCACTTCTTTAACACCACCTCAGGCCACACCTCCGACCTCTAGCCCGATGGCCTTCCGGAAGAACCAGGTTCACCGCAGCGTCGCTCGCCAGTGGCGGAAAACGGGGTTTGCAGCACATTGTTTTGCCATTGTTTCCGTCCGCTCTTTTTTTTTTTTTTTGAAAGTTTTTTGTTCCTCTTCAGGGCACTACTAAGTTTTGTGTGAAATTTCTTTGAGCTTGTGTGTGACTTTTTCCTGTGTCCCTTCAGATCGATCGGAAGTTCAAATAGGTACTCTGGTATCCTGGCATCGTGTCGGCAGCAGGAACCAAGCACCTTATTGTCATGCTATACGCGCGCGAACTCTTCCCTGGTGAACTTGTGCACCGAACTCGGCGCACCAACTCGGTGTGCGGAAAAGTAGGACAAACAGTCATCACAGCATGGGTCAACAGTCAAGTGTCCTGGGTAGCCACTTTTTACTCGCTGGCATGACACACATTTCAGATGACGATGAACACTATCTTGAGGTTTGAAAATACTATCAAGTACTAAATAGACATCAAGTGTTGATTTTATCCAGATGTCTCATAGAAGACTGCCGAAGTTAACTAAGGTTAGTGTCGTAGAAAGTACTGTAGGGACGCAAGACCAAAAGGGTCCATCAAGTAGTGGCGAAGTCCGACGTACAAAACCGTTTTTTTTTCAATCTTAACGTATCACAGTGAGCAGACTTCCGTTTCTGCGACGAAGTGTAGACTAACAGGGAATGGACACCAAAAAACCGTTGAACAACATTTTACACCGTTACATCAGATTTGGGAGTTGCACTTGTCGAAGGTACTCGCGGTTACGGAGTAAATCACGGCCAGCTTGGGGGCAGCATGCACCAATCTGGTCGGGCTCCGCTCTCGGGGTCGAGAAATGCTGCCTTCAATCACGCCGCTGCAATGACTTCTGTGCTACTGGCCTAACTGCCTGGTCGAGTCCTGAGACTTCGAATGCATCGGTACCCAACCCTGGCCGTGCACACTCTTTCCACTTGGACGCTTTCTGTCTCACTCCACTGTGGGAAATCTAAAGGATTCTCCCGCTTCCTCGACCGGGTCCGTCCTGTTGACCCTACTGGCGACGCTGGCCGGGGAGAGCCTGTCGAAGCGGCTACCAGGATCACTCGGTATGTACTGCCTCTATATACGTAATAGAGTACGGAGCAGCCCATAAACACAAACGCACACTAGTCCACTCTCGTTTGCCCTACATTTGGCGCTGCCACTGACTTCCTTTGGCTCCTTCTCGCTCCGCCCCGCGCCGACCTCGACTCCCCACGTGCTCTGTCAGTGTGTACACCTCTCCGAGTCCCGTGCCAACCCGTTCTGCCTTCTTCTTTCGCTATCAGTCCGATGCCCTGGTACGCGCTGTTGATTGCCTAACTTCTTGTTTAACACACAATAGGTTCACAATTGACCCGCAAACGACCATTGCCCGGACGGGGCCTGCCTTTTAGGAGCTGCTTATCGGCCACCCTAACGTGGCTTATCGCCATCACTGATGATTCTTCAAGGGTCCTTAACAACTTGAGGCAGCGATTTTCCACTCACGATTTCCTGCACCGTTCAGCAACTTCAACCAACTAGAACCACACAAAGGTCACCAAGGGTGCTGTGGCTATCGAATTGTGTACGGGGAAATCCATCGATAGTGAAAGACCGTTTTGGGAATGTATCTCGGAATCAAACATTCTCCAAATCACGACTTCAGCAGCCCATGATGGGTGGTAGGTGAGGTGCGAACATTCTACCAGGCACAACTACGACGATGACACAAAGTGCACTGCCCTCATGACCGAAAGTTGGAACCGAGAGTCGGTCGTTTACGGTACGCGGTCGTGTAACCTCGTTTTCGGACAAAGTAGCGCCTGGCAGTGCAATAAATTTACAACCCCCTATGTATATCCCGAGAGCGTTTCGTCCCGCGTCCACCCAGAACGGTGCTTGTGTTCCCGCTGGCTCCCGAGATTGTCCCTCACGCACACCGAAGCCAGTTCCGTGTTAACCTCAGACAATTCTGCCCTAACTGACAACGGGGTTTTCCCACTCTCACTCTCATTCGCAGGAGATACGCGATATGCTCTCTTCGTTCTCTGCGAAGCGCATTTCTCTTTCAACGCTGCTCATTTTCTCGGGATATCTCTCACCACAATGCTGCCTTAGGAAAGTCCCTTGAGTTTTCCATCACAAATTTCCACCATGTATGATACCTAGCGAAAGAGAGAGAGAGAGAGAGAGAGAGAGAGGGAGAGGGAGAGGCAGAGACTGAGAGTCTGGGAGAATGAGTGTACAACTTCGAGTTCCACGGTTGTTGGAAAACTCGCACGCAAATTCCAAAGGACTAAGTATCCTTCGCCTCTTTGACACTCCGGCTCTCGTTGGACACTGTTTTGTAAAATGTTACAAACACACACGCACACACGCAGCCACACTCTTGACTGCCGGGGAAATGGTGCTTGCATCAGTACCACACGGCAACGGTTTCACACATGACACGGGCGGTTCATGTTGCTTTCCGATGATGACCTGCCGTTGTACCTTTTGGCTATCATGGCTTGCGAGTTTTGTTAGTGTTGCTAAACCGTTGTGTTGAATACGAGTTAACACACTTTATAGTAAAAAGATTCGCATTCAGTGCAATTCCAAAAACCATGTACAAATAAATCATGCATGTATCAAACTTTGTGTTCATCACATGAGTTGGTCAAAATTCATAAGCATAAGAGTAAAATACTTATAGTATTGAACTATTTGAGATCGTAACATACAGCGCCCAGCATCAAAATATCGGTTACTAATTTCACAATTTTCACGGTTCGTCGCTAAACTCTTGTGGGTATGGTGTTTCCACGAAATTGGGATTTCACTATGTTTGAGAGTTATGAAGAATTTAATGGTCAGTGGACGTTATCATTTAGTGTGACGTAGGAATGTATTCATGATTCTTTTCTCAAATAAATTGAAAGACAGAATCTCAAAACTCATGAATGAAGTTCATGATAAAAGTACCACTTCTTCGAAGTAACTTTATGATATCATCCAATACATTAACGCCCACGGGTTTCTACACAAGGAATAACGTTAACTTTTGCATTGGTCATATTGATAAAAATTTGACAAAAAAGTTATTATAGTACTGTCGGTATATAAATCCTGTAAAGTACACCCCATCGTCTTGAGGAAAAATCCTTTCTTCACAATTCAACTTTTAATTTTGCATCATTCGTTTATGAACGGATTCAGATCTAATTTTATTAGAAAGTGCCAATTTCTCTGCCAACACGTGCTACGGTAAAGGCATTCGTTATCCTTAAAACAAGAATTATCTTTCTTGTTCCTTTAAGAAATAAATTATTCAAAGTATGATACAAGTTGCTGATCTGGCCGTCCAAAAATATATATAAAAAAAACAAGTTGCTGATATTACGTTCGGCCAGATTCTCAGATGTTTCTGCGCAACTGTTGCGTGAAGTGAGCAAGGGTATTGTTACATGATTGTCCATATTTTCAAAAGCTTTTTCTTGTGAATAAGAAGAAAGTCAATTGAATTACAATAGGTCTTTATTTTTGTAGAGATTTAGAAATAATTTGCTCGCGAATAAGTTGTGGAGATTTAGAAGTAATTTGAGGTGAACACCGAGCAAAAGGTAATTAACAAATGCATTCGCAAAATTGAGAAGTCAATTTAGTGGCCTTTTCAATCACCGTATCTTCTTTGGTGTAGTGCTAAGTCCACACTATATGGCAAAAGCGGGGGTCACATTTTTCATACTGAATGGGTGTTGGGAAGAACCAAATGGGTTAAATGAAAAACGGCCTTTCCCGTTCAGTTCTTTTGGGTGACTGCATCGGACAAATCGCTACCCACGAAAACGAACTGTCCGATCCTTCTCGCATGCTGCCTACGTCGGTGCCTCATTCATAGATCCTTCCGTTCACAAAATCACTGTGCGTGCACGTGGATGTGTTATGGAGGTGTACGGCATCCTCCCACGTTGTTCATACCAGGGCAGCAACTTGCAGTTCAATCGCTAGCAATCAAATTTGAAAGTGTAACGACTTTCGCATGCGCACTCCGTTATGTTATCGTTCGCAGCGCTCGCCATTGCCGGGCCGAAGCGAATAAAAGCATCGAAAGGTTGCGCCGATGCACCAAAACCGTTCGTATGTTATCAGAGCCCAGCGATATCAGGACGCAAACCGCCATCGAGGGCGCAGCTGCACGCGGCACCTCCCGGACGTCCCTCCCCGCGGCCTCCCCATCGTCCATCAATGTTTTGACAGCGCCCACCTGCTAGCCCCGATCGACTTCCATCTGTCAACGACAGGCTATTCAACTTGCGATTGTTTTCATTAACCTTTTCAGCCGCCTACGACCAGCTGTCAAACGGGATAGCGCGTCTTGGCCACCGCCTGACGGCTTGGAGGACGGGGCGTTGCTCTCGCTGGTGGGCGGAAGAGCGTGTTGACAGGCGTTGGCGGCAGCGAGAGGGATGGAGGGACGTTGGATCCTCGTTTGATCGCTAATCGAATCACTGACGGTAGACATTCTTGTTGTTTTCTTTTTTGGGGACGTCGACGTTTCGGACTGGATTGTGGAAGCTGAGGAAAATGATACGAGGACCGAGAAAGACAAAAAAATCACACACACACACACACACACGCACGCAGAGCGCAGCGAAAACGATACGTCAAATGTCACCTTGTGTCACCTACCTCCCTTGCCATTACGACATGCCTCAAATGAACGAACTAGGGGGCACTGTCTTGGGCCCCCTCGCTGCATCAACACTCGCTGGTGGTAAACACGACATCCGTCCGCTCCTGGACCGGATGGGGGCGGCGGAAGGATCGCGCTAGGCTTGGGTGTGTGTGGGCTGTGGCTCCTCTACAGCAAACCCACGGCCAGCGAACACCACGGCATGCCAACCAGGGGCATTTCCATCATCAGCACCCGGCAGGGAGAGGTCTCACGTAACTCGCGCGACAGCCAACCGTGCTGCAAGGCACACGAACGCACACACTAACACGCACGCACTCACGCACGCACGCACGGACACTCTGTCCCACAACCGTGTCTGAACAGTGGCACCCGGTTCCCGTTGTTCTGGCGCTCCCGCGATTGCTGATTCCGGTCGCGTTCCGAGGGACGATCCTTGCGACACTGCCTGCCGGTCCCGCAAAAAAAAAACACACACCAACCTCGATCCCGCACTCACACCACACCACCGCACGCGCTTCCTCGACCGTTGGCACACTGCCCCTTTCACCACCGACGAGCGCCGCCTCCTACGTAGCGCGGCAGAACCGTGGCCGATTCATTCCGCAGGAACGCGCTCTGGCCCCGACCGCCGAAACTCTTCTGTTCGAATAGCGCGATCGATTGAATCGAGTGTCGTATATCCTTCCCCTCGCCCCCTTGCGCCCTGTGTCCTTCAGTCGTGTGTATATGTGTGTGCTGGTATGCGTGAACTTGTGTGCGATTTTGAATGCGTTGTGTGTGCAGGCAGAGGCAGTTGGAATGGGCAGAGTTCACTTCATCGCTTTTCACTAGGTTCACGGCGCGCAGACGCACTGCGGATCGCTGGTTCTTCCTCGAAATTTTTCCTCGCCCACCTTACCACCTAGCACCAGCACCAGCCTGTTTCACCGCCACCAGTACCGACACGACCGTCACCACCACCCAACGGGTTTCGTTGCCTTTGCTTACCGCCTTTGGGCAGCAGAACCTCACCTTACCACTGGGTTAACCCACACTGGGTTGGTCATATGCGTGTGAGTGTGTGTGTGTGCGTGTATGAATGTGAATCTTCCCCCCACACACACTCTCTCTCCTTCTCCTTTTCTCCCTTTCTCTTTCTCTATCCGGTCTCACTGGCGGCACGTTCACTTCATAACACAGGATCCGGAATTAGGGATCGCTATCCGCACCCACTACGCGTAGCTCTAGGGTGGACTATCGCGCCGCTGCACCCATCATCACGAACCGTCGAGGTTGGCGAATCCTTGCGGGGACTGTTCCGAGGATCCGCTCACAGGAAGCTCGAGCTCAGCTCCTCTCACGTCGGCGCTCCGTCGTTTCTGTCGCACGGTTGGCCATATCCGGTGAACGGTGGGGGTTCGTTCCACCAAATCAGAGGGCACCAAAAAAAAAACGCTTAAGCTCACAAAATGTCGACGGTTTCTCACTCACTCACTCACGTGGGCACACGTACAAGCGGGGGGAAAGGAGGGAGGTGGGGAGGATGCTCACAGGTATTCACAGGCACGTTTGGGCAAATCGGGGATCGCCTACTTGCAACTGCCTCAGCACATGCAGACGGGAACGGGCGGAACTTCCGTGCTGCCGTCCATCCACGGACCAATCCGTCGGTACACCCAGTTGCCTTTTCCAGCCGTCCGCTCCACGCTCTGCCACAACTACTTCATCCAGCACCACAGCAGACACTTTGCACTTGCACGCCCAAAACGCTGGCCTTCGAGTTCGCTCTTCGTTCGGTTGCCTTCCTCTTGGCTCTTTTCGGGATGTATGTGCATGTGTGTGTGTGTGTGTGTGTGTATGCAATAGTGTGTAGCTGTGTGCGAGCGCCTGAATGCTGTATGGTTGTGTGTACGTGTGATGCGACTGGTTTTTCCGTTTCGTGTTCCCTTCCGGTCGATTAAATCACCTTCTAGCGATTTGTCTGCTCCTGGCGCGTTAAATTTTGGGGCGAAACTAAAACCTGCGGAGCTCCGCCGGTCCGGCCCTACCGCCACTGTGTGCGAAACTCGGTGGTCACTCTACCAAAAACCAACCAACGAACGCCTTGCGGGCCCACGGACTCACTCGACGGGCAGCCTCTTTCTTCGGGACACAGCACCGATTTCGGTTTGCAGCTCATCCGATCACGAGTTTTTTGACACACGCACACGCGGCGCTAAGGTAGGACAGACTGTCCTGTACCCCCCACACACAGTCACTCGCGACGATGGCGACAAACGACGACGACGACGACGACGACGACGACCACGGCAGGCGAATAATCGGGGAACAGTTTCACCGAACGGAAAGGCCTTTTTCGAACGTGCCACCGTTCTTCCGCTTCGCGCACGAAATGTTCGAACAGTGAACCTCCACCGTGAAGCTTTTCCGTGTCGAAACCCACACGCACACACTTACCCGAGTGGGTGATTTTTCATGACCGATTTTCAACTTTTCGCCGAATGGAGGTTTTTCGCCCTTGTGTTAAAGTGACGTTTGGTTTCGAAAACAAAATACGATATGGGGGTTTTCCAATTTTCCAAAAACGATTAGAGATTTACATCCTTGATTGTTTGTAATCGAATAGAGTAAAAGATGCAGTGGAACTGAATTACCGTTTGCTATTATTAGTTCTGCTTTTGAGACAAATATGACAAATATGCTTTTGAGACATGTTTCAAAATATAACTCAATTGCGAATGCAACAATCACGTTGAAATAAATTTTGAATTGTCGAAAAAATCACAGCCTCCAGGCAAAGGCAAGTATCCGACAGAGATTATTCAAAAATCGACATTAAACTGGTGTTAAATGTATTTCCACCATTTCAGTATTTTCCATTAATTTTTTAAATGGAAAAAATGTAAGCACGATGAACAATGAATACTCACCGTGAACTAATTTCTTCTGAACTGAATAGTTTAACAACTCAATTATAAACACCAATAATCCATAGTATCAGAGAATAAGAAACATAACAAGAAACTTGTCAAGCTAATGCCAAAAACCTTAGAACATTTTTTGATATTTTACACAAAAACAACAAAATAACAGTCATGTGATGATTTTTGATTAAGTTATCAAACATGAAAATTAGTTAACAAATATTTAATTACAAGATATTAAACAATGCAAAAATCTTATTTAGGATCAGTGCACAAATCGATTCCATACTTACCACCGTATCAGTTTTCGGTCAAATGAAACCAAAACCAACCGTCACACTTATAGGACCTGGTTTTTCCCCTTATATATTTTGCTAAATATATATATGTATATATATACTTTTAATTATTACAACAATTATGATGACCAATAATTTTACTTTTTCCTTGCTCTCGCTTCGCTACCACGCTCTGGCTGGTTGGATAAGAAACAGCTCCGTTTAGTGTTACATCCACCGGCCCTGACACGTTCATGTTTCCTTCACCAGAGTGTCCGCCATTGCTTCGTTTTTATGTTGATTCGTTTCGGCTTCGATCGTTTCCGGTAGAGTTTTTGTTCTTTGGGTGTGGATTGGAGGTTCCGGTCTATGGTCGCTGAGTCTGTTGGCTCATTGAAGTTGTGTTTTTAGATTTCTTACTCTTCGGATGCAGCATAACCTAAGCGCGGTGGTGCATTTTCGAAACGGCCATAATGAACGCATTGGCATCTAACGGGTTCATTTTGCTTGAGGTGTTGAAAGCGTTTAGAACGTTTTCCAAATTTCTACTTGCATCTAGTTGTTTGTGTTTACAGTGACCGCAACAGCACAGCGGTCGTGATCCTTTGCTGATAACAAAAACAACCTGAAGGTGAACGCACTTCGAGTGCAAGATGGAGCAAACCCTTGATTGGGAGTCAGGCCTTAAAATATAATTCGCTTAAAAGCAACCTAAAACCATCCGCTTTGCCGTGGAGTTTTCGATGCAGCTATGCGCGTATGCAAATAGATATGTTGGGCTATCAGCGAGTGATTTAGCGTTTGAAAACCACCCCAGCAATCCACAGGGAACTGGCTCCAGGATGCTATGACTGCGTACATTGGAGTAGTGTCTCCGCAGAATTGGTTAACTTGCGTGGAGCTTACAATGCGGTGGAAAAATAGCTGTCTTCTTCGTATAGCTACACATCGGTCAAAATGGGTTCTCTAGCGTGTTTAAACATCGTAACACCCGCCGGGGAACAGGGTGACATCGTTTCTAGTTTTCGTTACGGTCTTGTACGGGAAGCTGGCAAGCCTCTTTTCCTGACGGTCTCGGGACATTCATACTTGTTCTTCTGCAACCGCAACTGTTAGTGTAGGCACATGTAGATGTTGAATCTAGATTTTGCTTGTAAGTGGAACTGGATTTTAAAACATGCACGCATACACATCCATACGTCGACAGTTGAAGTCAGTAACATTGAAGTATCTTTGCTTTAACACGTTTTTCTTTCCGTCTCTAATTTCTTGCAACTGGCCCAGCAGAACCGAACTCAACCACGCTCGTTCGCTTGCTTTCGTTTGCTGACATAAATTCTCCCTAAACGCACGTATTTGTGCTACGAACCGCTTGAAAAGGAGTAAACTTTTATGACAAAAAGAATTACGAAACGGACGCGTATATCGGTAATGGCTAGCCTCGCTGTCGATGTGAGTGTTACTTTACATAAACCGATCGCCCTCCATTTCACATCATGGCTTATCGGCTACAAACCGTGGTCAGCGTACAGCTTGTTCCAAACATACTGCATTGGTGATGTTTCTGCTCGGGAACAATGATTATCGCAAGGATGGATACAATGCAAGCCGTCGTTTTATATCGTATAGTGGCAAACAACCTTCCAAATAAAACAAATTCGATTCGTATGCCTGTATGGCAGTTGTACTTAAAATGGCTCTACCTTTTCCTCTCCCGCTCGCTTACATTCTGAAACGAAATGTTGAAATCACTCCTATCAGTAAATAAACCGAGGCAAAATATGTCCGAATAAAACGAAATCCGCTGTACCAACAGCGCTGATACGGGTGTAATACTGATTCCATTCCATTCGATGGATTCCGATTGATTAGGAGATTAAAAAGGAACGAATGAGCAAACGCTGTCTTCTGTTTTGTTTAGTGTTCCGTAATGATTGGTTCTCGTCGCCCGACTGCACATCCGGCCGAATTTCGCCCGCTATCGTTCCGCCGGTACATGACACACACACACGTCGGTCACTAATCAGTGTTTACCGGTACCACTTATTGTGTTTTTTCCCTTAAACTTATTGTCGCTACTCGCTACAAACAACGCGCATCTACACAATGCAAAACTCTCGCCTACCGGTGCATGCCTGTCAATGTCGGTACTCGGTTGGCCCGGTTGGCAAACCACCAGCCTGATAGCCAGCACCGAACCGAACCGATCGACGAGCCGGAGTCGGCGTGAAACCAACGACGAGTGACATCGGCAGCTGCCCTAGCAGTGCTCTGTAATTGATTCGTTTTGGATGTGGCCTATATCATCAATTGTGCTCACAAGAGTTAACAAAAAAAAAACCGGATCCAATAGGCCAGTCGAGCCTGCCAATCCCGCCGGATACGGGAAATGTGTGAATCTGTGTGCGACCTTCGGTCCGCTCGTTGCGATCCTAAGCGTGTGTCAGTGTTTGTTTTACAGTAGTAGACCGAGTTCCGTCGCTAAACGATCGAACCAAGTATTCGAACACTCGCAACGATGGTTTGCATTCCGCGATCCTTACATCCGGCCCTCGTTCTCCGTTGCCAATTAAATCAATAACGCATATGGCTACACATAATGACGATCAATGTATTAATTCTTTGCGATTTGCTTCGATATGAATATTTCTGCACTTACTGAAGTTATACTTTCGTTAAATTACGGAATAGTTACTAATAATCGATCAATTTGTGTGTTGTATTTTTTTTAAATATTTTGTTGTTTTAGCTTGGTTGTTTTCTTTTTCGTTTCTCTTTTTTTGTTAAATATTATTACATAATGCTGGTTTTGTTCTCGTACGCTTCGTTTCTGCTTTGTTCTGTTTGTAGGATTTGCTAGCTTTTAAATGTATGATTCCAAGTTTATGTTTGTGTCATTCTTTTACTGCTGATTCTCTTTATCTCTACCCACTTTTTTAAACATTTTTTTTTACTCGTTCGTGCTCATCCTATGCGGCCACCGTACCGGCGTCTACAACCAACTACAAATTTTACATTTACCCCTGCATACGTTTATCGAATTCACTGTCAGCTGTCTTTCTACCCAATTTGCGATCAACTTCAATAGAGTTTATAGTTAGAGAAACGAATAAATAAATGTGTTCCGTTTTGCTTTTGGTTGCGTTTGGAATTGTTCCTCTTCTTGCTCCAACCGCACTGCTCTGTTTGGGTCCTGCCGGGGTCCCTGTAGTGGACAGCTTTCTTCGCGAGACAGTAACGAGTGCTTAGGTTCGTCTTTGCTGTGTGTAAGTGTGTTTGTCTGTATGTGGGTGTGTCGTTTTGTGTCCGTGTACATTTTTGTAGCCGTGATGTGATTTTTCGTTTTTCGCTTCGCTGGTTGTGGTCGTTCGAAAACTCGTCCCCTGGCCTGTTGGGTCGGCGCAAGTGCTTCGTTGCAACTTTTAGCAGTTACAGTTTGCGTTCGGAGGACCTTGCCCGGGCTGGTCGGTCAACCGCTGGCCCTTGGGACCGCCAGCCACCAGCGTCGGGTCGGAGTCTAAGCTCTCCGACATTTTGTCGCAGATGATGTCCACCAGTCGCTCGAAAACGTCCTGTAAGTAAGGGAATACCGGGAATCAGGACGCGCGATTCCAATGTGGCGCGTTCCAATGTCGTACCGTCACGTGTATGTTTTCCTTCGCCGATGTTTCGAAGAACTCCACCCCGAGCTGGTCCGCCAGCTGCTTGCCACGCTCGAACGAAATCACACGCTCGTCCTCCATGTCGCTCTTGTTGCCAACCAGTATGACTTGTGCGTTGTCCCACGAGTAGGTTTTGATTTGTGTAACCCTGGTAACGTCAAAAAAGGGAACCGTTAGAACCCCATGTGACGAACTGCTTCCAGTTGCCCTACGACCTACCAATCCTGCACGGAGTTGAAGCTTTCCTCATTGGTAATGTCGTACATCAGGATGAAACCCATGGCCCCACGGTAATACGCCGTCGTGATGGTACGGTATCGTTCCTGTCCGGCGGTATCCTGCAAAGGTCGTATCGCACATCGGGAAGGGTTCAAAGTAGCGCTCAAGCAAAGACTTCCAAACCGTGGTCAGGCATACTCACCCAAATCTGTAGCTTGACGCGCTTGTCGTGGCGGAACACGGTTTTCACTTTGAAGTCGATGCCTACCGTGGACACGAAGGCGGACGTAAACGAATCATCTGCGTAGCGGAACAGGAAGCTGGTCTTCCCGACGCTCGAGTTGCCGATGATGAGCAGCTTGAACATGTAGTCGAAGTTCTGATCGGATGCATCTTTCTGCCATTTAGGATCACCACCGCCGGCCATCTGGAAGTAACGAGAACACGGTTGAAGGCCGTTGAATATAAGGGTGCAATACAGAAGTATATAGAAAAGCTATGTATGGTTGCCGCAAGCAGTACGATAAGTTCGCTTTGACCTTGCTGTGCCTGCAGGCTATTGCTCAATCGCCACGAATTGCTCGTCGAATCGGGCTCAGGCCTAACATGGCGAAAGGTTGCTGCGGAACTGGTTCACCTATTCACATCTTTAACGGCTAGAACCGTGTAGCTTAAAACTAAACCTGTTGCAAATGTTCGATAGCAACTAAGGTCATTGCAGCGGCTTATCAAAAGTGCGGCACGTGCGGTACACACCGAATGCGTGGACAGCGTTCAGAGTTGAGCAACTTTTTCATCGGTTTAGTTGGGAACTCGTTTCTTATCAGCAAACTGCACAAGAATGCATAACATCAACAACTTTGCAATGTTTTTTTTTTATCACAATCATTAGCCACTGCTAGTAATTAAAGCCACAAGTTACGCTTGACTATTGAATATTTGAAGGTAGGCGGAACTTTCCGTTGCAGTGCGACGCCTTCCAGAGAATCATTACTTAGTGGAGACTCACACAACATCTAGCAACATCTGTTTAAATATATTTAATTTTCAATAATAATTAACTTCATAGATTTTGTATAATCATCCAAATCCAATTTAATATACTGAGGTTAAGAAAAAACTGTTATAAAATGTTGTCATTGATCCCTCTTTAACTTATGAACTATGAAAATAGCTTGCTTGTTTATTGGTGTGTCTTTCAAATACCAGTTTACACACGTGCGCTTATTATTCAGCACCGTACGGTTCTATCAGTAATGCTATCTTACGTTCGAACTTATGAGGCCAATGAGATTTATCATTTGCTATATTCATTCAATCGTTGATCACTTTGCGATATATTCATTCGATAAGTTCTCGGAGAATTGCCACAAACCGTTTCATTCGCAGTATTGTACGCCATTTAAGATGATGCACTTTGAGACTAACACTTATTTTGAGTTAGTTTGGGTCACGTGTGAGCTACCGGTAATGGGTTTCTGAGTCATTGCCCCTATGACATAGCTTTTCTGTCAAAAATGTCAAGTAACGCTTCCTCATTAATGCAACGTTGCAGTCACAATGATCGTTGTAAACTATTTTTTTGCATACACGATGACCAACTTGTAGGGAGATATAAACTGTAGGTTGCAGTCATTTTCGTCAGTGCATGCTTTTGCCAGATACATCTGCCGTACGACTGCGACGTAATCGTGGAGAAATTTATCCTGCAGTTCCGGTGGCATGCGTTCGCTGAAGGGGTTCACCGCCAACACGGCTCCTGAAACGAAGCATCAGGTACATCCCACGATCGTGTTTGTGTTTATCGCCGAATACAGGGATTTAGGCTCACGTTTTAAGTTATCTAGTCCCTCGTAGACGTAGAGTTTGTCACGCACTTGTATCTGGTACTGCTGGAAGCCGACCGTGCAGAGCAGATCTTCGATTTCGCTCGCCGGGTTCTCGGAGTACTGGTACGGCGAGATGTACTTCTCCACGTCGTACATGTACTTGGACCACTTTGGCGAGCGGGACAGCTGGTTGTAGATGTCGAAGATGGGATTGTTGGCCAGAAACACCAGCAGACACTCGCCACCTGGCTTCAGCAGACGGTGAATGTTGGAGAATGCGGCGCTAGGAGAAGGAAACGGAAACGGAACTACAGTTCAGCGCACCAAACATTCCCAGCCCCCAGCCCTCGATGTCGGCTGGAGTGTGGTACCTACTGCTGGCTTTGTACCCAGTGCAAGCAGTAAAACGACGTTACGTGACTGAACTGACCGCACCGGGCGAGCCAGTCCGCGTTCAGCACCGAGCCGATGTCGAGCGTCTCGAACGATACCGTCTTCAGATGTTTGTACGTCTCCCGGGCGTAGCGCACCATCTGGTCGGAGATGTCGGTGGCCAGCACGCGGTTGAGGACGGTCGCTTCACCGCCCAGCAGGGGTAGAACGAGGTCCACCAGCACGTCCCCACTGCCGCAGCCGATGTCCAGCAGCGAATCTTCACCGCCCCGGTCCGACCAGCTGACGAGCGGTGCGTACTCTTTCAAGATCTCCATCGCATCGCGCCGCTGCACGCCGTTGGCTTGCTGGTAGAGGTTCGCCTTGTTCATTTCACTTTCACTTTCACTTTCCGGACCGGGACTGGACTGGAGACAACCCGAGGGATCCCGCAGAGATCTCGAAGTTCAGAGACCCGGGCTCGATCGAGGCGTCACAGCCGAGAATATCTAAGCCGGCAGAACGCTGTAGCCACGCGGACCGGGAGACGAGATAGAGACTTCTGAGCTTCGTCGGACTGCACGGGATGCGTTTTATAATCACCCCAAGTCCGCTCGGGCCCATCCTCCACGCGACGTGACTAACACGCATCTCGAAACACACTCACACCGGCTCTGGCTGCCCGATCGCCGATATCCACAGCCGTCTTCCAGGGTGATCGTTTCCGAAATAGAAGGAAAAAATCCCACTCACGAGCCACGCTTCAACTGTACGCCCAAAGATGAGCGATTAGAAGTGTATTGAGTTTCACACAAAAACCCGATCAACGGGACTGAGTGGCGACGGTCGTGGGGAGGCCCATGGTCCAGAGACACATCATGGGCCTGGGAGGCGGTTCCGACGGTCGCCAAGGTCCCCCGGCGACGTAAACACGTGTGTTTGCTTTGAATCTTTTCCGATGCACAAATCACCGTGTTTGCTCGTAAACGCCTTCTGATATTTTGGTTTTGTTTTTCCTTCACTGCGTGTGTTTGCGTTCTGCGGTTCTCGACTGGGCGATCGCGTGCTCGAGCACCGTTTTTTGGGCAACCGCCTGGTCGAATGCGACAACCTTACGCGCCCCATTGCTGCTTTGCATTTTGTTGAATAGGCCAAGATTGCGCAACCATGTCGCACGTTGTTTACATACCCACACTTGGTCGTACGGAAAAACCGAACGACCGTTTGCATGAGAAAAGCGCGCTGACGTTGCGGGCGCTTCGTTTCCGGTAACATCGAAAGTGTTGTCGCGTAATCTGATCGGCGATAGCACTAACAGGAAGATATTGTTCGGTTCCTGAATGTTTGTGGATCAGCGTTTTTTGGCGTTGCTTCCGATCATATCGCGCACGACAGAATAAAGGGATCGAAGAAACAGACAAATTCGGACAAAAAGTGCGCACAATCCTGACTTAAACAGCTGGAACTGTCACTTTTCCACTATGCTGCATAATGCCTCCGATTGTTCTTGAGTTCCATTTCTTTACCTAACAACGACAATAAGTTGAATTTGCTTTTTTGGGAATAGAAAGAAACCCAAGCACCATCTCGTTTTGTAGTTTTTTTTTGTGCTTGCAACAAAATGCTTGGTTGCTTTACATGCTCTGTTTATGTTCAGGATCGAATAAAGGAATAAACTAACCAACATTTTTCTAACATTTTTATATTGATTGCAATCTTCTTAAGCATTTCAACTACAAAGATCCGTTTTGATTTTTAATAGAGCTGAATAATTACTTCCACTTAGTTTCACATAGTTTTTGTTAGTACCACTATGTTTGAATTTTTTTACTGAAAGTTATTTACATACAGATTGTTAGGTTTCTTGTGATTTTCACATAATAAACACATTATGTTATTTTTTCGGAAAGTAGATACATGAAATATCTATTCTCTGCTTTTGAAAAATGTATCAGTTTATGATTTATGAAATGTGGCAGTTCAAAAGACTGAACAACAACAACAACAAATATCATACTTCCACGAATAATTCAATCCTAAATCATGTCTAAAACGTTTTTTGCTTCAATAATCGTTAACCAATGCTTCTTCTGTACTTGTACGGTATTTTTCCGTCTTGTACGATTTTTGTCCTTTATTTTTCCGCATCCGGACGGAAATCGCGTCAGGGTCGAAAAATAAGTTCCAAAGGAAATCCGAAAATAAAATCAAAGCTCGTCATCTCGGAGTTCGACGCCACAGGCAAAAGTAAGTTTGTGGCTCAATCTCCGGCGCTTGTTGGGCTCCCGAAACGGAAACAATTAATCCACCGTTGGTGGCAGCGACGTCCGAGACAGGAAGAATCCGTCCCATCCGCAGGGGACCTAGGGAAATGTCTCTGTGCCTTAACCATGATTGTTATTGATTTTTCCCCTAGTCGCTCATACATTTATGCATCCGAGCGGGAGCTCATGCCATCGCTGGCAGGGTAAGGGTAGGAACAGTCGAAGGATATCAAGAGTAACCTCTGTATCGAATCGCAAAGATGGATGAGAGTAAATCCTCCAGCCGTTATCGTTTGTCAATGAGTCGTCCGTTTTGGTGGTTGACCTTCCCGGGGCTGTAGAGGAACTGCTTGCGTAATACACACGAACTGGTGGAAAAACATGACGGCCTGTTTTGACAGCGTGCTGGAGCTTCTCGAGCAGACTCCGCACAGAAGCAGCACTGTTTTCGGTCACACGAAGAACGGTTGACCCTTCGTGTGTGAAGGCGTACGGAAAAGCAGGAAACTCTCGTGGTAATGTAAGAAGCAAAGAACACCAAACGCTTACCTTTTCACTGCAACTATGTTTGCTGGCGGAAAATTCCCACGAAAAGTGCTGCTCGCAGAACAAAAGCGATCAGTAAACAGCAAGATGCAGCTGCTCTCTGGTTGCGCGTGGAAATCACACGCGTGTATGTGTGTTTGTTGAAGTGAAGAAAGTAACTGTGGCAGTAGCGGGTGGAAAATTCACTCGATCCTGTTTCCCAGGATCACACAAGACCACGACAAAAATCAAACTCGACTCAATCGCACTCGGGTGGAAAGGATTTCCTTTCAAGGTTTACACTTACAACGGTCACACTTTCACTGGATCTAGAGCGGATCTCCGCGTGTCGATGGCGATGGGGAAATCACGGCGACAGTCGGTTCGGTATGCCTAAAATTAAAGGAAAATGGATAAACGTTGCGTCCACTGCAACTCGCCGCGCTCGCCTGGCCCTAGCCTTAGTAACTCAGAGCTGTCAAAATTTCCCACTTTTCCAAGCGCGCCCCAGTATCGTTTGCAACACACACACAGAAGCGAACGGGCTTCAGCCTCGGGTGTCCTTCGCTCGTCCGCGCTGTCGCTCTGCTGACTTCGCTGGCACAGAGAGGCCTTTTTCCCATGCCACTGTCCACCCGCAACACCCGAGCGCGAGGAGCTTTTCTCTCGAGCCGTATCGAAGGACAAGCGAATTGGAGGGGGATGAGGAGGGATGTTGAGGTTTGGGGCACACTATGTGTCAAAATTCGCTGCGCTTTTTTCCCAGCAGCCAGCAGTGGCCAAATGCTCACTTTTCCCTTCCATGAAAATGGTTCATTCGCCGTGGGAAAAATTACGCGGGAGGACGGGGTAATGTAATGCGAGCTGCTGGAAAAGCGGACACACTTTTTCAGCCGTCCGTATGGTCGGAAAACCGAAACCTACTTTCGACCGCACGGAAAATGATGGACTTCCCAGTGCTGGTGCTTTTCTTGAGGCTCACCTTTCAACACTCGTTACACACGTTCTGTTTTCCTGTTCTTCGGAAGGGACGAGCTAAACACCCACTGGCGTCGACTGTGTAGGGCCGTTCGAACCGATAGAATATAGGCAAATGGCCTTCTTTTGCTCGACACTTGTTTCAAACACACTGCACACCGAGTATTACACCGAGACGTCGCCAGCCGAAGACTACGACGTGTTTTGCGCTGGGCTCGATTCGACTCAATTATTGATCTTATTTACAAACGTCGCCCGCATACTACCAGAATCCGCGGCCCGAGCCAGTGTGTGGGAGCGAGCCCACGGACATGCGCAGCCGGGCACCGATGTAACAGTGTTCGAAAATTTTCAACATCGCCCCCCTCGGTTTTCCCAGCTGCCATTCCGCTCCAGCGCGAACCGCGTGTCCGCGCAACAGCTTCGGGGGACATTTTTATGAATGAATTTTTGACGTTCATCTGACGCACGCCACCACTGATAAGGTGGAGTGTTCGGAGTTCGGTGTTTGTGCGATTATAAGTACGTTTTTTCGAAGCTGATAGCCTGGACACACGCCGCAAAATGAGCTTTTTAGTGCTTGGGCAGCTTTTTCGCTTTAGATAAAGTCCGATTATATAGTAATTGAAGGAAACAAACGTACAGTAAGCAATAAGAAAAACAATCGTTAAGTTGTGCATTAATTAAGATTCTTTAAGGAAAACTACTCTCTCTTTTATTTAGTCGATTGTTGTTTTTCGATATATTCTATTATTTTTAGATAATTATAGGTTCATTACTATCTACTTTTTAACCATTGCACAAATAACGATAGAATGCATTTATCGTTTACACTTTTAAATTCTCGCTTTATACTTTTACCAACCTAGTAAATATAGGAATTCAAAACGAAACCATCCAGTTTGCATATCCTTTGACAGTTGTCAACCCGTTGATTCTATAAATTGCGTGATCGTAGCCCAAGAGAATGTCAGTAAAAGTTTAGTGAGAACTTTAATTTCTACATTAAGAGCGTCATTTTCATAATTTACATGGGCCAAAATGTGAACACTTTCTTTTTGCAATAAGTTGGTTTGTTTTTTATATGTTTCTGCAAAATTTTAATTAACTACCATGTCAACAGTATAACCTTTTGTTTTATGAAATTCAGCGGAAAACTTTACTTAACCTCAGCTTGGTAAAAGGAATTCAATAGAGGTTGTAACTAGGGAGCAATATTCAGTCGGTCCTCTACCTATTCATCAATTTATTTATTCTTTTCGCAAATACGATGTAGAAGATCGTGACACCCGAGATGTGTTGCACCAAATGACTGTAGTAGGGATGGGGTACTGGTCTGATTGATCGATTGCTGTGCTCTAACATACTGTATGTACTCAAAATAGAGGAAACATACTTTGATGAATACAGTGGCGTGATGATACCTACCGGTATAGGTTACCCAACTTGTGGCCACTGAAAGAACATCGAGTAGAAAACCAGTCAAATTGTCATCGATTTGTTATACAGCCAATAGCCTTTGCAACGAAATTGCCACCATAAATGAATGGTGTATTGAAAGTGATACTGTAAATATTCGTTGTTGTTGCTCAACGAGTAAAAATGTTATTAAAGTTCGTTATCTGACCAGAACGCTCGAAAAACAAAAAAACCACAAGAGACAAACCATCAGTTGTTCGTCATTTCAATATATTGGATTTTAATCCCCAACCACGGGGATGTTTAGTTTTCCTTCCGCCGCTAAGCCACGATCGGACTGGTTTGACTACATAATCCTTCCGTTATGTCAGTGCCAGTTATTCGCCCAGCTGCTTCGTTTTCTCACAATAATGTCTTATCGCGGTCACGTAGTTCGGCGATACGCTATCATTTTTCCGCCGCTCTGCGTGGGATTGGTACGTGGGTCGTGTTATCAATGTTCCGAGGGTACTAGCTCCAACTTCCTGGAACGGGTTGCGTCATGCCTTCCTCCCAGTTGATGGGAAAATGTCTTTCCGTCAGAGGTCGCGCCAAAGGGTGGGATAATTATTCGTGTCGCTGTCATATGTAACATATCATTAGATGCGTAGGCAGGGTTATTTGGACTAGAATATTTGAACTTCTATCTTAATTTTTTTGAAAACAAATTTATAAAAATGTGTAGATATGCTCAAGGAAATTAAAAATGGTGTATTCTCAAACCAAATGTATTTTTTTGATTGAAATCTTTGTGTGGCTAAAAACAATACAATTGACTCAGCAAAGAGCTTTCTTTTCGATTGAATAAATAACAGGACCTATTTCATGTATGCATCAGTATGGCACTCGACCAAAACACCTACTTTACTGAGCAAAAAGCCACACTTACACGTTATTGGCCCAACATTAGATGGAGGGTTTAAAATTGCGACAAATTCGTTGTCATTTTCCAAAGCCTGGGGGATTTGGTTGTCTACAGGGACAAGCATTTGGCGTTTGCTTCAATCGCATTTCAATCCCCTTTTAACATCGGTTTGTACAAACACACCGCACGGAAGGATTACATCGGAAATGCGGAAACGATCGAAATGCATGGACCGCATGTGCATCACTCTCATATCGATTGCATCGATGCGGTTCGTACCCTTAACGCTCCCCGCTTCCTGCTGCCCACAAAGTGAGCCAGACCCTTGATGCGAGGCAATCAATTGCGTTGTGGTTTTGGTCGAAAAAAATAAACTGCTCTTTGTTTTGGATGGGCTGCCAACCGAAGGAATATAAAATTTACATTTACATCTACGTTAAAACCACCTTGAACTTTTATTGTAACGCACTAGGAGGGGTTCAGGTAGCTGTAATTACTTTGAGGAATATTTACTAAGTGGCCAGTTTTTAACCGTCCCAGAAGAGGACATTTGTTAAATTAGGTGGCATGTAATATTAAAGTAATGTAAAATAAATTAAGCAGAGGATTACAAAATTACACATTATAGCTAGTTTCCAGAACAGATTAGGACTTATATAACCTACTTTAGGTCGGATTTACATCAATTGATTTACCATTAATTTATTCGTGTTTTCTGATTCCAACGCCGTACGCTATGTCCCCTACCATGCGTACCTCACTGTAATTCCCGTCCATACATTACTACACCTTTTGGCTAGTGAAGCGACCATCAGACCGAGCTCTAGACACGTCAGTGCGATACCTGCGCCCCGTGGAGATCACCGTCGCCTCGTGCCCCTGCCACGCGTGGGAAAAGGCTAACCCGGCGGGAAAATGTTGCGAGCATTGGCGGCGCACGGATGGGTCAGTTCGTCTCGGTGGGGTTTTTCACCGCAGGTTCTCTCCCGCCCGAAGATTCCACCCGCCCGAGTTCGCAGGAAAATGGTGAGAGCGCGAGAAAGGGATACGAGAACATTTATTTTCGCTTTCGTCGCTTTACTCCCTTTTCATCGGTCGTCCGCAAACGTTGACAGCACGTTGCTTCCCCTAGGTGAGTGTGGGGTAATATGGACTGGTTTAGCCATATGCAACAGTTTCACAAAACATAATACACATTTTCGGTTATATTCGTTTGTCGTAGTTCGTACGTAAATTTGATGGATGAAATTAAATTACTCCAGTCAAAATTAAAAAACTCTAATAAATTGTGCGTTTCCTTCTGGAGAAAAAAATCATTTGGTTGAACAATTTTGGATGATTTTACAGCATTGTATTAAGTATTTGAAAATATTATTAAATAAATACTAAACAATTATTGGTCTATATAATCCTTGCCACGAGAGAAACAAGGAGAGAGGATCGTCAGTCGAAGGAAATATTTATTTATTTTATTTATTTATATACACAGAGCTACTAAATCACTACAGTACTTAAAATATTAACTTTGAAACAACGTCCAAAAATTACCCCTAGTTGGACTCTGATAACTCAGAAACTACTAACTCACAATATAATGAAATATGTCCTGAAACAGTTAATTATATTTCATCCATCTTGACATACAATTTTATTCACGCGAGCAAAACAGTGTTATTGAACCTACGAGGGCTGACAATAAAGTAAGGTCTCCAAAGCTGTAACTTCGCCGGATCACGCGCTAGGCGAAATCTGGCAACACCGCCGTGTTCCTTGGTTCCCCCACTACCACTTTGCTGCTGGGTGAGGCTTCCCCGACCGCTCAGTCTTGGCTGAGCAGCCGTCAACGATGGAGGTACCCCTCGCGTCAGCGTCCAAGTGCGAATTGCGTTCTGTAATACGTTTTTTGAGTGCAAAAAAGGTGACACCTATTGAAATCCATCGTCAACTAGTTGAAGTTTACGGAGAAAAGTGTATGGGCATAAAAAACGTGCGTAAGTGGAGCCGAGTTCAATTCCGGGCGCACTAATGTTCACGACGAGGAGAGAAGTGGCCGACCGTCGGTCTCGGATGCGATTGTTCAAGCAGCGGAGGCAGAAATGCTCAAAAACCGCCGTGCGGCAATTAGAGACTTGGAAGAGAAGCTTGGAGGAGTGTGTAGCAGCGAAACAATCCGTCATATCCTTGTGAACAACTTGGGAAGAAGTTTGAAAGTGACGCGGAGGTTCAGAAAGAGGTCAACACCTGGCTGCGCGAGGCGGACGGAGAGTGATATTCTGCCGGCATAGACAAGTTCATCGTGCGGATGCGCAAGGTGTTGGAAAAAAATAGCGATTATGTAGAAAAGTAGCCAAGACCTTGGCCTTTCCAACGGTGTATCGCTTTTTGTAAATAAATGTCATTTTCTATGAAAAAAAAAAATGGAGACCTTACTTTATTGTCAGCCCTCGTATTTGGGTTAGACAAATTATAAGTGCTCTTAAGGGAAATGCTTCAAATTATTGTTTATGGTCAATAATTGTTTGTGTAATGTTTATGGTATGTTATTGTCAAACAAGATGTCAAGGAATCGATGGGTGAAGTTTTTGGGGTTTTCACTCCCGGAGTGCGCATTGCCCCAGCTCGCCCTACACACATCGGGCCCTTCCGCAACGCGAGTCCTACACGAAGGTCGTTCGGTCGGTCGGTGCGAACCGAGAGCAAACCGAGGCGCTGCTACTGCGCCAATCAGCTGCTCCTTGCTGTAATCTCGCCGTGGTAGTATACAGATGCGATGGTGCGCCTAGTGTAACGGTGCCGCCGAACGGTGATGATCGCAGCTGCGGCTCGGGCGCCGTTCGCCAACGGTTCTGTCAGTTCGCAGCAAGATGCGCTACCGCGCGGACGTGTCCTAGGTGTTTTGCTTCCGGCGTGCTCGAATTCTGCGGTCTCTAGTGTGTAAAAGTGCGTGTGTGTGGCTGTGGTGTGGGTTTCCCGCGCGAGTGCAAAAAACGTGCGTACACCGGGGAGAGCTGCGGGGACGGGTACGGCGAGACGATGCCCGGGGTGAATGTCGTTTAGGAATGTTGTCTGCCCAAAACTGTCCACCACCTCTCCCTTTCCGATCTGGGGTTTACGGGAAGACCAAGAGACAGCTCGCGGTGGTTGATCGTGCGTCCATTGAGTGTGAGTGTCATTTTCATTCTACCTTTTTCTCGGTCGAGTTCCGTTCCGCTAGTCGCTCGTTTTCCCCTTTACTATGTTGTTTTTCTTCTTTTTTCGCTTTCTCTTCCCTTGCTTCCGTTTCGCGCCAGTCAGTGCTATTGAATATGTTTAATTTTATTTCATCTTCCGACGATCGCATTCTTTCATCCGTTTCGCTCGCGTGTTCGCGTCCAACCTGTTCCGTTTCAAACCGATCCTTCGAGTCGTGTACGTGTGTGCGTGTGTGTGTGTGTGTGCGTGCGTGCTTGAGTGTTACCGAGGCGGGCTACGTTTATTTGCGTTCGGCAACGACGACGACGACGACGACGATGAGGACGGCTTCTGCAATCTCAAGCCGCGAGTTCAACGGGTCACCGCGCGAGTGGTGACAGTTTTTCCTATGGTTTAGTGCTTGAGGTGCTCGATCACTAGCAAACGGCTTGCCCGACCCACCGCGCAGTAATCGATCCGTTACCATAACAATCTGTCAGTGGCGTGACAGAGCGATCAGCCGAGCGAGATGATCGACTATTAATGTGGCGCTCTTGCGGACAACTGCGTGGATGTATAACTCCGCAGCATCATACACAAACATACACAAATTCTCCTTTTCCCTTCTTTTTTTCAATAACCTTCCATTTCCCTCTCAACATCCTGCCGATTGCTGCCGGATGGCACCGCGGTAGAAAATGTTATATGATGGGTAGGGACTCAGAATTACCCAGAATCAACTGCCAAATGCCGTCATACCATCGGAAAGCCATCACCATCGCCACCGTTGCCGTCGTCGTTGCCATCGTTTGGCGCGTACGGATCACATTTCAATAAGTTATTAAATATCAGTTGTAAAAATAAACTCAACCTGTCCCTCGTTCCGGACCGACCGTCGGACGGGGTTGTCGAACGAACCAGGCGACCAGGAGGATGGGAATGGGAAAATTCGGACGAAAGAGAAACAGGGTGGGAAGCGTGGTGGCTGGGAGGCGGGAGGTTGGTAAATTCGTGTGACGTACGTGTGGGGCGAAAGGCCAGTGAAGAGAAGAAAAAAAAACCAAAGAATATCCAACCGTTGGTCATGTTGACGTGAAGTTGTCGGGGCCGAAGGTGAAGTTGGCCAGAGTTTCGTTCTTTGCGGGTTTTGCGGCAAATGACAACAACTGTATCGTAGTAGAAAAGGAAAAAAAGGATGCGTTTTTTGGGGGGCCTGGGATACTTCGAATTTATACTCGAGTAATTTGTTTGTTCTGTCCCAATTTCCTAATGGCGACTAATGCGCCCGTTTGCAAATTGCATTTGTTCATCCGAAATCGGCCGACAGTCGCCCGACCGGCCGCGTGAGTGTGCATCCTTGTGCAGCTAGAGAAAGGTAGTGAGAAAAGGAGAGAGAGAGAGAGCAGAAAGTGCATTTGTGCAACACCGACAACAACGGCAACAAAAACACATCGCTGTCTCGGGAGTGTGGATCCGCGCGCGGCTCTCCGGAGCTCGTGAACCAGCCGGAACCCGGCAAAGGTGAGTGACGCGATGTTTGATTAATGCTATCAACTGGTGGCTGCTGCCAGGGCCGAACCAGGTTATGTTTTGTCGGGTTGCCCCCCCTCTTCCCCTAGTCCTGGGGTGTGTGTGTGCGGCCCAAACAGATGCGGCGTACGGTGGTGTGTGCGCACGCCGACCGTACAGGGGAGGTGTTATTTTTACACGACATGCCAGCTCCGCCATGTGTCACATCGGTGACGGTGGGAGATTTCTGGTTTTTTTTTGCCACTTCTCTCTGCTACTTATGGCCGTACCAGTAGCCCGGGAAAGTGGGAAAAGTGGCATCACGCACACACACACACACACACACACACACACACACACACACACACACACACACACACACACACACACACACACACACACACGCTCTCGCACATATAAACCCGTCGAACGTCGGTTCAGTGTGAATTTAACGGCCGGTGCATTCAAGCAGGAGGAAAATCCACAGAGACGCGGTGGAAAATACGATCGACCGGTGGAAAGAACGATCTTGAAATTATTTTGTTGATAAATTTGCTACCCAAAATGCCTCTCCCCCCTCACCCCTCCTTCTCGGCCCTTGAGGTCTTCTCTCGAAAGCGAGCACTCCAACGCTTTCAGCCTACAGCGGGACACACAGGACACTTGTTATCGTTCGTTACATTTAACTAAATCTAATTATACCGTCCGCACTGTAGAGCACTGGTAGCCCTGCGTATTCCTCCTTCTTTACGTCTCCCCCCCCCCCCCCTCCCCTCCCTCTCTCCCCTTTCCGACAAGTCCACACCATCACTCCACGGTCAAGCGCGTGGGCAAACACACATGCAACCGTTGCGGAACCGCGTGCTGCCGTCAAGAGAGTCCCCGACACTTTCTAGGCGTGTGAATTTCTTTTGCGTAATGATTGCGCTGATTTTATGTTGTGTTTATTTTTTGGCCGATTTTTCGGTTTCCTTGTCTGGTTTAATGTTTCTTTTTTTTTTGTTTTGTCGTGGGTTTTTTCAACTCGCTCCCGGCCTACCTTTTGCCCACCGATTTGGTGTGCGGATTGGAACTTTCTTACTTGCAACATTGCGCTCACACAACCTCTCTTACCCTCAGATTCCGCTCGATCGGCGAGCGTAGGAATGCTGCTGGGGGGACGACGGTGTACGGAAAATAATGTTAACTGCAACATGTCTTCTTCGTCGTCGTTTGCGGCCGATTTTTCATTGAGCGAACCATCGCACACCGAGCGCACTGAATCGCCCGATCGATCGATGGTTTGCCTTGTTGTGAGCAGAGAAAAAGAAAACAACTCATAACCGCACCGTCTCACGTGTGGGAAAATGCACAACTCGCGCGATCACCTCCGTCAGTTCGTATTCGCTCAGCAGTCTTCATGCTCGGCTAGTCCTACCGCGAAGGGCGGACCTTGTAATGTAATGGAAAAATAAAAATAAAACCAAATACCAATGTATCATCAGCGATTGCCAGCACGTCCTCATGGAACGTCTTTTTATTATTTACCTCCTTCGACCCGTGACATGACGCTTTCTCGATTGCTGCGGGGCGGCAGACCCATTCGTTGGCGGGACTCCATTTCTAACGTTGCTACCTTATTTTCTTCATTCCCACCATCTAATTTGGTTTATCGTTGAGTGTTTTCCCTTTTTTCCTCACATTTGCTTGTACCACCCAGTTCGGTGGATTAAGTACATAAAATGTGTTTGTGTCGCCGCGAGCGCCTCGGCCCCCTCCCCATCTCCTCGCCGTCCGAGTTCAATCACTTGGTGCCAATAAGAATTCGAAGAGCTAGTCTAGTCGATTCCACGGCAAGGCAAGCGGCACCGAGGGAAGCAAACAAAAAAAAGGGTACACACAAGCAGGAACATATTTACCGACAAACACGGACCATACAATGACAGCGTTTGTGCTTTGGGTTTTGGCACAACTACCCCCCCACCGGACACCGGTGTTGTGATTAAAGACGACCAATGTTTCCAACCCGCCCCGAGTGTATGCTTGGACATGCCTTCGTTTCGCCCACCGAGCATCCTTGAGTGGCGGCTGGAAAACAGATCTATTCCTACGAGTCACACACACAAACACACATACATATACGCACATCATCCAATTAGTCACGTGTATAATTAGAGAAGAAACATCCTCCAATTTTACAGTGGCAAAATACACGCTGACGTCATTGGAACATCTGTCGCATCAGCGCGAAGGCGAGAATGTTGTGCTCTGATCCATCCGACACCTTTCCCAAAACCCGCCAAAGGTAGGGTGCGATGGGTGCGCGTTGTGGGACTGTTTTTCTTCATGTTCGGTGTTTTTTTATCTGTTCACATGTAAGAATACCATATTATTCTTCCAATGACATCGGAGATACACACCTGCAGAGAGCGTGATGGAACTAATTAAAAGTTTAAACGTATTTTTATCGCCAATCATTGTCACCGAGCACGGCTCTTGCGCTCTGACGGCTTTTGACAGCCAAATCAGCATCGACCGGGCGGGCGGTAAGATGGAAAAGTTTTCCCATGGCCAGAATCGCCGCTCCATCTGGCGCCTCGTTGGACAGATGGTGGTGAGTTGAATGAATGTCGTTAGCCGCAACACACAAATCCATTATCAACTTTTGCTGCGGCATGTCTTGGGGCTTATCGAGTATCATGGAGGGGTGCAATTACAGTCCAAATGTATTCTTTCCATATATTTTTTTCTTAATAAAGTCGCCAGAAAGCCATGGCTTCAGCAAAGATGCTGTACGGATTATTTTGGCAGTGTTAATATTAAATTAAGATAATTTTGCTCTAACAAACAAACTCTAACGGATGACACGAAATTGGTCTTGATTTGACATTTGAAAGATTGCCAGTTTGACGTTTCGGGGCTGCTAAGCAACTTAAGCTGATTGTGGTGCTAATCATTTTCATTTTCTGCGTTTTCTCCCAAAAATTAAGTCCGTGTTACTTCCGCGCAAAGGTCGAAGGAAACGTTTGCGTTGGAACGTTTTTCGATTGAACTAATCGAACAATTGGCAGTTCGGACGCGCGATCAATTTGTCTTCGCTCACGTCATACTGCTTGATGTTTCCAGCTTGTGCGTGAAGGTCAGCAAACTTATTTTGCACACACATCAAACATACACATATACACACACACACACATACTCTTCTAGTGGACTGCCTTCGCAGCTAAACTCGTTCGGTGCGATCGACATGATGCCAAAAGGAAGTTTGAGTTCGCTTTTTTCCCTTTTTGCCAAAAGTAAATATTTTAACGGACCCATTTTTACCGATTTCCATCCTCACCCCTAACTGACAGGCACGCTGGCAGTGCATTGGCAACGAAGCGTGCGGTGCTGGAGGAGAAAATCGAATTTCGCCCCCGAAGCAAATTGTTTGATTTCCTAACGAACTTTGCTGGCGAAGGTTTGTGCAAAGTTATGATAGGTTCCACTGCGAAGGAGCGCTTGCTCGAGCCACGTCAGGTGAATGAGATGCTCGTTTCTCCCGCCTAGAGAAGCTGCCAGTTGCTTTTCGGGTTTTTATTTTTCTGTGGACCAAAAACACGCCTCCTACCACCAGGCGCCTCCATTCCTGCGGTGAGCCACCGGGCGTCTCCATCGTTCGCGTGAACCACCGGGCGCCTCCACCGCTAAGCCAATTGACAGCGCACCCATAAAATGGAGGAAAAACGCACAAAGCAGCAGGTGAAAACAAAAGTTAAAACACAACCGTACCGGGCGAATCGGAGAAAAAAAAAACCCTAGAGAAGTCGTTCGGTGCAGTGGCAGGTTCCTTCGCAGCCCCGAGACGTCTTTCCCATGGCACCGGTCCTTTTCGAGTGCTTCACATGCAGCGGGCTCCAGGGAGAATGCTTCTGCTAAGGTAGCCTGCCTCGCAAAGGAAATATGGCCAGCATTTTCGCACGTGTTTGCATTACATGTGTTTTCGTTTAGAGACGGATAATTTAATTTGAATTTACGTCTCCATGCAGGCGCACCAGAGGACACTGCTCCTGCAAACACACACACACTCGAAAAAAAGGTCATAAAAAAGCAATAAACCCCTCATTCACCGCTGGCGGAACCCGAGGAAAGAAAAACGCAAGTTGAACGAAGTGGAAAACTTGCCCATTTTCATGGAAAGCCAATTTTCTCGTGACGTGCGCCCGTAACGCCTGGCTCGATATCTTCACCTTATCGGCGAGGAGAAGGGCAAAAAAGGCGACTTCTACAGCCATTATAATGACAATAATACGCAACATATCAAACATGCCACTAAAAGCAACATCGTGCCACACATTGTGGTGAGGATGGACAGGGGAGGTGGGGAGGGAAACATCCGTATACATTTACAACGCCCATCGCCCCATTCTTCAAACCCCATCCTATGGCGATCCCCATCTTTTCCACGCAACGTGACACGTCTCAGTGTGGCTCAAAACTTCCAACTTTCCGAAAGTATTACGATTCCACCGAGAAGCCGAGAAACTGCCGGGAAAGTTTGACTTTTCCGTGACGAGCGACAATTACCGGTAATGACGGCCGCACTGGGTCCCCCTTCTCGCCTTCACGAGAAAGGAAACAAAGAAAAAAGTGCCAGCTCGGGTCGACACAAACTCTCCCCCACACACACACACACAAACACACAAACCGCCGGAGAAAACATGATCCGAACTGGTTTTATTGCCGGTGTCGAAACGAATGTCTGCTTTTCGAATGTTGGGGAGGTAACGCCGTGGGCAAGAAGCTAGAAGCAGGTTGCCCAAGCGAAAACGAATGAAAACTTTACCCCAACACGTCCGCTCGTTTAAAGCATGTGTTTCTTTAACCTTCAATTTGCATCATTTCACCAAACTGGAACAAACATCATTGGTTTTAATGGTTTTTGAATGCTACTTTTTTAGAACGGCCGCCAAAAAAGTTGTTTCTCTATGTCACCATTTGATCCCATGCATTCTTTTTTTTGTCAAATCCATCCCCCACAAGCGAAACAAAAACACAACCCTCGCTCTTACCATCAACGAAACCATCATAAAATGATGCTTCCTTTGTGCGGGAAGTTTTTCACGCCCGCCTGACGCCCATCCTTTTTTAATCAAATTAATGTTAGTATTTAACTCATTTATCTCGTCCAAGCGCCCCACGAAGTGAATTGCAATCTACGATAAAAGCCTGAAAGGTCTTAGCTTTCACTTCCTTTACGATGGTGTCTTCAAAGATTTTCAGTTTTGCACTTACTTTACCAGCACTGCGCGTCAACGTCGTTGAACGTTTTCTATCTTTAAGGTAAACGATGCAAGCCATTTCCACACCTCTTTCGCGCCTTGGTAACTGAGAGGAAAAATCGATCCAAACACCCTTATCAATTTATATTTTACGTTCTTCAGTCTCGGTCCCTTGTACAAGTGGATGAACCAGCAAGAGATTTCACAACGTTTTGCATAGTGCATCATGCATAAAAGATCGATATAACTGACTTGAACACCCTGGAACAGTGAGCATAAAATATGCTTCCAGTCGCACGGTTTTACACAAACGAATACATACATTATTCATCGGGCAAACAGTCACATTGCAACGCATCTGTTTCGTTTCAAAGAATTTAATGGATGCTGAGTAAATTTTCATAATTTTGAAATCACCTGGCGTACACAAGTGTGGCGTTTTGTTTACAACTGTTGTCCCCAGAAGAAAGTTAGTTTCACTTAGTTCCACATGTTTAGCCTACCAATCATCTATTTTCATAAGATTAATTTTACACTTACAGTCTTATTGTGCAACACCAGTCACAATCATTGACCAGTTTTTGAAGCAATACGAACATTATGGTTAAGAACGAAATTTTATTAGGAGTGAAATATAAATTCGCTAATTATATTCTTCTTGAAAATATGTTTTTAGAGAATTTTTATAAACGTATAAAATAGTAACTAAAATTACAAACTGCTCCAACTGCTAGGAAATGCCAGTGCAAGTAAACCAACTATGCTGTAATCGATTTTTTTAGAGAAAACACCTGTTGAGCCTCTTCCTTGAATTTATTCCACAAAATAAGTGTTTGACAATTTTTAAACTGAATTATTGACAAATTGAACGGTAACAGGGTAGAACTGTTCGCTCGACAGATGATAACGTAAACAACTACCAAGAATCGAGAATGTATGCTTGTGTTACAAAGCACATGTGTGAAACCCAGAAGCATCGCTATGCAGCATTCCGTTTTCCCGCTGCAACACTTGGCACAATGGACCGAAGAACACTTTTCCCGGCCAGCTTCCCAACCCTCTCGCAGACGTGCGTGAACCAGCACCGACCCACCGGTGAAGAGCTATCGATATCGAACGTATTGTCAGCATTCCTTTGCGCTGCAAATGATTTGAATGTCAAGCATCCGGTGAGCGGTGTACGGTGTGATACACCACATACATCTATGTCGGTGCACACATTTGGCGATGACACCGGGGGCACTCTGTTTCCCTCGTTTTGGGATGAACTTTTTCTTTCCACCGGCCGCAACCGGAAGCTGCAGCTCTTCTGCATCACTTGGCCGGAGTGATGAGTTTAGGGCTACGTGTCTGTAGTGCCTCGTGCAGTGTACCGTGCCCTACCGAAACAGAGGTTTAAGTGGAAGCCCGGCGCCGCCCGGAACGAAGGGCACAATACGATCCTTGTGGTGGGGCGAAAACCAGGCACCATTTGGCGGGACCCGGGCACTGTGACAACCTTGCAACAACTGAGCGTCAGCTGAGGGCCCGTGAGCTGCACTTGAAATTAATAAGGCGACCCTTCGTGGGCCGCCCCGATGGGAGAAGTACTCTAGAAAACTGTGCATGCAAATGAGATCGCCCGTTACAGCATGCCGAACGCTACGCCCCCTGGAATGTCAAGCCCTTCGGCCCTGATTGCATGTTCTCGGGCAGCAATTGACGAATGCGCCTGCTGCAGCTACGTGAACCGCATTCGACGACCGCAAATTGAAGGGCAACGGAGCGCAAAGCATTAGAAAGTGGCTTCGGCAAACACGCGCCTCAAATTATCTAGTGCCGGATTTCCGTGATTGAAGTGTATTTGTATCCCTTTCATTTGGGTTCCAAGTATAGATCGACAAGCACGGGAGCTTCTTTTGATTAAAAGCTTCCTGTTTGTTTGAACTAGGGGAGTGGTCGGTTTACACGTTATTGCACGTACAAAGCCTCGATATTGGTCAAAAGAAGTTCAGCTCTTTATGCAACATCGAAGCTTTTCCTCGTCCAATGTTGCTTCATTGTACAGTGGCTCTGAAAAAAAACTCATCGATCAATATGTTTGAGTTGAAAAATCATTCCCGTAGCCCTTAAACTGTAGAAACTTAACATAAACAGCATAAATAGCCATTTTTCCGCAATTTTCCATTTGATAAAACCCGATACTATTGTAACTTGCAACTGTTCTCTGGAGAACTATCTAAGATATCTAGAATCAAATGTGGTATTCAATTGAGTATAAATGGTACTCACTTTAAAGCACTTTTTTATTAGACGATGCCTTATTAAACTTATTATCTCTTCAATATTCGACAGACTTGACATGTTCGCTATGTTTTCCTCTGTTACCAGGAAATAAATATGTAACATGAGAAAGTATAAGTTTATTTTCATTGTGGTACAAAATTCAAAACAAATAAAGAAATAGAAATAAGCTATGTGTTCCACACTTCGTCATCATTTGTCGCTGGCGCTCACTCTTCATTCGACAGTTTTTTGCCTTGACAGCGTACCACATTTTACATTCCATTATTTGCGCAATTAAATGTTACTCACTGCGGCCAAAGGAATCTTCATTACCCGAACCAACTGGTGCCAGCTTAATTAAAGCAGAATTATCACCGCCCTGGACCGCGCGCTGTTGTTGTCTTTTTCGTTCGGTTTTAATGAAAAATCGATCCTTGCAACATTATCGCGCAAATGATCTCCTGCTGCGAGCGCAAAGCGCGAAACAATCATTTCACAATAAAGCCGTGGCGGAACAATTTGCAACACTCAGGGCCGGTTGCCGTTTGTTTCTTTTGGTCTTTTCTTTGCTTTATCATACCCCTCCCCCCTCCCCCCTCATCCCATGGCCACAATTTTCATGGCGCATAAAATGAATGCTCGTAACTTCGGGCGGTTGTGGGACGTATGATGAAATGTGCAGCGAAAAATGCGCATAAAATGGCAAGGTTAGGTCCCTGCGTCGTCGCCCGGTGGAAGCTGCACCCGGGAGGGGGGTGGGAGGTGGACGAAACAAATACGAACGCGCGACGCCACTGACAGACGCAGGGTAAAACAAAACGGGACAAGTGGAAAAAATAAAAATCGCAGCATCGAGAAGGTGGAAAAGGTTAGCCGATTGCTGGCGCATGCAGAGAAAAAGATCATAAGCGAGCGAATGAAACAGAGAAAAGAAGTAGAGACAGAGACAAGGGAAAAATGGGGCTGAGATGGGGCAGAGATGGGGCAGCATATTACAACACAATCGCTAGTAAAAACGCATCGCACAGAGATTTGCAGAAACCTTCGCTGACACTTGTCGACGGCGCCGGACGGCGAAGAGGATGTGTTTAGAGAGGGTTTGGGAGGGGAGAAGGGAGGAAAAAGCAAGCTGAAACCAGGACGACATCTCAAGTGCAAACGCCATTTAACGTGCGGCGGCATTGCGAGACCCAACAATAAGCAGAAATGTGAAAGTCGAATTGAACGAAAATAACTATCAGAACTTTCTGCGAGCTCAAACACACACACACACACTCACACGCACACAGCTACACGTACTCTTGGATGGCGTCCGAGCCCCGGGGAAGGAAATGTAGGAAATGAAATAATTAATTGCCCTTCCTGGTGGCCGGCTCGGTGGCGTTTAAAGTCAAGTGCAAGCCAGCAATCATACGGGCTCATCCGGTTCCTTGCGCACTCTGTGTGTGTGTGTGGGTGAGTGCGGGCGCGACAAGTGGCGGTCGGAGGGCGATAACGACTTTCGGTATGATTGAGAAATTTTTAAAAGCCGCTCACTCGGAACACCGCATCACAACCACAAGCCGTTTGTGTTGCTTTCTTGGCGTCCTTTACCCGCCGCCTTGGGGCGTGTCGTTTTTCCCTGTGAACGTAGCGCAGCTGCGGGCTAAGGACTAATGCGATGATGGGAGACGGGGGCAGCACTAAGGGCACCAATTTTCCTGCACTTACCCGGTACCAGCTTTCACTATTCTAATGGCACCTGTGTTTCATACCACCTTTCTTTTTCTTCACAGGAGCCACTCGAGCGGAACCGGCAACGAGATGAGTAACATTAGAAGAAGTGCTTAATGAAGCATGCATTAGCAGCATCGACCGCTCGCATTTCCTTCCCACACGCCGAACCCGACGTCGGCCGCCAAGGACACAAAGAGGCGAACGAGAGCCGAGACTGGCAAGCCGAAGGAAGCCCATTGTAGGTGCAAAACATAGGAAGAAACTCCGTCAGAACGCTGCAAGCGAGAGTGTGTGATTTCAGTGTGTGCTAGTGAGTGTTTGGAATGGTTCTGGTACGCGGCGCTGCCCAAGGAGCCAGGCTTCGTTCCGATCCGCATCGGTGCCCGTCGGTGGTGGCGATCATGTGAGCAGCAGCGAACAATTCCACCTCGTTTTCCCCCGACCAGCGACGGGATGTGTTTCATCCGGGACATTCGCGTAAGGAGAAGGTATGTGTAGCCGCCGGAAGGCGTACGGCAAGCAAACAAGCAAGCAAGTGTTTCCATTTTAACCGGTTCCAGTTGCTAGAGGGGTCCTGTGGGTTGAACCAGTTCCACTGACCGGGGAATGCTCGGGTGAACTCAGTGGCTAAACGCGAAACGAACGAAATGAATAAATGCATTAGGGCACTTTTTGACGCCTTACTACCGAAAGTCAATCAATCTCGACCATCTCGTAATGGGCGCAACAAAGTACCGGGAATGGAATCGAAAAACGATTTGATGTATTTATAAATTGTTCGTTTGCAACGACGCTGGAAAATGCTGCTGAGCAATGCCGGTTCTACGTCGCTAATGCACTCTGCACGTACACGGAAACGGAAAATGTTGCAAAAAGGAGAATCTCAAAGCACGCCATCGTTGCGTTTTCCCTTAATTAAGTTAACAAACAATCCCCATCCGGACCGACCGGTTTTTTGCTGTTTTGTCGGAAAAACGATCTCACAAAGAAAGGAAAACGGCGAGGAACTCGTTTAAAGTGGAGTTTGGGCGACCGCTGATTGCTTCATCGACATTTTTGAATCGTTTATAGAATTGATAAACTTTTCAATTTTCCTTTCTTTTCCTGCCATTTTATTTATCCCGACGGGATTACAAACTCCTTCTTATCGCAGGAAGGGATTCCTTCGGAAAGGGTTTTGGATTATTAGTGTATTTTGGATAAAACATTACTATCGAAATAATGTTAAAGCATCTTTTTCGGTGTTGTTTTTAATTTGGAAAATGTTTAATCCTCTTTCATAACACTTTATAGATTTTGATGTGCAGTGAAGCGCGTTTTAGTCTCATAAAATTGATATAAATAATTTTATATGGAATTATCAATTATTAAATTATGCTTCCTTTTCTTTATTATGACAAATTCATGCGTCAACAAGTGAAGCTTTTTATCTCACAAATAAAGATTAGATTATCCCAAGTAACATTCCCAAGTAACATTTCCAAGACCTATTAGACTTCAACAAGTTTTATCAATGTTTTAACATGGGTGTACCAAGTCCAATTGGTTTTATAGAGGTTTCTCAGCAGGCAAAATAGTTTTAATAATTTTGACATCCTTAAAACCTTTTAAGGATAGCTATAAAATCGCTCATTAAGCCTAAAATCTGAGTAGACTTGAAGAGTCTGTAAATACGCTGTTAAGTCCTTCTTAAAACCTTCTCTTAAAACCAATCAGTGATTTTAGGTCTAGAAAAGGTTTTAAGGGATGGTTTTGACAACGTTCTGTAGAGTGGGCCCTCTTACTCTTAAAACGGGTTTATGAAGGTTTTATCACAGCCTTTACAGCGTTTTACATCTCACCTAGCAACCGGGGCAGTATATGTAGAACATCAAGAATGATAGCCTACTGCAGAGTATTTGATGTAGAATAGCAAAACCCACAAGTGGCAACACAAACCGGTAAGTAGAATATCTATCACTTTCTAGGATCTACCAGAATGAAAGTTGTCGCGTGGATGTTCGAAGTAGGCACGACCAGTCGAGGGGTGCAGGTAAAAGTAGGGGAAAATCGCTTTCCGGTCGAAAACATACTTTTGCGAGCATTGTTGTGATTCGCGCTCGTTTTCTGATGCAAAAAAGCGATCATAGCCTACCTTATCCTGTTCCTTTCAACTGGTCGTCACTACTTCGAACATCCATGAGACAACTTTCATTCTGGTAGATCCTAGAAAGTGATGATTTTTCTACTTACCCGTTTCTGTTGCCACTTATGGGTTTTGCGATTCAACATCAAATACTCTACAGTAGGCTATCATTCTTGATGTTCTGCATACATTGCCGCGGTTGCTAGGTGAGATGTAAAACGCTGTAAGATATTTTACTCTTGAGATGAGACTTAATGATGAGCATGAACAACATCGTTAGAACCATGATAAAACTTAAAATGTTACTTGGGTATACTACATTTTTAAATGTTTCTATTGAAACACTTTATAAAATTTCTTTAATTGAGGAATGAGTACAATAATAAATTATTATCGGAAATTTAATTCTTGTCTGAAATAAAAGTTCAGAGTTCGATGCAAACTGTAAAACAAGACTTTGACGTCATAAATTTCCCAATAAAAATAATCAATTATTTTGATGTAAACTACATTGTGCCTTTAGGGATAGCAAAAAAAAGGGAAACTTCAACACAAATGGCTATAAATAAAAAGTTTTTAGATCTGCACGATACCACCTGCCATATGAAGGTACAAAAATCCCACCAGCACAGATGAGTTCAAGCGCACGAATACAAACAACCCCGCTCTCGGCGTGACGTTGAAAAGTGCCAACAGAGGATTTATTTTTATATCCGTTTGTAAACACTACCAAGGAAACGGAGGAACACGATTTCCTGATTGGCATTTTTTGCTACTCCTTTTGCCTCACACGCTTCACGCTAGCAGTGTTTACGGGAGCACCGAGAACGGGAGGATGATGGCAAAACGCTTCAAACTCTCAGAATATCCAGGCAATTTTTTATCGGCAAATTAAATAGAGTATAGTAATCATTCGAAGCCTCATCATAAATCCACCGACGAACGGTATCAGTCACACTCGGCGTTGGATGGGAGAAAATGAACCGTAGGCAAACAGACCACGCTCGAAAGGACAAACTTTTCTCCGGCAATGGTGAAACCATCGCTGTCTACCGGCCGCCTCCCGTGGGAGACTCCCCAATACTTCCATGTGCAAAAGTCTGACAAACTTAATCATGTCACCAGGAACTTGCGGCAAATATTCGGAAAACTATGGCTCTCAGCGAACGTTTTCCCCGATGAGGATCGCCGTGCGAAGAAGTTCGCAAAGGTCACCGACGGCGTCGTTGGTTTCATTTTAAAATTTGTATTTTATCTACGTTCCCATTGCCATTTTCTTCCAAGAAAAGCGCAAGCAGAACTTTAAGCACTCTGTAGTCTATCTACATTTTTTTTCTCGATTCATATTTCTCGATTCTTACCTTGCTGTGTGTTCCGTTCAAAATCAATATCTCTTGGTAGGAAAGCGGAGAACGTCGATCGGGGTTCCAATTCGGTGTCTATTCGATTGTCCACTTTGTACAAATAATATCGCAAGCGAGCGCAACGGAAAAGTCGTTCAGTTTTAGTAACACGATACGGGAAAGGAAATAGCGTAATCGATTTATGTTTGATGAAAATTTAAAAAATCATTTCAAGTTCGCATTGGAGAACTCAAAAAAAAACAGAAAATAAGGGAAAGCAACAACTTCCTCACCGGACCAGTTCGGTAATGAAATTGAACCATTAGCGAAAGCCACCGAAACTCCATTATCGGTCGTTATGCGTTCCAAATTTGCTTTTGTCGCGCGGTGTTTTAAACGCGAGACCGGGGGAGAATGATGGCTTCTTTTGGGCGTGGAACTCCAGCCTCCAAGGACTACTCCGGCAGTGCCGGAAGTACGCTATGCTGAGCCTTACTTAATACCGAACCCACTCCATGAACCGACGTAAGTGAGCGCACGTCGGGAACGTGGGGGTTGATATTAATTAGCACCGACAAATGAGGATTAACGGCAGATTTTATTTCAGCATAAAACCCGCGCACGCTCCATGGTGTGTGTGTAATGCGTGGGGCCAGTTGGGCAGGCGAGGCCGAGGCCGATTTCATTTCATAGCCACGGCGCGTACAAGAGCGTACGCTTATAAATATAGAATGATGTCCTCCGGCATTGCTTATCGGCATGCTTATGGTCGAACTGTGGTTTACTTTGTCGCATAAACCAACCCCTTCCTGCCCACCGTCTTGGCGTGCTGCACATTTCAATGTTTTTTACACACGTCATCATATGCGGAATGTGTACATTTTAACTGGCCTATCTCTACAACACGCTCAGGTATGCCACGCACTCTTGCCTCGGTTGGCTTCTTTAAAGAGTATTTGCCCAAGTTCAACGCCGAAATCATTCCTGTCGGGCATCGAGCCGGAGCACATCCCTTTTGATTTAATTCACCACTTTGATGTTTCGAATTAGTTTCAACCTTGGGTTTACAGCACAAGATGCTGTTGGGCCGACGGTTTCACCCAAGAAGCCAGAAAAAGGGGTGGAACGCGGGCAGTATACATGCCGCTGACTTTATTAGCTTCGTTCTGGGCCGTTTCGGAAGAAAGGTGAAAGAACGTTTCTGCCTCATAGAAATGTGCGGCAAATTGAAGTTTATTTGGACCCACGCTGTGTTCTGCCGTTCCTTTGAAACGGTAATAAACGTGATGTAGTGACTTGATTATTGAGGCCCTTAAACGGTTGCCATAAATTAACCCGACAAGGAAAACCAGTACGTATTAAATGAAAATGTAATGGTTGGAAAACGAATGAAAAAATTGTTTATTTAAAAATGAGCGCTGGTAGCTTTTGGTAAGACCGTGGATTAATTTAATTTGTTTAAAAAAGACGCATTTTAAAATCATCGAAACTCTTAAAAAATAAACACAATCTAAAGTCGACTGATATTATTGTAACATTTTAATAGAGTAATAAGTTTAATAATCTTTTTATTTACAATCGCTTTTTTAATTGTAGAGTGATACTCTAGTTCGTACTTTATTGCTTCTTGCTTAACTATGCTTGATATACCATAGTTTAGCATCAGGTTGGTCTCAATTTCAGATCCTACAGTCTTCTTTATATTAATCCTAAATTTTAATAACATTAATAAATTGATTACAATTATTTTATTCTTTTTATGTCATGTTGAGAGTTGTTGTATATTTGTTCGCTATTGTTTTAAGCATGTACTACATGCTTCTTTAAAACAAGGTATCGGCTTTTGTGCAGCAGAATTATATTGTTTTGAAGGGTTATGTTTGTTTTTCTTAAATTACATAAAATTACATATTTACTTATTTACAAATGGCAAATAGGCTATGTATTCTTACCTATACGTTTCCAGCTTTCAATTCTTTGAAGTCACTTTTCCATTTAAATCAAACTGAGCAAAGAATACAAAAATGCTACGAGCTTGCCTCAGGAATAGAAAAGCAAAACTAACATTTGATGATGGAATCGCTTTTGGTGACACACGTGATTCTGCTGCTAGTTTCTTAATTAAATGCTGTGTTTATCCATGTTTTCTCGGTAAGGATTGAAACTCTTAACTAGATTGCATATCACTACGCAGTTGGGTCACATTAGAGAAACGGAATTGTTCAGATTCATTCATTAACTTCCGGGAGCGGGAAACACGCTCGCTTTGTGCCGAACAACTTTGTCCTGCAGTAATCCTTCCACGACAACCGGGTGGATACTTCCATTTGCTGTCTCGTTCAAAAGCGGCCGCCTCAACCAGAAGTGGGCACATAGTTAATTACAAATTACGAACACCGGTTTGACCTTCCACCAGCTCCCGAACATGCTGTTTCCTTTCTTGTAATATGACGAAACAAAAACCACTCAAACATGTTACCACCCAGCTCCAGCTTGTCACTTGGTTGCGTGATAAACATGATTGATGAAGAGCGTATACTTGTTGTACAACTAAAAACAGACGGGCACGATAACAGAATCCTACACGGACATCGGACTCATTGCTTGTATTATTGTAATTATCAACTAAAACTGCAGAGAAAATGACTCCGAAACCAATCGCTCTCTCAGAATATTTTAATTGAATCAAAATCGCAAATTTGTAAAGTAAAGCCTTTTACGAGCCTACTTTACCTTTAAAATTATTCCACTACAAAGCAAACAAGTGTTGACGATGTGTTTTAGCATTTAAAGTTTGCTTTAAGTTTAACCCAAAGAGGCACAACAAAAATGAGTAATCATTCAGATTATCAACCGGATTAAATCATTTGCACGTGATTTTGATGGATTAAAGGTAAATGGCGAAACGATCGCTTCTAGAAAATAAATTAATGTGACTAAGCGTCGAGTGTACTCACTCAAAACCGCACATTTTTCTGCGAAGATATTCCCATTGCTTTTCCCCCTTTTCTGCCGCTTGCCCTAATATAATTTGTTCCGGAAAGTGTTGAATCACTCGGAAAGGGTTTTTTTCTCACCCTGTGTTCCAAATGGACGTCACAACCATCGCTCGTCACATGGCACACGCACCGAAATGGAGCCCGTGTTTGCCATCCTCCGTTTCGCCTGCGACATTCATCTCCCGGTTCGAGGGACATGCGGACACGTTCCGCCCACACGGCATGCGGTGCGGGATCATTCACACCACCTGCTGTCAGTTTCAGAGTCCAACGCACACACACACACACGCATTACGATACCGACGGTGTGATGTGTTATTGATGGATCGCACGGACCGCATCGACAATATCGTCCGAGATATGAAATGATATGCAGATGGGGTTTGTTGAGTTATTTCTCATAACGTCGTCTCGTTCGTTCCGGGCAATCCTAACATTACCTTCCATTCCAGGGTGCCATTTTCGGGGCCGCACGCAGGTCGGAGGCCTTGGGAGATTGGCGCGGGTGGAAAAAAGGATCCTCCCGCTGGGATCAGCGTGCCCTAGCGGCACCTTTCCATCCCGTAAGCCTATCAACCCATACGTTCTACCACTTCGTGCGGGGCTTCCAAGTCGGATTTCGACTGCCGAAATGTCGCAAGGAATTTCTTTCATCTCGAGTTTATTTATTTTTGCAGCCATATTTGCGTACCGTCGCCCGGGCCGTCGGTCACATTTCACCCGAACGTGAGGTGCCTTTCCCTAATCCTCCCTGCTAGCAGTGGTCGCACGTCGAAACCGTGTGTGTTGTTTGAACAGTCGAAAACAAAATACACTCGACCCAAAGAATCGGTAGCCATCCGTAAAAGTCCGTGTGACTAAGTTCACTCGAATATCATCTTCAAAAGTTCTCGGCCTCCGTCAGTCCCTTTCGCCAGACATTCGCGATACCTGGGTGTAACACGAGACCATACTTCAAAAAACTCCCGACACTCACTCGCAGGCGGAAACAAATGGTTTTGATCCGCACACACAGTTGCACTGGAGACAAGGTAAGCAAAAATCCAACGGGGTTTAGAGTATCGCTTACCGGTGGTGGACCTCGGAGCCCAGAAAAGAAGTTTGTTCCGTTTAGGTTCACCCCATCAGAAGGAGGGTGGCGAAACAGAAGTTGAATTGAGTCAAAGAATTTCAAAACGAAAGCGTCATCCATCAGACATGCGGAACGCAAACAAAAACACGCAGTACTTGAAACTCTTACTCGAAGGCAACAGTAAAAAAGGGGGCAAGAAAGAAAAACACATCCGACCGTGTGGCGAAATAGAAAGCAGAGGTGTCCTTTGCCATAAACTTGCGGTGAAAAACGTCCACCTTAGTTTTTCTCCCCACTTTGACGTTTCTTTTCATTCTTTGCTCTCTGTCCCTCTTTCTGTCGCATTCCCTCATATTACCCCTCGTGTCATTAGATTGGCACAAAGCAAGGTACTTTTTCCTGAGAATGGTTTTGTTATTTCCCTCCTCCCGTCTGCCCCGCACCCTACTTCCCCCTTGCCGACTTCAGTTCACCATACGCACCATGTCTTGCAGGAAGGGGGGCGGGCGGGGAAACGGTGCGCCGAACGGAAGGGAAAACCCGCCCAGGTACCATGGCAACTGTCACCATAAACATTTGCTCAATATTCGAGACCACACGCCTCCTCCTCGTTCGCGCTTTCGTGCTTTCGAAGAACAAATTTTCCACCGGATCCTGGCCGCAGCCAGTGCGCGTGTGTGTGTGTGCCGCCTGGTGGAAAAGGTGGAAAAACGCACGTAGCACGCGAAACAGATATTCCGCACGCACACGTTCCGTTATCAATCTTTTCCGCCAGCGCCGATTTTGGACCTACGCTTTCACAGTTCCTCACTGGTCGGATTTTCCTGGGGGGAGGGGGGTTACTAGTGTTGGCATGGGTGCAAACTTGCAGGCGGGAAACTCCACGAGTGCAGCCACGGGCTACTTTGAATACGATTTTGTGGTGAACTGCAAATTTGTTGTCCTGCCGTATGACCACAGTTTTTCCATTATAAAGTACATTAAAACGTGCTTTTACTTGTGGTTTGAAAATAATCGCATCGAGAAAAGAGATTTTCTGAACAAGAAAACACTGAAATGGTAAACAACTTCTGTTTATGTCTATCAGGCATAAGCTCATTAAATAGACGCGATTCATTCGCTTCGTATTGCGCACAGTGAGAAATAACTCAGACAGTATTTCATCGGATGCAAGTGAAATATTCAGTTCATACATATTTTTTTCAATGTGCAGTATAAATATACATCACATATTCAAATACATTCCATATGTCTTTTGTTATAGGATATGTTCATATTGTAGGATAATTTTCAACATTCAAAATTCGTTGACCCTTATAGTTCTTCTTCTTGGCGTAACGACCTCTTGGTCATGACTGCCCGTTACGGGCTTACGAGACTTGTTTCCCTGTTGTACGTGGATAGTCAGTCCTCTCGTACATGGGAAGGTCCGGTCTCGGTTGGGATTCGAACCCACGCCGTCGAGGTGGTGAGCCCCGGCGCTCATGGGCCGATTTTCTAACCGGCGCTACCGCTCGGCTGTCGCGGACCCCCGTACGACCCTTATAGTATTCATTGCTTTAACTATTTAAACATGTACATTAAAAATTACTTACTATTTATTGATCTGGTTCTATAAGTTTAGAGAAGTAAAACCTTTAAAAAACAATTATTATTTAATAATAATTTAGTAGACTTCCCATATTTGCTGTGGCACGGAAAATCCAAACTAAATGTAACAGTTCAAAGGTTACACAATAAATTGTGTATAATCAAAGTGAGAAACTTTCATAACAAGTAGAAAATTGTCCTCTAATGATAAAGTACGTGTAAAGCAATCGAACGTCAATTCTTTTCGTCGTTTTATATCTGTCCTCTATTCGACGGACATGACTTTTCACATTGCATCGGGAGGGAAAGAACAAAAAATGAAACGAAACTAAAAACCAAGAAAGATAACAAGGAATTTTCCACGACGCTTTGCCAGCTTGAAACAATCATGAAAAACTATGTTTAAATGATGACGGCAAAGTTGGTACAACGTAAACAGTAAATATTAAATACCCTGTGCCCAGGTGGGACCTCGAACCTGGTGGGTGGGTGGGAGGACAAAAAATCCCCCGAAGGAAAAACAATTTCACTCCATTGTGTATCTGGACGAATTCCGAACCAAAACCGAGTCAGGTGCGGTACTCCTCGTGTGCAGTTGCGCTTTCCAACTGGCACATCGCGCAGCCCCAGCGGAACGCCGTCACCCCATCCGGAGCAAGGTTTTATTACTCCTTTGGATTAAGAAAGTTTTTCCTCGCAATGCCCTCGCCACGCGGAGAATTATGCCGCATTAGCAAACAAAAAAGTTTTCCCCCGGGGGAGGTTTTGCCGCGGGTGGGGGTGGAAAAACTTTCAAGCTGCGCTGGGATTAAAGTGGTTCCACCTCGCATTGCCGTGGCGCAGTTTCACGCGTGCCGCAGCACAGAACATTCCTCACAATGGGGTGGTGATGACGATGTGCGGCGGGTGGTGGGTGCGGGGATGAGGGACATCGGACCGCGGGGGATTCAAGGGTTGGATGAAAGCAATATTGAAAAACAATGTTTTATCTAGCAATATGTCCCCAAGTGAACACCTTCACCGCCGGAACATAATTTCCTCGAGTTATCACTTTCTCAGGCTCCCTTCCCCGATCCCCCTCTTAGGCTCTGGTGTTCCAACAACGATACGATCTCAGCTCCGGACAGCTCGTGTTTCTTGCCCTTGGGGACATCCAGGTGGCACCGGGCTAAAACCGACCCGCCAGAACGTCGCTCGACGATCGCCATGTCTTGCCCCGATACCCCTTGTGTATGTGCGAGAGTATGTGTATGTTTGTTTGTGTTCATGTGTCCGTGCCATTTCTCAAATCGGCCCCGTTCGCACACCGCACCGGGTGGGACACTCGTAAATTAGCATTTTTGCCAACCCCCGGCCGGCAAAAGCGAGCGGGCGGCCACGACGATCGGAACGATGGAAAGCGGAAATGTGCTAATGTTGCGTTCGTTCACTTGCATGCTAATGGAAATATTATGTACCGACCGGAAAGGGACACCCTGTGACACGCTCTCGGTGGAGCTAAGGGGCGATGGAAACGGGCTGCCCTTATGCGAAATCAAGATAAATTCTATGCCACTCAAGCTGACTTACCGAACGTCGCCCCGCGCGTCCCATCCGCACGTTCGGGTGTTGCATTTTTCGTAAAATCCTTTCTTTTAACCACCTCTCAACCGAACACCCCCCGACCGGTGGAAGTATCGCGAACAAACTCTCGTCCGCGATATGAAGTCCCGAAGCAGTGCAACTTGGCTGGTGGAAAACGCAACATGATGGCAGCAATTTGCCAACTGCTAGTTCTTGAAGAACTAGCTTTCGCTACGTCTGCTTTATGGGGAAGCCCTTGAGGGAAATTTTACCAGACTTTTCGCCAAAGACGGGAAAGTGCGGATGAGATCCGGCTTCTTCACCCACTTGTTGGAATACAATTTTCTCGGGAATCGATCGATTTCGCAATTAGCATTAGCAGTGTTCAGAACCCTCCTCAGGCAGGTTCTGTTTAGTTTGCCTACTTTTGCTATCCCTCGATATGGTAAAATCAATTCCATGGTTCAATATTAAGGTGCAGATAAATGACAGCAACTTTCATGCAACTGAAACTTTCAGTCGTCTTCATTTCAGTGGACTGAAAGTTTCCGAACGCATCGCGCGTTTACACGACTCACAACAAATTAACGCTAACTGTCAACCGGCAATGATGAGTCGGTAAACAAACTATGTAGAATTGTAAATTAGTTGTATTATTCCGTCTCTAAAATTAATAATAATACTCATTTAGTGTTTCGAATCATGGAAGTGAACTTAAATCGCATAAAACGACATTCTTTATTTCGTTCAACGATCATTTCAAATGGTTTTATACTGCTGACTCCTTCTAAATCAGGCAGTTGCACGAGCTGTCAAGCAACTTTCATTGCTGTGAAATAAATTTCTGCAACGCAAATTGTTTGTTTATACCCTTATTAGACGAGGAATTTATCTGTCATATTTTTCCAGACTTTTACTGCCAAAATAGGCTCTGGCAGGGCGTTTGACATAAAAATGATGTCCGCTCGTGTAATAACGCAAAGTTCCACAAAATGGGTTTTGCAGTTATTTGATCATTTTTATTTTTGAATTTAGCGTATTTTTCATCCTAGAGTAACAAACAAAATCCGTTGCAAACAACAAAGCAAAAAATAAACAAAAAGCCACTTATAAATTCCAGTCGAAAGAAAATCGGAATCAGGCACGACCGGTTGACAGGAATGTATCTGTCAAACGCGTTTGGCAGAAAACTTCTGGAAAAATATAACAGATACATTCCTCGTCTTATAAGGGTATTATTGCGCGTTTAGACGTGCTAAGTTGGATTTCACATTAGTGAAATGAGTGTTTGACAGTTGCTGTTAAGTGAAAGTTACAATCATTTAAAACACCTTTTACAACCTACACATTATCATAAAGGTTAAATTATATCGTTAAGAAACTCCCACATTTATTTTGGCTAAAAAAACTGATATTCAATTTAGTTTTATCAACAATCGAGCTCTTCATGTTATAACTATGTGGTGCATTCGGACGGAGAGCAACCGTTTAGACTTTCCATATGTTTTCACTAATGATTTATTGACTGCCCTGATTTATCTTACTTCGATATATGAAATAGCAGACTCAAATTGGTTGAATTTCGACTTGTTAATCACGTGCTCGTAATGAGTTATTTAATCAAATTATCAAACGCAATTTACAGCTAAACACATATTTTCCAAAACTACCAAAACTGTGATGCAATACTCTTTCCCAAGACGATGTCCCCAAGCTCCATTCCAGTTGCGTTCCAATATTGACGGAACGCATAGCATCATACACGCAATCGATAGCAGTAATAAAAAGAGCTTTACCAGATACAAAAACCAGTGCCTAATGTGCTGACACACACAAAAACCCCAACAGAAAACAAAAAAAAACGTCATAAACTCACAGTCACGTGATTGGAGCCAATATTCGTTCAGCTCGGAGGCGATCAACTGCTGACCTGAGTCGTTACCGGGCGCGTCAGTCCCGAAGAAGGTTAAACGGTTTTACGTCCTGGTGCTGTAGGTTGAAAAAAGCCCACAACATGGAAAGGGAGGATAGGTGGAAGGGGAAGTGGTGCCCCACCAAACGTTGGAATTGGCCCGGCCCAAGGCAAATAGCACACTTTGTGGGCACATCATTTAGTAAACGTTTTTATTACTAACCAATCGCACAATCAATGTTCGTGATAAATTATTCAACAACCTCCAGAGCGTATGGTGGCGACTCCGGGCATCGAGGTTGTGCGATACTTCAGCGCAAGTTCTAATGACACGCCGGAGACCTGGTGGGCCATCGAATGCGGATATAATAAGCCTCCCGAAAGGAACGACGGATTGCTAATCAATTACGAGCGCCCTGTAAGAATCTTCTGAACGACGTTACCGTTGGGGAAAGCAGGCGGGGAACACCCGGGGAAGGCAATTTATCTTAAGCGAGGAGTCGCTGACCTTACTGACGATGGTGTACCGGCTGCAGGTCACAGGCACCTGCTACCTGCAATGAGGGCACGACTCCAGGGCGTCCTCGAAACAACGTTTCTTCCATCGTTGGCCAAAAATGCGTAGCATACTAAATGATTATTGTACATTCTTTCCTCTTCTAGACCGCAGCCTCGGTACCACGAATAAGTGTAATAAAAAAAGAGCCCAAACCAGTGATAGTAGTTGTAGGGGCAAGGGAAGGAGAAGAACAAACGAATGAAAGACAAGTAAACGTAGTAGAGGAAGAATCCACGACAGAGCAGATCGTAAAGCGTCTAGCGCATTGTAGCAGTGGAGGTTAAAGGTGAAGCCGTGAAGCAACGAACACTGAACCAAGAAGCGACCGATAGATCTCCGAGAGGCTTGCAGGAAGTGTGTGTGTGTGTGTGTGTTAGTGAAGCAAAAGTCACAGACTGGTGCATAACGGAACGGTTGAACCTAGTCCCGAACTGCGCTCCGGACCCGGTCCAGTAAGGGTGCGCGGGTACAGGGGGATCACGTCGGACATCGGAAGGCACCCGGGCGCAAGCTGGAATCGGTCGCCATGCTCCGTCGGGGCCAGGAATGTACGTAATATTTCCGGCGGATGAACTCATATCGTTGACATACGGACTCGCCGTACCGAGAGTACCGCCCAGACCAACTCTGGACAACCTGCGGGAGCCTCTTGTGCCCACAGGCAGTAGGCCTTCATCCACCACCACCACCACCACCACCTCCGCACCCACCAAACACACACCCTCCAAGTCCACGTCCTCGTCCAAAGCACCGTCCAGTTCCGCCACCGCCAACAAGTCCAGTGCTGCCCAACCCGGCGGAAGCAAAAAGGCGCCTCAGAAGGACGCGTCTACGCGGCAACCAGGCAAGCCACCAACCGCGCAAACCACTCCACCGGTCGCCACCTCCAAAGGACCCGCCAGACAGCCACAGCAGGACTCGGCCGAGTCGTACGAGTTGGACGGGCCGAGCGGCACCCAGACATTGGCGGACACCAGCGAGCTGGCAGCCTTCGTCGACGATGGTGGCCCTCGGAACGGCACCTACTCCGCAGCCACCGGTACCGCCACCGTCAACGCTAGCCCGCTAGGTTCGCCGAAGGGCAGCGGGCGGGGCGGCCCGGGGCGGGAGCAGGGGCCGGGCGCCAAGTCGAAGTCGAAGCTGCAGCTCAAGCTGGGCCGGCTGCGGCCACATTCCTCGATCGACCAGTGCGAGACGGCGTCGCGGGTCCGCGAGGACCAGCACATCCACGTCTCGAACCCAGTGTTCACGCGCGACAACCTGCGCCAGCGGAACTTCGATGCGTTCTTCGAGTCCGGCGAGCAGGTGTACTCGCTGGAGGTGCGCGAGAAGCCGTCGGCCCGCACCCTACAGGATGGCACGCTCGGAGCGGGCGGTGGGTCCGATCCGGGACTCGCCGACGAGCCCGGTCTGCGACCCGCCTACGCCGCCGGCTACGACTCGGCCCGGCCCGCTTCGCTCGGCTTCTTCCGGAAGCCCAAGTCACCGCTGAGCGTACGCTCCAAGAGCGCCGAGCACGAGTTCTCCGACGTCGAGACGTCCCAGAAAGGTGACGACAGGTGCCCCTGACCAACTAGTTGTGGTTGCTATTCTATTTTCTAATTTCTGAGTGAGTTCACAGACATTCGTGCCCCCGTGACCCTCGCCCCTGCCCGTCCTACCCAGCTCCCCTCCCTTCCCAGGTCATTCGTCGCGTGCCCACTAACCACGCGCCATTCCCCTTCCCCACAAATCCATGCCACAAAACCCGCATGCCAACCCTCCACAAATCCGCTACAACCCCCAGTGGTCTCCTGTCGTGTTCTTCCGCCTCAAACTCTCAACTGCATCCTGCGAATGGCGTGTGTCTGTGCGTGCTACCTCACACGAGTGTGTTCATCAGTGTTTTTTTGCCAGTTTTGCGTGTGGGACCCCCTCCGTGTGTGCGTGTTTGTTTGCGTGTGTGTGCCACTGTCATTCCCGGCATGTTCCGGTGAGGTTCATAACCACCACCATACTACCATACCTCACGACTTCACCCGCTGCACGATGCATATAACAACGCATTCATGAACTCGCGCCGGGTCCGCTTCCGGCTCGCCTGCCGTGGTTCTGTCATCTCACCATCGCCCGCATGCATGCAGCGGCATAATGCTTCACTCTTCAAAACGCCAAACATTACCACCGCTGGACGTCTTGTTGCCTTCCGACCAGCGAACAACGATCCAACGAACATGCTTCGAACATGCTGGCCACCAATGACAAACCACAGCGAAACTCGTCCGTTCCGACATGATGGGTTTTCATTCCGGAACGGCTTCCTTTCATCCCCGAACCGAAGTTCCGAGACTCTGAACCAGCACGCAATTGCGGAACGCTAGAACGAAGCCCGCCGGACCAAGGCTGTAATGGTCAACCTGCCGTGAACTGCGTAGCTCGTAGTCATCACCATCTCCATCCCATCGGACTCCACGTGTTTTTTGAGCGAGTTTCTTTCCTTCCCACACCATCCTCCCTTTCCGTTTGGCATTTGCGTGAGCATTGTCTTTCTACTAAATCCGCTTACATTCGCTGCCGCATCGTTGCGCTGGCGACGTCGGATGCTGGCCACCATCGCCACCATCGCCACCAGGAATTTGCGGAGTGGAATTAGATTGTGATTTTATGCAAAAATATGCCTCCAAACGAGAACCGCAATAAATAGCTTAATCAACAACGACTGTGATTTTGTATTTTTTTTTTTACCGTTTCGTTTTTGAAAGTTTGCGTTTTTTTTGTCTTGCTGTATTTGAATTTCGTTTCGTTCTTACTTACGTGCCCTCTTTACCACCAGGTTCCGGCGATGTATTGATAAAACTGTTTCTTTCTTCTCTCTTTCCCTCTATTGTTTTTTTTTCGTACACGTTTCCTTGCTTTCTCGTCCTGCTGTCGCGCGAAACGACGCCCCGGAACGACCGCACCGCCCAACCTCCTCCGCCTCCGCGTGCGTCACGGAATCGCAGAATCATCAAAAAGCCATCGACATAACATATTCAGCAAGCGTGGAACGACCCCGAGCGCCGGCCCGGCGTTTCAGGGACTCGGAGGCAGCATGTCTACCTCCGGGGGCGGAGTGCTCAAGGATTTGGGTCACCCCGGCCTAAATGAGGCGCTCAAGTCGCACAACAGTGTAACGTTTAAGCTCGTCAAAACAGGTAAGCCAGTCAGCCACCCGGCCATATTGCATTGTACGCGGTCAGCCGAGTCGACGACGATTTACCTTTCCGCTTCCGCTACAAGTTGGGCATACTCTACTTTCTCCCGAGCCGGGGGGAAGGAAAAAACGATCCGGGTCTGCCCGGGTCGACCTGCCCGAAATGGCCTGTGGCTTATGACCAGAGGGAAAGGAAATGAGAATTAAGAATTCATAAGCAAAGGATATCGATTGCTCGGGGGAGAGTCGGTAGGAAAGGATCTGCTGTCGTGGAATGGAGGGTTTTTCCTCCCCGAAAAAGGGAAACTCAAGTAATACGAGTAACAAGTAGATTCATCCTTCAGGCAAGGTTACAATGGATCTTACTTGCTTAGATGCTAGGTTGAATAACAGACTATATTTTTAATGAGCCCTTGAAGGATGACGTTTGTTGAAATTTTGGTTACTTATTTCATTTGAAGAAATAACAAATGAAGCTTGTTGTTAAACGTGTTATTTGTTATTCTTCAAACACTTTTTCCTCTTGATTGTTCTTGACTATAAAACATATCTTTCCTGGAGGTTTATCCGTACAGTTTTTTGTTTCAGCTTGTTTCAATCTAGAAATACTATCTTGAAATACATTGTTAATACACAAAATCTTAATGTTAACGCCGGCCACCAGACAAAACATATTATTTGTCCTGTATTTATTTTCTCCTTTAGTTTATTTTTTTATGGAAAAAGGTTTTTTACCTTGTTATTTCGGAAGCAAGAAAAATTAACAAATCAATCAATAACTTAATCGATCGAATCCAATCGAGTATTATCGATCGCTTCTTTAAAGATGCAGTTGTATCGTCAACACTTACCTTTGCTAATCGGATAAAGGAATGTAAAATCATCACAATTTTATGCGTAGTATGATTATAATAAGTGAGGTTTTTACATATTTAGAAACCCTTTTCTGGTTTAATGATGTAAAAATCGAACACTTCACACTTTTTGTTCAATGTAGCCGATAGCCCAATACATAGATTTGGATTTATTATTTGAGGAGTGTTAGGGCTTTTAAATTCAGTCATATAATTTAATATTTAGTATTCCAAAGGGATCGTCCCCAAGCCTGGAAGAAGAGAACATATTTTTAGGACAAAACTCAACGTCACAATTCTAATTCCAAGATATTTCGGTTTGATCCACGTCATAGATTTTCATTTCCATAATGGTTTCCCTCACGGCAGTGATTATTTTAAAGTTCTTGCCTTACTTCCCCCCCTACTCTCTGTATCGAGTTTCATACTTTTTCTCGCATTCGACTCGCACGCAGTGGGAAGAGTTTCACGTGGACCAGATGGTACACCGTCCCTTCGGATCCCGGTGCCGATGAATCCATTTCATGTTTCACCAGCTGACAAGGTCGGCTTCCAGAAACACATCGGATTCTTTTCAATTACTCGCGATTGATTTATACACGGCGCAACAGCAGCCAATCGCCGTTGATGAATGGGAGTCTAGAATTTATTTTATTCGGCAGCCCGATCGCTCTCATCGTTGCTAACAGGCGTGACTGACCCAGCGCCCTAGGCAACCCTGAACCTTCCTGAGTAGTTGCATTGGGTAAGGGAAAAAGGCAACCTGGCCAGTAAAACAGCACCGAGGAATACATTCGATGGGGGGAGAAAGGAGAAGCAGCAGCAACGGTCTGCATTAGGAATGCCGGTTCCGATTGGACGGTTTCGAAACGAAATTAATATGTTGTTGTTATGTTAATCCACATTTTAGAAAGTTCAACGATGATCAATATTTTTAGAACCGCGGCAGCACGAGAGTTTATTCTTAGACGCCGATGGCAGGCAGGCCGAGGCAAGTTCGCTCGGGCGTATGGAAGCGGATCGGAATCGGTGAAGCCAAACGGTGTTGTGGCTGACTTCCCGATGTCGGTCGATGTGGGATTTTATTACACGCCCGGCCAAGCCAGTGTGTGTACGCTTCTGTCACGTTGACCGTCGTGCCATTGCAAAGCAGCGAGCGTATAAATCTTGTTTATAACGTGGAAAATGAAATCGGCGTGGCCCGCTCGCGTCTTCCCCAGCAGAGATGGATGCTGTTGTGCTTAAAGTTTCAAAAATCATCTTTTGAGTTGCCTTTAAACTAAGGAAAACAATATTACCTGCAAACAAACCATTCGGTTCCGGCCGTGGTTGTGTATTTTTCATGATCAAAAATTTGAAAACATTCCCCCTCAGCGGGCAACTGTGCCCGTATGGTTTACCTTTTTCCCGCCACCCTGCGCACATTATGTAGAAAATAAATTTTCAACTCCCCTGCCCTCTCAGTCCGCTTGGGAAACATAAAAGCGAACGGTGCATCGCAAATACGGATAAAATGGGTAAAAATAATATTGCCCACCGCTCGGTGCCGTTGTGCAGACGGTTGTGTTTTGCTGTTGCTGCTGCTGTTCGACATGTCCCGGGACAGTACTGCAGCGAACATTGCTACAAGAAATCACCGCCGAAACCACAACCGACCTCCGAACCGCCGACATCAATCCACTCGAGCCCGTTTGAAGTTTTGTCTAGCGAAACACGACAACAAACGGACGCCAGCCCGAGCCAATGAATTTCGAAGACGAATGGAAATGGGCTGCAAGCATTAACTTCCCGGCCGTTAACGGCAAAATTGAATGTGGGTTTTGTGGCAGATGAGCGGGCATCAACTTCGTTTTTTTTTTTTCTTTGGTTTTCGTTCCGGTGCCGGGTTCGGTAACTTTTCTTCGAGAAGCACGGTTTTATTTTCTGATTTAAATTATTTATTTTGTTTTGTCGTTTTTTGTTTCTTTGTTTCGTACCGTTGCTCGTGCCGCCTTTCAGCTTAATTGACTTTTCAGCAGCACCGAGTACCGAACACCGCATCATTTAATATTAATGAATCTGCCAGCGTAATGTAGTGGTAAAGATACGCTGCGCCAGTCAGCCAGTGATAGGGCATGATGAATTGCAGGCGGGAAATGGAAGAACACATTCCCAACCGCTGCACGTCGAAGTGGAAACCGCGATGGAAAAGGAGCGTTTATTGAACTATAATAATATTGCCTCACGGGAGATCCCGAAACAGGGGGGTGGGCGTGATCGAAACGGGAATTCATTTTCCTGATTGCCCATGAAAATATTAACCCTTGCGATGCGAACTCAACGTACAAATTAAGTAAATTAGGAAGGTTCACTGTTTGGTTTTTGTTAAAGTGTTACAATTTTTATTCAAAACCGATGAAATTTATCAAAAGGAAAATATTTTATTACATTTTAGCATGATTATTTGATTAATCCTATTTTGTAGTTCGTTGAAAAAATCCTATTATACAAATTACAATTACAATTGCAATTGCACAAACTTAGTAAGGTAACTTTACGTTCGCCTTCAAAACTTAACATTGCAAATCTTCTCTAAGCTTCAGTGTTTAGTGCATTATTATTTGTGGAAATAATGCTTTGTTTTGTGCCTCATTCATCATACAAAATTGAAACATTTCTTTACTAAGCTTACCAGCACACGAATATTTTTGTTTTTTACGAATACTTTGCTTTATCGATTAATCGTTGACGCTTCTGTATGACCACTTGGAGGCATAGTTTTGACGTAATAGTTTTTTTTGCAGAAGAAAAAAATATTTGAGGGTATTATGATTGGGAGCGCGGAAACGATAAACTTCTCGACGCTGGCCCATACAAAAGGTAAACAACACTTTGAAAAAAGCGAAAAAATGGCTGGGCGTCTCGACGATCCAAAACGACGCCACCTGCGTGTCGAGACGATGCGCGGATACGAAACGACGCGCGTCGTTATCGTCGAGCAGTTTCAAGCACCTCCTGGTCGATGGATCTCTATAGACCGTATGTGTCCGAAGCATATGTGGGTTCTATGGATCTTGGTATTTACCAAGAACATGATAATTCAGGATGCACTTTTCATATCAACGTTGTGTTTAGACAATTCACTTTGATTTATTTAGCCATTTAGCCATAGTATAAAACACACCAATAACTCGATCGTTTTGAAAATTGATTAAAAATCAAAGTGCTCGAAACTTGTTAAAAACTATATATTTATATACCTTGAAATACTTGTATAAATACCCAGGTTGCTATTCGAGCAAATATGCGGAAACTTTCGAGCAATAACGCGGAACTGGATCATAATACCCTCAATTATTTGCAAACTAAAGCATATTTTCAAGTAAAAATTTTTCGTTCTAGTCACATAGTCAACTATGCGCGATGAATATCGATAAAATTATACATTTGGATGACATATTCAATAGGTACTGTTGAAAATGGTGACCAAAATTTATTAATTGATTAATATCCATCTTTATTTATTAAATAATAAAATGATAAAAGTTATTAATTTGAGCAACAACCATTACTATTGACCCAAGTGCAGCACAAACAAAAAGTTCGGTTCGCCATTTTTCTAACGAGTCTCTTCCGCTCACTCCACTCCAGTCGCAAGGGTTAACAACTTGGTCGGCTAGAGTGTCTCCCGCACGGGTGGAGGATGAAAGGGTGGAGATTATTTTCTCGGGAAGTTTATTAAGACGCTCTCAGCGCACCGCCAGCAATTCCTAATGCCGATAGCTTACGGCTACCTTTATCCGTTTCTATTTTTCCTTTTCCTCGCCCATTCGCCACATGTTTACCTCATTACTCGCTAATGGTTCGTAAACAAAAATATCGGCGTACTTTTCTATCGGAATGCGAGAGCGCGGACGGGAAGGCCCTGGTGGAGGGTTGTACGAAATGTTTGTTGTTGAGGTTTTGTGAAAAAAAAAACGGAAAATTCGTGGTATCAACAACAAGCCTCGGGAGTGTTCGGTTTCCAGAGTGTTGGGATGAATTTACAAAAGGTCATTAGAAATGGTTTATTCAGAGTTGCTGTTCTATTTCATTTCAATCGGTATGAAGTTTGAATATAATTTTCCAAATTAATTAGAATTCTAAATTTTTCGAATTGAAAATAATTTCATTACCAAATCGAACCCTTTTCGTGCAACCCACTTTGCCAAGCTTGACGATTCAGGGAACTTCTTCGATTCGATGGCCATAACGATATTTACATTTGCGTACCTCAGGACAGCGAAATGGCCAAGGGAAAAGAGCAATCGAAACGGTAGTATGTGCGAATTTTAATTGAGTGACTCGCGCCGATGCGACGGAGTGGGAGGGGGTGTTATTTTAAATCGTTTTCGGCCGTACTACGTCCGGCTGCTCGGGACATTCCGGCGGAGGCTGACTATCGTACGTCAACGCACCCGTTAGACGGTTGATTAACTTTCCAATCATTCGTATCCCTTCCCGGCCCTCCGGAATGTCCAGTTTCGGATTTCAGCGAGACCTTGGCGCAGCTCTACGAACAGCACGCCGAGGCGCTGCAAGTGTTGGTTTCGAACTACCGCAAGCGGAACAGCGAGCTCCGGAAGGAGCGGTAAGTTCGGTTTTTGTTTTTTGTTGTTGTTGCCGACCCTGTTTGACTGCATATAATCCACCCTGTATATCGCCGCTTACTTTCCAGGCCCGCCTGTCAGTCGAATCTGTTCGCGGCATGGGAAACGCTGCTCCAGGAAATCGAAGCGGATTCGCAGGCTACGATCGACGTGGCGAGCACGCTCTCCAGGCAGGTGAGTAGCGCGATCCGGCTAGTGGTCGATAAATCATACGCGTCCAGCCTTGTTGGTGGCACCGGACGTGGCTATTGTTTTCGTCGGCATGAGATTAGCTGGCTGGGAACTTAATGAACATGCCATCGGAGTAATCAATCAACCCGGCAACGATGGCGGTCTCCCGTCGGAGTTGGACGCACGTCGGAGATGGATTAATTTAGTCGTCCGTCAGGGTTCATTTCGTGCCCCTTTGGTGCTAGCGTGACTTTTCGCCTCCGGCTTCCCGTTTTTTTTTTTTTCTCCAGTGACTGATGTTAACCGCCTTTCTTTTTCCCCTCCCCCGCTGCAGGTCGCCCGCCCGCTGCTCGAACGTTCCTTCTACCGGAAGGTTCAAAGTAGGAAAGTATTTACACACCGGGAGTCGTTCGATACAATCATTTCCAAGACTGAAGAGAAACTATCCAAGTGCCGAATCGAATACAAACAATGCTACATCGCGCACCGGCAGAGCCCGACCCAGCACACGCTGACGCAGTACATCGACTCGCACAACGCGTACGTGCAGCAGCTGCACGCGACCAACGCGATGCTGGAGGCGTACCACTGCGAGACGCTGCCGCAGCTGATGCAGGAGCTGGAGGAGATCTACAACGACCTGTGCGGCATCGTGACGGAGGCTGTGCTGCAGGGAGCCGAAGCCATCGCCGCCAAGGTGAGTGGCAGGGGGAAGAGGGAAGGGGGTTCTGAAGACTTGATGGAAAAGGAAATTGCGCTTAAATATAACTACCGGTTTTGGGTCCCCGGGTGCAACCGGTGATGGCCAACCGGGCACAGACAAATTGTCAGAACTCATCCCCAGCCCGGAAGGGGATCCGTTCATTATTCGGGTGCTCTCTGGAACTGGAGCGATGAGGATGAGCATACGTCATTAGCTCCAAGTGGCAGAGGCAGCAAAGATGTTTTTTCAAGGGCGATCCGGGGGACGAGCAAGACAGCATCCATTAACAACGGTGCCTGCCTGCCTACCTGCCTGCTTGCCTGTCTGTCTGGCCTGCCTAACAAGAAACTCTCGAGAAACACAATAGGGATGTGCAAAAGAGTGGAACGAGGCTCGTCCGACCGTTGGCTTCAAGGAGCCATGCCGTACCGGTACCGTGTCAGTCTCCATCTCCGGCGCTGTTTCGTTTGTTTGACGACGAACGTGACACCAGAGCGGAAGAAATAATCATCCCGCATCGAGCAATATACGTACCCTACCTTTTACGCCCAGCACCACCTCCGTCGACGCCGCTTCTCGAAGGTGAAGTTCTTCCCTTCGGCCTAAGACTTGCGGGGCAACTGCGACCAACAGTGCGCACGGAAAATGACATCGTCGGGTAAGGAGATTAGAATTCCAAATTGTTCAATCCCCCAAAGTATTACCCGAAGGCTCCGGGTGTGTGTGTGTGTGTGGCCCGTGATTGTATCACGCACTTCCGTACCTGCGGCGGCTCCGGTCAACCCCCGGAAGTTACATCAATTAAGAAGAGTCCTCGTGTAACGAGACACGGGTCCCTTTTTAAATTGAATGATCCTCCCGCAGAGAGCGAGACGATGGCGACCCGGGCTTACGGTGAACGGTCCCGAAATAGAATTGACATCACAAAAACCTGGTGACGCCACATAGACTTCCGTATATCCGGCCCCAAAGTCCTTGAGCCGTGATCCGAGGGCGTCCCGGGTTTTTTTCCCTATGGTGTTCTGTGCCAATCTTTCGAAGAAGGCCTCTTCCAGTGCCCGGAGAAAGCATTGTGGTGTTCTGCATGCGCAACGCACCCGTGTGTGTCCCCTTCGTCCGGGGACCTTTTACTGTTCCTTTCTCGGTACGGAAGGAATAGCGACAACAATAAAAAAACAACAACTTCACCCATTCTAAACGGCCATCCCGTCTAACAGCTTCCGACGAGCAACACGTGGCCGGAAGAAAATGGAATAACTTGAAATCCCCCGGCCAGAGAAGGAACCCAAGAACGAACGTGTCAGCTGGCGCCGATACGACCGATAATGGTTGATAAGACCTAAAGCGATCGGAAAAGAAATACCCCACCACGCGCCTCGCTACCTTCTCCACCAACCCACTGACCCCCCCTCCCAGCGGGAGGCCAGCAGCTACCGAGGCCTGCAAAATCCAATCATGTTTATTTTCGGTTCACCGTTAATCGATTGCGCCAGCGGTGTAAGCCATGAGGGGAAGCCAATCGACCTCCGCACATGTCACACACTGTCTTGGCAGTGTATGTGCCGCGGAAAAGTGTGGCCGTCTTCCGACTGCGGCTAAATGGGACGTGTGATTGTGAATATTTTATCACCTATTGTTGCGTGCCCGTGTTGCGACACATCTTCCCGGGTTGCGAAAGCGAACCTGGAACACTTGTTGATGTGTTCGGTGGCACGCATCAGCCCAAGATAAGCTCATTAATAAAACATAAGCAGTGGCGTACGCGGTACCGTGACGTTAAACTCTACAACACGTCACCGTGCGGGAGAAGGATCACCTGGCCGGCAATCGATTGTACTTGTTTCCGGAAGGAGCGAAGATGGTTGTTGTTTTTCGTTTACCGCAAATAAACCGCAAACGATTGGTGTGAATTTATTCAGGATTTAAAGGATTACAATCTTATTTTAAGAACATAACGTGTTACCAAATTTGCCTAAGCCAATTAAGTCAAGAAAATGTGGAACGAGATGCTTTTAAAAGGACAAATAATGGAGCGTTGTCTGAAAATATTCAAATTTCGTCAAAATGTTGTTATTTTCATATTCTAAAATTTGTCTATTAATATCTAGGGTAAGTGCTCCTATAATGGTGCTAATACCAATAGTGGTTGTAATGGAACAAAAATCCAGCTCTACGACGAAATAAATACAATGGAGATATTTTTTCATCTATGAAATGTTCTTTGATCTTCTGCGAAGTGTTTAAACGATAAACCTTCTCATTCCGTAATAAATTAAGGCCCCAAAATTAACATTTTCCGAACAGGTTGTTCTAATATGCTGGATTTCTGAAGAATGTATCAGGTATGCCATTATTTTCTTAAGGCTATAAATCGCTGCAATATACATTGGTTTTTTAGAGGTCTATGACCAAGACAATGCATTGGCCTAGGAATATGTTGGTCATTTTGTTTTAAATTTGTTTAAAAAAAAAATCACAGTCAAAATATATTCAGTTTTCCAAGTACTTCCACCACTATAGGAACATGATACCACAACTATAAGAATTATACAACCATTATAGGAGCAACCAACTCGGAAGAAATACACGCTTTTTTTCGTCTGTTTTTAATGTTTTACGGCGAAAATAGATGTTTTCCAGAAGAAAAGCCGTGTTTCGGTCATAATTGGTACAGAAATGTTAAATATTGTGTTCTTAACACTTATAAATTACATCATATTGTTAGTTATATTACTAAGTGCACCACTATTGGTACCTTTACCCTATGGTTCCCTCAACGCAAACGGTTAATCAAGAAACTTACTTTAAGTAAATTATTCATATCTCAACAAGTTCTTCTAGCACTAGAAAATGTATCCAACATGACTTTAACAGGATGATATAGAATGGTATTTTGTTCATAACATATTTGTACACTTAACGTTCCATTTGATTCACCTTTGAAACAGTACAAGTTCTCATATTTTGTTGCCTTATCGTTTAATATGTTTAACGTGCGTTTATCTCCTTCTATCTTTTCAACGTGTTTCTCAGTAAACTGTCGAAAGTTCCCGTTCAAAACAATTACGAAAGCAACTCCTGACATTGCAAGATACGGCCCACGCTTCCCGTACGTTCCCTTTGATAAGCACACGCCGTATGAATCAACTCAATTTATATTTACATTTTATTAGCAACTTTCTTGCGATACGAGCGCGGCGCGGAAAGCGTAGTACAACTGCCATAAACTGCCGAAATGCAGACAGACATGCTGCTATCGTTTAAGGGCAATCTTCTCAATGAAAACTCATTAATAAAGCATAACAAATTCTGCCTGTCCTAAATCTCCTTCGCGCGAAGGTCCTTCGAGTCGCGGTAAGGTTCGGGCGAGCCGGCGTCCCGTGAATTTGACGATACCTTTGCGACCCGGGGAAGGCTGCTTGGCGTTATGGATATTGTAATACCTCGGCGGTTTTCCCGGCACCGGCACTCAACCGTCGGTCGTGGCGGGGGCCCTTTGATGTGCCGTGGCCCAAAGCACTGGATTAATCAAATATGCAAAAATCTGCTTTGCTTTACCGCGAGCGTGCACGAAGCGCGTCCTTCCGTCGGTGGTTTGCCTTCCACGTCCACATTGGGCCGCTTGGCTTCCCGGCTCTCTATGTGATTGATCCCCAGGCCAAGCACGGCTGAGGCTAATGGTGGTTATTACATCGGCAAAGTCCATCAATAATGCTGATAAATTGCATAGCGGCAGCGACGACAAACGATGACGGACACGAGGGAGGAGAGGGAGCATGGAGATGATCAACGTTGGACGCAACATTTCCTAAACATTTTCCACCAAAACTGCTGCTCCATCGCCAGCCGTCTTTTAGCTCCCTCCAAGAGGCAATTAAACTCGTACCCGTAGCAATGGGGCGCACACAAAATGCGAACCACCGTTAAAAATGTACTCACGCACGCCATCGAAAATGGGTAACGCGATAATAAAATATTAATTTTCACTCTTTTAACTCCATTTAGCACCGAGTGGGAAGCGAGCGCCCGTTGTAAAAGGATACTTTATTAATCTGGCGGATATGTTTTTTTTAAACGGCACATTTTGCACCACTCGAGGAAAGCACACGCATTCGGTAGCAAACGCCGGATCCGGAAGCGTCTACCACCGCATAACGGGTAACGGGTGTGCTCGCGAAACACCGGAAACAGGCAAGCTACTAATGAGGATTCCATTCGCATTCGTGCTTTTGTTTGGAGGGAATGGCGCGTCGGAGTGGAGGACACATTGAAATACAACCGAACAGACTCGACGGATAACACTTTCCGAGGCCGGCCGTTAATCAATCCGGCACCGGAGCGAGGCATTGGGTTTTTCGCGTCGGTGGAAAGGCCCGCGATTGCGGTGCCCCGAAAGTGCCTCGCCGAAATGACTCCATCAATTTTTCCGTCGCGCTTCGGGCCCTCGCCTCGGCGGGATGAGTGCAGCGAAAAATCCAATTAAATTTCAGCATCAATATTTGTCACCGGGGTGAAAACTTTTGCCCGTCAACGTAGGGTTGTTTCATAGTTGAGCGAAATCCCTCCCTCCCCCTTTCACACGGGTTTCCCTCTTGCAACTCCAAGGCGGAGGCCGCGAAACCGTTGCCGGTGCTTGACGAAACGGGACAAAATCGAGGAAAAATCACCACCGAAAAGTGGGCATTGGGCTCTTCCTAGTGGCTCCGATGGTTCTGCTTCGGCGCGATTCCATTAGCTTGTACACAAGTGTGTCCTTCTCCACACCTTCCTCCTACTCGCCCTCCCGAAAAGGCGATGGTTGATCGACCGGACGATAAAAATGCTCGGAAGTCGTTAAACTTACTGATAAAGTTCCCGCCAATTACAGGGTAACCGGTAACACACTCAGCCTGCATGCGTGTGTGTCTGTGTGTGTGTGTGTGTGTGTATGTTTATGTGTGTGTTGATTTGGTAGCTGCTTGCCATGTTTTGCAGCATTTGGCAACATCAACTGTGCCGTTTAAAATGCTGCTGAAAGTATAACACTCCGTAATGGAGCGTGTCAAGCGAAATCTGGCACATAAAAGCGTGATGCTTTGACGATTTTTGAAGCTAGGGACCGTTTTTTCCCCTTCGTAACACCCAACGCCCAGGACCAACGCTCATGGTTCTTTAATTGATTATGCTGTCGACGCGAATGATCCCCCGTCCCAAAAATCCTGTGAAGTGACGTTTTATTTGGATCCAAAGTGGATGAAAAATCAGCGAGAGGGCAAACTTCAAAATCCCTTTTCAGCGTAGTTTGTTTGGCATACATCTCATCAATCATTCCTTTTTTCGCGTGAAAGACATTTTAATTCCAAGTTAGTTTGCATTTGTTACTTTCAAAAGATTAGATAATTACGTTTACACTACAAAAACAACGTACGTCATTTTTTTATAACGCTCAATAATAACGCATCCATTTATTCTAAAGTTAACCTTAGTTTGAATGACATTGTTTGACCACATCGTTTGACTTCTTCATTTGCAATAAAACTTCGTAATAAACTCGCCGATCTATATGCTATAAGTATATAATATGCTGTATCGAAGCAACAGATCCATGATCAAGGATTCAAGCTATTGCTCATTCTGTTGGAACCAATTTCCTGGTCCGTTTCTGTATGAAATATTTAACTTTTCTTCACCAGCTACCTGTTGCTTCACCGATTCTCATGTTATACAAACGTTTTAAAGCATTTAACTCCATATCTTTTGCTCTCTAATTTCCTCCAGGAAAGCTTGATCACAAGAGCTAAATCAACCAATAACTCCTTTCCATGTGTTTGTAGTTTGTACAATCAGAACCAAAACTGAAGTATCGGTCGGAGGTTTTATGTGTTCGTTATCCAGATTCGCATCACAATCGAAGTTTATTCATTCTTTATTTAAATGATAACTGCTTGCAAGGCGACTGCCCTCAACAGATTGAATTAATTTATTTTCCTCATAACTTGTTTTTAATTTACTGCATTGCATCGCAACGAAAAATATATTCCGCCCCATTGGATAACCGAACATAATAATCTCAATCTATTCAATTATGCTTCAAACTTGGATCATCCATCAAGCGTGTCACCTTCTTGGAACTGAAAGCTGCGCAACTTAGCGCCACCCGGTGACGAAAGATCATGTTTGATTGTATACATTCCGCAAGTACCTGAGCTGCGGGTTTTCGCCCGTGCTAATTGAAAATTGTCGGGTGTTGGGTAACGACAACACTTGAGCGCCAAAACAAACCGTCTCGAAAGCCACCGTGAAATTCTATCTCCTGGCTCCGGTGGCACCAGCCTTTGTTTAAAAAGTTGCAAAAGAAGAAATGGAATTTCTCGCACCGCGAAGATGGTTTCGGTCGCTAACGAGCGGACGACGGTGGTGTCAACTGGATCCCCCCATCCCCATAGCGGAGCATTATTTCCACTGACGCGCAATTTTGTGCAATTTTCCAGGCAGCCGAACAGGCGAAGCGCTACGACGGGCTGGCCGTGCAGTGCAAGAACGTGTCCCCGGCGCTGGATCTCGGCTACTTCGTCCGCACGCTGCCCCTGCCCCCGAACGTGCAGCGGATTCCCAGGAAGGCGTTCGCACCCCCGCAACCGGCCAACGCACCCACCAACGAGCCGGGCGCCGAAGACCTACCGGACTACGGCATGGTGAGTAGAAACCCTCCGCCCGAGAGACGTCCAGAAGTCACCCCGGATGCGACCGGTTTTAATTGGAATTGGAAACCGAATTCCCACAATTACGTCCGACACGGGGTCCATCTTGAGCGAGCATTTTCATTCCATCTCTCTCTCTCTCCCGGACAGGATCCGATGGTACCGGTGTTCAAGGATGAGCTCGTCGTTGACCGGGGCGCAACCATCCAAGTGCGCCCCTCGCTCGAAGCGCTCCGGCGGGAGTCGCAGGAATTAGAAATTCAAATCAAACAACTGCAGGTTGGTAGACGAAGACGGACCGGGGCTGTTGAAAAGTTTGCCTTGCATGCGCTGCCAGATGCGCTACAGATTGTTTTAAACAACAAAAAAATCCGCCATGTTTGAATTGCGTTTAATTGTGTTTGTCCGACGCGGCCGGGCCCCCCGGTCCCCGCGTTTGTTACCTGTGCAGTGTTTTTTACGTAATGGCCATTGCGATGCGTTCATCCGTTGTTGTTCTAAAGTGTTTCTTTTCCAACTCGCCTGTTCGGTTTCTCGTTTCGCTTTATTAATTCTAGTTTCTACGCTGTTTGGTTTGTGTTTCCCTAACCAAATCCCGTTTCAATTTGTATGCGTTTGGTACGCGTGGTTTGCGTTGGTGTTGCATTTGTTGCCAGTGTTCCACCGGTTAGTGCTACTCCACTTGCCACGCGTGCCGGACTGTGTTTTCGTGTGTAGCCATAGGTACGCCGTACGTCGGTTTCATTTATGGTCGTTTTTTTTCTTTTCTCTTCTTCTGTTACCGATTGTTGCATCCCGTTTCTGTAGGATTCTGTAGACGCTTTAGTTCGCACACAGATCAGAGGCATCGAGGGCCAGCTGTACAATAAGGCCAACGAGATCCAGGAGGATATCTCGATGAAGAAGTTCGACGTTCGGGCCAAGCAGATCCATCTCGCTGCGGTCCGCGCTCAGGTGAGGCGACTTTCTTTCCGTTACCATTTTGCTATAGCAGATTGTTTTTCATTCTTCTTGGTTCGTTCTCCATTCACATTGTGTACTTTTACATTGTGCTACCTTTGTTGTGCATCGCTCGGGCCCCTGGGTGTTGGGTTCTGCTTTGCCGCATTGTGTCCGTTGTAGGGAGTTCTGTAGTTTTGTTCAGTTTTGTGCGAACGAACGAATCCGTGCGCGTTCCGGTTTTACCAACTGGCTCCTGCTATGTGCTCAGTTTAAATCTCTAATATAAAAACCATCAGCGGTGAAAAAAAGTCTGAAAGAGGATTGCAATAAATGTAAGCTACTCACACAGCTTTGAAGAAAGCTCTACGGATCGAAAGCGCTCCAAGCAAACCCTTGCATTTTGACACGATCAAAAGCTTCGGGTATAAGAGGGCGAGTAAAAGCTCACAGGCAATGATGTCCTGTGAAATGTTTCACTCCGATAAAATGCCACCCAAAACAAAACCCTCGGTGTATACAGCCAAAGCATGAGCATCCACCGCAAGCTTTCTTTTCAAACCCCCAAAAATTTAACCCTCGGTAAGATAATTTGAATTTTTTACGATTTAGCAACCGACTTAACTTATATGTAATATGGGAATCATGGCTAATGGGATTTAAAATACAATTCTTGATGTCTGCTAATCGATCAATCAATTATATTTTAGTAGTGTTATGTGGATTTTCTTTCAAGTTTCATTACAAATATGTTTTCTTAACCCATTTACCACTCGAACATATGTTAGACGTTTCTAATGAATTTTCAACAGATTTCATACGTACATTCTACAAACGTTCAAAAATATTATTAATTCTTTTACAAAACAAACAAATCTTATTTTCTCTGAACTTCTGTTAAACTAAGATGTTTGTGAGTTATCGGCCCGTGCAAAACTGTTTGCATCCTTCGAAAACACAAAACACCAGGCGCCTCCATCATATTGCGAGCACAAAGCACCAGGCGCCTCCACCACAAGATAGCAAGAAGTACCAGGCGTCTCCATAGGCAAAAGTTCCCAATTTTAGTCAATGGGCCGGCCTACGAAACGGTCCCGGAAAAGTGTTATTTGGCACATCCACTTTGGCCACCTATTATAGGTAATGGGCTTTTTGTTGGCTGGCTGTTGCTGGCGCACAAAATCGTCCATTCCCGGTGGCGCCTCATTGTGTGCCCCATGTGTACCCATCGTGTGGGATGCCGCTTTCGCGCCCAAGAATGGGGGACCGAATTTTCCAACCCGCGTTCGCAGCCACTTCTTCGCGATTACATTTTGCCAACAATTTTTGCCACCGTTCGGGAAAAAGGTGGAGGAACCATTCTTCGGTTGCTATTAGTAAATTGGCGAAAAATTGATTTCTTCCGGGTTGAGCGTGCATGGTGAGGGAGGGGGGGGGAAGTTGGGCTCTTTTTTTCGTGGCCTGGCTGGCTCGTATCGGTCGATCGAACCTGCTCCTCCAGTAGGATGTTGGTTGCTGCTGCTGCTGCTCCTGCTGATGTTGCGGTTTCGGTTCGGTTGATTGGATCGGCAAGCGCGTTCGTGTCCGTTACTTGCTTATCAATATTGCACAACCAACCGTGCGGGGTTGTTTCATTCAGAAAACCGTATCCTTCCACACAGCCGAATGCACCCGTACAAGCACATACACACACACGCACGAGAGTACATATCTCAGCGAGGAATGCCGTTCATCGGAGAAGCTTCTCCGGTCGGAAAGCACGCCGCCACCACCGATGCTTGCAGTGCGCATGTGCCCTGCCTCATGCCGAAAAGCACACACCACCATCATCGATGCAAGCAGGCCGCCTTTCAGAGGGCGCCCGAGTTGACGGCGGTTCCGATTCGGCCAGTTCCGAGCGACCCGCCGAGTAAGAGCTGTTGGTGGCTGCTGCTGCTGGTGCTAGCCCTACCTCCAATGTGCCAATGCTGGCGCTATTGGTGATGTCCGTCATCTGTTCCGAGGGCTGCTAGCTCGCATTTGCAACCAGGTCGCGCACCAGACGACACGCGAGCCCAAACCGCGGTTGCCCCAGGGAGGACGACGGCAAGTGTTTTGCTCCAGGAGCGGCAGGAGTGCGCGGTCGGTGTGAGTGTTTTCCTCACCGTGTGTTGACGTTGCGCCCCCGCGCTCGTTGTGTTACCAGGAACAAAGAACGAACACTGCAACGCACAGCGTGAAATGAAAGCACGAAAGGTGTTCGAAAACACGGGAAAGCTTCGCTGCATAGTTTAAAGTTGCCCCTCGTTGGGACTCCTCCCTTCAAAAACCCTCACTTGCCAGCTGCACGTCCATGTGTGTGTGTGTATGTGACGAGGCTCGAGGCTAGTTGACAGTTGTTAGCGAGCAGTTTCATTTTTTGTTTTCTCGCAACCCACAGTGAAGTGGCCTTTCGCTAGTTGCCGAAAGCAACTGGGTTTGGTGGCGGGTGTTACTAGGCACCCTCGGCATCGTGCGTGTCTGTGTGTGTGTGTGTGTGTATTTCGCACCTTCCTACCCCCTCTCTCTCTCAGTCTTCCTCTTCCTCTCCCGGTTCATTCCGTTGCTAAGGAGGTACTTTTTGCGACCGAACACCCTCATCTCTAGACGAGTGAGCGCACGACAAGCGACGCGTGGCCGTGAGGGAGGGGAGGGTAGGAGGAGTGGCGACGGCGGGAATGATTTTTCACGCCTGATAACAAACAAACGAACCATCGGCAGTCGCCTGGCAAGGCGATAACAGCCCGTCCCGTCCCGTCCCGCTCCGCTTCCGCTTCCTCGCGCATCTGTCAAACGTTCGGGGCCGGAGCTGTCAGTTTGGCGCGAGCGGTCGCGACCGTCGTTCGGCGCGTGGTGTCGGATTCAGCGTCGGGAAAGTGCCGTCGGGCACGAGCGCAAAACACCCGAGCGTCAGCGACGGAAGTAGTGCGACCAGCGTTGCCAGCGAACAGAGCTGCACATTCCCTGACTGACCAAACAGGGGCTACCATTCCAGCGCAGAGGTTCGAACCGGTCGCGCTCCGTCGATCAGCAGGCACCAGGCACCACTCTGCTACTTTGAGGTACTCTAAACAACTCCAAACCGGAGCCTCAAACAATACCAGTGCAACGAACCTTCCACGGCGGAAAGCGTTACGGAGCGTTACATTGTGATATATTGTGGCCACGCAGTGCAAGTGTGGCCCGAACTGGGTGTATTTGTGTGTGTGTGTGTTAGTGCAGTTTTGGGAGCATCCCCTCCCACAGCTTGCACCGAAAGGGCTGAATTTGATTGCAGAATGTTGTTTCATTTTTCTCTTCGCAATATGCAGCATCGACACGGATGAGACACCGAGTGGCCAAAGGCGCCTCTCCCTTTCACACTCAGAAGACTAAACCCATTATACACCGACGAACGCACAAGTTACTGTTAAATATTTAGTGCTTAAAACAAATTGCTCCGTGGACCGGTTGGTCCGCGGCGTACGGTTATATTTGCTTGCTCTTTGCTAGGCGTATTATAGAGATATCCCAACTGTTAAAAACAGCAACCGTCGTAGGCTGTTATTCTCCAAACCAGATTCAACGATCCAGCGGATGATGCGTTTTGGGAAGCAGGAAAAACGAAGCAGTAGTATTTTAAAGCACAACAACCAAAATTAAACATTGTGATAGCAAAGCGTCAAACGTGCACAAAACCCCCACCCCAAAACCGAACCTCCTCCCGAGCAACGAGGCAAGCCAGCTTTCCCGCTACAGTAACTATGGAAACGCTTGCTTCCGGCCGGAAAAGCAGCGCAGGCGGCCACGTAAAATGGTCACAGTGATACGGCGGCACATTTAAAACAGAGACAGACACACACGCACATCAGCGAGGCTAACTGCGGCCGGCGCGATCCTGTGGTGATTTATCAACGTGATCGATAGCTCTGCGTGCGAGTCCTTTGTCCGACCGTGCCTATGAACATGTGAATAAGTGAGTGCTTGTGTGACGGGTGTGTACGAGTGTGTGTGCTCGAGTGTGAACGTTTGTGGGCATTGTCCAGTGCTGTTAGCAGTGTATCGTCGTTATTGTTGTCGTCAGCGCCGTTGCGTAGTCGTCGTCGATGAGAGTCCCCGCCCCCCGCCCGAGGCTTTCGGCGTCGAACCGCACCGTGGTCGGAAAAACAGCAAGTACCCAGGCGAGGACGGCCAGCTCCAGGACCGGCCCGAAGCCGCGACCGGCCGCAGAGGTAAAGCAAGCCAGACAGGGGGTGAGCGAGCGCAGGGGAGAGCGTTCGGACGGCGGGCCGAAAACGGACCCGTGTGGGCAGAAGGCAAAGTAAACCCACACAGCACAGCACAGGAAATAAAAATATCAGGCAAGGGCGAAGCGACGTAAGCGCGTGAGTGTAATGAAACATCATCAATTTTCCTCCCCGCGCCCTTGCCGGCCGCCACGCGGTGGCCAACGTCGGTCGGGCGGGCTCCTCCGGTAGAGGATCCGCGGTCAACATTTTCCCTCGATTATTTATATCCAATTTTCCCGCTACACCCCACCCTCCCCCTTTTTCGCTCCCGACGGGCCGCACACACGGTATACAAATAGTGCGTGTGTGTGTGTGTGAGTCTTATTCCGATCGGAACCAAAGAGCACCCGAAAAAAAGAAAACAAACCGAAAAGTAAAAACACAACAAGCATCCTTCCTTAAGGCGAAGGATAAATAGTAAAACGTGGTTACGATAGCGGACAGGACACAGGAGAAGAAGGAGAGGAGGCAAACGGTGACAGCAAACGAGCGGGGAATCCCCTTTCCCAGCGGCGTGTGTGTGTGTCTTTGTGCGAGGGTTTGTGAGGGTGTAGCACACTTTACGGTTTTGGGCTTCGAGGAGAGGAGAGTAATTTTTTGGAAGCAGGTGATACACTTTCTTGATCACATACCCGACTTGACCCGTCGTGGAAAGGCGGAAAGTCGGAAAAGTTTCGATTTCCTCCCCCCCCCTCCCTCGTCCCGCGCCAGTTAACTTGCCGCACCGGAAGGAAATCCATTTCCATCGGAGGAAAAGAAAAGAAGACGATCTAAAGGAGGAAATAAAGCAAACACTTACATATCCCTACAACAACGAAGAGAATAACGGAACAAAATCACAGGGCTTGTGTACGGTATCTCCTTCCCCCTCCCCTCCGCTACCCTGACTACACAGCCGGGCCTGGTGAGCCAATTCGAAGGGGGAGGCTTTCCCGTAGAAAAGCTGAATGTGGCGTCTCTCGCAATCAGAAAGTCAAACAAGATACAAATAGCTCGGAACGGTCGCGGCTAACCACACAGGGACGCTCGGGGTGGGAGTGGGAGGCTGAGAGGAAGGGGAAAGAATCGCAGCCAGCCAGAGACACCAGCGACACGGACCGAAGGGCCGCGCCACCAACGAAGGGATGGCCGCCGATTGAAAAGTTGCCAAAAAACGGGGCTTGTGTGGTGTGTTTTCGCGTGCTGCGCGTTACGCTGGGCTTCCAGATGGGCTTGATAGCGATCCGATACCGTATCGTAAGTTTTGCCAAGTATTCCATTTTTTTGTTATATTTCTTTTTTGTGCGTGTGAGCATTCACGTTTGTTGTTTTTTTTGTTTCTTTTCACCTCTCGTCGATCCTCTTCCGGGTCCATCTGTTACAGAGTTTCTTTTGCCAAATGCTCTAAGCGTGACCTTTTCAATTTGGAGCCTGCGTTTGGATGCTATGATGTTTTGATGCTAACTTATACGGTTCTCCAGATATTTCATTTAGTTATAACATTATGTCAGTATCCTGCATTACTATTCAATCATACTATTCAAAATAATTGTTTCATATGACAACTATAATTTGAAGTGAGTGAAAACTAAGATTCTTGCAAAGCATTGTCAATATACAATAATAATATTCCCATTGAAAAAAAAAAACCAAAGAAAACCAAAATCTGCTAACAAATATTCTAAAAGTTGTAAAATTTTCCTTTCACATCGGCACATTTTTCGGTATCTCTTAAATGCATCAGTTTTAATGTTTTCCATTCTAATTTTTTATCGCAGTATTGCTAGGCAAGTTACAAGAACTATGCCGAAAATCTAGTAAAAAACTTATCATTGACTGATATGTCCATTTGGACATCTTTTTTCGAAAAGATGAAGGAATTGACGAAACCGCTACAAGTCATCAATTTTCTTTATCGGTTTATTTAACACGTTGACTGTCTAGCGTTTTTACCACACATGTTTAACACAACCAGTTTTGACAAAATTTGTTTATAAAATTTATTGATCCGTCGATTTTAGTAAACCAAGCAATGAATTAGCTTCCCAATGCGTTAGTTTTTGTAATTACTATAGATTTGATATTGCCTTTTCATGTGTTTATGGGTTTAAAACTTTTTAGAACTAATGACAGCTGGTTATCAAAACTGATGGCCATGGCAGTCAACGTTCCCAAAACGTATCTTACCGAACACCGAAGTTAGTAAAACCTCATAGGATCCATATGAATGCGCACGGTTGAAAAAGTTACGTTTACCATTTGGACATCGAAACACTGTTTTTTGTTCAGCCCGCTTCCACTGGCGCACGCAACACACTACAGGCTTCTTCCGCCTGGCCCTGCTCTCTATTGTTCTTGTTGTATTTCATTTATGGAATTGCTGCTACTGTCACCGATCACGCTTCCGTTTCCGCCTCTTCCCCTTTCTCTTTCTCTATCTTCATCTCTTATTCTCCTCCCTTCTTCTCGGCGCGCTCGGTTGCCCTGCGTTCAATCGTAGGCCAGCTGTTGATTTGTTCGATTATCTGCTGTTTATTTTCATCCGAACAATAGTTCGCCCACCGTTCGCTACCCTATACTTATCGTCTCTCACTCGTTCTGTCCGTTTTCCTCAGCCTCCGCCACTCTCGCTCTCTCGCTCTGCTCTGCTCTATTGTGCCATGTTTTATCTATATCATTCATCCACACCTACACTTTTCTCGTATCCTCGGCCGTACTAAATCACCACTACTTTCTACCTTCTTCTTCTTCTTCTTCTTCGTCTTCTTCCGCTGCCTGCATCGCTTGCGCACCCAACCACCTCCCCCCACCCGGTTTTCGTATCCCCGATCCCGGTGCACCCCGGTGGGTTTTTCGTGGTGATCTGCTGGGCGACGATTTCCTTCCTTTTGGCTGGGAAAATCGATGGCCGCGACTTACACAACACCATCCCGGGGCGCCCGGTTTCTGTGGGGTGGTGGGTTTTTCGATGGTCCCTGCCCGCGTGTGTGTGTGTGTGTATGTATATCTCGATCGGTAACGCAGGCACGCCCCCACACAGACACGGTCTCGGAACGACCGTACATTCTCGGACCCAAAATGGCTCTCGGACGGAACGCCACCGGATACGACGCATCGCCGTCGCTGGACTCGTTGCAGGCGCTTTCCCGAGCGTAGTCTCGGGGTTTCCCTGCCACCATTAGCCGCCCGTTTCCGCCGTGCTGCCCTCACGCGCACTATGCGATTGTTTCACGCTCCTAGCATCTTACGATTGCGAGATGCACTTCAGCACTTGCGGACTGGTAAATTAGTTTTCCTTAGTTCGGTTGCCACTTTCATTGCTTCCGTTTTCTTTTCTTTTCGTTTCCTTGTTTTCTTCTCCGCTAGGTTTTTTTCTTACGAATCATTGTAGTCCGTTGCATTCGTTTTTATTTATTGTATTTTGTTTTAGATTTACTTTTTTTCGGAACTGACATGAACTTGTTCCGGTAACGTACAGATTTGGATTTTATTTTTCTCACTTCGGATGTCGTTAATCGAATGAGTTTCGCTTTCCCGATTTGATTTACGGTCTCGTTCGGGGGCCAAAGCATAAATCCGGTCCGTTTCCCGTTATTTTCCCAACCTTGCTTGCGTTATTTGGTACCTTGACTTATTCATAGAACATTCGCTCTTGCATAACGATTGATTAGCGTAGCGTCCACTTTCTGCACGTTCCGGTCACTTCCGGTGGGGGGTGGGAAAGCTCGGAGAGGCCAGCGCAGGTGCAAACTGTGATAAAAATCGGTTGCAAACGGTGACTTTTGCCAAGCAGAAGCGAACTAAAACGAATTCGACAAGGATAAGCGCAAACACAAACACACATATCCAGAATTCTCCAACCAAAACACCAGACCGCTGCTGGCAGAGCCAAAACTTTGATTTGCGTTCGCAGTGCGATAACGCTTCCGCATGGGATTTTTGCATCGAGTTTTTTGTTTGTGACACATTTTTCGTTTCATTCTGCGTAGTTTCGTTTGCCAGTAGAGTTTTCCTCGCGTGCCAATCCTGCATCTCGGTGACTGTATGCTACGGTTGAAAACTAATCGGAAAACTAAATGTGGGGTAAAAGATAGTTGCTATTTTAGCTGGGTTAAAAAACCAGCATCAAATTCAACTTGTGCTTACCACACGTTAGGAAACTGAAACACAAAATTTGGTCTCCAAATTTAAACAAGGTGGACATGATATTTTTCTCTTTGAGTAATATTCGAGCTCGTTTCGTTTCTGACTGTGTGGAATTTATACAATCGAATAAATGTGCTTCCCGTTGCATATCGTTAGCGAATGTATTCCAATCTCGATTGCAGCAGAAAAACCAAATAAGGTCTAAGAAAATACGGTACTCTTTCAGTTTAATCAACTTTCATTTGCAAACAAATTTTATTTTCTTAAATATAATCTTTTATCACTAACGTATCAGTCGCTATTTTGTCACTCAGAAACATTGAGAAGCTTTCCCTAATATTCCTTAAAAGCGGGCTTCCCGGGGGCTTTTTATTTGTAATTACCGAGACCATAAATGAAAACCGTCACGAAATTGGATGGACGATTTAGGTCAAGCTCAATTGAAGAGCTATTTTAAAAGACAATTTTCAGATCCCTTTCACGGGCCACTGCGCCCGCCCGCACACCGCCCGAGGCGCAGTAATTGGGTTATTCTGTTCGCTTAAAACAAACGCCATCCGTACGCCTACCGGTCTAATTGTCGGGCGGTGCGGAAAAAGTGGAAAGCTTTTAACCAATTCCACCTAATAGCTGGTAGACAATGTGATTACGACAATATCCGAGCGAGCGGATCGAGCGCAAGCCGTCGCGAAAGTTGATTTTATCATCTGCCGAGGAATCTGTTGTCACGCTGAAAGCGACTACCACCGACGAGCAAACTGTGTGTGAAAGAATGCAAAAGCTTCCAGCACGCCGCACGAAGATCCAAAGCGCTGTTACACGTGTTACGGGCTAACGTGAAATGTTAAGCCTGTCAGATGTAATAAAACTCAACAAAAGTTCCTTCTCAGTTAAACGGCCGTAAACCAGGTCGGCGTAATGTGAGAAACATGTTTCGCGCACGAGCTGCTGTCAAAATCGCTGATGGTATTTATATTTGCCAAAGCCATCGAAATCCGCCAAGATTCAAGCCAACAACCGCAGCCGGGCGCTATTCAGTGGAAGAATACACCGAGCGCTTACTGTCATCTCAAGAAAATCAATCGCACTCGGCTCGCCGACGCTTATATAACGGTCCTGTCGGGACCGCTTTGCCACATTCCGTACTTCGGCCGTACTTCGATTCTTCGATTATGTCGCTGACGATGACGTCCAGTGTGGTCTTGTCGGAGCACAAAAATTTCCTTCCGATTAACTCCGGGCGGGGTGGCGGTCCTGGGGGCCGGTTCGGTTTTGCGAAAATGTAATTGGTTTTAGTCGATTGATCCATCAGGATATTCTCCGGATAAAGCAATTATGAATTGCAGTTTGATGAACCTGCCAACGGGACTTCTCCCCCAACGCAAGGCATCGTGGGAAATACAAGAAAAGTTTATGCTAGCAAAATTTTGTGCTGCTGGGAAAATGAACATTAAGAAAATAGGGTGATTTTTGCCGGGGTGTTGTTAAAGATCGCCAATGTTGAAGTTGTGTTAAATCTGCTGAATGTAACTTAAACAGTGTTCTTAAATAAACTTTTTTTTAAAGCGCGTATAGAATGGAGGACTGTTTATATTTATTACATTTTCGTTTATATCGATAAAGTTGATAAAAATATTTCACAACTTTTTGTATGTTGATACTAGAGAAAGTAATAAATAAAAAGCATGAACTTTCGCATTCTTACAACCACGTCCAAATAATTAGAAGTAAAGCCAATTGTATTGTTTACTCACTTTGGTTGATATTGAAGTTCAAGATGCAGTGGACGTAATAAAATTATTTCTCTTTTCGACAGAAAAATAATACAAGCTTCAACAACAGAAATTGACAATTATTATAAGGCGCAAAACAAATGTAGAAAAGCATTGAAATCAAATTGAAAAAGCTCAAATAATTTTCATTTCGTGTCAAATCTATATAGTTTATTTTTATAATTTTAATTTATTTGTAGTTATTTGTGAAACGGATTGAAGTCAATATCAACAGTTGAAGTTGTAGTATGTTTAGCAAACAGAAGAGGAATTATGATCATTTTATACTCCCAATAGTACAGCTTCAACTATACTCACATGACGCAAACCTGCAACTGTGGCAAAGAATTTTCTACCACTTCATTTTACCACTCACATTCAGTTTGATCGTAATTAATTTTCCGTCCTATGGAACGTTTGAGGATGAAAGAGGTGGGGAAACGATAATCTTATCGACAGTATTCTATTTAACATGACTTGCAAACTGAAGCCAATTTCATTCCTCGAGTCGATGATTCGCCTGTGATTGACGTAATACACGCAAACTAACTTAAACCATAATTGCATACGAAGTTGTAACGCATTAAGTTCGTTAACCATGTACTTAGTCTTCTCGCGAAGTAGCTTGTATTATGCTCAGCTTCTCGAGCTTCCTTTGCTCTGCCGGCTCGCGTGGGCTGTCACGTTCGTCTTGTGATTATCCCATGCGGCAATGGCACTTCTGCCAGTCAGCACACACTCATTCGCACTCCAAAGAGCTCGGCTCGCATCAACACTGATCCCGTGCCACGACCTCCGCTCCTTTCAGACGACAAATCAATATAATTAACACGGCCTCTCGGGGTGAAAAACCCCTCTCCATCGAGTGACAATCACTTTCGAGTTTGCCGAAGCACCACGATCACGCCGGGCTGATGAAAGCTTTCAGCCGGACGGACGTAAGTGTCATTTCCGGAGGCCCGCTTCCTCAAGGATTCGCACACTGTGTGATCCGTCCGCTAGCAACAGGCTTCAGCCGAGAAAGGCTCAAGTTTCTGAAGAGTCGCCGTGTGTGCGGCGTGTGTGCTCTAGCACCTGACCAGATGAAAACATTCCCAACCCGAACAACCACATACACACAAAGAGATACTTTCCTCTTCCCGTTCCCTCTTGGGGGTAGGTTGTGCCAGTTTCGAGGGCCGACTTAAAAGGTTCCCGACTTGAACTTTTAAGGCTCGCAATCTCCGAGAATCCCAAACCAATTTGCGGCCAGTTGACGACGGGAGGCGGAGGCATTAAGAACTCACAAGTGCCGGATTCGTTAGCGATACTACACAAAGCGCGCCCAGCCCATTCGTGGGTGAGAGGGGGTGGATGAATAGAACTAAATGGGTGTGGGGTTGGAGGGTGGGGAAGGGGTTTGGTTTGCGAAAGAAAAAAAGTTCTTTTGCGGTCAACCACGGCAAGGTCGATCTGCATTCAAAGGGTCGCCCATTTTCCATCCAGATACGCTGCCCATGTGTGTGCGTGTGTGTGCCTTTCTATGATGGTATATCGTTTGCTCGTGGCCATCTCGCTTTTGGAAGGATGGTAGTAAAAAAAAACAGCAGAAAAAACCTCCCTTCCAGCATCCAACCCTCTTGAGCTGCTGGGAAAAACCAAAGGCAAGACGACACGAGCGATAAAAGTCGAGCGAACGCCCACGGCCGCCTGTTCGTGAGTCGAGCGCTCTAGCAGCAGTGTGTCCTTGGAAGTGAAACGGGACGATTGGGGCAAAAATTTGTTTTAGCCTCTGCCCTCCACCCCCTCCCTTTCCTTGGTCTCCTCCTTGCGAGCTTGTTTGTAAACGTTGACCCCGTGGCAATGATGAGCTCCCAGGGTACGGTTGCTTTTGGTGAGGGTTGGGACGATTTATTGGAGCATTCACGTTGAAGAGCATCACGCATGAAAGCTCGTCACAGCCAGCCGTGGAGAGGGGTTTGTTTGGGGGGTGAAGGGTGCTGGACAACGAAGGAAAACATACTCCCATACACGATCGTCGAGTGCATGGCGTTGCAATATGGCGGCACCAAGCAGCAACAGCAGCAGTAGCAGCAGATCGGGACCAGCACCAGCAGCGGCTCTTGACCTGAATATACACAAGCGCTAGTAGCTCTGGATTCGCTCTGTTGGTTGACTCTTCCTGCCCGGCTGCCTGCCCGTGTGCAAGCCCACTTCACACTCGTGATTGGATGCAATCCATTTCTTGGCAATAACATGTACACATTCGCTTCACGTTTCCTTTGCCGCAAATGGTTTTCCCATTTTGGACTTTGGACTTTTCACTTCAGCTCTATCGATCGAGCGAGTCGGAGGTTTTTTTTTCGGTTTCTCCTTCTTTTCTTCTCTCATTCTTTTTATTTATATTTTCGCCCCTCAAGCCATTCGACGTCCATTCGGTTTTCTTGTTTCCCCCCACTTGCTCGATAGCTGATACTCGTTATGTCTTCTGAAACATAGTTTTATTTACTCTTAGCCATGTTTACCTATATTACTGTTTGCTACTGCCACTTACGCTGATAGTACTTGTTATACTTCTACTACTACTGCTACTACTTTTCAACCATTTTTCCCTAGAACTAGCACCCGTTAGCCTAGCGGATACGTTTTGCATCACTTTCGGAACCGAGTTTTTATCTTTAGATAGCGCTATAGAGTGTAAGAGCCATAGCCGTGTAGCCTGATGGTATTCTCATAGAAAACAAAACCAACAAACAAACAAACAAAAAAAGACACTAGAAACAAACCAGTAGTGCTGGCCGGGTTCAATCCACCCGATCAACCGCCACATTAGCACCGATCGCCGGGATTCGTTCCATAGAAACAAACATAGAAAGGCGAACAAAATACACACAATCAAAAAAAAATAACCGAAACAGAAAAGAAAGCAATAATATATACTACCTAGAATAGTCTGTCGTATTTCACTGTTTCTCTCTTCTCTCTTCCTCTTTTTTCCCTTTTTCCCTTTCTCTACTTTGCGTATTCTCGTTGCAGAAAGAGTTGTTTTTGGGTAGAATAGAACCCGGTTCACCTCGCGGTGAACGTAAAATGTCTTCTTCTAGCTCTTCCTCAATGAAGACTAAGTGGCTAAAAGCGTTCCGAAGCCTAAAACCGGCTGGTTCGGCGAACGATAGGTAAGTGGAAACCGTACCTCTTAGTCTCTATGGTGTATTTTCTACCCTTTATTTTTCCTCCCCCTTTACCTCTCTCTCTTTCTCTCTTTTTGACACACAAAATGGGAGGAGTGTGTGTGTGTGTGTCTGTGTTTTATCTCCTTCGTTTGTTCCAGTTCGTCTACTAATTTTTTTTTCTCTTTCGTTGTTTTGTGTTGCGCTTTATTTCAATCGCTTTCCAGAAGCAAAGTTTTGCTTCTACTGCCGAAACACGACCCTTCCTCCATTTCTTCTCGACTTCCATTACTTTTTTGTCTTTTTTTCACTTACTACTTTTTAACTTCCCGCATCTCCTTGTGCTGTATCTTAAGTTTCAAGCCTTTTCTTCTCACGTATCGTTCACGCTTCGCGTTTTAGCGTTTTACTCGTTCATCCTTTCCTGTTCATCATCTCTCAGCCATCCTTGCCATCATCCTGGCCTCGCCAGGCCTTGTCGCTTGATGACTTTTCCATTTTCCTCCCCCTGTCTCTCCACCACTACCATCGTTGAACCCTTTCAAACCGAACCGCTCTCACTTTAAATGTATCCGTAGACCTTGGAACCCCTTCACTCCTTGCCACCCCCATCCCATTCCCTAATCCAGTGAATCGTTCAGCTCCATTCAACCAAGGTTCATGTTCATTACCGGGAACCGTCCATTAGGCGAAGGAGGCCCATTCCGGGCGGCCCCAACCGGAGGTGCCGGGTGCGCCAACGGTTTTCTAGTGTGCCGCGGACGGTCCTTACAAGCGTGCGACTGCTGTCTGCAGGGCACCATCATTCCAGCCTTCATCAAAGATGATACCGCGGGCACAAAAGGGGCGATGTTTTGAGTCCCGTGCCGCTTTTTTTCATCCCTATTTTACCGCGTGTGAGAGGGAGGTTGGCTTGGGAGGAAGCGGGCAAAACTAACGAGCACAATAACGTCGGTGTCGGATCCTGGAGGAGGATCCTGTGTCATCCATTTGCCCGGCCCTTCCCGGAGCCTGGCCGTCCCTTACCGCGCAGGTGAATTAACTGTTTGCTTCCAGCTTTTAATCAGCACGGCAACGGTGTGGCGTCTATTGGCACGATTTGTTTCGCCATTTTTGCGCCGCCATTATGCGCTACCGTTTGCGCGTCGAATGAACGGTAAACCAGGCGAAAACATTTGCCCCAGTGACTTGCACTTGCTTTTGTTTTCCGCGGGGCGAAAGCGACCCGCCGGGTAGACACAAATGCGCAGCCATCGTTATTGCGTTCGGAGAGATTGTTTTGTTATTTTGTTACCCGGGAAAAATTATTTCGGCTTCTGTGCGTCCGGTGTTTCTCGAAGCGCAAACTGTCCCAACTGACCCACGGCCGATGTGCAAGTGATTACGTTTAGTACAGTTTTGTTTTAGATCATTAAGAGAACTGAGTTCTGCTGCTTGTACTAGGTACTTTCGAACAACTTAAACTCACTTTCACTTTGAAAAACAAACTCAAGGTTCAAGTTTTAACTCTCTGCGTTCTTTACATTTATTAAGGCTGAATTAATTGCAGTCAAACCAGGATTAGACAAAATGAAAAGTTTTCAAATTTCATCCATTTATTTCTTATTCAATTTTTATGCTTATTTTTTAATATTGATGTATATTCATGCACGTTTCGACTTAAAATAAGAAACGAGCCATCAATTATTATATTTTGAGAATCTTTTGAGAAATTCCAAATCTTTTGGCAGCCTTTTGATGAGGCCTGACATTGTGCTCTAGTTCCAATTTATATAGATTGACATACATTAGAGCGTCAGTTAAATGCTGTATTAGCTGTATTCGCTTTTTTTTTTAAAGAATTTTAAAAGAATTGTAATTACAAAGAAATTTTGGTGTATTTATGTATATTTTGTACAGATAGGCTTTGGAAGGGTCATCCCATGTAAATAATTTTCGGTTCGATCAATAGGAATCAAGTTTACTTTAATAGCCGACTCAACTTGTTCACCGCTGAAAGTCAATCACAAAAATGTTATTTCTAGCTCACAATCATCCTTCCAAAACATTCTTACATTTCCTGCCATTGTTTTATGTTTTGTCAAATGACATTCGTTCTAAAACGTTTTGTAGAGAAACCAACTATACCTCATCAATCCACCTAACATTACCTTATCCCACCCAAACAACTTTAAAGCTAGCGTGTTCTGTCTTCAAAAAACTGTATTTCATTCACCAAATCCTGAATGACACAAACTTGTGCATAGACGTTGTATCTTTAAACCGTTAACAAAAACATCTTTCATTTGATTTCTTTATTGCCTTCCGTTAACTTTTGCCAATCGGTAAACCCACATTAGTACCAAAACCAATCAAATGTACCACGCAGTGTCAACGGTGTTGACTTTGAGGTAACGACCGTGAAAAAACAAACCCGTACCGCATAACTATGCAACTACATATATCGTACCTATAATATTTCGTTTTGCTGTTGTGTAGTGTGTGCTCAGCATATTGCTCTCGTGCGAGACTATTCGTGTCGAACTTGTGTATAATATACTTATCTTAAAAACCGTAGCTGCAACCCCTTTCTCCCCAACCCGCCCCCGTTTCTCGGGGTTGAATCCGAGCGTTGGGCCGAGAACGTCGTGGATTGTGTCTTGGCAATCGTGCCTGTCAAGGACGATCCAACCGTTTAAAGCGTTCATGCTGTAGAGTCTTCGTTCGTGTAGTCGTTTCACCAGATAATCAAACCGAAAACCAATAGTCAATACTTCCCGATAGGCATATTAGCATTGCGTAGGGACGCTTCTCTGTCTATCGCTATAGCCATTATCTACTTTAGATGATTCACCATATATCTTAGCATCTCCATTCGCTCACTCAATTATGCATTCGATTGGATACGTTTTTAAACTGATTTATTTCCATTTGCTGCACATACCGCTTCCATATTTTCGTTATGTTTTCTTTTCGGGACATATGGCTTGTTTTTCATGAAATAAGTTTTGAAAATAAATACATCTTTTGTGTGTAATTTAAATTTAAATTGGAATATCCCACCCCATATCTATAACCTCCGCTTTTTTGCCCGCAAATTTTCCACTGAAAACTAAAAACTAAAGATCTGCAGTGAAACATATTTTAAACTCCGCCGCAAGTTTTGCTAGGTTTATTGCTTTATGTAGGATATGTGAAATGCTCTCCATTTTCCCCGCGATGGACGCCTGTTCCATCACCAACTGTACAGTTGCAAACTAACTAGTGAGCTTCCCCCTTGCTATGCCTGCCCCGCGGGCATTGTTGCCACGATCCGCTAAACGGTATTGCACTGTGCCGGGGAAAAGCTTTCCCTTCGCCGGTAGGCGTACAATCGTCATATCGGTCGGGATCGATCTCTCACCGTGGTCAGTAGTACCGCTCCCCATTACCCTAACCTAGGCGAACATGAGTGTCTACCTGCACGTGATACTGGCCGGCTTGAAGGGGTTGGCGGCAGAACACGGGCGCACTACTGCCAGCGTTTCTAATATCGATTCTTTACTACGGTCCTTGCAGGAAGAGCGGCAACGGCGCACAAATCCGCTTCGATGGCACCGATAATCACAACCTGCAGGAGTACACCTACAAGAAGATCACGCCGTGCGACGTGTGCTCGCAAGTCCTCCGAGGTACGTAGCTCACCCACCCCCTCTCCCTCTTCCTCTACCTCTCTCTCTCTCTCTCTCTCCTTCGAAGCACAAGCGCCAGCCTTCAGGGTTTTTCCTTGATCGATCCACCGAAGGCACCGGGAAACAAAGCGCTCCTAAATTGCCGTGAAACTTATCCTCGGTGAAAAACTTCACCGTACGAGTTCGGACCATAGTGGGCTGATTGGGCCACTTTTTGTGTGGTTTTTTTTGCTCTACCCTCCCGGCAACGCTCCCCCAACTGCCCAAAACCCCGCCCCGGGTTCGAAATAGATCGCCCCATTTTCCGGGCCTATTATGCCGAAAGTCGTTTTCCGTGTGCCGCGTGCCGTTTTTTCGGATCTTTGAATAATAGATGCGGATCTCAATCATCCTCCCCTCCGAATCCTCCCCGGGCAAGCGGGAGCGGGTAAGTCACCGCCACGGCACGGTTCGGTTCGGTTGTTGCCGCTCCTCCGGGCAGCAGGTTCTATGTTACATTTATGAAGAATGGCAGTTGCAAAAGATGCCCGCCGAGTCATGCTCTCGGCCGTTAAATAATTCACTTCACGCTAGCATCCACGAGCGTGGCTATTTTTGGGCAGTATCATGTCGCTTCTGCTGAGGGATGGCTTAAGTGTGTTTACATTGCACTTCAATATGCTTTTTTGTTGTTTGACTGTTAGTGCTTGACAACTAAACACTGCACCTGATTTTAGATGGACAAAACGTGCCTTGACAAGGACCAACAAACCTCTCGAGCTCTTAAGGTGCACTCCATCGTTGCACACCGATCACAGAACATATTGAGTTGGTTTCCGAGGATTGGCTGGGAACATTATTTAACAGAAGCGGGATTGTTCCGAGAACAGCAGAACTGCAGCATAAGTCCAATAAATCACATTTCGATCCAATAGAGCAACTGCGTTGCCCTATCTAATTCCAACAAAGTTGCATGTTTCCAATAACTGGTGATGATGGTTTTATGTTTGAGGAAACATTTTTTTTTATTTTTTTCTTTTTCTTTTTGACAGATTAATTTATAGTTTTATATTATTCAAATCTCATTAGAAAGACATGTAGTTCGAAACGGAACCTTTCACAGATGTTCATCTTCGAGAAAGAAAGAAAATAGATAAAAATTTTATTTTTTAGATCATGTTTTGCATAACATTTTTCAGTATCTGTATTCAAGTTTGTATAATAAGAAATTCTCGAACCGTAGGAAAATTTACCTCAAAGCTAAAACTGTAATAAGGCCAGTAGTAGCTAGCAAAATGGGACATTCCTTTCATAACAGATTATAAAATATATTTCCATGGTTTGAAACTTCAACCACTATTTTTAGAACAAGCAAAATATGTTCTGAATGATAAATTATTAACCAAATAAAAGATATCAAGAAATAAGACACCAACATAAATAAAATTCCAGATAAAAATTATGCTAAACATAATATAAAAATTAAAAATATAAATCCTCTAACTGTATGCTTTGATATTTTGTTGATAAAGTTGAGTTGATAAAGAGGCGACTCGGAAAGACCTACTAAACAAAATAAAGAAATAAGTTCTACGAATTGGCAATGCCAATGGCAATGAATTGGAATCGTGGAAAAAATACTGTTGGCCGGTGGCAAAACCAAACAATTTCCAGCCCGAAAAAGGTATCTGGCTCAATTTGTCCGCAATCATTTCCTACTCGACACACCGCTTGAACAAGTGCCACGTTCGAAAAGAGACATTTTTTGACGTGCCGAGGCCATGGCATAACCGTGCCCGTATGCCCCCCCGCAGTGTCCTCTAGAATCCATCCTCCCCGGTTTGGGTATAATACCCGGCAAAGCGTATTATAATTTAATTTCCAAATTATGGACAGCACTGTTGAATTGATCCGGCGTGGATGTGCTGCACCGGCCGATTGTGGTGAATAAATTATGAACGAAGGTAAAGGGGTGAGCGGTGGGAAGGGGGGGGTCTCAAGAGGGCAAGGAAGGATTGTTGCGAGGAGAGTAGTGGTGAACACGCCCCGTGGTCCGTGTTGGGAGTTTGGGACCCATTATTTCCAAACCCGTCCAAAGGCAAAGGACTCGTCCATCGAATGTAGGAGCGGGGCACCGGTCGGTGCTTCAATACATATACAGGAGCAATACAACATAGGATGGTACGGGACAAACCCTTTTTTTCGGTGCAACCTGGTGCTGGCACTGTGTCAAATGCTCCGGTGCGGTTAGCCATGAACAACACATCAACTCCATCCGTGTGCAGCCGAGCCGAACATGCCGGCATGATGAACTCGTGTGCCATTATGAGTTTTGCATTTTTCTTTTGAGGAACACTCCCTCCCGTTTCGTGTGTGTGTGTGTGTTTGTGTGTGTGTTGGCTGAAACGAACCCGACGGTGCTGCACCTGATGCACCTGACACATAAACTCGCACCCAAAATGGGCCCATGTCTTACCCCTCGCCCCTTCCCTTCCCCCGGACCGGGCACGGGAAGGTCTCAACGGCTCGACGGTCGATTGTGTCCTGTCTACAGGTGTCATTTTAACGTAATTATTTAACAAACGAAAGCATTTTTAATTGATTCCTCATTCCTGCCAGCCCTCCCAGGGGGGAACCGGTGGACCGGTCTGCACCTGCGTCTGCAGCTATGATTAATCGAATTATCCGCTCGCTTCCGGGTTTTTCGTCCCCACAGGACACACGCGGCAGGGCCTCCGGTGCCGGATATGCAAGGTGAACGTGCACGCCGACTGTGCATCGCAGCTACCGAAGTGCCAGGTCAAGCAGAAGCTGCTCCGCCGCCAGAAGAGCACCTCCGAGATCGAGAACCGGGCGGCGGCCGAGGTGGAGGAAGAAAGTGAGTACCCGAAAGACCAGTTTCCCCGCCCCAAATACCGACGAATCCGCGCTGCGGGCCAAACCAAAAAAAAAAACAGAAGCAAAACCAAAAAAAAGAAACCCGCTTCCCGTTTCGTTGCGAGGATCGTGTTTCCAGTCCTCGTTTTTCTTTTCTCGTTTTTACCTCTCCTTCCCTTTTCGTTCCACCGAACCAGTTTTCCGCGTGGTTTTTTTTTATCAGTTTTTCCTCCTCGATTAGCCCGCGGTTTGCCTGTGGCTCGGGAAACACGCTGTTAATCTGTTTTCCCATTTCGTTTCGTCCCGTGTTTTCCTTCAGTGTCGAACTAACCATGTTGGTCCGCCGTTTTCCTTTGTGTACGTGTGTATGTGTGTGTGTTGGTTTTATATTCCTGCGTGTGAGCGGGTGCCGCGTGTGGCACACAAACGGGGCAAACCGCATTATCGTAATCATGTTACCCATCCGCATACTGACCCCGTGAGCCGCCGATTAACAGTACTTACCTCTGTGGGCAAAAGACACAGACAAAACAAAGCTGCTTTACCCGATCATTACGGCATCGTGTCACTAATTAAAAACTGATAAAATCACAAATAATGCGCCAAACCTCCTAGACACCGGCAGAGTTCCGGTGGCTATAATTGCTAGCGAATGACTGCACTTACTGCCTGATAGATGTCACCGTGCTGTGAATGATCGTGTGCGCAAATGTCAGTATACTGTGTAAGTGTTTGTTGATGGCTTCGCTGTTTCGTTTCCCCTTGAGGTAATGTGTGTGTATGTGCTTGAAATGGAGTGGTAATCTGGGATTCTGGGATCGCGATCGCTGCGTAATAAGAGGTGGTATTAATACTGAAAGTATCAACAAGACATACAGTTTGTATGGAGTTTTGTGAGATCAAGATTTAGTACTAGAACATCCAGGATTTCCACTTATCGTTCTACTGTTTAGGGCCCTTTTATTTCCCACATACTCATGTTTAAATTTCTGTCTTAAATTCACCAAGTGAATTTGAAGAACTTTGAACGAGCTTCTAATTAGAAGCTTTCATAATTAAGTTCTACGCTCAGAAATGAATTCTCAAGACTCACTTTTACTTCATCCTGTATATGACCTGCTTCCAATTTCTTGAGCTTGAATATATATTTTCATTTACCAATAAGGCTGTCTTGTATTGTAATTATTTTTATACTGATAGTGTAACGTATTGGATATCGTCATGCATCGTTAAAATGATAATAATGTTAAAAGACAGAGTTCTTCTCTGACGAATTCAAAATCCCAGGATCCTTTGCCGGGTTTGCTTGTACTTTATATTAGAAAGAGTAGTGGATAGTATTTTCAATACTAATTGCCCATTTAAAGTGTTGGAAAGTCTCTTGGATAGGTAAAATATTGTACAGGAACTGAGCAGAATATTATTTAAACAAAGCAACTTAATTGCCGATCGGTAAGAGCAGTAAAATTCTTAGAATGTAAGCCAGAAAAATGGTGGACAATCTGTTGTTCTCTTCGCCCTTCGGTTGTTCGTCGAGGGAATTACACCGATCGCGATCTTCATACTGTTCTTTCCTTTTCTACTAGCAGCAGCAACGAAGCCCGTCTCGTGGTGCATTGTTTCGTTTTTGTTTAATTTTTGTTTACCGTGTAATTGTAGTTAACTCCCTTTCCCACCCCGTACACCCTATGTTTCATCTGACACTTTCTCCGTATCGCTCCGCCACCTTTATTAATTTTCCTGTTCTAACACGTGTACGAATGAAAATTGCGAATAACAACACACAGGCACTTAAACAACCAACCAAATCAATTTAAAGAAAACAAAACCAACAAACCCAGCAACGGCAAAAAAAAATCGTCACACCCCGTTCGACCCAGCAACTACTAACAACGAAACCCTCATGATCCCTCCTCAACAGAGCCAACCGACGTCGATCAGATATATCAGGTCCTTAAGCAGGCAAGGGAAATTTCCAGCGGCAAGCTGGTGGTCGAGGCGTCGAAAGGGCCCGCGGCACCCGGGACGACCCAACCAGCCGGCCCCAACCAGCCACCCGCGAACCCTCCGCTAGACATTCCCGTAGTGAAAGTGCCTGAGTATCCGGACCGTGCGCCATGGCGGGGACCAGTCAAATCTCAGGGGCCAAACTATCCACACCAGAAACAGGGACTGACTGCGCCCGTGACGACGGACATGTCCAGCTCAGGTCCGCGAAACGAACTCCGCCTCCGGAGTGCCGAAACGCTTTTATCCTTTTGGTTTCTTCTGTCTGTTTTTTTTTTGTCTAATGATACTTTTATATATTTCCGTTTTCTTTCTTAACTGTACATGTTACGTTTGCTAGTTCCGGTTTTGTTTCGACTGTCTCCGCACCCGTGTCCCGTTCGGTTTGTTTATAGCTCTCTCGCTCTTTGCGCCTGTCTTTCTTGTTATTCTCATTTCTCTGTCGCTCTTTGCTACCACTTACTACTTCTTTTCTCGCCTGGTTTCTTCTAGTTCTTACCCTGTCCGCCTCTCTTGTTCTATGTTTTTTTTATTATTTGGTCCGTTCACCCATTAGCCTATCTTCTCCAATTCTCCAACCGTCGATTAGCACTAGAGTTCAGTTCACTTTCGTCCGTAGATGGCTTACACTATTGTATTGCAACTGTTTTACTCTACTCTACTAGTGCTACTATATTTATTACTACCATCACTACCACCATCTACTACTGCTGTTGTTTCTACTACTACTACTACTATTACTAGAAGCCGCTGTTGCTGCAAGCGCAAATGCACGGGGTTTGGTTTTTTCTTTCTGTTGTTCCTGTACATAGTTCTTCATCCGTAGTGGGAAAGTATCTTTACCATGATCGTTTCGTTGCTCGCTAGTGAACGTTTGCCTTTTACGACGTTAGTAAGTCTCTATTCAAGGTGCACAGTTGAATTTCGTATTTGTAGATCGTAGTTAGTTGGCGTTTTTCGAAGGTGTAGTACCGATTGATCTCCTGTTTCCGTCCCGGCAATACGGTGGTATGTGTCCTGTCCGTATGGTAAGGGTTGTGCTGGTAGACCAGTGTAATCCCATGAGTCTGATTCTTCCCAAAAAAAGTTTGTGGGGGATAAAATTAAAAGAATTCTTACTTCTAGAAGCGAGTAACTTACTCTGCAAAACGTGAATCAATTTAATAATTGAAACTTAAATTGATTGGTGATTTTCAATCATTTTAATTGACATCGGATAAAAAGAGTATCCACGCTGGTTCTTCTTACGAGACACGTAACTTTTTGAAGCAATGGAACAGCCAAGTCTGTAACTACTCGCTTCAATCCCATTCCTCAAAACACTTGTTCTTTAATAGTTTATTGTTATAAATCAACTCACCGCTACTAATAGATTATTGTTTACGTACAGTTAATGGTATTAGTAAGAAGCATTATTATCGACGTTGTGACACAAATTCAGTGATAAGCCCCGTCTGTGTTTGGCGGCAAACTTTATGATCCTTTGAGCAACTTTTGTTGAACTTCTGTCCCTCTTTCTTCTTCGGCTCGTACGCTCCAATGGGTCCAAAACGGTCGCTCACATCCATTCATCAACCCCTAGAAAGACACAATTCTCACCCTCTACTACTTCCACCGATTTCCCACCTTCCCTCTCTCCCAACCCACAATCTTTGGAAAAAAATACCACATGGAATAAAACGGTCACTTGTCTTAATCCTCCTAAATTTCGCCCAGATATCCGCGTCCCCATCACAAACCCACACACGCACCAGGTGGCGGCCATCGATTCGGGGGCCCGGCGTCGGCTGTTCGCCGGCTTCCGGCCCATGTCCGGCTTCGGAGTGTTGCGGCTGCGATCGGCACAGCATCGGTCAATTTCACTACCCGAAAGTAAATAACCGCATTCTGTTTGGTTTTTGTATCCGTTTCGTTTGGCGTTCTCGTCGTGTACAATTTTTAGGTTTTATTTTTCTCTCTTTCTCTCTCTCTCTCTGTAATGGCGTAACTCTTCATTCTCTGTTTAACGTTCGCTCCCTCAATCTCTTTGTGGATCTTTTGCGTTTGATTTAGTTTCATCGTGTGTTTTTTTTTGTTTTCATTCAAACAATCGTTGTTCAAGTGAAATTTGATCCTGTCAAACGGAATGAGTGGAATCCCTAAAACCCCCCCTCTTGACCCCATAGTGTGTGTTTTGTGATAGATTTTTGTGCGTGTTTTGGTTGTTTTTTTTTCTTTCTCTTGTGCCGGTTGTGCATACAAAAAAGAACTTCCTTTCAGCTCCGTTTTCCTTTAACCGCTCAACATTGTGCTCGTTTGGATTTTACCCCGTTTTAACGTTTTGATGTGCTCTGTTTTGGCTCTTTTTGTCGTCTACACAACTTGTTTTAGATCAACACCTCACCTACCACTCGCTGTTAGACGTTGTGCCACCCAATGCTCCCCCCCCGATGTTTCTAGGGAAACTATCACACACATTTCCCCATGCAAACGAATTTTGGGCCACCATATCGTTTCCCCTTCGCACCTCCGCTCTTCTAGATAGTGCTGCGATCTTTCTGCGACCCTTTTCCTTAATTTTCCTCTAGACCGCAGATTCAATTTTTCCACGTTGTTTTGTGGTTTTTCCCGGTTGCAACCGGATAATTTGCTTCCCGATTCATTCTGTTAGACTTTTTTCTTAGTCTTCACGTGTGTCTGTGTTTATATACTTGTGTTTGTGTGTGGATGGTGTTTTGTTTTTCCCCGTATTTTACCCCAAAAGAAAGCTGTTGAGAAAAAAGGGAAGCCACTGAAATCACGAACACACACATCCCGACCACAAATACATCAACTAAATTCTGAATGCTTAGCATTGGGATGGGGCAAAAAATACATACGACGAAAAAAAAAAAGACAATCCAGCTGGAAAAACCAATTAGATGCCGTACGGATGTGATTCCCCATGCTTCATCCATTGAATTGTTCAAGATTTTTCCAATTTCACATACACACACCCCCACACAGACGATCTCCGGATCCGTTTGACGACGATCAATTGTTTCGCCATTTTGCCCGAACCTTCTCCATTTCCCCTCCCCCCCTCGAGGCACGTCCCCTTGGATTTACCAATGGGAGGAAAATGGGCCCATTGTTCGCTACTGGAGAAAATGATTTTCCTGTTGATCGAAATCCTTCCATTATTGAACCTTCTCAACAATAGCGGGGGTGGCAAGGGAATCAGCGGTGGGGGAGTGTAGTACCCTTATTTTAGGAGGCATGTGGGTTGGTGGGCGCGCTTTTGCACGGTTGGAACGGAATGCGAACGTATCCGCAGCAAGAAGGTAATCGATTAAAAAACAACTCTGAATGATGGCCTGCGCGTTGCACGCTCGGTTTGCTGTGGTTTTTATTTATTAAGTTTGTTTGCCGCGAGTTTTCTTCCCTAACACCGTACTAACATCTTTGCATCGACATTGTGTGGCCAGGAGCGACCGAACCCTTAACCCCGTTGTTCGGATCGACCGTTAACGATGTATGTGGATTTCCGCTTGCCGGTTTTACTGTGAGAAAGACAGAGCGACACGAACAAACGCGTTCGAGCCCACCTTGGTGGATGGTGCGGATTTGTCATATTAATGTTATCCTGGTTTTCTTCTACTCTTTTCGTTTCACCGTTTTCGTTTCGTTCCACGTGTTCCACTACTCTAGCGGAAGAGGATGACATTATGATATCGACGCGCCCGTTCGGGCAGCCACTGTGCTTCGTGGTGGAGGAACCGCCCCCGGAGGAGCTGCAGTCGGGCAAGAAAGATGGCAAACGAAAGAAGTAGCCCCGACCCCGACCGCGTGCGCGTGTGTGTTTGTGAAATCACGGCCAAGCCAAGAGGAATCCAGAAACGGAGGCGATCCTAGTTTATAAGCCAATTGCGCATGGACAACCGTTTGATCTATGATAAGCAGAGAAGAAGCGAACGTCAAATAACCCCACAAAAAAAAACCGAGCGCACACAGTGTCTGCGATAAGCTTACGAGATGCTTACGATTTACGTTAACTTTCACGAAAACAAATGTTTCCAAAAAACCCAAAACTTGACCAGCTCAACACGAAGACGGCACCCCCACACGAGGAGCCACACATGGAATGGTGTTTTCCCATGTTTTTAGGTTTTATTTACGTTCCGCCCGTTCGGGCGGATGGAAAATCCTCGCGCGCCAGGAAGAAGAGAGAGAAGAAGAGAAAAACAGTATGAAACGACCCGCCGGGTTCGATTTCGACCACATTTTTGAGTGGAAAATCACATCTAGCAGCCGCATGGTGCGCACCAACCCTAACCCTAAATTATGGTTTACCTCCACCTTCTCGGTGCCCCGAAAAAGGAAGGAACATCATTCCTTCACGCAAGCAAGGAACGCTCCATGATTATGTTTCGTACGACCAGTGGATTACGACCGGATAAGCTAGCAACCCAATTTGTCCTTCCCCGTCCCGCCGCCACCAACACCGCCATCGCTTCCCGTTCAATCCGTTATCGATTGACTTGCGGGCGTTTTCCGACACCGACCCGACCGGCGAATGACACGAAAATATCATTTCACCCACCCCCCACCTCACATCCACCAGCGTTGATGTTGTCGCGTTTGGATCGCCCTCGGTGGGGGTGGGTACTACGGAACGCTGTAAACATTGAATTTTCCCCCGCCGCTGGCCGAGGAGGGAGGGAAAACATGTTTTCGACGCGTCGGTAATTTTGTCGCGATTTTGCCCCGATAATGGCGTCAGAACCAGCGGCGAACTAATCTTCTGCTCGCCCTCCCCCACCCCGACCGGGGTTTTCCGGAATCGCACAGATTAATTGCGTTTTGTGTGCGTGCGTGTGTGTGTTACTGGTGGCACAGAACCAACTGTTCGCGTTCCCTATGAATTAAGAAAAGCGACCACCGAACGAAGGGTAAACATGGCGTTCCCTTCCGAAAGAAAACAGATTAGCGAAACGGTTATCGAACGCACTGTGATACAAACAATAGCGAACTAGCGAAATCTCTTCTTGTATCTTCGGAACACGATCACGTACATACACACATACACACACACAGAAAGACGTCCACTATCACGAGTCCCTTGAAGTGCATCTCTAGGTGAAATGTGTGTTAGTCGAGTGCACGAACGTAAAGTACCCAATAAATAATGTGTCATGGCCTCTCGAATCGGGCAGAACGGTCCCCGGATTTTGTTTGCCCCTCCCCCCGGCACCCCACTTCGTCCATCTTCTTCCCTCTCTCTCACTCTCTCTCGCCCCAAGATGTAAGGGGAGAGTTGGGTGGTTTATCATATTATCCGAAAACCTTAGGTCCGTCTCCACCAACGCGTCGGTCAACGTTTCTCCGGAACGTGCGTGGCTTCCGGTGATAAAGCATTGTACCCGAACGCGCCCCTCCCCCACCCCCCCCCCCACCCCCCCCACCAGTCTCCGACGATTGTATCAGTCCAGCTCCTTTGGCGCTTGTAAGCCGCCGACAGGAACAACCGGCACCCATTTAGGGCTCGCCTAATGCCGAAACTTATGGCCTCAGCTTAATGTTTCTATTGGCCGGAATTATTTTACCATGCCGTTCCGCCGACAGAGGGTTTTTTGATGGACGCAACCGATGGTGGTGGCGGGAGGATGCTGGATGGCCCCACTGCGAAGGACGCCTTCCGGCAGCTCTTGGTTCTTGCTTCCTCCGGAACCGACGATTTGTAGGCAAATGAAGAAATGTTTCGTTTCAATTGGAGGGGAGGGGAAAGGGGGTTCCGTCCGTCGAAAACTGTAGAAATGGTGTGAGGGGGAGGGGGAGGGGTGGAGGAGTGGAAAACACATTAAGCCGAATATGAAAATTTGATCTCGGGAGTATTTGCACAAATTATGCGATCTTTTTCCTACTCCTCCTCCTCCTCCTCCCTCTCTCTCTTTGCTCCTCGCTTTCCTCCTCCCATTCGCAAGGGTTTTCCCTTGGCCGGTGTGTGCTACCTGCTACCGTAATGTTGGTTCGATGGATCGAGACAGATCCGGATCATTAAAATACGTATTATGCAAAAAAGGGAAACAAACATACTGCCCATTATGCGCCCGAGCGCGGGCTGTTTGTTTTATCTTCGGCACCTTTTTGCCAAAGCTTTCCCCCGCACTAACGAACGAGCCCTTTTGCCAGGCCGGAAGGGAAGCATTGGTGGTGGTGGTGGTCGTCGACCAAAGGAAAAGCATAACAATCCATTGGTTTCCCGTTCCGGGCAATGCCAGGGCACGGAAAACCCCGAACGGAACACGAACGCCAACGGTGTTCAAATAATGAAAGAAAATGCGGATTAAATATGAAAAGAAAGGCGCACACATACATTACGGCCGGTACCGCCGTAGACGGTACGCTGTCGAATGGATGTTTCGGAGTTTTTTATTAAATCGTTATGTTTTATGTTGTTCCCGTGAAAGATACAGGTTGTGTGGGTTTTCTCTTGTTTTGTTTCGTACCTCTAACACATCCTTGAATTTCCAAACCATGCGTTGAAAGTTTCGAACCGACCAACGGAACGTGCCAAGATCGTAAACATTAATGGTAGGAAAATGTTTTCCTCTTCACTACACAACCGAGCGATCTGCTAAGCAATATCGATTCTGTTCGGCGTCGCTTCTAAACTCTACTATGATCGCAGACCTTTCTACCACATGCGCCGGATATTGGTTTCAGCATTTAATTTAAAAACATACACACTTTTAAATTTTCCACACCGCCTACTTCGATTTGATCTTCTGAAATTTATTTTAATCGTTAGCAATGTTCTCAACCGTCGTAACAACAACATAGCAGTAAAATGAAAAATCACTCACAAAATCGTTAGGCACGTTCTAACCGATGCATCGCGCTGCTTTCATAACAGCCTAAAGTTAGGCAATTGTTGAAAACCTACTTTTTAAAACTCCGCATAGAATGGCTGTTAGTTATTTTAACTGTCATGAATTTTACCAGAACAGAAACAGTACATTATGTTTAAGATTCTCGATGCTTTAGAAAAGCTTCCGGAATTAAGATTCTTAATTTGCAAAATACGGTTAGGTTCGGAATGCTGTGTATCCTTTCCAAACCCGTCGCATTATTGTATAATCCCCACTCGAGCGTGTTTAATAATTCTTTTTCCCCGCATTGTTGACATTTATCTGTATTGTTTTACCAGCTCGTGCATTGTTCAGCCTTCACATGCAGCGTTTTCTCATATAGAATTTTCCCGAAGCTCGTTTCCATGTTTCTAGCTCATCCCCGATGTGTGTATGTGCGTTTGTGCGGCTTTTAACAATGCCATTATGTGTATGTGCTTTGTTGCGGTTGCGGTCTCCTCCTTGTGTTAATCTCCAAACAAAAGCCGAACTTACAGACACTTCCCAACCTGCACGTCACGACTTGCATGTTGATATTTTTTGTTCCAGCAAAAACAATTCCTAAGCTGGCACAAAATAAGGGTTCGCGTATCAAACGCGAGAAGGCGAGTCACCGATCGCGAGCATAGTTCAAGCCGCCGTTTAACGCGCACGAGGACGATGATTTTATAATCAGCGTTGAATAATGCAAACAAATCATCGGTTCAAATAATCACCCTCAGCTCGCCCGTTCGCACCGTTGATCGCTGATGATGCTGCTCTCTGCTCGGATGAAGCCGACAAAGTGCTTTTTCATGTTCGAATGGGAATGGTTTTTCATTTGCCGATGAATATTTTCCACCTTCATTAACCTACTTTTGCGCACGACGTACTCCGATGCATTTAAATTCACCGGAACTGAAAACGGTTCCCGATGCCTGTCAGCGATACATATCACCCTTTGCCGCTGAAACGCAATGCGAGTTTCTTCCATAACACATCGAGTGTGTGAGGTTGGGTGTCTTACATTTTTTTGTAACTCTGGGGACGTTAAAATTTCGTAATTTGTTTACTGTACTCGCAGTAGTTACCATCTCGAGTGAAACATTGTGTGTGCAACGCAAAGAATGTTGTTGTCTTAGAAGAGATAATTTATGTTGTTGCTTGTCATTTTTGTTTTTGTACGATAAACAAACCAACAATAAACCTTTTTAAATGTAATCGCAATATTTTACTTTATTCTGGTATAACAAACTGAAAATAAGCTTTAAATAACACAGCATGAAGTATATTTTAAAAGATTTTAAAACTGTATTGCAATTTCATTTTAATGTTGGATTATGCCATTGAATGCATTTTGTGCAGACACAATGTAATGCAAGAAAAAATCAACTCAAGTTTGTACATAATTAGATAACTGATATGCTAAGCAGGTTTTGAACGATAAATCCAGTTTTGACTAACTTTTACTTTTAATATCAAAGCCAAAAAACAGGTAGAGAACATGTAACAACAAATCCTATTTTTCTTTCTTTATTCCAATAAGTGGATGTTAATGCTTCTGCAAAAACATTTTCAGTTGTTTTATCTATTGAAATGTTTTCAATTCAGTTAAGTAAAAACAAATGTTCAAATTTCTTTCCTACTTCAATCGGGAATGATACATTTGTGTCAAGAAGTTAATCAAACTTAAAGTAAAATATATTGCTCAAAAGGTTGGCTTTTTTTTCGTAACAAAATTTTCAAAGAAGTTAATGCGTTCTTTAATCTTATATATATGCATGTTTAGTTGTCTTAAATCTCTACTTATAAACAAACAAATATTTTACACAACTACACACCGATCAATAGATGTGTTTTCAACACCATTCAATCGCTTCTAGACGCTCACGTTGATCACACAAGACACACACCGAAACCGCACCGTTAGGAAAAGCGAACACGCTTCGTGCTCCTAATAGCACTGGTTTACACAACACCACCACTGTCGCTTCGCATGCATTGTTTGTTCTGTTTTTTTCCTCTACTTTTCCACAACGGCGAGCCCAGCTCGGCTGTGTCGTTTCCGCTCTGCTCTTTTCTACCGCTTTCCCGAGGCTTTTCTTTTGCGTCTTCCGCTGTGCAACCGATGTCGTTGAAGCGAACAGTAAAATAATTCCGTGTATCGTGTAAAACTAACATTGTAGCACCGCATTCACCTCGACGCCAAAAGCTGAACCTTAGAATGAAATCACTCAGCTTGGACTCACCAGAATCGTCCGAATTGCATGGGCAAATTCGACGGCGACACCCGGGACCGCCCGGTCACGGTGGCCACGGAGGTTCTGGTGGTCACTTAGAACACAGCACGCCGCCATCTAACAATAGTAGACTACACTGTAAGTATTAGTCGGGCGGGCCGAGGTCCCGCCCCATCTTTCCATATAGCAGTCGCGAGAGCAAGATGCACCGCTGTCTCATTCCCCCTCTACTAGCTGTCCATTCTGCCGTTTTGGTGCCAAATCGCTCCGAACTTGGCTCCAAACATTCACCCTTCATCCAACCCGTTTTCCAACCCTTTTTTGCCAACCACGTTTGACCTGACTTGGCGGGCGAACCTGCCAGCCACGGCCAGCGCAAGGTTCGCCCCTCATGCCAGGATCAAACGATTTATATCGAGCATCGGTTCCTTCGGCCGGACCGAAAAGCGGACAAGAGAGCAGGAGGGGGAGGAAAACAGGAACACGAGTAAAATCCCACATTTTATATTTTATTGCCTCGCCTCGGCTGCAACCTTCAGCACCTTCTAGTCCTTCGGGAACACAGCGCAAATTCCTGTACGCCACGCGCGGCATGAAAACCGGCTCGGTCGATCTGCCGGACGAGATCGAAAAGAGCCTCTCCTCGGCCAGCACCTCACCCTGCCCTTCACCGGTTCGCCAAAGTCAGGTGAGTGTGGTTTTCGCTTTTTGCCTCACGGGGGAGGGCGAAACCTAGGAAACGTTTTCGTTTTTGCTTTCAATTTCCTATCGATATTTATTGCCTTCAACCAGAGAAAATAACTTTATCGTACCGTAAAGTGGATTAGAAGGGTTAAATTAAAAAAATATATATGTATACAATTTTTAATCTATCTCATGGCGAACGATCGTCAAAGTTTTTCACATTCACAAACTTTCACATCGCAAAACCGGTCTTAGCATTGATCGTGAATTCGTTCATGCCACTTAATGAAATTTTATTAAACCAAAAATGTTTAGTTAAACCTTTCAATCGCGTATCGTGGGACTCACTTTTGGGTTGCAAAATTCAAATCGTTTGTCAGTTTTGTGGTTGCATATAAAAATGTACTTGAAGGTAAAAGCAAGTTCTTTATATAGAACAATTGCTTATACCGTTGAATTATATTTTAAAGTGGCATAAAAACTGTCGTTGAAATATATCATACATACCAGACTTGACACTATTGATTTCGATGGAGACGCATGGTGTTTGACAAACGATTGAAGATGGAGACGCCTGGTGTTTTAATCGATTTTCACATGATTTGTGGAAAATAATATTTTGAAGTGATGTGAAATAACTTTACTATCTTTACTAAATAACTTTACTAATCAAATTTATAACAAAGTGACATTAATCTTCTTCTTCTTCTTTTCTGGCCCGCTCACAGTTGAGCACGTCATGCTGACATGGCCTGGTCAAATATATGGGATATTAATATGCATGCTTTTCGGAGGTGGAAACTTTGTAAAATTATTTTTTATTGCTAATTACAAAAAAAAGACTATACGTGGTTTATCTTTTATTTGTATAGTATTCACTTCGAGTACCACTTGTTGATCTGAATAGTTTGTTTATGATTGTAAACTTTGTTTTTAAACGTGATCGCGCACTTGTTTACAAACTTGATCACGAGGTAGATGACGTGACAGGTGACAGATTGATTAGAGTGATTAGGGATGGTTCGGAGTTAGAATAATAGGATCGCGAATAAGTCTAACAGAAGGAGCGGAGGAAAGTGATAAAAGGGAATCACAGAAAGCCATCGTCCTCATTCTGTTGGAAAAGCGATTAAAACATTTTTAATTTTGTAACGCCGCGTAGCACGGTATTTTCAGTAAAATAAAGTTACAAGAAATTGTAATCGAAGCGAACTTTTCCAACAATGATAGTTCGATCTATTTGTTCGTTTCATCCATCAAAATTACATTTCTATTCTACTAGTTGTATATTGGCCCATCAACATAACTTTCTAATTTATGTACATTAAACGCATGAGGGTGCCCATGGCGCAGCGGTAGCGCGAGGAAACACCACACCACAGGTGTGGGATCGAATCTCGAGTCTGGCACCCTCCGGTATTACGAACGGCTGACCACCGGATCTATAATATACCGTCTTTCGGTCACACAAACTCTCTTCGGAGGGAGGCCTTGTCCCACTAGGGGATGTCGTGCCACATAAAAAAAAAAAAAAACGCATGTTTTGTTGACACTACTTTTAGCAACGTTTCAACAGCACCGATTAACCCAATTTGTGTGAATTAATTTGTTATCTCAGAAATCTCATCGTCTCCTACCTACAAACCTCTACGTTGTGCTGTACAACTTTAAATCCCGTCACCAGGATGAGCTGGATCTCAAGGCGGGCTACAAGGTGAAACAAACCGAGTGACGCCGTTCACGTTTCGTCTTCTAATCGGTTGTTTTGTCACTCCTACTCCCTATTCCCAGGTCACCGTTATCGATACGTCCGATCCCGACTGGTGGAAGGGAAAGTGCCTGGGCAAGGTTGGCTACTTCCCCTCCAAGTACTGCACCAAGCTGGCGGCCTCGGAGAAGCCACTGCAGGTAACCCACAACCTGCAGGTGACGGACAACGAGCGGGGCGATGGCACGTTGACGCTTTTGCGTGATCAGATCGTTATACAGGTCAGTGGTGGTGGAGCAGTTGCGTCATGGGGTGCAAAGAAGTGTACCGTGAATGCTCTGGCTTTTCAGGTTGGCGAGGAGCTGAACGGTATGGTGATGGTCCGCTCGGCCGACAACCGGCAGGGCGTGTGTCCAGTCAAGTACCTGCAGGAGGTCTGACAACCGGAAGAGGAAAAACTGGACCGAGACCGCGACAAAGACCACCGACAACACACGAGCAGCGCAGGAGGCGGGAAGGGGACGGCTGCGGCGACGACGGCATCGAAATCGAGTAGAAAGAGCACAGAAAGGGGCAGCGGCGGTGGCGGTAGGGGAACCGACCGGGACCACAAAGATCAGTGCCATCCTGGGGATGGGCATCACTATCATCGCGAGAGCCGCAACAACAACTACCACAAGTCGTACGATCGCAGCTGGGAGAAGTGGGAGAAGTTCCGCGAGAAGAAGATGGAGATGATGAAGGCGCACAAGTACAATGTGGAGCATCGGCTGAAGTACGACAACCAGGAGCGCATCCTGTACCGGCACCACTTCAACTACTACCCGGTGAAGCGGCCACGCCCGCGCAAAACGTCCCTCGACCCGAACTGGTACACGGAGAACATCTACTCGAACCAATCGATCGACAACTCGGACGGCGAGCTGGGCGTCGGGTTTCCGCCGGGTGCTGCCGCTGGTGCTGGCCTGCGGGACATCAACGGCAACATGAGCATGGCGGGCGGGCTGGCCGAGGACGACGGCATCTTCACGATCGACGGGCAGTTCGAGCGGCGCAATCACTATCCGAAATCGAGCAGCTGCTGCTTCGGCGCCGGCAACCGAATGCGGGACATCGACGAGGCGGGCGACGGGCTGGAGCTGGGTGTCGGCGGGTGGAACGAGCGCTATCCGAAGATCCCGAAGTCGTACTCGTTCAGCACGTCGCGCAGCATGGGCGCCGGGTTTAACATGTCGAAGCTGTACAACCGCAACAGCTTCGAGATGCCAGAGTTCCCCAGGGGCCGGGATCGACGCCACCGGAGCGGGGCACTGTCCGACTCGGAGGGTGGCCGGGCGATCGTGCGGATGTGCGACCGGGAGGGATGCTTCAACGAGACTTGCTTCACCAAGGACGAGAAAAACTTCTTCAACAACCACAGCCACAACCATAACCACCATCACAATCACATCAACAACAACGCCATGAACAACAGCAACACGATCAACAACAACGTCGGTGCGCATCACAGCAACTGCAACATCATCAGCGAGTGGAACCTGCGCAACCGGAACAATTTACGTGCCCGCACCCATCCGGAGCCGGCGGAAGGAAGTGGTCCCCGGCCGCAGTACGTCATGGAGGAGGACTTTGACCTGTTCGACGAGGACGACGACGAGGACGAGGCGGAAAGCGAACTGACCACTCTGTACGCTGACGATCGCCACTCGATCGCGTACGGTGACTACGGTGGAGTGGCACGCCAGCTCTACGGCCACCCGTCCACCATCGGCGGCCATGTGGACGAGCTGTACCAGGCCGAGCGGTCGAAGCAGCTGCTGCGCAGCAAGCTGGACCGGGTGACCAAGTACACGGACGAGTTCACCGACGACTACCGGAAGTCGTTCGAGGACTTTTTCAACCAGAACTGCTGCATCGAGCGGCACCACCGGCAGCTGAAGGACAGTGGGCGCTTCTTCCAGAAGCCACCGGTGGCGGCGAAGAACAAGAGCATGCTGGAGGTGAAACCACCGAACCGGTTCGACGACAGCTCGTCCGGCTCGACCGATCTCGAGCTGGACGACTTCAACTTCGACTTCGAGAAGTACTGGGAGGAGCTGGAGAAACCGTCTCCAACGTCCCCGAGCGAGCTGGAGGAGCGAAAGCGGGCGACCCGGGGCGAGCTGGCCGGTGCTACCGGAACAGGTGGCAAGAAGGTGAAAAACGTCAACCTCAACCGGTGCTACAACAATGGAACTGTGATCGATATTTACCACGACGATGATCCGTACCATCGGGACCACTACCACTACCGGGAGGGAGGTGGCGGTGGAGCGAAGGTATCGAACACCCATCACCACCGACATAATCACCACACCGCACACCCGCACCATGCCAACACGACGCCGCGCTCGCGAGGATCGTCCCGACACAAAGTGTATCCCTCAGAGGGGTTGTTCGATTCGCCTCGCTCACTTTGCGATGAGCCGCCCGAGGAAGGGGGCAGACCAAGAGGTAGCACCAAGCCGAGTGCCCCCGACAAGCCGTCGCTGGATGGGGCGGGAAATGGGATCGCTGGCAACAGCAACGCGATCAGCTTTCTCAACAACATCTTCTCCATCTACAAGCCGAACAAGTACTCGCCCCTGAACTGCCACGGTGAGCAGAACTACCTGAAGAACATACCGGCCAAGAAGATGAACATCGTAGCGAGCTCGTCGGCGCGACCCCTCGGGGCCGGCAGCTCGCAGGGTGTCTCTGGCGTCGGGGTCGACACATCCTCCACCAAGCGCCCCCTGACGGTGCACCCGACCGGGAAACCTTCAGTGGCGTCGGTGGCCAATGCCGCAGCGCGCCGTTCCGCCCGGTCCGGACCCCCGCCCGCTTCGACCAAGGACCCGCAGGCCCGCTTCCAGATCATCCCGGACAAGACGGGCGTGAAGATATCGCCCCTGTACCGACTGGACGCGCAGGACTACCGGAGGGCGCGGTATAAACTGAAGAGCACCTCGCGGCCCCTGTCCTTCTGGTGAAAATTGCTCGACTGTTCGTACTATTCGGATGGCCGGCTGGACGGATTGCCGGTGGTGAAGAAGACGCGACGCCACACCAAGTACCTCAAGTACTGAACGCACCGCCACTCACACACTCACTCTCTCTCAATCTCGCAACAACAATAACAAATCAATACATAAACACAAGCACACAAACAGAAAGAATTCACACCACCTTCCAGTCCTTCCGCCCCTTTCTTAGTCCTCAGCTCCCTAGTGATCCTCAGAAAATCTACCAATTCCCATCCGGGGAGAGCTATCAGGGTGTTATGTCTGGGGTCGATGTGCCTGCAAAGTCTTATCTTTAGATATTCGACTCAAGACAACAGTGGACTTTTCAACTTCGATGTTTGAATGCTCTTAACAGTTCACTGGAACCTTTAATTGGTCCTCGAAATTTATATGCACGTAAGTCTCGCATACTTTGGCTAAACCAAACATTTAGTTCTTCTATTGTCTCTATTTATTCCTTAAGTGAAGACTCACTAGACTATCTCTCTTATTACTTTAAGGCTTTTGTCTTTGTGGACTTTGTCATATAAGGTTGCTTAAAAAGTTCACAGTTGACTCCAGTTCGAACGATTTGAGCTATAAGCAAAAATATGGAATTTAGCCTATGAAAAGTGTGTGTTTACACAAGCAATGATACTGTCATGTGAGTAAATCTTGCCAGAAAATAGATCATTTCCATGCGACGTTACAGTTACTACATCCACCAGACAAACACCCTCTCTCCCCCCTCCAAATTCGCTTCTACTAACGCTGCTGTATGGTGAAAAGTGCAAAGTAACATGTATGTAAGATGGACATTTACTCTTACACACCCGCATACGTACCGAAAACGAGACAAAAAAAAGTCATCATCCCCTCGGATGGACGGTGATCATCCCTCATCCCTCGCACAAGAGCAAAGCCGGAGCGAGATTGCCATTTTATCAACCGTAAGTGTAGTCCAGTGCCCTCTCCCTCTCTCTCTCTCTCGTCGCACAGAAATCATTCGTCATTTTATTATCATCAGTCGTTGTCATTCGATGTGCTTCGTGTGCCAGTGTGTCCTAATGGATGTCCTTAATGTAGGCTTCATTGCCATCGAATGAGTAAAGCAAAAACACACTCAAAAAAAAAGCTTAAAAGAAGGAGAATAGAGGAGGAAGGGGAGATAACCAAACGAAACTTTACTCCGAACGTCTGTCTTTAATGAACAAGCAAAAACAAAGCAAACTGGGTAAAAACACACAACTCTGTCACAACTCGCAGAAAGCAACATAACTAACAAATTTTGATACATTTTTTCTCCCGCTCGAGCGGAAGTGTTTTTTACGAAACGAAGAAGGAGGTTACGAAAACAAAGGATGCGACAGTGCAGAACCACACGGAAACAATAACATACAACTTTTGAAAATGTATCACCATCTTTCTGAACATATTTAGCCGGGAAACGAAGAGAATAACCGAGAGATCACCACAGCATCCACCATACAAACCTAAAGTTGGCTTCCTAGCGAAACCTAGTGGTGCATGTTTCTCACCGGGTTTAGTTGGGAAAACATTTTAACATCCGTAGTTTGTTTAAGATTTAATTTGGTAAAAGCCCGCCACGTGTATGGCTCGTCTGAGAGAAGGCAATTTTAAACCAGTATTTGTTGCTCTGTACAAATGTAATTTATTCTACGGTCTGTTCCATTTCCAGTGTATTCCGTGGAATTGCGGGAGGCGAAAATAGTGATCCTATAAAATACAGTAAAACCCTTCACACTACACCTACAGAACGCTAACGATAATACAAATCCGACACTACTGTGCGCCGTTACCGTATTTTCTACACCATCGTTGTCACGTTGTGTATCGATTTTAGAACATAGCGCGTCGCATATTTAAAAACCAGTGAGACCAGATGTTTCAGATGGTGAAGCATAAAACCTGTGAGGGGAAAATAATGTATCATTGTTATCTGTACATACCCACCATGATTCAAGGAAGAGATTTTAAATTGCATTAACAAGCGAAACATCCCTCTTTGATCCTCGCCTCTAGGGAACTAGACAACTTTCAGAGTCAACCGTCGAACAGTTACATCTTGTACTTTACATCTAACGATAACAAATCAAGAAATCGATCATTAAGTTTGTACATTTGCTCTTGTCTCTATTGGGAAAAACAACCACCTGTGGTCCACACACACACACACACACAAATACACACACACACCGTGAAAAGAGGCAGACGAACACGCATCGACAGAACGTAACAGCATTTGGTTCATACATACATTCAGTTTGGCACGATTACTTAAGACCCGTAGGACAACGGTAAAAGCAGATTTATTTACTGTTTGAATAGTGCTATAGCGCGCGTTTCGGTACGTTGGACCTAGGCCGTTGGATCTAGGTTTGCAAATAGTTTACTACTAGTTAGTTGGAACTCCACTTAATCTCCAGCCTTATGCCGAACCGTGGTCTGGTGGCGATAAGCCAGCCATACCATCGGGTTTCTCCGAGAGTTTATTTTAGAGTATGTTTACATTTAGCAGTTGTTATTTAACAATTACAATTTTACTTGCAAATACTAAGTAGACGGAAACAGTAAAATGGCTTTCGGGCGACGCAATGCTATCCCCGGGCTGAATTAGGATAATTTACAACACTCCCCTTGGCACACCCTTGGATTGCGTAGAGTAGTCTCGATAGAACCCTGTCATACGTTACTCCTATCCCTGGACTCTTGTAGGCCTTCCATCTAAGCCCGCCACGTCTCCGCGTTGGAACCGTACTCTTCCCGTACGCGTAGTTCTAGTGACATCATCCAAACGTAGCCCCACCACCGTAACAGGATTGGTAGAATGGCAGACACAATCGGCCAGTGCATGATTGCCCGAATACTACGAACGCGGTATCTACCCGTGGGAGCACAGTTGGCTGCAAATCACCTTGGGTTCTGCTTCCTGTCAATCGTTCGGCTAGCTGGCTGGCTGGTAGACGATAGACCAGTATCCAACGGCTAACACCGATTGACACAGAGCAGAGTTCAATCCAGGGAAGGGACTGTATCTTTCCACACGTGCTCTCCGGTCTTATAGAACAGCAATTTTTATACTCACAACACACCGTTCCGTCACCAAGCGGCAATGCTGGGAACGGTTCATTTTGTTGTCGTATTAGCAACAGCGAAGGAATTTCTACTAGCCACCATAAAGTTAAGCTCCAAGACCAAGTGACAGTGTCGGATGTCGCAGGAAACTGCGCGCTTTGTGAGCCCTCTAACTTGCTCCACTTGTCTAGAATAGAAAAGTAAACCAGCAAAACCAAAAACACACAAATCATAGCAGAGTCAGTGACTTCTTCCGTAGCGATTACGTTTTCATTTCAGGTCGATATTTGTGTTTGTGTACCGTAGGGCCGTAAACTAACTGGGTAGACTAGTAGCTCAAGACATTTGCAAGTAGGCTAAAATTCATGGTGGAGTACTCCCTCTGTCGGTAGTAGTCTGTAATCTACGTAGTGGCAAAACCATAGTGAAGCGAAAACAAAAACATACACAATACATAGTACATATGCAATAGACACCTCACATTACTGACCTTTTCCCACCCTCGTCGAGGTACTTTCTAGTATTCGGTCCTTTATCACGTGTTAACTACATTTTAACGAATTTTATGAATGTTTTCACTAGCGGGAAGGAAATCAGAGAAAAGGACGGAATGACAAAGGCGAGACGGATGCCACTGTTATCGTTACCACTTCTTAAGACGCTCTCATTCCGTGGAGGTACAATCAGATGGATGATTTTACGAATGTGGGAAGAAGGAGTATCTTCTACCGTAGTGGCATTGCGTTACCCAGGAAAACCAGTCTCACTTCGTTTGTTATCTAGCGAATTGACAGTTATGCCGCATTTCTTTCTTATGGCGAATCGATCGAGCGAAAGCGATTCACGAATCGTGCTCACAGTCGTATTGGTACGCTGTACGCGCAATATCGATCGATCGATCGAACGTAGACGGATCCTCGCACTTCCCGAAGCGATCTAGCGATGTAACGTAGTAGTCACAACAGCATATTCCATTCGCTCATTCATTCCTTTACCGAAATGGGAGGAACGAACCAAACTCCTTCATTTGTGATGGATAAAGCAAAACATTTACTCGAAGGGAGGAAAATCCCTTGTGCCCTAAAAAAAAACACACACACACAAACGCATGCAAGAGCTTACTGCAGAAGCATTTCCTACCAAGAGGCACGCTCAATTTAAAAGAAAAAAGGAACGGAAAGGAAACAAGAACAAACTAACTAGTACCAAACAACCCTAAACTTTACTGTACGACATAGTAGGCTAATGTTTAAGTAGGAAAGCACCAAACAGCGCGATCAACAGCAGCAGCACACACACACAACACACACCGTCACCTTTGTACACTGTGTCAAACGTTTGTAAGATCAGCAGTTCATGATCACACCAAAAAAAACCATTCTCAAGCACTGAAGCATACTAGGCACTCACTAGGTAGTGCTAGTAATTTATTTAGCGATATCATCCAGACTAGCACAGATGTGTCATACATTCTTACCGGCATGGAAAGATGGCGAACAGTTCGTTTGCCTAACCCCGACAGTAGGAGGCAACGTAGGGAGTAGATGTTAAACAAACCAGCATGTCTATCGAAATCACACACAAGAATCGTAAAAAAATCATTACAGAAGCTACTATACACGAACAGTTATACCAGTAAATGTGATGTAAAATAAGAAGAAACAGAAAAAAACACACAGCAACCTAGCACTCATTGGAAGTACTATTTACACACACCCACACAAACAAAAAAATCAGTTTTTAAACGAAATACAATAACGCACATGTTCATTAGAACTTCATCGAATGGGAAATCAGCCGCCATTTCTGTTTTCTTCCAAGAGAAGTTCTGATTATAAACCTTGGGATTTATTTGTTTGAATTGAATTTGTTTACTGGCCGATTTTCGTCACTAATGAATGTATTTTATTATAAAAATACGTTGGAAAACTATTCGATTGAAATGTTATAATCATATTTAACATTACTACACCACTTCGAGGAAATTTAGAATCGGTCCATATTGATAAACGTTTTAACACACACTCGCAATCAAACGCGCTAATTACATCCCAATTGCATCATAGTAGACAGGAACATCTTGGACCTGCTTTGGTCGATAGATCTAGTAGCCATAGCAACCTTCTCCATTCTCAAGTGGGTGTTTGGAGGCCCCTGGGATTCCATGGTGAGATTTTAATTTTCGGTTGGGCGGAGGTGTCTTCTTTAAGCTGAACCATCCACAACTGGCGGTAAAGTTTCTATGCTCACGTAATTTCGTTTCCGGTTTTAGAATAATACGTGCCACGATGCATACGAAGCGTGGTCCAATGCATTTCGAACCGAACACGTGTCACATTTACATGAACATGAAAACAAGTAACTACCCAGCCCTTCATATATAAAAATTGCCTTACGAGAGAAGAACATACAATTTGAAGCGTTCAAGAGCGCTGGCAAGGAAACGGTTTTATGGAACGGGCCAGGGAACATTTTTTTCCATGATGGCGCCCGATGTGGGAAGATGTTTGCTAAAAAGCATAAAACAGGATACGGTGTTTGGACGGAAGCGAACGGAATCAACCATGCTGTAATACGCTTTTCCATGAGTTCATAGTATCGATCATATCAGATATAGTTGGATGCATGCTGTTTAGGGAAACAGGCTAAACCCCCCCGTTGTATCCCCCGTTTTGATCCTTTCAACAGAACAAACAAGTATGTGATAAATAACGATAGTGCTAAAAAGTTTACGGCGATTATCCGGGGAGGGGGTGATCCTTAGGCGAAGCAAAGTAGTTTATAATGATGCATGGGCCAGATAACAACAGTTAAAGGAGAAAAACACAACACATACACACACACGCACATACACCTATAAAAACGTTCCCACAACTGCGTGCTTCATTGGATGTACCCTAGTGCTGTGGCCATGTTTTTTGGGTACCGGAATTAACAAGGAAACATAGTTTTTTTTTAACTTCCGAAGCGGGAAGAATTATCAAACCGAAACATCGTAACCGGAAGAGGCACTTGCTAGCAGTTTTTTAATTTTTCTTTTATAAACCGCTTAGGTAAATATGAAAAAGTAAATCTAAAGAACCCCTTTTGCAAAAAGGTTAACCTAGCTAGAGCATTGTTGTTTCGCCGTAAACCATAATGGAAACAATGCACCATGTTTGAAACCTAGACGAATGTGAAACGAAACTAAACACACACAAAAAAACAAAAAAACACATAAGAATGTTATGATGTATCATGATTGTGGTAGTGATTGTTAGTAGAAAAAACAACCAACTGATCTAAAAAAACAATCCCAACTCAACATCCTATGCTTTAAACTCATGAACCATGCAACACACCGAGCAGGCCCAAACAAGATAAACCTATCGATAAAACATTAACCGCGGAAATAACGAACAACAGTATACAACTTAAAGGAACGATAAACGATTATTCAATTGCTGAAATTGAACAACACGACATACAATGCAACCGTAGATGCAAGATACAACCAAAATACAACTTCCAGATCGTCTGAAGAACCAGTGTAGGTTTACATTATTCGTCTGTTATGCTCATCTTAAATTAATATTTATAAACCTATAACGAAATCAAAAGCTTGAACTCGAACAGTGCAGTTTTGTTTTAAAATAATTTATTCAAACAGAAAAAGGAGCTTTATTCTAGTGAGTGATAACACAGACCAAAAAAAAAAAAACAAATCTATTCACGCGTTAATGCTAGTTCAATAACGTTCTATTTCCAAAGAATTATCCATGCCAAAAGTGCTTCAAATCGATTAGCCTAGGAAGTATCGATTCGCGTAAGCTGCCCTTGCGGTAGAAAGTAGTCCCAAGTGTTTATGGAAAAGGAAAATGATCGAAAAAAAAACCCACATATTTGAGCATTTGCGATCTTTTGTTTTTGAGAAACATTTACATTTTGTACGTGAGCGTTTGGACAAAGGTCGCGGAAACAAACGACATTTTTGCGGGCATCTTATGCCGTCGACCTGGCTAATGGTACGCATTTGGGATACTTTAAAAGACATTTCAGATGAATGAACAGTTAATTTTCAAAGGGATTTTTAAATTTATAAAAACAGTCAACGGGTTAGTTTTTTGTTTTTGTTAAATCACCAACATCCTGCAACATACAGTACGATCGAATGGAACAGGCAACACGTCATTTTAAGATCTTAACAGAAATAAATTACTTTTCTCACAACCACTTCCATCAATGTCAATCTTTTTCCTTTGTTTACCAAATATCACAATACATCGACTGTACTTTTACCACAAACTCTAGACGATCACGTGTTATCTATTTTTGAAACTTTGGCGCCACTATTGAAATCTTTCGACTAGTACACTAATTAACGTCGATTTTGAAAAATGCTAGTAACCGAGCAACTGTCAAAATATTAATGTCCGGATCACCCTGTGCCATCAGCGCAATGTTGTCATCACAAATGATCGTTGTTTACAAAATAGAAAAATAGTTTGCGGCAAACGTGATCATCATAGCATAATGTCCAAATTTCTGTCCCTTTTCGCCAAACCATTCCCAATCATTGGCATGATTCACGTTGGCGCTCTGCCTGGTAGGCTCGGGTCGAAATGGAGGCTTCCAACAGAAGTGATTTTTACCATGTCCTCTACCCTAAGGAACACCACTTTACCGGGGATGCTTTGAGAAGGTAGTGGAGAATGCCTGCAAGGAAGCTGAAGTCTACCAAGAAAATGGCGTGGTAAGCACACGTTGGAGAGTGTGAGAAATGGTTCGATTGATAAATTCCCCGTCTATTGCCCATAGGATGGAATATTGATAGAAAACATGCATGACATCCCATACATTCGACCAAGCGATAACCTTGGGCCGGAAGTAACTGCAGCAATGGCAAGAGTGGCCTGCGCCGTTCGTCAGACAGTTTCGAGCATTCCCTGTGGAGTACAGATTTTGGCCGGTTGCAATCGTGAAGCATTGGCCGTAGCTAAAGCGTGCAAGCTGCAGTACATTCGTGCCGAGGGATTTGTGTTCGGACACATGGCCGATGAAGGATTCACCGATGCATGCGCCGGTTCATTGCTACGCTATCGGAAACAAATCGACGCCGAAGATGTCCTGGTGCTGACGGACATTAAAAAGAAACATAGGTAAACTAGCGTTACAATACATCCTGGAGAGGTTTATGCAATTGGATAACTGTTACTTCTAGCTCCCATGCGATTACAAATGATGTGTCGATTGGTGAAACAGCACACGCCGCCGAGTTCTTCCTCTCCGATGGTCTAGTCATTACCGGTGCTTCCACAGGTGCTAGTGCAAGTGAAGTCGAACTTAGTAGTCTAGTTGGGAAAACTGATCTGCCGCTGATCATCGGCTCGGGCCTAACACTCGAAAACTTCACCAACTACCGACAGCTTTCACACGGCGCCATTGTTGGATCACATTTTAAAACCAACGGTCACTGGGCGGAAAAGTTGTGCCCAAAAAGAATCAAAGCCTTTATGAATCACGTGAACACATTGCGAGAACAAGCGACTTAACGGATCGTAACTACTAAGTTTATTCGTTTGGCTAGCGTCACTTGGATTTTTTCAACAATAAATGACCCTTCGGTTTCAACTTTTCGCGAACGAGGTCTTCTTTACGTTTTGCTTGTTCTGCGTTGATTCGATCGTGTCTTTCCACGGCGAAATCCATCTCCTTTGATAATGTCACTATTTGCTTTGCAATTTCACGCTGTTGTAAGATGCGTTTCTTCTGATTGGACTGCAAGTAAACCACAATACGGCACATATCAGATACGTTTCTAAAGAACCCCCGTATAAATACCTACTCCAAACGGGGTCACACGGCCATCCATAAAGGTGTAATCCGGTAAATGCGTAAGCGGGCTAGACTTGTTTGGATTCCGAGCACACTTTTTGGTTTCCACATTCAACACTATGGCTCCCCTCGCCGATTGCAATCCTAACGGAGGAAAGAACTTAGCAAACTTTCACTTTCAAACAATAGTGAGTTAATGAATTACCTTTGTGGAACCATCGTGCTGGTGTAAAGAATTTGGCCGCGAGCATAGTTTTCTAATGTTTTCAGAGGGTAATTGTTTTCTGCTGTTTTCACGATGTTGATTATTTAACAGTACGTTGACAATACAGCCAATGAAAACAAACATGAACGTCAAAACCGGCATGTGCGGCGCCGCTTTGTTTACAAAGCATCTGCTGAGCAATTTCCGATATTTTAAAACATTTTACAAATCGATGAATCACAAAATATTACTTTAATATTTAAAAAAACTCTCAGTTTTTCATTCACAAATATATCCCATCCCTAAAATCATGGGGTATATTTTAAAAAACTCTCAGGTAGGGCAACTTCACCACATTGGCACACTGTTGGACGGAAGAAGTGGAACAACAGTTGTATACGGTGTTATTTTTCCTGTGTTTCGTGTCACCAGGTTTTTGTCAAACATCAGCATTCAATCGAGAAAAAAATTAGGAAATCATTAAGCCAAGAGCGTGTATGGTAAAATAATTGGTAAAATTTAGCATTTCATAAACGAAAATGGTCGCCAAGTCGGGACACAATGAAAAGCTGGCGAAACCGAAAACATCTCACATCGCGTCCGTGTGGAACCGGGCGATAAAACCAAACTCGGAGTGGAGTGATAAGGTGCGTATGTACGGTGAAGATTTCGAAAAGTTTTCAATACTGCTGTTTTCATGCCTAATTGCTTACTTTTTTAACTTGATTGTTAGTGAATGGTGGAGGTTAATATATTGTTCAATTACTAAAGGTGCACACAAATTCAGTGTATAAGTTTCAATACCGCAGTATATCGACACCATAACAAAGACCCAAACGTTTTAACTTCATTGATGTAATGATAAGCGATTGATAGCAATAATTCTCTACCTTTTCTCCGTAGGACGATTTCCTGGATGTTGTGTACTGGGCGCGACAAGTTTTGGGTATCCTCATCGGAATAGTTATGGGCATTATTCCACTGAAAGGATTCATCGCACTGGCACTGTAGGTGACAACGTTTACAGGATATCGATAATCTGGCATACTAAGCACACCGCTCAATCCACTTCATTCCACAGATTTGCCCTGTTGAACTGCGGAGCCGTCTACCTTTACAGCAATAACTTCCAGTCCATCGACGAGGAAGCGTACGGTGGCATGTGGGAAATAGTGAAGGAAGGTTTTATGACTTCGTTCGCGTGCTTTCTGGTCACGTGGATTATCTTCTACACCGGCATCCACTTCGACAGCGTGGTGTTAGAGAAAAGCATTTAGAAATTTAGTCGGTACGGTAAAATAACGCAGATATAACAAAAAACAAATTAACAAACATTGTTGACTAATTTATTTTTATTGTCATGAAAACGACCATGGACATCGCGCACCGGTTAAAAGAATGTCATTACAATCACCAAATATAGCGAAACAAACGTACTGTGAATGGGTTCCTTTTATTGCATGATAAGAATACACATCCGTTATACTGATTTGGAGGGATTTGGTTAACATCTGAAAACTATGCAGAAATTAAATCATTTGTAGAAGAAAATATGGGTAGAAGAACAACGCGTTTTACCGACCACGTGCTACTACATCGAACCGAGCGCAGCGTGTTCCTCATCCACCCAAGTTCCGTGTTGGATGGCCCATGTTGGATGTTTCAATACTCAATGCTCATAAACACTTACATATTTAATTTCATGTAAAATGACTTGCTTTATTTAATCATACAATCGGTTATTACGTACTTGCTTTAATGTTCCAACTACTAATGCCTTGCGTATCGGGAAAGGATAACTAACAGCAGTTATGCAGTTTCATGTTTATTCAATCTCACCCACAACGGATCATGCTAGTTTGAATACATACGAGTGTTATTATAACGTTTATTACTACTGAACGGGTCGCGAGAAACCCTGATCTTTTCGTTGTTACCCCTGCTTTTCCATCCAGGTGCACTTGATCTATATATATCACACCGTTTGGCCGTGCTATGGGGGGGTAGGGGTGTGTTCCTGTGTGTTAAGAGTTTATAGTATGATGTATAAATGGGAATGTCGAATGAAGGCTCTAACTTTCCGCACAAGCATTCCGTCGCGGCTGTCGTAGACACGAGTCCTTCTATCAGTCCTGAGCACTTCGTTCCATTCGGAAGTTCGTTTCTGAAATCCGTCCATCTCTCTAGTGTGGGGTTATGCTATTTGTGCTCTTTCGTCTATCATTATTGAACGCAAACGCTAACGAGATAATGTGTGTGGTTCCGATCGAATCATGCAAAAGTTGTAATTGATCTAACGTGTCGCACTATTCTACGGTATTCTACGTTCGCTGACGTTACTTTCAACGCGTGTACGATTATCGATGTATCTATAGTTACACAATGTGTGGTTGGGGTGGTGGTTTAATTCGCTGCTGATTTCGATTTTCTCCCTTTTTATATCTTGTTTGGCACAGTTCTTCAGTTTTCCACTATACGCCGTAGTACGGAAAGGTATTGCATTGCAGTGAGAGCAAATGGTTTTAACTATGAAACGTAGAGTCATACAATGTTACTCGGTATGTTACTTGTTCAGTTGCTTTTTCCCATCACAGCAAACATATGTGCTGTTCCACAATGTCAAGCGCATGGAATGATTTTCCCCTTAACCTTACGTTCAGACTTTCAACATTCCTAGTTAAAAAAAAGATTAGAGACCTCCTAAGGTTAGAGAGTAAGCAAACAAGTCGATCATTTTATCATTATGTAGTTTCTTCTAACGCACCGTTCCGTTGCAAAAATTGGAGGACAGTAATAACAGTCTTTTAATGAGCTACCGTGCGGTTGTGGCGATCAGTACCAGCTAGAGGGGTTAAGTTACATCCTAAAATAAAAAAAAAAAGTCACATCGAAACATCGTCCCTTTCGCAAGCATAGTGAGCGAGGTTCCCTGAAAGAAAAGCAACACCCGGCGGGGGGTTTCGCGTCAGGTTGTAAAAATAATACTTTTGTTGTTACGCACGCACCCATCGAAAGGAAATCGGTTGTGAAATAATGTGTGTAGCTTAGTAAAAAACAAACGGTTATCAATAAAAGTAAACGTAAACAAAAAAGAAATGGAAGCTTCCCTTCACTCACTGCAGTTGAATTTTAAATATCATTCCACGGAATACTGCTACGTCCCGTACACCGCGCTTATTCCTCTGTCGGACGAGCTTGTGATGCTTGATCTCATGCCACGGGGGGTGACATCTCCTATCCTTCCCATCTACCCCCTTACGTGGATCGCAAACTACACATCGACCGCATCCTCGCCTTTATAGACGGTGGACTCTCTGTACATTGTTTTTCTTGACGATTTCTGCAGGCCTTCAACTAGTGTCTCCTAAAATTGGGAGGTTAAAAACAAGCAACACATTAGAACCGTTACAAAGTAGCAGCTCATCCGTAGCTAATGGTGAAGATGAAGATGGTGATGATCATTTAGCAACATCCAAGTAACCGTCCATGGGATGCATGACAACGTTAGTTTCTAATGATGATAATGAGGTGAATGGTTTGGTGCAGATGCATAGTGGATAGGCATGCAAATCGAACAAATCATAACAAACCTCAAACAAAGCGGTAATTTTCTTGCCAGCAACAATCCGTTTAACGGACGTTGTGTCTTTCAGCACCTCGGAGTTACTGCCGCCGGATTCTACGGCATTGACTCCCGCAGTCGGGAGGCTTTGGGGTTCAGCCAGCGCAGGGTCGCTAGTGTGCTGCGTGCTGCTCGGGCTGAGACTATGACTACTGCTACTGTTACTACTGCTACTACTAATATTGCTACTGTTTCTTTGACTGCTGGTGCGCCCCAACAAGGTCGAGGGTGACGTCCGTAGCAACGCCGAGGCCGAGTACGACGAGGTAGAGCTTCGCATCAACGAGTTCCGTTCAAGTTCGACTACGCGTGCCGTTGCACGTGCAACATATCATGCCGTGGTATTCCGAGGGCGAGCCGGTACATTTATTATCCAAATCGAACATAACACGACGTGCACAAGACCGGAATAAAGGAAGAAGGGATAGGACCGCAGTAATGGCGGCAAAACGAATATGAGAGGGTCGTGTCGAAACGGCACCAAGAACGGAAATAAAATAAATTAAAATAATAAAATAAACAATCACAGTCTAACATGCTTTAAACGTATCAAACACACAAACAGGTAGCATGAGAGCCATTAAAGAAATGTAAAAAAGGATATACCTCCAAGCTTATTCAATCCGGCTGCCATGTCCCGTACCGATTTCTTCTCAATGACCGCTCCTGGAATGAATGTAAAAAGGAAACGTTTTATTAAAAATATACAAACTGGCATTTCAGCATGGCAATGAACATACCCGGTGTTATTCCAAGTATGCTTCCTCCCCCACCACTGCCGGCGGAAGCGCTTATAGCACCAGGCGTAATACCGACGATCGATCCACCGGGCGTTTGCCCCGATATGAGCACCAAATCGCCGTCAGTGTCGATGCTATCGACGGACGATTCGTTGAATTCGGCCTTCGACTCGTGTCCCAGAACAGACCAGGGCCGTGGTTTGGGCGAAATGATGGGCGTTTTCTGGCCCGTCCCATTGCCAATGCGCGGCCCAAGGGACGACTCCACGTTGTGGCTTCGTACCGACTCGTTGCTGGGAGATTTGCTGCTGCTGCTGCCGGTACCGGACACCATCATCGTGCCATTGTTCTCTAGCGGTCGTGCTTCACCGCTCCGTGGCGTTTCTACTACCTCGGTGGCCGCCTTAACCAGCGGTGACTTGCGGTTTACCGAGGGTGATACCTTCTCCAGGTTGTCCGAAGAGCGCGACCGGGAGGTCCAGTTAACACCCTTTAAAAGCGGCGACGAACGGTCCAGCTTAAGTGGCTTGCGTTCCTCGAGGATCGGGGTAGTCTCTCCGGAGGTCACGTTGGAGAAGCGGCCACCATCGTCCCGGCTGAGCGTGGGACTGTCGACGAAGCTTAGAGAGCTGTACTCCTCCGACGTGGGGGACACAAGTGGTGTCAGGGTGGAGGGTGTGGCCGATCCTGGTCTGAAGAACGATTCGATACCCTCGTTAACGACCGTACCGGCGGCAGCAACGTTGTCCGCTATGACCGGTTTCTTGGGAGCGCGTGTTTTCGCTCGTTTCGGGCGGCCTTCATAAAGAATATTGATATGAACCAGTTGCTTTGATTGCATTTAACTCTTTCGCTTAACCTCCTAAACAGTCTGTTAAACTTACCCTTAACCAAGTGCTGCAGCGTAAGAGACTGGCTCGGAAGCTCCGTGATCGAATCGCAACACTCGTCCTCCTTCGGATTGGGTGATTCACGCTTCTTCGCACTGCTGTTGCTACTGCTGCGGGATACGCTGCTTGCGATCGAGGCTTCGGTCACATCCGGAATGTTGGCGAGGCTTAGGTTTTCCACACCCAACCCTACCACCGACTGTGGCCGCACTTTGCGCGCTATCGAACGGCGCTTGTGCTGCAGTTGTGGCGTTGCCTGAGAAGAGAAACATTGGAGGTGTTTTAATACGTCCCTTCACATTACTGTGAGCTGAGTGAAAGCTTAAAATAAAATAAAATCAATGGGCACTACAAGGAAAACACCCGGTGCTGGGTCAATCCACTGGAACAGGGTAAACATAAAATGAATGCAGGAGAAATACACAAAACGCTACGGGAAAGCCAATTTGCCGTTCATCGCAAAGATCGTCACCGGACGCATGCAACAAAAAGGTAGAGTGTGTGTTGTCACTAATCTGTAATACTCACTAGGTTTAGATATTCCAATTTCTGTCGAATGTGTGCGTTGGTGGTTGTGGTGGTTGTGGTACAAGATGGGATGGAAACAATCGATGAAACCAATGCGTAATATGAATGGGATCAATGGTAGAACAATGGTGAAACAATGAGATAGGTTTTTTTTGTTGTGTTTAGAGGACTCTCTACTACTACTACTGTACACTTACCGTTGGTGAATCCAGCCCCAGTTTCGGAAGGTCTAAACCCCGAAGCTCAAAGCTTGCAATCGGCTCAGTGCTCTGTTGGAACAGAATGGAAGGCAAGATTGTAAAGATATTCCATGTGAAGTGTAAGTTTTCACAATAACAATTGAATTAACTACCTGACTAGAATTATTTTTAGTACCGTCCAGGGACAACAAATCGTCACTGTAGCCCAGTGGTCCCTCTGCAATGCCCAAACCTTTGCGGTAGCGAGTCAGTGCCTCCAGTACCTCATCCGTAGCTCGATCCGAGATTAAACTGGCCAAAGATTGTTCCACTTCGCTGTAAGGAAACAAAGGGAGTTTTTTAATAAAAAATCAAATACCAAAAATTATAATTAACGAGTAGCAAATATTGTGCACAATAAAAATTAAATCTATTGTTACAGCGTGACAGTTTATACGATTTATAGTTTAGGCCAATCTCACCTGATACGATTCATTACTTCCCCGCCGGCACTGTTCACGAGACAGCTTTGAAGAAACTCCTCCGAAATTGTTAAGCGCTCTTCGCAGCCTTTGCGCAACTCGGACAGCACCACTTGCGAGCCGAGCGTTTTCGGACACTGTTCGATGCCAGTCCGTAGCATCGTTTCCATAGTTTCCTGCGAATTAAAAAGCTTTCCATTAGTGACCTGTCCGGAAACCGAAATTGGGAACGGATTTGTTTTAAGGCCATACCTGCAGATAGCTTCTGATCGATTGGTGAAGTTCGGTTTTCATCTTTCCGAGGCGCACCTCGATCGGATGCGGATCGCAGCGTACCGACTCTTGCAGCTTCGGTAGCAGTTGCTTGCAGTTCTCCGCGTCCTCCAACAACCGTGACAAACTACCGTCGAGCGAGCTCTGGCGTGAGGACATCGTTTCCTGCGTTTCGGCAACCAGCTTGTCGAGTACTTGATGGGTGGAGGACAGCAGGAAACCATGCTGGAGCCTATTAATGGTGCAAGAAAAGAGCGAAATCGCCATTTAAAAAGAAACAAACGAGCACCAATTGCGGAAAACTTACCGAAAACCTTGTCCATGCGTACGCTTAAACCCATTACCGTTTCGGAACAGCAGTTCCTGCATCTTCTTCATCAGTCCATCGGTACGCTCCGGGTGTTGCTTCAAACAGGGTGCAATATCGTGCAACGGGAACGGCATGTTACGCACGGAGAAGTTGTTCTCGAGTGCGTACACAATGTCCGCGTACCCCTGCAGCGTAACGTTGTTCCGATCGAGGGCGATCGTTTTGAGCTTATTGTTGATTTGCAACGCTTTGGCAAGCAACCGCGCTCCGATATCGCCCATCAGATTGCCCGTAATGTCTAGCATCTGCAGGTGCTGGTTGCTGCCGAGTGCATTAATGAAGTTATGCAGATCCGTCTTGAGCCGGTTTTCCGCCAGCACTAATTCCTGCAGCTGGAAGTCATCCTTCTGGATCAGATTCACCAGCGAATCCATCACCGTGCCAATGTGCTTCAGCTTCATGCCCGTAAAACATTTGCTCATGTACAGCGAGCGTATCGAGGGATTTTTCCCGATCGCCGTCAACACGTGGGCCAACTCGTAGTCCATGTTGTTATCGCTGATGTCCAGGCTAGCTAACACCCGCACTCCGTGGATGCACGACTCGAGCACGTGCGCACCCTGCGAGCCGAGGGAGTTTCCGCTTAAGTCCAGATAGAGACCCGCCGTCGACTCGTTGCACGCCAGCCCGAGCAGAAGATGCTTGAGCGCTTCCAGAGGCAACTTGCAGCTGGCAATATTAAGATGCTTAAGGCTGAGGCTGCTGGTGAAGAACTGCTTAAACGAGGGTGGGATTTCTTTACCCTTCTTTGTGCCGAAATTATTGTGCGACACGTTCAAATGAAGCAGATGAGTCGCGCAGCCACGCAAAAGCGCTCCAAAAACCTAGAAATAAACCACAAAAGCATGAATCATCGGCGGCCAACCGAAAGGAGTGCCATTTAAAACATACACTTTCCAGTGTGGTATCCGTCCGGGAGATGTCCAAGTGTTCGATTACGTTAGGTTGTGCCAGAAAATTGTAAAGATTCTACAAATACAACCGAAAAATGGAAACAACCGATATTAGCAATGCAATCATCATTGTCCACTACACGGTATTATAGCATTACATTGACGTCGTCCTTCAGAATGTTTCCGCTCAGATCGAGATACGTGAGGGAGCTGGAAATGTTTTGATTCAGCGACAGCGAATGGGCCAACTGATTGACGCCCTTAGCACTGAGGCCGCAGTGTGCGAGAGCCAGCTTGGAGAAGCCTTTGGACATTTTTGCTATTGGACCAGCCAAATGAGTAGCACCTAGAGGGAATGAAGGGAAAACATTTTTCATATGATTAATGTGGTTGTTGACATTCATTCGTGTACTATACAAACCTTTGTCCTCGATCAAATTATGGCTCAAATCAATGGATCGCAAAGCAGGCGCGGAATTAGATATCACAGCAACAGCTAGCTTATGTATAAAGTCAGACCTACGAATGAGAAAAACTTTCAATGAAATTGATCACATTTGCTAGCATTTGCTATGCCTACTTTAATCCCAGCGCTTCCAGATGCAGTTCCTCGAGCCACAGCGATCGCCGGAGCACTTGTAGCACTCGTTCGAGCGTTTCCGTCGACAGCCGCGTGTGGGTCGCCTTCAGCCCCCGGAAGAAGGTATTATACTCGAGTGCGGCCACAATCGCCATCAGATCCTTCTGCTCCAGATGGTCGAAGTCGCGCAAATTGAGCACCCGAGCATCGTGGGACAGGTAGATCGTATCGATGTCCCAGGCGACCTCCTCGCGGTACTGCACCGCATGCTGATCGCACATGCAGGCGTACTGCATGCTGAAGCCACCGCAAGGGCCCACATTGCGCGGGTCTGATGGGCGCAGCTCGTCGGAGAATATCGACGTGCGTTCGATGGGATTAACATCGATCTGAAATGGAAGGGAGAAAAAAAGAAACGTTAGCATTGATATTCGTAGGATCATGCAAGGAGCATTCTAGTTACTGACCTTTCGAATTATGTACCGCAGTGGGACGGTTGGAAAGATCTGCTTGATTGCAGAAGATAAATCCGTCAGAATAACATCGGCATTCTGTACAGAAATAACGAATGAAGGGGGGCAAATGATTAATCGACAACTTAACGGAACATTCAGCGTGATGGTACTTACCGATGTAAAACTTCCCGCATCGCCAATCGTCGAGAAAGAGTAGCTTTTATCATTGGTGGTTATTGTAAAATGGGTTGGCTTCCGACTTTCGATCGATTGTATATCTAGATAGTGAAAATGGCAGTCTATCTGTAAATGGAAACGAAAGCGAAGCGAAAAAAGAACCGTCCACAAACACGACCCGGTTAGATGCTATTTGGCCCTTATCGATACCCGTATCGCGTTGCGACACGATAGCACGAAGTAGTAAATCTAAGACCTACCCTTGTCGGTACTTTGGCTGTAAGCAGATACACTCGCACCGGCGTGAAAACCTGCAAGAGAGATACGTTTAATCCATACGGGTTTTTTTATAACCATTTATCTTTGCGTAATTCTTTGCAGAACTATCACAAACACGAACGGAACAGAAGTACGTTCATTTGAATGAAATACTCACCAAAACTCGATTCTCAGTTTTATCGCTCTTAACTTCTAATTTGACCATATACTTCACCAGAATTTTGGTGTGTCGTCCAAGAAGTGTTTTCACACTCTCTGTAATTAAACAAACACCATAACAATGTGAGTTTAAATTGGATTAATTAACTTCGGTTGAACTATTGTGATTGCAATGCCCAGAGGACAAACATTAAATTCCACCCACTGTACAGGCCCGCATGAACTTTCTTGCATTCTTCACCTGTTATATTCTTATTCGCACTCAAATGAATCAACTCAAGCACTTTGGCCAAATATTTGCCAGCACTTTCAACGACATCGACCTCATCGCGACGCTTCGTAGGAGGCATGTTTTCACCCGTGTGTTCCCAGCAAGACTATTTCATTCAAGTATCCCATTTTCTGGTGGTGTACATGGAGAGCCCATATCTTCGTGGGGGAAGTCGCCCTTATCAGAGCTTCGATGCGATGATATCTTGCACACGCAAGAGGGTGTTGGTGGTAGGCTCTTCGGTAGATAATCATAATGCAAGCACGGTCACTTCCAGCACAACATAAAGTTACTCCAATGTTGCGAGACGCACGATGACGCCACAGCATAAAGTATGACTCAGTGTGATGAGTTCGGTTCGTGGCCGAGCAGTGCCTTTGTGTGCAATTGTAGGATTTTTTTGTTGGTCAGCTCAATTGCGGAAGAGGAGGAAAGATAAGGATACGAAAGGGGAGCCCCACGAACGGGTTGGTATCATGTTATCAGTACTCCCTTCCCGGACTACACGTCCAGATGTCTCCCGAAGTGACCTCTATTTTGGAAATTGCCTGCCCAGCTCTCGCGCAGCGGGTGGTGTAAACATTTTTCTGCAAAACCATTATTTACCGTTTAGATCTTTTGTTAGCTGCGAACGGGTCGACATTCTGGTGCCGCATGGAACAAACTTGACGAGCCAGCAACTGTTTTCCGCACCACACTAGCAGCACCTACATAATTATGGATTGATTTCAGTTTCGGTGCTTCCCGACGGAAAACGACTGGGTGTAGTGATTACAATTTTTTGTCTTTGACAACCATCTTTGATAATCGCGAAATTTGCCTATTGACATCGAATGCGAAGGATGAGCCTGCATCGATGTTTACATCATCCGATTCATAACTTAAGCAGCAGCAAAACGATCCAAAACAGAATATTATTTATATTTGATACGACGTAAAGCTTGATAAGCTGTACGCATTCTTCTTAACAGTAAATATGGCAAAAAGTATAAATTATTTCTCAGAGAAACGTTATCAGAATATTTGTTTACATAGGAAAAACATGTTGTGCGTGAATAATCCCCTTTTCGTGATATTCATCGTAGCCCTCGTTTCTGTCAAACTTTGATTGTTGATGAAATAATCAAGTAAAGTGCCGAGATCATTCGAATTTCATTGATCACAGGCGATAGCAACCCGTCTGCAGATAAAAGGAATAGCTCCAACGTAGTGCTTTGAATATGTTTCTTCGAGCTTTTGGTAATTTTCGACGATCACCAATCAGTTTGTTGGGTAAGTAGCCGCGGATCGTGGGAATGAAAAATTGTTTCATAAGCGCCTGTCAGTCGAGCCGTTTACAAGTGTACCACACATCCAGGCGGAGTTTAGCGAAATCATTTATTTGTTTAGATGTAAGATTACGTGCAGTGAAATTGCGAACAATCGCATCCATAGTGTTCCGAAAATACGGCAAAGAAATTATACAACATCTATCAACGAAGAACGCAATTTGACGGCGTCAAGAAGTTTGCGGTGTGTGTTTCATATTGTTGAGCAATCGTCGACGACGCACCTATCCATCACAACAACAGACACTGACCATCCATCCATCGGCACCCGTTTTTTCCGTTTGTAACAAAATGGATGTCCTCGAAGCTGTAATTGGGAAACTGGAGCAGGGCGAATACAAATCGGCCCTCGATGTCATAGCCGACTCGGCCAACGATACAATGATAAAGGTACAAACCATGGATCTGATATCCCTGATTGCCGGTAATCTCTCGGATGACAATGCAGAAAACAAACCAGACCTTTACACCACCTCGGAAACACTTTTGCATCGACTGGCCCTAAAATGCACCCCACAAGAAGTGTTGTTCGAACTGATCGAAAAGCTTGGTAATGCACCTAGCGATGAAGTTTTCACGTCCTTGCTGAAAGTGGCACAGGTGGCCATCCTGCGACTGCCCGCGAAGAACGCACGTTGTATCGAGTGGGTGTTTAATACAATCATGGAATACCTCGAGAAGATACCGTTGCCTGAGAACGTGAACAAGGACATGGACGAAGAGGAAGAAGTCTTATTGGAAAATGATGAAACTGTCCGCAGGTGGCTGCAGTTGTATCTGACGATGCACCTTTTTCTGGAACCAATTACGAAGCATCTTGATCGGCCATCGGGAAGCATTTTCTTCGAAACTATTCTTAACCAGAAGAATGCATTAATTTGTTTCGTACTGCAGTTGATGGGAAAGTTGTTTCCACTGCTGCATCTGCAGCGAACCGAGCAACCGAGAAGAATGCCCCGAGAGCGTCCTCTTCCAGGTATAACATGTTTGGCGCTAGGATTAGCTTAGGAACTAAATGTCTAATACCTCTGCTCCGATCATTTTAGCCGCCAAAAGTTACTCGATCCAAGTGGCCGAAGATATGGCTAGCCTTATTTTAACGCTTGTCAAAGATCCACTATTCTTGTTGCCCTACGGAGAGAGAAGAACAATGTATGGCCGAAAACGTACCAATACCGCCGTACGGTTGCGCGATGAAGCAGGAGACGATGAAGAACAAACTGCTGGAAACGATTGCTTTTTAAACCATGAAAAGTACAAGGTGGAAGGACTAGCGGTGCTGTATTATCTTCTGCTGGGAGAAAATTTACTACCTGCGAGCGTACCCCAAGTGTATGAAGCACGCTACATTTTCGAAATGGGACTCTACTACGTGGTGCAACTCGTCAGCTCCGAACGGACGTTGGTTTACTTCAAAGGAATCCGATTGGCCCAAGCTTTAGTTAGATTGCTGCGCGGTATTGAGCTAACGGCGAAAGATCTGGACGCACAGATTCACAGTACGTTTTGTAAACGGTTCATTCGTGCCCTCGAGCGTACGGGGAGTGTTCGTAATCGAGAGGTTGGACTAGCCGTGCTTACACAGTATATCCATTCGTTTGACGATGAAGGTCGCTACACGGTAATCGCTTTCATGTTGAAGAAATTCGAGGACGATTCGGTGCGATCGTTTGCTATCAGTTGCTACAAAAATCTTGTCTGCGACGCGATTCGGCAAAACAAATCCGACACTCCGCTTCCAAGATGGTACAGCGGGGAAGTGTTACGTGATATGTTAACGAAACACATCTGTGTACTAAAGCACGGTGTAAAGACGGACCTCCTGGATAACTCCTACAGTATCACCAGCGCCATCTCTGCCCTATGGGTGCTGCTGAAGACGGATCAAGCGAATCACAGCCACGTCTGGGACTACTTCGACGTGCTAGAAAATCATTTCCTACTCGAGCTTCGAACGGCACTCGACCTTAGTAGGGCCCACTATCAGAGTGAACTCAAAGCGACTGTGGACGGGAACCACCAGCAGTTGGGTTTGGAACCGGCGACGGAGCTCACTATTAGCACACTGAACGGCGGGGAACAACCGCCAGTACTAACCAGAGAGAAGAAGGTTGATATTTGTAAACAGATGCTGTTGCGATTGGATATGCTAGATTTCAACTTGGCTCGGCTCAACCGTGAAATCGGTCAAATCAAGGAAAAACAGTGTAATCGTTAATAAGAAATGTAGTCTTCCTGTAACGATAAGTACGAAATAAAGCGATCAGTGCGGATTCAAATTAACGTGAATTCATAGTTATTTTATTATTAACATGCATACTACTTGTACAAATCTTATCTGCTGTTTTTTTTCAATTGCAGGCTGTAACGTGAACCTTACCTCGAGGACAATCTGCAACACTAGAATACCAGCAAATGCAGAACATGCAACGACACCGAAAAGGTATTTCAGCTGTACCGGAGCCCCTTTGAGGGCAAACGAAACATTCGACGACTTTCGTGCTCGCGAAGAACGCAAAGAGCAGGAGTATGCACAACAGCAGCAACAACAGGCCAGCGCAACATCCAGCACCGGTTCCACCACCACACATTCGGACTCTTTTTCGTCCACCGGTGGCGACCAGCAGGAACCTATCGATCCGGACGTGGAACGAACGAAGGCAATGATTTTGGATGCCGCCCTGGCATACGTACAATCACACGGATGGTCCAAACAAGCGATCGCTGCCGGTGCCGAAGCGGTAAACTATCCTAGCGTAGCGCACGGGCTGTTCCCACGCGGCGGTATCGAGCTAGTACATCACTTTTACCAGCAGTGCAACCTGAAGCTAGTCGAACACCTTAAACAGCAGACGGCAGACGTAGACAAAGTGCCAAATCCGTCCGAGTTTGCTCGCAAAGCGATCGAGTTTCGTCTACGGCTACTCGAACCATACCTGAAGTATTGGCCGCAAGCGCTCGGCCTGATGACGCTACCACCGAACGCACCACACTCGTTGGCTAACATGCTGACCATGGTCGACGATATCTGTTACTATGCTGGCGATCGATCGGTTGATGTAAGGCAATCAATTTCTTTCCATCTAAATGAAACGAATAGTTCAAATACTCAAACACATATTCTTCCAATCAGTTCAACTGGTACACACGCCGGATCGGTCTAGCTTGCATCTTCAAAACCACAGAACTATACATGCTCCAGGATAACTCGACAGGATTCGAAAAGACCTGGCAATTCCTTGAACGGCGCATGGAAGAGGCTAGCTTAGTGCACGAGTTCCTAGTCAAGTCGGAGGGTGCAACACATCAGTTACAAAATGCGGTCGGCTCAGCCTTTACCACGGTAGCGTATTTTTCAGGAACAAACACACTCTTATGTTGTGTCTTATGTTACATTAAAAAAGTATTTTATTATCTATAAATTAACGATTAGACAATTACACTTTAAAACGGGTTTCGCGTGAAGGATGGACAAATACGGTACGGACGAATACGGTACGGACGAGGCAGCTCCCGGGAGACGATACGCGTCCTCTCGCTAGGACGGTCGGGAAGCGAAGCGGCCATCCTGTTGTTCACCTCGTCCGCTATCGGATACCGATAGCGGCGAGTGGAAGGATGGCTGCGTACGTTGCAGCTTCCAGTGGATGATGAAGCTGCGTCTCCACAACATCTCCCCCTTTTATTTCCGATAATCGTTAAGCCAACGAGGAAGTCTTCTTTGCCTAGAAGACTTTCGTGGCACCGTTAGCGGCTGAGTCGAAACACTCGGAGCTGCTTCCGTAGGTCCGCATGACGGCTGACGTAGTGGCGCTTGCGAGACAGCTGTGGATGGTGCAGGCGGCGGAATCGGATCCGCCGGGTCAGGAGCCGCCGGGCCAATGAAGGAACTGCTCGGTATCTGTTCCGTAGGCGCTCCCCAGTCGCCCATCACTATGTCGTAGGGCAGATGAGGGGACGTTGTTTGCTGACCCAAGTGCGACGGGCTACGAAGGTTTCGCTTTCGTAGCTGATTTACGTGCCGCCTAATGGTACGCCCATTTTCCGTTGCTACCTCGTACAGCACACGTCCACATCTTCGAATAATGGTCCCCGGAATCCATGTTGAGTTTCCTGAGAAGTATTTTGCCAGAACCTTATCACCTTCGTGGAAACTTCTACGACTCTCGCTCTGCTGTGACTGATGAGCCGTCGGCGGCCGCAGTAAATCGAGCGCAACCCTCGGCTGTCGACCGAACATAACTTCGGCGGGCGCCTTCCTTTGGTCCAGGAGCGGGTGAGGAGTTGTTCTGTAGGTCTGTAGAAAATTGTCCAGCGCCTCGTCTGATGAGGATCCATCCATTTGACCCTTCTTCAAAGCCCCTTTGAAGGTGTCGACGAATCGCTCAGCCTGACCATTCGACTGAGGATGGAAAGGTGGCGATGTGACATGCTGGATGCCGTTTCGGCTGCAGAATTCCTGAAACGATTCACTGGTGAATTGCGGTCCGTTATCACTCACCAACGTTGATGGCATCCCAAAACGAGCGAAAAGACTTCGCAGTATTGCTATCGTTGTTGAAGACGTCGTGTTCGAGGTTTTGATGATCTCCGGCCATTTGGACAGCGCGTCCACTACCACCAGATACCAAAAACCTTCTATTGGACCGGCATAGTCCACGTGCACTCTGGACCAGGGACCTGATGGTTGTGGCCATGGAATGGGGTCCACCCGTGGAGGAGCCTTGGATGCCGCTGCGCATGGCTCACAGGATGCAACGTAATCCACGATGTCGTCGTCTATAGATGGCCAGTAAAGGAAGCTCCGTGCGATCGCCTTCATGCGTTGAATGCCGGGATGCCCATGATGAAGTTGCTCCAAGCATCGCGTGCGCAGGGTTTCAGGGATGACCAATCTCTCCCCGAACAAAAGGCAACCTTCCACCGTTGATAATGCGTCCTTCCTGTCACTGTATCGCCTTATTTCTGCACCAAACGATACTTTTGCAGGCCATCCATCTCGAACGTACGAGTAAACTTGTTGTAGTACTGGATCACTTTTGGTGCTACGCTCAACATCACTGAAAGCAAGTGGAAATGAGCTGACGGGATTTACGGCTACAGACTTTGAATCGTTTTGTAAGTCGATGCTTGCTATAATATTTTCTGCTTCTGGCTTTGCGTGATCCTCCGGTCGTTTTTGCCGGAAAACAGGTAGACTGTTTTCTTTAATCTGCCGCGCAATGCGTGCATTAGTGCACTTTCCTGGCCCGCGAAATACCTCCGGAAACTTGGGCTCTACATTCGCAACGATTTGCGGAATCGTGGCTAGCTGCCCACAAAACGCATCTAAAGGCATCGAACCTAATTCGAATGCGTCTATCAAATCGGCTCCGAAAAGTTCCAGTTCAGCTTCTGAAACGCGAATTGTAGCCTTTTTTGTATTTTCACCGATTCTAACCGTTGCTTCGAATTCGCCTGTTAGTTTTAGGTTCGACCCGGATGCTGTTTTTGCCTTTACGCCGGCGTTTGTTAGAGGCGGGCTGCCAACGCGTTCCCAGAGGCTATGGCCAATTAATGTTATATCTGAACCCGTGTCCAGCTGGAGCTTTAGGTTGGTTCCGTTTATAATAACATTAATGTACTTACGGCATGAGGCCACGGTACATACGCTGACCGTTACGGCTCTCGTCACTGGCCGGCTTTCTCGATATCTTGTTCGCCGGGTGCCGCTGCTTTTGTGGGAACAGAAACCTTCCCGATGCCCGATCTTTCCGCATGATCTGCATTTTTGTGTCTTGTACGGGCAGTCTCTGGTCCAATGTAGTTCGCCGCATAACCAACATGGCCTGCTTGGAGTACTTTGCAGTGAAGAACGGTGATGCTGAAAGCTTTTCGATTTTGTAGTATCATTTGCTTCGTGCAACATTTGTACTTGCCGTTCGTGTCCCTGAATGAGGGCACTGTCTCCTTTTAGGTTGGTTATGCGTCGGCACTCTGCGGTGAGCTGGTCCAAGGTTACTTCAGGGTGATCCTCTATGCGCGCTAGTAACCTTGTCCGGATCTCAGCGTCTTTCTCGTCCTTAAGTCCGCACACGAGGATGAGGCATTTGAACTGCTCTTCGCTCATTGCCGGTAACTCGAAATCAACACACGCTCTGTTGACCCGGCAAGCGTAAGCCACTAGGTCCTCTGTTCGCCTTTTTTCCGTCTGGAGGCACCTATATCGCTTGCTGAGGGTCGATTCCGCCTTCCCGAACAGGGCTTTCTGCTTTGTCGTCGTCTGCTCGAAGGTGAGTTCCCGTGGGGCAAGTGGCAGAATAAAACTCACGTAACGAGCATGCTCGGCGGTGCCCAGCTTGCGCACCAGTAACCGCACTTTTGCCGAATCGTCCAACCTGGACGCATCAAGACTGAAGAGATCGTCGTAGCGGGAAAACCACGCTTCGAACGTGATGCCATTTTCGACGTCGAAACGGAACTCGCTGATGTTTCCCGCCAGGGAATCTACGATTAACTCTGGGTTACTCACGGGCTGCTGCTGGGGCGGTGTGTGTTGTTTTAGGGCTTGCATCATAAACTGCTGCTGCTGCTGCATTTGCTGAGACATCGTTTGCAGCATCTGGTAGAGGAATGCGTTTTCCGGGCTCGTGAAAGATGGTGCTGGGACTCCATTTTGCGCGCTTGGAGTCGTCGATGGCGCCGGGTTGAAATTTAACGATGGCGCCGGTGCTTCGCTTCGGGGCGCTTGCCAGGGCGCCTGCGGGTTACTCGAGGTCATCGGATGTTGCAATCCTCCTACGCCGGATTGTCCGAAGGATGACCTCCGCTGCTCCTCGTCGGGCAAAGCGCTCGTTTCCATGCCGCTCAATCTGCGTCGTTTTGCACTCGGTGGCGGAATTTTTGTAGATAGGTTTCCACCACTTTTCACACGCACGACACGCGATATAACTTAAAACTTTATCCTCGTCGCCACTGTTGTGTCTTATGTTACATTAAAAAAGTATTTTATTATCTATAAATTAACGATTAGACAATTACACTTTAAAACGGGTTTCGCGTGAAGGATGGACAAATACGGTACGGACGAATACGGTACGGACGAGGCAGCTCCCGGGAGACGATACGCGTCCTCTCGCTAGGACGGTCGGGAAGCGAAGCGGCCATCCTGTTGTTCACCTCGTCCGCTATCGGATACCGATAGCGGCGAGTGGAAGGATGGCTGCGTACGTTGCAGCTTCCAGTGGATGATGAAGCTGCGTCTCCACAACATCTTACAACAGTATTTTAATGCAATATATATTATTTTTTTGTCATATACAGGCTCGCAACATCTTAGGATTGAATTTTGACCGCCGATGATTCGACCGCTTCCCGTTCCGATGTTTATGGTCCTGCCAGTGGAACTCGAAACCAAATTATGTGTACTCAGGAACCCGTAAATAGAGAATAAATCTGCATCAAAGTAGCTTAGAAATGTGGAACATTCGAGCCATGCGAGTATCATGAAATGAGAACTTCCCGAATAGCAATCTTTATGTATTCGCAAAGAATTGAAAATCGAGGTAATGTTTGCTCACTTTTATATTTTTTTCTCTTTATTATGTAGTCGATCAATTCGGTCTGCTTATCTTTGGTGATACAATTGTGACAAAGAAAGTAATGTTATGTACACATCATTCGTTACTATCTGTGGAAGGAAACATAATGGTGTAGCGAATTTTACCGCCGGCTAACATTGCTCCGCATCAATTTACTGGCTAGTTGTCGGAGCGAAAGGTAAGAGCTTAGAAGAGAGTTGTGCGTATCCGCCTTTGTGAATCGTGCCGTGATTCATGCTACTCTTATCAGTCCGACTCTAGCTTTACATGAAGTGAGTTAAAATGTAAAAACCTACTGAGATTTCACTGGTACAGTTTACAGCCGGGCGTAACGCGACCAGTTGATTCACCTTTCCTTCCAAATGACCTTCCTCCTCTACAGGTCGTAGAAGTTTTCCTCCACGTACGTTTTTAGCTTTTCCGGCAGCGGCAGTTGGGCAATATCTTTAGGATCAATTTTTTGTCGTATAATAAACCGACATAAATGCTGTAGTGTGGAAACTTCGTAGAATCGATTGATCGGCTTGGTAAGCCGTACAGGAAATGGGGGCATAAATTTCGAGTCCTGCCTAACGTAGCCTATCACACCGTACTCAGATTTCTTTATCGTGTCCTCCACCAGGTCGACCAGTGTTTTGTAGTTGGTTGTTGTCGGTAGCCCCGAGAATGACCTAACAAGAGTGAAAGAGAAAAAGCAAGTTCGTTTATGAAACTCTAACCTGTTCAACCGATTCATTTAATAAACGAACCAACAGTAACTCACCAGTAGTTATTTTCAAAATCAATTCGGCAATGCAGCGTTATGCCGGAACTACGGAAGCTGACAGTAAACTGGTGCTTTTCGGTTTGCGAATCCCGCACCAGAAACGTGCCAGTTTCCTGCTTCGCCAGCCGCTTCTGTGCGGCGGACTGGGTCAGCTTACCCCAGTACCATCCGTACTGCAGCAAGTCTTCGCGCATCCGGATCATCATGTCGTCCATATTTTGTCGATTGTCGTCAACCGTGTCCGCCTCAGATTCCGCCAGAGGCGCACTCGTATTTGGTATGGTATCTCTATTCAGTATCACAGGTTGGTTGGCATTGGGTGCGGAAAACCGTATCGGGTTCTGCGTGTGCCTTTCGATCACGATCCGGGCGAAGTCGTTTCCTCCAATACACGACCCCGCGTCACGCGCAGTGCCATTGCACTGACCTGAGGCGTTGTTATTGCTGTTCGCATTTGAGCTGCTGGTGCCTAGCGTTCCCGAGGGGTCCTGTTCGAATGCTTTCACTTTGACCGAGGTGAATTTCTTCTGGAATCGCTTCCGAAGAGTGTAAAACACGCTGCTTCCCTGGTGCTGCTGGCCGCTGTGATTGTTTTCATCATTTATAAACAATCCTTCTTCCTTGACAGTTCCACCACCATCATTTTTCCTACCGAGGGATGTTGTGCCTGCGGCGGTCGACACTATCGGGCGCTCCCTTCGGAGCGATAAAAACCAATTGAAACGATAATTCCGCTCTGCTGTCGGTGCGGCGCTCGACAGAGGAAACCGCGTCCGGGGAGCTGTGGCCGATTTGGATACTCGATCTGTGCTGGGCAGTTCGTGGCCACTGCTTTCGCCCGTTCCTGTTGCCCAGCTACCTCTGTTCGTTTTCTCCATTGGAATCGACGGGGATTCCCTTTGGCTTCCCGGACAAAACTCACCGCGTAACAGAAAAGAACGCAGGGCGGAAGCTATTCACATTTAACACATTTGTGTATTGAGCACGACTGTTGAAAATTGCTTAATTTTTCCACTACGCCAGGATCGAGCGTCTACGGATACAGTAAATCTTTTTCTGGTGTATTTTGACGTCTGACGTGCACGAAAAACACAGACAAGAAATTTTTGACGTTTGACCGAAAACCCCTATGTTGACGAACAGCTGCAGTATGGTTCAAATCGACCGTTTCAGTTTCAGTTCGGCAGTGAATCAGAGCGGAGGTTAGCAGTGCAGTTCCTGAAAGGGTTAGCGGAAAAGTAAGGTTACGGCACGACCGCGTGGTCACGCCGAGCTGGAGCTCAGGTCAGAAAAATCCTAGCTGCCGCACATCTCGTTCTGTTTGAGTCAATCAAGCGGACCACGAGTTCTTGTGTCCTGACAACGGAAGGAATTATCCCTCCCGTGGCCGGCGGGTGGACATATGGCTATTATTAGTCGGTCCTAAAGGACGAGCCCCTTCATAGGAGTTCGGACAGAGTCGGTACGCCTCTGATTACGAGTAAGGGAACAAACGTTCGACTTAGCGTAGGAGGATATACCCCGACTCGCATAGCGAAAGAAGAAGAAGAAGAAATCGACCGTTTGATCTTCAGATGAGCACTGTATTAGCACTGAGTATTAGCTCATGAAAATGGCAAATTATTGGCCTGGACAGAAAGCACATAAAGTTCCATTGAATATTTCCATAAGATACCATGGTGTACCTACGATATAAGAGGACATTCCCAAATTATGCTTACAATTCATTTTACAAGCTAGCCAATTTTCTTCAATGCAACTGATGTATGTCTTGTTGTAGTGACTCAGAGTGCAAACCATTGTTCACCATCGAGAATAATTCTTATGCAGATGATTGACTTCCGCTTCTAGAGGTTGCGGTCGAAAGAGATATACCAGCAAATTATAGCTACGTTGTTGGCTTAAGTCAATGGTATCCTAAGCCAAATTATCAAGAAATTTGGGTTTGATTAATGATGAACAATTTTGATTAACAATTTTGAATGATTGACAATTTTGCAACTTCACATCACCATACTCTCCTTCGACGAGATCCAATTGAAACACAAATTGGTTTTTTTAAATAAATATGAAGATTTTCAAGAGACTTTTCTCAGTTGGAAATTACATCTTTCCGCGCCAGGCTCGACGGAAGAAAATCGCTCGTCAATGTGTAAGTGAATGAAGCGCTCATCAATCGATGATCGCTTAATTCCATGAGTGAGCATCAGGCCACAGACTATTTCTTTCTTCGGTCCCTCTGGAGTTATCAGCTTCATTGACCAATACAAATATAGTTTTCCAGCCAGAAGATAAGGCGCCCGATCCATTACCATGCCATTGTGACGGTAAGGGAAAGCATCAAAAGTGGTTCTAGAGTAGATTAAGGACTTCAGTTCAGTGCCGCGCGTCAACAAGTGCACGGTGTTTGCGTCCGAGCACGCTGGAAAGAAAGCAAGGCAGGAACGGCTCCGTTAAGTGTTTCAGTGAAGACGATAGGCCGTCTCTGTGGTCGGTGGTGAACCAGATTGTGCGATCCGCTGTGGACCCTCGGCGCGTACGACGTACTCGCGATCAGATAATTTGTAGTTACCGCCACCATGCCCGAGTTGGTTGCCCTGAACGGGCCGGCAACGGCCGTTCCGGTGGCACACAAACCGCTCCAGAATCGAACCAGTGCCCTGAATACGTTGTTCTTCTACCTCGGTCTCGACGAGCGTGTCCATAAAGACGACAGAAAAACGCAACACCTCCGAATATTGAGTGAGTTGATTAGATCAAGCGTTTGCTTGAATAAATGCAGAAGTAAAAAATACAGTGTGCCGTATTCCCCAAAAATACGAAAGTTGTCTAGCGTGGTTGCTTGGCAACAGAGCGTGCACATGTCCTGTCGCGGTACGCACTTCCTGGCGCTTATCGTGCGCACATGGTACGCTCATCTGCTGATGGCAGGTGAATCGTGATTGGTTTGGTTTATTTATTAATTTTTTGTTTCTTCGTTTTCCTGTCGAGTGCCAGATTTGAATATTGAACTGTAGTGACCTCCGCAGCGGACGTTATCAGTTTGGTTGCGCACTCGAAAAAGGGCGACCGAAGAAAAAAACAAACAGGACCGTTAACGAAAGTGAACCTTCATCGACACATGTACGACGGGTCGGCTGTCGCGCGTACGTGTGCTTCGTGCTCCGTATCTCGATCTTGCGCAGAGACTCATAATAATCCCGCTTACTCGACCAACCCACCGAGCCAGCGCCTCGACCCGTCCGGCTGTGATTTGAAGTGTATTTTCTTTCCCCGGTCTCTTCCGCTTTCATTCGGTGGCGGCGTTTAATTTGCTTCCGCATTAGATTCCATCGCCCATGCGCTACCCGTTGCGGGGTTTTCTCACGCCGGGTTACATTGGGTTCGTCAGCTGTGGTTCTGAGTCCGATAACTGCGTACCAGCAGTCAAAGCGCGTGGAACGATGGCTTCGAGTTGATCGACGGTGTGGCGTTCAACGCGACGTTCTTGTAATCACCTTTCGACATTTGCCATTTCCGAAATTGTGGCATAAATCAGTTTTTGCACCACGGGTCACGGTTTGCCATCGGGACTGACCGGCTTCTTAGCAGCTCACATTCGCAACAGCGTTCTTTCTTTGCCACAGTCACGCCTAATCTATCAGGAAGTAATCGGCCTTAGATTATGGCCGCTTTCCCGCTTTCAACGGGAGCAACGTGCATGTGTTGCGATTGATTTCAATTGGGAAAGAAAATCTATTATACTCGGCAGGATCGACGGGATTTTTGCGCCGATGTACTGTGACGCTGGCTAATCGCACTCAATGACTATCTATCACCAGCGCCACCATTTACCCTGCCCATTGCCGGCCCCTTGCCGACCGACGGTTTACAATCAGTGGTAATGGGCACATCGTCTGCCTTGAGTAGCCCGCTGCAGGGAGGATTACGTTCCACAGGCACAAACACATTAACTCACTCACGATCCGATCTGCGTTTTGCTTATATTTATTTATTACATTTTCTCAACCCGACACACGGGGGCCACATCCCAACAAACAACGGAGCATTATCGCCAATCGCGCCAATCGCGCCGGTGGACGGCAAGGCATGTCAAGGAAATTGAAAACACATTGTTCGGCAACGATCTTTTAATGATCAAGCGCCAGCAGCGTGGTTCGGGGCCTTAAAAAAATAAGAATTTACGTACCGGTTATTCCCGGAGATATTCCAAAATACCGCAGTTTTCGGGAGTGAAACCACACTGGTCGACGGAATATCGCAAGGTCCCACGTGATTCATTGGGAAGAAATGGATTTTTGTGTGTCTAATCCTTGCTACACTACATTAACCATTTAATTTCTTTACTTTAAAGCGTAACGAGCGTAAGCGTAACTACAATTATCACTTAACTACTAAAAAAGTTGAGGAAAAATGAAATATGAAAAATGTATTAAGTTACAAAATATTAAGCTCGTATCATGTGTAAGCTGGGATGATTTTGAAACAAGTTTACAAATATCTGAGAACAAAAATGAAAAACAATTCATTTCATGACCTCTCAAGTATATATTTAAGGAAAAGTGTGAAACACTATTTACTCTCAAACCACCATTTTAAGGATACCTGGTTCACTTTTCCGGGCTTTTTTCATCTGCTGTTTATTTGTAATTAAAAAACATCAACACAATGCTGTTGCTATTTGTTAAGCAAAACATTTCTTTTTTTATTGGGTTAAATTTTTATAACCGAATTCGATTTTCATTCATATTAAAATAAAGCATATTAATTGTATGCTGCTGTTTCTTCAAATCATTTGCCTTTCGATGCCTATTTAAAGATATCTATTTAAAAATTAAAAGTCGTTGTTGGTTTATTTCTGCACCAATTCACAAATAGACTCTTTCATGCTGGAGATTTCGCGGTTGTTTGGGTTTGTTTTATAACTCCACATGCGTGTAGCTCGTGTTTATAGTTGACAAAGAGCCGTAACCACGTTGCTTCCAAATCCTTTCCGCTGTAGCAAAAGGATTTCTTTATGCTGCCGTCATTATCGCTGGTCCGGTACTACCGTGGCCATATCAAGGCCGCGAAAGGTCACCACGCACGTATACAGGCGCGCGCTACTGATAGTAATTCGGTGCCCTCTACTCGGGCGCTCCGTCGAACGATCGATAGCGGCGGGTTAAGCTGTGACGTTAACATGCGGCAACCGGCGATCGTGTTCGCATGTTTCAATTTGTTCCTTCTATTAACTGCGTGTATAAAGTCCAGATTAATCTCAACGATTACGTAGTACGGCTTTGGGGAAACAATCACTGGGGTGTCCTAGAGAGTACATCATAGGGGATGTACATATACAACAGATGAACAGACTGATGAGTTTTCAAAATTAAAAATTATTTTAATTTTCCATGTGGTCTGTAGATCATTAAGGTTTTGAGTGTAGTATGACATTTCTACACCAAATATCACAACTTTTATGATTTTATCATATCTTTTTAAATAACTACACTCGATACAGCACTAATCGATTGGTCAATTATTATTTCTCGTTCCTGTATATTAGTACGAGGAATTGTATTCTACTTGGCTGTTTGTTATCAAATTGTTGAAAACAACAATGTTTTGATCGATAATAAAACACCAAAATGTTTATTCCAACCAATTGTTCACCTACACTGTAAAATTTTTTAAACGTACAATGAACAAGTTTCAATCGTTTTGTTATCTGATGTGGGGTTTTGTTTGCTCAAATTCAATTGATTGTTCTTTTGATCTACTAGCAACTGGTCTTTGGTTTAGAGATTAAATAAATTAGTGATTTAATTAAAAGAAAATAATACATTCTTCCGATGTCTCCTAAATTCATCCAGCGCTTGGAGTGCTGTTCGTAATTTTCATTGGCAGCGCCATCGGTTTCTACATCATGTGGTGGACAAACATGTATAATGAATCCGTACTAGAGGTAATTGGTAATCATTTCTACCAGCTAAATCATTGCGATAAAATGTCTCTCCGCTCTCAGAATTTAATACTTCGTCCAAACGCCACGGCCACGGAATGGTGGGCCAAACCGCCCGTCTATCCACTGCTGAAGGTGCACATCTTCAACTATACCAACACAAAGGAGTTCCTTGCGGGCGTGGACTCGAAGCTGAAGGTGAAAGATCTCGGTCCGTACGTGTACAAGGAAACGGCCGAGAAGCGAAATGTCGTCCACAACACGGACGGAACCATTTCCTATCGGGTAAGAGAAGGCCATATCGGAAACGGGATGATCCTCACGGCGGGACAGCTTGAATAGTTAGTTTGTTGTGTTTCTGGTGTTATACCCGACTCCCTAGGATTACCGCTACATCCAGTACGAGCCCCTAGAGTCTGATGGAAAACCGTTCGACCAGGTCGTCGTTCCGAACGTGGTATTCCTCTCGGCGGTAGCGAAAAAGCGGTCCGAGACGTACTGGTCGAACATGATGTTCAACACTGCTGCAATTGGGTTGGGAGCCGCGCCGTTCATGACGTTGCCGGCCGATTCCTTCATCTGGGGCTACGAGGACAGCCTGCTGGGCCTTGCCAAAACGTTTTTCACCGATGGCATCGACTCAACCACCTTTGGCATGCTGATGTCGGTAAGTACTCTGCAGTAGTGTTATGAAAGTCAGATCGTGGAAGGACATGCTTTGAGTTAAAGACAAGCGCGATTGAAATGTATTCTAGGTACAATATCAAACACCTGGAATTTCATTACAAATAAAACTGATTAAAGAAATGATGAGAGCAATCACTGGTGGCACTATCAACATTGACGTTAGTGTTCAATGCGCAAACAGCTGAGAGAACTATTAACTAACTCGATGAACTATAACATTTAGGTGCATACAATAATTCTTGCTAATCACTGCTTCATTCCTCTTTTTTAAAGTTAACTTTTCATTTGTATAAAAGGTTTAAAAAGTTCAAAATGTGTGTATGCTACAAAAGTGCCTAGAACCAAATGTCATACGAATCAGCCTCAACTTCTATTCAGATCGTGCTTTAAGCTTATGAAATTCAAGAACTCACCAATGTTGAAAAATTAGAAAAATATAAAGGCATCTATCTGAGATAAAATAAAAAAAATATTTGAAACAAATATTCGCTATTCCACCGTTTACAACGTTACGAATTTTGCTCTCAATATAGGATAATGTGGAGGAAAGATAAATATTTATACCTTAACAGATGTGCAAGTTTCTTTCTACGCGATCCAGAACTGACGAAAATCACCGTCCCTTACTAAGGCTTATGAGACTTTCGAAAATTTAAAAGCGTTATGCCTTGCAATTTCTAAATGTTTTTCTTTTCCCCAACAGCGCAACGGAACCAGTGCGGAAAATTTTACCATTTTCTCGGGCGAATCCAGCCTCCAGGATCTGGCCATCATCAAGCAGATGGATGGCAAGTCCCGCTTGGATCTGTGGCATACGGACGAGTGCGACCTGGTCGGTGGTACCGATGGGACCCAGTTCCCACCGCACCTCATGGAGGGCCGGCAGACGCTGCAGGTGTTCATAAAGTCGCTCTGCCGGAAGTTCCCGCTCGTCTACGACAGCGAGGTGACGGCGCTGGACGGCATTCCGGCGTGGCGCTACAAGATCCCGACGACGGTGTTCGCGCATCCCGACAAGCACAAGCCGAACCACTGCTTCTGCCACCTGCAGTCCGGCGCGTGCCCTCCGAGCGGCCTGTTCAACGTCAGCGGTTGCTCGATGGGGGCGCCCATCTTCGCCTCCTTCCCACACTTCTACACCGGCGACCGGCAGCTGATCGACTCGGTCGAGGGCCTCGAGCCGGTGCAGGAGCTGCACGAGTCGTACGCCGACATTCACCCGCGGCTCGCCTTCCCGATCGACGGAGCGTCCCGGTTTCAGATCAACATCCAGGTGCAGAAGGCGTCCGGAATTACAGGTGGGTCACTCGTTCGGGAATGATAGTGACCACGCAAGGGAGGTTGCCAATAACGGTGGTCATTTCTATCCGTTGCAGGGTTGGAGAAGTTCCAGGATGGCCTGTACCTTCCGGTGCTCTGGCTCGAGGTCGTGCCGGGCGTTATCTCCGAGGAGCTGCGGTCCATGATCTACCACAGCACGTACAGCGCGAACGCGATCCAGATGTCGCTGCGTGTTGCCAGCTTGGTCTTCTTCGTGCTTTCGCTCGTGATGCTGCTGGCCCGATTCTACTGCTGTTCGAAGGTGACCAACAGTATGAAGCGCGACGAGCAGGAACGACACTCCGCGCAAGTGCGCTACGAAGAAAAGGCGCAAGAACCCACCCAAGTGGTATGCGAAAACAAACTGGAACAGATCAAGCAGCAGGACAGCAAGCCGGAGCAGAATCAGAATACTCTTTACCCCACCTTAACCACACATTAAACCCGCTGGAATCCATGAATACTCGTCTCGGGTGGACGGTGCGATCCGACCATTCTCTCTTAAGTAGAATATAAGCATCAGGCTCCAATCCTCATAACGTTGGCGTGAAACAATGATCGATCGTCGATAGCGGATTGGTTTAAAGCGCAGCTAAAAGCGGTTATGTGTTTCTACACCCTCTGCCGGTTGCGGAGAGCGAAGGCGAAGGCGTGCATTTAGATGTGCCAGTTGGATAGGAAATAGGATAGAATATACGGTTTACGCAGGTTTTTTTTTTTCGTTTGTATCATATCTTGTAAGTACCACCCGCTATACTCAACCCCCGCATGCGTCGCATGAATGCACCACACGATGTACGCGTTTTTATGCGTCCACCCTTTTCCGTACCCCACCACCGCCGCCCAGTTCTGGCTAATCGCCGATATGCATGTACGAGAAAATTCGCTCTTCGAGAATGTGCACGCGCTCAAGTTGCATCGCACTGCCAGCCCTGTATTCGCCAAGGAGGGGAATGCATTCCGTGTTTTACGTATTATAATAGCACCCGTTTCGTACCCCCCGAGCACCCGCCGAGAACCGTTTCGGTGGCGGCCTGATAGTAGATAATGACAATGGACCAAGCCGCTCAGCCATGCTAGTGACGTACGGATACTACTGCGAAGCAATAAAACTACAAACTCCGTTACGGTTGTGCACGTTTTACCTATCCACCGGAGAATGGTGTGTTTTTTTATTGGATTCGAAAGGGACGATGTCTTCGAATTCGTTTTGGGTAAAAACATCAAATTGGCCTTTCAACATTGTATCCTACAAATTCCGAATAGTCGATTTTTTTAAAAATTTTCCATGACACAAACATGTGGAATGTTTGATCCCAGTCATCCATGATAAATAAAGTGACTACCGTAAGATGAAAGTTCCCATGATTTTCGGTTTTGTTAGGCGTTTTGCCACTTTTCAGAACATTGTAATTCGTAAAACAATTTTATGTAATTCGAAAACCAAAATAAAAAAGAGGTAAAAACTTTTGGTGCAGTACTTTTACGAATAAATAATTACATCAAATAAATATAGTATTCCTTTTTAATGTCGTCAAATATTTAAGTACCAAATGTAAGGCTACAGTAAAGCGTTGCTTTCTTTTGATGCGTAGAATCTGCTATTCACTGTAGGAAACACTAAGCGTTACTTAGATACATAGATGATGACCGAAAGATCGAATCATCCCTGTAACATGCGGCAATTCGTTGGGAACTCGCTCTATTCCCAGGCGCCTTAACGCCGATCGGTTTTCTATGCTAATTAAGCGATACTACTTTCAGGAACAACGTGTATGGTATGATACACGTAACAGTCGTTGTATGGAGTAAAGCAACTAGCACGGGGAAATCAATCCACCATCGTCACTAACCTTTCCAATATAGGCAGCTCTCCAAATCGCGCATCACGTGTTCGGACTCGATTCGGATGTGGGTAGATCCTTGTATTCACTTTCAGTTTTATCATTCCCCGATTATTTCGATTCCAAATTGACAAAACGACCACGAACGTAGGTGTGTGGGATCAACGGTAGAGAACTGTTACGCCTGGTGGTCACTAGGGTAGACACGTTCTTTCGCTAGCATTGAATTGAACTCACTAATCAACGGATTTTAAAACCAATGCTGGTATTTGTGGAATATCTTATTCAAGTTTTTATAAAAATTTTTGAAACATACTAAATATTCACATTTGTACTTAGTTCCACGATTCTTATATCTATTTTTATCTATTATTCTTTGGAACAGGACAGGATTGGAATGATATCCATTGAAGGATGTATTCCACTGAGACATAACATTACAGCATAAAAACATAAATTTTAGGGGGGCAATTTTACTTTTCAACTCAAATCAGCTAATGAAGGTCGTTGGTAGAAAGAAAGGTCAGACACTATTGGCGCAATTAGTTATAACTCGTGCACTTCCGCTTCTAAGCACCCCGTGTCGAAATACGGCGCCATTCTGCGGGTTCCTCGCTCGACTCGCATCGAAGTCTTTCGTTTGTTGTATCGAAAATCAAACAGCTATGGCTGTGGAATACGCACGCACTGACCGTTGAATAAAAAAAACCAAAGCAAAAACAAAAATCAATAGAAGACCAACGTTCCCTTCCCCTCGGGGCCTATGGCCACCTCGCGCGCGTATGCGATCGCGTTCACGCCGCACGATCGTTCATGCACCGTTCACTCCGCGGGCTGGCGGACCGATCCGGCCGTGCACATGTGGCCGCGCGGTTCAGTCGGTTGGTTGAACTCGGCACGTTCGGAAGTCTCCGTCAGGTCCGGTCGCAGCAGTAGTGGAACCAGTTTAGAGCCGTGTGTTGTGCCAGCCTTTCGTGTTCCTTACGGTACGGTTCCCAACGCTCCGTCGTATAGCGGTTTCTTTGGTATTCCGATTCCAAAGCAGCGGCCCTTTGAGCGATTTGCGCTAGACAAGCTCTTCGGACCGAGGTGCATTCGTCCGTTTGTGCGCGTTTGTGTTTGTTTATGCGTGAAGGGGTGATGTGTATAATTTGGGATGTTTCTTTACATTTTTTTTCGCAACACTCCAAAGTCCCGTTACGGAAGTAAAAATATTCGGTCGCTGTCTCCGACTGGGCGGGACTGGGGTTTCGTTTTTTTGTTTTACGGTTTGTTTGGGCAGGATTAACGGTTAACGTAACACACCGCCGGCATTTCGAACGGTCGTCTTTCGATAGTGAAACCAGCCGTGCCGTCCTCCGGCTCCGTCCGTGCACCGATTCTCTACGATCGCGAAACTCACGGTGTGGCAGCAAATGACGAAAGCTGTCGTACCGTTTGCTAACAAAATGCTAAAGAATATCTCGTAGTGATCGACCTCATTTTTCTAGCCCACCGAATGACGTGAACGTTGTCCTATCTTCGCGAGCCCCCTGCCACACACTCCAACCGAGTGCACTCTCCCGTTGTTTGATCTTCTTCTGCTTGTGTTTTTTTTGTAAAGCTTGCTAACCTTTCTGTTTGCTTTTACTTCCGGGCCGCTCCGGTCACCGGTGGAGCTTTCTAAAAGAGTGTTGCCTCTTTAATTTTTTTCTTAACATAGTTTTTCTTCCTCCTTTCTTCCCGCTTCGACCGCCTTGAGCCGGGAGTATTCTTTTAATTTTTCCATTTATTATTTGCAATCGTAGCTTTCGACCACCGTCGTTTCCGTGATCGTGTGCGTGTGTATGTGTATCGTGTGCGTGCGCGTGTGGTTGACCGGGGAGGTGTGTGACGAGGGGTGCAGTTTGGCGTGGAAAATCCGAAACCTGCTTTCCGATTCGCTGTCCAGCGGGCGAAAACACGAAAGACATTCACTTGAATATTTAACACCTACACGCCGTCACACCGTCTTTATTCGACACGTCGCAAACCGCCCCTCGCCTTCGCTCCCTCGACCAGTGTGTGTGCTTGGTGAAGACGTTTTAAAGTTTATTTGTTTTACTTTTTTTCCTTACGGTTTAAAAAGTCGGTTTGACGTAACGTCAGTTCGATAACGAACGCGACCCGTTCAAACATCAGCTCATCTTCTCGCCTCGATCGTTCTGCAGCCCGCGCCCAACAGCGAAGAGACCCCGGTCGACGAAGGATTCACCATGTTTCTCGGAAGGCGAAACTTTAAGCTATGTAAGTGTTTTTGAATATTGGAAGAAAAAACATTACAAATATCGTATGATTCATCTCGATTGAAAACCACACCACGCGAAAGGGGATTACATTTCGTACAACATACGATACGAGTACGGACCAAAAGTGACCACGACAGAGTGCGTGGAAGAAAATTTCTCTTTCCACAAAAATAAATAAATAGCTCATCCTATTTCCACATGCAGGCATCGTTTTGTTGCCGATTTAGTTGTTTTATTTTCTCGTATGGATTTCCTTTCCATGCCGATTCCCCCCAGCCTCAACCACGCTCGCCTGCGAGAAGTCTTGCGGCGAAGACAAAGTGTCGTGCTGCATGCGAATTGTTTGCGTGGTTTTCCAAATTGCCTAGCGGCGCATGGAAAGCCCCGAGTTTGGCATTAGCTTTGAGTCGAGAAATCGATCAGTTTCACTGTCAGTAGGTCACGTGTGCGCGCTCTTGTATATGTGTGTGTGTGCCGTGCCAATCCTTGGCAGACGCATCGGCGTGGCGAAAAGCTCAACTAAATCCAAAAATCCGAAACCGAAAACCCGCTTTTTCTCTGTGCGTGCCATGACGGGTTCGGTTCGAGATTTGGCTCGAGAGACGGCGCGCACTGGGATGTGAAGCGATAATTGTTTGGAGGATTTTCGTTCCGAAGGTCTCCGGCAAAACCTTCGGGCCTACCCTTTCGCGAACTTGCGCCAAACTAGACACACTAACATTGGGACTAATTTGGGCAAGGCAGTTCTGCAGTCGTGGGCCGCATTCCTTGTTCCAAGTGTTGTTAATCACTTTTAAACCTGTAGGACAAACTAATGCATCAAGACCAATGTATTTTCACCTGAACTTATTCTATTTTCTTCTAGCAGTAAACATTTTTGAGAACCGAATCGAAAAATTTGTGATTGAAATTGAAAACATCGAATTAACAGTTTCAATGTCAATGCGTTCCGGGCTTGTTATGCTGTTTATGCCGGTTATGCTTCATGGCCTTTTTGTTAGATTTGATTTGCTCTTCAGTGAATGGTACTGGCGGGTTGGCAGTAAAAGAAGCAAAGTACCGTCTTAACGTCTTCAGCACAAGCACCAAAACTATTAGAGGCTAATGATTATAGAGCAATTATGCTCCTCCAATCCGGGAAATCCGGATTTTCTACATTTTGTACGGTAATTATATGCTTAAAACTCCACTTTGAATTGCATGAAGGTTATAATATTTTAAATTAGCTTTGACAAAAACAGCTTTTACTTGATTTTCCATTCGAGTTACAAAAGCATGTGATGTCTTTTCAATATTTCTGCATGTAATACTTAACACATTGGCAGCCAGAGTACTTTTGAAAGACATTACGATTATGTTTCTAACAGAAATCATTTTACTTCAAAAGTACTTTCACATTTAAGGTTGGCCAATTTGAAGAATTCCACCGATGCTAGCGAGTTTAGAACGGTACTGTGTCCTTTCCCCTTCGAACCTAGCCGAACGTTTCATTTTATTGCCCAATTTTATGACGAAACCGAAGCAATTGTTACGGAGATTGTAGAAACCAAGTTGCATGTGGAACCGACGACCCTCAGATGCCAAGTTTCCCTGGTGCGATTATATTGCGGTTTTCCGTAACCCGCCATTGACACATGTACCAGCTACTAACGCGATAATGTTAAAGACGCACACCGAGGAAGGATTGGTCATTCCGAGCGCATCCGGTACCTCCTCCGTACGGTGGCCAACCTACCTAATGGCCAACCATCCAACCTTCGTCGACTTATCGGGGCGGATGCGTGACTTCGTTACCAAACGGCTCGCACTCGCTCGCGGGTCGAATGTTTTTGTTGTGCGCTCGAACACTAGCACGCCGTTTTGAGGTGGCCGCGCAGTTTACCTCAATGTCAATGGTACAAAATGAAATCTGGGTTCGTAAGACCTCCGATGCGGCGCATGCTGCGCATAAAACAACGGACTCAATGCGTGCGAGCTGCAGCGCAGACACGGATCGTCTTTGTGGGGGAATCGGGAGCAGCACACACTGTGTTGAAAGAAATGTCTGTTCTTGGCCTCAAACGGCCGTTAGCTTTAACGTAAAATAACTAGCGTAAAATAAATCCAGTCCATAATGCCATATTTCGATCTGGATTTCTTGTAACATTATTGGATGCTTTTCTAATGCTTTTCAATGCCTTTTTTAAAATAAAAAAGAATCTGAAGCTTTATAGTGTGAAGATCAAAACTACAAGAATCAAATGATTGCATATTAAAATTTAAAGAAATACCCTTGTTGTAATTAATTTACACGACCCCAATTCGTTGTTAAAAATACATGAAGTTTGTGAACGATTCTCGCGGATGAATTGTAAAATACGGGTAAAGTGTAAACTGAACTAATGACGAACTGTGTCCACCAAAAACTATGATTTATGGTTATTTTCTTCATTAAGTGAGCGTATTTGCAAACTTTTATAAAACACTTAAAAGCTAAAAAAAAGACTTACAAAGAATTAAAAATGCACTAAACGTGTTTATTGCCCGCCAAAAGCCCGCCCATTGACGGCGGCAATCGGTTACGCCCGCAAGTAGGCAACAGGTAACGCACTGTTTGATTCACACGAATGCGATTTTTCGTTGGCAGTTGATGGACACTGGTTTCATTTTAAACTCGGTTGTTTTATTTTAAACTGGTTTTCCTATAACTCTTAATGATATTAAATGCACCGTGACGAATAAATCCTGTTTCATGCAAAACAAAATCTAAAGTTACCATATAATTCCTTTTAATAAGGTTGCAGCTTCCGGGCAACGACGGTTTGAGATTTCCGCCCCGTCATCGGTTCCGTGCAGCGCGTGTTTCTTTAAGAAACTGCAATTATTGAGCTTATCACTCCCGTTTTCCCTTCCGCGTTGTGCATACCGGTTCGACCGGCTTCCTGTGACGGCCAGGCTGGTAAATAGTTTATTTGTTCCCTTTTAATACCCTCCACCTTCATCACCTTACGGGTGGGCTCGTTGCTACTCCTGCCATCGCACCACCGTCATTACGAGCAATTATTATAAGGTCAGCTTAAGAGAGGCAGAAGGCGAAAGCTCGAGTACGTCGGGACCCTTAGGGGGTGCAGTATTCGAACGAGCCATGGACCAACGCCCGTCCATTGCAAGTCCGAATCGCTACGCCAAAGGTACTTCGCAACATTGTCGATGACACTTGTCGATCACGGATCATCCGCGGCTCATCGCGTCCTACAATCCAACGGCCAGTGTCCGTGGCAGGACCATTGTGAGTAGTGCGGTCGCCGGCACCTAAATGGGCACAAGTGTCGAACGCAAAAGGTTGCCAGTGTTGCGCCGTTCGGAATACGACCTTCGATTACCGCCGCACACTTCTTGGGCGTGCTTCGTGAGAATCCTTGTCCAGAAAGCACAATGGGCCCCCACTCGGTAGTGGCGCGAAGTAAGACAAGGTTCGGCGATTTGGTCCTCCACTCCTAAAGGTGACTACATGTAGCCTATGAATCACTGATATTCTCCGGAAGAAAACAAATGATTCATTCGGAATGCTAAAACGCACTTAAGTTATGCTCATTCCTGTAGCCCGGACTATTGTAAGAGAAGTAATTTTTCTTGATTCTATTATCGATTGTGCATTACAATTGTGGTGTCGGTGCTTGGTAAAGAAACAGCTTACTTTTATTGCGCGACGGGTGGATCAAGATACGGAATGACAGATACAGTTCACTGTTTTCACAAGGTATATGGCATCAAACCGGGGATGACGATGTGATGATGTTTACGATGGCGAATGGACGAGTGGCCAGCGCTGATCGGAGCGTTCAATGTCGCGTGTTCAGATGTCGGTGCTGTAGATCCGCGAAATTAATGTTTGGATCCGACGATTGATTAACAATTTATGATATGCACTTAATATTTTGTAGCTTTTGATTGCTTTGAGCATGCGAAAAACTTTTTCTATTCTATATGATTTTGCTCTAATCAATAACAACATTCAAGGTGTCATTCAAGATAGGTACGACGTTAGTTTCAGGTGTCCTATGCTATTTGATAAGAGAATTGATATGCGCTATTAAGTAAAGTTTGTAATACTCACAAGCAACTTTTTTTTCAATTTTCAAATACCATAGAATGGACATTGATTCAATGCTGTGTTGAAGTTTGAAATAAGTACAAAAAAATATGTTTCTGACATCTAGCGTAATTTATCCAAACTTATTTCAATAACATGATTTCTCATAGTTTTTAACATTTTTCCAAATTTTTCAGTACTTCGTAGCTTAAGGCTTAAGTGAACACAGCTTAAGTAAGCAATGAGGTGCTCAAATAATAGATATGATTTTTTTCTTAAACTAAAACTTATTGCATAAACTAGAAGTAGCTTTGTTTGTTCTTTCTTTGTTTGTTTGATTCTGTTTATATAAATAAATATTTAAATATATATTTTATCCACATTTTAGCAAGAATTCGAGTGTTTTGTACTATGAATCTGTTTTCATATGCGAAACCGTCCATACTTCAAACTTTTTGCTAAGAATACGCCTTCCGCAGGTAAATATTCTTGTGATTGTTTTAAGATTGTGATCAAAATTAGGATTTGAGCAAGCGAATAAGCACTTAAAACAGATAGGAAACATTTTACCATTGATTTTTGTTCAAAGTACTCAAATTAGCATGGCTTCTTACCCCTGACCAAAATAACACCGGTTTCATCAATAAATTCGTGCTGGATGAACCGAAAATCTCATCGGTTAGGATAAAAATATCTCAGACTGACCAATATCGTTTGCTGAACTCATCGTCGTATCGTCCCTTCCAAAATTTGCTCATATGATTTGACGGTTTCGTCAAAATTCCAACGCGCCCGATACGTGACGCTCGGACCCGCGCCGTTTGCACCGGCTCTTGCCGTGAAATTCCTAGAAATCAATGTGTTCACGGTGCCGTTTCACGGGCACACGCGAATTACTGCCCAGCGACGTGTGGCCACGACGCTGATTGCTACCCTCACCACGGTCTCCACCGTCTCGTGCTGGCTCGCGAAGGGTCGGTCCGAGCTTTCCTGCTACGCCTCTTTGAATCTGGCCATTATATCACCCCGTATCGAGAGACAAAAAACCTGCTCACAAGTGATAGCAATTAAGCGCCGGGCCTGGTGCCCGTAGTGACATTTGCTATCGATTCTAACTGCTGGGCACACATTGCTGGAAGGTCAGATGGTGCGACTCATATCAATCAGAGACCTGCCCGCCGATCGGAGGTGGGATCGGATCCACAGCACTGGCGGACGAGAGCAAATTGCAGCTCATGAGTTGTAGTGTGGTTTCCACCCCTTCCCCCTTTTGCATCTAATCTTTCCGACCAGCGATTAGAATAATTAGCATAACTGCTAAAAACCTTCTATCAACCCGGACCAGATCGAGAACTGACCCGACCACCACCAGCGGGGCCGGTTTACGCACATCTCCACCGTGATACAACTTATTAACGCTCACCTGCCAGGACCAGCAGAACATGACGCGCATTGATCGTCCGGAACTAAGCGCTCGTAAAACTGTGGTGCTCTAATCCCATGCGAAACTTTCCCATCAGACTGTTTATCGCTGCCGGATCTATCCGTACGAGCAATTAAACCACATTTTCCGCGTATTATTCTCATTCTAGCGAGAGAATTTTTATTACAAAACACCTGAAAACACATACACATTGGCGATCGTATCGGGTTTGTATACTAAAACCGAGATCAAACTATGCAAAACAGGAACGGTTCAAGATGCGAGTTCAGTATATGGAGGAACACAACTTGCACAACGATGACTACGTTCTGGAATCCATTGCGTTCTGGATTTGGAAGCAAACAAGACGAGTTAGGAAATGAACGAAAATTGAGAGAAAACCCTCGCCGTTTCACATACTTGGCTTACCCCCGGCTTGACTGCATCGTACCGATCATTTCTCATCGTTAGTCCGCGACTTCGAACTAACGCTAATGAACGAATAAATCTGCCACCAAACGTGGCATTACGATCCGTTACGTCATGCGGCGAATAAAATTGGCTAATTGTAAAGAGTGATAAATCTGCCGACCACAATTCACACCTAATGATACATATCGTCTCACAGCCCAAGGAGTGCTCTACTTGAAGACAATATTGAACTTGACTCTCGGCGTAGACTCTGATTAAGTTTTTATGAGGTAAAGTTTTAAAGAAAATGTAGAACCTCATATTGGTTCTGATGGCAACAATAGGTCGGAGATGTTAGGAGAGAAATTCCTCCTCTACGTTCATATGATTTAAGAGAAGTTTCCAACGAGGGGATTATTTCGAAGGATTATCAACATAACTATCTAAAATAAGTAAAACTTTGTCGCAGATTCGCTTTTAATTTCAATTATCATATTTTTGTTCGGCGTTATGTTAATTCACGAAAAGTTACATCAAACCGCATGTCTCTGAAATTAGCAGCTCTCTTGGCAGCAGAACAACAGATTCAGCACATATAGAACTGGCCGCCTTCCAATGGCCATAGATTAGTGTATAATTTTTGAACATATACTGTTTTACAAATAACATACTGATGCATAGTTATTCTTTCTCGACAAAGCTTAAAAATAATATTACCCGAAAAACTAAAATTCTGAATGCATTCTTACGAGACCTTTGAAAAATCCACAAATCTCCAGCTTTCGTGTCTGCTCCGATCAAAACAATTCAGCAACCCAAGTCCAATCAATCAAAACAATATGCTACTGGCGACATTTACAGGCGACAATCTTTCCATTCGCAAACGCTGGTCAATATCAAACATGTTTGGAGAAAAACAGCTCGAGACTGGTCAAGACAGATGAATCGAAGCTTCCAGATACCGCCGCAAAGCCGCTAGGAGCGGGTTTGGCTGATGATTGCGCACGGTAAGCACTCAGGACTGTTTGCAAACGTTTAAATATTAACCGGACAAACATACCGAGTAGCGGCATCGTGTTGAACCTGGATGAATGAGATTTGCCACTGCTAGTTAATGGATTTCCGACGCGGCAAGAATAAATCCGTTGCCATCCCCATGTGTTTATGTTGTTTTTCTCGCATCTCTCGCGACTGTGACCACAATACAATTTGCCACGCTCATCGGACGCCGCACAAATTGTTGTGGGGCTCAAATTTGTCGATTCATCCGCACAACCATGGCTGCGGGCTTGGGAGTTGGACGGGCCGTGCTGAAGATGAGACCACCGATTCGTAACCGGCCGGTTCAAACCTTGCTGACGGTCGGTGTTTTTACGTCAGCAGTTTTACAACTGTCCGCAGCCTCTGTCCGAGTGAGCCTCGCAACTTAACACCACCACAATACCCCTGTGGAAAGAGCTGGGAGTAATTTGTGCTGACCTTTTTCGGACTGACTCCCCCACTACCTCCCGTGTCGTGGCCAACCGCCGCTTCCTATTGCACATAGAAGATGAGCACGTTTCAAATCTAATCATGCCCATCCGCTATCCGCACACCGCCATCCACACACAAACAAAGACAGTGTTTTGTGGTACGAGCCGGCACATTGGGAGAAGGATCAGACAGGCAACCTTGGGCTCGTCGGAGGTCGATGGTGATTAGAAACGGAAAATGGCGACGGCTTTTGATGGGGGTACGACCCAACGCACCAACAAGGGCTGTCAACGGTCATTTGTCAGCGGAAAATAGATCAACCGTAGTGTCTCGATGGTTTCTTAAGTTTTGCACGGTATGCGACCTCGCGGGGTTCGGTGAGCGGGGCTGCCGAAGAGTGCCGATATTAATTTACGGCACAGACAAAGGACTAGTGCTTGGAAGTTCTAATTGGTGGCAGACGGCGTGAAAATGGTCCAGTGCGGCTTTACATTCAGCAGCCAAGGATCGTCCCTTTCTTTGCGATATTTTCCCATAGTCATTCAAATTTCAGACGTGCTCAATGAAGCAGAAACATCTTTGGAAATAAGCGATTTATTAAAATTAATCATCAGAATGTCCTTCCTAATGATGATTTAATTTGTGTTTGCTTCGAAATTGTTTTATTATGATTATAATTAAGAAACGAAGCATAACGTTTCTTGGAAAAGCTTGATTCGCAAATTTTGAAAAATATGCTCTGTTCCCAACATACTATTTCAAAACTATTTTTAAACGCCTTTATAGTCCAGTTTCTATTAAACTTCAACTTTCTTTAAATTTACACTCTTTCTCGTAGTAACACCAACGCTAACAAACCATACAAGCCAACAAATTAGCCATACAGCATTCAACAATTAGCAACAACATCAAACCAAAAATTCAAATTTAATACACTGTGCTGTGTAAACTCTATTATCTTTCGACTAGTAAAATATTCAAAATTGAACGTACCAGAGTGGAATAAACTTTAAAACAGTTGTTTAAAACCTTCAATCTCTTCACTGGCGGTTTCTTACCTACGATCCTCGCATTGATTAAGCCGTAACAGGGCAATAATACTGACAATGCTGGTGTTTGGTATATCAACGATTGAATAAAATTGATAAACTAAATTTTGTTAGAGTAATGAAAATGTAACCAATGAAAATATTTTTCATTTTGGTACAAATTATGATCGAAACACCAAATTATTCTTCTGAAAAGCATGTATTTTCAGCGTACATCATAAAAAATACACGTAAAAAAGTGAATGAAATACTCTAGTGCCTAGATGGTTAGAAACATAATACACCACTGAAGGCAGTCAATTCAAACTAATTGTACTTGGAACTGTAAGGTGACTAAGCTGAGACTGTACAAAAGTACGTGACGTAAATGGAGGCGTACATTAAAATAGAGCCAACTGCGAGTGGTATGCTGTATAGAAATCACATCCTAGCACCGAAACCTTGTGCCGGCGGATACAAAAAGGGATCCCACCCGTGGAAGGTTCGTCAATTTGAGTTCAAGGTTTGATTTTTTTTTTACCATCCCGATTTCGCTCTGCACTGTTCACGCCTTCTTCGCGTCGAAGAATATGGCGCACGCTGAAGGAAGAATAAGCCGGGATTGTGTACGCGCAAGGTAACTGAGGACAGTATCAATAAAAAGAAAGATAGAAACATCCACCCCCTGCGGTTTAACCAACCCGCCACCGGCCGCCAGCACGAACCGCTCATCATCATAACCATAAATCCAGCTTCTAGAAGCCAGCAAACGCTGCAATGCTACATACACAGTCGCGAGTGTCGAGCTCGGCAGGGAAATATTGCTTAATCGTGCGTTAAAGAAATTAAAGAAAGCTCTTGGAAGGCGCAAGGTAGCGCCGCGCGGATCGAGCGCAAGAGAATGAGCTCCTCTCGCGCTTCTATTCCGCCTCCACCGGCAGCACCATCATCATCATCAGCAGCAGCAGCAGCAGCAGCATTCCTTGCAAGCGCGCTCCACGTGCACAATAGTAAGGCACTCATACCGTCGGCATGCCGCGCCACCCGGCGGCGGCCACCCCCAGCGTAATGCTGCGACCATTATACGGCTTTTCATGGCAGTGGTGGAGGCAAACGAGCGGTTTGTAGATGTAGACAACAAGAAAAGTGCAATGAAACAACGTACCGTCGGCACAGCAGAAACCACTCCGCGCTGGGGAAGGCTAACCGTGATGCCTAGGTTGGGGCTTCGGGTTGGTCTAGTTGGTACATTCCACGTAGATTGATAAGTTTCCACCGAAGCGATAGTATGTTTTATAGAGCATTACCAATAGTTGAATTTCACTTCAATAGAATTTGATTAGAATTAGATTAGAAGTACAACCTCTTAACTTTAAATCTTTAAATTATTATACATCGCTAGTTTTCACGTCGCTAACACTCACTAACAAAAAAATGCGTTGTTGTTTTTAGGTTGTTGTCAACTGCCTGGATGTTTTTGTATTGTACTTAGATGAAAAGATAAAACCAAATAGATTCTCGATTAGGAATGTTAAAAAGGTGAACGAATCCTTGGGGGAGAATCAATTCTATAGCTTTTATCTCGTACGGAAATACTATTTGCAAACATTTACACCAGGAAATAGATTTTAAAATCATTTAAGATAAACTGAGGATTTATTTAAAAAGCCATTTGTATCTGTTCGTTTGCATGCATCCATTCTAGAAATAAACTTATTCAATATACTTACATTAGGATCGTCAAGGACTTAGGCAAATTTTCCCAGACGATACTAATTAATATTGAGTATGCTATCCGCGGGAGATTGCATTAACCTGTTATGCTCTTAATATTCGTGAGGAAGCGCAGCAGAAAACAAACCGGAATGGAATACAAATTCTACTGCTCCGACGTTTCCTAAAAGCAAAACCGTTTGGTGCTGGCCATTAAACTTCTTCCGCACCTCCACGACAAAGCGATGTCCATAGTCATCACCGCGATCTCGAGAAATATGCAAAATGAATTAAATAATCAAATCACGCATCGAAGGTCACTCCGGCGGATTGATTTTAGCGGATTGGGGCGGTTCGATCGAAACTTAATTCAGGTGACTTATCAAACCAAGACCCAAGGCTTCGTACCGCGGGGGCTGCGGCTCTGCAGACTCCCCCGGCAGGCCAGTGAAGTAGTGAAGCAGGTATAGTAATTTGTAGCTCCGACGTAAACCTGCCCCAAAGCAGAGGGGATGGTGTTAGAGGGGTGGAAGTGGCACACCAACAACTACCGCATACAGCCACGGAAGACCCGGCCCTTTCACCAACACCAACGGCTGGATGGCATTCCGAGCAGCTCCCCGACCAGGCAAGGCTTGCTTTAGTAGGGCCAAGTAGTCACCGTCGCCATTCGATTGCACTACACGCGCATCGTGGTGATCGTGACTGTGTGTGACGAGATCGCGAGCTCTGTCGTTGTCGTCGTCGTCGTCGTCGCTATAGTCGCCGCGCTGTCGTAGACGTTGTGGCCGATCATGGGGAAAACGCAGCCTTTGGGGTTTGGACTTTGGAAATGCGCGCAAGACATCCGCGGGACCAGTTTCGAAGTGAACGTTGAAGCGCGCACACGCAAGTGGTGTGGCTCGTGTGTTGCGGATTATTTGGTTTTTTTTCGCTCCCCTGACTGCGGTGTTTGTTGTAACCTTCAGCTTGGATCGTTGGTTCTTTTTTATTTCATTCCCATTGGTACAATTTCTTGCATCTCTTGCTCATTTCACAATCGTGTATTTTTGATAGTTTGCACCATTTGCTACCGTTTGGGAGAGCTTGGCGGTGGTTTGAGTGTGCCAGTCGGAATGTGGTGCTAGTGTACGGTTACAGCATTGGTTCGATTTGAATTTTGTCACATTTTTCACAATTCTGAGCAACAACTTAAAGTCCTTCGCGGTGTGAGAGGACTGTTTCAGTGGCGATACGTGAATGTTTGCGAAAGAAACTGTGTGCGAAAGAAAAGCAAAATCGATCATAAAATGATCATGCTCGTAACTGGATTCGTTCGGTGTTAGACCACATAGGCGCCAAGGATTTCATGTATAGTGAATTCGATCGTTGTGCAACTCGCTAGTGCATACGTTCGCGTCATATGCACATAACGTACCAACCGCACGAGAAAAACACTCACACACACAGACAAACCGTAGGGAGCCACCGTTTCCTGGACCCGTGGACGAAGTTAAACCTACCCCGCTAGTTGGTTAAGTTAGTCAAGATAAATATTTACCCAGTGCACCGACCACCGATGCCCGACCCCGAGTGGCATGGAATGAGTAAAACAAACAGAAACAACCCTTAAAAACCACCACCCAGGCGGGCTACTGGGTTGCACTAGCGCGAAAAAGAACTCTTTGACGCATTCACTGACGTTGTTATTTCTCCCGAGCGAACGGACTTTGTTTTCGGATTTTAAATCCCCCCCGCACGGTTGGCCACTGGCGAGATTTGTGATTGTTTTACACGGAGGGATATTCTTTGGTGTCTAGAAGATAAAAACCCGTTTGCTGCATTGTGACCTCTAGTGTGTGTGTGCGTGTGCGTGTGTCTTTGTGTGGTGCAAGTGTGTGCCCGAGAGCATAGTGTGTTTTCCAACCCGAAGTAGCAGCGCTTGTGGGAAAGGCGATCCAGTCAGTCGCTGGCGGGAGGAAGGCGGGGAACCTAGGAGAAAGAGAAAGGAAGGGGCCAGCAAAAATAAAAATGTACTAAGAACTGTGTTGAGCGGGCAAAATGGAGAAGAACGAAACAAAAAAAAAACACTAACCCCGAGCCTGAAACTAGTTTTCGCGAGATATCGAGCGACTTTGGGTGCGCGACACCCCACGGTTCGAGAGATGGAATGTGGAAGGCAACCGATGGGGAGGGGGGGGGGGAGGTGAGGGGGACTGAAAGGAGAGGAGGGGATGCTGTGAAGCAATATAACATTTAACCGTATCCCTTCACCGCCGTGTCCCCGTACGCTGTCGCGGTGGAGATAGCCTCGTTTACGACCTTGCGTTTGACCACAACGTGAAGCAACCCAAAACCATGAGGAATGGCACCGTGTTAGCGACCGGAACAGGCGATCGATCGGGTGGAAGAGCAGACATTCCAGCAAGATGGACCTCGGCGCAGGCAAAACGCCCCATCCCACCACCACGAGCCGGGCGGCGAGCAATTTGGGTTGACCGAAGCAACAAAAGACTTGCGCGATGCGACAAGTGACGAACGCATCATAGTGCGGCGTCGGTAGACGTCTGGCCAGGAGCACTACATTTCTCAATCTGCGTGGCTTGATGTTTATGACGGATGCTTGACTTTTAACGAGGGACGTAAAAGTTTTTCACTCCTTTTTTCTTCCTTGTGTGTGCCTTTTAAACACATAAAAGAATGATGACAAAGATTTCGAATCCATTACGATTTAATCTTATAATTGTTTGACGTGTGCAAATCAGATGATTTATTCTGTCCGGTAGCAATACACGGGTTTCGCAAGCACTTAATTCATCAAAACGATCGCTTGACCAGGAGTGGAAAAAGAAAACGATTCAACAACAACCCGAAAGGTTGCAAGCTTTCCGACAAAACAAACCAAATAATGGAACTCGTTCAATGGTGCCCCTTCGCGAAATTACTTGCCCGACGCTCCTTTTCCAACCGGTCTCGTGGCGATTGTGCCCCACGACGAGACACGGATGTTTGCGGGAGAAAGGACTTTCGTCATCGCAAAACCGGAGACATTGTTTGCCGGCCAACCGTGCAGGCACTTTCATCGATTTAACGTGTCAATCTTTCGAGTCCGGCCCGGTGGTGTTTTACTAAGTCGTGCATTCGGTTGGAGTGTGCGGCACAAAAGACAGCTCTGTCACATCAATCTCTGCCGGTGCTGGTTTGTTCGTAACGTTTGCATGGCACAGATGGATGGGAGAAAATTGTGTACACAAATTAATATAAGGCAATTTAAGCCATCTCCACAATGAGGCACGATTTCCTGGTGGCACGTTTTTTTCCACCCCATCAATAGTGTGTTTGTGTGTGCAATGGGGAATTTTAGAGCCTCGTTGAGTAGAGCAAAAAAAACCCCAGAACATTATATAAATAGCTCCAACGCCTAGTATATCAACCAGCAGGAGATCGTTCGCAGTTAAGCAACCAGTTCTAAGCAGCACAAGTCGCTTATACACAGGCTAGTAATTAACCTGCTCCGTCCTACAGCCCATCCCGCAAGCCACCATTTACCGCGCCCACACGCCTGCCCAGGGTTAGTCGCTTGGCAACCTTCGTCCGCAGGACACGAGCGGGTCGCCATTTGATACTCGTGCGATAATGATGATAGTAGCCGAGAGAGTGCGTCCAAGGTTTCAACAAATCTGTTTTTTCCCCCTACTGCCTCCTTCGCCCTTGCCACAGAGCAAGGAACAGTTTCCATCGGTGGCTTTTAATGGCGCCTCGTTTCAAACGCTTTAGGCACCGGTGGCCCTAAACTCTGACCTCAACACATAAACACAAAACCAGCCAGGGGTGGATGGTGCGCCGTTGGCGGCGTAGGTCAATTTCAGAACACATTTTACCTTCACAACCACCTGGTGGCTATTATTGGTGATCTTATCTGGGTGCAAGCGAAGTGAGTTGTTGAAAAAAAAAGAAGTAGAGAGATAATTGCATCGGCAGTGCGATAAGAATCATATCCTCGGTTGGTATTTTTGTGTTGATCATTTGCACAACTTGTCTGAATATTATTTAACTATAAATACAAGTGTGCTTCCCCCAACAGAGAAGTTTTCATCGCGAAAAGAAACTTCTGGTATGTTCAGTGCCTTTAACAAAAAATGTTAAAAATACGGACTGTTTTCCAGCAGCACCATCAAAACAACTGCCCTCCTGGGTAATTTCTCTTGCTATCCGTGCGAATGTAAAAACACAGTCTAAACATAGAGCCATCGTAGTAGAGTCTGTGGTGGAAGATAATGAAGCCCAACGGTGTGCCGAAAGCGAACCGATGTTGGTTGGTTGATTGTTATGCTTTCTGCAGCGCAAAAATCTATGCACACCACATCTCTTCGGTAGCCACCAGCACGTCGATCCATCGATCGATAGGCAAAATGGGTGGGTGTGTGATTTGTATGGAGCGCTCTTCTTAAGCTCATCCGCAGGAAGGGTGTACCACCCATCACCACCCATTGGGCGTCCCCGCCAGGGCAGTGTTGCGCAACTGTTAACCCAGATATAATTAATAGAAAGCATGCGATAGAGATACGACGACGATGCGGGTGGTGGACGGTTGAGGGCGACGAGCACGTGCGAGAAGCGCTCTAATTAAATGCAAACGATGTAAACGAGACGTTTTGCTGTTGGCACGCGTTTTGTGAGTGTGGCATGGAACCAACCATCAATTCCTTGGGTGCTTGGGAGGGGTTGGTCTGAACGATCTGTCCAATATCATAGCGCAGTGTGCAGTGTGAGAGAAATTTTTCCTCATTCCACAACGCCAACCCTACACAACCGGCCAGCTAGAAGGCATAGAAAGTGTATATCTTCATGCATCAGTTCTTTCGGTCATTTTTTTTTTGCGAAATTACACCCGACACGGTGCAGATCACGGAGCCCGAGTGGAAGAAGAATAACGTGGTGGGCAAGCTGTGATCACAGTACTACCAAAGACGAACGGATCAAATCGCTTGCAACAGAATGTGTCACAATCGGAATCGCACAAATGGCGGGTACGCCATTCCCCGATCGACTTGCGAGCGTCGGACGCCACAATTCTTGGCCGAGTTCGAACATGGAACCTCGCCTGCGCTGACCGGATTGACTAATGGCCGCACAAGGCAATGGCAGCAGCTGCGATTACCACTGTCGATCTCGACGAGTATTATTTGCACCATTTTCCGTCGCCGCGCAATCGTACCACTTCTGCGGTGCTCCGGGTGACTGCCCTCTGCGATGGCTGCGGAGTTTGGCGACCGGCTGTGACATTTGCGAACAGGCAGCGCAACCTTGTAGTCGAACCCGCGCTACGGTTCAACGCAGCCTGCCAGGTGGAAGAAGCCTAAAAGGAGCGACACATCAATGAGACACCATCTAAAACGAAAAAAACACAAACGCGTACTTACACATACTTACAGTCAAGAAGGTCCTCTTCGGCGTGCGAACCTCTCGAAATACCGGGTGCGTGGAGTATGGTTACAGCATATACCGAACGCTTACACAGATCAGCGACGGGAGGGGGGATGGATAGATGTAGGATGGAATCGGTTCAACCTTACCGTCATGTGAAGCACTCGACGATCGAATGGCGAACGGTTTTTGACGCTTTTCGCAATCAATCGAATACGCAGACAGCACCCGGAACGTGTCGAGTGCCACCTCCACTGCCCGTTATCGCGCAACGCACCAAACGTTGGTGGCAACGATCGATCGGTAGCGGCCGTTCGGACTTCGATCGATCGCACCGTTACCGGGAGGTAGCGCCCGATGGCCAAATCCACGCAGTATAGTGATCAGTGACCTCCGAACGCACCGTGTGTTGTGCACCGGCTGTCTAATCCCTCGCACACAGAGCTCACCTGCGATTAGCCAATCATCTGAAGAGACACAGCTGCACGCTCTCTAACACTCGAGTTTGCCCGACCACTCGCGTGTATTTGGTGGTCCATCATGGTGGTTGAAAAAGCAACCGCGACGCGTGTTGAGAAATTTTGTCCAATTGACGTTTGCAAATGCAAGGATGCTGCCGAGATGCGGATGACGTTTCATTCGTTTGGAAATGAGATACCATTGATCAGCGGTGTGTTGCCATGGTGAAGGGATTAAAATTGTGCTGTACCTCTACGCAGAGCCTACTCTTTTTCCATTAGATGTATGTCCCGGGCTCAAAGCGAACAAGTACTGCAAACTAAGTACGGCTATCGCGTGGCACTGGACCATAAGGAACCGACGGCGACCGATGGGTGAAGCGAAAGGCCAAGAAGTATTTGCGTGAAAATTATCGCATTTTGTGCCATCTAGGCTTCGTAGTGTTGTCCGCACGTACCCGTCAACATACCGCACCACCGCATACCAACCACTAAAAGAACGACGTAAACCTCAACAACGCCTCATCGTTATAAGGCTTGGACTCAGAGGCAGAAACCCACGGTCGACGGAAAGCCTGACTGTATCGCAACGGTTGCCGTTTTCTTGTTTGGTGATTTCAGCAGGCCTTTTCCCTCCCGCCTTTCTGTGTCCCGCGTTCCAGCGGTGCGCCGTTTTTTTCCGCACGCGCATGTTGCATAACTGTCGAACGCCCCAAACTGCCAGCATGAAACCCTTGAATTGACGCGGACCCGGACCCTGACAAACTTGCTTGTTGCAGTGGTCGAACCGGGCCAGCGTCTATTCGATAGAGAAGACTTCTGCAATTTGGCAACCCGATCACTCCAGGAGCATCGGATCGGAGGGGAGGGGGGAGTGTGTGTGTAGGTACGTATGTGGTTTGGCCACTATCTCTTGGCGGATGGCGGAACCCAGTTGTTTGTGGTTGCGCTGGTGGCCGATGAGAAAACGTGACATTTGCAGCGGCATCGAACAACTTGTAGACATGCCTGATGCAATATTGTTGTGAGCGCACGATAGTGGACGGACCGGAGTCTGGACCTGCGAATTGGAGGACATTTGGCACATTAAGGAAATCGATGAAGAAGCGTCAAAGTTGCTCGCTTGGTTCGGAAATGGGCATGTGAGTCACACCATTCGGTCCAAAGTACAAACCAGAAGACCAGGCCTGGGTACTGTGGTTGATAACAAAACGAAACCGGTAAAACAAACGGTTATCGTTTTATGGCAACAACAAAAAATGGTTGTCCCCGAGGGAGACCTTACATCAACCCACGCCACCGTCTAGGGGCGCACGGAGGAACTTCCGCGTTCTACTGGTGTCACTTTTTCATTTTAAAAACATAAACAAACATCTGCTGAGTAGCACCAACTACTCAAGGTGCGGGGTTTCGGTTTGGCATTGGTGCGCCACCGGATTGGACACCAACCCTCGATCGATGGAACTGGTTTTCATTCTCTCGCATTGGCAAAGGGTATCGGTTTTCCGACGACTCGACTCTGAAGCCTTTGAGTGGCGCGCAAGGCAAACTTCACGATCCACGCACGATCGTACCTCGGTAGTACAAACATTTATCACGTAAACCCTTGAGAAGGAATTAATCATACACTCCAGTGGCAGCGGAAGCCGTGTTTCTTTTTCTCTCGGTCCTATGATTTGAATGAAAATGGATTAGAAACGCACCGCCGAACCAAATACTATAAGATCCTAATGAGCAAACCTACCCATCGAAAGGGATGAAGGGCAGCCTTCCGGGTTTTTTTTTCTGTGTGTGGCTCGGTGCGTACTTCACACCCCGAACGGGCGTCGGAAAACGTAAATACCAAGGCAAACCGTAAATAAAAGCACCACACAGCAATAGTGCACCGGCAAACGAACGAAAAACTTTCCCAGCGCGAGGTTTTCTCGTTCACTTTCGTAGTTACACAGTCCAGGTGGACCTTTTGAGCGCGAGTCCATCTGTGGGGGTATTTCACCGTCAATGTCACGCTGTTATTTTAACCACCGAAGAAGAGGAAAGGGAAAACGGACACGCGTTAATGCTGGCTACAAAAATATAAAAAGCCAAAAAACCTGTATACCGGACGTGGCTTGGCAAGGTCGGCACTCGATGGCGGATCGGGATATAATCGATCGTGGCGGTGGCTTGTTTTACTATTTCTTTTGCCGTGACTCAAGCCTAGGGGAGAAAACGCACAAAGAAGTCTTTCCTCAAGAAGAAAACGTCAAGGGTAGTGTACAAAATCTTACCAAGTGATACCGTTTAGCGTCGTAGTAAAACAAGATAGACACACAGTGAAAAACTACGACATTAAAAGGAAAACCCGATTGCAATCATCGATTCTGTTTCAGGGGGAAATGAAAAGAAATTGATTAAAAGTGTTGCACACACGTACATACCCTGCCCAAGCTCCGGCGCGTAGAAATTTTCGCCCCCAGTGTGCAATCGAACTATCTATTTCTTTTTTCCTCGCCTAACACCCGTTCATCTCTCCGCCAACGTAGCGAAAGCGTTCGAAAATCGAGCGGAAAAGAAACCACATCCTGCGCGGATTGGATTGGCAAAACGCGCCCACCTCCGACTAGCAGTAGCAGCAGCAGCACACCGGACAAACAAACAAACAAACATAAAACATGTACGGCCAAAGCAATCGGTTATGCGCCAAACTGTCCAGCGCTTTTCTTCGAAAGTGGTGTAAGTATCTGCAGGGGAGGGAGTGGTTAACAAATGCGGGATACATATACATCGGGGGATAATGCGGGGCTCTTCTTCAGGTCTTTTCTACATGTTTCTACCTCAATAAATAAAGCATTAAGAAGTGAGCAGGAGACACAAGCTTAAAGAGAAGCATTCAAATATTTCAAGCAAAAGAATAACTACGAATAAAATCATTTGACAGTTACGTTGTTTCTGTTCAAATAAGAGCAAAATATTAAAATTGCTTTCGTTAAGATTCTTCTACCTGTTCTTTCAACTTTGATCTCGTTATTACTGATGCAATATTTAAATTAACCTTATTATTATTCGCATTAGGCGCATTAACGTTCTTTTCTAAGCCAAAATTGCATAAATTTGAATTTCTTGGCAACATAAAAGATGTTCGATCATTTGTGTTTGCGCAAACCGTTGGAGTATTTTTCTGTAATATAAACATTAAACATTTTAAATTTAGTTCCAAGTAAATTAAATGATTTACCAAATTGATGCAAGTAGCTAGCAACGATTGGTTCGAAGAATAAGATTTCATTTACTTAAAGCATACAAAAATTATGCAACATACAAGCAGTTAACAATATTAAACGGTGTTTAACAGTTGGTAAAATGCTTAATCGATCAGTTATTTCCATATTCAGCCAGTATATGTAAAAACAAATGGAAAAAATATCTTGAATTTATTGTATTTATGTCAAAAGATGGATGCATTGATTATTACAATTTTCTTAATTGATACACTTCGATGTAATTTTAAACTGAATATAGCTCATAAACAAATAAGTCTACCTGTGACATGATTTAGACCACCATTTAGCAAAACCTATTTTTTCATTGAAGGGTTTAAATCGTTAGGCGTCAACCTTGTCCCATTCCAATGTAGGTTGGCCAAGAGCCCTCCTTAAACACATAAATTATTATCTCTTCCCAAGTTTCACCGAACGTGTACTCTTGTAAAAAACCATCGACGCAACTTCGTATGTACGTGTCAATATATAAGTTTTTTTTTAATTTTTCGTTGTTTTCTACAAGTTTTAACCACAACATCTTCTTCTTTGCGATACAACCCCTTTTACACTGGTACTTTTCTTTCTATTTGTTCCTCAATTTCATTCCCCCCTGCTTTGTGTCACTTTCATCCATTCTTTCACTTCAAGTCGAGCTGTTTCTTTGTTTGAATTCCACATTTCTCTCGGCCCCGTGGACCACCTGACGACAAAGACTTCCACCGTGACTCCGTGACGATTTTGTCGCGTTAATCTTTCGATCAAAGATTTGGCAGACACAGGTTCCGTGGTTCGCATTCGTGGTGGTTGTCCCACTGTTTGGGTGGCTATTGGTATGCGTGTCTATTGGTTTGAGGTCTTGTGCACACTATGGTGCTCCAAAGCCGTCCGTCTCTGTCGGTGGTGGTGTGATCGTCCGAAGTTTCCGACTCTTATGTTGCTGGAGTCCACGCAACTCGGAGCACAGAAGGCTGCCACGGCATTCGGGGCTGACCCATACGTAATGAATCCGGTTTCTTTCCAACAAGCCTCAGCAGCAGTTTGTGGTCGCCCGATGCCCCGATGCTGGTGTGTTGGTGCTGGTGGCTAGGTTAATGGAAAGAAATTACCATTGCGTAAGGTGCTTCGCTCAGGTCCGCGCTGGAGCCCGCGCTAAAGAAAGCAAAAATGGCACACATAAAAAAGGTGTTTTGGTAACGACATAAGACGGTGCGCGGACGTGCGCACGCTAGGCAAATGAAACAGTTTTGGGGAGAGTTCACACTTTTTTTCTCTTTGGGTTGGGTTTGTACCTCGCAGTTCAAGGCGACACATTGCGGATTTTCCAAAAATGCTCCAACCCCTTTCGCCCTGTTGAATGCTGGCACATAGCGGACCAAGAAGGGTGAGAAATCATCTTCGACGTGAGGCAGAGAGGGATGCTTTCAGGGGGTTCCCACGATGAGAAAGCAATAAATGGCACGAACGAGAGCGAGCGCGCGCTGGTGTGAGAAAACAGATTCATAGATAAAAACAATTGCGTTAAGTTACAACATGGGCTATTCAAATAAACCTTTGACCGGCCTTCAGATAGAGTTTGAAGATAAAAAGTTGGCTCCCCAGCTCTCAATGTTACCATCTCCTAAGTAATCTTTTACGGAATTAGTAAGGCGGTTAAATCTGAACCAAATCCGACGGTTGGGATGTTTAAATATTTTGCTTTAACTGTTAGTAGATGCATCAGACGTATGTTTCTTTATGTTTCTTCGGCTCCCATTTCCTCTACTTTATTAAAAAAAATGTCCTTTTCAAGTAGCTTTGATTCAACTATCAAATATGGCGATGAGAGTTGTTTAAGTTAAAATAAAAACCTGTATCCTGAAAAACAATTTCAATTTTCATAAACAATCTTCGAAAAATTGCCATTTATAATAAATTTTACGTTTGTTAACAAATTACTAATTGCTAATTACTAATAATTACTAATTACTAATGAATGTATACAAATTTGATAATATTTTCTTGCACTATAGCTCTTTTATTCAAAAACCATTCAATGCAAATTTTTCAGTTAGCATTTTTGAGTTGGCATTGACGTCAAAAAAGCCATTTCCTCAAATCGAGAACTTATTAATGCAAATAGCGTCAAGGATGGCGTAGAATTTTCCAGATGGAGTCAATGATAAGCTTCTTCCGCCGCGCTTCCCGCCCGATACTTCCGTTTGCGGGAATTAAGTTTAAAAAAATCAAACCGGTCTTCGACAACCGATCGTAAATTACCATCGTCTTTAGAACGGAACATGGGGAACTCGATGTTGGACTTATCTCGACCCTCTCCGGTCAAAGACCCGTTTGAGGTGGCAATTAAAAATCGAAGATTCAATCCGAAGCAAGCCAAGCGGGATGTCCGGAAAAATCAAGCCAAAAATCATCTGTTTATTCCAAGATGGCTGCGAAGAAGATCGCGACAGGTTTTTGTGTCTGTAGTTTGCGTTCAGCCTCTCGACGGCATTCCGCGCTGTGGTGTTCGCTTAAGCCGTGCGTCTTAATTCTGCGTCGACGAAGTGTGATTTTTTCACGTCTGGATCGCGGAGTTGAGCGGTGGCATTTGAAGGATAACTTTGATGGCCGTGTCAGGGTCACGCTAGGACAGCCGATATCAATTAGGCGGCGACAAAAGCGACGAAGCGAGGCTCTCCGGTTAATGATAGTGACTGGCCAGCTCGAATGGGCCTAATGGTCGCGACCAGAAACGTTAGAGGGTTTTTTCATCCCCCACAAGACCTTCAGCTTAAGAAAGTGTACACACAATGTGTGCAAGAAATGGTTCATTACGCGCAGCCAGCGCACCATCGTCGAGCGAAGGGTTAAAGGAAGTAATGGTCGTTTTGCTGTAATCTCCGCTAGATGCACCGTAAATCCATTAGCATGGAAAGCTCGAACACGATCAAGGTTTAATTGATAATTAATGTACTGCGAGGCTGAAAGTGGTACGCGAAGCAGAAGTTCTTAAGAAAAACGGTTTGCAGCGAATCATTAAAATCAACGAGCGGTTGTTTGCCAAAGTTCTTTTTTTGTTTCTGCTCAGGGGTTAAGCGAGACCGATTTCTATTCTACTTATGCTCTTGGGGTACCAGTTTAGTCACGCAGAAACTGAAAAATGTTATTGCACGTCAGTGCTAATCATCCTGTCGAAGTATGCTAACACATTGGACGATAAACAAATGTGCAGTAAAAAATAGACGGCTCAAAATACAAAGAAGCAAGATGCTATACATAAAAAATGTAAGACTAACCAATGAGAGATACATTCAGATAGGACCTTCAATTGAAAAAATCATCTTTTCTACAGATTTTGTTTACCAGTAGGACTAAGTTGCAAATTTTTATGTTTCATCACTGCTAACATTCTGAATTTTACAATAGAATTTGATAACTAATGTCGATCTTACAAATGCTTCAATGAAACTTATCTATCTTGGTTTGGTCGCTAAAGTGATGAAAGTAAATGACAATACTACCCACTTCAACTATATTAACAACTTAAACTACAAGAATAAATATTACTCTTGCATTCAAAATTATCCAACTCAAACTAGAGTTGCTAACCAGAACGAACGAAACGAAGTAACGATTTTTGTCTACATTCACAATATATTGTCTAAACATCTGCTAACAAAGCGAATGAACGAACTTTTGCTCTCCTCCGCGGTGTAATGCCTGCAATCTTATTTACTAAACAGTCTAATCGACTAGATCTTTCTGGATTTCCGATTTAATTAAGCTCTCACGAGTAAGTTAATCAGACGAGTATTTAAGGACAAACTCGCTACGGTTTAGCGTGTGGGACACACTCCAAAGCAATCGGGTCACGAAAGTGAAACCGAAAACAAACCTGCAGTACATGTTTGGCTTGATGGCGGACAAAACAAACGGCATACCCACCATGATTGCTCCATGCCGCACCGGCGGCCTCTCGTAGACAACCCGAGTGCCGGGACGTATCGGGTTTTTCGGGGCTCGGGTGAAGTATGCTGTATCGTTTTGGATGGTGTTCGGATCATTTTTCCCACCGGTTTACGACTTGCCGGTCGTAAAACAATGCCGGTTGCTCTGATAGCCGCAAGTGCAAGTGTGCGGTACCGCAAATGTTGGCCACCGATGTTGCCAAGATGTAGTGCCCTACCTGTCCGCCGAAGCCACTAACCAATCTTGCCCTCCCGCGGACGGTGGGAACTTTTCCCAGCTTTTCCAACCACAGCTCCGCGGAGCAGGCGTAAGCTGGACCGAGATCTTTTACGGCCTAGGGCCATTCGCCCGCAACTACAATGGCGAGTGCGGGGCAGAAAAGAGGGGAGAGGGGGGAAATGGCATGGCGGATGGGAGTGGATAGGCGTTGAGGAAAAATGTGTTCCACAAACGGCGGTACAAGCCACATACCGAGTGCCGACATAAGCGCATTGCATCATTGCCATGCACCAAGCTCGATGGCCAGGATGGATCCCACGTCACCCACCACCCTACCTGCGTGTATTAAGGCCACACACGTCAACCACGTATCGACACTGGCCAACAGCGTTTAGCAAACGGAGTTGGTGTTATTGAAGTTTGATTAATTTGCATTAACTGCAACGAACTGAGGGTCTACCCCGGACGTACTTGACCTTGCGCCGACTTATCACCCGGGTCAGGTGTCTTGCTAAGCGGCAAATCTCCGTTCTGCCATCGCCAATGTCTTCCACTTGTGCAACCGCATCGGAACCGGCTCATGATCACCTAGGGAAAAATTGCATCCGACAGTTGAAGGGAGTGAGACATGAAACGTGACATAACTTCCCCGAGTCAACTTCTAGAAAGCTTAATCCCAACACCTAAGTGGGAGCCACACATGGGGGTCACTCCGGTATCATACGTCAATCGAGCCTAACCTTCCGCGTCAAAGTCTAATCGCTGGCATTTCCTTTACTAAACCCTCGTTTCCTTTCCGCCTTTCGTTGCAGGGTTCGTGATAGCGTTTGCCCTCAGTCTGCTGGTGCTGGGCGTTCTAGTCACATTCGGGTTCACGGCGTTTATCCGGACCATCATCGACCACCAGGTGGCGCTGCGGGTGGGCGGACAATCGTTCGGATGGTGGTCGCGGCCACCGGTCGAGCCGATCATCCGGATCTTCGTGTACAACGTCACCAACGCGGATGAGTTCCTGAACAACGGCACCAAGCCCATCCTGGACGAGCTGGGTCCCTACGTCTACGTGTAAGTAACCAAGCAGGGCCTACTATTCTTTGCGACTTGAAACGCTATAAAAGGTATAGAATCTCCAGGAATTATTCAAAGCATGTATTTTAACATTCAACCAACAAAAGTACAATGCATTCGGTATTCCTAACTCGATCTTTGGACCTTCACCAGCAAGTTGTTGCTGCATTTGCTAGCCTTTATCAGAAAATCTCTAGTCATTTGAAGGTAACATCAACTTTTACATAATCTTGATGTTTGCTAGACTATTATTCCTGTTATCGTTTGTCTATAAGATGTTGTGCAGCTATTTAAAACTTTACTGAAACATGCAGGGTAGCAAAACTGTCTAAAATAGTAGTGAAAATGGAAAAAAAAGTATTCTATTCTACTCCTTTAATTAACTTCTTTCATAACCAAATATTTTTTGAAGTTTGACAATTTTTAAAGAACACCAAATTAAATTGTTGAACTAATCAAACATTCATGGAAGAAATCCTATTTTTTTTTAAATTGAAGAAGGGGTTTCGTAATTCTGCTGCACATAAATTAAATTTAATTACCCAACGTTAAGATACCAACAGGGATCATGTGTGACTCGTGTATTATGGACGTAATCTGCAACAAGATCATCTGATGCTATGGACTTGAATTGTTTTTTTAAGAATATCCTCGGTCATAAGAACGACCATTTCATATTTTACGACGTGCGCATGTCTTTTATATATCCCGAGTAATGGCCGCTAGAGTAGCGCTATCATAAAACTTTGCTCAACGACTTTGATGATATGTTTGTTATGTGTTTAGTCAAATCTACTCATGCTATCCGCACGTAACCCAAGGTTAACGAGGGCCGGTTGGCAAAAGATGTCGCCACATGATACACATTTCCAGGCAGGAGGTGAAGGTCAGAATCTATCAACCTATTTTTTTCGCCAGAGCCTAAATGGAAGGGATGTTGCAAGTAGGATGTCTACACAGTGGCAGCGCCAATCGTCAAACGATCACCATAGTAGATACAGCCAAGCGCAAATGCGCATGTCATTAGTGGCAGGCTTGGTCGCGAGATCTTCCTCGTTCGCCGCTCGGTCTGCCAAAATCCCGGGGTGTTTGAAAAACAAAATGCAGATTTGCGAAACTGATATCGCAGAAGATGACAACGACTTTAGGGGATGTAGCTTTCGTCGTTTGCATGGCCCAACTTACTCAATTCACGCAAAAGCTTGTAAGAGAAGTGCACAGAATTAAGTCTGTTATCGAGACTTGAAGATAGTTGCGAAATTAATTGCTTTTCCGTGGAGCCCAACCATTTCCGGTTTGTTGTACATTACACACACGGGGAATTCCAGTACGTTTGATTGCTTACTTTTAATTGCTCCGTGGAGTACAGATCAGTTTCTCCCCTCGATCGAGAGATCAGTCCAATAATTATCCTTACTCTGTTTGCTCGCCATCTTTCACGTTTGTTCACCGACGACGCCTGGCCAATGTACAGTCAAACATGGGAAAAGGTCAACATTCGAGAAAACCCGAACGGCACAATTAGCTACAACCAGAAGCGGGTGTACATCTTCAACGAGGACCTATCCGGCGGCCTGGAGGACGACGTCGTCATCGTGCCGAACATTCCGATGCTGAGCGCCACATCGCAGAGTAAACACGCGGCAAGGTGAGTCCGGGTTCGGTTGGTTGCTGGGAAAACAACAGAGAATTACCCCACAAATCAAACAGTCCGGTCGGCGCGACGCACAGTGACTGGCGGCAGCTCCACGTGCCAGACAGCACACTGATATATGCTCATTTATCTGCCCCGGAAACAGGTTTCTACGACTGGCGATGGCGAGCATCATGGACATTCTGAAGATCAAACCGTTCGTCGAGGTGTCGGTCGGGCAGCTGCTGTGGGGCTACGAGGATCCGCTGCTCAAGCTAGCAAAGGACGTCGTACCCAAGGAGCAGAAGCTACCGTACGAGGAGTTCGGACTGATGTACGGCAAAAACAGCACATCGAAGGTGAGTCACCTAGTAGGCGGTTGCTACTAAAACGTGGTCGGATAGGTTAGGTACACACCGTGGGCCAGCGATCGATCGAGCGTGATCGTGATGCTGCAAATTGTAGTGTGACATCTTCATAATGGACCACGGGCAGGCTATTTGTACAGGCCCACCACTTACCTCGCCCTTGCGGAGGTATTTAAGAGCACTCACATAGTACTGACAGCGTGACATTTAACACCCTGTTGCCTTGTTACGGCGCAACTACAGAGGACAATGCATATACCGTGACTGAATAGCAAATAGCACGCCCCGCAGGCTGAAGTCATTTATTTGTTTTTAAAATCTGACTTTCAAACAACTGTCGGTGATATGTTTCGATATTGAAACGAATGATAACATCACATCAAATATGATATATTTAAAGGGTCAAGGATTACCAAGAAGGAAAGGCAAAAGAAAACGAACGTTAAGTAGGCAAGGACAGAAAACGAGAAAACAGAAATCGAAACAAAAAGCCAAGGACTTTTGGCTTTAACTCCAAGTTGCTTTTGATGTCTTTCGGCTTCCGTGGGATAGCATAGGCTAAAGGGCGGGAGACAGGTTTTAATTTGATCAAAATAGCTCTAAAATAAGGTCAACGGTATCGAATACCTTTTTGATGCAAATTACGACCGCCCATCTAGCATTGTATAAGTTACGAATGGAATGTGTGCGTTAAATGGTGCTAATTAAAGTGACATTTACAACTTTATCAACATTGTGACTTTATCAACATAGTAAATAACTCATGCGACTCATAAAGTCTGCCTCAAGATCATTATGTTTCCAGTCGATTCCGTTGCTTGAATTGTCTTAAACTACGATAATTGAGCCTTATGCATTTTTGGACGTCTCCCTCACAGGACACTGTGACTGTTTGGACCGGAGTGGACGACATCACGCAGTACGGCATCATCGACAAGTACAACGGCCGCTCGCACCAGACGCACTGGCAGACGGAGCAGTGCAACCGGCTGAACGGCACGGACGGTTCCATCTTCCCGCCGCGCATCACCAAGAACTCGACGCTGCACGTGTACGAGAAGGACCTGTGCCGACTGTTGCCGCTCAGCTTCGAGAAGGAAGTGACGGTCCGGGGCGGCGTCAAGGGCTACCGATTCACCCCGTCGCCGGACGTGTTTGCCTCGGTGGAGAAGAATCCCAACAACATGTGCTACTGCCCGGCCGGCCCACCCTGTGCGCCCCACGGACTGTTCAACGTTTCGCTGTGCCAATACGGTAAGTACGTGCACCGGTAGTGCCGACGATAAATCTACAACCCATTTCGGTTTGATACAAATTCTGTTAGCTCGAAAGGTTATTAATCAAACCATTTTGGAGTGTCAATGTTTTAGTTTATCTTTCAATAATTGAGTATTTTACATTCCCATTCCACAGATTCCCCGATTTTGCTCAGCTTCCCACACTTCTACATGGCTGATCAAACGCTACGAACGGCAGTGGAGGGCATTTCTCCACCCGAGAAGGATAAGCATCAACTGTTCATCGACGTGCAACCGGTATGTCAGAGTGCATTAAAGTCTCTCCCGTCCCTTTTCTTAACATGTAATGTTTTCCCTTTTCCAAAAATTTCCCACAGGACATGGGTACCGCGTTGAGGGCGCGCGCACGAATCCAGATCAATCTCGCCGTCAGCCAGGTGGTCGACATCAAGCAGGTCGCCAACTTCCCCGACATCGTCTTCCCGATCCTGTGGTTCGAGGAAGGCATCGACTCGCTGCCCGACGAGATTCTCGACCTGATGAAGGTGGCCACCAACATACCGCCGCGGGCCAAGTTCATCCTAACGATCGCACTGTTCGGCCTCGGAGGATTCCTGTTCGTGGTGGCCGTCATTTGCCTCGTCCGAAAGTCGCACCGCCAGAGCACGCTGCACCTGGAGGGTTCAAATTACCTGGCGACCGCGTCGGTAGATCAGGCCAAGAAGAAGGCCAAGATGGACAGTGGCATGAACAGTAAAAGCAATTAAGAAGGGAGGGTGCAGTTGGTGATAGAATTGAAGCTTAGCTAAACGCAGTCAAACTCTTGACTACCAGGATGTCTATTCGCCATTAGGTGTCGGACGATGGGAGCTTATTGGCTCCGCTAACCCACCAACTGAACAGGAAACCACTACCGCGTTCGGGCTGGTGGTGGAAGAGACGATAAGCTTCCTCGGAACGCTCGGGAAGCTATGGTATGGGGGGGATACAAGTGGCTAGGATCGGCTATGTGGGATATTATTTGCTCAGTACTTCAAACTCTATCGGCTAGGACGTACGCTAAGGGGACACTTCTGGGAAATGTTCTAAGCCCTGCAGGAACATACACATGCGTAACTCATTTCCTAGCTGCAGAGGGGAAGAAGGGTGGATTCCACCGACTGGTAGAAAAAAGGTCGGCGATGATGTCCGCGCCGGGAGTGAAGGCACAAAACGAAACTGCAACGAAATACTTTGGGACACATTTTGACTACTACGCTTAGCGTACATGATAGGACAAACGGAGGGAAAATCGATTCGCAAATCCTTCGACCATTTGATGTGATGTATACAAAAAACAACGAAACGATGAATAAGTCGAGTACAGGTAGTTCTGCTGCCAACGTGCTCTAGAAAGGTTTTTTTTTAATATTAAACATGTCTTTATTTCATAAATTCACACCAACCATTAATTTGCTCAACTGCGGGATCCTGTGAAATATTTGTTGAAATTTTAATTTCTGTATTCGACCTGTAAATTAAAAGTTCACACCCGTATCAGTGTATTTAAAATTAAGCGACAATGTGTGTCTGGATGCGACGTTGGCACACGTGTTACTGCGCACACGTGGCTAGGAGAACATGCGATACAATGCACACAACTGCTCTGCATCACAAGCTACTAGATCCGTTTTCGTTTAAAAGTGTGTTAAATGTGAAACACATCCCACAAAATCGCACGAAATGCAGCTCACAAGCATGCTTCAGTTGCCAAATATACATGTATTGTCTTTTCTATTTTCCCCCTCCTTTTTTCTCTTTGCTATTGGTTTACTAAGAACCCTCTATATTTACGCCTTTATCCCTTTTACCCGGTATGAACTGTAATGTAATATGTTAGCTTGTAAGTGTATAAATAGGTACGGTGGCTAAGGACAGATGGGGATAACAATACAATCACAAACAGAAAATAAGGGATTCAATGAGATACACCATAAACACAGGCGGTCGCATATAGTTAAGCTTAAGCTGCATCAAAAACAACCCTTTTATCGCAACGGGAATCGCGTCACAGTGGTTGAACAGTGGTGACGCGTGCTTCAGAATTCGATTGGAAGCATTCGGGGCACACGCGCGAGTACCCGCGTCGCCCTTGGGCGAATGTAGGAAAATCTAGAAATGTGTTTTATGTATCGCATTACAGACGCCCTGAACGGCTATAGTGTTACTTTTTCTACTGTGGAACAAAGAGGATAAAAATAAAACAACTTTAATAAAAAACAACCATACATCTTATCAATGATCCCTAATCAATTGAAAATTCAGCCCATCATTATAGAGAGAAACCTGTGCGCATCACAACCGGCCTAGTGCTGCAACACTATCATCAAACCCCGAAGGCAAGCGTGTCCCTGAACTGTAACTGTTCCATCGCAAAGGATGCTTCGAATGACGCGGTGCATTTTACCCCAATTACCGCGGCACGTTGGTGGTCACTGGTTTTGCGCTAAATTCTCCCAAAGAAGAGGTTCAATATCAATGGCAATAGTGAGTTGCGTTATGGCGATAAGGAAAATGGCACGAATGTCTAGGGGCTCAACGATGACGATGGCTTATGCAATAGAGTTCGGTTAGACCGACAAACACGCGGCTTTTCCTATCGATGTTTATAATTACCATTTATTTGGTGTATGATTAACGTTATCTCTATTCGTTCATTGTCGTTTTTGTCCCTGGCCTACTGTTTGATTTGAGATAGGAAAACGGTGGAATGTTTGTAAATCATAAAAATTAGCACCGAAAAAGAAACTAACATTGTAAACAGAAATTTTTTTCCATGATTTCAAGCATCTTGATATTCATTCAGGAAAGAAAAATTGAATTGTTTTTATGTTTTTTCCCCCACTCAATTCCCATGTAATCTATTCACTGGGCTGCCGGTTAGGACGATTTGTTTATGCATAACATCTGATGTGTAACATTATCAAAGCTCTATCACCCTCCTCCACGTCGTTTGCAGGAACTTATCAACCAACGCAATCGAAGCACTGACAGCAACAACATGCAATACACAAACAGCTAAGTGATTGATCCTGGCGCGCACAAGTAACACCACGAACATTATAGCCCCTGATAAGGCCGGGATGCGATAGTTGTGAGTACGCGCTGTTGATACTGGGCGGTGGCGTATTTGAGTTTTGGTCCCAGAGACGTCCAAGATTACCGGTTTTCAGTCGCAATCGTACGCTCAGAACGTTAAGACTTTCAAAAACGTCTAGAATCTGATTCATTAAAAGTACCTGTATCACAAAAAGTTGATCGGGTGAAAAGTAAAGTTTAGTTTCCGTCAGTGCCCCGAACGAACGTGAACTAACATTAATAGTTGTGTGTGCTGTAATCATAAAGTCACGGTCTATTTGAAAAACTAACCACGATGGATGTGAAGTTATTAAAACCATCTGAAACACCTCCGGAACCTTCAGCTAAGCGGAAACCAACCGACGCCAAAGGTAACGCTCCTGTCTATCACAGTTGTACTATGGCATTTTTCTCAGCATATTTCAGTTCAACAGGATAGTAGGAGGTAGTATTCGAGGCAGCTAGTCTTGAAATAATTAAATCAGGATTAGCTAAACAGTGGGTGAAATTCGTACCGATTTAATCAAATGAACTGTAAAACGTGTGAAGTATCAGCATCGTAGATTCATTTAAGTTTTTGATTTAAACATACGAGTTTAATAGGGGAAGGAATCTAATTAACAAATTATTCTTGGTGAACACCATTAAGTAATTAAAGTATTTTTAAAGAGTTTTTCTTTAAGTATACTTTATAAAGCTGGCATGAACTTTATAAATAGCGAATCCCACGACGGTTGGAAAGATTATATTTTGACTACAGGAAAGATTTAAAAAAAAAATAATAGAACAGATTACATAAGGTGAGTCTGTAAAGCTAAAAAACATTATTGGTAATCAAACATTTGTATTAAAACTTTGTAATATTAACGTACAAAGAAGTAAATGAGTTTCTATTTCGGCATTTCCTAGAAAAATCGTTTGAAAATAGGCATCATTGAAGTTGTTTTCGTGGTGATACCCTACCGATAGCAAAAGGTGAAGGAAGTGAAAACATGCATCGATAACAACTATCAATGTTATATGCACGAAGTTCCTTCAATAGCACAGAAAACATAACATGTCCAAATACTTACCTGTTACCATTTCGGAGATAACAGGCCATAGGGCACATCTGAAGTACTCGAGGATTTATTGCCAAAATACCGAGCCTTCAGATATGCGTAATGCACATGGACCAACCACCACCTGCATTTCCCCCTGGTAGTTGCTTATCTGCCCTGAAAGGGAGATGCCCTTCGGTGTACGATGTTATTGTTGTGGTGATTATTACGGGATTTGTTAGCCATTCCCGGCGTTCCCCTTACCGATGCGACCGGCCGCTATTTTGACGCCGTTGATAGTGATACTGCTGCTGGAGCAGTTTGATACGTAAGAATGAAAGACGAACCGCTGCTGTGCTTTTTGATAAAGCAGTATCGGTGTACGCTGTTGCGTTGCGTACGATGAACACATAATGCTGCCATCAATCCATCATCGTGTGGTAGATGGTGGAGGCGGTGGACTTGCTGCGTCGCAAACTTTAACCGTTTAGAACTTTTACGCGCACATGAGTCGCGGGCGGACTCTGCTGACCGGACAGCATGGAAACACTTAAGGTGTTTCCCAAATACACGGTACGGAACGTTGGGAAGCGTCGGGCCTTACCTCGGGTAGGGGGACTTCGACGTTCCGGGAGAAATCAATAAATAGACACGAGGTTTAATTTATCAGTATCTCCGATGAACTGGCTCTCTTGTCCAACTATCGGTTCTTTATTTATACCAACTTATTGAACGATTTTACACGGTTTTTAGGAAAGTGTTTGTGACGGTTGCCGAAATAGTTGACTCGGCTAGATGATGTCAACTTGTGTTATAATTGGTCAAAGTGGTAAAGGGTGGCTTTCCGGTGCGAGCTAGTACATAGCCTACGCTGCACTTTGAGTGCGTTTACCTCTTGTTTACCAGCTAGTTTGTTGGTAAACTCTTCGTATGCTAACCAATTGGTTTGCGCCAACCAGCGCCTGTTGTTTATGCAATAATATGTATAGTCGAGGTGATTCTATCACAATCGGCACAAGTCAACTTCGTCATCAGCGTGTGAAATGCGCGCTTAGAACCAACAATGTGTCGAAGCAGGTCGCCGCTCTAATCACATTTCCATGCGCACATGCAAGCATTTGGTTCAAGGTTTTCGGAATACATCGTAAAGCCTGTATATTTTTTATAGATTGCAACTATCTATACCCCTTAAGGAGCCAACACATGATTTGAACATTAGAATAATTCCAAGTACTACTAATTAAAATAGCTTAGACTTAGAAATACAAATGATTTGAACATTAGAACACCTTCCAAGTACTAAGTAATTAGAATATAAAATTCTTCACTGAACACTTCTATCTGAAAATTTAAAAATCTGAAGTATGCTCAATTTATGTCATTCTTATGTACGCTAACCTATATTGGAGACTGCCATAGCAATTTTCCATGACCCAAGAAACCCTTAAAAATCGGGATGCAGCAAAATAACAAAGATGTCTGAAAAACAGAAAGTTTGATATTTCAATAAAAAAGTAAATGATCTCTTCTGTATAACAATCTTACACAAAACTGCTGGAAATTGACGTGATAATTATTTCACGAAATTTATAAAATCTTTGGGCGGAGGATTGGGCGTGAATAATAATCGCTGCAGTGCAATTTACAATTTTAGCGTTGGCATGTGAAAGCAAACCCATAATAAATACTATACCGATCGACTATCTTTTTCTCCCTCCGATAAACCCTAGCGCTGTGCATCATTAGTGTAACTAGCGTACTAGCGATCGCGTGCTTCACCATGGGACTGTTCTTTCACATCCACAAACCGACACAACTAATCCTGGACGATCGATTAACCATGCGCCAGTACATGCCCTACTTCAAATGGTGGCAGGACACGACGGATGTTTTGGTACGAACAAACCCGGCATCGAAGCCGGTTTTTTTGTTGATCGCATTACTGATAAGTAATCTTTTCCGCACGGATGCTCTTGATTAGCGCCATTTACCAGCGTGTTTCCACTCTCCGTGACAGGTTACATGCCGGATGTTCATCTTTAACGTTACCAACTCCGACCGCTGGTTGCATGGTTTGGACGACCAGCTGCACTTGGAGGAAATCGTACCGATCGTGTACCGTGAAATACTGGAACACACCGATGTGGTGTTTCACGAGCACAACTCCACGATGTCGTACGTCACCAGGAGACGCCTGGAGTTCCTACCGGAACGGAACACCCCGGGCATCCTAAACCGAACGATTGTTGTACCCAACATCTCGTTGCTGGTAGGTTTCGGGAGAAGATTCTCCGCGCCACTTGAGAATCTAACAAGTATCGTTTCAAAACCAGGGTGCAGCAGCGAAAGTAGAGGACGATAGCTACCTTAAGAAGAAGGCTTTCAGTATCGTCTACGCAGTGTCCGGCGATAGCGTGTTTAGCCGGATGACCATCTACGACTATCTCTGGAACACTAAGCCAACCTTTTTGGAGCAGGTCCGGAGATTTGTACCCTCGATGGTCCCGTCGGATAATGTGGGCATCTTGAAAACGGTAAGAATCTTGCATCAACTCCTGAACTACCTTCATTGGTAATTGGTAACCGCTTCGCAATCAAATTTGTTCCCAGATGTACGAGGACAGTGTCGATCACGTCAATGTGCTGTACGGAAAGCGTCACGGCCACCAGCGATTCTTCGCGATGAACACCTACGAGTACGAGCCTACGGTGCCAGGATTCAGTCTGGCCGAGGGTGACTGTTTTGCGTCCATCGTCAACTCGTCGGAGGGCGCAACCTATCAGCAGTACCTGAACGAACAGTCCGTACTGATCTACTGGCGTAAGACGCTGTGCCGAGCGGTTCCGCTGTACTTCGATCGACGGGTGCCGAAAGGGTCCCTCACCGGGTACAAGTACGTCCTGCCGGACAGTTCATACGATCGCCTACCGAACAGCACGGCCGACTGCTACCAGGGACAGTACGGGCTGCTGGAGGACGGAATGACCGATACGTCCAAGTGTTCCCATGGTGAGTTACACCTGCATGCGATTTAATAATATTCTGATGTAACAAGAAGCGCGTTGAAAACGAAGACATTCACCCCACTGTCTTAAACGAAATGCATGATATAAGGATGTAGATCGTACGCTTAATTTGATTTACAAATAATATAACATCGTTATAGATTTTTTGAATAAATTCTGGTGAGCTCAAACATCCAAATTAATTTACAATACGTTTGAAGAGTAATGCAGTGTATTGTAATGATAATAAAATAAGGGACTGGCAACCTGTTTCTAGCAGACCTTAGATGGGCCAATCATATGAAAATTTTTAAAACTGTAGCCATCATAGTCAATAACTTCAAAATTTAAGGCTTTCAGGTTTGTTTCTCACATTTTTAACAAATCACATTCATTTTGTTGGCTTCTAATTGCTTCTACCAACGATAGGAAATATGATTTGATTGTGAACGAAATTAATTATGATCATTATACGATCGTTATTGCTCGATCGCGTTCAACGAGCCTGTATCGACTATTGTACGAACCGATACGATATGCACAGCAAAAATGTGTAACGCTCCCACCACAACAAACCCAATTTCTTTAATCTAGGACAAGGTTAACGAACGTGGTCGGAACGTTTTTCCGTCGCAATTGAAAGCTTTCATCCTTTCCTCGTCAAAACACACTAATCACCTACGTTCGCCGTCGCAGCCGCGATGACGAAAAGTGAACCCAAAACACTGCTAATGAGCAGGAGGAAAAGGCAAAGTTAAAATTGGGAGGGATTGTTTGGTTGCATGTGTTTAAAATCCGTTGAATCAGATACGCGTTAGGGTTTACATTGCGCTAACTGGGAAGCATATACGTCATGTGCGACACTCGCTGTTGGTTAGATTGTTGGACGCACTAGGAAGAGGTTTTATGTTCCGCAAGAAGTATTTCAAACATGACGAGACTTGGCTTTAGATGATCCAATCGTCGTGCCATGTGCGAGTGAGTGTACTGCAATGCAGCTCATCAATTTGTTATCTATTGTTCAAGTTCATCTTGTCGACCCTGGTATTTCGATTTCCGTCAACAGAGGAGATACGGATCTTCCGTGAACGTGCTGAACTGATGGTGAAAGATTTTTTCCGCGTCTAGCTTTTGTTTGATATTGCAAGTGGGAATTGAACTTTGGGCAAAAATATTATACTTTATTCCTAGTATTTAAGTGCTGTGAAACATTGAAACATTATACACATAAACTAAACCTACTTCTAACGCTTTTTGTATTGATTATCAGATGTTCCTATTGTGGCTACGAGTCCTCACTTCTACGCGCGTAACTTCACCACGGGGCACAAAATTACGGGCATGAAGCCGAACCGGGAACTACACCACAGCTACATCATTGCGGACCCCTCGTTCGGCATCCCGCTCGATCAGTGCGCCCGAACGCAAACCAACCTGGCCATTCCGAAGCTGACGCACTTTAACTGGGAAATTTCACGATTCAGCGAAATGTTGATACCGTTGTTTTGGATTGAATATGTAAGCCGCCTTCCGTGAGTGATGCCCTCGATTCTAATGTGTCTTTGTTCCGTCCATTTCACGTTTCCAGCATCAAAAAGAACTGCCACCCTACATCGTCAGAACTCTCGAAGCTTTCTACGTGTTGCGCGACGCGGAACCGTACCTACCGTACGCATTGTATCTGGCGTTTCTTCTGCTACTGGCAGTTGCGTTCCGGGAGGCGGCCAGGTTTCGGATGCACGGCAAGGTGGTCCCATCGAAGTGCCCCAAAAAGCAGCAGATGACAAAGCACTAGCAAAGCAGGGACGACAGTGTATGCCCGCCCGCTCGCCAATCTCCATGCCATTATCCATCTGTCTTCATGTTAGTGTTAAATTGTTAATAATAAGCAAGCTAAATAAATGATCCTGAACACATTCACCAGCCGGTGTAAAATTTCGATTTATAATTCTGTTTTATTTCAAGTTTTTGACGCCATTTAAAATTATCAACAACTTTAATTACATTTCCGCCCCTTTTCGCGCAAGCGAATCGTGAAGGTATGACTTTCATACCAGCACGCGCTAGGCAAAGGCCAGGAGAACGAAAAACAAACCTAAGGAATAAAGCGCATCGGTATAGGTATAGAGGACATAAATATAATGCACAAACTTTACTTGTTTTCAACCCAGTTCATTGCTGCAAATCAGTGTGAGGAGGGTCGATTGAAAGATTAATTGCAACATAAACCTAACGCTCGCCGTAAGGTGCCGAAGGTGCACGAAATAAATTCAGTTTAAAAATAAAGAAAAAGCCTAGAAAGTATCCCTCGCTCGCGTTACACTTCGTTTCAGGTAGGGAATTCCGTGGTTTCCATCTTGCGCGCGGGACTCTCTGGGCGGTTGAAACGCTCGGCGTAGATTTTGTCACGCACGCTCGGCTGTAGCGCCGGTCCGAGCACCTGTTCGAGGTCGTCGATACGCTTCCGGAATCGTTCGCGGTCTCTGGCGGCCATCTCCCACTCGCCCTTGCGCGCCTGCCGGTAGGCAAAGTCCCAGGCCCTCATCACGTGTATCACCGGTTTCTGGCAGAAGCGAACCTGTTTTCGGTAGAGGTAGGAAACAACGGAATCGGTGGTATGAAACACGATTGGTTCGACACATTTCGTAAGAAAAAAGGATAGTTAATGGCAAAAATTGTCCATATATTGTACACTCAACATAATATTCCAGCGAATGAAACTTAGCAGGAAACATGAAAGGGTTTAATGAACTTAACATAAAATATTGTATAAATTGTTATTAACACATTATCTATAGTTTTTTGCAAACCGTAGCACATATCAGCATTTGAGCGAACGTTTAAGTATGTTCCAGTATTACCCAAAGTGGTCCTTATGAATTTCGTTTAAAAAACCATATGCTCAATATTCGAGATACTCAAGATAAACGAATTTCATCAAAAGTTTCCCTTTTACTTTTCTCAACTTAAATCCGAAGCTTAGCTTTGAACGTATTTGTTTGACCTCTCAAGTGTTCTGAACTTGACGACGTAAATTTGTCGAAAAAATTCGTTACAATATTGAAACGAGGGAGCAAAAACATTAAATACCCAAGTTTAACAAAATGTCTTTATTCAATATTTCAAAAGCAATCGAAAAAGAATAAATTGGCTAGTACATGTTACCATTTCATTTTTCGATTTTAAACTGTAAAATTCGGTAGAATCACAAAAAGAAGAATACACACTATTATATATTCTTCTGGTAAACATGAAACACGAAAAATTTGGCAATTACAGTTTGTTAAAGGGGGTGTCCATGGCGCAGCAGTAGCGCGGGGAAACACCACGCCACAGATGTGGGAAATAATTTCGAGTCTGACACCATCCGGTATTACGAACGGCTGACCACCCATCTCGACTTTCGGACACAGACATAGATCACGACACGAGAAGGTCGTTGCATTTACAGAGAGAGTATCTTTTTAATGGCCAGATATTTACTAACAGAAGCCAATAAAAAACATATTTCGATAACCAAAGGCAAAATACTAGAAGACAAACGTAAGGACCATCAGCCTAATCGGGGTTTTCCCAGCTTTCAGGCCTATTCGACCGATATTCCTCATACAGAATGTGATTCGTCCACGTAACAACCTTTGTCTGCCTTAATGGACATTGGCTGAGCATGTAATGACCCAGCTTGTTAGCCCCGGCGGTGACTCATGGCTGACGAAAGATCACCGGATACCAAGAAACATACTCATGACGAAACATGAACGTGATGAAACAGCACAAAAACTTTAGCATGCGTTGCCATAATTATGTTGATAAAATTGTAATCATTAAAAGGGTAAACATAATAACTTATTACGTGATGGGATGTTAAGAATCTAAATGTTTATAGGTAAAATACGATTTAAATTTAATGCTTGGACGAATAAGGATAATATTTACCTTTCGTTCCTCGAAACCGGACGAAGAGTTGGAGTCATCGAAATCGTCGCAGAACACAACACTGTCGTCATCGTCGTCGTAGACATCTATCCCACCGCCACATCCCTTGCTGTCGTCGAACTCGTCCTCGGTAACGTTATCACTGTCGTCTTCCTCGTCATCCTCTTCGTCCTCCTCGTTCTGCTGACTTTCTGTTGAGGGTGGCTTGTTGAAGTAGTACGTGAAGGCCGTGCACAGACCCCGCGGAGGACGCCGACGGGCTGGGCTGGCCGAGGGAGTCGTAAAAACTTCGCGTTCGGTTACGACAACAAAATCGCTCCGATCGGAATTAATATCACATTTGGGTTTCACGCGTTCCTCGACGCTCGGGGCGAGTGTCGTGGAGCTGCGTCGTGCGCTGAAGTTGCCTGGCTGGTGTGGCGACGTCGTCACAGTGACGTCGGCCGACGAGGAAGAAGGACCTGCTGCCCCGAATGACCCTTGCATGCATGCACCTAACACAAGCGCCCCAAAGTCCTGCAGCGCATCATGGAAGCTGTTAACGCTTTCGATCGATGAAGGGCTGAAGCTGGTCGAAAGGTAGCATCCCGATCCGATGGGGTCCATCATCCCGTACTCGTCGTTCCGGTAATCGTACCATTCATCCATCGATAGGGGCAAACTGTCGTCGCATATATCGTTTCGCAGGTATGAACGTTTCTTGTCCTTTCGATTTTTTCCTCCAACCTTCACGGTCTCGCCGCAACCCGTTACCGCCGTTTGCTGGTTTCCTTTGCCCGACTGCTTTCGCCGCTTTCGAAGCCCAACGGGACGGGTTGTGGTCCGCCCACCGGGTGGCACATCTTCGACGTAGACCCCCGCCGGGGTCATGGCAACGTCGTCGGCGGTGCTATCGTAGTCCAGGGGCACCGTCAACCTCCCCGTGCCGTCTTTCTTCGTCTCGAATATCGGCATAGTGGCGGTAACCGATATGGTCTTCCTCTCGCACGGGATTTCCTTTTCGATCGTGTACGGTGATGGTTCGGGGGTCTGTCTGGGATACGTGGTATCGCTTTGTCCGGCGAAATCCCACAACTTTGTTATCACATTCAGTACTTTCGCGACGATGCTGGGTCGCTTGCCACATTCGACATATCCATCGACGTTCTGCTTGAGGTCGCCCGCCGGAAGGTCAGCTTCCTTCTCGCTCACGCTTACCGCCAGCATGTTCTGCTTGTTGCAGGGAAAATTATTTCCCGACCACGGACTATACTCTGCCTTCTGCATGATCTTAGCTTCACAGATTTGAGTTGATAAGGAAGAGGAATAAGATCGAGCCTGCTCTAGGCGCAGGGGAATTATTTACAAATCTTCTACCGCACTAGCCACTACCACACCACTTCTTCTTAGCTGTGACTTATGCTATTTACAGATTGTGATTGCGCTACAATCTCGATGTTCACTGGCGAATGCTGTATTACTATTGCACCATGACCATCTGCTTGGGCAAACCAATATAAATGTCCTTGCGACCATTCATGGTCTTCTTGCTCGCATTATCGAGGGTTAGGCGCATAAGCATAATCGTGCGAAGAATTTGCAGCACGTTCAATGAAAACGTCGCGAATACTCGAGTGCGTACGTCGTACGTAGACCAGCTTAGCTCCACGGCGCCACAATCCACTACGCCTTGCCAACAGTTGGATAGTTTCCAGCAGTTTAGGTGCGCTAGGTAAGCTTCAAAATCCAGAATACACCCTTTCCAGATGCTAAATGTTTCGTCGGACACTATATTTTTGGCGGGTATTTCCATTATTAACTTTTTCTCGCGAGCGTTTCACTTTTGCATTTGTTCCTTGCTTTTCATTATCGCCATTTTGTAGAAACTGACAGCAGCTCGCACAAAGGGGAATTCTGATGCAATATGGATTCACGCGTTTATGCATCACCGCTCAAGAGTTCACCACAAAAACAGGTTATCTGCACTGGAGAAATTGAAACATTTATTAATTCTATAGCTTACAACTGAAACTATATAAAATACAGAAAAGTTCGTATAATTTCACCATTGGCAACTACATTTCACGTGGATTTTGTACACGTTTATTTTCCGATACATTTTAGTTGCTTCCGTTGGTTTTTGTATGTTCACGGGATTATGTGTTATTATCAATTTATTATCCATTCGATACTTATTCAGTCTCAACTAGCATTTTAATATCATTTTATTCCTTTTCTCGAAGCACAGTTATTTTTTAATATTTATTTGGGTTTTTAAACACAAAAATAATTTCACCATTGACATTTTGACAACCGTTGTCGGGGACAGGCTCGCACTTTCCCGCGAAACACGATCGGCTTTGTTTTGTTCACAAAATCACTCCAACAACAGCTCCAGTTTATTTGGTTGGTTCTCGAGCTGTGAATATTGAGATTAAACCAAACCAAGTTGCGGTAGTTGTTGTATATTTTCTGTACGCTATCTTTTACTAGGTATCTTGACTTCTGCTACAGAACTGCAATACAATGCCAAAAGGTACGCTGGACATTTGTGAAAAGTACTATGGTACGAAGGATATTTACGAACTGTTTGGTGTAGATAAAGCGGCATCGGAACAGGAAAGTAAGTATACACGGCACTAATAAGCGTCTTTTTGTTTAAAGTTGATACATTTATTAATGGTCCATTATCGTCGTTTCATCATTCCCGTCTAGTCAAGAAAGCATACTACCGGTTGTCACTCAAAACGCATCCAGATCGTGTCCCGGAATCGGACAAGAAGGAGGCGACTGAAAAATTCAAGATTTTAAGCAAACTGTACAGCGTGCTCAGCAACAAAGACTCCCGGGCTGTCTACGACGAAAGGGGCACGGTCGACGATGATGATGATGCGGGTACCAACTGGTTGGCAAGATGGGCACAGTTCTTCAAACCGCTCACAACTGAGGACATTGATAATTACAAAAAGTCCTACATCGGTTCGGAAACAGAACGGAGTGACATCAAGAAGACGTACCTCGGGGGCAAAGGGTGCAAGAACTATATGATGCAGACCGTTCCGTTCATGACGTGCGAGGACGAACCACGGGTGGCGGAGATCGTACAGAAAATGATCGACGACGGGGAGGTTCCGGAGTACGAAAGCTTCACCAAGGAGGCGAAGGCGAAGCGCGCCCGTCGGCACAAGAAGTACGCACGCGAAGCGGCGGAACTCGCAGCGGATATGCGGAAGCAGACGGAAATATCGTCCCTAGAGAAGCAGCTGGCTGAACGCAGCGCACAGCGCAAAGGTGCGTTTTCGTCGCTCCTCGAATCGCTGGAGGCCAAGTATTGCAATGGAGCCGAGGAGGACGAAGAGCTGTACGATTTTGAGGAGGAACAGAAAAAGCGAGAAAGAAAACGCACCTCATCACGCGGAGCGGCCAAAACGGCTACCAAAGCTAAGGTAACACGAAGAGGATCTAAGTGAGGCCCCCATAAATCTGCTTTTATTTGAATGTAAACGGATTTTGATACACAATGAACAGATCATTTCGACAAGTCGATCATTTGCGTTGCGATATATCCACGAATTGACAAATTCACAAAAAAATCCTATGCTTAAATTTTACGTTTCGATTCTCAACACAAATAGTCGTGAAATAAATTTTCATCATATCTTTATCGCACTGATTTCCTCATCTACTTACTAGGTATTTATTTGAAGTCAATTGTTTATTTGAAATGCAACCACATCCATGCTGTCCTAATGCCCTTGGATTTAATCAGATTTATATGTAATCTTTTTTATAAGTTCAGAAAAGCACGAGTAACATCGTCAAGTTTCAAATTTTTCTGTTCTTCTACAAAAAGAATTGGAGAAAAATGTTTTTCTATCTTTACAGTAGCTTGTTCTTAGGTTATAATATGCTCTCTAAAAATCCCAGTGACAAACATACTTTGCACATCCATTATTTCGTTTTTATAGCTCATTGCGAGAAGTTAAAGTATAGTGTTAGCATAACTACTCAACTATTCGTCGTATATGGATATGGATTACATAATAAATAAACAATCATATCAACAATAATTCAGACATGTTCTTCAAAAGCGTAGGTGATATTTCCCGCAAATATTCTTTCGGTATTATTCCACAATTAGACATCGCTGAAATAGAAATAAAATAAAAACGTCTCATCTACGGGCACATATTCAAAGAGATTTATTTTGTTTCCTTTCATTTTTCCCTTTCCCCTTCAATATTTCATGCTCCTGGAACAGAGTATATAAAATCTGGCACCGCCACGCGTCTATCTTATATTTTCGTCTATCCAATTCCTGGAACCTGATACCATCAGGTATCCAGAGTTCTTTCGTCCTTTCCTCCATTGCGCAATGGTTGGTCTGTACCGAACCGAATTCGCTCGTCCCTCCTTATTGCCTATGAAATGCTAATACACTAAAGCAGTTTAAATTAAAAAAATCTCACTTTTGCATTACACAGTCAGTTTTTATATAGTTCCTATTCAGTAACCGGCGGAGTTTTCTAGCACGCAAAACTTAAACCAAAAATTGATGCACACAGCAGCGCATTAGGGCGAAGGAACGGAAAATGATGTGAGAGATGGATTGTTCAAACATTAAAAACACTTTTAAAACGTACATACATACATAGACGCACACCGCACGAAGGAGACTTGCGGGCCCAAAGTAAGGTAAATGTTTGTCTAACTAAAACTGGTCCGCTTTTTTTTTAAATCTCAAGTACGAAAAATAAAATATCACTGGAATGTTGTTCAGCACCCACCCAACCACATCATTGTTGTACTTTGACCTCGATGAGGAGGATGATCACGTGATCACGGCGGTTGCGAACTAAGAACTAAGATTGAGATAAAATCAATGGATGGAATGTGTTTGTAAACTATCACCACTGGGAACGAGAAAAAATTAAAACCTATAGGCATACAAATCACACCCGCTACGGGGGCAAAGCAAAGTCTAAAAACTCTTGTGGAGTAGGGGAGAAAGCGTCGATCCTATGGTCTAAAATAATTTACCTGAAAACGCACCGTAATCGGTATGGCATAAGTAAAAGTAGCACAAGTAATAAGTCTTTTCAAACGTTTAAGCTCTGGCTGGAAATCCAATCCAGCCTGCAACATCCGCCTTTTGTCTGCCTATCTTACGCCCACCGTCTACGCTAAGGATGTTGATCCGGGCAGTGGAATCTGGCAGCGATTTCGCTTTTGAAGAAGGTGGTCTAATGATTCTAATGTTACAATGCATATTAATATCTACTAAAATAGCGCTGCGTCGTGTACGCTCTCCTTCTAACGAGAATGTGCAATTTTAAAATCGAATCGAAGCAGGCGACTGAGCTCGCGATAAAGGGAACTAAATCAAACCTAACCGAAATTCACCTACGTTCAGGCACTTGCATTGTTCGTTTAAATGTATTTGTCATGTTTTTTGTTTTATTCTTGACTTGCGATCGATCGAATGTTGTATTCTCCAAACCGAAATAACGTCGCGTAAAAAGCATCCCATGCGTCTACTAATATTCTACTAACTTTTTACGCACCTAACCGCTGTCGATGTGATTCAATGATAAGCGACCTTTTTCTGGTGTGTAACAACATCGTAATACTCAAGGCAGTTGATCTTTCGGTATGCAAGGCAGTTCGTTTTTTTTTCTCAATCTGCCGCCGATAAATAGACCGGCTAGTAAAGCGTGCACTAAACAAGCAGCGTTTCTACTACAATTTCGATCGTTCCTTTCCACTGTTGCTTGTGAAAGACCCTGGCAGGTCGTTAATGTTGCATCATACAAATTTCGGTGGAACCATCTTGAATCGTGCATGTTTTACACTTTTGCATAAATAAAAAAAAACCCACGCGCCTCGTTGGGCCATCGATCGAGCCCGGAGAAAAGAACCGTTTACAGCAAAAAAGCGGTAGCGGAGGGAAGGGGATGGATAAAATACGACCACAATCAATAGATCCTAGAGTAGCTCTGTATAAATATATACATCCAAAAACGAACGCAGCCCACCGTTTGAGCTTGCCACGCGGGAATATATCAAAGCTATTGGTTATATGTAGTATAAATATGATACAAAAACTTTGTCTCTGGTCTCGTTTTCGTTTCGCTTGCTTCTTCTTAAATCTATATGTATATGCACGCGCCTTTTGAGCGGGCATCAACCGCTCAACGAAGATGCAAGTAGCATTCCGTCGGGGGGGTTGGATCAGTTAGAGAGGATGGGTAGAGAGCACACAGGGTGTTGTGTCTAGGTAGCACACGGTGGAAGATCATTCTACCAGTCCCGTAGGACCGGGAGAGTCTTTGTTCTATTTTTCACTGCAATCGTCTACATGGCTTTGGAGTTTGTCACAACTTAAACAGTTGTTTCATCATCGTCATTGGGTGCACTAGGAGAGTTTGGAGAAGAGAAAAAAAAAGTTATTATAATGCGTAGAAAAATGGTCCCGATGGTACGATCACACATGTACAAAGTGAGTAAATTTAGATTTTGGTTGATTACATGACTCAGTCATGTGTAATATAAACATACATAAATCAGTGTGCGCGTCCAATATCAATTGGAAAGAAAGGAAAGTTCTAAATCAATTTACGTTCAAAAAAATTAAAATACCACATTTGAAAAATAAAAATTATCCAACAAACAAATGAAACAAATGATCAAATCAAATCAAATGATGAGGCATTAAAATGAGACTAATGTAATTTACTTTTTAATAAAGACACATATAAACTTTCAATACATGATAGGTAAGAAATCTTGATTGCAATTTAAACATATGTAAAACGAACCAAAAACATATCCAGCACTACAATAAATACTACGGTCATATCATACCACTACAATACTACTGTCGGGTTATAAACAATTTCTATATATACATTTATTGAAGCATACATTACTAGTTCCTTGAACTATGCAAAATTTAAAGGAAAATCAAATAAAACTAATACCATGCAAAAACACACAAGGAGGTTAGAAATAACTATCACTTAAACTTACTATTATTGTTGTTCCCATTTTTAATAAAGTTGTCTATATGAAATGTGGCCTGTTCCACTTTCATTCTGTTGGTTGCACTGCTTGCTTGTATTTTGTTTTATTCTAAGATTTTTAGACGATCCCAACACCATCTAGTCGGAGTGTTGACGGGGAAGAGTTATGGGTAAAGAAAAAAAATACGGACAAATATGTAGACCATGATTGCCATGTCGAACGTTACTCGTAGTTAGCGCTAGTGAAAAAACGGGCTCGTAACGGGGAAAGAAAAACGTATTAAAACCTTTAACTTACTCATTTCCACCGGTCAGTTGGCCGAGCGATTGCAACGGTGCCGGTGAAATGCCATCCGTTCCGCGCATTAGGAGCGGTGGCGGAGGAGAAGAGGTATGGTGAGAGTCCAAGTGCCCACCGAGACCGTCCATTCCCGGGTGGTGCGACATACGGCCTCCTCCCACCCCATTGTGGCCGTTACTGCTACTGTGCACCAGGTGGTCCTCTTCGGCGGTGTACGGGAAGTTGTACGGGTTTTTGTCAGAACCTTCGGACATCCTGTCGGAGTCACCCCCACCACCTCCATGGTGTTTAATCTGCTGCTGTTGCTGGCGTTGTTGTTGCTGATAGTCGTTTTTGAGCAGCGACTGAACGCTCGATTTGAACGACATGGCGTGCGAGCCCGGCGGACTGTAGAGATCGGCCGGTGTTCCCAGCCCGTGGTACGGTGATTCCGCTCCACCAGTGCCGGCCCCATAGCCGAGAGTGCGCGACCGTTCGTAGAGTGATTCCTTCAGCGCGTACGGATTCTCGTGCTGGTACGCGCGCATATGATTGATGATCTGCATCGAGCCGGTGTGGCGCGCTTCCGCGATCGGCACACCACCACCACTTCCGTTCACCGACGACGCGTAGTGGTGCGGAAGTGTGCTTGCCGGGTTCGCCGTCGATTGCGTGTCGTAGCGCTTGGCGTAGTCCGTTGGCGGCACGTACTTGTCCGTCGGTCCGTAGTTGCTATAGTTGCGGTCACTGTGCAGGTCCGTGTTTGAGTAGCCGATGTTGTAGTTCTCCTGAATGTTTTCCAGTATCGACGGTGGCATGTTCATGCGGTTCTGATGCAGGTACGAAGTTTCCGTAATGTCCGGGTTTGGCAGCGAACCGCCATTGGTGGGCGATTTGTGCGGGTGGGCCTCATTGTCAGATCCAGTTTCTTGTGACCATCGTCCTTTAATTAGAGAATCATAAATTATTGTGTGATTTTGAAAACACCAACAATTAACTTACCATTTCCGGGAGGCAAATAGTTGCCTGCGTTTTGATTGGGCCATCTAGTAGGCGTAACATTCGGGAAAAGCTGAAATAGAACAGAGAAAAAGCGTTACTTATCGTCGCGTTACGATTCCAAAAGATTCAGTTACACTGAAAACTTTGATAGATTGAACGTAATCTCATTACCTGTGGGCTCTGGACGACGTGCAGCTCCGGTGGTGTGGTCGCCACATGCTCTGTAATGTTCGGAAGGTACGAAGTGCTGCACACTCCGGTGCTTCGGTGTGTGCTACTATTTCTTCCAACGCGCGACTCCTCGTCGTCACTCGAGTGGCTCGAGGCAAGCTCCAGACTGCGTCCATCCGTTTCACTACCCGAATCCGAGTCCCGCCGGTGCCGTCGGTGGCTACGTCGTTCGCCATCACCGTGCCGTCCCTGGCCCTGGCCATTCTTGATCTTGCGCAGTGCGCTTTCTTCGTAGTGGCCACGCATGTACGACGCTACACCGTCACTGTTGTAGTTTGAGGTGGATGTAGACGTGTGCCGGAACTGCCCGTCGCTTCGGTACGGGCTCGAGCTCGTCTTGGCCGTGCTACGTGAGGTCGTACTGGAGGTGCTGATGCCGATGTTACGCCGGGCTGTCTCGTACTGCCCGCCACCGGAAGGACCACCGGCAAACCCGGGCGTTTTCGGAGAACCCACGTTCTGGGAGCTGCTGCTGATGGCGATCGATGAGTCGAGCAGTGGTACCTTACGTCCGATGCACCGCAGGAAGGCGTTGTGCAGGTTTTCGCGAACACGTTTGTTGATGATACAGTAGCCGATTACGGAGAACAGCGAATGCATGATTACCACCGCCGATAGGAGCATATTAAGTAGCTGGGAGTTATCCGACGCAGACAGTACGGCCAGCACCCACATGATGCCTAGTAGCGGAAGCGACACGACCGAAAGCCAGAGCAGTGTACGTAGGTTTCCGAATCCGAGCACGTGGTCCTTGATCGTGAAGGCCGCCTTCACCGAGAGGAATAGTATGAACAGATCAAACACGGAAACGATGGCGATCGGTCCAACCATCCACCAGATCACGGATTCGTAAACGGATAGCCAGCAGCTGTAACGAAAATTGTATATGCGTTATCTTAACTGAACAAACAGTTTTGTTGCAAAGTTCCCAATTAAAAAGTTTAAGAATCTGTGATAAACTCAGTAGGTTCATTTAGACATATTGTAAAAACCATAGTAAGCTTAGCTTAGCATCTTGTATAAAAAGGAAGACCGCAGGACACAGTAGTTTTGAAACATAAAAACACATTAAAAGATTATCTCTAACTGCAGCCAATTGCGTTAAATTAATACTTACAATAAACTGTTTCCATACTCGTGCACACGCACTCCAACCGACAGTCCGACGAGTAGTGCCGGTGCACCGTAACCGATGGTATGATAGAATCCCATCGGTCCGTGGTTGATGTCGCGCATCTCCGTCAGCATTCGGTACAGATGAACACAATCCACCGTTGTCCACGCAAATGCCGCTAGCCACGAGTAGTGAAGCGCAATGGCCACCAGTTTACACGGGAACTAAGGGGGATGAGAATGGGCAAAGTTAGTGCCATTTGTCGAACAACGGTTCCTCCCGAGCCATGCCCTGTATCTTACCTCGTTATCCAGCAACTCCCGGCGAGCCTGTATGGCAACGAAGAACAACAGTTCGGCGGTGAAGATGCAGAAGAGCAGATTCTGGTGGATGCTGTTGGAGTTGGTCTGAAGTCCACGCAGTAGCGCCAGGGAAATAATCACCGCAAGCAGAATAGGTAGCGACAGTAGGAACGCTGAGTACGAAGTGATCTGCACCAGCAGCGATGGTTCGGGAATGTCCTCTGGATCGATGACGTCCACCAGTACGGCGTAGGTAGCGAGCTGATTGCACGTACAGTTCACCGTAATCGTATCGTTGTGTCCGATCGCTTCGTAATTGGGAATCTCCGTCTGACAGCCGATGCGAGTCCACAGGTTCGAGTGCGTATTCCATCGTACGCACTGTGGATTCGAGCGGGGCACGAACCGATTCCGCGGAATATTTAACCACATTTGCAGTTTTACCGCCTGAGGCAAATGCGGTTGCCCGAGGGGCACGTAATTCGTGCGGGATGATTCTACGTCCATCTCGGCCGACGAAGCACTCGTGCCCACACCTTCCGCCGTTACGACGTTCCTGCGGCGCTTGCGACGTTCCGAGCCAACTTCAGACGATCGAAGCTCGGCGGAGGACATTTGTTCGCTCCTGGACAGTACTACCGTTTCCGGGACGCTTCCTCCGTGGAAGTAGTCCTCTGGGTCTCCACCACCGTCGGGCGACCCGACCATCGGTACCTCCGGGGCGTGCTGGTCAAGCGTATCCAAACCTTCCTCGCGATCACTCATATCGTGAATGGATATTTTGATCTCGTTCATCGTGAGCTTTTCGTTGGGCTGCTGTGCTTTCGTTTGCGGTGGTGCCATTGTTTCCACGTGGTTCGTGTCCCCACTGGGAACCGAAACCGATTCCTTCCCCGTTGAGCCCGTTGCGGCCGATTCCGGTGTGACGATTGCGATCGAGAGCACACTGCTGGCAATCTGCATGTCCACGCCCCAGCGGCGCGTAACGGTTTCATCGTAATTGGCCGGAAACAGCTCGCCGGCGTCCTTGTACTGGGCGTACGTGAAGATGGCCCGATGCTCCGCGATCGTGCTCACCACCTCGTTCTTGTCCGGCGGTATGATGCCGAGCATGTCGAGCGCCACGAGTACGCGCGTATGCCGATCAAACTTTGACCGATCCTGGATGTAGTTGTTGTACTTCGGGAAGGCAATGTACGGATGCTTCTGCTTGGGTGAGCTCTGCAGGAAGGAACTCGTGTCCGGCAGGATGACCGTTTCCGCGTGGTGCACCACCTGGTGGTGTTGGAGCTTGCTACCCTGCTGCTGCTCACGCTGTTTCACCATTTGCGACTCGTACCCGAACAGCGACTCCGATGTCACAATGTCCATCCCGAGCGCCATGTTCTTGTGCACGATCTCGAACGGGTTCGTGTAGGTGTCGTGCTGCGAGCGAGCGAGTACGATCATGTAGCGGTTGAATGCATCGATCAGCTCGTCCGGACCGCGTCCGGTTAGATCGTGAACCCGGCGCCACTCGCCAGCGTACCGACGGTCCAGAATTTCCCCGGCACTCTCCACCAAATTACGCACGTAATGTTTGTCCTGGCTGTGCGAAAGGTTCAATCCGGCCTGGAACGACTCGTAGCGCATCAGCTCGTGTAACAGCCGGTTGGTAATCAGCAGATCGGCCCCATATAGCTTGCTCTGCACGAACGACTGCCCATCGTTCATCAGGTAGTCCAGCTCGAAGTCATCCTCGCGCCATACGCCCTTTCCCCCGCTCTCTCGATCGATCGTGTAGTAGTCGTTCATGCGGGACGTATCGCCGGGTGTACGATCCGGCCCGGCATGCTGTTGTCCACCGACGGTCACACACGCTTGCTGCAGTGTGGCGGCAACCTTCACCGAAATGAACGTGTTCAGCTCGAGTCCGTCCACTTCGATCTGGGACAGTTGTTTGCGCAGATCGAGGAACGCTTCCGACGTGCAGTTGAACATGTCCGGTGCACCCCAGCCGCTCTGTACCTGGTCGCAACGACGCGTTCCCTTACCCCGGGCCGGTGCCGGGCAGTTTTCCACCGCCAGCTCACCGAACGCCGTGCGGGGCCACCAGAGACCGGCCGAGTGCGACTTCGGACAACCATCGTACACAACTTCGCACCCGTTCAGTGTGACCTCGGCGTACGGGTTCGAGCAGGAGTCGCACCGACGACCAATCACACCCTCCCGACACTCGCACTGGCCCGAGCTGTTGCACGACTTACCGTACGAGCCGACGGCGTAGCACTCGCAAGGCAGGCACGTAGTGTCGTTAACCGGTTGGTAGTGGTTCTCCCGGCAGTAGCACTGGCCGGTGGTTTTGTCGCAGTTCGGATGATAGCCCTGCTTCACGTTGCACTTGCAGGGGCCACAGCTACGTTCACCCCACCATCCGGCCGGGCACGGTTGCTGGATCGTGTTCTCGCAGTATTCGCCCGAGCTGAGCGTGCTGTTGCACTCGCACCGGTAACCCTTCACGTTGGCCGTGTCCGCTCGGCACACTCCATTGTCCGAGCAGGGTTTCACCGTGCACACCGGCTTGCAGTCGACACCAACGTACCCATGCAGGCACTCGCAGTATGCCTCGTCCCAGTTGCTCACGCAGATCGATTCCTCCGGACAACCGGTCTCCGGACACCGGGCGTTCGAGGTGCACCCATCCACGACGTTCTCACGCACCGTCGGTCGCTTCAGCACCGACTGCACACCACCGACGCGCACATCCTGAATGCATCCCTCGAAGTTCTCCGATGATCCGCCACCATAGTGTTGCTGCCCGATCGTACCCTCCAGTCCGCCGATGACGATCCGTCCCACGTACAACCCTTGGATCTTCTGCGACACTGGCAGCACGCCGTTACGCTGACCGTAGTCCACCGTCAGCGAGACCTCCGTGCCCATCCACTTGATCTCCACCCGGTGCCACCGCCCATCGGCCAAGTCGGCGCCGACCAACTGCACCGGTTCCCCGTTGTACGCGTACTGCAGTGTGCCATCGCGCAACGAAACCACGGCCGAGCTATTCTGGCCCACCTGAATCTCCATCACGAACGTATCGCGCTTGCGAGTGCGCACCGAGAACGCCGTTAGCCAGGGCAGCTGGATGGGACGCAGCAGCGGGTTGAAGCTGAGAATGCCATCACCCTGGAAGCGCCACGGGAGCGCCACCGATTCCTGGCACGCGTTTCCCGTGAACCCATCCGGACAATCGCATTCCCACCCTTCGCCCCAGCCCTCCCGACAGGTGCCTCCGTTGAAACACGGTTCCGATGCACAAGAGGCCGCCTTCTGCGGGCATCCCGCGACCGTACCGTTATCCGCAATGTACGCCCCGAGATCCACGTACCGATGGTCGATGTACAGATCCGAGATGCAGCCCACGAAGCTGTGCGATTTGATCGGGAAGTTGGCCGGAATCTTTGGCAACCCGCCGACCTGCAGCGGGCCCGTTAGGTCGAAAAATCGATGGCACGGTTCGACGAGAGACGCACACCGACGGTCCAGCACGAGTGTCGTCTGATTCGCACAGTTCCAACGCTCGCCGAGCTCCGCCAAAGCCGTGGCCGTATCGCAGCTGTCCAGCGAGAGCAGTACCGTGCGGTTGAAGTAGCGTACCTCCACCGTGTGCCAGTTACCGTCGGAAACCTTCCGCCGCTGGTTTACCGTCACCGATTCAACGCGATCGCCGAGCGAAAACGAAAACAGTACGCGCCCGTTAATGATCTCCAGCGCGATGAAATCGTGCTGTTCGTTGTAGCGTCCATTGTACAGCAGCAGGCCACTGTCACGCACGGTCGCAAAACGGAGCCGTATGTTGAACCGATGTCGCTGTCGCATGCCCGGGAACGTGAGAAACGAGTTGCGCGAGAACGAACGTGACATTAGCTCGCAGGTTTTCGTATACGGTGGCCAGTGGCCGCCGTGGCCACTCGAGAGGCAACTGTACCCATCACCGCACACCTCCGAGACGCACGGCTTGAGGCTGGTGATGGCCGTTTCGCAATTTACGCCGGTGTACGCTTCGGAGCAGACGCACGAGTAGCCACCCTCCTTGCGCACGCAGCTACCCCCGTTCGCACAGGGGTCCGAGTAGCACAGGTCAACCTCCGTGTCGCACAGATAGTGCTCCTTGCTGCCGGTAAAACCCTCCGGACACTTGCAGGCGAACGTGTTGACCGGGTGAATCGGACGGAAGAGCACCGTGTCGCTGTGGATGAAGCCGGATGCGTTGCCGAACTTAAGCACCGAAAGGCACTGCTCGTAGTTCAGGCAAGGTTCCCGCACGCACAGGTTGTCGTCGAATGGGAGCACACGTACCGTCGCCAACCTGGCCAGGATGGCCCGGTTCAGGTAAATGCGCTCCTGAAGGTACTGCGAGCTGTAGTACTCCTCGAACGCGACATCCGGCCGTCGGGCGGAGAAGCTGACGTTCAGTATCTTCCCGCTGACGTCGATGTCCTCCTGGATGGAGAACAGGAATATGTTTTCCTTCGGGCACGGGATGATGGCGGCCAGCCCGTCGAGGAAGAAGCTAAGCAGCGGCGACAGGAACGCTTCCTCCGTCATCTCGTCCAGCCGCACCGTGACCGAGTTGAACAGCATGTCCTCCGTGATGAGCCGCACAATCAGCTGCATGATCGCCTTCGCCTCGTTAATCCCATCCGTCACCGACACCTCCATCGTGGCGAACTTGGGCACGTTCGTGTTCAGCTGCGGGCTAAGCGTAAGCCCTCCGGTTGAACTATTCAAGCGCAGCAGGTTCGCATTGTTCCCCGACAGAATGCGGTAGGTCAAGCGGTCCGTGACGTCAGCATCGAACGCCGGTATCCGCCCGATCACTCCACTCGGGAAGCAGTCGCGGAAGTTGTTGAAGATGACCTGGAAGTCGCGCAAGACGGGCGCATTGTCGTTCACGTCCGTTACCAGTACCTCTACGTAGACGTCGTTACGCAGCGGAGGACTCGCTGCTCGTATGATCAGCTCGAAGCGCTTCCGGGGCGACTCGTAGTCCAGCTCGGTCATCGTCAGCAGCTGCGCCCGGTCCGATCCGGGTCGGGTAACGAGCGAGAACGAGTTCGAATCGTCACCACCGATGATCGAGTAGTGTACGATCGCGTTCACACCCTCGTCCGGATCGTGTGCATAGATCTCACCCACGACCGACCCAACCGGGCTGTTCTCCGGCACGTACAGCGTCAGCTTGTCCGAGGCGAAGGTCGGCGGCGAGTCGTTCACGTCGTCCAGCCGGATCTGTACCTCCACGCTGCTGCTCATCGTTGGCGTGCCCTTGTCGCTCGCGATCGCCGTCAGATGGTACACCGGGATGCTCTCGCGATCGAGTCCCTTGTTCGTGCGGATCACACCGGAGATCGGATCCACCACGAAAGAACCCTCGTCGACGTCCTTTTGGGCGAGCGCGTACTTCACCCGCCCATTCAGGCCCATGTCAGCGTCAGTGGCACCGATCTGCACCACCGACGTGCCGATCAGCGCGTCCTCCGGGATCGTCGCCTGGTACAACGGGACCTTAAACGCCGGCGCATTGTCGTTCACGTCCGTCACGGCGATCTCCACGTCGGTCGTGTCGCTGAGCGAAGGGTTGCCACCGTCTTTGGCCGTCACCGTCAGCAGGTACCCGCTCGTGCTTTCCCGATCGAGCTTGGCGTTCGTCACGATCGCGCCAGTTTGTGCGTTTATTGCGAACGGTTCATTCGCTCCCAGTCCGTTCACCGACTCATCGTTCAGCAGGTACGTAATCTGTGCGTTAATGCCGACGTCACTGTCCGTGGCCGATACGACCAGCACGGTCGTGCCGATCGGTGCGTCCTCAAACACCGACGCACTGTACGGGGCGTTCTCAAACACTGGCGCAAAGTTGTTCGCATCAGTGATGTTGATGTTCACGATGGCCGTATCCGTCCGCTGGCCACTGTCGGTCGCCGTGATGGTCAACGCGAACCGACGCTCCTGCTTGTAGTCGAGCGGTTGCGCGATCGTGATCAACCCGCGCCCATTCTGCGACGTAATTGCAAAGCGACCCCGCGTGTTTCCCGCCGTTATCTCGTAGTGCAGCCGCGAGTCCTCATCCGGATCGGTGGCCGTCACGGTCGTCACCGGCGTGCCCGGCGGTTGATCCTCCGCCAGCATCGCCTCGTAGTACTTCGGGCTGAACGTCGGATCGTTGTCGTTCACGTCCTGTATCGTGACGATCACCGACGTGCTGGCCGACTTCGGCGGAATGCCACCGTCGACGGCGACCACCTGGAAGCTGTACCGGCTCTGCTCCTCCCGATCGAGCGCCTTCGTCGTGTGAATCCATCCGGTGCGCGGATCGACCGCCAGCGGCATTCCGTCGTCCCGGTTCTGGATGCTGTACGTAATCTCCGAGTTGGCCCCCTCGTCCGAGTCGTACGCCTGCACGCGCACAATGTTGTACCCGACAGGAACGCTCTCGAGCACGGCCTCCTGGAACTGGGACGTGTAGAAACGGGGCGCATTATCGTTCGCATCGAGCACGTTCACCAGCAGCTGGGTCGTGTTGGAGCGCGACGGACTGCCACCGTCCTGCGCCCGGATCACCAGCCGGTAGCTGCGGACGCTCTCGTAGTCCAGCGGCTTCACCAGCGACACGTCACCGCTCATCGAGTCGATGGAAAACTGTGATTGCGTATTTCCGCCGATAATGGCGTAGCTGTGGAGTGGACGAACACATGGAACGAGGGAACGAAAAAATAATTAGTTCTGCGTTTGATCGAGGGCTCTCTCCGCCCCAAGTGCGGGACAGACAAATTGAAAAGCATCGCGCGGATTCGCGAATCGAGATTGGCTGTTCCGTTAGGATTCACCCCGTGGGGAATTATTGGAACGAAAGAATTTCAAAGACAGCAATCAGCGGCCAATTTTTTGTAATCGTTCACAATTCACCGAGAAAAGCGTTGGATTGGTTGTCCCATTCAAATCCACTTGGAAATCCCTTGACGATTAAAATGGAAACCATTATCATGATAACTTGAACACTCGCACAAAGGGGACAAACTATAAAATGTATGCTCGAGCCAGCAGGTTTCACCAAACCGGAAAAAAACAGTAAAAGATTATCCGGCAAACGTTTGAGTAGTAAACTGAACTGTGAAATTATCATTCACAATAATTTACGTAAAGGAATGGAAAATCAATTGAGAAATGTGTATAGCAGCCTGCATTGCACTATATTTCGACCTAAAATTAGAAAATTCTAAATGTTTTCGAGGAGATTAAATTATATTTTTTCTTTGCACGGATTGAACCGTATTGTGACAAACAGGAATCTGTAGCAGAATAATATGAGGATAAGCAAAAGCTAACGTAAATAAAGTGCAAGATACATTATACGAAGTAAGTATAAAGTAATATTTTAACGTTACCCTTTCTCGAGGTCAACATTGCTGCCTTTTAATTTATTTTTAAAGATTAGATAGATTGAATTGTCTAAACAATTTTTTTGTCGATTAAATATGTTGTATACAAGTCATGTTGTTTGACTTCGCAGTTATCATCTTGATTGATGGTTCGACAGCAGTTAATCAAATAACATAACATGATTGTGTCGATTAAAACGATTAAGAAACACGCCCTTCATTATTATTATTATGTGGCAAGACATCCGCTACTGGGGCAAGGCCTCTCTCCGAAGAGAGTTTCAGTAACCGAGAGACGGTATATTATACCGATCTATAATATACCGTCACCCGTTCGTAATACCGGAGGGTGCCAAGACTCGAGATTCGATCCCACACCTGTGGCGTGGTGTTTCCTCGCGCTACCGCTGCGCCATGGGCACCCCCATGGGGGGTGCACGCGCCTCATGGGGCACGCGCCTCATTACAGATAGCAGATATCTCACAAGCTCTGTTCAACCGGCTGAAGGTACGTAACTTACCGAATCGCGGCGTTGTTGCCCTGATCTGCATCCGTCGCCTGGATGTGCGCGATGACGTTGTTCTCGTTTGCCCACTGGTCCTCACGAACCTGCACCGTGTAGGTGCGCTCACTGAACTGCGGATAGTTGTCGTTGTCGTCCAGGATCTTCACCAGCACCGTCGTCGTGGCCGATTTGCGCTCCGACTGCGGGGTGGCCATGTCGGTTGCCGTCACCGTGATCGTGTACATGCCGGACACCTCCCGATCCAAGGCACTGCGCGTCGAAATGGTGCCACTCCGGGCATCGATTCGGAACTTGTGCGCACTGTCGTCGTCTCGCACTGGCGGCGTTCCATCGTCTCCATCGCCGGGGCCAGCATGTTCCTCCGCCGACGTCTGGTGGTGTTCCCCGGTGATGCTCGTGATCATGTACTCAATATCGGCGTTCTTGCCAATGTCCTGGTCGGTCGCGCGAATCGTAATCACGGTCGAGCCGACACTGACACCCTCCCGGACCGTCGCGTGGAACTGCTCGGCCTCGAACGTCGGCGTGTGATCGTTGCAGTCCAGCACGTTCACCTGCAACGTCGTGGTGCCGGAGCGCGGTGGAAAGCTGTCGTCGGTGGCGATCACGCGAAAGTAGTGCACATCCATCAGCTCGCGATCGAGCGTGGCTGACGTTGTCACGACGCCGGTTCGCGAGTCCACCTTAAACATTGCCTGCGACCTCGAATCGAGCAGCGACACGAGCGAGTACACGACCGGTGATTCCTCCGGGTCTCGGGCGCGCACCGTCGTAACACTCGCTCCGACCGGCTGTTCCTCGAGCACCGAAGCCACGTAGAGCGCCTGCTCGAAGTACGGGCTCTGGTTGCGTAGCTCCCTCCGCACCCGCCGCGCAATATCCGTGTCGTTCAGCTCCTGATGATGGTAGACGATCTTCAGCCGATGATCGGCGTCCACAATGTCGCGCCGATCACACCGCACGCTGTACGTGATGATCACCTTCCAGAGCGTCTCCGGGATGCAGAGATCACCCGTCGCGATCAGATCACCGGAGCGCGTCTCGATCTCGAATCGCTCGTCGTTCACGTCCAAATATCGCACGGTGCAGTGATTCATTACCGTTTTCGGCAGGAACGCCGTGATCGAGTTGATGAACTGCGACCGCTTGAGGCAGATTTTTTTCCACCGATCGGTCGTGTGGATCGCGTACGACGCGAACGTCTCCGAGATCCACTGCTTCGCGTCCGCTATCTTGCGGTGTATCCGGTCTGCCGGCAGATCTCGTATCTCGCGACGCTTCCGGCTAAGAATGTTATGCCGGTACGCGTTCTCCAGCACCGTGTCGTACAGGATGTCACCCTCCCGGAACGTCGTGTAGTTGGTGACGCTGTCGGTTGCCGCCAGCCAGGGGTACTCGGACCGATAGTACGTGAACCGGTCACCCCGGTACTCGCCGTACATTCTCCGCTGCTGTTCGATCTCCTCCGTGTCTTCTTCTTCCTCCTCAAGTGCAGGCAAGGGCTCATCCTGCACATCCTTCACCAATCGGTACACCGGCCCCACCGCCCTTCGGTACCGCTCGTGAGTGTGATGATGATGCTGATAGCCGGTATCATCCTCCTCGAACAGCTTCCGGAAGCTGGCCGCCACCGCTTCGTCCTCGTCGGAACAATTGTGCCCAACGATGAATATCCTTATCGGGAGGCTGTAGTAGTCGATGCTACGCAGCCGGTTCGAGGTCGAGTCGACGTAGAACGTGAACAGGGTGGGATAGTAGATCCCGTCGCACTGCAGCTTGCGCTTCAGGCTGACCTGCCCGTTGCCAGGATCCACCCGCAGCAGATGGTGCACGTAGTGTGCCGACTTGTGCGCGTTGATCTTGTAGTGTCGCTCGGAGCCGAGCTTGTAAACGGACGAATTGAACAGCACCTTGCCCGGTTCGTCGTCCTCGCTTGCTATGATCATGTAGCCGCTCGTCCGGGGCACACCGTGGAGCACCACCAGGAGCAGCAGCAGAACCGTGGTCGCAGCCACCAGCCGGAACCTTCGCACGGTCATCGTCGTGAGCTTTTCCGTCATGTTTGCCGTCGTCGCCGCACACCGCTATTCACCGACGTTGCTCACGCTGGCGGGCATGGTCGTGAGGCTGCGGGGGGAAAAAACAGGAGAATGAAAATGATCAAGTCGTACACGTCTGACCAGAAGAATCCGCTACGCTAAACTAATAATTAGAGTCACTGCACTGCACACACTGCACCCCATTTTCCTTCGAGCCTCGACCATCCCCTGTTTTGTATACGATACGCACACACTCACACACGCACATCTAGCACTCCCCCTAAGTATTTCTGAACGGAACAGAAAAGCCGTACTTTTCCGGGTTTCCGTCGAACTACGATGAATCATCACCAAGCGGCGGTGTTTTCCCTGGGCCGCGTGTCGACCACCGCCACACCTCCCCAAGGGAAATATATCGATTTTCCCCCTACTATGCGCAAACACACAAGAAACGGCAGTCGCACACACCCACCTCTTTCTCTCTCCCTCTCTCTCTCCTTTCACCCATGTTCGTGTACGTATACTACGTACGTAAGACAAGGGGTGCTTGTGCACAGGATAATACACTAGACATCGACAAACTGGGGTAACAACGGATCAAACCCGCCGTATCGGCGGCCTTAAGGACGAACGCCGAAGAGGGTCGCGTTCGGTTGTGTTGGTGGCGAAGTCCTTCCGCTGCTGGTGATGGTGGCAACGGTTGTAGGCGGAACGGAACCGGCAAGATTACACACAACCACCCGAATACAACACAACAAACTAAATTATACAAACGCTTCCCTTGCTACGGGAAGGAAAAGTCCTCTACCGTGCACTTCACGGTTACGACGAACAGGGACACCTTCAGGAGTTGGGTTGATTTTGCCGAAAACCAGAAAGCAACAAAAAAAAAAGCAAAACACGAGCAAATTTCCCCACATCATAATGTCGCAATGGTACGCAATATGTGCATGCAATGGTCCATTGGAAGTAACCACACATAAAACACGGCATGTTTGCACATGCGAACTTTCTATGGCATCCTTGCGGAGGGAATACCTGCGTCGTGCACTGAAGGGATGTCTGAAAGTAATATAATACCAGGCCATAATTTCATTCGATAATGGACTTAATTAAAAATAATGTTTCTTGGTAAAAATCAGTAGTAAATGGATCAATCTAATTAGGCAACTCGGTTATTGCTTTCAAACAAGTATCGAAAATTTTTCTAAAAATATTTGCCATCTCATTATTTACATTACAATAATACATATAATAATGCTTTTATACATTCTTTTAGTTGAAAAAATCCTTTCATCCCCATTAGTGGGAACATGAAAATCAACTTTTCAAAATCACATTTTTACTCGGAAAAACAACCAATTTCAAAACAAAGGAGAAACATTAAACTATTAAAATTAAAATACCCGAGTCACACTTCAAAAGTGCAACAGAAGATACAGTTTCATGTTTAATATTCCAAAGTCACATATGGACAACATAAATAATTGTTGGCATAACAATTAATTTGAATTACAAAAGTGGGCACACTTTGAATCATATAATTATTACATAGCAAATCGTTGAAGGGAACTATACAAATAAATAAAAATAAATTAAAGATACATGAGTAAATCATTGCAAAATCCTTTGTTTTAGCTAAAACATCGCCCAGGCGTGTTATAAGTTGCTACAAAAGTTTTTCTTGTTGGAACAACATTGTATTAGCAGACAGTTTAAATTTTTACTATCAATTATTCGACTTCTCAGATAAGGCACAGCTTCTCACTCTTGACATAGCTGTAATGTAAATTTTTCTTCTTAGTAATGTTACTGTAAATATGTAACACCGATGTTTCATTATTCAAAAATTTGGCAAAAACAAATGGTAGAACTTTCAATTTGATAAGCAGTTTGTTATACTGAAGCATAAAAAACGTGCAAACGTGTCTTAATTTCATCCACGTATGAATTTTTCCGATCGAGTTTTCAGGTGAGCAATGGGGGAGAAAAAAAAACTAATCTTCATTATCATAGCGTTTCCCGTTCAGCTCGACCGGCCTACATTCTTCTCGCCACGCGCTACCGAGCTAAGAAATGTTTATCTCAAACAGGTTTTCCACTCAATCCAAGCATCCCTAGCGAAGAGCATGCTGCTGCGGTTGCTGCTGGGGAGGAAAAATATGCTTGCGTAAGCAAAATCTCACACAAGAACGGCACACACGCATGATGCTTAGCAGAGAGTTGTGGAGGAAGAAACGGGAGGTGATCGCGAACAGGAGCCATCAAGGAGAGAGTTGCATGTGCTGCAGAGCCCACCATGGAGCCCGCCGCCGTTAGATGATGATAGCAACATATACTCTCTCAAGCTCCCCTAGATGCTGCTCCCCATCCAGCATTAGTAGGAGAGGGGGGTTTCTGGCCGGAACGCGTTTAATAGCGCAACATACTCAATCTAGCGGTAAACTGTCAATGACCGTCCAGTGTTTCCCTTGTACACCCCTGGTCAAGGTGTGCGCGCGACTTCTTTGCCGGATTTTGCTTTGCGGGCCACAACAACTGGCTAGGGCAAAAAAGGTGGAAAGTCGTCTATTACCGCTAGCACCACATCTACACCTTTCACACGTGTCTAACATGGTCACGACCGTACGGCGTGTGTCTTGTTTTTTTCGATTAATTCGCGTCTACAGTTTCCACATTTGTTCGACATCATTCTTTGTTCTGCCCGGTTCACACATAAATTGTTTCACTTTTTACCGAGGCTTAACGCCCATGGCAGACGCATCGTACGTTTAAAACGGAAATGGAAGTTTAAATCACTGACAATTATTCAATTTCGATTCGTTTCCTTTGTGCACCTCTTTTCACGGAACTTCTCAATCACCCAGCCGCAAACCAAAACTTCACCAAAATACACTTGAGAAATAAGGACGCGGCACACGTTTTGCCGACAAGTGCAGCGCCAAATGCACCGAAACCTGCGGCTTGCGGTTGGGCCCATTCAAAACCAGTGCAGCAGGAAGCACACGCATTCTTGCGTTTTCTCTCTTTTTTTCCCTTCTGCCTTTCTTCTCATCTTCATCTTGAAGCGCCACCGCCGCGATGTTGTATTCCGCGCACTCCAGTTTCATGTTTGTTTCGCTTTTAGACGCTTCACCCGCCGTTTCACCCCTTCGCCGTATTCGGCCACCACCTGTAATACAACATGCAGCACCTTCTCCGGGAACAACACACGCACACCACTGCAATCGGCAACATTTTAACGAAGTTTTTGGGCTTTACGATTAACCCGAACACAACCCAATTAAATGGTGGAATAATTTAAGACTTGCTTAGCATTGCCCTACGATAAATTCAAATTTCACTTTGTTATTTACCCAAAGCAGCAACAAAACATTCAAACAACTTAGGGAGAAATAGAAAAAACGCAAATATCCATTCACCGCTACACGAACACACCCACAAAACTGGATCAGGATTTCTACAGCATTCGCGTTGCCGTTTGTAAATGAGCTAAAATATCGTTGAAACTTACTTCGTTGTTCCTATCTATTGTCACTTCTTGTACCGCACACCAATGAGAACAATTTAGAACTGATTTCGAGTACCAGAAGTTAGAATTTCATTCAAATAAACTACGTTTAAAGGCTACACTACGCAAACTGAACTGCCTCGACGAACCGACGAACTGCAACTGTTTAGTGTTGGCAGAATCGGGATTCGCGAGACCCGAAGACTCGCTCCCTTGCCTGATTCAATCGGATTCGATCCCATTTCACGGATTCGAATCACATTTGATTCGTTTGGGACTCGATTTGATCTAAATCTAGTTGAAGTCGGTTTCAGTTTAGAGGGAACGAAAAACATGGACCAGTTTTTAATTGACTAACACATCAATTATAAGATGCTAAGAGTTGAGAAGGAATATCAATAGTTGTTACTTTGCAATGAATAGCCCGACTTAATTTACACGGTTCCCACTGTAACCTAGGTTTACGAGAAGCTTTTCAAACTAGTTTCAAATCAAATAACCGTTACAGAGATTTGCAATAGACCTTACAACCGCTGCTCAATTTTTCATAACCACAGCAATTGAAATGCAATTTTTATATACCATCTAGCGGTTTTTGGATCCATCGAAAATAAAATATCGAATCAAATATTGGAATATATGCTAATCAAATAATGAATTCATTTATTGGATTATCTCGCAAGTACGGTCAAGTTCTCTATTGAACGAAGATTATTATTCTTTCTTTCAGAAATTATTCTATCGCGTTTATCGAACATGCAGTTAGCACACACCCAGTACACAGGTTAGTAGATTCGACTCGAAATAAGTGCCGTCTGGGCATTGCAAGTGCTCGCCAACGAGATCGGTGTTGCAGCTGTAATAGTACCGACAATTGGAGGGATCCGCAAATAGTCCCGGACGTTGGCATTCGTACGGCACAATCGTGCCCGGTGGCATGTTGGACACGTCGCGCTGCACACACTGGCCATCCTGGAACACTTGATTAGCCGGACACCGGTACATACGCGGCCGGAATATGCGATTACCATTGATCGTGTCCGCGGCGCAGATATAGTAGATGTTGCTGTTTCCGGGCCACGCCGCCATCTGGCCGGCAAAGTTGCAGGTGAACTGCGGTGACAGACAAATAGTGTCGTTCGCTAGCAGCGAGCAGTCACCGGTCGTCGGAGAAAAGGCACCCGCACCGCAGTCCATGCTGATCGCTACCGGACTGTTACCGTTCATGAAGCACATATGGTACAGGCGGCAGTTATGCGGATCAGGAAACACGCCCGGTGTGTTGCACTCGAAGATTCCACTGCCACCGGGATTGCAGGAACCCGGGCTTGTGGAGCATCCGCCTTCGAACTCGTTGCAGAACAGTCCCTCGTCCGGATTACACTGTTCGACCCAGATCATCTCCCAAAGGGAGCCGACTTTCACACAGACGGCCACCGTGTTGCAGCTCGAACAAATCATGCCCGGGGCCTGACGATCGGCGCACGTTGAGGTCTGAAATTGGGTCACCGAAACCACCTGACTGGCAGCAGTGACGCTGACAAGGCACTGAAAAGGATCAGGAAAATCACACCAATTATTGAAATCACTAAGGAAAGCAAATGATGTGCTAGCTCAATCCAACAAGTGAATAAAAGAATATTTCGTTTTCTAAACTGCATCCCTTCGCCTTAGAGGACCCGAAACTTTCTAAATTTAGGTTAGTTTGCTTTACAAACTAAAAGTAGCACTCTCATTTGAACATACGCTTCTGATTGGTACTCTTTTCGATGAAAGAATGTTTTATCTTCCGCTCAGGTGTTGTTCCAATCGCAGATAGTGCTATGACCATGTCCCAAATCAAACGTTTAAATTTAACATTGCGCAAACTTCTAGGCAGCACTATGAGAGAATTCAGGGTTTCGGGTCCAGAAGAAGAATAATTTCTATCACAATTTTTCAAATGTACTGCGTACCGTCACTAACAACAACTCCAATATCTTCGGACTCCACATATTCTTGCGGTGGCTTATTGAGCGATGCCCTCAAAAACGTGGAAGTACACCCACCGATGCGTACCAGACGACTGAAACTCAAAATCAATCTATTCCGACGACCGTCTTTTATATCGAAAAACAACGAACAATTTTTGAGACTGATAAAAACTGTGCTTGTAGAGAACGTTTCGTAGGTATCACCCGAAGGAAACCGCGGTACACCGAGGAAGTCAATACTTATCGGAAATCATGATCGTGGAGGTAGACAACGGGAACTTGGACAAAAAAATGGCATCAACTCGTAGAGTATTTGATTTTTTTTAACACCGATTCAAAAAAGTTTGCGGGGAAATTTTGGAGTTTTCTGGGGATTTTACTTCGGGTGGAAACCCCATTCCAATTAGCCAGTTTTGGCGTGGTTTCGTGACCCCCACAAAGTTAAGTTCAAATAATGAAACCTTCCACAATCGTAATGGTTATTACTCCCACCACAGTAAACTTAAAAGTAACTGTAAAATAATTTACAGTATATACAATAATAAGGAAAAATTTTACCTATACCTTAAACTTGTGAAAACTTCCAAAATCTATCAAACAAAAGGTAAAAACCAACCGAATGGGTCAAACTTACCTAAAACGTTTACGACCATTGAAGAGTAATAGAAACTGTTTGAACGCTAGTGTTAACAGCAAATTTCCGGCGAGCGGAAACTTTCGTTTTGCTATCAGCTTGTTTGAGATCTAGATCAAGTTCTGCACAATGAGGACAGTCACTTATCGTTAGTTTGTTTTGTATCCGTTATCGATTAGAAGGAGGTACACAATGGAATATATTTAGTATAGGTACACAGCATCGGAAATGTGTTACTTACCTCCAAAATTTTTAATGTAAACGATGCGCTACCACAGCCCGATCCGAAGTAGAAAAGCCGAAGTTTTTATTCACTTAAAGGTAAGGATTTATTTATTCATCCGGTTGCAGTTTTTTTTTATTTGCTTCACTAACGGCTAAATTTGTGCCAGCAATGGATTACAACAAACGAAAGGAAAATAATCTTTAAAGTAGGGGTCGAAAAAAAACACCTCGAACGGTTGGGAGCGAAATTTAACACATTTGCTGCGAGTGAAAGAGCGTGTGGGGTGTTTTCTATTTCTCGTTTAATTGATTCATTATTAGCAAAATTTTAATTTTGATTTTGATTCTTCCGTCCTTTCCTACCACCTTCAGCCCGCACGTGCTCACCCGCGATCCTCCTAGAAATCTCCCGTTCCCTCCCTCTTCATTAACATCCAAAATCTGTCGTAACACTAGGATAATAAATATATATGCTGGCCAATTCGCACGATTTTTTGTTTTGCTGTCCACACGTTGATCGAACCGAACGATCGAATTTCTTACGAATCTCTCTCACGAAATGAAAATGCATAATGTAAAGGGTTCCCTTCTGTTTTCTTCTGCCTCTCCTATCCAATGTATATCCTTCTGCCGGTCGGGATGTGGTATTATTCAATAAAAAGCGTACGGAAGATGAATATATGTATATATTCTCGCTTACAAAAAAGCAGTCATTATTTTTTGTTTTCTTTTTTATCTTCTTTTAAATACACACGCACACACCGCACACGTACACACTCATCATAGTATTTGCCCTTGTTGTGCCCGATTTGCTCGGTTTGCTCGTTTCTTCTAATACGATCGATCACCGGGGGCGTTATCATAACGTAAAGGAGCTAGGCGCGCGCGCGCAACACAAATGCCCACGCGGAAACAAATGCTTTCTTCAAGTCTGTTACGAGTTTTCTTTCGGTTGTAAATATCCCTTTGATACTGGTGTGTATTCGTACGAAAAGCGCAACGGAAAGGCGCATTATGAACGTAGCCGGCGCTGGCATTGCTTTTCGTTGAGAAGTAATTAACTGTTACACTAAACTGACCAACCATTCACATTCGGTACTGTTCGCTACTCGCTTGGCGTTTTCCTTTGCTTAAGGCTCGCTTTTCACCAGCGTGTCTATATTTTATCCCACGAATTATATCTTTTCCTTCTCGCGCTACCGGATTTAATCCGTTTTGTCTTGCTACATAAAAGAACAAACAGAAAAGTTACAGTATTGGGTCAAGCGATCCGTAACGAGCTGGAGAGGAAACACTCATGCATCCAAAAGAAAAGGAACAATGGCGCAAATTGCAGCGATTTCAAGGATCGACCTACGGATGGAGGCGCACGAAACGAACCCTCCCGATCACTGTCCCCGACGTTTGTTTTGAGAGGGAAAAAGATTTCCTTCGACATCGAGCACACCCGCACGAACGTGGCAAGATAATTCGAGATCGAGACAGCACTCCGGGGAGGGTACGCGTACGACTGTGAGCATACTATATTATTTATATATTATCGCATCCCTACATAATGATAATAGCACGCAATAAGGATACCTTTAACATGTACGAACAAAGAAAGGAAAGGCCATTAATCGTCAGCAGTAAAAAGCCACTTTATATGCAATATTTAATGCTTGTATGCAACGCCGATATATTCACCACACCAGATCCCTTCCTGGTAATCATTTTTTCTCAACAACACGCAGTTTAAATGTGTTGGGTTTCTTCCTTTTTAAATCTTTCTTTTTTTTCTAGTACAGAATACCTCGCATCTCCTCCATATCACTGCACTACTATCCGCTATCATCTTTTTTTTTCATTATCTTTCACAACGTTGGGCAATGTGTGGTCACGCGACTTTCGCAAAAGTTTAGGAGGCAAACAGTAAAGAGAAGCAAATAGGTAGGTTCATAGTAAAAGCTTAGGGTGTGTGCTCTGCGGGGGTGGGGCATTCGGTCCCGTAATTTCGGGGTTCCCTTCTGCTCGCCTTCCCGCATGATTTGTCAGTTTTCTCCACGACGGATCGTTCATCTAATCCTTATCAGTTATATTTACGCGCGTGTGTGGCCTGTGTATCTCGTCTTCCCCTGTTTGCACGAATAAAACCAGCCCGCAGTGTGTAGCTTTGAGTTTTTCTCTCTTCCATTTGATGCTGGTTGGGGGGTTCGTTGATTTTGCCATACTGTATTAAACTCTTCGTTCTACCTCATCATCATCATTATCATTTTCATCTTCTCTCGCATACATTCTCTCTATCCGATCTTCACAAAATATCATTGGATTCGTTTTGTCAGCTTCAGTCGTAAGCTGTGTAAAGTGATTACATTTCGTATCTGGTTTTTCCTTCTTTTTCCTAGTATAATATAATCGTTTTTTTAAATAAAAAATAGAAAGCAAAAAATAAAACATCATATCATTTAGCGATTGCTTTTCCGCGTTTACATTTACGACAATCTGGGCCGGCAGCGGCGGTGGTCGATCGGAAGCATTTAAAGGCAGTACAACAACAGACAGGCAGTACAACAACAGGTGGTGTGAGTGCACATCATAAATCGATGATGGACCGAGTTGGCATCGCTGCCTGTTGTGCAGCGAGCACTGTGTCCTCCTATCTTCCTATGCTCATCATATGGTGATGCTGAAATTTGCCTGCCCACCGCGCCAAACCGCGAAAAACGTAATTATTCTTCCTCTTCATTTATAAATAGCATACATGCGTTCTGCCTCCATTTCATAAACCGTAGCCTGAGGTGTGGCTTTCGTGTCTTCCTAGCATTTGTCTCTCGCACAAACATGCGCTACGGCTTTGCGTTATATTGTAAAATGGTCTCTTATCGATGCACTACCGCGGGGATCGTCGATGTGATCTGTCTTCGCGGAGGACGATACGATCGCGATTTGTGATTGAAGAGAAGAGTCGCGACGTTAACAAAGAGAAAAATAATAATAAACTGAACATTTTAAAAGAAAATAACGAACAAAAGAAAACAAGATATCAGTTGTTCTCTCTGGACAAACTTATAGAACTACATGGGTTTTTTTTAATGATGTCGTCGATGAACGCGGGGTGCTATGCGCGCGCGTTTTGTTTCGTTCTTTTCGTTGCTCTTATCCAGCTGTCGTCCACTTTACTCGCTCTTGCCTTACGGTGAATGATCGTTGATCCCTCCCCATCCATTCGCGGTTATCCACCGTCATTACACGCGCTCAACACCCCAACATTCCACCGACACACATCGTGTCAATGCTCTATTAGATCGGAGCCCAAACGCCAAAGCGTTCCAAACTAGGTGGCTTGAAACGACCATGGCACCCACGGCTACGATTGGCTGCTTCTGCTAGGGTTAGGCGTTTACGCAGCTTAGGATTCGACGCGCTTCTTGTCCTTTCGTTTCTTCAGGAACGACGGCGTTCGCAGGCCCTTCTTTTTCTTCTTGTCCTTCTTCGGCGATCCGTCGGTCGAAATGTCCTGCAGCTCGGGGGGAAGAAAGAAAGCGGAAATTATCATCAGAATTAATCGTCGGCTCTGTAGGGTGTACCCCTTTAGCGCCGCTTACCTCTTTGCTGCTGTGTGAAAATGTGCTCATGTGTGCATCGGATTGTTCGCCATTTTGTACTTGCTCGCCTGAGATTCACGCATAAAGAGTAGAAAAAGAAGGGAAACGAAGCAAATGGGGGTGGAAGAAAAATGCAGGAAGAAAATTTTGGGGTAGGGGGTAGGCGGGAAGCGGGATTATATGCAGTTCGAATTAATTCTGTTTTATTTCTATAGTTATCAAAAAACAAATGAGGAAAAATTAAAGTTTTAGCACAAAGGACAATATTATAATCCATCTGAAAAGTCGCTATTGAATCCCTCGCTAGTCATAATCTCATTTCGGTCGCATAAATTTCCAACGATCGACGACAACGAGTCGAACAGTTCGTTCATATCATGTTCCATCAAGGAAAACACCGTGTACATTCTGCCCATGAGATTGTCGTACACTTTGTCGGCGACACAACCGTTGCCGTTATTGTTTTCATCGACCCAAACACGACCGTCGAACGTTTGATTGTCGGTCAGGAAAAACGCAATATCAGACATTTGATGCGACGGTGGGGAGGGACGATGGTAGAGTAGCTTCCCGCTACCGTAGGCTTTTGCCGCAGCCGGTGCTAAAAACAAACCCCGATGACGCATGCGCCAATCGAAGGCACCACCGCCGTCGGCGAGCCTCCAAATCGGCACCGAAAGTGCATGAGACTGAAGGGACCAAAAGTCGCTGGTTTCGTTGATGCAGTGGAAATGGCGAACGTCCTCCACCGTGGTGGTGGTGGCCACGCGGAATCCATTGTAATTGCTCGTTCGATACGTCGGGTAAGCAGCGCCGTAATCTACCGTGTAGAGGAGAGGGAAGTAAAAGGTGTGCATCGTGTTTTGCAGTCAAACAGATGGCGGCACCCGTTATTAGGAGAAAAGTAAGATGTTATTTATACATATATGGTATCAGTTAAACACATATGTACCATACGCAATGTATAGTCGCTATGAAAAATAATAGTTTACATTGTCAACAGCTGACAGTGCTATCCGGACAATTTAAAATATGGACACAAGATGATCAACACCCGCCGACCCAAGAGGTGACTTCAATTGAAGCGGTCGATCCACACATGATCGACACCTCTGGGAATCGGGGTTGATCAGCTAAAACTAACCTCTGAGCTGTACTCACTCTGTGCATGGGAAGACGCTTTCTTTGGCGATTGCTAAATTCCTGAAACTAAACCAATCTGGCAACATTCGATTCTTTTCGTAACCAAGTTCAAGTTACAACATAAAAAACACATATACACAAAACACAGATATGTTCGTCCGATGCGGCAATAAAATGCTTCGCCGGCATCAAACAGTAGGCATTGATCGAGCCGAACTTACCGTCACTTAGCACAACCTCTGGCTGGCTTGGTTTAGGCGCTTGCTTAGTTTCTATTCTTAGGACGTGATGTTCTAAAAAAAAAAAAAATGAAGAGAAAAGTGCGTCAGAAGAAAAGGGCACAGAGCGTGTTGAAATTCAAATTACCTGCTCCGGCGTCTTCCTGTTCCGATTGGCTGGGCGGGCTTACGAGCGAAGCGCCCTTGGGTGGGCCGCTGATCTGAAGCGAGCTCAGTGCTTCCGATTCGGAGAAATCTGTGTCAGTGCCTGCAATAGAGGATAGAAAGCATTCCTTTAATTCTCTTCCCCATTTTTGGGATTTAGGACTTTCGGTGGGTCACAGTGAAAATCGAACGGTGGTGATATTCATTCACACACACACAAACACACTTACCATCGCCATGTCGCTTCTTCTCCACCGTCTTTTTGTACTCGTTCAACTCGTCGTCGGTGACGGAATCGAACGGGTTCTTGGCGTACGGGGCCTTGTAGACGGTGGCGTTGTGCTGGTAGCCACGCTGGATGATGCCCTTCGAGGCGGCACCCATCAGTACCACGTGGTCGCCTGCCGCCGATACGTTGGCGTCCTTCATGCGATTTGCCTCGTCCCACGATACGCCCTCGAGGATGTGCGATTGCGGCCCGGCGGAAATTTTATCCGCACGACGATTATCTTTAATCTAACGCGAACGCATTTAAACCAACCGAGAAAATTCACAGATCAGTCAAGGCAATCAAACCTTGGGATGGGGCATACCGGACTTCCCACCTACCTGTTGCTGAATTCGTTTGAATTCCCTCGGATTGGTGTTGGTCGGGACAAACTGATGAGCATGTTCAATCTTCACTGGCGTCGACGAGTGCGTTGGAGACGGTTCGGCGACCCACTGTTCGAAAGGAGGATCAGTAAGATGAGAAGAGTGAGATGATAAATGTGCAGGAAGGGCAGCACCTTAACCTGTTATATATATATTTTTTCATTTCAAAAACTACGCTACACTACCCAAGGACAACGTCACTATATCCTGAACCACGGATCGATAAATTTGAAATAATTGCCTGTTACCGACGGCACGGAAAACAACCTCCCTGGCGAAAGAAATGTGTGCTGGTTAATGTGCAAAAGAAGGAGAAAATCATGGCCACCATCCATTCGAAAAGCAAAGGGCAAAACGGAAACAGTTCAAACACAAAACACCAACTCTAGTTTAAGATAAACCCACCGGCAAATGATTCACTGTGGCTAGTGGCTTCTGTTTATTATTAATATAATTGTTAATACGCTTGCATAGTAAAACTAACAACGCATTAGTATTCTCTGTTGGTTCTGTGTCCCATATGTTATCGTCTAATTTTTGATCGATTTACTTCTACGGTACTTGTGCTTTGCTAACAACAATTCGTGCTAAATAGAATGCGCTCGCAAAAGGGAGATTAAAATATATAATATGTTTCCTGCTCCTCGCTTTGTTTTCTACGTGTTCGACCTTCTGCTGGAGTCGATTTTCACTGTCTCTGCCCGTTATTGGAATTAGCCATAAAGCAATTTTCTAAGCTGCGCACACCAACACACACACACACCAAAACGTTAGAATTCTGTTAAAAAAAATACTTTAACCGATCGTCCAAAAAATCTAGACATTCTTTGCTCCTCTTTTTTCGTTGGAATGTAAATTATAACAAAATTAGCTGCTGTTAAATATTTAAATTGGATTTGGATAAACCAGGAATGGAGTAATTTGGTCTAGAAAAGTATTTCATCGATATCGATATGATCAATAAATAAAACAAATATCATTGGCAAATGACTAGAAACGCATGAAATCTCGTCCTTACCAATAAAGAACCAACTTATTCATTTCTTACAAAAAGAGAAATGCAATGATAACTAAAACGAACGTGTTTTGCGTCATTTTTGTACAAAATGATCGTTGATTTTTAAAAACTTAGATTTAACAATTTCAGGACAATAATCTTTTCTGTCCAATAAAATAAAAACTGGTGTTAGTAGTGATATGTGCAAATGATTAAAAACCAAAACAGGATTGTTACATTCAAGCCACTGACTGGTAAAAGCACGCCCAACTACAGAAACTGCTGGTGGTTAGTTCTCACGTTGCTCATAAGGATTTCACGCGAGGACGAAAGAGGAGTAAAGAAAGACCGATCATAGAGGAAGATCGAGTGGCCCTTGCAAAAGTCCTTTCTTCCGTTGCCTACTGCGTAAAGCTATCGCCTGCTATGATGGCGTAGTAGTGGGTGGAGGAATTGCAAAGGAAATTATGTCTCGCGTAGTATTTTTTTTATATAGTGATTGATTAGCTGCATTAGTTTAGATTTCCTTCAATAGTGACAATCTCTACCTTTGTAATCTTCTTCGGATCGGGTGTGCCTGTTTCGAGCACCTCCACCTTTTGGTACACGTTCGGCGAGTTCAGCCAACGGGTACGATCGCCAACCTTGCGTGGATCTCCCTTGCGCCAGATGCTAAAATTAAACGAAAAAACGAAACGAATGAATCACCAATTAATAACACATTCCATTTGCCTCGGTTTCGTCGCGTTCCGACTTCCGATACGTACCCTTGTTTGAACAATTCTTCCTCCTCAATTAGATAGCCTAGTGACGAAACAGCTGGTGGTACCTCGATGTCGTTGCGTGGCTTTGGAATGTCGCCCTTGATCAACGGATTGCGGAAGATGTAACCGGTGCGGAACCCGGCGTTGTCCAGCATGCGCATAAGGGCTTCAAATTCGGAACCACCGACACGCCATTTCGGAGCCTTTGGAGAAAAACATAAACATACAGGATTGTTAAAAGGACAGTAAAAGCGCAAAACAAAAATAGCCCAAACGTGAACGTACTTTAGAAACATGACCGCCTTCCTTATTATCTGCGGTTTGAGCTGTGGCCGCCTCCTGGGCCTCTCCGGACGGTTTGCGTGCCGCATCGTAGATCGCTTTGCGGGTTTCCTCCGGAATCAAGATCAAGTTCTCAAGCCCAACGGGCAGCAGCTTCAGCTGTGCCTCACAGGCATTTACCATGTTACTAACGTTGTAGAACGCTTCCTCGATGGTTTCACCGCAGCACAGTGCTCCGTGGTTAGACAGCAGCAACACCTTCGACACGGGACCCAAGCTACGCAACAGTTTATCCTTCTCCTCCGGTTCGTTCAATGCTGGCGACGAAAAATAGAATTAATTTAATATGATGCATTTTTCTATTTAAAATCAAAATATTTGTTCACATTTAATTGAATTCAGCCTAGTATTGTAAAATGGAGATTCAATTACTTTTAATATTTTTTTCAAAGAACAGTATTTTGTCCAGCAAGTTAGGAGGAACGATTCGAATGGGTAGGCTGCTCAAGTCATGCAAATACTACCAACCAATCGGCCCAACCCGTAAAGCATGTAGAATATCCCAAAAGACAGAGAAGCCACCACGTCAGCCCTAATTTTAGACGGCATTGACGAAGCCGGCTGTAACGTTGGAAGGAATATGACGAATTGGCCCAGGTTAGATCTGAGGGGAACAGAATTTAAAAAATTACACAATGCTAGTCCACATATTGGAGTACCAAAATAAAATCATTTCACTCTAAGAAAAATCACCACCGATTAGATAAGATTTTTCCCCCGATTACGTGTTATCAAAGTTGCTTCATAGGACTTTCAACGAAGAGACGAAAAAAAGAGCGCCATTGTTTAATGAGACTTGAAAGAAATACAAGACACTACATACGATGAAAAGGGTCGATAAAGTTCCCTCGACTGCCTGAAATTCATTCAAAATCATTATCAATCTACTTTCTTACCTCCAGCATACGTGTGGAACGCTATTTCTCCCAGGAGAGCGGCGTGCTTCGTAAGCGGCTGCAGTCCCTGCTTCAGTGCCGAGACGGCCATTACGGCGTTGTAGGCCACAAATATTGCACAACGGATATCCGGTCTGGCGGCGTGAATTACGGAGTGGAGGGTGAACTCTGAAAGAGGGAAAGAATGTGTGCATGTGTGTTTGGGCGTTGTTGGGATAAGCGTATTGTGTACAAGCAAAGAAAAGCTCGATCACTTACGACTAGTGTTGATGCCATAGTTGGTCGTGCCCTGCTCAACGATCTGTCCCTGCATGTTCACCTTGTTCAGCGAGGAGGCGGTTACCTCGTGGAACAGCATACCGTTCGGGTTCACGAGGAACAGCTCCTGGTCGGCGTTGAGTCGGGCCGTTATCTGGCACGCGATGCCCTGCGCCCAGCCGAACAGATCCATCAGCCGGAAGGAGGCGGCCAGCTTGCAGCGCAGGATCTTCTCGCCCTTCTCGTAGCTCATCGACTCCACGCCCCGGATGTCGTTGATAGGTACGACGCAGTTCGAGCTCTTGAACACGCTGCCGATGCGGGCCGCCGGCATGCCCATGATGTCCGACAGGTGCTGCAGGATGGTGGAGGAACCCTCTCGCATCTGCCCGTCCACGATCCGCTCCAGCTCCTCGCGGAACAGGCGCGAGTTCATGATCGCCTCCACCCGCTTACGCCGTTCCATTTCGCGCATGTCGGCCTCGATGTCGGCCGGGCGCGGTTTGGTGCCCTCCTCCTCGGACACCGTTTCCAGGCCGCCATTTGTGTGAATTGCTGCTGTCTCGGTTTCGGTAGCCATCCTGCAATGAGGCAATGTGTGTTTTCTTTTCAATATCTACATGCGATAACATTTTGTTAGCTAGAAATTGACTTCAATTATCTTTTTTTCTATATATTTTTCTATATATCTTTTTTTCTATGTATCGTGTGATTAAATATTGACATTTGCGATCGCCTACTTGATTGAAACCAGCACTTGAAACCTGTGATGTGTGTTTTGTGGCCCTGCCCTTTAAATAAATAAAATTGTGCACTGTCCGCTTGCTTTAAACTTTTAGTTTTTTTCTTCTTTTTGGTTGGTTTTTTAGTTACTGATCAGATATGATTATCTCACTCGAAGCCGCACTCGGTCACAATTTCAACCATCCCGTAGAGCCCGACACGCTCAATGGAGTGTCCCAATCTTTTGCCTCCGAACAGAACGAACAACAAGTGCAAGCGACGAACGAATACCACACCATCAACAGCGCGTCCGTGCAGTCACGGCTCCAACGCTAAACTTGGTAAATATATAGAAATGATGTCATCTCTATCAATCTATGAGTTCTTCAGGTCATATTATGCTCCCGCGCGTTCCCCCCTTTCCCCTTCTCTGTTTGTTGCTGCATCTTTTTTTATGTTCCATTCAATCTCGTCACTGCCACCGCCTTAACGGGCGGCACACACATACACACTTCCGCTCGCACACATGCACGCGTGCACTCACACATATACACACACTCCACAGCACATTATGACCGCATTCGCTTTATGTGCAACGCGCCTGGTACTCTTATCGAGAGAAGTATGTATAGCGTGTGACATATATATTGTGCATACATAAATCTATACGCCCGCCATGCTTGCGTATGCGTGCGCAATAGGGAATTTGGGAGTCCATCATACAATGCACACACAACTGCAAACGCACGCACATCGCACGGTACAGTTGCATCTGTTCCGAGTGCTCCTTTGAAATTTGGTTTTGGAGCGCTTTTTTCAACCAAAAATGAATGGTTTTAAGCGTTTTTCCCTAATAATCATCTTTTTTGTAATTGCCGCACACAGAACATTCATGCACAAACATACACACACAGTCATACATGCCGATCTCACATGTCCATGTCCAATTTCAAATCTTGATATCGCACACGTCCGTAGGACTACCGGGCACGGCACGCCCATCTCGACCGCGCGAGGGTCCGAGGCAATCGTCCGACGATTTCGATTAACTTGCCCGACCTGAGGGCGCCCCCTCTGTTTGACCCAGCAGCAAACGCAATTTTTCGGCAATTTTGCGTGCCCCACACTCGCCACACACGCCAACTGCGTCGTGAAAGCAGTTCCCTGCGGTAGGGGCTTTCTCTTTGTGCGCCTATTCACCTGTATGCTAGATGTCCGTTTCCCAAATTTCGTTCAATTTCGCTTCGGCGTCTAGCACGGCACTGTCGAAAATTTTTCACACCGACAAAGTGACGAAAATGAAGGAACTGTTCAACTCAAAAATGATGCGCACTGAAGACCGCCGCCCAGTTTACAAGCGTCGGTTCACTTCTACCCACTTTCCCAACATGTCAGAGAAATTCATCACAAACGGTTTGCGTTTGAAGTGTCCGTTGAGCATCTGACGAGTGATGCTTGGAAAGACGAAAAAACTGAAATGTTTTCATTCTGTGAACGAGCAGAATATATTTTAATTATTTTTTTGGGTATTGCATTTTCAATATTTCATCAATTTATTAAGAAATATGACCGTTCTGGTGTAGAAGCGTCGATTGAACAAACGAATAAATTAAACTCACGCAATTGTATCATCACTGGCATTCCTGCATGATTGTTTTATTAACACCGTTATTGTTACTTTTAAGCATGTGTTGCCCCACGACTTCGCATCACGCTCAAGGACACACGATTTCGTTGACACTGTTTACGATCTCCGGTAGACGACGATCATGCTTTTGCATTATTATTATAAACGAGGAAAGCGCACTATAAAATGCCACAAAGCAGAGCAAAACAATACAACATCTATTTATGCCCCACCCCGTATTTGTACACTACGGAGAGTGCATAGATAATTTTGTTTTTAGTGGAGCTTTCTACTATAGCCATGGTTGAATGTCACTGCCTTCATCAAACTAATCGTTGGATGTGAAGAAAAATAAAGCCTATTCAAATGAAATCAGATTCAAGGAGATCGACAAGGGTTCGGCTGGTTTTGGTGTGGTGACTTGTTTCAGCGCCGCAAGCCATCGGTTGGCGGAAGCGTTCGAGCCGGACTTAAAACGATACGCGTGGCCATGGTTGTAGTTCACCAGCTGGAAGAACTCGTCCTGAAGCGGCAGATCGGACTCCTCGGCCGTCCATCCTTCCAGAGGAAAAATTTTCGATGGTTCTTTTTTGAAATTGCTTCGTTCGTTGCTAAAATAATACAATACAAACGGTAGTAATGGTTCAAGGTCCGCCAAGCACCAAAATAAATATATACCCCTTGAAAGTTTTTGGAGGAAAGTAGATCATCTTGTTGGACCAAATCAGTACCCAGTATCGCTGCCAGGATGCCACGGTCGGTTTGCGGCCGTACTTGAGAACCGTTTTGCGCTTGAGGTAACCTTCGACGAGGTTGCCGCTTGTTATCGGTTCTAGCTCTACTAACTGCAGGGGCATGTGACTTTCATGCTCGTGGTCGCTCCCGTGCTCCCCGGGGGCACCTATACTATGGGCCCGCCGTGCCTCCACATAAGAATCGTCCAACAAGTGACGCATTTTACTGGACCCTTCACCGGCGTTTGCATGCCGTGTTCCTGGCGTCGAAGTTGACGGTTCGGAAGCCCTAGGATAAAATATGCTACAAGAAAAGAACAAGAAACGCATGTAAATTATACATCTGTGGTGTGGTGTACGGTAAAGGGCATCTAATAAGGTGGCATCCCGAACGTACTTTGTCCCTAGACTGTAGCATTTCCTATGCCCGGGTATAAACTGTCTCCCCCTCGACAAATGTTGAGTTGGATGACTGGTGCAATGCACCGAATCCATTGAATCTCCCCCTTCCGTCACGGTCGAGGTCACGGTGGCACTTCGACGTGCAATATCATTATGGTCGGTTTTTGGTTTTTGCAGTCGCAGGGTGCATACTGACGCCGCCGCTGAGGCAGATGCATTACCGGCAGGCTCGAGGTTTAGAGATTTCCTGTAAAAGAAAAGAACGGCAGTTACTCACCAGATTATTTATACATTCTCGCGATGGGGGTCGGCCCCATTGCTTACTTGTATTGATCTTCTTCAAATATATTTTGCAACTCGTCGATGTACCGGCGAGACTGCAGGTAGCGTAGCGTAGGAGGTACCGGACTAATGAACGAGTAGTTCGAACTTTGGTAGCTAGACAACACACGCAGGACGTTGTTCATTTTGGTTTCGCGTGCATGACACTCTTCCCCTGATTTGCTAGGATGCAGTAGGTCGATGTAGATAATATCGGTAAGAAATATGCCTGCAATTACAAGACGCAAATGTAAGCGGTTGCGTAGAATGACTAATGTGTATCACGCAACGCAAAGTGCATACCTAGATATGGTATACCAGGAAGCTTGAATTGATTTATACATTTTCGCAGGGCCGCCCAGTTATCGCTCTCGTCAAACAGTTGACTCAGCCGATCCAGCTGCTGTTGATCTTTTCGGGACACTAGAAGCCAGCTTTCCTTCAGTCGATGCACGCTGGCACTCTTGAGGGCCGAAATGACGGCAAACAGCGAATGGAGGTTGTTGATATCGTGCAACTTTTTGGCCACCTGTAAACATTATTTGCCATTAATGTGTAAACAGATAACCCAGGCCCTAAGAAAACCATTACCTACCTTAATAAAATGGCCAATGATCTCGGCACGATCCTTCGGACTGACACCGTTGAGTATTTCCTGAACAGTCCAAAACGTCGTGTGATTGAAACGTTTCGTAAACGCCACCACGTTCGGTGCGAGAGTATGTTTGTTTTTCTTTGTCCAGCCACAGCTGGTCAGCTCCTCCGGCTGTATTGCGTTGAAGATGGGGAAGTCTAGCAGCGTTATCTGACTGGCCAGTTCGACCGGCGACACTTGCTGGCAGCTGAACACGATCGAGCCGACATCGCTTATCGTTGTGTTGGGCGGTAGACTGTATGATTTCTTGGAATAGCTATAGCTATGCCACGGTCTGTCGAAGAAGAAGATATGGGGATGAGACGGAGGAAGGTTTCACTCGCGACCATGCATCGCGGTGATCGTTTGAGGTCATGGTTCAACGCGCACTCGTTATGATTACCTAAATGACGACGTCGCCGTGCATCCATCGTTGAGACTTTCGATCGAGCCAGAAGTGGTCGCTTTATGGCACAAGTGTTTCTCATCCAACAGGTGACGATCCCGCTGCTGTCGATCCGCCCCCCTACCGCCGCGTCTACCGTCGTCGATCAGTGGCGCATCGATGCCACCGTCCAGCGCTTTATCCGCGAGCGGTAGAGGTTGCCGATCTGCTGCTGTGCCATTGGAGCTGGAGAAACGGCCGTAGCCGTCACCATCTTCGTCGCCATCGTACGATTCGTTGTGGCCGCCAGCTGACGGCGGTTTGCGAGCTGGCTTGCCTTCTCTACCTACCTTGCCCTTGCACGTATGTCGTTCGTTTAGATCACGCGGAATTTCGGAATAGCGCATCATTCGGCACCGTACCCGTAACACTCAGAATATTGCATCGTACACACCACCGAGGGTTTACTACGAGCTACAATTTTTCTTTTGATGTTCACCTGGGGGGCAACGAGAAGTGGATGTGTGTTGTTGTTTTTCGACACTGGCAATGAAATGTCATTCACGATCGAATCTGACTTGAATCCATCGGCATACGATGCATCTAGTGTATTTCCATTAACCACATTTACTCCAAAGCAAAGGCGTTGCATGTGATGGAAGCTTGTGCACCATATATGCAAGATGAGATTGTTAAACAAACTATCGTAGAGCATATTTGATCCCGTAATATTTCGAACTATTTCCCAAGGATCTTTCAAACCTGATATTCTAAACGATATCCACCAACCCAAGGTAGCTATAGGCAGTTTGTAATCAATTTCAACTACTCATCAATTTCTCGTGGTCATTTTTTCTTGCACTACAATTTTAATGGAAGTGATCTACTAGCGGGGTGATAATGTTTTATGAAATGAATTCAATTGATCCCAAAGAGAACACTCCACGACACATCGCAAATATGCCAACCTTGGGAAGCGAACAAATTTTCTTCTTTATGTTGGCAGAACCGTATCGATTCCCGGTTGGGATTCCAATCTTTCGATTCAAATTTATTTGGAGATCTGGATCTCCGAGTCCGAATCCCAATCCGTCATATCATACATGCACATCTAACTTGCCAATATGATTTGTTTAATTCATTCAGGCTAACTGATCTACCCGAGTATTCCGAGAAGAGTGGCATTCATTTTGTTTCAAGAACAAATATGACAGCGTTATCATCCAAATTGAATCCGTCGTGGGTCCTGAAACAGTGAAGCAAGTCCTGTTGATGTTTTTTGCGCACTTCCCTGGCAGGGGCTTTATCGCGTAACGAATATGTTTGATGGTATGATAGCATTTTTTAAAAAAAGCGCCTCGCACTTATGGCTATGATGGCTGAAATAATGTATTGTATCTTACGAATTTGAGCCATTCCTAAAGCCCACTGAGCCATGACCCCATGAGAGCTGTTTTATTCACAGGTTCAGGTTTGCATGACCCGCCACTAGCTCGTCCTTTTCGCCGCTCGTTTTTGGCGAATTCTCTCCCAAAATCCGGGCGAAATATGCTCTTTCCCCGACGTGACCTTGGCGCTTGGCTTTATGACCTTTCAGCGTCTGAACCGGTAAACTGAACCGGGAAAGCACATGTCTGTATACGGATGCGCATGTGTTGGTGCGCAAAATGTAAATGGGTTCGTGACCCGGTTCGTTCTCGCGGAGAGGAAATTGTCCTCTCTTCGCTTGGCGAGAGCTGGTAGAAAAACTAGAAAAGATGGTCAAAATGTAATATGCTACTTGAGACAAAGTTACGTGTCTTGAAAACAACTTTCGTTTGAGGGGTCATTTGTGAAAATCTGTCAAGGAAATAAAAAGTTATGCGAGAATTGGCTTTTGTAACCTAAATTGGAAATCAACCTGATTCACCTTTTCGCCCCCTCGGGCGAACACGTTCGCACCTGTGGTTTTTAACAAAAACAAGAAAAACCTTTTGCAGCACTAAGTTGTGTGTCCCAAAAATACTTTTCTTTTGAGGGGTCACATGTTCAAATCGGTTAAGCGATCATGAAATTATCAACAAATTTATTATTTCAGCAGAAATACCGACCAAGGTATCTGTATCTAAATCCCATTCAAATGTTTATTTCATAAACTAAGAATCGAGATAGAACATCTGTTGTACCAAGTTATTTGCCTTCAAAAAAACCTTTCGTTTGAGGGGTCTGTTGCTGAAATTGACTGAGGCACTATAAAGTTATTAACAAATTAGCTAGTTCAGTCATTATTTCAAGCTGTGACAAAGGTTTTTGAAGCTTGTTAGCGTGCTGCTGCTTCGTTCTAGTGGTGGGTACATAGCATCCCCAAATCCGAATCCAAACCCATCAAACAGTCGCGAGACGATGTAACCAATCAATCAATGCTGGTCTGGAAATCGTTTATTCTAATTTCGATTATTTTCGAACCTAAGTTAAATCATACAAAAACCTTTATCTATGTCCTATCCATTCTAACCAGCGCCCGAGTCGAGTAAACTGAAATCAATCACATTGTCTCTAGATCAACTCGTTACGTGACTAATTCGGTTCACCTCGTGTGCGGATCGAGTAACATCAAATTTAAATAGATTGGGATCAATTCAGAACTGAATAAAATCGAGCCCCAACAAATCAAATCTGATTCCAATCCCAATCTAATAAATTTTTTTTGATTCCGTCAGATGGGATTCGAATCTTTGGAATCAATCCGATGGGATTCAAATCTTTGGAATCCGTCTAGGGATCGAATCTTCAAGTCTTCAAAATCCCGATTCTGCCAACACTAATGTCGTCGCTTCCTCCTCATCAGCTCTGTGAGTAATAACTCTCCCTTTGGCAAAATAATTTTCTTCTTGCAATCAAACCGTGCAGTGTGTTCTCAGTGCAAAGCGGTACCCTACCAGGCGAGAATTCTCCCTTGCGTATGCTGCCGAAAAACGTACCACCAAGCTCTACACCATCGGTTCGGCCGCACGTACGCCACATATTGGACGAGAAAAAACACGCTCAGCAACACTGACCGAGAATAGTCGGTCGGTTCGTGCCCGAGAAGAAGTGCTTTACCCACACGGGGCCATTCGGTGCAAGACTTTTTCAGACTGGCCGAAAAAGGGTTCTTCAGTGAAAATTTTCGTTCCGTAAGGGTGGAGAAAAAGTGCGACGAGGATCTAGAGGCGATCTGTTATCACGAATGCATTCGCTCGCCGTTGTTCAAAGTGTGTCCAATCAGGCATCGCTGTGATACGACGAATTACGCCAAAGTGCAAACAAATGGTCAGCAAAGCAACCACCAGCCGACGGCCCGTCTGCTAGAGTTGTCGCCATCCCGAAAACTACCCTCAAATATGTTACCTATGTGTACAGTTTGCTTGTGAAGTGGTTTTACTGCGAGGAACACTTTGTGAGTGAATCAGTGGCAAACATTTAGAATTGGTGCGTATGCTGTGTCCTTGGGTGCACCAAAAAAAGGGCAAAATCCCTTAAGCTTGCATCAGCCCATCTGTGAGGCCAATTAATTGCATTATCCATCAACTTTCCGTCGTCCTAGCGCTCGTACGGCGAAAAAAGGGAAGGAAAAAATGCGATGGTAACAAGCGTATGAACAATGAAAAGCAAATCTAGAACTTCTTTAACGAACGGCAGTGGTAGTAGTAGTGGCAGTGGCAGCGATAATTACACCAACGGTAGCAACTATGCGACCGTGGCGACCGCAGGATCATCGAGCACAACAGTGGCCGGATCCGGTGGTGGGACCATGAACGGTGGAACGGGCAAATCTCAAACCGGAAGCCCCGGTTCGGGAGGGGCGTTGAATCATGGCAGTATGCAGAGCAGCTCACCTGGCGGTCTGTCGGAAGTAGCGCCGGACAGTATGGATCCGCTACAGCCGAATAACCACCATCACAGTAATCATCTGCACAATCGCAACCATCTGTATCAGCAGCAGCAGCAATACCATCAGAAACAAAGTGGAATCAAACCGCATATCTCGCTGGACAAGTGCGATGAGTTTCAGTTCAAAGTTCCACCGGAGGCCCCGGTGTTCGAGCCGTCGGAGGAGGATTTCAAAAACCCCCTCGTGTACATCAACAAAATACGACCGATGGCAGAAAAGTATGGCATCTGCAAGATTCGACCGCCGAGCGTGAGTGTCTCTGATTATGAAACTTCGTTTAGTACCGTTTGTTTTATTCTCTTTGCCCCATTGTTTCGTTGTTTGTTTAATCTATAAAAATGTATCGCACGCCTATATCCATATCCCTTATCCGCGTGTGGAAAAGGATAATGTTAGCCTACTGATTGACTTTCCGAGTGGTTGCTACGCGACGCTACTCGGGATAGCTAATGGGGGAAAGAAAATGTTGGAAAAATGCCTGTAACAATAATAAACTCTTTTTTTGTTTCTGTGTTTCTCGATTCGGGTTTTTCTAAAAACAGTCCTGGCAGCCCCCATTCACTGTGAACGTCGAGAAGCTTACTTTCACCCCGCGCATCCAGCGGCTGAACGAGCTGGAAGCGGAAACGCGCATTAAGTTGAACTTTCTCGACCAGATCGCCAAGTTCTGCGAGCTGCAGGGTACGAGCCTCAAGATCCCGATGGTGGAACGGAAACCGCTCGATCTCTACACACTACACAAGATAGTGAACCAGGAGGGTGGCCTGGAGGTGGTTACGAAGGAGCGCAAATGGTCGAAGGTGGCCTGTCGGATGGGTTATCAGCAGGGGAAAAGTGTTGGCTCGAACCTGCGCTCTCACTACGATCGGCTGCTGTATCCGTTCGATGTGTACCGCTCGGGAAAGGTGGTCGATTTGGCGAGCATCGATCCGGAACCGAACGAAGATTGCGAGTACGAACCGCACTGCATTGAGTCGCGCCAGCAGGTGCAACCCCCGATGACAACGGCTCGTCGTTCGCAGCGTTTTGCCCAGCAGCAGAGCAACAGCAAACAGTCGACCTCCGGTGGCAGCAGTGCCGGGGGAAGCATTCGCGGTTCGTCGGAGGAAATGTCGCCCGGGAAGAAGGAACTGCGCCACCGGAGTATGCTGGAGTTTGCCAGCAAATTGGCGGCCGCCGCTCGGGAACAGGCGGCAACGAACGGAGCGAAGGATGAGAAGGCGGCTGGCCCTGGTGGGGCCGGCCCCAGCAACTACGACCCGATGGCCAAGTACATCTGTCACATGTGTAACCGTGGCGACGTGGAAGAATCGATGCTGCTGTGCGATGGTTGTGACGCATCGTACCATACGTTTTGTCTGATGCCACCGTTGCAGGACATTCCGAAGGGCGACTGGCGCTGCCCGAAGTGTATCGTGGAGGAGAACTCGAAGCCAGTGGAAGCGTTCGGCTTCGAGCAGGCACAGCGTGAGTACACACTGCAGCAGTTTGGCGAGATGGCCGATCAATTCAAGCTGAACTACTTCAACATGCCCGTGCACCTCGTACCGACCGAGCTGGTGGAGAAGGAGTTCTGGCGCATCGTGTCGTCGATCGATGAGGATGTCACGGTGGAGTATGGGGCCGATCTGCACACGATGGATCATGGCAGCGGGTTCCCGACGAAGTCGCTACCCTACCTGACGCAGAGCGATCAAGAGTACGCCGAGTCGAGCTGGAACTTGAACAATCTGCCCGTGCTGGATGAGTCGATATTGGGGCACATCAATGCAGACATCAGCGGCATGAAGGTACCCTGGATGTACGTCGGTATGTGCTTCGCGACGTTTTGCTGGCACAACGAGGACCACTGGAGCTACTCGATCAACTACCTGCACTGGGGCGAGCCGAAGACGTGGTACGGTGTACCGGGCAGCAGAGCGGAAGAATTCGAGCTGGCCATGAAATCGGCCGCCCCGGAGCTCTTCCAATCGCAGCCCGATCTGCTCCACCAGCTGGTGACGATAATGAACCCGAACATTCTCATGAACGCCAACGTGCCCGTCTACCGGACGGATCAGCATGCCGGCGAATTCGTTGTGACATTCCCACGGGCGTACCATGCCGGTTTCAACCAGGGGTACAACTTTGCCGAGGCGGTCAACTTTGCGCCGGCCGACTGGATGAAGATGGGCCGGGAGTGTGTCAATCACTACTCGAAGCTGCGCCGGTACTGTGTGTTTTCGCACGACGAGCTCGTGTGCAAAATGGCGCTCGAGCCGGATCGGTTGAATCTTGGAATTGCGACCGCGTGTTACATCGACATGGCAGAGATGGTGGACACGGAGAAAAAGCTGCGCAAAAATCTGCTGGAATGGGTAGGAATGAAACCTATTTTAAGATTCATTTGAAAGGCAATTAGATTTCACTTTAAGTGTACATAAATTTACAGCTAGTGGATCTGATTTGCCACAAACTGCTTATTAAAAATGCGCTTGAAAGTGTCTTTTTTATCAAACCCGTTGGTACAAAAATTAACAAGACAAAATGTATCAGAATTACTTTTAAGCGGACAAAAAGGAGGTTTCTTGAATGGCATTTTCTCTATTAACACGTTAAGCGCTACGTGGGCCCCATGGGGCCGACAGTGTCCTTCCCCGTAAGCCGGCGTCGGTCTGTTCGAACCGACAGAGCCCGTTGGGTAGGCCGGCGTTTCTACGAATCGCTGGCAGAACGGAAAGCAGTGCAATTTGGGCATAGCGCTTAACGTGTTAATACGTAATATTTCGTGTTCGTTTAAGAATAAGAAATGATTAATTGATTACGAAGTCTCAACCATAAAGTGTTTTGTTAATTGTTTAAATTTTTTAAATTTGAAAATGCTAGGAAGTATTTAGGAGGACGAAAAGTTGCTTTTTTGGTGTATGTTTATGTTTGCATTGCGTGTTCATCGTTCTTGATACTTCTCGTCCGCAGGGTGTATCAAATGCTGAGCGGGAGGCATTCGAACTGCTCGCCGACGACGCTAGGCAGTGCGAAATCTGTAAAACGACCTGCTTCCTGTCCGCGGTTAACTGCAAGTGCAGCAAGAACCTTGCCTGCCTGCGCCACTTTGCCGAGCTGTGCGAGTGTCCACCCGACAACCACACACTTAAGTATCGCTACACGCTCGACGAGCTGCCACTGATGGTACAGAAGCTGAAGGTGAAGGCCGAATCGTTCGAAAAGTGGCTGTTTCGGGTGCGCGACGTGCTCGATCCGTCGGTCGCGAGCAGTATCACGCTGGAGGAACTGCAAAGTATCGCCCACGAGGCGGAATGCCAGAAGTTCCCGAACAGTGTCATCCTGGAGCGGCTGAACCTGTCGATACTGGAGGCTCAGAAGTGTATCACGGTCATCCAGCAGCTGGACATCAACAAGATTCGCACGCGCACCCGTAACTCGCTCGAGTGTGCCAAGTACAAGCTAACGATGGACGAGCTGGAGCTGTTCATCAACGAGATCAACAATCTGCGCTGTGTCATCCGCGAGGGTGACAGCGTGCGGGAACTGCAGCGGATCGGTCTCGAGTGGTTGCGGCAGGCGGACAAGGTGTTGAAGCTACGCTTCAAGGACACGAACGTGCAGCAACTGAATCAGCTGATCGAGGAAGGCAACGCGCTGTGCATCGAGCTGCCGCAGATCGCGGAACTCAAGGATCGGCTAACGCAGTACAAGTGGTACCGGCAGGTGCGCACGCTCCGGGAGAATACGATCGACCGGCTGTCACTGGAGGAGATCAAGAAGCTCGTCAACGAGGGGATGCGAATACTACCGCATACAGTATTAGAGAAGGAGTTGTCTCAGTTGCACGGCATCATGCTACAGGTAGGTGCTAATTACTTCTACACCAGATTTCCAACTGGTGCCGTATCATTGGTTAAGCTAACACCACGTTAATATGTAGTTTTTGCTCGGGAGAAATGAAACGTGTACATTTGTACATTAACAATGACAGGTTTCGGTTGTGAAAGCGTAGGCTAGCAGTAGATCGTGAGCCTACGATTGAATAGTTTATTTAAATGCACGTGATACGGGTTCCGAAACCCTTAAGCATAAGAAAGTGAACTTTTTCAGATTACAGGACAAATAGGCTTGCGCTTTTGAAGAGAGATCATATTCACCCTCTCACAATCTGGGCTTTTGCAGAAAATGTATCAAAATATGGTCATAATATTTTATTTGATTTTTCTGATGTTAATGTTCTAAAACATATGAAAAACAATGTTTACTAAACATATTCTCTATTTGAAACCAGAATGGCCAAAACGTGAAAAAATCAGTGCCAGTTTGAGCCATTTTTATTTTAAAGCTACTTTCAATATGCATGAAAGATTACCTTGCAAATACCAAATTTAACTTGTGCCGCTGTATCGGTGAACATTCAGTGCCGCTGTAAGTATTTAGCTGTCAGTGTGCAAGCGGGCTTTTATTGTTGAGAAAAGTATTCGATCTGAAATTTGAAAAAGTATTCGAATTATTGTTTGCACCTGTTTTCCTTGCCATGGGTAAGAATTTTTTTTTACAATTCTGCTCTGTACACACTTTGCTGAATTTTTAAGCTAGAGCGGTTATTAAGATTCTTGTTTACTCATCCCTTCCGTACAGGTTGTCGATTGGGAGCAGTCCGCCAATCAGTGCTTCAAGACGGAAACGCAACACAAGATCAGTGAAATTGACAGCCTGCTCGAGCGGGCACACAATATCGAAGCATTTCTTCCCCTGGCCAGTCAGCTGAAGGACGCACTGCACAAGTCCAAGGAGTGGCTGCACGCGATTGAAACGCTCGAGAGCAGCAAAAACTACAACTTTTTCCACACCCTGCAAAACCTGGCGAACCGCGCGAAGCTGCTACCATTGGAGATGGAAAGCAAACTGCTGTGTGAGACGATTCTCGGCACGACAACCGCGGGCGGCGGCTGCTACAATCGGAACGGGGGTCAGCTGTTGCTGTTCAACTCGAAGGGTTTCATCGGCCCGAGTGGTGAAGATCGGCGAACAAAGTCACCCACGTCATCATCCGTCGCGGTTCCGTCTTCGTCCTCGTCGTCGGCCTCCAAGAGGAAGCGTTACGGTTCGATCTCGAACCTGGACGATCCCCCACTAGCGGACAGCATGGAGACGATTATGAAAAAGATCAAAGAAGAAAGTAACATCGGCGAGCACGATAAGCGTTTGCTGAGGGCTCAGTTGCTTCGGAATTGGAGCGATTCGGTGGGCACCCCTAATGGGGTTCTAATGCCGGGAAGTTTTGATGGTTCTGCGCAGATCCGGGACCATTCCCGTCAACCTGCGAGCAACGGTGTGATCTACCATTGCGCCAAATGCCACGAGATGGTGGCGAAGGCGAACGTTCTACGGAAGTACCATCATCACCGGCAGCACCACCACCACTGTCGTCACCATGAGCGGCACCACCGAACGACGACTGCCCGGCAAGGACAACGGTCGCAGGAGCAGAATGGAGGTGAAAGTACTGTCGGTAGTCTCGATCAGCTGCTCGCGATCAAAACGCTAAGTGAAGAGGATTTCCATTCCGATGTACGAGCCGCCGGTGGTAGTACGGCCGTGGGAAGCAGTTTCGACGATTTCGTGCTGAAGCATGGCGACCAGTTCGAGGAAGAGATGGACGATGAGGAGGAAGCGGACGTAGCCGATGAGGTGAAGGCAGAAGAGGATGATGATGACGATGACGATGATGACGACGACGATGGCGACGATAACGTTGACAATGCTCGCGGGGGCGCTGCCGGTAATAAGCTTTCTGGGCAGAATGGATGCCACAGTTGCAAACCACCGGACGACGATAAGCCTGGGAGTGAGTTGCGCAAGTCCTTACTAAACGCCGCCGGTCCTTACGAGGGTAAAATTAAGACGGAACCTATCGACGGGGACGAGGTCACTGTAAAGGTGGAGGATGATCCGATGTGCGACGTACGTACGGTGAAGGAGAAAGAGGAGGCTAAATCGCGGAACGGTTCGCGAGCATCAACACTTCAGTGTCCCGAGAGTACTAGTCAATCGTTTGAAAATGTGCCCTCTAGCGGCAGCAGGAATACTAATAGTAATAGTAGTAGTAGTGGTAGCGGTAATAGTAGTAGTAGTAGCAACAACAGCAACAGCAATGCGAACCGTCAACCGAACGATCGAGTAAAGCAGGAGCCCCAACCGAACCAGCATCATTCGACGGACTTATGATGGAACAAACGTCGGCTTGTCGATGGCAACAACTGAGACTGCCGGCTGGCTGTGTATGTTAGTATGAGCATCCGGTGAAGAAGGGGAAGAAGGGAAGAGGGCAAAGCTGGACCCAGCAACGGTAAACTTTCGGTGTAAATGGTCTCCGGTAGAAGACATGGCCCACCTTATACCTTATCCATCTCTTTCGCAAGGAGTAGAACAAAAAAGGCAGAAAGGCGGGATAGTGGAGAAAACATTTTCGGTTAAATTATTAGATCATAGGATTTTTTTTGCGTTAGTCAATAAGTTTTTGAACAAGTCAATCCGTGGACCTCCGGCTAGAATGTTGGTGGTAGAACGGCAGAATCAAGCAAGACCCAGCGCAAACGTGCAGCAGGGGCTAACATTGTTGGCACCGATGTATTTGTTTGCGTGTGTGAATGTGTGCGTGTGTGTTTGTTTGTGTTTGTGTTGCTCCCCATTAGGACACGCCATGCTCGGAGGGTAGCAGCGAACCGTAGTGCTAGACAGGAAGTACATAGTATTTGAACACCGGTAGCTTCGTTCGTTTAGCTATCAGAAGAGATATTTTCATACTCTAAGAAGGTCGCATGAAGCTGCCCCAAAGGAAGGAGTACAGCCAGAAAAGGAGCAATTTGGTCAGCTTTTATGATGTATGATGTTTTTTTTCCACTTGCAAGATATAATGACGCGGCTACTGCTGCAGTGCTCTAGTGCTCCCAGCCTATCTTCTGCTTCCTCGCCGTGCATGGAAGAATTTTATGTGATTATGCGTGTTTCCAATAGAACCATTTCGATGCCCCAATATACACGACATTTGTATTAGTGTGCGAAAGTAGTGAGTGAGTGTTTCTAAGTGTGGCTGTATGTGCGTATGCGCGTTCAGTTAGTAAAACGAGCGAGGGCTGCTGAGGTTTTGCTCGATTTGTATACAGCAGAAGGTAAGGGAGAAAAAAAAAAGATTTGTAATTTAAAAGAAGAAAAAAAAACACAAGAAATCATCGATCGATCGATTCTCCGTTGAGAAGGATAGACACTCGATGCTCGTTAACATTTTGCCCCTTACACTTGCGCATACGCACTTAGTACACCGCGACTCCGTGTCCGCTCGAGTACACCCACGCGCACCGCTGTGCACATTTGGACCAGATGTGAGAGTTTAGAATATTTTGTGAACGACGACGACAGCAACTACGAGCAGCAAAATTCTATTGCTCTGTTTCGTTCTAGTAATAAAACAGATACATAAAAAAATTAGTATTCGAATCGTGTATACTTTTTATTTGAATTATTTCTAATATTTTAATTTAACTCGAGAGTATTAGTTTGGTAAACGTAGATTCTAGGTGTCTGATGACCTATTCCTTATTAAATATAGGTTCTTCAAACACGCAAAACGGATACATATTTTTTTTTTAATTTATACACTTTACCAGAGCCTCTTGTTTGGAAATAAAACATTCAATTCTCTGGGGGTATCTGAATGTGCATTCACAAACTGCCTTCCACTTCCTGAGAGAGATCTAAACATAAAGATTGCAGTTGGCTAGAGCTTCAGGTATTGTCATTTGGCCGGAAACTAAAGCTGAAATACATCGTTAAAAAACGGATGATTATTGACCCAACATTGACCGGATACCTAACATTGAGCTTTGAATCTAGCAAGCATAAAAAATATGGAAATTTATTCGTTTTTCCATTAACTTTTTATCCGTTGAGGGCAAAAAAAGCCGACACGGAATGTTAACGAAATGCATAAAATTCCAAACTTACGATTTCTCAGTTTTCTTTTTCTTTTTTTTTGGCGAACCGGATTTTTCTGAGAGGCTTGAAACTCTTCGCATTATTTTTAGCAAATTCTCTTCGAAAGGATGATGTGTTTCTTCCATTAACCCCGTGGGATCCAAAGTGTGGTTCATTATCATAAAGTGAAAGGTCGCATCACCAATCCAAAACGAAAGTGTCCTGGAAAAACACTTTAGAACATTCTGAGGTGCACTGAATAAATGTAAGCTAATGAAGATGATCCCCTTTTATCCAACATTGCGTGCTGTAGCTTTTATCGTACCCTCCGTTGCACTTATGAACGTTTAATTGGAACTTTGTTCTCGGTACGCGTGCATCTCAGTTTCCTAAAAGACTGGTGTATCGAAATATTAAAGAGAAATAGGATTTTCCTTATTAATTGTGTTCTAAACAGCATCGCTCTTCTGCCCACGATGCGCACCACTGGCGGCAGGACCGGTTCTGATTAAAACCAATGTTATGGCTTGTGTGCCGTCCGATGTCTTACATTATTACGTAGGAACGGAAGAGCCCAATGGGAATTCCCCTCGAAGCAAAAAATCCCTGATAATATTGCACACGATCTTCAGCGTGGCATTGGGTAGATCTGTGGTTGTGCCATCGACCGGTCGTAGGACCGATCTTCCATCATCACAGCGATGGCCAACCGGTTTCGTGAATCTTTGTGTGCTCGAAAGCTTGACTTCCCAGTTCAAGTTTGAAGAGGTCATCTATGGACGCGCCTTGATAATTGATAGGCCGCTGGGATCGAGCGGCAAGGAAATCCAAGCCGACCGTGGCTCAGAGATTGTAATCAAGTTTTTGTTGTTGCACTATGGACTGCATCATATGATTGATATTTGGTACGGTGCAAAATAACAAAAATAATATTTAATTTTTTCCACGTATTTTATTTTCTTCGAAGCGTGAGAGATTTGCTTTTTAAACTGCAAAAGAAAATTTGTTGATCATTTTAATTAAATCCAAGTCTTCCAAGTAAATCCAAGTCGAACTCGGTTGAATCTGATTGGAATGATTAATGAAAACTGTAGGTACGTTAATACGCTATTTAAATTATAGAGATTTGCCTGTGGGTTTTGTAAAACGCGGATAAAAATCAATTTGCCGGCTATAATCAATGAAAATTTAAAAAAAGTACGCTAATCATAAAATCGACGTTAAATTTATCTCGGTTATTTAAGAAAAAAGCAAACTGTTTCTGATAAATGAAACATTTTTAATTGTGAAATCTCACTGTGCCACTCCACGTGTATGTGTGTAAGAAGCCACAGGAGGCATCTTCCCATGAAACACGATCGAGTGGATCGAGGCGGCCGTAGCTGCCTCGATCTGATCAGTCGGTGTCTGGGCATTGCGCAAGTGGGAACCCTTGGAGCCATTGTTCAAGCTACTCCGGTGTCAAGGTTGGGCCGGGTCAAGTTGTAAAAGTGTTGAAAGTGGGGCTCACGTATTGACGGAAGTGTACTGGAGGTATTTTTCAGTGACATGAGAAAAATGCGTCTACGGCCAGCGCTAGCAGCGCTATTGATAGTCACAAATGCTTGGAGTGTATTCGCACGTGAGTGTTCTCGGAGAAGATCCCCTGTTTTTGGGGAGTAACCAACTGATTTTGTTTTCGGAAACCAATTGAACTTTTCAGATTACACAAATTCAAGTGTATTTGTGAACCCGGTTCAAATCGCTAATCGATGCACACTTTTACAGAGTTAGATCCGGCGTGCACAACACCAGCCAACAAAAATGGCTTCTGCGTGGCGATCGAGCGCTGCCGGAACATTTACAACCTGCTCAACGGTGGCAATCCAACCCGCGGTCACCTGAACTACATAAAAAGAGCTGCCTGTACGCTACCGAACGTAGAGCGCAGTATTTGCTGCCAGCCAGAAGAAGTAAACCAATTGGTAACCACCACCACCACCACCACCACGACGGCTGCCCCTCCCGGCACAATGCTTTCACTGAATACCCCACCTATCAAGAGCGTCCCTTTGGCCGCTGACGACACGGTGGTCAACTGGGACCTGTTCCAGATGGACCTGTGTGGCCTCAGTACGTACGACCGGATAGCGCATGGGAATAAGACACGTCCTTTCGAGTTTCCGTGGATGGTGGTGCTGCGGTACCAAACAAGCAATGGACTTGAAGACAAGTGTGGCGGTTCGCTGATCAACAACCGTTACGTGCTGACCGCGGCCCATTGCGTCAGGACTCCAAGCAGCTCCAAACTGTAAGTAATGTTGTACTCTTTTTTGCGAAGTGCTCGTATGATTTAGGAATCCGATCAAATTAAACATTTGCGAATAGACACCCTGGCTGTTGGACATTGATTCGTCTATTTTTGCTAACTATCTTCCTGGGTTATGTATGCACATAACGGATGTACGTACTCAAGTACACGGGTTGCTTGAGGAATGTGTAGATCAACTCTACCTTTCTAATTGGGCCTTGCTAAGAGTCGAACAATTTTCTTTCACTTAGAAGTTGAAAAATTTTTTTTTAAATAAAAATATGTTCCATTCCTTTCCGTTATTGAGTCAATATAGTTTACGCAGAATATATAGCACTCATTCATTTCTAAGTGCAAACAATAAAATAATATCAATATATGCGATCAGTGATCACATGCCTTGAACATACAGTTTGAAAAGGAGCAAGGATTTATAGCAAATGCATAGTCAACTGATGGAAGCTTTGAAATAAACGTCTTACATATCCAAATCAATCAAACCTGACCATATCTCCAACATAAATTTACATTTGATCGAATTCGTGTGAATATTAACACTGTTTGTTTTGTCTTTTCAAACAGAGTTAAAGTGCGTTTGGGTGAACACGATAAAACTGCACCCGAAGATTGCATCACGTATCAAGACGGTGAGGTTGAATGTGCTCCACCAGCTTATGACGTCGACATCGAGGAGATGATTATTCCTAAAGATTACAACCGTCCGATTAGGTTCCGGCACGATATAGCACTGATCAGGATGGCTGAACAAATTACGTACTCCGGTAAGAATATTGTCAAAAAGATATAAACAAAACTCATCATTTCAATATTCGTTATTTTCTTTTTTTTAGACTCGGTCAAACCGATTTGCTTGCCGGTGGACGAAGGTGTGCAAAAACAGCTACCACCTAAGTACATCATCACCGGCTGGGGTACGACGGAGGAACAAGCCGTTTCCCAGCTGCTACTGCAAGCTTTCGTACACCATGTAGCAATACCCGAGTGCCAGCAGAAGATGAACGATAACTTCCTTGCCGTCACACTGGCAGACCCGTGGCAACTGTGTGCAAGAGGGGGAAATTTGACCGACTCTTGCCAAGGTGACTCGGGGGGTCCGCTTGCGTTTACCGTGTCCATTGGAGGGAGTGCGAAAATGGTGCAATTCGGAGTTGTTTCCGCCGGAGTTCGATCTTGCGGCAAGGAAAGCGTGCCCGGAATTTACACGAGCGTGCCCGCCTACATGAAATGGATAGTGGCAAACATGAGACCTTGAGGGAAGTCAACGAATGACGATCGAATGAATATGACGTACTGACGAACGATGATAAGAATAAAGATAAGTATTTTCAACTTAACTCTAAGTAGTTTGCTTTCATTTCGGCAGGGGCATTTACAGAAGATGCCTGTAGCTTTTGCATTTTAATCAGAGGGTAAGTTTTGGGAGAGATTATTTATTTTGTATTCTATGTAATAACGTCCAATGGAACAAGTTTGTTGGTGCTCAAATGTATGACAGATTTGTCTATTTATGCGGAAGTTTACAAGCGTAAAAGTAGGGCACCTTCGTACCACTAACTATACCAAAAAATCTGCAGATTTAATGAGTATTCAAGGGAGCTCCAATGTTATCAGAGAGATTTGTTGGTTTGGCGATGGAGGCGCCCGGTCGGCGACAAACAGTAAATCCGCGAAACATACTTTTCTGCAACATGAGTTTTTGCGTTTACTAACAGCAGTTCTATTAAGCAAGATTTCATAAAATATTATAATTTAACTAAATTAGTACAAGACTAAAGCTAAATGAACGAATTTTATCGTTAGGATTAAATCGTAAAAAAACAATACATACATTATTGATACGAACAAAGTAGGTCGAGGTTGGTTTTAATTTTTTTTTGTATAATTATTTGCCTATGAATTTTACTGCTGGTAATGGCATAGGACTTCGAGAGATTAAATGTAATCGCAGCACTGGTATTAATAACATTAATTGAATGAGAGGAATTTGGGACATTTTTTCTTTAATAATTCTCTTCCATTGGAATTTCAATTGTAAGAGAGCTAAACCCTAAAAGCAGTACTTATCTCTCATTTTCGTTGGCATGGATCGTTGTAGGAAGCACGATCGTGTGGTTTAAATCAACTGAAATAATTACTATCTGATCAGTCATTGTACGAACTTTGCAAAAAAAGAACTCAGTCAATTTACATTATTAGTGTAGATTTAAGTCTAGTTCAAGTTGTAAATTTGCCATTGAAATGATGGGTCTGCGTGATGCTGCGCGTGCGACTAGTACTTGTACGTACTGGCAGCTTTGATGCTGATAACAAACGGTTGCAGTGTTTTAGTAAGTGAGTACTTTAATCGCAGACCTAATGCGGTATAGGTGATTTATGATGTTATTTATTGTTTTGTTTCTTCTTGGCGTAACGACCACTTGGTCATGCCTGCCCGTAAAGGGCTTACGAGACTATTTACCCAATGTTTACGTGGATAGTCAGTCCTCTCGTACAGGGGTCCGGTCTCGGTTGGGATTCGAACCCACGCCGTCGAGGTGGTGAGGAGCCTCGGCGCTCATGGGTCGATTTTCTAACCGGCGCTACCGCTCGGCTGTCGCGGACCCCCCCTTGATTTTACATACAATGAATGTTCCGGAGAACGAAGGGCATATAACTAATTCTAAAAAATTTCAACAGATTCAAAACAAACCCTTTTTCTTCGCACAACCACTAGCGTGCCTAAACTGAACAAACGGCCAATCGTGAACGGTTCCGAGCCTGTTCAGGACGCATAGCTCATCTGGAACCTTTCGCCGACGGAGAGTTGTGGTCAGATTGCAAACAACCGAACAGTTGCTGGAAATAAGACGCATCCTTTTGAGTTTCCGTGGATGGTTCTGCTTCGGTATCAAACAAACGATGGATTAATCGATGGATGTAGCGGTTCACTGATCAACAACCGTTACGTGCTGACTGCGGCACAATGCGTTAAGACCTGGAGTGGTGGCATACTGTGAGTAAAGTACACTGTGTGGTAGATGGCGGAGGTGGTGAACTTGATGCGTCGCGGACTTTAAACGTTTAGAACTTTTTCGCGCACATGAGTCGCGGGCGGACTCTGCTGACTGGACAGCATGGAAACACTTAAGGTGTTTCCCAAATACACGGTACGGCACGTTGGGAAGCGTCGGGCCTTACCTCGGGTAGGGGGACTTCGACGTTCCGGGAGAAATCAATAAATAGACACGAGGTTTAATTTATCATTATCTCCGATGAACTGGCCCCTTTGTCCAACAATCGGTTCTTTATTTATACCAACTTTTTGAACGATTTTACACGGTTTTTAGGAAAGTGTTTTTGACGGTTGCCGAAATAGCTGACTCGGCTAGATGATGTCAACTTGTGTTATAGTTGGTCAAAGTGGTAAAGGGTGGCTTTCCGGTGCGAGCTAGTACATAGCCTACGCTGCACTTTGAGTGCGTTTACCTCTTCTTTACCAGCTAGCTTGTTGGTAAACCCTTCGTATGCTAACCAATTGGTTAGCCCCTGTTGTTTATGCAATAATATGTATAGGTGGAGTGATTCTATCACAACTGCATTCAAATAGTCTTCTTCTTCTTGGCGTAACGACCTCTGGGTCATGCCTGGCCGTTAAGGGCTTACGAGACTTGTTTCCCTGTTGTACGTGGATAGTCAGTCCTCTCGTACAGGGGAGGGTCCGATCTCGGTTGGGATTCGAACCCACGCCGTCGAGGTGGTGAGCCCCGGCGCTCATGGGCCGATTTTCAAACCGGCGCTACGCATTCAAATAGTACCTTGAGTAATTTAACCGTAAATGCTCTCAATGCAAAGTTGATCAATGATACTTCACCGCTGTTAAAATGACCTACGCTGTTAGTTTTACAATCGCCAAATTGTCTGGTCAAGGCAGATCAGATCTCAAGCCAATTACGCTCGGCTCCTCTAAATGGTCGTTTTTTGACAACCGGTATGTTACACTATTAAAAAACATCTCATCGATATTTTTTGCCATTGTTTGCATGGAAATAAAAGAAATTAGCGTACTTTTCATCATACTTTGCACCGAAGGTTACCACCTACTAGGCGCCTCCACCATGCAACGTGCACATGCAATGTGGTCAGCTCACTAAAATAAACAAAAAGATAGAGTTACTGTAGTGAAAGTGTGCAGGTTTGTTTAGTAGTCTTCTAGTGGAGCACTTCTTTTACATCCTGATATACAAATATAAATTTATTTAAATGTATGCGGACACTGTTCGCGCAAATCATGCAACAACCTTTTTATTCGAGCTGGTTAATGAACAGAAGATCAGGTATTAGAGAATATGTAAATAGAAACATTTATCTTCCTTATTTTTCTTAGGTTTGCAGTGCGCCTGGGGAAGCACGATACAAGTTCAACCGAGGATTGTATTCCCTATCCTGATGGTGAGAAGGAATGTGCCGGAGAAAATATCGACATGTCAATGTGATCGAAGAAATGATCCTTCACCAGGGTTTTATCGATCCACTGAATAGATTTTTTCATGATATAGCTCTGACAAGAATGGCTAAACTTGTCGAGTGCTCCAGTAAGGACCCTACTGCACGTTGCAAAGAACTGAAATATTATAGTTATTTTTCCTACAGATTCAATCCATCCGATCTGTTTGCCAATGGATTACAACGAGCGACAGCAAGAGCCTTTTAGATATACAACTACCGGATGGAGCAATTCGGAGGATTTGAAAGAAAACAGTTAACCATGTATCGCTTATTCATTGCCAGCGGACGATGAATGCGTTCTATCTTCGTGTAAAACTGATACCTCAGACGCATATTTGTGCAATTGGGGAAGATTTGCAAAGTTTCTGCACTGCGGAGTCCGGCGGTCTCCTAGGGGCCAGCATTATCGTTGATGGCAGAATGAAATACGTGCAGTTAGGAGTTTATTCCTCCGGTTCGGCAACATGTCGTATGCAATATTTACCTGGAGTTTACATGCGCGTGTCCGTTTATATGGACTGGATAGTAGCAAACATGAAAGCTTAACAGAAGCCAACCGTCGTGAATAGAGTAAGTTAACACACAACTTAACGATGTCACGCGTTACTTGTTCATAGAAAAAATATTAACGGAAAGAGGATTTGATTAAATACCTATTTCGTAAAATATGTGCATTCTGCAATCCTATAATTTCACGGACCACAAACAGGATTTTTCTATCTAACTATTTCCGAGACCATTCATGAACACTTTGCTGGGGTTCATTAAACGGATTGTTTTAAAAAAAATTAATTTCCTTATTTTTGAAGCCGATTGTATTGTTTTTTCGCATAAAATTTTGAAGTTTAGATCAACGCTACAAAAATACCTTTTTTAATTCAGTTCCTCTTTATTGAAATTGTGATTCTGTTAAAATATATTCACTCCCAATGGTGCACATAGACCCAGTTTGCCCTATCAGTGTATGACGAAAGACAGCAGCATCTTTCCATGAGCCAAATTTTGGTTCAAAGAGACCGAAATTGCTTCTGCTTATTAGTAGGATTCTAAACGTTGTGCGAATCGGAAGCAAGCGAAGCACAGATTATCAGTGTCAAGGTTCATTCAGTTAACTTATGAAGTAATTAGAAAACAAGTGCAGCAGCAGTGTTTTCTTCCAAAAGGTCTCTAACACCATTAGATAATGGGCGTCCGACAAGTGCTCACGGCATTGCTATCGATAACGTATGGATGTGCGGTAATATCACGTGAGTGAGTTTAATTGGTTACTTCGGAAAGATTTCTTCTGTTTTTCACGTTTTTATTACTTATACTGCCATACTTTCATAGAATTAGATCCAACATGTCTAACACCGGCCATGGAAAATGGCTTTTGCGTGCCGATCGAGCGCTGTCGGAATATTTACAACGCTTTAAATGGTGGAAATCTAACCCGCAGTAACTGGGTTTACATAACTAAAGCTACCTGCAAATATTTGAGCACTAAGCGCAGCGTTTGCTGCCAACCGGTAGAAATCCTTCCTAGTTTCACCACTAGTGCTACAACTACCACTACGACCACTACTACCACCACCAAGCCAACAACTGAAGCTCTCAGGATCGACCGTAAGTATTTCCTAGAGGGCCGTGTTTTGGTGAATTTGAAGAAAAAATGGTTCGGTAGAACGGAGATAAGACTTTCCACCAGAATTGTAAAAACCCACATGTGTTGGCATGATCGAAGGCGACCGTTCTGCCAAAGCCGATTGTATAGAATGAATAGTAAACTGTGGAACTGTATGGGTATCTTGAACTGCGAAAAGATAATGAATGGTATCAAATGATATAAAGTTGTATCATAAGTTCATGTTTACTTTCCGTACTGCACATGTCAGGATGCAATTTCAATATATCGAATCTTTATTTTGTCGCAATTTTACAGAGTTTGATCCAGTATGTACAACACCAACGAATAAAACTGGCTTCTGCGTGGTGATCTGGCGCTGTCGAAATATTCACCACATTGATTATATGTCCATGGAAGTTGTACGACCTTCCATACGAAACTATATAAAACAAGCAGCTTGCACTCTGCCCGATGATTGGCGCAGCGTTTGCTGTCAACCAGAAGAAGTCCTTCCGCGTCCCATCGACCACAGACTCACAGTTGGGAACGACTCCACTTCAGACGCTGCGCTCAACCGGAAGTTATTCCCAGCGGATATCTGTGGTACGGTTTCGTTTGATAAAATACACAACGGTCATGCGACGAGTCCTTTCGAGTTTCCGTGGATGGTGGTGTTGCGGTACAAAACCGATGCTGGACTTGTCGACCAGTGTGGTGGAACCCTTATCAACGACCGTTATATCCTGACCGCGGCACACTGTGTAAACACCAAGCATAAGTATGAATTGTAAGTAAACTTATATTTAGCTAAATACCACGTTGAAAATTATTATTATTATTATTAAGTTTTAGTTTGCACGGCCAGGCCGTATTAATGCTTCTTCGGCATTCTTGCTTGTCTTGCTCGGTTTGTCAGTGCCTGATACTTGGCCTGGCAACCGCCCTACCGATCAAGACGTATAACATTTACTACATATACTAATTGCGTTGAAAACTATTCTGTTATACGAAATTCTCCTGAATTTTATAAAAGAATTGTGGTAGCGAAACATTTCTATTGATTTCGTTTTCAGGGTGTTCCTGCTTAAGTATTACCAAACTTAGAACAAGATAAATGAATACTTTATCTCTGTAGGCATGTACATTTTTTAAACTATGATTGATTTTTTTTTTCTGCAGATCAAAAGTGCGCCTAGGTGAACATAATAAAACTACAGCCACAGATTGCATCGTTTATATCAGTGGTGAGACGCTATGCGCAGAAGCTTTTGATGTTGACATCGAGAAAATGATCATACATAAAGATTATAATCGACCGACCAAGTTCCTACACGACATTGCACTTATAAGAATGGCTGAAAAGATCAATTTCACTGGTATTATCAAAACTATTTTAAATGTTCTTTCAAGTTACCATCCTAATCTTCATGTCTCATCTTGTTTTCAGATTCAATCAAACCAATTTGCTTGCCAGTGGATGAAAGTGTGAGGCAAGCTCATGTGCCTAAATATGAAATCGCCGGTTGGGGCACGACGGAGGCAAATTACGCTTCCCAAGTGCTGTTAAAGGCCACTGTTGAACCCGAGCCAACCGAAACGTGTGTAATGAAAATGGAACAGATATACAAAACGAATGTTCAAATAAGTGATAGTTGGCAAATGTGTGCGCTTGGCAACAATACTGACTCGTGCGCTGGTGATTCAGGAGGTCCCCTCGGGAGCATCGTTTCTGTTAATGACGCACCGAAATTTGTTCAGTTCGGTATAATTTCTGCCGGATTGAATGTATGCGGCCACGTAAGTTCACCTGGAATTTACACGCGTGTTACTTCGTATATGGACTGGATCCTAGCAAACGTGGAACCGTAAAAGGAGCATATCGACAATGTTGATGATGATATGTATACAAATAGACAAACAACATTTATTTACTGATTTGTACCATTTATTTAAGGCACCGAACCTATGACACGATATGTATGATTTTTTTTATATGTATGATTGAGCGCACACCACTTCGACGGCGTGCTTCGCACTTCTATAATAAACGGCAGAAAGAAGAGTGATTTTACTCGTTTCAGCATTTTCTCGCTTAGTTCCAAAATCAGTTTCCGATAATAATATTAATCCAGCGAATCAATAAAGTAAAGAGTTGAATTTTTATAGTACATTATAAGAAAACTATATAGATAAATTGAAAGTGCCTGCTGCTTCCGAATGTGTAGTCGTTAGCTTCAACATAGCACCGATCGATGGACTTCTGGATAGGATTTCCAATTAAATTTGAAGTTATGTGCAGTATGAGTAGCTCATCCCACGCCCAAATGGGAATTGAAGAGATTAACTCTCTGCAGGGATCTGACCAATCCATAAGATCCAGCTCCATCCTTACAACTCTAGCATAAGCAAAATATTTGTATTAAATGTCAAAATGACAGCTGCGTTCGTCAATAATATCAACAATCCTTATTCTCGTCGAAAAGCGTACTTATTCTAGACAATTTTTCGCATTTATATCCTAGTTTGTAATGTTTTTGCTTCCAAAACTTGGTTTTCCAGCATGAGTCGTATTCAGTGGCGTTTACGCGAGCTTCCTAAAACGATCAGGTATGTGTTGGTCGCCAGTTTCATTCATCATTTTCCTTTGGTGATGTATACCGGTCGTTCGGTATGCATTTAATAATTCTTTCGTCTTTCAGTCAAACCATACGGTTTCGCTGGCAATATGGGAAACAGTGCATTCGGTCGCTCACCTACAATCACCACATGAACCAATCGTATGCATCCGATGTGTGCATGGAGCCGATATTTTGGTTCGTTGACAATTTCACCCATCTCCTAGGGCCGGTAAACGATAAATCTATCTTCTTTTATAACAAAATAAGAACTAACTTGTAATTCACTTCATCGTCACAGTTCTTTGTATTTGCCGTCATTTGCCTGACGACTGCCGTGGTTGTGATATGCTACTGGATCGGACTACCGTATTGGTGGAACAGGAATCGCTACATGACCGTTTTCCTCATGACGGTGGGACACTGGCTGCTACTGAACGTGGCATACAATTTTTATATGGCAGCTTCCACTTCACCGGGATATCCGCCAGAGGTACAGTTAAAGGGCTACGTTACAGTATGAACATTCATGTTAACAAAAATCTCCTCATTCCTGTTTCATACGAATGTGCTTGATTTCGGAATGGTAGAAGGAACTGATCGCAGAAGCTGTTAGCATATGTAAGAAATGCATTTCTCCAAAACCTCCACGAACGCACCATTGCTCGGTGTGCAATCGCTGCGTGCTTAAAATGGACCACCATTGTCGTAAGGCATCGAACACCAATGGATTTAATTTCCTGTTCATCACGACCGTAATTCGCTATCCATTTATTTACAGCATGGCTGAACAACTGTGTTGGGTACAACAATCACCGATATTTTTTCCTCTACATGCTGTACACGTCGATCGGAACGCTCTTCATCATAGCCTTCGGGTTCGAGCTAGGTTATGGTGTATTGTTCCTCGACGAAGGTGGTTGGAAGGAGGTGGAACCATTGCAGGGTCATCCGGTGCGGTTCAATCTCTCGGGGCACATCATTCCAGTGGTGAGTAGAGAATGGGTTTTATAAAAATGCTCCATCGCTGTCATTGATACTGAACACATTTCCATCTAGACTGAAATGAACGACTACGAAAATGATGGCATGGCACCGGCCAAACACGACCTGCCGGTGCCGCAGGCGCACCCTCGTCCAGAAACCCTTCGCGGTGTCATACTGTTTATGGCGCTCATCAACGTAGCGACACTGTTTGCCCTCGGTGCGCTGACGTCATGGCACAGCACGCTGATAACGCGCGGCGAAACCAGCATCGAGGCGCACATCAACAAGTCCGAAACGAAGCGTCTGGCCGCGTTGGACAAAGTGTACCGAAACCCGTACGATTTCGGACCACGCCAGAACTGGCAGCTATTCCTTGGGCTGACCCGTAAGCGAACCTGGTGGCGTCACGTGCTACTGCCATCGTCGCACAAACCGGAGGGGAACGGACTGACATGGTTCACCTATGAACAGACGGTCGACGCAGGTGACGAGTGGCCGTAATGTGGCAGCTGTTTCGAAACGACCGACGAACTAGTCATTTTCAATCGAAATGAAATGCTCAGTACTCAAAGTAAGTAGCTGCATTATTTTATTTCAATAAACCTCATTACTACATTCCGTCAACTTAATAACTGGTGTTGGGTTTTTGTATACTTTAGTATCTTGTGTGAACATATCGCCAAGTCGGTCCCATAGGATCGCTTTTATACGAAATCAAAAGAAAACAAATTAGTTATGTCATGTGTTAGAAAACATGTCTTAGTTGCAGCGAGGGATTTTAAAAATATTCATTTTTAAGCGATCCTTTCTACGCAACGTCAATGTCTGTTACAAACTGTTAAGAGCAGAAAATGTATTTGCTTCGAACCATTGTTAGTTATCGTTCGACAACCCCCTTAATCCATGTTAAATGTTCGGCCAGACGGGACAGCACCGTTACCGTTTGTGGTACCGGTGATGAGGTGGCGGGGCAGCCAACAGTGTAGGACGTTAAGCCGACCACTAACGGAATGCGTGTGCCATTGTGCTCGATCACACCCTCGACCGGATTCCCTGGCACGTCCGGGCAAACCGTGTCGGTCGCATAGTAGTTCTCTACGCAAACGTTTTCCGCGTCCCTAATCGTTCCTCGCACGTTCGGTAGACTGCGACAATCGGCGTTATACATGGCACTGCGTGGATAGACGATGATTTGTCCTACGGGTGGCGATAGTGGATATGGTGGAGTTTTATGTACGTTTTTGAAAGAGGGGTATATGAGACTTACCTTGTTGAGTGCTGCTGCTTCCTAGTGAGTACAGCTTCAAGGGAACCATGTCGGATTTTACCCACAGGCAGGCGGGGATGATGGTGCTAGAAAACTGCACTCGCCGGTCCAAACGCGTCAGAAGGAGATCGTAAGGATCTCCCTGTCTACCGCTGTACGATGGATAGTTGATGATTTCGGACACACCGTAGACGGTGGCGGAGTTTTGTCCCAACCGTACCGAACGCATGCCACGTATCGATAGCAGGCAACTGGCGGCGCTTATCACGTACAGGTCACTCACCAACACGCCCGTGCATGGCCACAAGTTTTTCTGCACGTTGCCGATGGCAACGATATGCGGATACTCGTCCGCTCCCGCCGGTCGCCCTTCCGAGGGAATGTACTCATACTCTTCCGTAGGCACTCGGCGATACTGTCTCCAGTATGACACGCAGCTGTTCAACGTGTATCCGGTATTGGGACGGTTGGGTCCCATTGTTTGCGCCATGGATCCTGACAGACGTGTCGGTCGGGTCAGTGTGTTTGGGGTTGGGCAGCAAACGATCGGTTCGGTACTGTGCCGGCAGATTGAAACCACTGGCCCCATTAGCTGCTTGGAACAACTGCTGTACGGTATGCAAACGCCTCTTCTTGCATCCGGTAGCTCACACGATTGCTGCTGCACGACATCATCTTCTTCCGACTGTGGGAACCAAATTTGTCGACGCGACCTACTCTGCGCCCTTTGGTTACGTTCGCCCAGAACTATTCCCTCGATCCAGTCGATATGGGACGCTATCTTGACGTAGTACGCTTCCGACCCGAAGCCACAGTCGTCGCCGGCAACGGTCAAGCCAAACACGTACGAAAAGTAACGATCGTGATGCCAGATTTCCCGCTCCAGAGGGCCGCCGTGTTCGATCTAGAAATTGGATTGGTCTCTTCGTGAGCAATGAAACGAAAAAGGCACAAACCTCACCGCGATAAGTAACTTACCCGACACGTTCCCGGAACAAGGGACTGATTGTTTCTGGTGCACATGACCTTGTTACTACTTTGTAGCTCACAGGAACTGCTATCGGCTCGCATTCGCGTCAAGACCAAGGTGTTGTCTGTGGTAAACATATTCCAAGATCGTTTATGAAAGGATTGGTGAAGTGAAAATGACGATTTGATGACGATGAAATAGTTTTAAATTGTACAGGATAATTGGTTATACCTGTCACTAAACAGGTTGATTTTGTTAGTAGTCTAAAAGGTTCCTTTTTTTTTTGTAAAAAATATTACGTAGTCTATCAGTTAGTTTGATCTACTTACTGCTGGAATTCGGTGCATCTTCCATGACAAAGTTGTTCATATTATAAGGACCCAGTCCGGCCATTTCATAGAACGGTAGCTCCACCGATTCCGTGTTCATAATACAGGCTGGCAATGCGTTTGGTTGAATACTGGGAGTAGAAAAAGAAAATAACGGAATTAGACTGGGTCACTTAATGGCCGATCGGTAGAATGTTTTTCTACTTACTTAACGTTCGTCTGCAACTTCACAAGTGCAATGTCGTTCTCTACCACGGCATCGTTTCGGTAGTTCGGGTGTTTGATAAACCGTTCAATTTTGATAACCTGCGCATGCGGATGATCCTGAAAGATGTCCAAATCGCCTACCTTGACGTAGTCTGGCGTTTTGTTCAGAACGAAACGATCGCAGTGCGCCACCGTGAGCACGTAGTTTTCGTTGATCAGCACCCCGCCGCAGTTCCACTGTATCCGCCCGTTAGCGGTGCTGTAGCCCAGGTAGACGCGATGCTTCGCCACCGTTTCCAGGTCCATGTAGCTTTTCTCCGGCTCGACGAACAGCTTGTCACCGAGGCGGTTCGCGATCATTGCCGTCTCGATCTCGCGCTGGTTGAGGTGGCGTGCAGAACAGGCTGTTTGTTTTTCGAGTACAATCGTCAGTGGCAGTTAGCTACATAGTTACCAGCTCGCATCAAGTTCACTCACCTCTGGAGTCGTACGAGTTGCCCGTTTCCGTTTGTATCCAGCTAATGTAGGACGATACCCGAGTGTAGACGGCCGGCGTACCGGTGCCACAGAATCGCCCGAACGAGGTAACGCCCACGATGAACGGCACCAGTCGGTTGTTGGCCATCAGCTTGATCTGGAGTGGCCCACCGGAATCGCCGTAGCACGTGTCCATCCTGGGATCCGATGCACACATCTGCTGCTCGATTAGTCCCTGGCGACGACGGCGGGCGGCTGGGTAGAATTGAGTGCACGCGGCGTTAGTGACCGGCGAGAGCTCTACCTTCAAGAGGATCGGTGTACGTTCACCGGCGAATCGGGTTAAGCCGAACCCAGCCGCTTCCATCCGACGGAACGGTATACGCGACCCGGTCCAGAGGCAGCCGGGTAGTACGGCACTGGTTAGTGTGGCGGCGCGGTCGAGCGTAACGAGCGCTATGTCGTGGTATTCGGCACGGAACTCGTGCTCCGGATGGCGCTTGAAGCTCTCGATACCGAACTCTTGCGCAAACTGGTTTTCTGGATCGTACAGTCTAGCCGTAATGTCAATCACTCCTAAACGAACGATGGTTGGCGGTATGCTGCAAGTTGAAGGACATATACGATAATAATAGAATCTCAGAAATGATAATACGCCATCGCAGGTTAAACCGGGTACGTCACTCTGTGACATTTATGCAATTTCCTTCCGTATTTTTCGTGGCTTGCTAGGGTTCATGGGCTTAAACGCATCACTTACCCGTCGTCATTAACCGCACAATGGGCAGCGGTAAGGACGTGGCGTGGAGTGATTAGGGATCCACCGCAATCGAAGCTAATCGAGCCATTGGCCAGCGGCCAACCGATCGCGGCCATATGTGCGAATTCACCCTGTCTGACCGGAACGCCGTAGATCGGATACACGAGATAGTAATCACCATACTTGTGGTAGCGCAGGTGACAATCTGGAACAGCAGGCGGTGAGCGATAAATCCCTCTAATTAGATAGACCCAGACGCGCTCCGATCGATAGAACGACGACTACAAACTCACCATTCAGTGTCTGGCGTACCGTCGGCATAAACGCTTTGTTGATATCCGTCGGGAATATCTGTTCCGCCGGTTGAATCCGACAATGGGCAACGTGAAGGAAACCGAATAGCACAGCCAGCAACAACCTGCGATTGCTTTCCGGCTTGCGGATGGATTTATTAATCCCCGCCATCACTACTGCGCCTGACAGAAGCACCGTCTTCTAAGGAAGCGACCGGTCGTGCTCACAGTTAGCTCGATACTGGATCCGTCCAAAACGGTTTCCCCCCGTCGAGAGTATAAACATCCGCATCTCTACACGCACACAATAACTTTACCCGGACGACGAAGATCAACACCTTCTCGCGGGGCGACGATCGACGATTTGATCGTGATGCATTTTTATGTCGGTCGTTTCAGGGAACTTTTTGGACCGAATGATGACCGAGGGGTAGTGGTGGTGGTATTGTTGACTAGTTTTTAAATTTTTTCTGAATGATAGCCATTGATTCACACAGAAACCCATGTGTAATTAGTGTGGCGACGTTGTGTGAAACCACATTAGCCGAGACATCTTGCTCCAAAGACTGGTAATTAACTTCAAACCGATGTGTGTAGGGAATTACATTCACGCTGCAAAATATTATATTGTTTTTTTGTGATTTCATGTGATTTTTTCTTTTATGTGATAGAAAAACAATTAAAATTTAAATTATTCTAATGGAGTGTGCTGATGTAATAACAAAAAGCCCTCGGATACCAAATAGAAAACATGAACCCGATGAAACCGAACAATCAAATTATTACCTCATCTTTTCATGCATATTGTGAAAACAATAAAGCATAGCCAACTAATCCTAATTATTATTCGTTTCGCAAATTTTATGCATATCTATTTTTTGATCTAACTATTTTTAATTTTCGGGCAATTTTAAACTCACAGCCCGAGTAAGCTGATGCGTTGAAAATATGATAAAATTGAACTGTGAATGTGGAGTTGTTAGCTCTCTACTTGTATGGTCTGTCCCACTTAAGAAATAAAATGATGATAGAAATTCAGCGAGCTAAGAAGTAGGCCGGGGATTTCCAACTACGACAACGAACTGACATCATTTCAGCTGGAAATCAAACATCTTTATTTGCTTAAATTTTGAATCGTCGCAAAAGCTTCGAAAAACATCGTTCAATTTCAATGATGACAGCTTATTACATTCTTTATTAAGTACATTGAAGCCAGAAATTCGGTTTTATCATTTATTTTAAGTATTTAAATCAATCACCGATCCAAAAATCATACATTTAGTTGTGATCTTGTCTTAATATTTAAATCAAATCCTCTGTCATGTTAATAAACATTTCCGAATCATGTAAAACGTGTGAGGTTAACCTTGAGCTGCCACCGAACATTCGCCACTGCCCTCTGGGTGGTTTCATATTAGGCAAAACCATCTAACTGGTTTTTGGTCGGGAAGAACGAACGAATACTCTGGGAATTTTGGTCGTTTCCACGTGCTCACGATCAGTGACGTCGGTTCCGCGGTGGGAAGGTTCAACGCAATTGATCTTGCTCGACGTCTTCTCCAGTTAGTAGCGGCTAAAACAACCTGTAAAATGAAAGGACATAAAAATGCGAGCAACAGGAAAACACATCCATGTGTGTTTAACACGTTAAGCGCTACGCGCAAATTGTACTACTTCCCGTTCTGCCAGCGATTCGTAGAAACGCCGGCCTAATCAACGGGCTCTGTCGGCCTGAGCAGACCGACGCCGGCTTACGGGGAAGAACACTGTCGGCCCCACGGGGCCGACGTAGCGCTTAACGTGTTAACGAATGGTCGTAAAACGGATTCGTTTTATTTTGGCTTACCAGCAGCATCTAGCGGAAGATTGGTGACCGTTTCCAGCCACTCGTAGTAGGAACCGTAGCGTGTGTAAACGGCCGGACTTTTGACACCACACGCCTTCCCAATCGATCGGTGGCCAATCAGGAAGGGTACTCTTTTCCCGTTTTGCGTGACCGTGTACTGCAGCGGTGAGCTGTGCAGGGTCTAAATAAAGATGCAAATCATCTCATGTGGTTAGCAGACAAGCGGGAAGGAAGAAACTTGCTAAATAACACCAATTGCTACACTTACCGAGCATTCCTTCGTGTTTGGGTTCATCGCACAGAAACAACATAGCAGCACGCCAAAGCGTAGCTTCGGAATGGGATTGTAGTATTCGTGGCACTTGTCGGATGCCACCACGTCCAGGTCCGTCGTTTGCAGTGATAGCCCGCGACCATTCGAACCATCCCCTACCAGCTGCACCGTGCCCCGCTGGATGTGCGGTCGTAGAACGCAAGCCGGTTTGAACGTGCCGGGATTGACGCTGTCGGGGTTTCTATCCAGGAAAAAGATGGCCATATTGTGGTACTCGAACTGCGGTTTGTAGCGATAGTGCAGCGTGTGGTTGGCGATGCGAAGGTTCAGGGCGTTGTTTGTGCCCGCCCCGAAGCGTGCCGTGTCGAGCGGTGGTTGATTCTTTCCCGTGGCACAGTGTGCCCCGGCCACCACGATGTTCCGGCCGAGGTACGACCCACCGCATCGGAACTCGCGCGTTCCATCTGCACGGGTAGAACCAAGAAGCACCTGCGTTCATACCGATATCATAATTTTAAAAGGGGTTTTGAATGTTTGCCCTCTTGACTTGATTTTATGAACTTACAATGTGCGACGTTTCGTCGTTGCTTTGAGATGCCGCTCTTTGACCAACAGTGGCCTGAGGATGTAATGTGAGAAACACGTAAAGCAACGAAAACAGCAACAACGCGAACGACCTCATCTTGCCACCACGATCGAAACACGAAGACTGCGTGCAACGGACGCGACAGAACGTACCTGGAACCTGTCGGATCTGGTTGTTCAGAGGTATTGGTGATGGGACATCCCCCGCCGGGGGTTGGTTCAACACTCGTGCATAGTATCATGTGTTGCTGAACCGGAATTGTCAGCCAGACTAGTTTACTACGTTCAATCCGTGCCAAGTAAATGGGATGGGGTCAAATGGTTTACAAGATTGGCAACCATTCTGAGATAAGTACCGCGAAAAAAGAGAAGCATTGTTCACATCCTCAATGAATGAGAAATTTGTGCTTGCGAAAAGCGGTTCTAGCGTCAACATTATAATATAAAAAATCAAATTAATGCATAAATCCAAGTGCAGAGCTTTATTGTTTTTAGTGCGATTTATAAAGATGTACGGAAAAACCAAAGCGTTTGTTTCGTTTTTAATTAGTTCGAATTACGTTAATTTGAGAGTTTATTATATTTATTTTAAAGTAGCCATAAATAGAAACTCGAAATTCATCAATATGTTGAGATAATTTATGCCTTCTTTTATGAATTTATGAAACACCACACCACAGGTGTGGGATCGAATCTCGAGTCTGGCACCCTCCAGTATTACGAACGGCTGACCACCGATCTATAATATACCGTCTTTCGGTCACACAAACTCTCTTCGGAGGGAGGCCTTGTCCCACTAGGGGATGTCGTGCCACTTAAATAAAAAAAAATAAACAAATAAAATTTGTTCGTATGTTTTTATAATTTTTACCATTTGTTCAATAAATATGTTTTGGGCCATAGGATATTTTTATGTTTTGCTTAATGCAACATCAATTAAAGCTAGTGTTTAACAAATTCATTCATTCATAACAAGTTAAGTATATAACGGAAATTAAATATTGCATAGGTTATACTTTTTATAAGTATTCAAGTAAAACTCCGAAAATCCATTGACATTTTATTTTCATTGATAATTATAATTACGGTTCTTTAAACGGTAATAAGTGTAGGAATATCCTTTTGAACTACATAGAATGTTCGTTTCTCTCCAAGAAGACCCCAGATTACTGCAATATTCTCGATCACAAAATTGACCGGAATGGTGCAGATTACACCTACTGCACATAGTAGAAAGTATCGTAGCTTAAACCGTAACAGTGAGAACGACTTGATCATACCGAATAAGTACATGTAAATTGTAACGCTGGTGATAAACGCACAAACCATATCGAGCAGTTTGGAAGATGGTATGGGGTAGATGGTAGCAAGCACTAAGTTTAACGACGACAGGGGCAGCGTGATCCAGGAGCACAGGTTGATGCCGAGCAGGAACTTGTTGTACAGCGGGATCGCCGATGAACAGACCACGAGCAGAATGCCCTGAAGCCAGCGTTTCCTCTGCCGGAGCAAATCTTGCAGGGTGAAAGGGGACTTTTCGTGCATTTCTCCTTCGATGAAGTTAAAAGTGTAGCCGCGGGCGAAGGCTCGCATCGCGAAATAGCAATCCTCCGCTACGGATCCCTCAGGACCGTGATCGAATGAGACATCCTTTTCGGCAACCAGCTGCGTCACCACGTACGATCCTTTCCAGCCGAACAACGGCCTATGGAACAGCTTGAACTGCAACCGCAGCTTCCCCATATCATCCGACACTCGGTAGCTATCCGCTAGCGTTGTCAGCCAGTTGACTATGGGTTCGTTTGCGTAGGTAATCATCCCCTGCCCAAACGGGTGCTTCCCGTCCAGCACAAAGTTTATAATGCCCCGCACGCTATCCTTCGTCAGCAGGGTTTCTTCGTCCAGGTGCACTACCCAGTGTTCGTCATGTAACACATTGACTTCATCCTCGAGGCAGTACTGCAGTGCACGCGCTTTGAACAACGCACCAGTTTTCGTGTGATAACGAGGTGGCACTATGATCTCGCGAATCCATCGATCGCGCCCGAGCCCAATCGGCCTGTCGGTGATGACTTCGATGTGGAACTTTTCCAGACCCGTTTCGAGACAAGTGTTCAAGTTCCGAAGGACGTTTCTCCTTACCAGGTTCGGATAATCACCGCGCGTCACGACTCGCACACAGATCGGCGGGCAATACAATGGAGAACCGTTGAGGATAACCTGATCCGGAAAAGCATTATAAAGCACCAGCCCGAATAAATTGAACAGCGTCTGCGGCAGGGCTAGGATGATTGGTAGTCGCAGAAGATATAGTATCCACGTGCCCAACACTCCGTAGCTAACCCATGGATCAAAGGAGTCAAAAGTGCTGTCGTCCTTACTTCCGGAATACAGCATAAACATCACAACTATCGAAAATAGCAGCAGACAATGTAGGACATGCTTCATGATGGAATTCAACATGTTGCAACAGCATTCTGTCCGGTTTCGATCATCCTCACACAGATACTTCTCTTCTTCAATCTTTCTTTTTTCGTAGGGTTCGTCTCTTGTTTGACTTTTGCTACATTTGAACGTTCTGTTGATTTTTAGATTTGAGTAACTTTGAAAAAATATTATGGTTGCTTTGATGTAACTGATGCATAGCGAGGCGTACGTAGATAATATTGTAAAAATGATTTAAAAAGGAGGCACATAACTCCGCAAAGGGTCCCAAAGGTCTACAAACTGTTGGGTTCCGAATTGAAGTAATCTGCCTGTGACCCGTTACAATGCTTGTAAGTAGGTCGAAATTTGAGATAAATCATTTTATCTTGCATTGTTTTGCTAACCTATAACTTGTTATCAATAGCTAATGCCCTGCACTATCATTAAACTTATGCTATATAACAAAAGATATGTTCGATTCAATTTGTGATAAGCTTACGATTGCATGAATGTCCAGATATAGCTCTATCACAAGATAAGCCAAAAAGTGAAGATCATCTCAACAAGCTATTTGTCTGATAAGAACAATAAGTGCAACTTAGGCGTGTGGGAGCTTAACGATTCGTTCGATTGTCATTTTTATTGACAAGTTTTTTAATCTTATCGCTACAAAATAACCCTAGCCCTGGGGGAATGTAAGCTATTTTGATCATTTGTTTGGTTTTCAGAAGGACTGACTTTATTTTCTTTTTCTTCCGTAATAACCTCGTCCATCAGATTAAGGTAGTGAACTTTGGGCAATCATTGCTTGCGTCAGACGGCGACGATTTGGCTCAGTGCATCAGTAAGTGGTTGGACGTTCCTCTCAATCCACCGTTGGTTGGCCATCAGCTGGTAATCGATCTCCGATGCAGCTGATGGAGCGAACTGTGATACTGCCGACGACAGCAGACTAATGTCGGACGGGTCCGTTACGTAATGGGATACCTCCAGGAGGAATTTGGAAATCGTAGTGGGATTTAAATTGGAGCTGGAAAAGAGAAGAAATTGGGATTGAACATAAGATAATTTTGGTTCGATTCATCTCGAGTCTAACGAGTAACTTACCTCTGACGTCGGGAGAGGTCCGAGGTGAGTGATTGAATCAAATCCCCAGGAGCAACCTTGGATCCCACGATCAAACGGTACAGAGCGTTTGTACGTTCTGCTTCGTCGAGATCAAACAGGTATCGGACACCTTGAACATTTTTACCCGTGCAGTCTACCGTTTCCCGAATGTATTTCCTCGCGAACGGATCATCTGCTTGGCTTTCCATCTCATAAGACATTTGTTCCGCAAACTCTTTTCGTTCGTCGGCTCTGGCCAAGCGGAGTCCACTGCACACCAAGGCACGATCGTTGGCGTTGTAGAAGTTTTCGACACTTCTTGCTTTAACATTGACACTGGCCATGGCGGCGCTCTTGCAGGATTCGCTAGCACTGCAAGCCAGCTCGATCGCAATCGATCTGAGCTCTTCATCGTTGGCCGACTCGTGTGATCGTTTGGCAAAGCTGTACTTTTCGAGCAGTGGTGCAGCCAGTTGTTCGGCGAAAGTCTCCAACATCTCCGAAGCCTTTGCATTGCCGCGCAGCATTGTCTTTAGATACCGCAGGTTCTCGTACGCCACCATCCATGGGACGTAATCGGTTTCGTCGCGGAGATAGCTCATCAGCTTCAAGGCTGCACTATAGTCTCCTCCATCACGATATGCGATGTTCAACGTGTCGTCGATCAGGCGAGCACGAGCCGCCGGTTGTATTGAACCATGATCGGTAGTCAAACGCTGGATGAGCTCGTCCAGCAGTGGTTCTTCGTACGAGATGCGGTAGTAACCGGTCGAGTGAGGATTGAATGTCACAGTTTCTCCCTCGGCAAGTGGGATACTGTACGAAACCTCCGAGATGTGCGGTGGCATCCAGAATGCGGGCAACTTCTCGTACGCCGTGTTGGATTGCGTCGAGAAGGAGATCGGAATCCACCAGGAGCTATTAAGGGGATCCTCCTGAGGTTCAGCATAGTAGCGCGACTGTGTGAAGAAGAACTCGTCTCCATCACGACGGACGGACACAATCGGGACGCCGGCCTGATTGGACCAGGAACCGAAAATTTCATGCATGGAGAAAGTCACTGGCAGCACCGCATCTTCTTTAGCGGCTTGATCGAGACTATCGAAAAGATTAGACTCTTCAACAACGCCACGGGCCTTACTGTTAATAAATTGAAAAAAATGGATGAGCTAAAGTGTGAACTACGCGTGAAGGTTATATTTTCACTTACTTTTGCTGCACATAGTAGCGTAATCCCTTCTGGAACGTACCCTCTCCGAGGGCGTAGCTCATCATGCGCAGAACGCTGGCCGATTTATCGTAGGCAATTCGGTCGAAAAGACGCGAAATTCCAGCCCGTGTGTCAATGTAGTACGTCATCGGACGAATGGTCGGCGTTCCATCGGAAGAGAAGGCATTCTGCATGGGGCCCGTAATAAACCGCTCGCGTAGTCCGTGCTCCGGGTGGCTCTACAAAAATAAGCCGCAAGAACGTAGAGAACTAGGTCAAATAAAAAATGAATGAAAATGCTATGGCATGTGACTTACAATAGATCCAACGTAGTACTGATAGAGCCGCGCAAACCCTTCGTTCAGCCAAAGATAGCTCCACCATTTCGGTGCCAGCAGGTTACCGAAGAACTGGTGCGTAAACTCATGACCTACAATCGTTACCACTCCGATCTGCTGTGATTGGGTTTGCGTTTCCGGGTTGAAGAATATGGACGACTCCCGGTAGGTAACGAGGCCCCAGTTCTCCATGGCGCCAGCCGCGTAGTCACCGTCCTTGATGGCAACATTGTCGATTTTCGACATGGTGTACTGTTCGCCAAAGTATTCCTCCATGGCGCGCATGAACTTAACGGAGGCCTCAACCGAGTAGGTGAGCACATTCGCCGACGTTGGCTTGGCCCAGGTTGCGACAGCAAGCTGGGGCTGCTTTAACACTTCGCGCTCGGAAATAAAGTCGGACACCAACCAGGCCACCAGATAGGTTTGCATGCGGGGGGTCGTAGCGAAAGTGGAAAGCTTTTTGCCCCCGGAGAGCAGTCTAATGCCAAGCATTGGGGCATTCGAGCGTGCATGATAGGAGTTTCCGCAGGTGATACTGATGTCGTAGGTCGTTTTTATTCCGGGCTCATCGTAGCACGGGAACGAAGTTCTGGCATCGACCGACTCGAACTGAGTCAAACCATGATACCTGCGGCAGATGGGCATGTTAACAATTTGTGTACTGTTTTCCCCAACGTTAGTTCTAGAATAGAAAAGCGACTTATCCTTACCGAGTGACACCTTGTTCGTCTACATAGGACGATCGGTAGAAGCCTGCCTGATCGTTGCGGTCGATACTGTTGGTAAAATCGATGTCCAGGGTATGGGTTCCACTGCTAGGGTACAACACTGTGCCCAAGTTGATCACCAAGAACTCTTTCTCCTCGTCAAACTCGTACCCCTTGACTGGGACTTCCAACTGAGCACTGTTTCGCACATGCAAACTGGTGATCACATTGCGCAAACTGTGCAGCACAATCTGATCGGTCGTCTCGAGCACATTGATGCGGATCTGCACCTTACCGGTGTACTCGAAAATGCCTTGGTCAATGTCCGTATCCAAGTGCAGCGTGTAGTGTGTTGGCACGGTACTGTTTGGCAGACGGAACGAATCGAAAGCACGAGCAGATGGGGCGGCACGTCCCTGCACGGCATTCGGCACGGCGGCAAACAGCGCCAACAGCAGCAGCAGCGCCGGTGCGCCACGGCTACCTTTGCTTGTAGAAAGTTTCATCCTTTCACTCAACACAACCCTAGCGGTTGTAAGGAGGTGAGTACACTAAACGACTATATCACGGGTTCGAGCTCTACCCTCGCAGGAGGGAGTATTTATATAGTCCGGCCACTTCGGGTGTATGACAATAGGCGTTTGCGTATCTTATCAGCAAGGGGAAACAGATGTGGGCTTACAGATGATACTGGGTTTTGGGACAAACCGCTACCTGAAAACTGTATCGACAGTTGGAATTCGAAACATGCTACCTGAGAGAGGGACCATTACATTACATTTTTATGACCGGTGCCAGAGGGAAAGGCACACATCTATCAAAGCCACCCCAAAGTGTGGCACTTAAGTAGCTAATCCACAATGACAATGGAGTATAGTATTTCTTGTTATCATTGGGATTGTACGTTATGGCGCTTATTATTTTTCTTTTTTTGAATGCTCATTCAGTATTTTCAGTTATCGATTCCGGATTACTATCAGTTGTGATCAAATAAAATTTTGATAAGCCAGATGCAGTAGTAAACAGCTACTACTAACAAGAAAATGGTCATTTAAAAGTTAAAACTCAATACTTTTCACTTTGTTTCTAATCAAAATTAAATTGATTTATACATTGATTTCGACACAGGATTTTACAGTCCCGTTCATTGAAGAGGATCATGTTTACAATTTTCAAAACACTTGAACATTTCCACAACACTTGAACTTTAGAAACTGGATATTTCACACTAGGGAGTAACTTGCGCAGGAATGAAATCTTATCTGAAAAGCTTTATAATCTAGTGCTACTAGCAGAACCACAGAAGTTTGAATTATTTTTATCATGCTATAAATGCGTTCACATGATTGAAAAAAAGAAATCACAATGGCATTTCGACACACGGGTGCACTAGATAGTAATATGACGTATTGCTATCTACTTTACCCGTTAGCATAATGGCAAAGTGTGCTACATTCTTATCTATTAGGATGCTGCATTCATATATAAACTTGTGAAATAGCCGACTGTTAAAGCATTATGGAGTTTCATGGAGGATATGCCAACCTTCTATCGGGGAACCTGAAACATTTTTGAATCTACTTGCTCAGAAAGGTTTTATATCGTTTTTCGTGAGAAATTTCATTCATTTGGCATATTAATTACATTTGAACTGTATAGTTTTAGCGGTTTTGGGCCTTGTAGTAATATGTTGCACTAAATGTTCTATTTATTTGTTGTGATTGGCTTTGAATGTGTGAGTTCTGAAAATAACGAAAATCTATTATATGCAGTAATTTTTAACCTTTTATTTGAATATAGAATATTGATAAATAGAAATGATATAAATATGCATAAACAAGTGTGAGAGAAACCTGTAGCGACAGTAAAAAAGGCTGGAACATGCGTACGTTGTATTCAATACGTGCATGATGCGCCGATTCTTGCACCAGAAGCAAAAAAGCACTGACCAGAGCACGTTCTTATATGTGATTGAATTGGTTTCAATACATAAAAAACTTCTTGTTTGAATCTTCTTATTCACTGGGCCAAGATTTGACTTAATGCAGCGGTTAAGGGTTTCACGTTCCTGTCAATCCATTTGCGGTTGGCTTGCAGCTTGTAATCGATCGCCGAGACAACGGATGGGGCTGTGTTTGATACAGCAGAGCGGAATAGATCAATTTCAGACGGGTCCGTTACGTAATGGGATAGCTCCAGTAGGAATTGGGCGATCGTAGCAGGTTTGAAGTCACTGGTAGGATGAAAATAAACGTGTTATGAAATTTTGTAATAACATTTGAATACATATCATACCTCTGCCGCTGAGAGATTTCCGCGTGGAGTGTGTGTATGACACTGCTAGGAGTAACTTTCATTCCCACGATCAAATGATACAAACTTTTGCTACGCACAGATTCTTCAAGTTCAAAAAGGTATTGGACACCCTGAACATTATGTCCCGTGCAGTCTACAACTTCCTCGATGTATGTTCTCGCCGAAAGATCATTTGACTGGCTTTCCATACCACGAGACATTTTTTCTGCAATCTCGTTTCGTTCGTCGGCTCTGGCCAAGCGGAGTCCACTGCACACCAAGGCACGATCGTTGGCGTTGTAAAAGTTTTCGGCGCTCTTGCAGGATTCGCTAGCACTGCAAGCCAGCTCGATCGCAATCGATCTGAGCTCTTCATCGTTGGCCGACTCGTGTGATCGTTTGGCAAAGCTGTACTTTTCGAGCAGTGGTGCAGCCAGTTGTTCGGTGAAAGTCTGCAGCATCTCCGAAGCCTTTGCATCGCCGCGCAGCATTGTCTTAAGATACCGCAGGTTCTCGTACGCCACCACCCATGGGACGTAGTCGGTTTCGTCGCGGAGATAGCTCATCAGCTTCAGGGCCGCACTATAGTCTCCTCCATCACGATATGCGATGTTCAACGTGTCGTCGATCAGGCGAGCACGAGCTGCCGGTTGTATTGAACCATGATCGGTAGTCAAACGCTGGATGAGCTCGTCCAGCAGTGGTTCTTCGTATGAGATGCGGTAGTAACCGGTCGAGTGAGGATTGAATGTCACCGTTTCTCCCTCAGCAAGTGGAATACTGTACGAAACCTCCGAGATGTGCGGTGGCATCCAGAATGCGGGCAACTTCTCGTACGCCGTGTTGGATTGCGTCGAGAAGGAGATCGGAATCCACCAGGAGCTATTAAGGGGATCCTCCTGAGGTTCAGCATAGTAGCGCGTCTGTGTGAAGTAGAACTCACTTCGATTACGTCGTACCGACACAATCGGAACGCCGGCCTGATTAGACCAGGAACCGAAAATTTCATGCATGGACAGGTTCGCTGGCAGTGCTTTGTCTTCTTTAGCGGCTTGATCTAGACTATCGAAAAGATTAGACTCTTCAACAACCCCGCGGGGCTTGCTGTTCATGAAGGAAGAGAACAACAGACATGGAATTAAAAAAATAGAAACAAAATTATTGTAGTGAAATTGTGCACTTACTTTTGCTGCAAATAGTAGCGTAATCCCTTCTGGAAGGTACGCTCTCCGAGGGCGTAGTGCATCATGCGCAGAACGCTGGCCGCTTTGTCATAAACAACATTATTAAAGCGATGCTTAATTCCGTGGCGCGTTTCATCGTAATGTGTCATCGGAATAACATTTGGCCATTTGTCTACGTTGAAGGCTTTTTGCATGGTGTCCGCAACAAATAGTTCTCGATGGATGAGGTCTGGATGGCTCTAGATAGTTTAAGGTTAGATGAGATTCGTTAGAAAAATCATGCAGGGAAGTAAGCCCAACTTGCGTCGTACCAAAGATCCTATGTAACATTCATAAAAGCGAGCTAAGCCTTCATTCAACCACAAGAAGCTCCACCATTTCGGTGCCAGCAGGTTGCCAAAGAACTGATGTATGTACTCATGAGCAATTGTCTCCACCACGACTACCTGCCGGCTAAACCCATGCTTTAGTGGATCAAAGAGAACCATTGATTCCCTGTAGGTTACTAGGCCCCAGTTTTCCATGGCCCCATTTGCGTAGTCACTGTCCGGGATGGCAACATTGTCGATTTTGGACAGAGAATACCGCTCGTTGAAGTAGCGCTCCATTACAGGGATAAACCGCTTCGAAGCATTGACAGAGAACGTAAGAAGGTTTGCCGACTGAGGCTTAGCCCAGGTCGCTACCGTTAGCATTGTTTGTGGTAATGTTGCTTCTTCACCCACGAAATCGGATACGAGCCAGGCAACCAGGTAAGTCTGCATAGGGGGAGTTTTTTCGAACTTAAATATCTTACGGTCGCCATCAACCGTTGACTTGCCCGGTGTGTTCGAGCGCACGTGATACTCCAGGCCGCACGTGACGACGATTTCGAAGGTTGCTTTTATTCCTGGTTCATCGTAGCACGGGAATGCAGTTCTTGCATCAATGGGTTCGAACTGCGTCAACCCTAGGTGGCTAGTAATTAAATTTGATTGTGGAGTAATAAATGGGTTATTCTGTTAGTATCAACAATAATAAGTACTCAACACTAGAAAAACTTAAAACATTCAAAATAACTCACCGTGTAGTACCATTAGCGCTGACATAAGATGAACGGTAAAACCCTGCTCGATCGTATCGGTCGATAGTGTTGGTGAACGCGATGTCAAGCATGTAGGTTCCGCTGGTCGGTTGTACCACCTCTCCCACATTAATTACCAGAAACTCCTTCTCCTTGTCGAACACGTATCCTTTGATCGGTATTTGATTTTGTACACTATTAAGTAACTTCAGACTTTTGATCACACTGCGCACACTGTGCAGCACAATCTGATCAGTTGGTTTGACTACTTTGATTTCAATCTGTAACGTTCCGGTGTACTCGAAAATGCCCCGGTCAATATAGGTTTCTAGCTGAAGACTGTAGTGTATAGGGACGGTGTTGTTTGGAAGGCGGAAACTGAAAAAACCACGCCGTGGTCTAGAGTTCTGTCCTCTTACATTGTTGCTTCCGAGCAAAACGAAGGCTACTACCAACAGTGTTCGACAGTTCATCTTTCCAGAAGAGACACCAAACTACGAGTACCTTAAACCACTTCCAGCAAACGGGTATTTATTTGAAATGGACTATTCGTTTTTCCATCTGCAACGAAGTGTGGTAAATTGTAAACGACGTTGGTTCGTGAACCTATTAGTTTTCATATCTGCGTCTCGTGGTAAAATCTAGCCAAGGACACTGGGAGGGAAAGCTGGCATTGTAAAGCTGCAGCATAAGCAAAGATAATAAAACTTTATTGGCAGTTATTTGACCTTTCATTTCATCAACGTTGCAAGCATGCATAACTCAAAAGAATAACTGTTAAAAACTGTTACCGAGTAGTTTATTTGTGATAATTTAAAATACAATATTTGTTCCGTACACTCATATATATGTTATTTGTTTGAACTGGTTTAGCTGCAGTGGTTGTAATACTCTGCTAAAACAGTTTCAGAAGTTGGATCAACTGCAAATAAGAAACAATAATCATCAAATAAAATATTAAAAATCACTCCATTAACAAAATCGAGATTCAAGTGAACTAATTCGTTGGTTGTACGTACCTCATAGTATCGGCCAATATTATCCGCTCGTCGCTCGATATCGGCAAGGATATCCAAAAACGCTGGTTCGCTTGCAATGCTGTAATCCGAAGTTAAAGTCAAATGAAATCAATTGACCGATACGTTCTATAGGACTTCCGAGACATACCTTTGTAATATATCGAGGAAATTGCGAGACAACCAGTGATCGACCGCATCATAGCCGATGGCCGACTGCTGGTATACAGCCGTTAAAACCATCTCCCATTCCCCAGAGAGATACATCGTCGGCCGTTCCAGGATGGACAAGAGCAACGCGTCCAGAAATGTAGCATCCTCTGCACAGGCCAGCGTGTCGATGATGAACGCTCGCTCCCGATAATCGGTGACCGTCTCTAATCGCAGCCATAGGGCCTCGAGTTGCTCTAGACTGGCGATCGTAGCGCCACCACAGTATACACTTCTCTTCAGATAGGCCGGTATAGAAACGGCACCGGTAAAGTCATCCAGCATCCTGGATAGGGCTACCGTGCGACAAGCAGCTAGTCCCATGCGGCAACTCCACTCGATCACGGTACTACGTAGTTGTTGAAGTTCGTGTGCATCATCGGGCCCTGCGTCGAAGCGCACCAGGTTGAAGACATTCGTAATTTGTGCTGCAACGAAGGTCTATATGATGGGAATGTTTAGTGACGCGTGATCTCCAATTAAGAATCCTAGTTAAATGATCATAGCACATACCGCAAATGCTTCGTACGCAGAACGATCAGGGATTAGTGCGCCTTGTAAAACTCCCAGATTGTCTGCAGCCAGTGCCACGGTCCACGGTATGGCGTCGACTTCCTGACCTATGTACTGTAGCAAGCTGAACAGTATCGTGGCATCGTTACGCTCTGTTTGGAAAAGCTTGAAGCAATCGTCGAGCAGTTGGCCCCGGGAAGCCGGTGGAATGCTCGTTGGATCCGAAATAAGATGCCGTATCAAACGCTCCCAGAGATTCACATCGTAGTTCACCCGATAGTAGGCGATCTGGTGTGGATTCAATAGAATTAGCGTATTCTCAGTGACAGCTGGTTCCGGCCACGTAACCTGGGAAGTGCCTTGTGGTATCCACAATTGTTTTCGCTGAGTGGTGCCCGCCGTCAACAGGTCGTAGGCGATAGGAATCCACCACGTACGGTCGGAGGAAGTAGTTATATCGGCGTTAAGATAGTGCTCTTGCCGGAAGACAAGCTCGTCACCGTGCAGTTCTACCGTGACCAGGGGATAGCCGGACTGGTAGATCCAGGGACGCATGAGGCTTGCGACGTCATATGACACCGGAAGCACAGCATCTTCCTGGGCGGCACTTTGGAGGCTTGCGAATAGATCATCCGGCGTAACAGATTTGTCTTTGCTGGAAAATATTGTACACGCAAAAGGAGATGTTTATGAAATCGAACAAATTTTCCAAAAACATTTCATCAGTATGCATTACTTTGTGTTTATGTATCTTCGCATGCCCTTCTGGAACGTTCTTTCGCCGAGTGCGTGATGGAACATGCGAAGAACACTGCCCGCCTTTTGGTACGAAATGATATCAAACATACGCTCGACATCACGCCGTGTATCCACCTCGTACGAAATTGGCCTAATGTTGATGTTACTGTCCACCAGCAAGGCCGTTTGAAGCGCCTCGATGGTAAAAGTTTCCCTAAATCGAATGCTTGGCTCGAGCTGTAGAAGGTGTAAAGGGGTTTGATAAATGTAAAAACAACAAACCTCATTATGTGACTCATTTACCGTACCTCGCTGGTAAGATAGTACTCATAAAGCGTGGCGAATCCCTCGCTCAGGAACAGATCGGACCACCAGTGCGGTGTGAGCAGGTTGCCCAAAAGCTGATGCACAAACTCGTGCACGATGGTGGCGATGACATTCTCCTTATCGCGGTTCGTACCGGTCGCTTCGTCGTACAGAAGGTACGGCTCGGCGTAGATGACTAAGCCCCAGTTTTCCATTGCGCCAAAGTACAGGGCCGGCACGGCAAGCTGGTCGAGCTTCGGAAGATCGTACGTTTGATTGAAGTACTGCTCGACTGCCCGAATGGCGGCGGCCCCTGAAGTAAGACCGTATGCTTGCGCACTGGCGGTCGTTCCCGGTGGCGCTAGAACCTCCATGTTGATGGTGGATGGGGGAGACCTCAAGGTGGTTCGCGTACTAAGAAACCCATCGGTTATCGCAAACGCGACCAGGTACGTCGGCATTCGTGGGGTCGTTTGGAAGCGCGTCTGTTTAATACCGTTGCCACTAATGATAAATAAATTGATGATCGATAATTATCAACAGGAACGAGGCGCAAAGCATTAGTCATCCATTTATCAAAGACCTAAGCAAACCATCAATTCAATAAATACCACTCATAAAACGATAAAGATGATATTTCGCAACATTGTACACTATTTCCCAAATCATGCATAAAAAAGAGGGGGATTTTGGTCAAATTAAAAAAAAAACTTCCATAAAACCATTTGTCTAATAAAAGAAGGAATGCTGGAGCTTAAAAAGTAAGGATACATAATGCCTAACATTGGAACCAAGAATGACATTTTTCAATCTTTAGAACGACATCACAGAAAGGAGGTACACAATCTAATTTGTACGAATTTCAGTTATAATCGATCAATGTTAGTAGTCTTTACTATAAAATGTTGGAAATATATCTACGCTTGTAACTCCGGCAAATGGACATTACTACACCACCATCGCATAGCATTCGCAAATCAAACAAAAGGTATACTTACATTATCTTCACCGAAGCTACTGGCATATTGGAGTGAACTTTCATATCAACGCCACTGTTGATGATGATTGTAAACGTTGCCCGAATGCCCGGTTCGTCGTAGCACGGGAACGCGGTACGAGCGTCGACCGGCTGGAACTGGGTGATTGCGGCAAAACGCTCCACACCCTCCGCGTAGTACGAGGCCCGGAAGAACCCGGACACGTCGTCACGGAGGACATTCTCGAAGCGAATCGTCAGCTGTAACCGAGCGCCCTGGGCGAACTCGACGTTGGTTCGAATCGTCAGCAGTTCCCGTTCGGGATCGACGTCGATGGCTTCGATGGGAACCACGTTCTGGTTGGCATTGTGTACCGATACACTCACGATGCCAACTCCGCGGGAATTCAGGACGATCGATCGAGTTGCCTGTAGCACGAGAATCTGCACCGTCACCGTTCCGGTGTAGGTGAAATCCCGCTGGTGTATGTTGGAGTGCAACTCCAGAACGTAACTCTCCGGTGTGGTCTCGTTCGGCAGACGGTACTGTGACGAAACCCTCGGAACTCGCACTTCCTTGAGCCCTGAGTACTCCTCCTGCAGGTTCAGTTTGCTACGATCTAGGCGTCTTGGGTGCGAAAGTCCTTCGAGAGATACCGCAAAGGTGCACAGTACCAACAGCGCCAGGCTGCTCCGTCCGAACAGCATCGTGTCGGATCCTTAAACCAGTGCTCTGAAGCAAATGAAGTGTTAGCTTGCAATCGCGCGGATGGAACTAAATTGCTCCCGGCTAGTGGAGGGACTTTTTATTCCCAGCCAATTCAAACAATACTTATCGATGATCTAATCTTAGTCGGCTCTGGGAACGAAATTTGGATTTACTGATGGATTACCAGGAAGTTCTTCGACCGAGGAACACAATGCCAGGAGATGGTCGGGAATGAATCATTCCACCCTATCAAACATGATTGCGAAAGAGATCGTTACGCAGCAAGTCTGCTGTTGGATAATTGCTCGTGGACAATTGAAAAGTCGGGGTGTGATGTAAGGATCGTAGACGCAATTCTCGTTTATTTAAGATACTGTATCGTTTATCTTACTCTAATCATCGCTATGACGTTACACTGTATTTCCTGGTGATGGTTGGGAACAATGGCCTTGTCATACGCGAACCATCTTATCATCATCGACATCGTCATGACAATCTTCGTCGTCGTTATTATCCTAGTAGCTGTACTGTGACCACAACCAGGAGCGCGGCCAATGAGACACTGATTGTAGCAGCACCACCGTCATCATCGTCCTCGGTCGTCGTCTCTACCGTCGTAGTGGTCACGGTTGTGACTGGCGCGACGGTAGTGGTCACGGTTGTAGCTGGTGCGACGGTAGTGGTCACTTCTGGAACGGTGGTCGTCGTGGTCACCCCCGGAGCAGCGGTCGTCGTGGTCACCCCCGGAGCGGTCGTCGTAACTACTGTTGTCGTAGCAGCTGTCGTAGTGGTCGTGGGAGCCTCCGTCGTGGTGGTCTCCAACTCGACCAGGAACTCGGTCAAGAAGCTGGTCAACATCAGACCCTCGAATCCTTCCGTCCAGGCGATGTTAGTTTGAACCGAGTTGCGCAGGTTGGTCGCCGTCTGTGCGGTAACCCTGTCACCGAGTGCCGTGATAAGCGTGTTGAGCTGTAAATGGGATGGGAAAATAAAAATCTCTGTTAGACCTGGTCCTCGAATGTTACTCTGGTTCTCATGAATATCGATCTATCGGACGGTAGAGGCTGAACGCGCCATTATTACCTTGTTCAGTTCCTCTACATTGTTGGAACGGGACGCGATGCCGGACAGTGCCGAGGTGAGCGTTGACGAACCAAGCTGGCTGACAAAATCGTTGGTGTACGTGCCCTCCATGAGGAACTCGATCAATGCGTCTACGCCGACACGGCTTCCCGAGTAGACGGCCTGCACGACACGGCGACGTTCCGTGAGGCTATAGTTAATCTCGTTGCCATTACCCAGAGCGGTCAGGAGGAACGCCTGTAGGTATTCCTTGTTGGAGGAGCAACCCAACGAGTCGATCAGTGCCGTACGCTCGGCCAAGTTCTTCGAGTTCATCATCTTGCGGTACATGTACTGGTACACGGCTTCGTCGGCATTGCGCATACCGTAGCAGTACGTGACGGTTGAAATGTCCGCCGGGACTGCCGGTCCTGTACCAAGTGCTTCCCTGTTAAGGAGCGCACCGGTCCGTGTCAGACAGTCAGTGTAGCCGATCGTGCACGCCCAGGTGGAGATCGTCTGCTTGAGATACTTGTGCAGTAGTGTTTCGTCGGCTGCGACAGCGTCGATCGTTAGCGTACTATAGACGTTCTCGATCAGCGCATCCACGAACTGCAAGAAATCGTGGTATTGGGCCGTGCCTCGCAGGCGGCTGTTGAAGTACGACAACACCACATTGGCTGCCGTCCACGGGGCGTACTCTTGCTCGTTCCGCAGGTAGGTCAACAGGCGCAGGGTGATGCGCATATCGAGCCGACCGGACCGAGCGAGCCAATACGCGTCATCGATCAGCTGCGCCCTGTTCAGTCGGTGCACGCTGGCCCAGTTCGCGATCAGCGCGTTGGTGATCAACTCCCAGTTACGTTCGTCATAGTTCACCCGGTAGTAGCCAACCTGTTGCTTGTTGAAAATGATCCACTCGGTCGCGGGCACGGTCGTCTGGATACGGGCGGCCTTACTGGCCAACCACTGGAAGTCATCGAACTCGTTAAAGTCTGCCCGAGCCTGGTTCACCATGTTGTACGGGATCATCCAGATGTTCTCGTTCGGCACCTTGCGGTCGGAGTAGAAACGCTCCTGCGAGATAATGACATCGCCCGTATCGTACGATCGGCGCACGTTCAGCACCGGATAGCCGGCCTCCGTCGTCCAGGTACGCATGATCTGCGCCACAGTCACTCCAGCGGGCAGTACATTCTTGCCTTCGATGGCATCCTGCAGACCACTGTATAGCTGTTCATCATTCGCTTCCTTTAACGCACGGGCTTCGAGGTAGATCTTCAAACCGGCCCGCCAGTTGTCATCACCCAAAACGACACGCATCATGTTCAGTACGCTTCCCGCTGGAAAGGTAAAGGAAAACAGTCATACATCTGCGGACACCCCCTTCCTTCGCCACCACATGCAATTTCTCTTCCACAACTTACACTTCGGGTAGGCAACGCGATCAAACAGGGCCGAAATTTCGCCCGGAGTCGCCGCATTCCAGTTCATCGGTCGGGTAGATGCCTGACCGTCGGGGACCATGGCGGCCTGAATGACCTGCGTGTTGAACAGCTCCCAGTACTCCTCACCCGGGTAGGCGAGATCCGTCGCATAGTACTCGTACAGCGTGGCAAAGCCTTCATTCAACCAGATGTACTCCCACCATTCAGGACTGACCAAGTCGCCGAACCACTGGTGCGCATACTCGTGCGCAATGGTGGTCGCGATGCCGGTTTTGGTGCGATAAGTGCTCACGGCTGGGTTGAACAATAATAATTGTTCTCTGCCATAAACCGAAGAAGAAAACAACAGTACACAGAACAATGTTAATGGGAATCCAATCGGTTTCGATAAGAGCGCGGTTTGCGATAGTGATCGTACTATATTGCTCTCGTCTTCTTCGCATTTTTTCCCATTCCGATCGAAGACAATCTAGTCCCCGAATGGCTTATCGAGCGGTCTCTCATGATTTTACGATCGATATGCCCCAGCGGTACCGATATTTGAAGATTTATATGACGTATGGTTAATGAGGAAGGGAGGACGGGGGAAAAAAAAGGAGAGGGTACTATAAACGCACAATCATCGACACCTGCCCGGGGACGGCCCCACCCTTTTTTACCTGTACGTCACCAAGCCCCAGTTCTCCATGGCACCTGCCGCAAAGTCGGGCACGGCGATTTGGTCCATCTTCGGCATAACGCTGGCGTACTCGATGCCAAGGTAGTCGTCCAGAGCTTTCAGGATTTTGACACCCGCCTCCAGGGCGAAGGGGATCTCGTTGAATACATTCGGACGAGCGTAGACGCGCTGCGTTCCGGACTGGCGGTACAGGAAGTCGGACACAACGAATGCCAGCAGGTAGCTGGACATGGCGGGCGTCGGATTGAACTGGGTGGTTCGCATATCCGTCTCTACGTCGGTGGTGGTAGCGACCGGCATGTTCGAGATGGCGAAGTAAGTCCGGGAGTGGGTGATCGACACGGTGAATGTGGCCTTTAGTGCCGGTTCGTCGTAGCACGGGAACGCCATGCGGGCACTGGTCGACTCGAACTGTGTAGTCGCCAGATATCTGTGCAGGGGGTGACGGAAATCGAGAATGTGACGTGACAAGAACCACCATGAATGTCAATCGATCGCTGCTTACCTGCGCTCACCAGCGTCGTTCACGTACGATGACACATAGAACCCGTCATCGTTGGTGGTTAGGCGTCCCTCGAACGTAACCTCCAGCAGATAGAACCCGGTCTGCAGGATAGTCGGGCTGGTAAACGTCAGATGTTCCACACGCGTATCCAGGCTGAAGGTGGCGTCTCCGATCAGCGTGGGCGCTCCTTCGACACCGTTCGGTAGGGACGAAACCTTGGCCGTCAAGATGCTAAGGCCGCGGTTGTGCAACACCAGCTTATCGGTAGTCTCCAACACCTGCAGCTTGATAGCGACGGATCCCGTGAACGTTCGCTCGTTGCGGTGAATGTCCGTGCGCAGATGCAAGTCATAGTGCAGCGGGACTGAGGTCTTCGGTAGGCGGTAGGTTTCGTCCACAGCCTGAACCGGGGCCACACCGGTGATCACTTCACTGGCCGCGTCTAGATCCACCGGCTGCCCTAGCAGCTCATCGTCCCCATTTATTCCAACGTTCCTGAATGGAGGCCGCTCGGCTCCGGCCAGCAGCAGCCAGCACAAGCCTATCGAAACTACGCTCAACGTACGCACCATTGCTTACTCTCGGTACCGGGTTTTCCGGTGTACCCTTCTTCTGGCAGCCTTTGCGGTGCACTGGTAGGTCCAGTTCGCACACGGTAACCTTTAATAGCCGGTGTCACATCTAACATCTAACAATCGATTCCCCGGCTAAGCCGAAACAGCAAGGGCTGACGTCTATTGACACCGGTTAGATCGGTCTATCAGCGGCTTACGATAAGATAATCGGACTATAGCCATCACGGCCATTTTATTGAGGTGCAGATATGTTTGTTGTTGGCCCTCTATATGACAGGACACCATCTATTGATAGCAGTTGCCTGTTAACTATCTTACCTCAAACCCGTTTCCCCATATTACAGCGAATGAATTACATGGGCTTCCCAAAAAAAAACATGATTTATGATTGTTCTATTCAGTAGCTTCTTTTGAATCGCATGATGATAAGATAGAATTCATCTTCTTTTAGATTTGACTAGAAGAACTCACCTGCATATTGTTGCGTTAGCAAGGTTCTTGCTATACTAAAGAATTTTTCAAATCTAATCACTATTACAAAAAAATTTGCTGTTTCCTAACAAAATAAAACCTTTATTTATAAAGACAAATTCGTTGAAGTTTGTTTTGGGTAGGATTCAAATCGGTTCTTGAATGTTTTCTTGTAAAATGACTTTACTTAAAGTTAGATAGTTTACAAAAAAAACTCTCAGAATAGACTAAACAATTAGACACCTGTGTACAAAAAATCTCTAGGTGCTATTTTTATATGTATAACAATGCAATACAATGCTAAATTTAATGTTTATCTTTATTCTCTTTAATATCCTACCGATCGAACTAATTCAATACCAATTCAAAATGGACAAACAAACAATAATCATAAGGAATACTGTATGAGTCTGCTAATTTGACCCTTGCTAACTCATTCATTCATTCCAACTTCTACACAACTTTTCTCGCTAGCGTCATCTTGATCATAAAATGGCGTTTGGATCGCTCGAGGTACGGGTTAGATAAGCATTATCGGTCTTATCTAATCCCTAAGGCACGTGATAATCGCAATAGGTGGCATTCAATTGTATAGTTGTAATTTGCCCAGTACTTATAATATGCAATTTCCGGACAGTTTGTTGGTATTGGCTGAACTTGTTAGTCGTTGTATTGCAAAATGGAGTTAAATTTCCGCTTCATATCAACAAGCGAAAAGGCCACAATGGTAAATGTGTTAAGGTAACAAAAATTTTCATCTCCGAAAAGCGAATACATGCTGTTTAACATTGCGTAAGTGAAAAGAAACTTTTTAGGCATAGTGGTACGATGTATGGTGAATTTTTAGATCCTGAACCGAAATTTAGGTCAACATGTTAGATAGGACCACATTTTTGAAACACGGATATTACAAGACCAAAAACCAAATGTTTGTAATAAAAAAGGTTGAGAACTTTCATTAAAATTAAAATTTCAATTAAAGTGCTTTTATGAGGACTATTTATAATTCGGCATATTTTATATTCCCCATGAAAAAGCAACTGAACATGGCATGGTTCTGATATTTTATTTATCAATACCATAATCATAAGCATTTGATAAAATACTCCTCGGAGTGATATTCTTCAATTTTAAAATGTATTTATAAAATAAAACTAAACTCCATTAGCTCCATTGCGTCGAATTTAAATCATTCTAAGGACATTAAAAGTATTCCTCACACAGATACGGCAGCACTATCGATGTGTTGTAGCAATCATTGTTCTTCCACACACCGTCGGGATCAACGCTAATACACGTGGCTTCGATTTGTTCGAAGTAGCTGGGTGCTGTCTTTACGATCAAATCTGTTGTGATCCAAGTGAGCTCAGGAACCGGTGAACCAATATTCGTCGCTGCAATCCAGTACTCGGAGTCTTGTCGGGCTGCGAAAAGTTCCCCGTAGCAAGCAAGTCAATGCGTTAACGATCTCGACTGTCAAAAAATTTGCCATAGCACTTACCGACCAACCGTTCGATCGCTCGTTGTTCTTCCTCCGAATCGGTAGTTGCCAGCGATTTGTCCTCGTCGATGCAGTTGCGCCAGGCGCGGAAGAATGTCCCGATGCCGCCGGTACCGATGGTGAACTTCTTCTTGCGCACGCCATAGTTGGCCGGCTCCAGGAAGCGAGCCTGCGGTGCCGCTGCTGTAATCAAAGTAACCAATGGTCAGCGATGATGCAGAAGGTGTAGGTTCACCATCCTTCACTAGGCACAGCTTACCATTCGAAACAGTTTCCTTTACATGTACCGCCTGTTCCTCCCGGACAACGTTTATCGCTAGCGCTAAACCGATGCACGCCAGCATCAGGACTACCGCCAGAACACTTCCATTCTTGATGAACATCTTATCCGCTTTAGTTGATGCCGTGTGGTGTTTGCTGGCAGCGAGTGCAGCGACTGTCAACTGCAACCGCTGGCGCACCTCCTTATATAAGCAAGCAATTTCTGGTCGAATTCGGCAAATTGAAACCAGTTATTTTATGTTGCATTTTCGTTCTCGATATGAGTGTACTGCACTCTCGTGTGCTTGACCTGCACTGGCTGTGGAAGAGGGATGCTGGAGGAACAATGATAAATATACTACCTACGAACCGCGAAGATCTGAAAGCAAATCGCATAATTGTTAATTCGTTTGATTTAAACTTCAAACATGCTATTAATATGCTACACATGATATGTGCTATTTCTTTTAACTTTCAGTTTAATCATTTGGTTTAATATTTGTTTGTTATTCGTAGAACTTTAATTGTTTTCAAAAGTTTTATACTTTTCCTATTCATTATTTCTTTTTTTCTGTGTGAGATACCTTTACAAAATTCAGTAATTTTCCACTGGAATTGTAGAAAATAGGTGAACTTGTTTGATTTGCTGAATGAAAATTGGTAAATAAATGTAAAGCCATCTACAAGAACTTCAAAGTATCCAAATGATTTTTGGAGGCTGGCACCTTTTCGAAAAAAAAATGAAAATCAATAGATTGTGCACTATTTTCAGGGCGACTGTGACCTGTTTACATTTTTATACGTTTTCATTATTTTATAGAAGAACAATTTAATTTAAATATTGGTAGAACATTTAAAACAGAGCAGATTTTTTTAAATTCAGCGACTAACGAGCTGGGCGGTTACCTTGTTCCCAATATATTATGGTATTTGTTAGAATATGTGTGACTAGTGAAAGCGATATATTGATTTTTTAAGTGTTTAGTGGTCACACCTTTTACAATCTTCTGGTATGGCCAAATGTCCAACTGAAATTCAAAATGGAATCAGCCTTAGCTTACAGTTGAACTATTTTAAATTTAGTTGATTACTGTATCTTTTGGTTGGTTTGAATGTTTCTGTTGCCAAAAAAAAACAAAATTTATATCGACGAATTCAACATAACGGTTGTTGGTTTCAACCACATGTCAAGAAACTCCAGCAGAATAAAATATAATAAATAAAAATCAATGAAACCAGTTTACGTTACCCAGATTCAGGGTCAACGTTCCTTTTGCATTTGTGATTATTCTTAGGTTGCACAACCGTCTTCTTTGTCCACCCATCCTGATGCGTTTTCTTTTCGCCAAATTTGAATACTTTGGCGAATAACTGCAGTTTCTGCATTTCCGCATGCGAGAACTCGTTTCGCGAAATCAAGTTTAAGCAGAGAAAACAAGGGACCAAAAAAAGCTGTCCGTACAGTGAACCGCCCAAAATCCCTTGGCGGAGACTTACCACCGGGTCCTTGTTGCTCGTTTTTCGTTCCGATGTTATTTTTTATTTTACATTTCTGTTGTTTGGAGCCCGTTCACCGGTCGGAAAAGGTTATCAAATTGTGCTGGGAGAAAAAAAGAAGAAAAAGAAATACTATAAAAAATGCGGACGACGCATTCCCGGTTCCATTTCTGGCCAACCGTCTGCAACGAAAGATCGTTCCGTTTTTCGACGCTTAGGGTGGATATAGTGGAAACGATTGCATTCAAACGATCTGTCAGGATGAGATCTCTTCAGGTTTACGTACTTCCGATCGTGGGAATGCTCGCCGTTTGCTCCCTGGTGGCCAGTGTCCCATCGAGTAGTAGCGACAAAAAGGCTTACGCTCCGGAAGCTGCAGACACTGGTAAGAAGTGCAAACAGTGCAACGCCAATCAAATCGGTTAAACTTAGGCTCATCCACTTCACAGCTCACCGATCTTTTCCCGTCAATCAGTTGCCGCCGTTGACGTACAGCAGCAAGAACTACACGGCCTACCTGGAAGTGGCAAACTTTTTCCAAGCCTGGCAGCTGTGCAGAGATAAGGGCCAGCGTTTGGCCACGGTCGAAAACTACCAAGACCATAAAGCCGTCCGTGAGGCAATTTGTAAGTGATCGCCTTCGTTACAACCGTCCATTACATGGCGTTGGAATATGTTCTTATTTCAATCTGTTTGTCTTCCGGCGCCTTAGTGCCGGTTGCTGGGTTCGAGGCAGCGTTCTGGATCGCCGGTACCAATGTTGGGGCGAAGCCGGCCGAAACCGGCACGTACTACTGGATCACCAACGACCGTCCGGTCGGCTATCTGAGTGGATTCGAGAACTGGCTCACTGGTGAAACAATTACCGATCCGGACCAATGTATTGCGCTCTACCTTGGCAGTGCCATGTGGATTGCTGGAACGTGCGATTCGGATGCTTTCTTCGTATGCGAGGAATCGCAGGACGTCTGATGCCGCTTTCAACTTCCACACCACGCGATTATGTTAGCTCTATTTAGTTCAATAATGCCCATCCCGAAACTGTGCTGTAAGATTCAAGTAAATAAATCGGAAGGCCCGCTGGAGAAAGCCAAGAATAATACGTCAGTGTTAGGCATTTTTTGTCTTGATAGTTTTATAGTTTTAAAGGAGAGTATTACCACCTGTTAAATCACCCTTCCCGATTTACTGTTTCATTGTATTGTGAATTTTCAAAAACCGAAAAACAGATGATATTAAACCGAAATTACGATAAGCTTCATTTTGATCGGTTAACAGTTTTGAATGAAAGTAAATGTGAAAACAAGAATACTACTAGGTATAAAACCAATTTTTTTATTTCACAAAGCCACGCTTTATTTAACACAATTCGTACTGAATGGTTACAATAATATTTTGCCATGTCATATATATTTTCTGACCATTAAGATCCGTTTGTTACTTTCCATTACCGGGTCGTCATCTGCAATTCCAGAGAGGTTTAAAAAAAGTAATATGTACAAAATCGGTGCATTTGATTAATGTATTTTCTTAATTTTTCTTCTAACATATTGTTCCAAAATATATTGTACCCATTGCAATACTGGAAGTAATGATTAAATGTGACTCTTTATTCGAATTCTTTCACCCAATTTTGTAATTTGTTATTCGACATACTTTATCCATCGTGAACATTAGGGAAGATTTATAAAATGTGTCCTCAACGATGCCAATTAAGCTTTTACCTTGAGGTTTTTTCTTCTGAGGTCTACAACACATTTATTTAACCGGAGTACGTTTGTCACAGCAAAAAACAAAAACATAAGCAACCAACGTAGTTAATCGAGTTTCTTGAAATGCACAGACCAATTATTTAACCATTTTCTGCCTATTACGCTTATAACTTTCAACTATGTTGAAAGAACAATTATTCAGAGAACGAACCACCGTCAATAATTAACTAATTATAGGTGCGAGCGGGGCAAAAGTTTAACTTCTTTATTGCCGCTAGATAAATAAATCACAACAATTGTTATTTGGTGAATGAAAAATATTTGTTTCCTGTGCCACTGTCCAAAACAGGATGTTTATAAAAGTGTACCATTTGTGGTCAATTAACGAAACGGTCTAGACCCGGATGATTGAATCCATATAGTTTTTTGTACTGCTCTCTCTGTCTCTCTTTTGCTTTGCCTCATTGACCACAAAATCTCCAACACACTGGCCATTTGTTGTCTATTCAAAGCTGATCCTTCAAATTTTACATCAAACACTCATGACTCACGGTATAACGATAGGAAAAAGCCGTCTACGGTATCGGTCTACCAATATCTTACATGCTAATGACAACAAGACAACGAAACGACAACTCCCTCCACTGGAACTAAGACGGCGGCCGAAAGACGGTATTCATTGGAACACTTTGTCGCTGGACCACGTTCAACTATACTATACTCAATCGAATGTTTTACCGATCAAAGGTATTTGTGGTTCATGTTTCATGACATACTTCTCAGGATCCTTTCCTGCTTTCCGCGATGGCACAGGCTCAGCTAAAATATTAAATAAACCCCCTTCCTGCGTATAGCCGGACTGCGCAGCTAGCCTCATTCCATCATTCCGTGCAAACCCGAACGATGGCTGTACCTAGACGCCATAGGTTCCGTTCCTTCGCTACCAACGATTAATTTCGCGCGTTTTCTAAGGATATTGTCAATGACGTCAGTACTCATCGGTTTGTAGCCTCAACCGTATGTATGCTACGAAAATTCGTACTCGAACTCGCATTGCGTTCGCTGAAAACTAGTTCTATCGACTCACAGAAAAAAGGAGGTAAGTAGCATTGTTTCCAACTTTCTAATTCGCATTCTAATGCTCCTCGGGTGTGGGTGGGTTCGCGTGTTCTATGTGGTGGGTGGGTGGGTGGTTGGGTGGTGGGTGGTACGGATAGCTATAGCGCTGTGGTTTACTGTAAGATTTACTACGGTACTGCCAGCCCTTACTGCTATTTGAGCAGATTGATCAACTCGATGACCTGCTTTCGATTGCTGTGCATGTACGCTTTCACCTCCCAGAGCATGTTGATCAGCGGCTCGTCGATCTTCTCGTCCATCGCAATATCTACCGATAGCTGTGGATTGAACCGGAAATACGGTACGCCAATCATGCTGCACCACGCCCGGGCACGATCGATCACGCGTCCATCGGATGCCGTTGCCTGGTCGACAAGCAGTGTAGCTGCGGGGAAAGAGAGAAATAAAATATTTCAATCATGCCGATAACAAGCATGTCTAAACCGGCAGGCACACATTTGCGTTAAAACAATCAAGCCTGGACAACGTACTTCTGTGAAGCTCTTCAGAATTATTACACTAAGATAAATAAAATTCTCTTTCAAATAAGAAACAAACACTGAATGAAGCAGTTTTATACTTACTGATGGTAGAAATACCATAGGCCAGTTTGGCCGTGTCCCATATACCACCAGGACGGAACACATCGATTTCCTTCAAATCCACCACCGGGGCTAGACCGGTACCGAGCGAAACTACCACCGATACCTGCAAGTAAAAGATGTCATCAACATCTCCCGATCAGAATAGTCATATCTCAGCTAAGCCAGATCGCCGCAACCTACCGGAACTACCTCGGCCGATCGGCCAGTATAGTGAAGGGCGGCATTCAGCTCATGAATTTCCGTCATGGCGTCCAGGGTGGGATTGTTGGCGATTAGCCCACCGTCCAGGAAGCGTCCGTAGGCGCGGAAATAGGAAGGAGCGGCACCGGTAGCCCGTGCCGCCCGCCACACAAGCTGTTCGCAGGGTGGTGGTGGCGGCTCCCGCCGATTACTCGAGGGTGTCACGATGCCCATGATGTCGCTCGCACACTCATAGTTGCGGAAGAGATGCAAATCGACCGGTTTCCGATCGGCCATCACACCCGTTACCATCAGCCGCGGGTGCTTGATGTCCGTCATCACGGTAAACTCGCCTAGCTGATCCTTCAGCACCGACTCGAGCAGATCGCTCGGGTACGGCCGCATGCCGACGAACGCCTGGTCCTTCATGCGTAAGTACAAGCACATGCACTGTTTCATCGTTTTGCCGACACCCAACGCGAGTGCCAGTATGCCGCCGGTGCTGGTGCCTGCGACCCAATCGAACAGATGCACGATGGGCGTCCCGGAGAGGTTCTCTATCTCGAGCAGCATCTGTGCCAGCACGAGCCCACGAATGCCTCCACCGTCGAGGCACAGAAGTCGTCCCCGGCCGGCGTAAGTGTGCTGTCCTGCACCAATCGAACCGGCATCGCTCGACGAGCGTTGCTGTTGATGGTGGTGTTTGCTCGATTCAGCGCCGTCTGGCGTTTTAGCCGGTTCGCCAGCAACACTGGAAGCGCTTGCATCGTCCGTCAGCATCGGCTCGTCACCGATATCGAAGTCGCCCAGCAAGTTCGCCACGCCACCTTTCAGCGATGAGTACGATGCACTAGGTGATGTCGGCTTCGAGACAGCTTCCACTTTGTTCGTGAACATTGACAGCAGCGCATCCATCATGCTCGCCCCCTTCCGCTCCTGGCTGACGTCGACCGTTTTCGGCTGGCTACGCTCTCGCTCCTCTGGGATGGAAGCTCGGATCGTGTTCGAGATCAGGCTGGGCACGCTGTTACGGTGCGACTTGCTGTTGCTCGTGCATGCCAGTACCTGCTGGATGTGTTCGCGCTGTTCACTCGTTTCCGGCTGGGCCGGCGGTATACCGTTATACGAGCCGTTGGCCGCGCAACCTGGTGGACACCTGCCGCTACCACTGCCCTTTTCCGGACATCGTTTCGCACCGACCGAGTGCAGAATGTACAGTATCATCGCCTCCTTCGATCCGTTGTCGTCCTTGCCGACCATGTGGCGGGGCGTTTTCCCGTCCTTGTTCGGCTTGTTGAGGTCCGCTCCGAACACCACCAGACACTGCACAATCGGGATGAGTTTCTTCTCGACGGCGATGTGCAGCGGAGTGTTGCCGGAATTGTCCACCACGTCTATCTCCGCCTCGTGAGCGAGCAGTGCAACAACGCATTCCAAACGGTCTCTGGCCACCTGTAATTATAAACCAATTGGCATTATTATTTTAGTTTCAACTACACAACGGGCAACAGATTTTCTCGCAACATGAGTGAAAACTTAAGCAAAAACGTTGAACCTCCAACTCACCATCACATGAAGTGGTGTTTGGCCATTAAAATTCACCAAATTCACGTCGCATCCACGCTCGATCAAAGAATTCAGTACCTCCCGACTGGAGCTCCAGTGCAACGGTGTGCCACCGTGCTTCATGTCCTGTGTGAACAATTTGTTCGGATTGCTAACGAGAAAGTCGGCCACATTACCTGTAGAAGAAGGTTCTAATGTTGATTATACCGGTCGGGATGGAACAACCACGGGGAAGGGTCGGGAAGGCAGCGAGTTGTCAGTATTTAAGCACCCCGATTTTGGCAACGGAACGGGGGTAAATTGAAAAGAAAAGAATATTGAAGCAAAAAATAAAAAGAACACGAAAGTACTGTAAGTAACGATTGAATTATTAAAGCATGTGTTTGCTATTAAGAATAAACAAATAAATTCGTTAGTTCCACAAACTTGCCATCAGTGCAGGCTTCAGAAAGGAAGGAAAAAAATTAAAGCGAAACATTATAAAACAACGGAAGCAAATGACGAAAAGAAATCGAATATTGTTTAGCCACATTCATAAGGTCCATTCGTTGGTGTACGTACTTGTTGGTATCGCTTTGTTGTAGGCGTTACCGGCGCTACGGGCCATTTTGTTAGTGTCTGCCCCGGCCAGCAGCAACGCCTTCACGCAGTCCGGTTTATCGGCCAAACAGGCCAGATGAAGTGGCGTGTAGCCATCGGTGTTGCAATGGTTTAAGTTGGAGATACTTTTGGCGGTCAGAAGCTAGAAGCAAACAAAAGGCAATTAAAATTAGCGCACTAGAACCGATGAGGTTTCACATTCGCATACATTGATCATTTCTTTGGTTGTGCTAGCCGCATAGTGGAACACGGAGTTGCTATTCTTATCCAAGTGATCCAGGTTGCAGTAGTTGGATACCACCAACGCTTTAGCGAATTCAATATTATTCGCCTTCACCGCCACCTTTGAAAAGAATAAAAATCGAACATAAGGTTTTCATTTCTGAAAAAGTGAACCGCAATTCGCATGGATTCTTACCTGCAGTGGCGTCAACATGTCGGAGTATTCTGCATAGTCGAGAAAATCAATTATACTAGGATTCGAAATGTAGTCGGTAAGATTGTAAAAAGCCACCACGTGCGCCAGCGACCAGGAAGGATTTTCGATCAGCGTATCGCACAGCTTCTGCAAGCCATTAATGTTGTACATCTGCACAAGGAAACGGGTGTATAAAAGGGAAAACAATCAATTAATAAATAGCTCGTACTCTCGGATAAAATCTGCTCTTGAGTTACCTCTCGAACGATTTTCACCAACTCCGGCAGACGCTGGTGGAATGCTTCGAACTTTTCTTCCGCTGCCGCCTGCGTCGGTGCGCGATACAAGCTGTCCAAGAGTAGACACGGAAGAGTCAAGATTAGTTCGAAGGCTCGCGTTCCCAATCTTTCCAAACAACACAACCAACTACCTGTAGGACGTGTTCAACGTTTCCGAGTGCGGTCGCTCGAGGATGATTTCATACACCGGCTTCTTATCGGCTGCATTCGGATTCGGCGCGAACAGGCGCATCGTTTCGTTCCGCTGCAGTACCGGCAGGTTGACGTAGGACTCATTTTTCACCTCCTGTACTTTGTTCGGCGGCGCATCACCTCCCAGGAACCGCTGGAGCGCTGTACGGTTGCCGTTTTGGGGGAGGGGCGGGTGGTTTGGTTGCAACATGGATGCATTGCGGCATGCCGTTTTGAGAGAGAGGTGTGTTTTGTGTGTGGCGCGCGTGTACCAAGCGGAAACGTAAAATAAATTCAAATAAGGGAATGAGAACAAAGTTTTGAAATTTTGTTAGGTCTAGCTGCTGTCGATCGTACGGGTGTATTGAGCATGTTGTACCTAAACCAGATGCCAGCGCACCGATACCAAGCCAAGCCATTTCCATTGGGAGCTATTACGAAGGTTCTACCGCTTCGATGAGTGTAGGCAACACGTGTAACAACGTTTAATACTGGGTATGGTTTAAGACGTCCTAATTAAGTACTAGGTACGGGAAGAGGAGAAGACATTCTGTTTGCGTGATATGAGGTAGATGATTAACCGTCGAACTCGAGCTCGTGGATGGGTTTGAGGATTGTTTCAAGCAAAGTCATGAAATGATCTAAAATGTAGCGAGAATTCAAATTCTGAGCGTAGGCTTCGATGGGGGAACTGAAAAGATTCCAAATGACAGTGGAAATATGGCAATATCCATGATGAGAATATACAGTCAAACTAGCACAGTGTGTACATCAAACAAAGTGAAAAACAAACGGAAAAGCGCTACAAGAGATAACCAACCAAGCGACCCGAAATAGGACCGGGTATCTATGATCACCAGGTTCAGGATGAAACCGTATCCGCAAGCATGTGCACCAGATCAACCGTGACGCGTGGTGTCGCACCTGAGTAGGCCGACGTTTTTAGCGAACAGGATTCGTTAGCAACGAGCAACTTTCGGGGCCCGCAAAGAATGTCGAGTGTCGTTTTACAGTTTTGATGACTGCACATGACATTGAGTGTTGCCCTTCAAAATGCTATTTGCAAAAGCAAAATTCCTACTTAAATACGACTGGCACAGCAAGGAGGGGGAGAAGAAAAGACTTCGAGACAAATATGTACCTTGCATAAAATCTCTTTCGACTATTGGAGGGTTTTTCCACAGCCCTGGAGAAAAAGAAGGGTAACCATGGAAGTATGTAATACACTGTGCCATTAATCCCAGCCAGTTGGAGGCGAAAAACACCCCCAACTTTCTTTGGCGGAATATTAGTTGAGTCATATCGATTTAATGTTGGGCGAGGGAACGAGATAAAGAAAACTTCCAGCATACGACCGGGGGAGCTGCTCGTGCGCTTGTGTTGTTACTGCTTGAGTGCTACTTTTTTTATTTATTTTTCCCCATTTACTTTTCGCCCAATTAAGCAAATCGCCACGGGAAATTCATCATGCTGCAGACTGAGCAGGCCGGAGCTGTTTACCTAGAACTATGATTTCGTACAAGAAAGGCTTAAAGTAGCGCTGGTGACTCATTTGTTTGCAATCCGACACGGGATTGAATCATTCGCTGTCCGCAAACGAAATCGTAAACATGCTGAACTCTGTACACAACAAACATTTTTTGTTCATATTACGTACACTTTTTAGAAGGTCTAATCTAGGGGCATAATTTGATATTGATAGTAGCCTTTATCCACGTTTTCTGTTACGCACTCACCGTTCAACATGTTTCTCTGCTTGCAAATTTGCCCGGATGTGTTTTCCTATGCTTTGCTTTAGGTGCTGATAAGAAGTGCAGTGCACAGTTGCATTAGTTTGTCTTTTCGCACGGCAACACTTTTCACTGTTTTGATTACGTTGTACCACTGGTGGAGACGTATACGATCCGGACCGAAAAACGGTCACCTTCTGCACTATTTCAGCGAGTAGCACTATAGAACTGTTTTATTTAACACTGAATCTACTACTAGGTCAATCGCTTACAAACTCCGACGTTTCAACGGGGAAAATGGTACTGTCAACACAGGAACAAGGTTCTTGCAACAAAATGTTTCCACTTGTGGCACTTCCAAAAATAGCCAATTCTTGGATAACTTTTCAGTTGCTTGACCGATTTTCACAAATGATCCCTGAAATGATTGGTCTTTTCAAGATGCGCAACTGTGTAAAAGGTAAAATTTTACCATCGTGTCTCGTGATTGAGAACGGGAGGGATGAAGAAAGGTAAAGCAACCTTGATTTGCATTTTTGGTTTAAAAAATCTATTTTGAAAATAACTTTTTAGCAACTTAACCAATTTTACCCCTCAAACGAATGGTCTATTCAAGACATAATAAAACATTTATAGAATAGTAAAAGAATCAAATTATCGGTTTGATTTGCTAACGAATAAATAATAGCGAACGGAAAATAATCGTTTCAAATAACATCGCCGAATGTTTTGACAGTCACAGCACAGTGCTAGAGATGTGCGCTTTGAGAGTGATTCAAATATGTCAAATGCTCCATTTGAACGATTCCTTTTTAAGTTGCTAGTTAACACGTGGGGCTTTTCTAAAAAAAATGTAAAAAAAGTTTACATATGCTTATTGAGTACACATATTTTCATGTTTCGTCAACTAAAATGTGCATGTTTCATCGAGCAGTATGCATAAATCCTTTTCAATTCATTTGATAGGTTTTAATGTTATAAATTAGAGATTTTTGAGTTTCAAAATGGGCATACTCAACAACGGAGCGCTCTCTACATATATTTTTGACCTTAACAATATTGGCAGGTTTGAGGTACTTAACCTGTACACTTATCACAGAGCAAATAAAAACGAGATACAATGTGACCTACATCATGACCCGGGGGAACAGGTCGTGCCGGGATAGAGAAACATCGAATAAAGATACGTAATTATTTCGAACCTTTCGCCTGCTGCTTCCAGGATCTCACGAAAACTTACCAAAAAGAGGTTGCTAAGGGACGATTCGGGGGAAAACCATGAAGAAATTCAGTGACCTTGAGATCCTGACCGCCTGGGATGACGATAAGAACCGCTTTCGCGGGTTTCTCTTATGCAACCGGTTATGCGCAGGTTTTGTAATGTTCCAACAGCACGTACAATCTGTAAAAGTTGATCCAGGTCAATGTACTTTTTCATTTTTTAAGTGTGGGAAAGGCAGCAAGCTACAAAAATGAATCAGCAGTAGATGAGCATACAATTATTTCCCTAGCATCTGAGTCGTTCAATGCGTTTAGAAAATTGTTTCCTCGTTACATACGTTCTGAGTCACGACAGAATTGACTAAGATGTGAATACATGTCGGATATAACTTTAGTGCATGATCTTAACGGTGCTCCACGTGCGACGTGCACGCACCGGCTCACGCAACTATTTTCACAGCTCCAGACGCAAGTGCAGAGGGGGATGTTTTTGATGGCGCCGGATTTAATTGTGATTTGAATTCAGTTGTGACCGCTTGACACGGGTGTACGTTGCCACTGCGACCCCACCGTAGTGTGATTGGTGTCACGTTGTTTTCTGCTGAAGTTTAACTGCACCGTGTGCCACTTTGCTCAAGTGAGGCTTTTGCGAACGAAGAAACCAGAATGCTCTAATTTTGTAATCATTTTCGTTACGACCAAGTGAATTTGAAATGCATATGAATGTGTTAAAATTCAACAACAAACCTATTCCCCACTAGGGCGAGGTATTTATTTGTGAGGGAGACAAATGATGTTTCGTGTGAAAATTTGTATCTTTTACTGCGGCTCGTAAACTTTGCTTCTTTTACTGGAATCAACATTTTTGTAACAAAAAAAAAACTTGTTTTATAACGATTACATTTTAAAATTTTGTAACATAGCTTTCTAGTTATAAATAGCATCGCATTTTATTTTATGACATATCACCATAACGCATACCACACTCGCATTGCCTAAGAGCGCAGATAAGTAATGCGTTCTCCGGATCGCATGCTGGCGTTGCACCGTGAAGCAACCAGGCGTTGGGCAAGGAATAATCCACAGACCTACGGAACTGACAATATTCGCTCCTCGCTGGCTGACTAATAGTGGACATAATTTTCGGACGCAACCCTATCGAAATCGATATCCGCACCGGCCCAACCTTTAAACTCCTACTCCTCTCACACACGCGGGCCCTACATGCATCACGTGGGGTCTCACTGTTCCGAGCGTTTTGTCGAATATCGAGATGACGAAATCGCACGCCAACATCGTGACCACCCTTCCTGGTTTCACATACACAATCCACGCTGTGGCCACGCTTTCTGAAGCTGCGCGTTCAGCGCCGAAATCGCGCATCATTCACAAATATTTACTCTATACCGAATTCATTGAAGACTGGAACCGGGTGCGTCAAACACTATCGTGCTCCTCGTGCACACGTACATCCTTACACATACCAATGCCAAATCGTTAGTGCCATTCGCATAGCTACCACTACATTCCGAAGCGAACCGAACGGTGACTATCCAGATGTAGAGTGAGGCGGGGTGAAATGGAGTTGGCAGTTGAGATCTACATGTTTAATACATATGTGTACTTAGCATAGGCATAGGTGTTGCGCTTAACGCTTTCTTTCGACTGGTGGCACTTCCACCGACGAAAGCACTATGCTGCGAGTTGTCGTTTTAGTAGAATACTGCCTTTATTCAACTCTACGATGCGCTTATATACCTAAATTCTTACGACTATGCTTAACGCTTTTAACCTAGTCAGCATGCCGGCACGGCGGCGTTTTTATCATCATGGATGGTGCAACGCAGCCAAACCGTTCCGATCGTACGATCGGCGGTTGGCTGCGATGACCTATTAAGCCGTTTCGCGTCGTCAGCGACATAGGCTTTGAACATATTTGTTAGATTGTGATAATTAATAGAAAGCATTATGAGTTAAATTTCATCGAAACTCAGCAATACGGATTTTCGATAATTATTCAAGCTTAAAAATGGAAAATAATGAAATTAAAACTTAAACATCCCATTCCAATTTTACCAGTCATATTTTACATTACATGATCAAATTTAATTCTTCTATTTCTTAAAATTTAGATTGTATGAGTGATTTTTGGAAACAAATTAACACATTTTACTTAGTTACTAATCAGTATACATGATGATGAAGTCAACATGGTAAGCGCTAGCAGTGTATTTGCCCTACCTTCCACTATGCATCTTTATCACACCTTTGGAGCGAACCACCTGTGGTACTCCTGCCGGGTCGTGATCACCCCGAGTCATCCGTGGACGATGCTGGAAGTGCTTCAGCAACCCAGCAGCAGTGAATGTTTCCCTTCGTTGCGTGAGTTTGGTGGACCCAGAAAGAGAGGTAAAGAAAGGTAAGATAAGGTACGAAGGAAAAAAAACACCCTGATGGAAAAAACGTTTAATATTTACTTTACCACTTATAGCTACGATTACCTAACCGGGCTGAGAGGAACCAATACATCACCGAATAAAGCAAAACGTGCTTGGTGGGAATCGGGATAATCGAGTGTATCAGCCAAAATTGGGAATCTCGTTAAGTGATGTAGGTGTAGTCAGTCGTTAGTCGAGAAGCAATGAAGATATAGGATATCCAATGTCATGTAAATGATACCCTTAAACTATCTGATACATATTTGCATTAACAACTAGGGCTTGACCAACGCTAGTCCAATAAAATTATTCATATGCTGAACATAATTTTTTTACCAGCACTATTTCCTTCTAGAAATTTTCGAAGGTTGACGGAAATAACTTCACAAATTTTCTTCTTCCTTTTAACCAATCAGCTATCTCAAGACGAACTATGATTCCTGGATCATTAAACAACTTCCCATGAAAAGAAGTGCAGCGTGCCCCACAACAAAAGGGTGAAATTTTTCAGCCTTGAACCGCCCCACCCCGGGTGAAGTCGCTTAACCGCCGGCCAAGAAGAGACCAACCTCGGCATCAGTGGCAAAACAGGTCTGACCAGCTACTAGCTAGCAGCATAACAATCAATGCGAAAAGCACAAGTGTACAATTATAATTGTCCTTCGTGTTTCCAGTACTTTCGAAGTAGTTTTGAGATGAGACAACTGAAGAGCTTCACATAGGACATGTAATCTCTGCAGGTCTAAAGATGCCCACCTATTTCAGCTCACAAGTCGTTGATCCCGGAAATGGTAGCTCGCGGGAGAAAACTCTTTCCCCAAGAATTCTTCGCAGTGAACAAGTTACAGTCTGAATGTTGTCTAGACCAGGATGTAAAACTGATCGACAAACAATACCAAAAACTGGTAGAACCCGTTTCTGAAAGTCGCCTTTCATTGGAACAGTTAAGACGCCATTTCTACTTCTTTTCATCGCTCTTCGCATTTTTTTTAAATATGGTACGACTTACAGAAGCAGGTTGCGATGAGCGAAAGATGCTTGATGGAAAGGGATTCAGGAACATATTTTTTAATGTATTTTCAACGTTGACTCTAAATATAGGTTATATGAATTTAGACCAAGGGAATCCTATCTTAAGACTTGATCTTCAGTCGATTAAAAAATGATTGGAATGCATAAAGTTGGTTGATTGAGTCAAATAATGTTTTGGATTATGCATGGCCTTTGTTAATTTTATTTTTAAGGTAAAACAACTTTTTTCAAAGATTTTAAAATGAGCAAAGCAAAAATCAATTCATTCCCTTAATTCTGGCTGGAATATCCAACTTCCAATCCTTTAATGTATTCCGCAAACTCGCTCGGCTGAAATGAAAATATATTAGCTCTTTATTTGGCGACAAACAAACCCATTTTGTCGATTTGCATTGATTTAATGGCGAGAAAACGTCACACGCCTTGACTGCTGAAGGACGTTGAACCAATCAATCAACTGAAGCAGATTAGGCTCAACGGTGCCGAAACCATATTCACCCACTAATACCGTCTTCTTGAAAATCGCAAGCCAACCCCCAACTGGCACCCACTTCCACCCTCTCGCGCACCTATTCACGAAGGCTATTCGGCCCCATATTTTAACGAATGGCTCATCAAAACAGGAAGTGTCCAATTGGCCACGACGCAAACGAATGCGATCATTAAAATATTTTAATTTCGTTGATCAGTGGTAATGTATTCTGGTTCATTGTCGGTATTTGAAAATTAAGCTTAAAATATATCAATTTTAAAACCGTCGTAGTTTTGAAGGAGAGTGATTAGTAGTATTAAAATAATTTTATAGGAAACCAAAACAAACAGAAGTTCAATTTAGGAAGTTAAAAAATAATAAAAAAGGAGATGAAAGGATAGAAAAATATATGAAAAAGCTAAGAAATTTACAAAAGGAAAAAGAGCGAAAAAGAAATAAATAATATTAACAACAACATAACATAACACTCCAATAATTTATTTCCCTTAAACCGAAAACATAAAACAAGAGCATATAATCAATCGAATTTTCTAAACAATGATCTTCATTTGTTATGAAGTGATTGCAGAACAATTTCTCCTGATTTGATGCTCCCTTATGGGTTTGAATATATTTGATATGCCTTGTAAAGTATCATAATTTAAACGAAACAGATTTAAAGTGGATACAGAACAGAACGTTTAGAAGTCTCTCCCAACTGTATCTATAAAGGATGGCAACAGTTTATGGTTGTGGTCAAGTGAAACACAAACCGTCTCTCAACATAAAACGTACGCTATTAATATCGATTTCGTTCTCGTTCGCTTCGGATCTTCATAGCATGGCGCCTTCCGTAGCAATAGATTTGACCGCAAGCGGTCACACATGCACTCGCATACTCCTTGGAGGACGTAAATGGTTTAGACAAACCTTCTTCGGCGTGTCATCTTTGCATTTGCCATCGTTTTCCCCATACCATTCCTCCTTGCACCTACCTGCAACGGTAGCGAGCTAAAGATGCAACGTGATATCTTTCGTGAAAAGAAAAGTAAACCACTCGCCCCGGGAAGGGACCGGGGGGAAGCGAGATTACAAATGGTTATGCTAGCATACGTAACGTAATCATTACAATCGAAATCGAAAACTGCACCGAAGCTGACTACGCCGGCTGAAATTGTTGGCTTTGGTGGTTGGGCCAATCGAAACTTTATCACGGACGCCATCCTTCATTGTTGGTTTGTTTGCCGAAGTACTTGAAAGAGAAACTTGACGAACTCGACAGCATCCGTCGTTCAAATGCATCGGTCGTCGCGATGAAAAACCTCTTGTAGTTGTAATTAATTTGAAGAACGTTAGAGAGGGTTTGAACAATTTTGTTTGCAGATTTTTTGTTTTTAATTTTGGTATAGCAAACAATATTTTAATCTTACGACAAGTGGAAGAATTGTGGGAGGGAATGTAGTGGTCCTTCAAAAAAATGAGGCTCTTGTGGTTGTAATGTTTCGTGTAAGGTTCCTTCACTATGAAGATTTTGTTCAGCTTTTATTTAATTAGCCTGATTTAATTCTTACGAGAAGTAGACATGATGTAAAAGAACAGAGACGGGTATCATCCAAATCGATTTCGCGATGCATAAACAAGATAGAAACTAATTACAAATGAAAGCAATTACATTTTTCGCTTCCCAAATGGTTAGGCGAATAACACGATTTTTTTTCAATTAGTTTTGTCCGCTAATAATTATAGTTTGTTTGAAAACAATTTCGTTCCGATTCCTAAGCAGCAATACGAAGAGTAAACCATCGTAACGTTTACGTTGATTTAGGAAAACGTAAAATTAGAAGTATTAAGTGTCCATTTCCTTGAGATAGGTTATTTGAAATAAATTTATTTTATTTGCAAAATGTATGATTAGACCTTAAAACAGATTTTCTTTTTTATTTGTTCCATAAAAACGTTGGAGTTTTATAAATTACTCTAAACATTCGATAAAAATGCCATTAAACGTTGTACATGCTAACACAAATAACATGATTTCTTGTCGGTTTTAGACCTCCCACAACGATAAGGAAGTTCTAGTGAACAATCGTTGAGCGTTTCTATTGCACCAAACAGTCTAAAAATAGACATGTGCGTGTGACATTCATCAAATCGATTCGTTCGCCAAAACAGGCTGCGTTTATGAGCTCCTTATCGACCGAAATAATGGCGACGGTGACCGAAACCCGGTGGGCACAGCTCGAGTGAACCGGCGAAGGGATGTACACGGCCGGGGTTACGGTTGACCGGGGCCGGGACCGTATTTTCGTAAGTTTTGTTTGCCCATAACATAACGTTCACATACAAGATGCCACACCGTCGGCGGCGGTGCTGTGATCAAACAATTTCGCTCTCACCACGCACGCACGACTCGTGCGATATAAAAGCCGGCGACAATTGACCGTACTCCATCATTCAAAGCTCGGTGTCACCGGACGACCATCTTCATCATCTCCAATAGACCACAGAGCTCGGGTAGTATCCTCCCACCGAAGCACTCAGCAAACTTCTAAACACACACCGCCAGGATGAAGCTTCTGTTCGTGGTACGTAATCGCGCAAACATTTGGAAGTGAATTCGTGTGCTAATTAAAACCCTATCATTGCAGTCCTTTGCCCTGATCGTCCTTGCCGTGGCGTTGGTGTCGGCACTACCTGCAGTCAACGACGAGTCCATCCTCGGCGGGGACGTGTACGAGGCGGAAGTCGACAGCTTCAACCCGCAGGATCCGCAGGCGTTCCTGAAGCTGAAGAAGCTGAAGAAGCTGCTGTTCCTTGGCTAAGTCCTGGTTCCGCGCAAGGAACCCCTTTCCCACCCAAAGAGTCCAGCACATCCATTCCACGTTACCATCTAACCATCTGAAATGTTATGCAAAAGTGGCAGTAGATCATCCATTTCCACCGATCCATACACTGGACGCTATATTATCAAGGAGTTTGCATAGCTGTAGAGCAACTCCTTACGCATATGAGTGTGTGACCGATGCAGCCTGAACCACCACAATGCAATATATATTTTAACTTTTTTTTTACGTATAAAGTAAATTCTTCATTAACCATTGTGTTTGTCTTCATTTCTATTGCGAGCCAGTTGTTATGTTATGGTATCTTATGTTCTCAAGATACTCTCTTCAATTTTTACCTAAAGAGTTGTGTGTTCATGTTCATGATAGATTTTTTAAATTTTATTTTCCTTTAGTTTTGACCTCAATAATTTCTTATTAAAGTTATTTTAGAACAATTTCATTCAATCATACCCGAAACGAGATACGTTTTTCCTATTCGCTTACCATTTTCGTTTAGAAGTGACCTTCATAAATTGAGTTTTATTTTAGATAATTTTAAAAAGATGGAGCAGGGCGCGACCCTTCATTCCATTGGATTTTATTCAGTCCATTAATAGTAGATCATTGTTTAAAGTAGCTCGGTTCTCATGAATGTTAATCCTTACGCACCCTAGCGAAGGTGGCATGGTACTTTATCGTCCATCCGGTTGACATCGGATGCGTTCGGAGCCCACTTTTATCGTTCCAATGCCAAAATGCTTTCCTAATCCAACCCATCCTCCTACTAACCGATCCGACCTGACCCGGGCTGGTGCCCTTTACGGGGCGTACGTACCGCATGGCGTGTAGGACTCGCGCAGGATTACGACAGATGGCTTTGTGGCCCAAACCGACCGAAGTGGTTGTCCCCTGTGGCGCGCACTTTCGATTTCGATTTACATAGGAAATTTGCATACTTCGCAGCTGCATGTAAATTGACGGACGGGTTCCTCGTCGGGGAAGCTGGTTGACTTTTGGAGGCCTAACGCCGAAAATGGCTGGCACGATGGACGCAACCCACCGCAAGGTCACTGCCAGCCGGTGTGGAAATTTGTAATTCTTCCGAAGGCTCATCCGACCATAAATGAGGGTTCGATAACACGGTTCGATAGAGGCCTATAACTGTCATCCGTAAATGCATACTGAACTCTCTGTTTTGGTTTGGTTAATTATTTTGCGTTCTTCGAAAGTGTGCGGAAAAGGAAAATCCATTCCATTTAATCCCCAACGCCATTTTATTAGCTTTAATGAAGCACCTTAGGCTATGTTTGAAGCTCCAGCTGACGGAGCAATCAAATAAACAAACCATCGATCAATGTCAACAAGCCAATCACATCTCCATCTGTTCGGTCATTTCTTTCCCTGTGGTTTGCAAGCATTCTACTCTTTGGATATAAGTGTTAATTTAGTACAGTTTTATCGCCTCGCTCACAAAAGGCACAAATGGAGGCCCACTTAAGGCAGCAAACTACTAACGTAATCGGTACTACGCACGATCGATGGAGGATCAACAGATAGCGATCTGATTTTCAATCTGTTCCAATTGTGTGCATTGTCAGTGCTGGAAACACGCACGATTAAAACGCGTTTTGAATTGACAAATGACGCGTGTAAACTCTTTCGGTCACGTTAATAGAGTTGCAAACCTATCAGGTTTAATTACTTCTTGTGTAACTACCTGTTTGATCATTCGTTTCCATTTCATCCATCGTTCAAACGCATTTCATATCAAAGTAATGTGTGTAAATATCTCCTCGTAGAGTTATTTTCATGTGAAACACAAAATATTACAGTTGGGTTGATTGTAAAGTACCGTTACTTATCGTTTTCCATTTTAATTTTGCTATCAAAGTATTAATCATTCGAAAAGCACTACCTTTCGGTCCTTTAACATTTTTGCATAATTTTGTTTTGTGGTTTCCTAATGCTCGAAATCACCAATGCATTGAATAATTTATCGAATAGACGCAACTGGTTGGAAGAGGTCCGTCAATCGTGTGAGTTTCTCCACGTGAAGTCATCACACTCCTTGGCCGGTCCAGCCGCTTAACCTTGACAGAGAAATACGGCGTCGCTAACCGGCTATACTGAATTTCTTCACGGGTCAGATGAAAGCTGTAACATTGTCCGCCCGTAAGATGAAACCAAATTGGTTGGTGGGGAAACAAATTATGTCTTTTCATTTGTTTTTTTTCTTCTGTTTTGGATGAAACATTTTCAAGAACAGTAAAGTGTTTCAATAAATTACTTCATTCCGTTAATAAAATGTCCATCCCTTTACTTTTACATTTAAGTTCATCACTCCATTAGTCGGGCTCCCGAATGACGAAAACAAAAACCCATCCATTTACCGGTCGATACAATTACCGAGCAATCGCAAGGCCACTCCGAGTACCCGCTTCGTCCTAACAATCATGACACGGCATAAAGTAACCATGCATGAGTTGTTGGGTGTGAATTTCAAATGCTCATACTGTACGGAACTATCAGACGGAAGCATCCTCAAGCGGTCGGAAAGTTTTCGATGTTTCTTTTTTTGTTTTTTTTTTTTTACACCAAGCAGGAATCACTTTGGCACCATGGAAACTCCTTTACTGACATTTCTCATCCATCAACCTCGGCGCTTTGGGCAGAACCGCGGGGGACGTTCAACAATGTTCGCGCTTAGTCAGATGGTTAAGCACGCGGCCACCAGAAGGCACCATCGGCCAAGTGGATCCAGAAGAAGATGACGAGCGCCACGCTTACTTCCGAGTTCGTCGCTTTCCGGCATTGAAATCTTTTGTTTGCTCCGCACCGCACGCAGCCGACTGGGAAGCGAATAACGTTCAAACTCATCCATGCGACGTGGTTTCCGATGGAAAAAACGACGCTAAACATTTTTTTTCGTAAATAATATTTATTTACAACGGTTCATGGTTCAAAGCACGGTCACTCTTTTTACGGCCTGATCCTTGCGCAGGTTCGATTCGGATGATGAATGATAGTGTGAATTTATTCATCGGATACAATCTTGCAAAGAATCCACCTGTCGTTGGTGATACTGTTAAAAGATTCTACACACAGCACAATTCAGATTTTTTTCGATGTTTTATAAAATAGCGTAACACCTAAAGGCTCGCGGGTTCTACCATATACATTGAACGTAACAAAACTATACAAATTGAAAAAAATTTAAAACACCGTGTAATGGTTTTTAAAATAGGTTGGCATGTTTGAAAACAAGCAAATTGATTAAAATGTAATTACAGGTTTGGGTAATTATAGGTTTGAATGGAAAACATCAGAATCCTATTTTAAATGACATCACCAATCAATAGTAAATAATAAAATATCAATTAGATTGAATTGGATCATCAATATAAAACGCAATGCCCAAGCTGCAATGCAATACTAATTCCAAAATGTTCGGAATAATGCATGAACTATTGAAGTTCTATTCAATCAAAGTGCTAATAGACATACAATTATCATCGCATTTCAGTACAGTTTATTGGATGTTATGAACCGAAAAGGCAAGAATTTGGTATATAAATAAAACTATAAACAAAAATCATTGCTTTAGACGCTCTGTGGATTTTACCAAGTACAGTTGGTCCCCGCAGTACGCGATACTCGATATACGCGAATTCGCAATACGCGATTTTTTAAAACTGACAGCTCATAGCGTTGCTCGAGTTCTGATTAGTCAATTTTACTTTGTTTTGGTAGAATGAAGTTTTTAATATGCATTTTTTAACAGAGATATAACTATGCAATATAAAAAATGGAACACTTATTAGTTATTTGGATAAAAGATATGTTAAATAAGCGGTTCCCTCTCAGTGTTAACTCTTCAATATGAGGTATAAACGATATGGCAGAGGAAATCCGCAATACGCGAAAATTCGATATACGCTATTGCGTTCGGTCCCAAACATTCGCGTACTGCGGGGACCAACTGTATCTTTTTCCTTTTCAATTTTCAAACGTCATCACTACCGTCACTTACGCAAACAAATATTTTCAAATCCATTGCCATACCCTGGCCAAACTCATCCCGTTCGGCTCTGCTCAGCGAGATTGATGTTGTGAAATTCTATAAAGTACTGCAAACAGTAACCTTTCTGGAGGCATATTTTCTTTCGCAGAACAAGATGATTAGCATTTTTCGCTTCGCCAGCGAACAGCGGGAGGTTGTTTGCGAAAGCCCATTCCCGTTCGTTTCGGCCCCGGTGTTTGTTGATAAATATTGGCAGCGAACAAATCTCGTTAGCGACGAAATGGACGGCCGGTCCAAAATTGCGTTCAAATCAAAGCTCCGAAGTCGATACCAGTCGGTGTGGTTTGCATCCAGAAAAATAGGAATTTGTATTCCACCGTTGGGCTGCTGCTACTAAATGAAATGCGTAGACGGAATGGGGATTATTATTTGAATGTGCCAAACGTCACCCATCCCGGAAGAGATGGGCCTGAAAAGGACACGTTTTCTTCGTCACGCCGAGCTGTAGTTCTTTTGCCTTCCGGGTTCTCTGTATGTCGAGATGAGAGCTTCCAAGCACGCCTCACCTTAGCGCACCTGTGATCTGCTTTCGTATGCAGAAAAGGACTCTCGTTCGCGATCGCACGAACTTCGACATAAATTCCCCACTTGAAGACCCGGGTGTGAGGTCGCTTTACATAAAATGGCTACGATGGCGCAACGGCGACAGCATCACAACGGCTTGCCATCATCATCGATCACCGAAATGCGCAAGGATGATAAATTTGCCTTTTCTGGCTGAGTTTGGAGTAGGGGGATTCTCTCAGTATGAGTTTGTATATACATGGGAGCATCTTGTTAAGTCAGTTAACCTGTCCAGCGTTGGGAAAGCGTAAGGTTGAAGGCCCTTCAAACCGGCTGCTGGGTGCTAAGGTCAACCCCGGAATGGTCACGCACGACGATCCCGGTAGCATGCAATCTCAGCTTCTCCGGGGGAGGCCGAAGATATGACAACGAAGCGGTTTTCCAAACACCGCATTTTCTTATTGTTTTTATTATCCAGAAACACTTTTTCAACCTACATTACAACCTTTCTCAAATATAAATTATTTATGTTCTTTCACTTATTTTAGTACATTGTGACTTTACCATTTATTTGTCGTTGCGATGGTTTATGCAATAAAATAATTTAGTAAATTTCTTCAAAGTATTGTCGTTGAAGTCTATGATAAAAAAATTATTGTTTGTGGTGCTGTAAAATTAATTGGTGGACTGTAAAATTAAACAAAGACGTGGAAAGTATATAATCAGTAGACTACAATTACGTGTTATAAAGCATCTGTACTGTAAAGTAATCTTGTCTACTATTTATTTGATATTTTATTAACTCGGTTTATCTGTTTAAATTTGTTTGCTTCTTTGTTATATTTCCTGAATGCATAAGTAAAGTAGGATAGAAATTAGCGATAATACGTCCTTCTTTTCCCGAATACTTGTTAATCTTTCATCTCTCCCTTGGTGCGAACAGACGCCGATCGAGTGAAACGGTGGTAAAAAAAAAAGAAGAGTAGAAACTTTCAGGCGCGTCGGTTATCAGTTACCTCACACGGAAACCCTTGGCATTGGGCATGGCGTTGCTTTCGGAGAGGCTGCGGCCACGCATCCTGCCACATCTTTGGCCGGCCATCGAGAGTGGAACCACACCCGAGCCCCAACACGGCTCAAGATGGGGGGCCCACCTGCGAGCTCTCGCGTTTGAAGGACGTTTCGGCAGCATAAGGGATCGGCCGTCCAAGGCGAGGTTCCGTGGGACGGAGGGGAAAAGAGACAAGATATCCACTATCGGTATGGCCCGGGACGTGTGCGCAAAGGAGACAACCCGATCGCAGGCGGAACCACGCCGGTTTCGCAGCAATTGACAACAAGGCACGTTGTTGCGCTTCTTGTTTCGCGGGCTTTCAGGAGGGTGGGAGGAAAGGGTGAAGGGGGAGGAAACAACAAAAGACAAACAGCATATTCGCCGCGGGCTCGCGATCGGTGGTGGCCGAATCGGCGCGTATAAAAGCGGAAGACACGGTGACGATCGGCATCAAGTTGCGCTCCACTCGCCGACCAGTAGACAGTTCTTCTGCCGCGGATTCGTCCCTATTTGGAAAGTGTCGAAAAACCAACCCAAAACCCCAACCGCCAAAATGAAATTCTTGATCATGGTACGTTGATAATTGTGCTTTTTGTTTGCTCCCCCCGGTAAATAGTGTAACGAAGTGTGCTGTGCGATAGGAAAGCTCTTGTTGATAGTGTTAATGTGACGAGTTGCACTGGAATTTGGGATTCCCAGCGGCTTGCACTCAAACCCAGCAGGATACCAGTGTCATCCTTGGACACTTCCTCGATGATCTGTTCACGGCAAAGTGTCTCAAGTGCAGGGGATTTTTGTTTCGACGCAGTTAACCTTCCGTCAACGCCAGTTAAACATCCGTGTTTAGCAAAAGTGCTAAAACCGTCGTTCGGATCATTAACGACGAACAGCTAGGAGTGCGAGAAGAAAACGTGTTGAAAGCAACGTGTTCTCAATGGAAAGAAGAATGCTGATTTATTTCTTTGGTGGATCATTGAGTCGTTTCGGGGAAAAATATTTATATTCGAGCTGATTTTATTTCGCCTCGGTGGAAATATGAACAATCAGCTCATTGATCCTCTTCACCTGCTAATGCCATCCAAACGGATTACTCAATACCCTGGGAGCTTTGGTTAGCAGGCTTGAAGCTCTCAGCAATTAATCATTTTAAAACCGTGCCTTTTCGAGCATGAAATCCTTCAGCTGGCTGTTTCAAGGAGAGAGACACTGGAGTAGTGAAATGGAAAACAAATAAATGTAATGCCCACATAAAAGCAAATTTTTGGAAATATTCCAAAATTGTTGTGGTTAGAAGATATTTGGGAGATATTACAATACAATTTTAATCCTTGTATTACTTCTTCCTTTTGTATATTTATTTCGTAAATTTTCCAACGAATCAATAATTTCGTTTTTCAGTTGTATATTTTCTGTTCGATTCCGAACATTCAAATGTTTGAAGATGTTAACTTGTTTGCTCTTCAACTCTTACTAGAAGTTAGGGGATTAAATTAAGAGGAGGTATTGAACACCATCACTGTGTTAAAAACAAAGTTGATTGATTCTCTTTTTAATTACACTTGCTTTCATTATTTAAAATTGTATTAAATATAAGGGTTTTTTTGGCACGGTTAGAATGGAAAAAGAGAGAGAATCGTCACTTAGAATTATGCTCAGCTTAGTTGAATTAGGTTCTGTTTCTTTTCTTCGACTTTTAAAAACAGAACAAACACATCAAAAACGGGTTTTTTGCATTTATCGAGGTACCGGCTGTTGTTCCCAAATTGCACCTAACGAGCACTTAAAACACATCATAAATCCCTGCTTAATCATTCCAACCAGAACCGGAATAACGATCGCTTCCTTTCCCTCTCACAGACCATCTGCCTGTTCGTGCTGGCCTTCGCCCTGGTGGCGGCCGTCCCGGCGGTGCATGACGAGGGCATCTTCGGTGCTGACGGAGCTGCGGACGAAACCCTGAACCCCCAGGACCCGCAGGCCTTCCTGCTGAAGAAGCTGCTGCTCAAGAAGAAATTGCTGCTGCTCGGCTAAGCGACTCGACGCATAAGAAAGCTGTCTTTTTTATATAAAATTATTTTGTTTGCAATAATCGAATAAGGAAAAAAAGAACACAAACGGAACACAATGCTCACGGAAGAGGTGCTCTTGCTCTCAGAACAACCCACCACCACCACTACCCCTTTCCCGTTCCTTCCACCAACGCTCCCGTCCCACCATCCAACAGGAATGGCCGAAGTTCGTGGTCAGGCGCTTACAAATTGGCAGACAACGATTAAATCCTTTCACGCCTAATCAGTCAGTCTCGACCTCGTTCCCGGTTTGTTCCGATGCGGGCCCGGTGGGATGCGAGTGAAGACATCCCTATTTTAAGGTGCAATACGTAGGAACTACGCTGCTATGAGTATTAGAGTGACAGGAGATTTTTTTTACACAAAGAAATGAGGAAAACTTTTATATGCAACAGAGAACTACTCTGTGCAAAGGTGCTGAAACATACGCTCTTGCCCACGTTAGTGCCAGGCGCAGGTCACAACAACATCCGACCGACAGTGAAAATGCTCTGGCACCGAAACGCCGCTGATGTTGAAAAGTCTACTTCAAACAAATAAAAAAAAAACATCTACAACACCCTAACATGAGAGTTCCTTCTTACTTCCCTCACGGCGCGAAGGGGAAGTTCTAGCCAACCATCAGAATCTTGGAGAAGCCGAACCGAACCCTCTTGGGTTTATGGTACATTTTATCCGAGACGGTAATTTATTACTCACGAGTTCATCGATAATGGCACACATTCGACACATGGTTGTCAACGACGTCGGCATCTATACATTGGACTTCAAAAACAAAAAAAAACCCTTGACACAAACCGACGATTCAACGTTGGGGGGCAAAGATAACATGAAGCGTTCTGAATAAATAATTCCATCTCTCAGCTGAGCAATCCCACGGTCCGAACGGCGGTTACGCCAGCAACATAAACCGCATCTCGCATAAATTAACCCCCCCCCTCCCCCCCCCCCCCCGCCCCCCCCCTTCGGCGATGGTGCAACGTGGACGGGCGATGCGTTCGGCGGATTCCCCAAGCCGCAATCACAACTCACCACAACAACAACGCTTTCCGAGGTTTTAATGGCATTGCTCACTGACGGTGCAGTTTGCGAGTGGAATTTGAGCTAATGAACGAAATTGGTGGATCCATTTTTCTCACCCGTTTTGGCTGATAGCGGCTCATTATTTGACCAATTGGTTTGTTTGGCCGCGTTTTGAAGAATTTGGCTACAAAAGTAGACCGCGGAGTTGTATTGAATTCGAATCCAAGTTCCGATTACATCACCGACGAACGATAGCGGAGAATTCCAAACATAAAATTAGTAATCCATAAATCATTTCCAACGAAAACTGGAGCCTATTGCTGAGGCGTAATTGAAGTACAAAAATGGCTTTTGCATGTTTCTAAATATAACAGTTCAAAATATATCAAACCCGAAATCCTCTCTCACGATGAATATGTTCCACATTGTATTTTAGTTTCTATTAACCGTATAGCTGGTGATACGATTTGAACTATGCATTATGAAACCAAAGAATTGTAACACATTATTAAATTCAACAATTCCCGTAACATTAATAAGTGTTAAGCTTTAACTTACTGAAACGAGGTACCGGTTTAATGTGTTTGCATTGTACTGAAAAATCTAGGTGCGACATCAAGTGTGACCAGCTGGAAAGGCTACTAGTGGGATCGTCTTTGTGCGGATGGCACGAGTTTGGCGGACGTACAATTATGTGAATGGATGATTTTGCAACGGCATTTCCGATAGGATTCGGTATGAGAGGAAGGGATTTTTAAGAAACCAGTTGAAGCCGGTTATTGAGTGTCCTCCACATCGAATTTTTATTTCAAGGACAGCAGTAGTAGCAGCTTGACGAAATTGCTCTTTAGAGTTATTTTCAGGAGTCACATAAAGATTCCATAATTTTATCACCACAAAATGTTATCTTTAAACATTTGGTTTAAAGTTATTTTATTACAACAATGTAAATGAATGTTAACTATTCGAACTTTTGTTACATATCCTACGCCGCAATGTATGCAATTGTCGCTACACTGAACATGGTAACTTTAAATTCTATTGGTTTACCATGGCAACGGGATTTTCCATTGCAATGATGCAATGATCATGTAGTAGATCAGGGGTCGGCAAAGTTCGGCCCTCCAGCTGGTTCTGTCTGGCCCCTAAGAAAGTTATTGAACAACATACAAAACAAAAAAAAAAGAATTCGTATCGGATTTGAAAAAGTACAAAATTTAACGAAAATGAATAACAAAACCAATGGTAAAATGTTAAAGTTTAAAATATTTTATCATATCTTAATGTTACTTTTCGGATCATATAATTGATACTCCACTTGAAAATGGGTTAGTTTCTCTTTTAAAGCATTAGTACGTCGTTTGTGGTACCTGGCCCGCAGTTTCTGGGTCTTTTTCATCATATGGCCCTTTTCAAGAAACATTTGCCGACCCCTGATGTACTAGATAATGATAGTAATATTTGTTAACGTCCATTTCAAGGCCAATGTAGTATAGTTGCTAGATTGCTGAATTAGCAAAATACAAAGGGCTTCTCTTCCTGTAGACCATCCTTATTACGTCATCATCGGGTACACCACAGAATAGTATATTTTCAATTTTGGCTTTTTAAATAGGGTTTTTGAAAACCCTTAAAATACTACACGGCTCTGATCTTCAAACAACAGAAAACAAATTGAACCAGTTTTAGTAAAATTATGGGATTATATGTATTTGTCAGTTTTTGTGTTTTATCCTGTTTATAACATAATAGCATGGCCATCGGTGAAAATGGTTGTTCACAAACGGTTGCCAAACGGTACGCCCGTGCCAAGGCGTCTTACATGCGATAAAATTTGGCTCATTTTTGGACTGCAGCTTGCGCGCAAACGCCATCCGGTAACCACCGGTGACGCCTCATCCCAGGAAGAGCAGCTTCTTTATCTGGCGCCACTTGAGGAACGCCTGCGGATCCTGCGGGTTGAACATGTCCGCCTCCTGCACGCCCTCGGCCTGCCCGAACAGCGACTCATCCTGTGACGCCGGTAAACTCAGCACGGCCGCCACCGACAGCAGCACCGCAAACACGATCATCTGTGGGGTTTTTTTTCGGATTGGGATGTGAATCAGTAACGCCAACGCCGGGTTGCTCGAACGCACCAGCACGGTGTCATAACTCGGCGAACTTTATGTGGAGCACACAACACTTACCATGAGGCGCGCGTTCATCGTGATAAAACACTTAGGATATCTGCCTGGAACTGTCTCGAGCGTTCGGGATTCGACTGCTTAGCTTATAGTGGCCTGCTGGTGATGTTCACTGATGGCTGGTGCACTACTGATTCCCTCCGTACGAGTCCTGGCACTTTTTATACATAGTGTCACAGTGTCGCGATCACAATGAGAAGCAGGAGGAAAGCAACGTAACGCCAAAGAAAGCGATCCAGCGTGGAAGGGATAAATCAGGTACACTAAGCAAGTGCACTGAACCATAATAGTGAGTAACCTTAGAGCTGCGGGCGGGGTGGGATCGCGCCGCTAGGGAGGGTTTCGTCTTTCTCCCTTTGCTGATAGAATCCGATGGCGCTCCGGCTCGCTGTCTCCCATCTGAAGGGTTTCGTCTGCGCTCCTGCGGTCCTGCGGTGGTTTCGTCATGCCGATCGAAGAGCTCGATTATGCATGGTGTCCATGAGACGTGCACGGCTACCATGTATCATTAGAAGCGCAGCTCAAGTTGGTCAAATTGTGATTTAATTAACGCTAGTTTCACGCCTCCAAACATTCAAAACAACGAATAGTAAAGGGAAAAGAAATTTCTAGCTCTCTGAGTAGCATCAGATTTATACATTCAACATATGACAGGAAGTTTTTTTATGAAAAAAGTGTGTTTGATAGGAAATGAGGTTTGAACAAACCCTATTTTTAAATTCTTTGGTTGGTTTTTTGCGATTTAATAATGGGGGCTTTTTTTACCGAGCTATATTTTACAGTAAAAAATGAAAAGTGAATAAAATCTATAATAACTAATGAAGATAGAAAGGTTTCAAGACATTTATATTTAAACTTATAAGTTCCTTCTTATGTCAGTGGTAAAATATTCAAATATGTTCTTACATTATAAGTACCTAAATGTTATCGAAGGCGAAGGGCTATAAAATAGAGGAGCTATTTATGAATTTTGGAAATACGGTTTGAAAATTTGTCATTTATGATATCATTTACCTAAATGTTGTACAAATAGTTTTTTAAAGTAAAGTAGTGATGTGGAAATGGTCATTTTTTGTGGGCCAAAACGTTGCAAATTATGTCTTTCCATGTCGCAAAAAGAGTCGTTTTTAAATTCTAGTGTCGTAGGCTGCAGATAATGTAAAGCGTCACCGTCAGTGGGATGCGCAAAACGATACAAAAACCGACCGAAGTTTTGTTTGCATCATCTTCAGAATCACATGCTTTCGCATCTTCATTCATCATTCCGAACGCGTGCGCCTTGTACGAGACGCCGGCGAAGATATGCGCAGAGTACTACCAGATGTTAGAGCGCAAGCGAAGCAGACGGAGACTCTGTAAACAAACGGCTAGTAAACAGTCACAGGTTGTCTACGAATACTGCCGGTTGCCATAGGCTGGCATGTTGCCAAACACATTTCTCCGCAAACATCGCGGCTCAACGGCAGCACCATCACTGCTTACGTATATGCAGCTGATACCCGATTGGGACGCGTTTCGATCGAGAACGAAAGTGAACGTGTTGGGGATCTTGCAGGTTGTTACAGCCAGACTTATGGTGAAGCGGCGGAGACGAGCCTCGCGTGACATCGGGAACAGGACGCTCGTTATGGTCAGACGTGGACTGATCGATGCTACTCTAACTTTTTCTTCCTTTCCTCAACTTTTTCAATCCCGATGGTTCTATCGCTGCAGGGCGAAACTTTCTACGTTGTTTCAATGTTTCGTTTTCAACTCAACATTTTGTTACCCAAAACATTTCTAAAATATCAATTTGGTGTATAAAATGGGGCCTATTATAATCATAAAAAATTTAGGTAATGTTACACCCAACTATGCTTGAATGTCAAACTTTCAGAGATTCGAGGCATTTTGCTTGGCAATCCCAAAAATTTTGCAATCCCAACACAATGTTGTTTGAGTATCTTGTAATGCTATCAAAACACAGAGACCTGGGTTGTTGCTTTTTTTTTAATTTATATTAAACAACGAAACTCACGTAGGATATATGGAGTATGTAATTTCAGTAATTTCTTTAAAACATAAATAACTTATTTATGACGTAATTTTGCTTAGGTATTTTAAAAAAAATGAAGAACTCCTCCACAAGTAACTTCCTGAAGATGCATAAAAAATAAAAGAATTATTTTTAAACCTTACATAAAACGAACTTCATATTTCAATATGGTAAATAAATTAAAGCTTAATACTATAAAATGGCCATGATGATAAAATGGCGTTTAATTCAACAGAATAGTACTTTACAACGTTATGAACGATTATCATTATGTTTTTGATTGTGCATACCATCTGCTTTCTTCTTTATCCGCGAGGATTCTCTTATAGCATTCGTCTCACTGCTACTACACATTGTCCTAAATCGGATTTTGTTAGTCAGCAGGTGCCGATGACATAAATACCGAATCTGGCAAATCACGAGTACGGCCAACGGTTTCACCCTGCGGCCGCCATTGTTCGCGGGCTGCGGACGATTGGCGCGAACCGACACCACGTGTTTCGGCATCCATTTGTCTTTGAGGAAGACGCAACCTTTACACAAAAAAAAAAAATAATAATAAATGTACGTCAAAACGTGAGACAAATGATCAGCGACCCCGGATCGGGGACCTTCGTTCCGCGCCTGCTTCACACATATTCTCTCCAACATGTGAAGCCCGTCTTGCATTTCCTCTTCACGGTGGTCAAGCCCTACAAGATCACCGGGGGGAGAGCACATAATGGGAACAGGCGACATCGTCGGTGAGGTAACCGCGCCACGCAATGTCCCGAAGAAAGAAGAAAGGCATGAAAGAAAGAAGGAAGGAAAGAAAGAAAGAACCGCCGTGCCCCCACCCCGCCCGGAATCTGATACCTTATCGGACCGCCCGCCGGTCACGGCGATCTGATGTGGCGGGGCACGCACGAACCCGACGTCACCGCGTGTGCGAGCAATTTTCATTAGGCCTCAGAAACACCCCGTTTTGGAACCTGGCGGCCAGTTGTCCCGCTTTTGTAGCCCTTCGATCCACCGAGGCTCCAGGGGCTCCGGATCCTGACCTGCCCCGAGGAACGACACCGATAAAAAGCTGCCCCACCCACCCCCTCCGTATTGGTGGGAGGGTGCGAGTGGCGAAGCCTTATGTAAGCATACCCGAACGGCCGCAGAAAAGGCAAATAAAGATAGAGATTTACGCGACAACCACGCCACACACTCACGCCCCGAGTCGGGGAAAGTGTCAAAAGGGTAATGGGTCGGTAAAGAGAGCAGCAGAGGCAAACAAGGCTCGACCACAAGCGTCACGCCGGAGGTGAATGAGTTCATGCCGCTGGCCCGCGGTGCCATGTGGGACAGCGGGGGCGAACCAGTATCGCAAGGGCAGAACGAGATCTTTCTGACTAGAAACTTGTGATTAATTTTATAAGAATTTTCCAGTGTTTAAATTTGGCTTTCAGCATGTTCGTCATTTAAGATTGTAGTAGGAATGGTTTTGATTGGAACTAAAACTCCAGATGTTTATAATAGAAACTGAACAAGCTAATTTCGCATAGCATATACATATTTATCATATGAAATTTTATTTTCAGAACTCGATATTTATCGAGGAAAGCAACCACAAGAAAATGTGTGTGATTTAATAAAAAAAAATGCAATTATGTTGGAGATAAGATAAGGCAAAAAACATTGTTTTGGATAAGAAAAAATAAATGAAAAAAGTATCCCTCTTTTATGATCAAATTGTGCTACAAATGATTCGCATTAAGATCGAAATTAATAGTACGAAACGATTCAAAATTATTTTATCCACACCCCGTTACCCTTGCTCGGACTCAAGGTTTGCCCACACTGACCCAGGTTGTGGCTGGGGAAAGTTAACCCACTTCCAGGGATGCGTATGGTTTCCCTGCAAAACAAAAAAGATATATGAATCCATTTACTCAACTCCTACTATGAATACGACCCGATCAGCAATGCACCATCGGTGGGGTCGTATGTCCAGCTCACGAAAGACGGAATGCATGGTCAGTGACGGACGTTAATGGCCACAATGCCGATGCCGCGGAAATTCCACTGATTATTCCCGGCATCTGCGCCAATGATTCAATAACCAGCCGGACGAAAGTTCATACAACCATGAATGAAACAACGTATCTGACCTTAAGGATCGGGCGATCGCTTGCAGAAATTGCCTAGTAAATTGGCTTGTACGGTTTCAATTTGGGTCGACATTTTGTAACGGTCAACGGTGCAATGCAAACGGGTGCAACAGGTGGGAGTTGAATGAAAACTGACCACTCGAGTGGGATGAAGATTGGGCAGGGTCAAGTGGTACAAAGAAGCAGACATGATTATATAACAAAGGGAATCAATAAGGATCAGCGTGAATTCAGCATGAATCATGCAAAAATCAATAAAAATATTGTGGTGTATAACTGAATTAAAAATGATACATCTATATCAACATACATGTAAATCTAATGATATGCACCAGGAGCATTGATTCGTCTTTAGTCATAATTGAATAATGAGTCTGTAGTAAAGACTTTTGGTTTTACGATTAAAACTATAGTTTATTGTTGTTTTTAGACTAGATTTGAGCGATTACTATAATTAAAAACTACATAGATCGTACAAACAATACCTAAAATTTTTTAGGCCGTTGGTTACGATACATACTGATGTACGCCGTGCTGAGTAGATTGAACACATTCATACCAAACAATCCGCCGATCGATCCGACTATGTTCGGGATTGGATACACCTGCCAAGGGCGATCCCAATCCAGCGGAGCCACCACGGAAGCACCCCAGGCTCCCAAAATCACCCCAATACAGTTATTTTTCAGCAGGTTAAGATAGCTATTCGCCAGGGGATTTTTCAGCTCAAGCGTTTCGGAAAGCAGCAGTTGATACGTCTGTGATTGACCGATGAGTAGCATTATGGGAAAGATGGTGATCGTCGTCAGTGTGAGGGCTAGCGATACCGTTTCTTCGCTCTGTTCCAACGGTGCTCCCAGCACAAGGCAGATGAACCCGTAGAAAAGCATCGCCAGGAAAAACAGTACGCCAAAGCCGAACCATTCTTTCCATCGTAACCGGCCGGCTTTCGCGTTTAGTGTGGCTCTACCGGTTGATGTGGATGTGCTGCCAATATGTCCGGGCTTCACGCTGCCATCTAGGTGGAAGCTTCGTTTGATGTAGTAGTGCTTCAATAATTCCGTCAGCGGTAGAATTAGCCACACGTACGACGAGCAGCATTTGCCAACCTCATACAGGCGATTACTGTACAGCAGGTAGCCAAAGAATGACCCGTTCAGCGCGATGGAAAGGATGCTTACGTTAATAAACATCCTCGACGCTAACGCGCTTTGCAGGTGCACGTCCATTTTAAGCGCCCCTGTGCGGATACGTGCGAGGTGACGAAACGAACCTGAACGCAAAAAGTAAGAATGAATTTTAGTTAATGAACAAATAAACTTAAATGTTTCTCACATATAATACAGTTTCAATCACCAAAAATTCAGTTATTCTAGGTAGATTTTAACAACATCTTTTACTCACGTTTTGTTGTACTTTAATCTTCTTCTTCTTCTTCGTCTGCGAGGATTTACACCAGTACGGCTGTTGAATCCAGCTTCCTGGGCCTTCGCCAGCTACTCTGGTGATGTAGACCTCTGTGGATTAAGGACCGGCAACTAAGGCCATATGCCCCAACTGTACTTTAATATACATGTAAACATTGTTTGCAAAAAAAATAAAACATTCGACCGTCAGGATGATGACGTTTTAGGCTGACATTTCGAATTTCGAAAACATGTTCGATTACCGGTGCGATGACTTTGAACGGAACGTTCCAAAGAGTAGTAGAAACCGATTAATACCTATAATTATAATATTTCGATCAAAAAAACAGAGATTCAGAGATCTTGAAAATGATTGATACAATCAAATTAGTACAAGTTCTCTATTAATGCGTGCTAAAATTGTTGCAAGGGGATATAATTGTTCAAGTTTAAATACCAAGGTGTGTACAAACGATTCAAAACCGTTAAATGGCTGAAAGCATTGATAAATGATTTTGCCAAGTTCTTTTACCTTCCATGCACCTAAACAATTGTAGACCCGAAAACATGCAGCGAACAAGGGTAGACAGCCTAGACAAGAAAACCCATTGTTTTGGGACTTGTTTTGGGAAAAATCAATTGTTGAGAATGTCCTCTATATTCGAGAACAGAACATTTTAAATGAAAACCATAGTAAAAGTTCTTGAACAAGTGAAAACGGAAATAAAAAGTGATCAACCACAATGTTTCGTATTTTTCATCGTTTCAGTCTGTATTGTAGCGCCAATTTCATAATTTGATTCGTTAGTATCTCTATCATTAGCTCCAGATAGTGGGACATTCCTTTCACCATCCGTGGGATCGTGTTCCATTCGAATCGATTCATTCCTTTTCCGTAAATTCCAAAACAGACAAAGAGAGAGAGAAACAGAGATCGGCATGCAGAGTGCAGAATCGTCCGCTGTTTGCATGGGTTGTGGATAAATATATTTGCTGAATCAATGTCCTATTAGCTCGCGCAGTCCGAGAATGCGAACGTGATCACAGAACATTACATCGAGCAACGGCGGTTTGTGTTTCGTATTTGTATTGAGTCTGAAAATGTGTATGCATGTGGATTGCGATGGAAATGGACCTGTTATATAAACTAAATCGAAACTCTAGTATACATCGATACTTATTCCATACAGCGAAGGATGATTTCTCTCTTAAAGCTCATTAGCACAAATCCGAATGAGCTAGAGTTTCTATGACGCAAGCGTATTTCAGTAAATGCGCACCATATATCTTTGAAACTGCGCAACAACCAAAATCTTTAGAAGCCTGCAAACAACAGAACACGATCATGCCTCGCCTATGTGGCTATAGAATCCTGCTAGGGAAATGGGAAAACGTAAATAAAATGTTACATCTTCCAGCCATTTTGAATCCCCTTTTAATTATCTCAAACCCTGCTAAACTTGATACTCGTGGTTGCCAAACGTTTCTCTATCTCGTCGTACCACTTGTCGTATGTATGAAAAATGTGTTTATTCTTTTATATAGGACACCGGATATCTCGGATTCATGTATTATGCATATGCGTATGGTATTTATGCGTGAGTTATAAACGTAAAATAGAATTCCATTCCGTCGGATAGAGATCACGAGGACACGGTCGAGCCGAAGAGACTAACTGCTAGCCCTTTGCCTGTGTCTCAAAGAATTTAAATATGTCTGAGTGTCTGTTCTGTCTGGCTGTGTGTGTGCCTGTCTGTATGTGTGATTTGCTCTCTTTGCCAATGTGTTTCACAATGCCTTTCCTTTCTCTCCATTTTCAATAACTGCACGTAAAAGTTTAGTTATATGTTTGTAACCTTCTAGTTCTTCTCCTTCTTTGTGTCCTTGTTTATGTGTGTAGTATTGTTTATTTAATGGAAAGAATCTATCGAATCACACTACCACGTGTTTATACAGTATTATACCGCTGGCTTTTGCTCTGCTGCTTATTCCTCCTTTGTTTTACGTACTCCTACTATATGCCATACTTCAAGCATTCCCTTCGCTTCGACCACACACCGCCTAATTTACTGCTTCATATTATTTTAACTTCCTTCTCCTCTGTGTGTCTCTCTAGCGCTCGCGCGCCCGCCGCCCTAGCGCTCTCTAGTTTTGTCCGGTCCAGTAAGTAGACGGAGAATAGCCTTGCTTATTTGCAGTCTTTCCCTGGTTGTTGGATTGCGGTCTTTGACCGCTGCTGTTGGAATCCTGCAGAAGAGAATGAGCAAAGAGGAGGTGTTCAGTGAGGCGACCATGTCCTTGTGCAGACGTCTCTTTTCCCTTTACCTGATGCATAGTTTGATGCATGTTCATGTTGTGATGCGTTGCCATCGTTGGTATGTAGAGATGCTGACCGTACGGTTGGCCCGACGTAGCACCGGCCGTCTGCGTTCCGGCGATGTTGTACGGTGGCGGAGTTCCCGATTGGAACGATTGTTTGTCATACTGCTGTAAAGGGCATGGAACGGTTTCAAAAATTAGGAAAACAATGCTCCAAAAACACACCCCTCACGATGAAAAGAAACATTCGCTTCGAGAGCGCCCTTACATTGACTTTGTTAATTGCGACATGGTTCTTGCCATACATTGACGGGGCCATGTCGGAGCCACTGCCAGTGCCGGACTGCGGATTGGCCACCGTTTGACCCTTGGACTGCTGCTGCCCGACGATCGACGCCTGGTACGCATTCTTGTTGTAGTCCTGTCCCGACTGTCCCAGCGTATCGTAGCCCGTGGCCGAACCGTATCCGCTGTTGTACGCCGGTTTCTGGAACTGGCCACCGGAAGTTGCAGCATTCGTCGGCAGTTGCTGCTACAGGGATGGGAAGGTTCGGCGTACAATTGATTGACGAATCGGTTGGTTGGATGGAATGATGCGAAATGAAAAAGAGAGCGAAAACGGTCAATACTTCATGCGCTGGTCAACGGTTTGCTACACGCTATCGGCTAGCTGCGTTACTAACAGGATAGATCGCTGGTGTGCCATACTGGAAGCCGCTGGCCGGCATCACGTTGGTGCCGTAAAAGTAAGCGTACGGCAGATTCAGCATCGGACCACCAGACCCTGTTTGCTGGGACAAGGAACTCTGGACGCTACTGACAGGCGACGAGTTGTTGTCGGTTCGCGTGAACCGACCGTCGGACATGGTCGAGTAGGCGACGGAACCGAGATTGCCGTCGCGCACACCGGCCGCACCGAGACTCGTGGGCGTCTGGTAGTTGAGGTCGTAGAAGTTAGGCACGTGCGGCATACGCTGCTGTATGAGCTGCAGATCTTCGTACGAGTAGAGGGCTGTTGCCTGCGGATAGAATCCCGGCATCCCGGTGGCCTGTATGTACGGGCTGACCATCGGGATGTTCGGGACCACGCCACCGCCAGCGGCGCTGCTGCTGCTGCTGCTCTTCGCTGTAACGAGAAGGAAAGACGTTAGCACTCGCCACAAATCTATGTCACAAACGGCGGCCTATGCGCGTAACTCACTTGTCGTGGATACCACGGAGCTGTTGGGCAGCGAGCTCGAGCTGGTCACGTTGTTATTGTTCGCATTGTTCGTGCTGCTATTCGAAACCGTACTGGATGCCACGCTACAAATAGACGAGAGCACCAAAATAAAAACCCAAGGTTAGAGGATTGACAGTTCGGACACAGGTTTTGGCAATCGGCAATTTTAAAAGGTCAACTATTACTAAAGCAACGAAGGGAGTTTGGCAACGATTTCCACTTGTGGAAAAGCTACAGCACAAGAGGAAAATCATGGACAAACAACTAACTCACATGCATATTCATCACCAAAAAACAAGAGTTAAAAATACGAGGAAATAAGGAACGATACTTGAACCGACATTTTAACGAAAAGTCAATGACGATTTGATGACAAAAACGAACGACAACCTACAACATACCATAAATCATAAACAGATGAACGAGGTAACATTAAAAGTGACACATTCTCTCCGAAACTAGGAAGTAGGCCGCGAAATTCGCTCTGCCAGAAAGCAAACAAACCAAATCGCAAAGAAACGGCAATGATAGAAACCAAATAGGGCGATAATACACTACACCAAGTCACAGCAAATAAGTCGCCCGAACTACCAACAGGCACCCTCCCCCCCTCTCCCCGCATTCGGTTCGATCCGTAATATGTAACTATGTGTGCCCATCTACGTATAATCACGAACTAAAAAACCAAAAACAAGACGCATTTACTACTGGACGATCAGGGGAGAGATGACAACAACAACCTACCTTTCGAAGGGCGTTGAAACCACCGGTGCATCCTTTAGTTTCGACGTACTAAAATTACTACCATACTGGCCGGATGAAGTGTTTGTGCTTCCAGAATACCTAAAGGATTCGGGATGGTGGTAGTGAAGGCGATGATTATGTGATTTGTTTTCCTGTATGGACATTTTGCAGTTTCTTTTACGCTTCCTGACACACTTCGAACGGGGAGTAGAGGAGGTCGGGGAAAGGGGGGAGTGGCATAGCAGCCGCCTGATTTGTTTTTGTGTTTTTCAAAATGGTCATATGATGGTATTATCGTAAAAACGTTAACAAAAAAAAAATTTCTCGGAGCGTATGTAGTAGATTTTACAATTTTTCAGTGTTAGGCAGTTCCCCACTTTATATGTGTCCTGATCAACGAATGTATATTGTAATAAACTAATATACAAAGAGAAAAATAAAGTTTAACCCACAGTGCATAAAGTGACACAACTGCATATTTGATCAGTCGGTGTCGTCGTTTGACCGTATACATTGACATTTGGCAGGAACTGTCCTTATATATGAGCCCATTTTTCTCATTATATCCCACAGATCTTCAGAACAATTAGCGCCACAGCTACCTCCATCGGGCAGGAAAGGTAAAAATGGTAGTAAAATCAAGATGTATAGATTATGTACGATAGTTTTTGTTGTGTAGTGGGTGGGCTTTCGTTTAACTTTCAGTTTCGAACAAAATATGTGTTGGTAACATCAACAGACATCACTTTTAAAAAGCTTAAACAATACCCTTTGCAAAAATATGAGCCTCACGTATGTAGAATATAGACTGGGGTGCTTTTACTAATAACACTGACTTTCGTGACGAGGCGAATGAACATGTAATTTGGCTTGTTCCTGACTGATGCGTGGCTAACAATCGGGATGACCACAATTGATGATGTGAAACAAACAAACATAAATGCACACACGCACACACACACATACACAAACATACGTAACAAACCACTCTGCGTTCCTGAACCCATTTGGAACTAGACGAACGCGAGAGGAAAATGTGTCGTCGCCCGTACATATACATTATATGGCGTATAATATCAACAAAAAAGAGGGGAAAACGAACGAAGCTAGTATGTCTCCTCAAGAGATCTCTCAAGGATCGAGAGGAGGAGGAGGAGGGAATACTTACCCTGTGTTGCTGTTCAGTCCCGTGTTGCCGTACACGTTCTGGGAGCTATTTTGATAGCTCTGCTGCGACGGGAAGGCAGACGACGTCTGGCTAACCGGATACTGACTGGACAGATAGCCGCCAGCATTGCTGTTCGAGCTGTTGATGCCGCCACAGACAAACATAGGTCCCACATTGACGGAAGTAGGGGGTTTTGTTTTTGGTTAACATCGGTCCAAACGAGATTCGGAGACATGTGTTGTCGCGAAAGGAGCACGCAGGAAGTAACGCAGGAGCACAAGAGGACATTGTAAGATTAGATACGGTCACGGATAATTGTTTGTATGCAGTTTGACATTAAAATTGAAATTGATGACAGAGAACGAGAAATAGACGTTACCTGCTGTTGTTCACGTTGTTGTTTACCGGTAGGTTCGGATTCGACTGGCCGCCGACCGAGCTGCCAGTGTTGCTGTTCGGGACAACGTTGCTGGCAACATTGCTGTTCGGTGGCTGGAACGTGTTCACGTTGCCCTGGTTGTACGAGCTATAGTTGTTCGTCGATGGTGGGTACGCGTTGGTTACCTATGAGCGGAAAATAAAGTAATTGTTATCCAAAAACACGCAAATGTTGGAGTTGGAAGGACATTTAACAAAATGTCTTGACGAGTATACTAGTTCCAAAATTTTTCGTTTTGATAACAATCTGAAAGCTTTAACGCTGCTTGAATATTTTTAAATAGTAGAAGAGATAATGGATCTGTGAAATCTTGTTGATTTTTTATGAAAGGATTGCGAGAAGTAAATGTTTTCCACTTAAGGGGGCGTATTTTGCCTCACCGCACCTTACTAAAAAGACTTTTGTTACCAAATACCGCAAAGCCATTGGCCATGTAACATTTTCATCTAAAAGCTTAAAGCAGGGCTGCAGTAAGAATTGATCCAACAGATCGATACACAATACAATACACTAACCCTCGGTTGAAGATTCGAAAGTGGAAAATTCCTAATCGATCACCTCAGACATACCTGGTTGTTGGAGTAGCTCATGTTGTTGTAGCCTTGCGGTGCACCGGACGGCGGATATGAGCCTGTTTTGTTGCTCTGACCCGACGAGTATGGCGCGTTCTGGTAGCCACCGGTCGCGGACGCATTCGTGCCCGCCGACTGCCCATACGGATCCGCTGATTTCGTCAACTGATCCAGTGCTGGGAGAGGGAAGGATGAAGGAAAAATTAATGAAAATTAGCACAATAAAAAGCAAGGAAGTTGTGGTCAGCGTATGACGCTTACCTGCTGCAGCGTTACTCATAGAATTCACGCCAGCACTAACCGACGACGACACGGACGCATTGGTGCGCTGCGAGTAGCTGTTCGCCAGGGTGTCGTTCTGAGTGGCCAGCCCATCGGGAGCGGCTCCCTGGCCGGGCAGGATCTGAGACGGCGCCACCAGGCCAGGCGCACCGGAGAGGTTTGGCTTTTGCTGCAAGTTGTTCGGCACAACGCCACCGGCCACGTTGGGGCCGCCGGGTCCGCCGACCTTCGCCGCCGCCGACTGATAGTCGCTTACGTCGGGCTGCTGCTGGACCACCACCGGCTGTTGCTGTTGCTGCGGCTGGCCAGGCGGTACAACCTGCTGCTGCTGCGTCGGCTGCTGTTGCTGCTGCTGGGGAATGGCCGGTGCGCTCACCTGCTGCGATTGCACTCCTCCAGCCCCGGGCGGCAGCTGCGCTTGCTGCGACGCAGCGACTTGCGGCGTTTGTACGACCGATTGGACTGCCTGCGAGCCGACCGTGGACTGCTGCTGCTGCTGCTGGCCAACGACGCTAGACGAAGGCTGCTGGTCGCTAGCGCCACCCGAGGTGTTAAACTTGTCCGCCACCACGTCGAACGTGTCGTCGGTGCCGAAATCGAGACCGCCAAACTGCACGTCCAGGTAGCCGATGTTGTTCATGCTGTCGCCCGGCATTTCCACGGCCGTGGACGGGATTTTCGAAGGTGGAGGCACACGGGCCCGCTGCCGCCGAACCGGTGGCTGCTGCGTTGCGGCAGCCGCGTAGCTCGTCGGAGCCGCTGCGACCACGTCGCCGGCGCCAGTGGTACCACCGTAGCCGGTGGCGTATTGCACGGAACTGGCTTGCGACGGCTGCTGCGATGGGGCGCCGGGACCAACGACCGGCTGCTGGGACACCATCTGCGCACCACCGCCCTGTGTCTGGCCAGGCTGCTGCTGCTGGTACGCACCGACGACGACGCCCGGCTGCTGGAGATTGGAATTCTGAGAGGAAAGAGTACTGAAATACTGAGTTTGCTCGGCGGACAGCGACGAGGACGCGGCCAGCGGGGCCATGTCGAGCGCCTGGCGCAGGTGCTGGGCAGCGGTTGCGCTGGACGGGGCGATCGTCGGTGCGCCCGCGTGCAGATCCGAATACTGAGCGGTAGTGGAGGCGGAAACGCCACCCGGGCCGGCGCCGGCAGCAACCGCAGCCGTGGCCGTGCTGGACACCACGGTCGTGCTGTACTGCTGCACCAGCTCCGTTTCCTTCTGCTGCGGCGGATTCAATACCTGCTGCTCCAGACCCGGTGGGGCCGCCAGCTCCGAGGAATCTAAAAGAGGCGAGGAGAAAAAAAAGAAATGTAATCAATTACAATCGCAGAAAGGAAGGGGGGGATTGTGATTTTGCTCCGACAAAAACATTCGCCACTCACTGGTCGCAGCCGACTGGGTTCCTCCTGCTGATGCTCCTGCCTGCTGCTGCGTTGTGGCGGCAACGGATGCCGTCGCCGGTGACGTGGTGCTAGCCGTAAAAACTTTGGTATCCGACAGCGAGCCCGTGTACTCCTCGTTGTCCCAGTCGCCCCAGGTGTCGGTGAAGGCCGAACTCTCCTCCGGTTTGAGATCGTTGGCGTTCGACGAGGTCGCGACCGGATCCCAGGCGTCGATCTCCTGATGATCGTTGTTCATCATCCGCGGGCCGCGATTCTGGTCGCGCGATCCTGGCCCTCTGGTGCCGAGCCGGGGGCCGCCTCCGCGACCACCGCGCGACCCATAGTTGCCACGACCGGGGCCTCCCGGACCGCCGCCGCCATCTCGCCCACCGCGCATCCGACCGCCGTCCCCGCCGGCGCGATTACGGTAGCTCTCGCCGCCCTTGTCGTAGCCGTTGCGATCGCGGTCGCGATCCCGATCGCCACCACCGTCGCGGTAGCCGCCGGCGCGTCCACCTCGTCCTGGACCGCCACCTCCCGAACGCTGGTTGCCGCCCCGGTTACCACCGCGGCGCTGCTGCTCCTTCAGGTCGACGTTGATGCCACCAAGCTGAACGCCACTGCCTCCACCGCTGTTGCTCGTCCCGACCATATCCCAGTCGCCGTCGTCGGCACCGTCCTTCGCCAACGCCTGAGATTTATTCTTCTTTTTCTTGGACGTCGTGGCGAACGCACCGACCGGTAGCGTCTCGAGCAGAAAGATGACCGCACGGTCCAAATCGCTGTCGCACTCCTGCAGCGCGCAGCACACCTCCTCCTCCGACCGCTGTGTCATCTCCATCAGGCTCTGGATCTTCTCCTGTATCTTCGGATCGTCCATGCTGCTCTTGATGTCTGTGATCTGGGCAATGCGAATCTGTTCGGCAGTCGGTTGCTTCGACTTGACCGCCGTGTGAGTGGCGTTCGCACCTCCGCCGCTGGCGCCACCAGAGGCTGCACCACCGGATGTGGACGACTTCTCGCCGCTGTTGCCGGCCGCCGACGTCGATCCACCGCCGCCGGACTCCTTCTGCTTCTCCTTCGCATCAACCACTCTCGGGCCGGCATTGTCTGTGCCTTTGCCGCCGGCGCTTCCCTTATGTTTCTGGTAATCGCCCCCCTTGCCGCCGCCGCCACCACCGGACGCTGTAGAGGCGCCACCATCGCCGCTGCCACTGGCGTTGTTGTTGGTGACCGCGGTATTCGAGGCTGAGCCACCCTTCGGGTACTGCTGTGGCAACTGGTGTGACTGTTGCTGTCCCTCGTCCTTGGCCAAGTTTTCCTTATTATCGTGCTGTTTGGCTTTGGACTTGTTACGGCCGCCGCCGCCGCCGCCTCCAGAACGCGTTTGTGTGCTCATCTCGCTATATATACAGTACGTATTTACAAAGTGGCTGCAAGATACAATCGAGAATACATATTAATAAAGATCGCTTATACCGAATGATCTGGCGAATACAACTGCAACAAGGATATTTCTTAATATTATGCATCACAAAGTCCCTGCTGTGCAGCCAAACGTTTTGTTGGAGCAAGTGTTATGGCATATACTTGTGGTTGTATAAAATAAAACACCCACAATGATTTCACAAAACAAACCACGCACACCCGATGAGTTTTTTAAATGGGTCAAAGCGAAACCCAACCTAAAAACTGTCAGCGACTGCGATGAGAGTAAAAAAAAAGAGATCAAATCACCGTCTGTGCACGCCGGAAGAAGCAACAAGACGTGTCGTCAACGGATCGATCCGTCCAGCACGCCTTTGTCTTCCGGTCGCACGTACGCGTCGGGCGTCGTCAAACGAAAAACAACCCCGACATACCTATACGGGTTTCATTTGTTGCAAGCTTGCAGTATGCAGCAATGTGCACTTGCATATATTGGTGAATGACGCGCGCTGCGAAATGTTGTTCCTCCACTATCGGGCATCTCTTTCGCTGCACATTATCAGCCCTTGCCTTGCGCTTGACCGCCCCCCTGTTTGCTCTTGAACGACTGCTCGCCGTCTGGCACTATTTCGTTTCGTTCGTTCGCAGAGTACATGCACGTAGTAACATGTACTTTCAGAAGCCCACCTCTTCTTCAACGGGAGGCCCGATCATTGCTAACTCAACCGTTGGTAGGCTGAGGGATTGTTGTACTGCTTCTCCTGAACAAAGAAATCATATTGAACCGTAATGAATTCCCTCTTGCGGAGAATTGGAATCGGTGATCTTCCCTTCGATGGGTAATTCTGTTTGGACCATGGCATAGTTGGCAGTCTGGGAAGGAAACCTCCGTAAAACGTATTTCTTTCCAGTACACACAGACCCCGGAATGCTGAGGTAGTCAGCACAACAAACAGGAGAGCAGTACGAGAGTATTCTCTCCAATCGACTGAGGGACTGAGTGATGCAAAAAGATTAAGAGTGAGATTACAAAGTGCTAGCCGTGGATTGAAGATGTTGAACCGAGCCTGTGGCGTGCTACGACTATGGCACAGGTTAAGCAGCATCATCTTCTTCATCCAAGGAAGCTCTTTGCTTCGAGAAATGGTACAGCGTCACATTGAGTCGATCGACATTGGAATGGAAGTGCCCGTTCAACCGGTTGCGGTGTTAGAATCGCCGTTTCCTTGGTTACAAATTGCTTGCTCATAATCAAAATGTGATGTTTGCGGGACCCGTTCCCTGCTCCGGTAACCGCCATTGAGGGGGGAAGCATCCGACGGACAGATATCGACGCACGAGATTCGTTTCTACCGACAGCAGCAGCACCGAAATTCGAACGCATCAACATTTTCCCCATCGCGAAGAGGCACACACACGCGCACAAACACTCGCGTATCCACTTTACACCATGCAATTTCGCAGCCAACGACTACACTACGCTGTCCGGTAGTTTTCCGTCGATATGATGTTCCTTTCTTGCCAATAATCACCCGCACTGCGGAGACGAAGGGTTTCGCCTTCCATTTCCTGGAAAGCCTTCGCATTCACGTAACCCGGAAGCAGCGAAATGCGGTTAATTTTTTTTCACTTCCGGTCTGGAATTTCTTAATGGCGAGTTTCTGAGCGAAAACACGATGAACGATGCTCAATCAACTAAGAACAATTTTGTCACAGTCGATCGCCGTACATCACATTTCACATTTTCAGCAGAAAAAACCCCCGTCTCTGCACAATTGTTCACTCCCCGACCGCCTCCGACATTGTAGCGCACCGTTACACGTACTCTCGGTAGCAGAACGGGAAGAAACAAAAGAAAAACCGGCCGCTTCCGCTTTCGGCACCCGTCGTTCGAGATCCGTTTTAAATGCTGCTTCTGCCTGCTGCCGTTGCCTTCGCGAAGAGAGACCATCCTCCATCAATTAACCCCATATTTTCCGTGCGTAGCACCCTCTATGCCCTGCACGCGGGTGTGAGCGAGACACGGTAACCGCTAAAGGAAAGGGCTCGGATCCGCTATGATTCACAAAAGTTACAGAAGAGCTCGTGTCCACCATCGATTCGTAACTAGCAGCATTCGATCCGCAGTTTTCCACACCGTCTACTAATGTTAGCCACGCAATGGCGCCGCGCAGCGATAACGCCAAGAGAACAGGAAAAAGCTAGAACCATGTGCCAAATTTTGCTTACTGCCGCTGTTGCTGCTTCTGCTGTTCGCCACTTTCTGTGTGTGCTCTACACTACACCGACCGCCGATCTAAGAAACCGGACGCCAAAATGGCGTCGAAAACGGAGCAGGCTCTATGAGAGCTCGTACCGGTGTGTGAGTGAGAGCGTTTGCCGGTCGGTAGTGTGCGTGCGGAGCAGAAAAGATCGGCTTTCTCGGAAGATGCTTTGCATTTAGATTTCACCAAGTGTAGTCTAGCATCGCATATTGTAAAGCACTATTTTCAGCGTTTAGTCTTTGTTCTTCTTAATTTCCAAATTAGTCATTTTCACAGCTTCCATGAAAACAAACTCTCGCGAGAGCAATGTTCTTCTCACCCTTTGAAAGTTCTTTCACGCACACCAAACTACTTTTTCGCCGTCTTATAGACGTCTCTAACTCTTTCGTCGGAGCGAAAAATAGCTCTCTCGATAAAAAAAAAAATCTGCAAAAAGGCAACTGAGACGGAACAGGAATTGCTTTCAACAAAATGGGCCACTTTCTATGACCCTCGGCGGTCACTAACTATCGCAAACGATACACTTTCCATTCCAATGTAAACTGACAACGCCGTTCAATTGCAACTCGCACTGATTTAGCTGGAAAATAGACCTGAAATGCTGTTGATGCTAGCAGAAGTGTCCGAACGATAGGTACCTGCAAATGCGCTTTATCTGTCGGAACCTCCGGCGAAATTCTCTTCGCCCGAAAGATGATTCCGGTCGCAACTGTCAAAAGTGACTCCAACCTGGAAGTAACGTCAGTTTTGACAGCACAAAAACACAGGCCGGTTTGTTTTTGTCGGAACGGATTTTGCTTTGGAAAGCTGGTAAAAATCCCCAGAAATCTCCTTGAAGGATAATGGCGCTTGCTCCTGCCAGTGGTACGGGACGGTTTTGGGCTCGTTCCGCTAAAATAATCAGATTTGTACGTCAAGGATGCACAAACCGACCATTTTTCCACATCGTGGTCACGGAGGTAAGACTGGAATTTCTGGTTCCTTTGCCTTCCCTAAGTGACTAGCTCTTCTCTTGCAGCGCCGGAAGGATCAGTACCAACCAGTCATTGAGCAAGTGGGAACATACGATCCAATCCCGAACGAACACAATGAGCAGCTAGTTTCCTTCAACTATGAACGCATCCGCCATTGGATTGGCAGTGGGGCGCACGTATCGAAACCAGTTGCGGAACTGTTAGGTAACACGCGTCCGGAAGACATTTTCTGACATACATTTTAAACCAATTATTTGTTTAATAGGAATCGCCGGGTTGCTTCCGATTCATCCGCGAACGTATATGACCGCATGGCGAAACAGGCAAAAGGCTGAAAAATTAGCCCAAATCGAAGCAGTAAAAACAAATGAAAACGCAGAACAGGCATCTAATTAATATATTGAACACATTTCGTGTCTCGTCGGAGAACATTACTAGAATAAAGCATTTAGTTCATACATAAGCAGCCCACGCAGGAGTTTTTTTCTCATTTCCGGCATATCGCCGGTGGCATGGGTTCGAATCCTGACCGAGATCGGAACCTCTCCTGTACGAAAAGACTGACTATCCAATAAAACAAAGGGAAAAAGTCAATTAAGCCCTTAACGGGCAGGCATCACCAAAGATGGTCGTTATGCCAAGAAGAATCTCTGGTAAGAATTTGTCGATAGAATTGGTTTGCGTGAATATACTAATGACCTCGTCATGTTATCGACTTCAAATCGTAGTGTTTAAAAGAACATTGAAGAAGCTTAGTGATACCATGCGGCAGGCGATCAATGATTTGTGAATATTTTACATAATAAGTTTTAAAAAAAACTTTGGTTATTTTTAATACAAATTATTTGCCAGCCAATAACGATGCAGGATTGCTGCATTTCACAAGAGGAAAAATTCCGCGCACTGAACTACAGAAAAACAATTGAAGGATTCTGATTCTGGTTCTATCTTCCGAAAAATTGTTTAACATATGATTTTTGAACGTTCGTTAATTACGTAACGCAAAAATTAGAAGTTTAAAACCCCTTGCCCTTCTTTGACTTGGCTGAATATTCCAAGTAAGCAAACGTGATAACTACCGACTAAAATGATGCGTCAAGGAAAAAATGTGTGAACTCCGGAACCCAATTCCCGGTGATACTCTCAACCAAGGTGGGCAAATCGATGTAAAAGAAAGGAGAATAACATTGGTGTCAGCGTCGCTTAGCAGGATCATTCAATCGTAATCTTCCTGTCCAATCGTGTCCAATGGCGTAGCTAGTTCGACCTGCTATCCGTGGAGGTAGATCAACTTCCTTTTTTACGCATAGTTTTGTGTAACGTTGAGATCCGCTAAATATCCTTCATTTTCAAATCCTTTTTTGATGTGATAATTCAACATTTGTTTAGAAAAAAGAACCAGTTTCGGATTCAAAGCACAGGCTAGACCAGAGAAACTCTAACAACCAACAATACACCTTTACCTGCCAGCATATAATAAAGACTCAAGTTACCCACTTACGTTCAACATGAAGAGAACTAATCTTCCTAAGACGAAATATTGCAGATATAATCGGTTTAGAGAATACATATATTAATGAAGATGGCTTCAAATCTAGCAAGAATTGTTACAAAAGGTTTACTTCAACTCTTGGAACATAGAATCCTTGCCACGTTTTCAACTATTGACTAACATAAGCCTGTAAATGTTCCCATTGCGCATAAAGAAAATGGCAAAAAGCGATGGTTTACATAATTTACCGTTCCCCTCTTTTTTGTATGGTTCTCATATGTCGAACGAAATAAAAAATCAAAGAACAAGCTAATGGTTGGTGACGCTGGCGTCTATCGCACTTCCATGTTTCACTCTTCCTTTAATCCGGCCTTAAATTAACTAGAAGATCGTCCAAATTCGCAGAAGCCGAGCGTCCTTCGGCGACGGGGCCAGAGGTCGAGAGGGTCCTATTAATCTAGCTGTGTGGCTCAGTGTGTGTTTGTGTGATTGTGTGTAGCGTGTGTGGAAGGAATTCCATCCTGCTTAGGTGGATTTCACTTTCGAGATCATTTCGCCAGCCGTCTGCTTCAGCTTGTCCGTGGTCTCGCTGATGAAGTTGTCGGCAACTGCAATTGGATATCAAAGGGGAAAATGAGTGGAATTTCTATATGCCGTATACTATTTGGTTCGGTAAGTCTGGTCAATAAAACGGTGACTGACCTCAAAAGAAAACAAAGCTAATTTAAATTAAGTCAAAATGTAGATACCATATCTCTATTAGAATTAGAGATATGGCTTTCTCTAAAGAATGATATTCTATGAAGGATAAAGATTGTGTAAGGTCCGACCATTATAACCAATGCGTTGTCTTACCATTTTCGTATTTCTTGAAGTACGGCTGAATAACTTTGTTGTACATGATCGTGGAGCCATTGTTCTCGATCGGTACCATACACCAGATGTGGAAGATGCACTACGGTAGAAAAGGGAAAACGATCGTTAGCGATGGGGGGACGATGTCTTCCGCGCGGTTTGCGGTTCACGAGCAGCTTACCTTCAGCAGCCAGTAGAACGGGATGATCTGAACCAGGAAAAAGGAGAAATGCTCAAACACCGACAGCACACCGAACGTCACCCAGTACGTCAGCCACTTGGTGTCGTCCTCCTTCGTGCGGGTTTCGATGGCTTTCATCGAGATGTAGGCGGGATACGCGACACCGATCACGTTGCAGAGGATCTGCGCTCCATAACCGAAGGCCAGGTACAGAATAACGACGGCTACACCACCTATATTTTTGTTTGTGTAAGGGGATTTAAAGAAAAACATAATTCGTTAATTTCAAACTGATTTAAATTAAGTCAGTCGTTTCAGTCGGTTTTCAGAGTATTTACATTAACATAATAGCGCTATTTTTTCTTCATCATTTCCCCGTTCTTTGATATGTAATTTCAAATTGTTTTTCTTATTGTCTGACTTGAACATATCAGTAATAAATACAAACGATAGATCACCGATGTGTTGATTAATGTAAGTGTGTCCCAGTTTAAACGCGTTAGACTAGACTCGAAACATATAAATTAGAAATACATCAACTTGAGGAATCATATTTTCGCCGACTTTCATTATACAACAGCCCGGGGACAGTCGGAGAAATCGAATGGAAATGAAATGGATACACCGGTGGCCCGGATTGTATGGCCCGTCGTTGATCAAGCGCATCCAACCAAATGAATTTCCCAGAGCTCCCGGGCGTCCGTCACCGCGGGTGCCCGGTCACACGGCCGGATACACACGCACATAGCGCGTCGTTACATCACACCTGCGACCGAAGGGGTCCGGCGTTAAAATTCGCCAACATCAATGCCGATCGAAAATACGCCGCTCCTCCGTTCCCATCGCGAGTGGAGTGAAGGGGGGTAGGGGGTTTGTTTTATGAAATTCGTTGCATTATTTCAGCCGGGTTTCGTTGCATCCCCGTTCGGTCCGAGACGCGCCTTCATCTTCTACTTACTCCTTACCGGATTACTAGTGAAAAGATGCAAGATCAAACAAGTGACTGTGGATATGTATTTGTGTTTGTGTTTGGCTAGCAGTATCGCGTGGCGGCGACGGAAAAAGCCATTTATAAATAGTCCATCCTGGGGACCTACGGCCAGACGGCGGCCTAGGTCAGTCCGTCATGAACGATGGACTTTACGGTTGCGTGTCACCCGGTTTGCCAGGACCGAGGGGGAAAACGGAACGAAAATGATTATGGAGTCTGGGGAAGTGTCTAGATTTTACCTTGTTCTTCCTGCTTACAGCAGCTAGATAAGGAAATATCATTTCCAGGAAAAAAAGGATTTGGTGAGGCCTAATATCGGTGGAATGTCTTTACCTAGTGCATAGTAGCCCGAGTTATCTTTCTGCTCCGCATCCTCGGTGCCGGCTTTTCCTCCTTTCTTGGCTGGCATTTTCACTTTCTAGGCGTTAAGAAAACTTTTTGTAAGAAAACGTGTTTGCACTCCCGTGGGTCTATTCAACTTAAAACTCACTGTTCAAACTTTCAACTTTCGCACACGATGTGTCTTATGTTCTAAGGAATGATCACAGTTTTCGCAACTCCTCGGTTTGCAGAGTTGCAGAGCGCACAAACAAACACTACCACCTGCCCACAAGCCCAGCGATCGGTCTTGGAGAGAGGCTCTTCGCGGCAGCTTTCTGCAAATGGCCCGGTCGAACAGGAAAGAAGAATGAAAAATCGCGATTTTGAACCCCAACGATCTTCGACGTTACACGCGCGACCTAACTCACACCATGCCTCCTCTGATTAGTTGTAAGTACTTTTTACATCTCTTTCACTCGAGCTCTTTCTTAAATACGTACCCCCTTGTTGGTACGCGCCCGCCCGAACTAACATTAATGAGTTTTCGTGATATCGGTGGTGGCGATCCACCCTGCCGCCCCGAAAACCCTCGTGAATCACGGTTGCCTGCAGTGGCCTCCCATGAGAGGCTGAATAATTCGCAGAAAAACCATTAGGTCCTAGATCTCCGACCTGTCCGACCACCACCACGCAACACGACCACCAGTCTCGAGAGCGACGAAATTTGTCGACTATATGCGTCAAACGGGCGGCAGATATTTGAGATTTTTTTTTTGTAATGCATGTTCTCTTCATTCTGATAATTAAAATCAGTGCCGCACGAATAATGGGCGCATTTTTCACGTTCGCTCACAGGACACACGATGTTATCCCCGCGATCATCATCAGTCGACAACGTAACTTCAACAGCTGTTCCCGTGCCAACGGTAGGCCTTACATGCCGACAATGGTACAGGGAATTTATGTGGAGGACACGAGCGGAATTCCCATTCTAATAATACGGTGACCTATGGACATAAAGACACCAGTGTCTTTGAGTTTGCGCTTGGCTATGGTAGGAAGTGGATTTTTTTCAAATATATTTCTTTCCCAACGATGAGTGATGAAACATTTTCGCATTGCAGCACAACGCGGATAATGGATAAGTAGAAATGGCGATCTCAAACGTACCACCTCTGTGTGTCGAGGCTGGTCTAAATAAAGCGTTAAAAAAGAAAATAATAACGTTTGAAGCTTGCTCGGTCCAACGATATCAATTAGCAGTTGCTTGTTCCTTGTATCAACTGTATGCAATCTTTGTACGTTCCACAAAGTGTTTCAAGATGTAACAAAGAACGGGAAAGCTTGTGAGTTGCTTAAACATTCCATATAAGCGTGAAATTAACTAAATTCATGTAACGCATTTAAACACACCAATCAATTTCTTCCAAGCGCAGCTAACGGAAAGCATCCACAACACTTTCACTGCTCTAATGTGGACGAAGGAGCGATGCATCCGAAACGGAAGAAAGTTTTTAACCAAACATTTTCGATATTGAAAACATTATACGCATAAGATAGATTTTCATCCAACCTAAAACAGTAAGAGATATTAGATATCGCCGGATAAATGTTGCGTAAAATAACGTTCATTATGAAAACCCGCGGTTGGATTAGCGATGATGGATGGACGGTAGATTGGAATTGGGCTTGTGCAGTTGTTTCGATCGGATTATTAGCTCATGAATTCGTCCACGTCCCGTTAAACCTACCGACCTGATGGCGTGAAGCTCCGTGGTCGCGAAAAGAGCTATTATTATTATTGCATATTTTGCACACAAATGCTTCGACCCATTTTTATAGTGACGTTATAAAAAAACAAACCCCGTCTCTTTGGTGGCGCGTTGTGGAAACCGACCGAATTTCAATCAAATGCTCTAGAAGGAACAAGTGCTGTTGCATGATCAACATCAACTTTTTTGCGTTCCTCTGCACTTGGCGAGGATGCGTTGCGTTTGAGATGCCGCTCGATTGCCATTGTGGTGCTACTGTTGCCGTTCTGCCTGCCATACTTCTTCTCGAACAGTTGACGGGGCCGAGTTTTTCGGGATAAATAATTGGTGCTCAAACTGGTGAAGTACTAAAAATAGTCCAAATCATAAATCACTGCAGCGGTAACGCCCAACCACTTTTTTTTGTTCTTTACCGCCCATGGGTAAAATCTGGCAAAAAAGAATTAGCCGTCCGAAATACCCTTGGTTGAGGGTTCCCTTTCGATCGAATGCACTCTGTTGTACGACCACCAGTGCAGACCCAATGGACACACATCTCTGCTTGCAGGGTTTGTGTTGCATGAATATTCAGAAGAGCCCTATCAAATGTACTTGAACTTGAAATTAGACAAACTTTGTTTCAAGAAGCCGCAGGGGCAATAGCGCCAGCAGCTGTTCTTGCATTATCATGCTACTTTGACACCAGCGTATCAGCAGCGAGTTGATTGGAATTACGAGAGCGCTATAGGAATAATTGTTTATTGAATTGGTGATCCTAATTAAATTTTGATAACATAAAATGAGACAAACAAAAAACATCGGTGATTTATTTCAAAGAAATGTTAATGTTATCTTGAAGGAGAAAGTGGACCATTATACACCCCCTAAGAAAGATAAGACAAGAGTAGGTATGTAAGCAAAACAACCTCTCGTTGACAAATTGCTTTCCTTCTCTATCAATCAGGCACATCAGGAATTTTTAACTAATGGTTATATGAGTTAAAACTGTTTTAGTATACTAAACCATTTTTGCTGAATCTGCAAACAACTGTTTTTGAATATATTTTAATTCATAGTTTGAAGATACCCTTTTCTTTTAAATGGCCCTACAATAAACACCCCAGGTTCGGTGCCTTTTAAAAGGTGGCCCACTTTACCCGCTCTATCGAGCACCACACAACGGAAGGGTAATGCATTGCGTCAAAGACTGGCAGGCAGTCGGCAGGCACTCGAGCGATAAGGAGCGAAGGAAGAAAATCAGTCAGGAGTGGCACACCACCTTCACCTTCGCAGACATTTCACTTTTCATGCTTAAGCCACACACAGGGGAGAGTGAAAAATTTGTACCGCTTTTCCAATATGTTATAACTTTAAACACCCTGTAGTATCAAGCTCTCGACCGACCACCCATAGATTGTTGGTAGGTAAGTTTCCCTTTCGAATGGAAGGCTGAGAAATGGAATGGAAAGAGGTTTCGAAAACGTGAAGATGCATGTGGAGCACAGAGAATCCGGCCGGTGGCTAAAGGTCTACTGGACCGTAAGGAGTTGAAGGAGCGCGATCGTGGTTTTGTTTAATGGTCACAGGCGTTTCCAATGCGTGACACACTTTTCTTTTCAATTTAAGATTTTTTTTTAAACAAGATTGTCTGCGTTTGTGCAACGAGTTTCGGTGGTTCCCCTTATTATATATTTCCCACATCGAAAACATCTTTGAGGATAACGAGTCACACATGAAACTTCTTGGAAACACTTAAGACCAATCGATACGCGAATACGCCTCTTCTGCTGTACGATAACGATAAGAAAAATAAATTCACGACAAGGGAATATGAAACACACTTTGGAAAGGGCACGAAACTCGCGACTAAACCGATCTGCGGAGCTTTCCAGGAGCACCGAAACCGTCTGTTGTACTTCCGAAACAGCCACACGAAGGCTGGAATGGTTGCCGATGGACTACTGAAGAGTGGTAGGCCGCGGTCAGCATAAACCGTCCGAAACAGTCTGCTCCGAACGCGACAACGAAACTAGAACCGTTCGAATCGCCGGAGCCCCTAGCCAACACGCACACGACGTGGTTCTGACGTTCCGATCTTTGTGTGGCTGAATCACAGTGCGTTCGCCTCCGGGTACGAAGGGCCGCGCGGGATATTGGTGCCTGTACGATCGCGGGTAGGTCGTGGTCGTGGCAATTACCTTCGATGCTCTGTGCCATGGACAAAGCCCCGGTCGGTATCAGACGGCAACGGGTCGAAGAACGCGAGGTACGCCACTCGACGTGTCGTCGAAGAGCTTCACATTTACACACGCAAAAGCTGAACACGTTTCAACGATCTCGCTGGATGGGCGCCCCAATCGCAAGGGTGTGGAGCACTGGGATCGAGGGACACATAGAGCAACATGTTCCTACGAGGTAGAGTATTGATCCGTCCGGTTTACCCGGTATGTTGGACCCTACCTGTTGCCAAAAGTAAACCATGAAAAACAATGGACTATTTTAAGACACCTCAGTTCGTAAAAATGATAATAAGTTTTCATGTAGTTTTTGATGGTAACATTTTGGATGGTAATTATTTTTCTATTGCAGCAAAGTTTGAAGGATTTCGACCGCGAGAAGCTTGCCTTAAGCCATTCTTCGGAAACAAGGCGTTTCGATTAAAATCGGTACGGCAACTGATATTGCTTCCACGATTCCATGATCGATTGATCGATTGAAACTTTTCATGCCAATCAATATTAGCAATTATTTTATAGTTTTTTCATTCAAGCAATTACAATTGAAGGGGTGCCCCACCTAAAGGTGCCTTAGGTCTAATAATGAACATTGAGTGTGGCAAGCAAGTTCCACAAGAGTGTTCAATTTAAATGCGTAATGTTGTTGCAAATCGTGTTGATTTGAAAACGTCCCGTCGTAAAAGGATGAATGGATTACACAAAAATATCGTCTTGTATAAAACATATTATGATGAACAATTTTAAGGTATAAAAATAAAGTCGAATAAAAGTGAAGGTAGAGAACACCCTTAGCGAGCGTCAACCGCGGATTTTTCGCTGTGTAATGATAACGACCCCGCGCGCGGGACAGCCCCATTAGTGGTGGCCTCGTAGTGGTGAGGCTGCTTGGCAGGAAGTCTCAAGACTCTAACCCATACCAATCTGGTGCACGGTACGGCTTGCAGCAACCAAACGGTGTGGAGCCGTTTCACAGCCTCTTGATCCATTGTTGTCAAGCTAACGTTCGGTAGCGATTACATGCTGCACCTGCAATCATGCTCCTCCTCCTTTCGTTGTTGCTGATGCCTTCCGACGGTGCACGTAATGCTCGCCATCGGGAGTGGATACCCGGTACTTTCGACGTGAAGCAAAAGAACGATTGTCTGCTATACCCGACGGAACGCATGCATGAACCTGTCACACACAAGATAGAGAGAGAACGTCATGGAGGAAACAAGGGTGGGGTAGGAGGGAGGGTATGCCGGAACGAAAGAAAAACCTAAGTCGTGGCCAGGTAGACAAGAAGATACGACGCCTATCGTCCGTCTGTATGGCGTCTACCTCGAAGATGTCGTCAATCGATTTTGGCAAACCATGTGTTTCCACCTTCAATCGTCGTCATCGGCCACGTACTACAACGTGCTGATACCTGTACCTGTACCACAACGTTATCAATGCATGTGTACGGCGATTCGTAACACGTCACACTATATAAAGCATTAAAAAAAACGAACCACGCTGTTTACAAGCATGTACACGCGTGTTGTAGGCGCCACAAGTGGTGCTCCAGTGAGACGATATGATGCAAAAGGGTTTCGAGATTCATCACAGTACAGTGCACATTGATGAATCAGATGCCTTGTAACCATTCCGTGCTGTTCGCATCAAAAATGGTTAGTGGTATTGCCTGCAAAATGATTATCGAATCGTTTTACTGCCACATGCATCCACGCTCAAGGGCCCCCGGAGTAACCCCAACGGAACGGCGCCCGAGAAGCAGTTTTCCGTGAAGGTCACGGCCATGGGACTGAGCAGTGGCTGCCCCATAGGGGTGCAATTAATTAATCTAGTTTGAGCTGACGCCAAAACCGCATCACAAGTCGGTTATGACGACGGTTAGCAAGCCATTCGCAGTATAATTAAAACAAAATAATTAAAGGGAGTAAAAAGGGAGCAGTTATGAGCATCATTATATTGTTCCATCAGAGAACATCAATACAGGCGAGTAGAACAAGCAGTCTCACACTTGGACGTTTGGATTATTGACTAAAAATGCATCCGGATGCATTGTACACCCAACATTAAAAGGGGTGGAAAACGAATCAGCCGATCGATTGCTGTTCTAATCACTTCAAAAGGAAGCCAGGACGTTATTTCCCGCCTTAGACAGAAAGACGCCAAAGATTTTGAAATAGAAAAAAAAGGTTAGAGCACGCGACACTGTCTGGAAAAATATTATACAATTGGACGGAGCATACAGAACACGTGGTTTCAGGTGCAGCAAAACGCGGTAGCTATGATAGCCTTTGGGCATTCGAATAAAAAAGGCAAACAGAACGGAATAGTCAGTTGCGGTCATACAGTGTTTGGTTCTGGCGACCTGGGGAGAATACACAATGTGTCTGATTCGTTACATAAGTGGAGAGTCACTGCAAACGATTGGCGGTCCCCTCCCTTGTTTCCCGCCACGGTTGCGTCCCGTGGGCGGTTGATGTGTGTTTTATTCATCGATTTGATCGAATACGCAAAAACAACCTTACGAAGACTCTTACAACGACAGTAAAGTAATGATACACTTAAGATATGAAATAGAAAGATGTCTTAAAAATGTGTGCTTTATGTACTCCACAAAAAGAAGCAAAGGGCACGAAATACTTCAGTTAATTAATCAAGATCGATAACGAATTCTTTTGTGAAAGACCTTTCATCGATTGAGTACACCTCATGCTACGCTGTTATTTGACATCCTGTCCAACGTGTGCCGCATCGTTTTTTGTTTCTTTTTCAAGTAAAATATTGAGAAGATCGACGAAACGCGAAAACTCCCTCAGAATACCGAGCTATTGTGACGCGCGGATCCCAAGAGGATCTAAAAATATATCCAACGGTCCTTCTTCCTTGCGCAACATACGTTCTCATTCCTACCACTCGTGATTGATTTCAGTGATAGTGAGGGAAGAAAAAATCGACCAACCTGGTGCGAAAGAATACCCAGCACGCGCAACGGTAAGCGCAACGTCACATCGAAATGAACATCCCCCGAACAAGTGCGAGGCGAAATGGGATTACATGGAAGAGGCCGCCGGCTGAAATGTCGGAGAAGCTCGAGAGGTGTTCACAGTGGATTGTCTTTAATCATTTCAAGATGATACCGAAGACGGCAAAATGAGTGGGGACGTCCGGGAGAGCATGCTACGACGACCGTGACCATGGCGAACGTAGCAACAAACCTGTCCCAAAGACAGACGTTCGACTGTTTGTTCAGATACATCCAAGGGATGAAAAAAAATACGTATGCAAGGAAATAGAAGAATGATTCAAGCACATGGTAGTCTTCGAACATGACAAGAAAAAGTCCAAATGCTACGATGACGAAAGCGGACGAAACAGAGGCTGAGTAAGGCTGAGTAGCTTCCTCCTAGAAGGAAAGAACAACTTGATAAGAATATTTGAGTGTACCTCTGATTAGAAATCCTGTTCGAACTGGTTTGTTTATTGCACTGTGACTAACAACCCCCGTGGTTCGCATGTTCTAGACCTCAGCAGCTAAGCTTACCCTTATCGGGCGCTGCAAGAATGATTAGATAATGCACTAAATTGCACCAGACGTTTCCTTCAGTCTCTGATACATAGTATCAGGGGGTGCTTCGCAAAAAGCTCTACCGTTTATAAAGTTTTCATCATTTCACAAGGCCAAGGTCAGAGTAAAGCAACGCCTACTTTAAACGCCTATAAAACACACTTTTAATTTAAACAAATTCGATTAGATTTAAAATGGATATACTAATCTGGAGAACGTTACAACTTTGGATTTAAAATTAAAATTTAACAAAACATACCGGACCATATGGAAGGGTAACTCCCTTTTTATTTTACTTTCAGCCCAAAATCATAAGTGGGAGCGTACTTTTACTTCAAGTGGATCACCGCTTTCTAGCTTAATATTGATCAAGGACAAGTGGGGTTCCTTTCCAATGGAGTCCGTCCACTTGATGTAACTGGTTCTGTGGTTTAAATGGTGTATGACGCGTAAATTGTAACTCCCAGAATTCGCCTCTTTCTATATGAACATTTTAAAGCATTTACTTTTGAAAATAGATGAAGTATTGTAACACATAACGTTGGTGAGCCAAGTACACCAGTAACAGTTCTACTACATCCGGGTATATTTGAGTGGTTTTAAGGTTTAAGGTTAGCAGTTTACAAAATGCGTTGCTAATATTGTATGAAAAGCTCGTTTGTATCCGCCTATTCGTCAGCTCCCGATGAGAACGGGAAGGTGACGACCGCAGTAGGTGTGCGTGTAAGTGGCCATTTCCATCCGCTGTATTGTATAACAAGCCCACCGATGCATGCGACGGAGATGTGCGCGGTGCAGGCAGTGTATCATGATGGTGATTATTAAATGAAGTAGGGACGGTGCAGCACACAAATATTCGAGACACGAATGTTCACACCTTAGATGGTGCAAAAACGGGTGCTCTGTAAAGTCCATGCACGGCATTTGCCATTGCGAGGGCCTATACAAGGTCAATGTAGCAGTTCGTTAAGGCAGGAGATAAAACACTGCTTTTTTTACTGCCACCCAACGATAAAACGGTGGTCGACGAATAGCTACGAGACCGGTGGCAAGCAAGTAGCAAGTCCCGGAAAATGCCATCGAAAAACACCCTTGTTTTCCGGCTAACCGGCAGGCAGTTTGCCGGCTCGCGTCCTAAAAATATCCACCATCAATCGGCGGCAAGCAACCTACCCCTTTCCTGTGCATATTTCGGGCGCACCGTACACTTTCGGCGGTGCTGGGCCGGCCTGAATGTCTCCGGTCGATTTCGATAGCAGGTACTACCCCACCCGATTCTGCATGGGACCCGCTGATTGCCAGATTCTTACTTACCCAGAAATATGTACAGCCGCGGCACGTTCGTTTTCTCCTCGGCCAGCTTGAAAAACTGTGTCCACGGTTTGGAGTCGTCCTTCAGCGACGCTTCGAGCGATCCTCGGATTTCTTCAATTTTGGCTGCCATGGTGCTGAGTTTTTATGCGTTCCGCTTCGTCTGATTTTCAACCAGATGATGTAATGTCATTTATCCGCAGGCACCATTTGTTGCACCGTCGCCATCGCAACGTAACGACCGAAAGTGGGAGGGTTGCAGATAAATTAAATTGGAGAAAAAAACATCATTAATACGGCATCCACAGGTGTAGAAGGTGGGGCAGAAAGGACATAGATATCCGGCGAGAAAAACTTATGTCAAAATGGTTTATAATTCACTAATCAACTCAAAACAAGTGCCGCGGAAAATGAAGCCGGTTTTTTTGTCATTTTACAAGATCGATAAAGAACATGTGCATTAGCGAAGTCATACAAAATGAAACCGAAATACACTAAACAGTTAACGAAAGAAGAGGTGGAAAGGTAAAGGCTTGCAGGAGCGACACCACCGGAACAAGCCACAAAAAAGAGGGAAAAGGCTGTAAGCTGACGCACCACACACAGTTACACAAAAAGGATACGGCGAAAGGAATGACTAAATTTAGAAAAACGGGAGCGTCCCCGCGGGCTAATTTCCCGAAGCGAAGGAGTTACTTTCTTGTTTTGTAGCCCACTAGGGCTCGTATACGCACTTGAAGATGTTCCCCCCGGGCTAGCTGAGGATTTTGCAGTAATTGAATAAATTGCACTGCGAATTTAACTCCTGACACTAACGCGGAATAATCGCGGGATGCAACCGGTCTCCTTGACGCTATGACTCGCACTGAAACAGTTGTCAAGTTGAATGTTGACAGCATCTACCGCGAACAAGGTTGGTTTCACGATTACTAAAAAGCCAAAATCTGCCAAATTGTTAATAACTATGGATTCTTTCAACCGATTTTCACGATTGACCCCTTAAATGAAAGATCTTTTCAAGGCGCGCAACTTTGTTGATGATAGATTTTACCATAGTTTCTTGTTTTTGATAAAAATCACAGGTGAGAATGTGTTCGCCTGAGAGGGCGAAAAGGTAAAGCAACCTTGATTTCCAATTTAAGGTACAAATACCAATTCTCGCATTACTTTTTAGTTCCTTGACCGATTTGCTTGAATGACCCCTTAAATGAAATGTATTTTCAAGACAAGTAACTTTGTCTCAAGTAACATTTTACATTTTGACCATCTTTTCTAGTTTTTCTACCAGCTCTCGACGAGAGAAGAGAGGACAATTTCCTCTCCGCGAGAACGAACCGGGTCACGAATCCATTTGCATTCTGCGCACCAACACATGCACATCCGTGTACAGACAAGTTGCTTTCCCGGTTCGGTTTACCGGTTCAGACGCTGAAGGTCATTGCGCCGAGCGCTCCAAGGTCACGTCCGGGAAAGAGCATGTTTCGCCCGGATTTTGGGAGAGAATTCGCCTTTTCGCGCCAAAAACGAGCGGTGAAAAGAGTGGGCTAGTGATGGGTCATTCCAAACTGAACTGTGAATAAAACAGCTCTCATGGGGTCATGAATGTCTCAAATATGTAAGACATATTGTAATATCCTTCAATATGGTCGCACAGTACCAGTTTCCTTACCTGTCGCTGCAATTTAGCTTAACATACATTACATAAGCCATCATAGGTATGGCCCGTGGTGGTTTTTGTAAAATTGTTATCATAGCAGCAAACATGTTCATTCCACGATAAAGCTTCCGCCAGGGAAGTGCGAAAAAAACATCAAAAGGACTTGCTTCACTGTTTCAGTAACTCACGACTGATTCAATTTGAATGACAACGCTGTCATATTTGTTCTTGAAACAAAATAAATGCCACTCTTCTCGGAATAGACTCGGGTAAATCAGTTATTCTCAAAAAGGGCTAGTGTGTTCGTGTTGTTTGAATATAATTTGAAGAATAATGTAAAAAATGCTGATATCCGTACTCATTCAATGAATTAACCAAATAATATTGACAAGTTAGATTTGCATGTGACGGATTGGGATTCGGACTCGGAGATCCGGATCTCGAAATGGATTTGAATCGAAAGATTGGATCCCAACCGGTAATCGATTTTCCCAACACTAGACGGCACATTTTTGCGCCGCATAAGGTTACTATATACTAGATGTGATAGTCGGATAAGTGTAAAGTAACCTTAGTCATCATAATGGTGGGATCATTAGTTCCGAACCGTTGGATTAGATTCGGACCAGTTTGATTGTCGGACTTGAAAGAATGTCTAAAATAGCTCTTGTTAATAATTTTGAAGTGTTTTAACAATGACGCCTTCCATGGCAAGTATTGCTGATATAATTATCTTCATCCATGTAAACTAGTTTTTGAGAAAATGCATGTGAAATCGTCTCAAACCGTCACCACATTTGAATTGCTGTAAACTTGGCCTTCTTATACTGCTATAATTACTGAAGGTTTATGGTACTTCCTGCTGTCATATTTTTTAGAAAATATAAACAACACATTCGATCCAAAACCAACTGCTTGTTGTGTACATTTATTTTGCAGCATTGCAAAGAGGGTTCACAAAATGAGTACACATTCTGCAAACAATTTTCTCGACATAGATGGAAGCGTTTTAGAAGGGGTTAGTACGATTTTCTTTTGATCATATACGTTGCTCAACTGCCACAAGTACAACGACTTTTCTATTCGTAGGGAGGACAAATCCTGAGGATGGCCCTATGCTTTAGTGCGCTAACTAGAACGCCGGTTCGTATTCGAAACATTCGACAAGGACGCAAAAAACCAGGGCTCGCAGCCCAGCATCTAGCAGGAGTGGAATTGCTGCGTGATATTTGCCAGGGCCGTGTGCACAAGGCTGCTCTTGGGTCGACCGAAATTGAATTTTATCCGGGACATATAGGCCACGGTCGCTTTGTCGGACACGTGCAGACAGCAGGGTAGATGGCATGGGAAAAATTTAATCATAGGGAAATCTAGAGTTGGTTCTAATATAGTGTATCATTGCAATTCCAGAAGCGTGGCACTCCTCCTTCAAGCTGCCCTGCCGATCGCGATCTTTAGTTCTGGACCGATCACATTGGACTTACGGGGTGGAACGAATGCAGATATGGCACCCCAAGTGGATTTTCTTACTGAAATCTTTCGGCCCAATATGGAACGGTTTGGTGCTAGCTTCGATTTCGATCTTGTAAGGAGAGGCTATTTTCCAAAGGGAGGAGGACATTGCGTAGTGGAAGTTAAGCCAGTACAAGCGCTGCGACCCATTAATCTGACCGAATGTGGAACGATAAATAGATTTTTCGGATGGAGTTTTGTTGCCGGGGTCCTTCCTGTGAAGGTAAACTCCTTGAAAATCTCTAACCTTACCTCGATATGGCTCATACTATTCAATATCTCCCTAGATTGCCCACGAAATGGCAAGTGGTGCAAAATCGATCCTATCTAAACTCAGTTCGAGTAGGGTTGAAGTAGAAGTTTACAAAGAGAGCATGGAAATGGCACCGGAAGGGAATTGCTCCGGAATAATGTATGTATGACGAAATGCTGCAAAAGACAGAACTAAGAACCTCCGTTTCTCTTTCAGCCTTGGCTGTGAAACCACTACCGGAGCCGTCCTAGGTGGTTCAGCACTTGGTGAAGCAAGAAAAAAGAGCAGCCAGAGCGGCGAAGAAGCTGCGCAGGAGATTCGTAGTGCCATCGAAGCGGGCGCTTGCGTGGATCGTCATGTGCAGGATATGATGATAATACTGATGGCCCTGGCCGATGGACGCAGTCGGATCCGCACGGAACCTTTAACGATGCACACAAAAACGGCTATCTACGTGACGGAGTTGATGACGAAGGTGAGTAGCAATCGGTTCTTTGAAACGGAACGATTGCTCGTACAGTTTGATTAATATGGGGATTTTTGTTTGTTTGTAGGCAAAGTTTAACGTGCTTGAGGAGAATGGTCGTAGCGTTTTGATTGAATGTAACGGGATAGGATTACGGAATGTAAACTTACTAAATCATGCCGCATCGTACTGAAGGTTCCTGGAGGAAAAATAAACATTCTAGCTTGTATTAATTCGATCCACATAGAATTTGTATTTTAAATTGAGTAATTTTTAATAGCTATTCATGAGTCCGGTTACGTTTTGAAGACTCACGACAGATTGTCGACGCTTTGTGGTGGTAGGAATTGCAAAAATATGTAGTTTTGTTCAGTATTAAACGATGACTATTTATTTTAAGTTATCTTAAAAGTAAAACATCTGTTTCGAACTAAATGTGTTATTACTCACTCTAGTATCTTTCGAATGCGCTTGTCCACTTTCGTAATTATGAACGTATATACAAACATATTTTATCCATCAGTTTAAAATTTTCCGTGGGTATACCAAACACATGTCCGTTTGAAAAAACGATATGAAACTTACCTCTTAAAGAAAAGTACCTGTTTAAGAGTGCCCGGAAAGTGCCTTGGTACTTTAAAAGATTGATCATCCAAGCATAAAAGCAAAAAAAACTATTACATAAATATGCTTGGAAACGTGTTGAATCGTCATACATGTTCAAAAGATGGCACACGTTTATTGCTTAATGGAGGTAGAAAGTATCATGAATATGATTTCAAGAACTATACCGATTAAGGTGCCGAATCCTGTGGAAGTTCTGTGTTTCTTATTGTTTAAATTCTATAACAAAATGCCTGATAATCGAAACATACAAGAGCTTTTTAAATTAGAATTCCCAGATTTCGGCTTTCTTGGACCGATCAGAGTTTCCTAAAACGAATGCACAAATGAATAATTTTTTACTGTTTACTGCAAAATTGGAGCACCAGTTGGTTTGAATGCTCGTTAGAGAAACGATTCTCAACATGTAAAAACCTTATTGTCACAATGTTTGCAAAAAATCAAATACACCATTAAAATATTCTTAATTACTTTCGCAACCACAACAATCCAACAGTGTTTAATTCAAGAATATCGATCAGCTTTATGGCCGGCAACACAGTTTTTACGATTTTACATATGACTCTCTCGGTTTTTTGTATATTTGAATGAAACGTAAAATGAACGCAATAACTTACAGCGCCGACGTTGTCCAGTCGATCCGGCGTCGAACCTTTCGGGGATCATCGCCCACAACCACCGATGCTACCTCCACCTCCTGCCCCATGTGCCTCCCCAGCAGTTCGTGTGTTTTCTTGCAAGATTCTGTTTTTTTTCGCCTTCTCCCATTTTCGTACAACCCGCCTCAAACGCCGGCATCCACGTTCGTCCAACGCAGCATGACTGTCACTCGGGTTTTGTCTATTTTTCTTTTCACTTTTTTGTTTGCTCCCAACATCCGTCTGCGCGTCCATCTCCGGTCGCACCATTGACCGAAACGACGAGAAAACAACAACCGTGCCATCCCTTCGTCGTCCCCGGGATCCGACGGCCCACACTGGGCATCCCACTTAAGCTGCCCTTAACACGCCACCGTCCGGCCAACCCACCCGGCCCCACCCTCGGCACACCACCGGCAGACCGGTGCAATGAAAGAAGTAATTTTCGCTCGTGGTGGGCGAACCGCGCGCGTGCGTATCGAGCCGTACCGTGGCCACATTGGCCTTCCTTCCCCCCTCCCCCCGGACCCGAACCGTTGCTCTCGGGTGTTACTACGACCACGCGGACGCACCCTTGTGCTCGTTTGTGGGCGTGCGGGTGTGTGTGTGTGTGTGTGCCATAGCCCATTTGAGCTTCATGCGTACGTAGGTGGATCCTCGAAGAAAGAAGCTCACCATCGTCGTCGACGTCGTTTCGTTCGTTCGTTCGTTCGTTCGTTCGAGAGATACTAATAATAAAACATCTGGCATTTCGTTCACGCCAATCAACTCGAACGCTTACTCACTGTTTCTATCCTTCTCTTCCCCTCCCCCTCCCCCTCTCACGCCTCCTCGTTGAGCCATTCCTGGTTTATGCATCCGTTTTGAGAACCACGGAAACCGCCACGGGCCCTCCGGCGTGCCCGCCCACCACCTCGCCCAGAGTGGATCCTATTTCCTGTCGCCCACGAGCCGACGCAGCAACACCAGCGACAGCATTTCCATACCAACCTCCACCCCCCCCACATCACTGCCCCTTTCGCCCATCATCATCGTCATCGGAAGTGGAGGTGTTTTTCTTTCATTCACATTTTCCACTCCCTCGCCCCCCCCACTACACTACGGCTCGCTAACATTCACCGGTAGGATGGTGCGCGCGACCCACACTCGGCCCCGAAAGCCCCCTTCCAACCCGCACTCTCCCCTACTTCCACCAACCTACCGGGTGCCAACCGAAAACGTGGCCACTTTCGGTGATGGCGTGGACGGTTTTGTATCAATGAACTGGTGATATTTTTAGCGTTCGTGAATAAAATTCCTTTTTTACTATAACACCTGCGGGGTGACCGGGGAACGGGGTTGCTGGGATGAGAAAGGGGTTGGGGGGAGGGTGGAAGGGTTCGGTTTTCGGGGATTGTCGCAAGTGGTATCGCTATTGATTGCAACTTCGCAGGGGGGCAGGGTGCAGACAGGCAAGCAAAAAACACATGGTGGCATTAGTTTTTGGGAGGTCGAAATTTTTCACCCTTTGCACAGGTTTGGAATTGTGGTCGGAGTACTGATAAGTGTACAATTAAATACCGATCGAATGAAGAAATGGCAGTGGTACGGAGGGAGTAGATATTAGAAGTAATTCAACCAGAGGAGTTGTTGACCATATGCACTAGCTTATATTCATATTCAACGATATTTTTCTGATGTTTAAATATACCCAACTTCGTACTTCTATCGAAAAATCACTTGTTACAATTCAGTCTACATTTACCCTTTAAATGTTGGGTTTGTTTTTAGATTTCCTAGGATTTGCACTCGAATTAAAATTCATATTTTTTGTCATCGTTTAAAACTAAACGGTGAACTTTTCCAAAACATGTCTCCAGTTTTGAAATATTCATAATTCATCATCTAAAACTCGTACTAGTAGCGACGAATGTTTCCTGCACGAATGGCCAGTTTGGTGAAGGTGAATGCTAATTGGAATTGTTGTTTTAGTTTAGAGAATCGGTTACACAACAATGAAAGCAAAATCTAAAACAATACAAAAAGATGGAAATATTCAGTACTCTCCGGAAAAGTCATAGAAAAGACCATAGAAAACGGAGGTACGGGGTAAAAGGAAGGGGAGCGTAGTCGAGTGGAGGCAAGATGTCGAAGAAACGTGAAGGAAAACATCAGGCCTGTACTGCAGCGTCGATGAAGGGTTTTTCGGTAGCGGATGTTGCTTTTACCATTGAGATATATCGAGGTTTTTCCTTTTTCCTCGCCCGGAGATACACAAACTGTGTTATTTATACATATCGATGCGCGTTGGATGAAAGATGGAATTGGAATTGGGGCCGCAGAAGGGGTGTCGGTAGGGGGTTAGAGGAATGGGGGAGGGGGTACTCGGAAAAGCAGCAGGCAGTTTATTCTGCAACCAGCACAAGTCCAGGGCGTCGCAGATGTCCCCAAGCCCGCGGCAGTGGCAGGTTTTTAAATTAGGAACGGATGAAATCAATTTTTCCAACGCCGCTCCCGAACGCTCCCGTTCGATCGTGGGTCGCTTTTCCGCTCCGTGCTTCGGTGGAAATTAGCGGCAACCGCTTCCTGACGTTTCCGTGGCCAAAAATAGCTGCTGTCAACGGGGTGGTGGTGCAGACTTTACACGGTTTCCGTTGCGTTTCCCTTTTAGGATGTTTGCGAAACCCTCTGAACTGGCACGTCGCTTATGGTGGAATATATCTCCAAGCCGAAAAGGGGTTTAGGTTTAAACATATTAAACAGAACAATCGGTGCTCTAAAAGTAGAATTATTTATTTAATCTTCAGTTATAGCAATTGAAACTGAACAGAACACTCTTTGAAATCATTGAAAAATTTCACACTTTTGATTGTTAAAAGATGCAGGTTATTTTAACATCATTAATTCTTCATGATTCACATCATTCTACGCATTATTCGACGCTTGTCGCGTTTTACTTTTTGGTTTTAAATCATTTCCTAATGCTTTCCTTATTTAATCTTAAACTTTATCCTATTTTTTGTTTTTGTTTATTTGAACAAAAGTTTGAATTGTTTTGTTTGATTCAACCTAAACCGATCTGGGTTTGTGTTTCTGAAAAATTAAAAATTCTTAATCCTTTCCATAAAAAACAGATTTTTAGTTATAATAAATGAGATAATGTTTGCGATTCAATATCTATTTTACTATTTTAGTACTGTTTAAAGTAAACGCTTATAAGTCGATATCTAGGATATTCCAAACACAGTTTTACCATTTACTTCATCTAGAATTTAACCTCTTAAACTCAATTTGGCGTTCAAAAACGGTGAAAAAAACCGATCTTCGACCAGCTGAAAAGTAAACTGCGCAGGAAATCTTCAAACTTCATTCACCGACCAAGCACCGGCCCGAAATGGTGCTGGAACGTCTCAGAAGGGCGAAGACGCTCGTGAGCCGCGCGCGCGCACGCTTAAGGAATTTGTGTTTCGTTCGGTTTCCTCCCGCGATACGATCACGTCACCCTCCTCCCTCTTGCCCTTGCCGGTTGGACCCACAAATCGGCGTAAAGTCGTTCGAAACAAGTCGCCACCAGCCCACGCACACACGAGCACGCATCTCCCCCATTCATCGATCTCTCTATCCCCCTCCCCCCCCCCCCTCTCCACCTCCTTTCAGCTCGACGTCTCCCCGATGGCGTTTTTTCCCCGTCATTTTTATTTTTCGTATCGAAAAAGAAGTGAATTTGAATGATGCAAAAGGTGTGTTGTGTTGTCTTTTAGGAGCTCTCGGTGTAACACTTCGTCGCTGGCGTTGAGCCGACGACACGTCTTCGACCGCCCTTGTGCCGATTTCTGCCATTCGGTCTTTTTTCCTCTCTCTCTCTCTCTCCTCTCTTTCTTGCTTCCAACTTGCCCGCCCGTAGGCCTTTTTCCCAAACCCCTTTCGCCGTCGACGCCCGACGGCTCGTGCTGCGTGTCTTTTCGGCTGGTTTCTGAACGGCCGTTTACTCTTTACTCCTCTGGTGAAGCAAATGTTGCCCCCGACCCATCTCCCTCTCTCTCTACCCGTCCCCTACAAGCATCCCCCCGCAGGGCATCCGGGGAGGCTGTGGGCTGTGTGCGGAGGTTGCATGGCATGGCATACTTTGGCGAAAAGCGCGGTAACTTGTTCGCCCATCCGTAGGGTTTTGTGCGTAGTGGTTGCTCACGGGCGACGCAATCATGAATGAATCGAGCACAATTCGAATGGCAATCCCCGCCAGCGCCGCCGACCTTGCCCTGATCTGTTAACTACGTACACACACACACACACACACACACATCGATCGGAGCGAATGCGAGCGTCCTACGCAGCGTCCCCAGACTCAGCATCCGCCAACCCGTTCGTGTCACCAACAGCTCCATTCAACACCTACGCACATACCACTTTGCCACGGGACTTCCCTTCCCCCCGACCCCTTCCTTCCTCCCCTCCACGAGTCTCACCGTGCCAGCGTTCCTCCATCAATATGGCGTCCATCACAATATGGCTATTGTTCTCCACGTTCGTCGCGATTTTGCTGCGTTGGCGCGAAGTTTTCTTCTTCGCTCATCGTCCAGCCAGCTTCCACTAGTGGCAGCTTGGCGGCGGAATTGGCCACACTTTCAACCAACGGCGTACACACACGCTGCACGCTAATCGTGGCGTGGCTATCGCAACGGAAATGCAAACTCCAAAATGTGACCTAACAAAAAATGTAAGAAAAAAGAAATAAAAAAGGGGAAAGGAAAGCTAGCGACAAAATTTCGAAAGCACCCCATCAAACCCACCCCCCGCACGGGGGTCCATCGCACTACCTGGCCTCCGAGAGTCTCCGCAGAGTATCCCGCTTTGGTGAAAGGATTGATAGCTTTCAGGAATATGGAATCGAATGTGAAATTTCGAAGTAAATACTATCTATCTATTGAAGCAATTGGGATAATATTCTTTAACCGTTCATTAAAACTCAATATCGTTAATAGAGCAGATGCAAACGATTGCCGATCAATGCTCTGAATCGAACTTTTTGACGTTTAGTAACCTCATCTGGAGCTATTTTAATGTTAGCAGTATCAAAGAACACTCATTTTTGTTGGAAATGTTTCAATAATATCAGTATTCAACAAATCCAGTAACTAAAACTACCAGTATGTATGCATTATAATTGGTGTGTAACAACGATATTTTCAGTTCCAAAAAGCAGACAGGGCTTTGAAGAGTTAAAAATGAGAAACATCCTGTATTTTTTAAAAACACCCCGACTACAATTTTGATCCCAAAAAGTAGTGGAGATTTTCTCTACATAATTGTTGGTCGTTACTGTTGTCAAGTTGTGTTTCTATACATAATTAATAATATAGAAGAGTGTTAAATGTTAAAGAATTTTCATGTGACAAGCTCCATCAACCAGAAGTTGACAAAAAGAGCGAGCCCTATACATGAGCAAATACGTTAAGAATAATAACATTTTCACCATGTTCTAGTGCTTATCGTGTCCATACCATACAGCTTGGCGCGATGGCCGCACCTCAAAACAAACGCGCCCACAAAACCGACGGTTGCTAAAAGGGGGCGGCGATCGCCCTTTTGTTTGCCGCCATCGCAGTAGACATGTCGCCATTGCGATATGAGGCGGATACGTTACGGAGAAACCTTCTGCTGCCGACGTAGCAATCAGTTGGATTCAGTAAAAGCACCAGCAGCATTTAGGGGGGTGAAATTTTGTTCCGCGAACTTGTCAATCCAGCATGCGCCGTAAAAGGCGCGGGAAGATCGTCCGCGCTCCGGTTGACAGCGCGAACACTCGACAGGGGCCAGAGGCGACAGTGAGAAAGAGAGAGAGAGAGCGAGAGAGAAGGTTCAGTGTGGCGGCAGGGTTGCGTAGGCAAGCGACCAAGCTCAGCGAAACAAACCAGAAAAGCATCGGTAAAGACTGGCGGTTCGTGGTGGAGCAGCATGTTTATGCAAAATACAAATTGAGTATGCATGTATGCGTAGGTACAGGCGTCCATTCTTCCTCTCCCCTCACCCCGGGACATGCGTTCCATGCTCCACCTGTACAAGAAGTCGCCGTACATTCATCTTCTGCTCGAAGAACCGGCCGCAAACCGCGCTCCCCATCCCTTCCCTTCCCTTCCCTCCCCTGTGCCACACCATCCACAAACGGTACGCGCTCGTGCGTCCGTGCGTGCGTGTGTTTTTTCATACCGTACGGAAGCTGTGGTTGCTTGAAGGGTGGTTGGAGGGGGGGGGGTGGGGGGGGGGGGAGGGGGCGCTTCCAGCTTACGCCGCACATCGCTCGCCTTCCCCATCCCCCACCCCCTCCAGTGCACGAGCTCACTTCCTGCCGACGTTCGATGGCCGATAGTCAACGCGCTGTGCGCACTCTTAAATATACACCCATTAAAATATACGCGCATGACCGGATGTACTTTCCGGCTTTAGTTAGCAAGTTCCCCGCGAGCGCGCTAACCCCACCGGTCCCAACCCACCTCCCCCTACCCACCCAGCACTCCCCTCCCGACGAAGGTATAGATCGCGTCGTTAACCAAACGTTTCACTCACACACACCATTCGCTCGCGCCCTATCGTTGCTTTTCCTTTTCTCTCCCTTTCGCATCTCATCCCATTGGGCGGCTTACCAATTCACATGGACGCGCTCTCGCTCTATTTTAATCTCCGCCAGCCTTCCTACCTCCCTGCCTGCCTTCATCCGGACGCGTCCAACATCCGCGTGCGTTCGATTCACAGCCCACGACGACGACGACGACGACGCGGTTCGTTTTCGCCTACGTAGGACTCTCCTCCACCACCACCACCACCCTCAGGTAGGGTGGGAGAGGGGTGGAGGTTATAGCCTACTTGATGATCGTTTAGCGTACGGGTTGAGTAGCGGTGTTGGTCTTCCCGGGTGTTTTTTTTCTTCAGCTCTCCTCCGAGGTTTTGCTTCTTCTTTTTAGAGCAAGAAAAACTTTTATAAATCATTCTTGCGGTTTAGAACGAGCACTACCCATCCCCGCGACCCTCGCCCCCCGGTTGCGTTCCATTCACGCAAAACGAACTGCATATACTACAGAAGAGAACGTGCGGGTGAAGGGATTGAATGACTCTTAAAAATATCACCACCAGCGTTTAAAGAGCGTACGTTGGTATGAGAAGAAAAATAGTACTAATAAAAGTCGCAACCAAACAAACAACAAACCCGGGACGACGACGCGTTTCGGAAGTTTCGACGGCGCGACTTATCAAACTGACAGAAGAAATGTAATCGAGTAATCAAAACACGCACACGTGGTGCGTTTTTGCCAGACGCTCAGAAGACGCTGGAAAAGGTTAACAATCACCAACCCTCTTCTAGGGAAATCTTCTCAAAGATCATTCAGACAAAAGCTACAAAACTTTGGATACTAAGGCTTTTAACGTTTATCCTTGAACAGAAAAGAAATCCTTGTCTAACGGTAATCTGATTAAAAAGATGTCGAATGAAAGAAGTTTTAAGGATAAAATCTTCTCAACGTACTCCTCTGAAGGAGCAAATCTTTCGCACAAGGAGCATCCATTAACGAAAACGAATTTCTTGTAAGTAACTAGCGTCGTGTAGGTTGAAATTAATTCCTTCAGTCCTTCCACGTCATCCTAACGCATAGCCTCGGTACTTGTGCAAGGCGATTATTGAAATTTGATTAGAATTTACTTTGAAAACATGTCGAATTTCCAACACCCGATATCTTAACTGTGACTGTTGTTTGGAGAATTCATCAAAAATGATCGCGATCGATGTGAGATAGAAGTGGACGAAATGGAGTATCGTAGTGTTGCTATCGCTGACGGAAGTGGCCAGTTTACAGATGATTAGGAATCTCGCGGCATAACGGCGCTGTAGGGTTATACGTCCAGCGCGGAAGGGTTAACCAGCAAAGCAACGCAGGAGAATGAGTTTGATGATGATGAAGATGATGATGAAGATGGTTATAAGGTTGATGATAGTTGAGGCGGTGTACGCTTCAGAAAATCTTCTGATGCTCTGCGTAAGGCGGATAGAAAACGGGGGTCAGGTTGAGAAATGTTTGTATTAAATAACCCGCACACTTAACCCTTCGATGCGCGAACGCTTCACACAAGAGAAAGAAAGAAAATGCTTTAGTTAAACAATTTTCGAGAAGGTAGGAAATTAACGCGAAAAAGGTGAGAAAGAATTGTGATATACACTATATTTTGTTACAGAAAATGTTAAGGACGCTTGTACACCCAAGGGTTAGCTCTTGGGCAGAGGCAGCGTAACACAATACACCACCGGATGTGCAACTGGAGAGCGAGCGGGCAAGGCATCGCAAACATATATTTTCTGCCCTCGCAGGTTCCACCGGTTCACCCCACCGTTTGCCCCGCCCTCCCACCGAACCGGCCGTCCCTGTCCCGTTCTTCCTGCCCGGCTCGTCGTGTGCAACCGTGGCGCGCAGAAGTTTCGAGCAGCATGTGAAACCCGAGCGGTCGCGTTACGCGTGCGCTTTGCTCGAGCGCAAGGAATCACGGCTAGGCGAGGAGGCATCAGCATCAGGCAGACTTGGCCAGGATGCGCCCGTCGTGGTGTCCGTGGTCCGGACGGTTTAATTGACGAAATTGGAACCACCGATCGCCCGGTGACGCCCGGTTTGCGTTCGCTCCGAAGCACGCCGTCCGCTTTGGCCGAGTGTTTGCTTCTTTTGCATATCTCAGCGATGAAATGGATTAGCGCAATTGGTGCAATCAAACGGGGGGAACGATTGTCGATGCGCGCTCAAATGTGCAATGCGTTATTTTATTCGGAAATATTGTGGCTCAAAAATTAACTGGATACATTATGTGTTGTAAAGTTCGGACTTTAGTGTGAATGCCAGTTGCATACCAAGTAAATCTCAAATAAGTCCCTGTTCTATCCTAACTTAAAGTTGAAAATGGTGGACCTTCCTTAAGATATACATTTTCTATCGATACTTCATGAAATCGTCGAAAGAAGTGTTGGGATACGGGCAAATTTTAACAGCTGACAAGAAGCGTATATTTTTATTCTACATAAAGTGCTATTATATTCTAACTGTCCAGTTGTTATGAGACCACCATTTTTTTTATTCAAAAATCTTACGATAAACATTGAAAGTCTATGCATAAAAGTTATTTGTTTTCCGCAAACTGTCCTGAAAGCTTGGAATACAAACATTTAAATAAAGTAAAGTTTAAAGTTTAAAATTGTACATTTGAAGGAGAGAAAATAAGACTAAACTACATATTTTCTTCAATTAGATCTCTGGCTATTAAATCTGTGGGAAATTTTCAAAAGAAGATGAAAGAAAACTATTTATATTCGTCGTAATGAATGTTAAAGTACTTCTCTCGTTTCAGCTCACCTATTGAAAACGGTACCTAACAAAAACAAGTGGCACCTTCCCGAACTGGAAAGCATTTCCCAGTTTTCACTCGAAGCACCGAAAAAGGAGTGTGAGAAGTGTCGATCTATTTCCGGCCCACAAGTACTCGCCGGTGCACGAACGCACAAGGATGCTTCCGCCAGATGCTCATCGGCGGGTGTTTTGTTGCACGGGCAAATCTTTCTCGTCGAGCGGGCTTTCCCACGCTCCTTTCCAGGACACGAACCGTTCGGGATCGGGTACAGGATGCGGCCAATTGCGCAGCTGAACCGAGGGCGCAAAGTGGAATCCCCGGAAGGACCTCGACGCTCGGGCTTAAGTAGCGTGAGCATGTGTGTGTGGGAGGGCACGTACGTAAGTATGTTTGAGGGGAGGGAAAAGTGATTGAATAATAAATGAGGGTATCGTGTAAGGTAGAGCGCCTCGGATGACGCTGCCTACTGGGCTTTCTTTTTGGAATGCTCCTTTTTGCTTAATGTCATGTATGATCTGCAGGCTCGATCATTAATGCCTCGTTCACAAATATTTCATTGGCGAGTGATAAATATTGGTAGAATTGAAACATTCGCAGCTCAAACCGGCAAAGCCATATTTTTATAAATTAAAATGGGTTTTAATTTAGATTCTAGCTATTACTGTATTGTCGTTCGTATTTCAAACAATTAACAAGAACGAATAAATACACATACATACGCTTGAAACATACTCAAACACATACATACGTTCGTTTGACGAAGTTGATATGTTAGTTGTGAACATCTTCAATGCTGAAATATATTATCAAAACATGGTGGAAGAATAGTTTCTTTGAATAGACTTCTTTCTATAGTAGAAAATGTAGGATATATACACACCTAAATGGCGGGCACAGAACGGCACGGAAACAGCTCTGAAGGAAATCGTGCGTCCCAAAAACACGCCTAAAGCCGCACCAGAGCCGGAGGGACGGAAGCCTCGGCGAAGGACCGAGCAAGATCGTACGCGAAGGAAAACAGGAAAAAGGAGACCCATTTCTATTAATGTATAAACTTAATTAATATCTACTCCAGCGGAAGAATTTCATGAATATTAAATACGTTTCAAGCTATCGAATTGAATATTAATTTGATATGTTTTGTTTCCTTCTTCGCCTTTGTCTCGTGTCGCCTGCTCGCCCGTGTACGCCATCGTATCGGCCATCGAAAATCCCTCCCGTTCCGTCGGTTCGTCGGTGAAGGTGTCGCTTCTCCGCCGCGAGGCCCACGATCACCCGTAGCGTCTCCCGATCGGCACACTACAGGTGCCCCGTGTGTCCGCCCCCCGCACCCACTCCGCCAGCCGAAATCCAAAGGGTTTCTTTAGTTTCCCCGCAGCGCAACGTAACGCGAGGGTAAACGTGGTGAAGGGAACCCTTTCGTAGGGTGTCCAAAACGAGGGTCCATGCTGCAGGCCGATCTGAGGCCCGTGGCGCGTCGGCCTCTAGTCAAGTGTGCGGATGTGTTGAGCGCTTCTCGATTTTCGTCGTCCGCTCGCGACGCATTTTATGGTGCGGGTTTCCTGCGGGTTTTGGTGTTTCGTACACATTCCTTTCCGAGGATGCAGCGGCCCGCGCGGTCTTAGGTCTCGGAGAGGAAACAATGGGACATTGGAACGGTAGTCCAACTAACGATCCTCTCTAGGATGTGCTGCTATGAAAGAAAGTAGGAAGGTGGGCACGATTAAAGAGCAATGATCTTATCCATTTTAGGGGAATCTAATTTGCTCTCTGAATTGAACGATCCCGCAATCTCTAAGTGTAACTGTTATGTAACGATCTTGATCTAAGAATAATCAGTAACCATGCGCTGAAAAATACAATATTTTAGATAAATTTTACAAGAAAAGCCTTGAACTGCGTCATCAAGTTGCATTTGTGCAGTAGCAAAAGGTACTTTACGAAGAAATTTTAAAAAGGTTAAAATTTTAGCATGCATACATCTACGTTTTTCTGGATGGTATAATTTCCCTTATAATTTTAGTTTGATTAACATCTTGATTTACACATTTATGGATAATGTTAAATTTCTGGAGTGTTTACTATAATTTTCCGTAATATTCTACAAACATTTTGTTCGGAAACTTCATGCCACACAGTTAACTATCGGGGAAAGTAAAGATCGAAAAACAGTTAACCGGTTCAAGAAGGAAAAATAAAGCTTTTATGTAAAGAATTGTGAGACAAATTATACAAATTATTACATGTTTTAAAATCGCACAGGACGACAATCTAAAAAAATATTAAACTTGTTCCAAACGGTATTAGTATGAAAGAAATTGCTTTAAAAAGGTTTAGTTTTTTCAATTTAAATGAATTACCTAAATTTCCTGAGTATAATATCCTGTTTCAGTAAATAAAAAGGTATTAAAAGATCACTTAATTCAGAAAAATTGCCACCCAAATCGAATCTAGTTGATAAAAGTGCATGTTGAAACAACAGTTCTAAGTTTCTACGAATATTTGAATGAATATTTTCCAGTTTGGCAATGTTTCTCCAAATTGAGTTTTACACTTGACAGATGATCAACCATCACCGGTAGCGAAGTGACTAACAAGTGCCATCCCCTTACCTCAACCCCTACCGCAGTGAAACGATCCGGGTTGGTTCTAAAAAACCTCCGTTGCTCGTTGATTCCGTTCTCACGCTCGGCCCGCTTCCGGTCCCGCATTCGCTATCGAACGGTGAAATATGATGTCGCAAAATCGCGCTTCTTCTCGAACGCTGAGCGAAAGGAAGCAACAGGCCGAGAACATCGACGGAGGGAACTTAAATAAATAAGCCACTGACAACCTGCCCCGGAACTGCTCGTCGGGCGTTGTGTAGCTGCGGTTGCTGCGGTGCTGTTTTCATCCGCTCGAGCCTCCGCCGGTTTCGGCTTTCTCGGATGTTTCCCCCTCGACCCTTCTTTGCCTGCTCGATCGAAGGTACCAATTGGTGACATCCGGCAGCTAGAGAGCGCTGCTCGGGGCAGGGCGGATCGAGCTTTCGCTCTTTCACTCTTTCTCCACTGCTTTCACTGCCTTGCTTCATCCCGCCACGACGGCTTCCGGTTTCCGGCCCGCTGGCGCACCAACCGGCTCCGAACGGAAGTCCCGGCCATTGATGGGCACAGGTAGGCAAATTGCGTTGCCAGCAGGGTGCACGGGCGGGTTTGTGGTTCGGGGTTTCCTCCGCAGCGGGGACGAAAAGTGCATCATTTCCGTCCGTACGGCGGATGTCGATCCAATTTGCTAGCCAAGGGCCGATGCGGAGTGAAAACGTTTAATGTAATCGAATCAATTTTAAACGCTGGAATGGTGGGATGTTCGAACTCCATTTGGCATTGATAAACGTGTATTTAAATTGTAAACCCAATTATAGCCACCATTCGTCTTGTTTTGTTATCATATTCTCACGAAAGCATATTTAAATTTACAAGCAACCATAAAAATTCCCTTAAACAAAATATGAATGTAGTAATTTCCGTAAATAGACAATATTTCAATGATACAATTCGTTCAGTTCTTTTGATTTTTTTTGTTATAAGAAGTGCGTTTTCTCATATACTATCACACAAATTTCTAAGTTAATAAATAAGCTTAGTCTCTTTATAGCGGTTTGTAAATGGTATAATGTATATACTAAAAAAGTATTACCGTAAACTTAAATAAAATGTTAAACGGAACAATATGATACATGGAAGTTGAGGTTAATTAGGGTTTTGGTAAACTACCATGATCTCTTCGTATTTCTTAGCCCATTGATCAGTAGACTCTCTCCAATCTGTACAACTATCTCAATATGTCTGAGAGTTGATGGAAAAATAGTTTATTATTAACCGATGATTGTGCAATATAATTGTTTTTCTTTAATACAACTTGCAGCACCATGTGGACTGTATTATTTAAAGTAGAATATCGGTTAAGCCACGATGGAAACGTTTTACAAATCGTCTTTTAAGTGATCTTTCTCAAAGTGGTTTACGAATCGTCTCTTAAGTGATCTTTCTCGAAGTGGTTTACAAATCGTGGTTTAAGTGATTTTTCTAGAAGTGCATTCTAATCCATCACTTCTACTAAATGTTGAACCGCTTCGAATGTTTTTAATGCATAAAAAGCAACTACTAATCGCGCTTGATATGCACGGCGCGTCTTGCGGATACTATGAAACCCTTCAAAAGAAGTCCCATCTGATCCGTCGATCTTCCGTAAGTTCCATTCACCGTTCATTTGGCGCACGCTGGCGTACTCGCCACAACCAACCCCCTTCACCCTCCCCCCTCCTTTTCCACCCCTCTCACCAACCATTGCATGTACGTGGTAATCGTGCTGGTCAATGGTTCTTATGGGTCGCGCGCTCCCAAGCTAACGTTCCTATTGTTCCATTCAGCGACGGGATGGCCGAACCGGTGTGCTGCCGTCAGCATAAAAAGCATAAAAAGCCCTCCCCCCGTCGACCCGCGCAACCAACGGAGGGCTCAACCGGTGCCAACACCACGGGGTTCGTGTCGGGTCGCGCGGTGGAGGAATTAAATTACGAGTGATTCAATAGAATCCAGTAAGCCAGTGATGGCGACTCGGAAAACCGGAGAAACCTGCCGCAGCACGTTGCCATGGCTCCTGAACCCCACTCCAAACCCCCCACCCCCCTCCTGGGTTGCACGAAGGAAGAATTAAAATGCAAAAAAAAGCAGAAACAAAAATTGAAAGAAAGATAGCGCCCAAGAAAAAGGGTCCACGCGAACACTAACGGTAATGGTGACGGTGACGGGGTTTTATATTATTTTCGCCCCGATCCTCACATTTCGCCGACGATGGCACGTTTGGGTGAGCGCACGGTTGCGATTGGCGTGCGATTTCTACGAAAGCCAGCGCCCAAAGGAGTGCCCTTCGCGCAGCCGTCTTGAGGTCGGGCGTGCGTTCGCCCTCCCGGAATGGGCCAGCGCGAGGTGTGACTTCCGGTCCGGCAGACGCCGTGCCCGGCCGGCCGTTGGAAAATGGACACCAGCGGAAAATTTAAATTTCATTCAACATACATACACACGCACGCACATACGCAGTACCATGCGAGGCAATAGTCGTACTATAATAAAAATGGATGGCTTAGAATCGAAGTTAATACTGCCGTACGCAATTCGACTCGATTACGTTCATCCGCCTGGTGTTGCTGCGTTGGAATTTGGACTTTCAGTCTTACTCGATGCAAAAGCTAAATTAATTTAAATGTATCGGTAGTGTATTAAGGATAAGACTCATTTAATTACTTCGCAGGTTTCCAGTGGATCAATCTAAGCGTTTACATACTTAGAGTCGATGCTCAAACACTGTCGTGTGTTTGACCACTGCGTCATTCATCTCTTTGTTTAGGCTTATCGTAATTGCTGGGATCCAGAGTCATATTTTGCTCGGAGATCGCCGAATAGCTCCTGCCACAGCTTCGTCAATATTGGACAAAGTATATGTTTCGGTTTTGTGCGTTGAATGTTCTTCGTCATATCCAAAATAAAGTTTTCTGTGACAAGACCATTCTCCATCGGCATTAAATTTTGTGACTGTTTATAAATTGCGATCACCCATTGTGATCTTAAACGTCACCCATTTTTGAGAGAGCTCTTTATGACGATGTAAAATTTCCCTTCGTTTATCTGCAGCCCAAACGCAGTTGTCAAAAGTTCTAATAACTCTATGGCCTAGACCGGTAATAGAGTGTTGATTCGCTGTCCTGGATTCCTGCTGTGCTTCTTGGCGTTGTGTTTTGATTTTCAAATTTATTAACTACTGCACTGCTTGCTTGTTTTAATCTATTAATTTTTTTTTCTCAATTTAACAATCTATACATCTAAACTTGTTTCAAATTTCATCGATTAGTTTGGGAAGATAGGAGTGCGTGCACAAACTTTCAATTCAATATCTTATATTGCAATTTCCAATATTACTTTGAGTTATACGCTGAAAGTCCTCAATGGAAAAATGACGATAATGTAAAACTGCAAAATTGATCAATCGTCTGAACGACGGCTAGTTGCGTGCCGAGACTCCCAGACAAGTATTTCAAAATCTCACACGCTCCTCGAAGAACCTTGAGAACTCTCTGTACCGCGAAGCCTCGACCTGGAAACCATTGGAGGGCAGTAAAATTGATAAAACCGTTGCAGAGATCGAAAAAAACGAAAAAGAATCCCACTCTCCGCATGCTGGGGCAAGAACGTTCTGTGGAATTTGCCATACGGCCGGGGGGCAACCGCCTGTACAGCAGCGTCCATCCGTGCTGTGGTGTCTAGATGGATGTCGGCGATGTCGGCGATCGGGCTGGAAGCTCCGAAATGGCCCTACACCGGCAAGACGAATGGAGGAAGACTTGGTTCCGTAATTTATTTCGAATTCGTTGCATTCCAAAGCGATGAATCACGCAGAGTACAGGTCGCGAGGCGCTCAAGACACCGCGCGAAGACACGGCTCCGGGCTCTGACAGAGATATCATAGCCCCCTGCGCGCCCTGTGGCCGCTCTGTGCAGACGTTCCTGTGATGAGCGTGGAGGCTCTCGTTGGGCCTTCAGGAGCAGCAAGAACAATTTGTGAAGGAGAGTCGAGATTTTATGCGTTACAGCCGACGCTTCAGGGGCTTCTCCATCGGGAGATCGGGTGCCTGTAATGTCTGGCAGAAGGTCGCAATCGGTTGGTATGTGTGTGTCTGTATGTCTGTATGTGTGTGTGTGTGTGTGTGTGTGTGTTTACGGATGTTGGGAAGTAATGGGAAGCTTTTTCGGCAATTACCGCATGGTCCGATCATTAGGTTCTCCCGGATATTCCATAACCTGGGCATGGACGTACGCATCCACGTAGAGCCGTTGGTGCTATCTCCAGATCCCACGAACGGAGGGGAGAACACTTTGTGCTACACAGTTTATCCCTTTATCTTTATTTTTTTTTTTGCAGATCATGTTGGACCTCCAAATGCTTAAGATTTATTTATGTTTTCGGTTTATCCTTCATCCACTTTTTGGCTGAGAAGTTTGGCTCGTCCGTCGATCGTGCTCTTGGTCTGTGGCAGTAACCGGAGCTACTGGGGAGCACGATCGCGATCACTTGGAACCACCGATTGGAGGCACCTTCGAGGGGGGGATCGGGAGACACGAGTGCAGACGCAACGAACAGAGATGGATGTTGGCGCAGAGACGGTACGAGAAGAATATGGCATAAAGAAGCGTTAGAAAATGAGCAGCCCCGGCCTAACGGTTTTGTCAGGCGCAGCCCCGGGAATGTTGGCTGTTGCCTGCCTGCGTAGGCCATTGTGCGTGAGTGAGTTTGGAGACGAAGTCCCCGCCCCCGGTCGCGAGCACCGCCAGACATTGTTGCACGGTATCGAAGCGAACGCGATAAAACCCCTCGGCAAACGTTGGCAGAGTCGGTGTAGTTTGTAGGGGGATTAAGTCCTACGCCTTAAGGTGGCTACGGCAGGGACGGACTGGCTGGAGAGGATGGAGGGGCGCACGCACAGCCCAGGAAACCGTACGACCCATCCAGCCCCCGAGTGTTTTGGTGTATCTGGAACATGCGTGGCCGGGGCCTCGGGTGGCATAATGGCGTTGAAAATATGGCCGATTGTGGCGATCGCCCCAGCGTCTTTGCCTTCCGTAGAGAGGGGAAACACCATCCGTCGGAAGGAAGGAAGGAAGGAAGGGGGGGGGGGGGGGGGGAGAAGACCAGTTCTTCGCTGTGACCCAATGCCAAACTCCACTTCGCCACTTGCCTCTAGTTCCGCGCCAAGCACGACGTGTCCCTTCGCATGTCAGCAAGCCGTCAATCGACCTTCTCTCTTCCGTCTTCGGACTTCGGATGGCGATCCGTGGCGTGGTGGCGTTGGTGACGGTGAGACCGCGACCACGGGACACCGAAGGAGGCCATACGATGAAAGTCGAAGAAAACGGGACCCCCGTCCCACCGTTCGCCATCCTCCTCCACCCTCCGGAGGCGATCGAACGAGGTAAACAACTAGTTTTCCAGCACAACGCCCGCCCTCTGCTCACACTGCCCCGCGCAACTCTCCTCGCAACCGCAGGCTTCGGCGGTTGCGGTGCTGGCCACGACCCAACACTTCACCCAGCAACCAGTTTCCACAAGCCCGGCCCGGCTTCCTGTCCGCGCGCCCGGCGAAGGCCATCGCGGGACACCAGGAAAGCCGCAGAACTGTCGTCCTCTTTCAGCTGGGGCGACTGTAGGGTTGGGTTACCCGGACCGTGGGGGCCCTCCCTACGCGGAGGCTTGCACCGGTTCCGACGATCGCGCTGCCCTGGAACTACCCACCCGAAGGCGAGAATGAAAAGGCACCCCGCACGAAGAACGGGGGAGGGCGAACGAGCGACGGGGCGGAAACGAGCGCAGGAATACGGCCGACATCTGCAAGAAGAAGCAGCGGGAAGAAAAGCAAAGATGGAGGTGAGATTGCATGTGTTTCCTTTACCTAATGGGAATGGAGATTAGAGAAGATTTTATTGGCAGCATCGTGGCGAGCAAAGCCGTATCTTCGAAGCCGTTTGTTTTCAATCGAGTGCTTTAACGGGCTCGCTTGATCGGACCAACCGCCCAATAGTGTACTGACTTTCTTTTGTGTTATTCAAATCTAAAACAACTTAACACAGCAATACGTTCTGCTAGTGATTGCGTTATCATAATGAAAACCGTAGTATTTAACGAAATGGCCCCATCCTATAGATTGAACATTATAGGAAAATAAACAAAATAGAGTTATAGAAAGTATATATGCTGTTAAAAAACTTCAATCATCTTTTGGGAATAATTAAAATATAATGCAGCATATTAAATTGAAAATATCCCTGTTTCAGTCTCACTGAAATCTTTCTTTTCGATACATAAGCAGACGTAAAAGTGCATAAGCAATAGTGAATTCAATTGAATTATGCCTTTTTTTAGTAATATATGAGTGTCAATCGGTAAATGAAACAGAAAAAACAAGGTATTAAAATATAATAAACGGCAAAGAATCCATTTTTGAATAGTGCGTTAAAGGAAGAAAATATAGCTTGTTATAAAAGGTTGTTGGTTATAAAAGGAAAATATAGGTTGTTGGAAGGTTAATTTAGTGGACGAAACTTCATTTTACAAAAACCCAACCCTGAGCAAAGACGATCGATTGATCGATCGATGGAGAACTTGTAACCAGTTGTAATGGGGTTTTCTGCCCCGATAGCCTGGACTAAATTACTTAAATAACTGAGTCGTTGAGTTTCGCTCCAAAACGCGAACCGACCGCCGATTACATATTTTTGTCGAGTTTGAAAAAGGCTTACTTTTTTACACGTGGTGCTTCCTCGTGGAATCGGGTACCAACAACAGCATCAGCAGAAGACCTTGCCAACGTGCCAGCCGGACGAGCAAGGCACACAAACATCGCCACACATTGGTGCGAGGACAAACGTACACGTACACTTTGTGTGTGTGTGTGTGTGTGTGTGTGTTGTGTGCTGGGAAGAGAAGCCCAAAAAGTAAAATCTCTGCACATCATCCTCCATCGTGCCCCACTCTTGTGGGCCATTTTTCCTGCGGCATGTGGCGTGGCTGCTGGGAGGCACTTTCCACCCCAATCGTCCCCAATCATGCACCCCCTAACGGACTCTCTCTCACTCTTTCTCTCTCTTTCTCACTCACCTCCCTTTGATTTGCTCTTTTTCTTTCGTATGTGGAGGTCCGTCCGGCATTATCCAGTCCTGTGGCGATGAATATCTCATTCAAGCCACCATCCCCCTCCCCACCAGAGTCCTCCTCTCGCCCCGGGGGCACCCGATCGCCGTCCCCGCGGAGATCGTCGTGGTCAGCGCGGCCCTGCAACGTCCACTTGTTGTCTCACCGG